>NC_060140.1:658235804-659485804 GCF_021461385.2 Schistocerca piceifrons
TGCGCTCTCCTCGCATCTTTACAGTAACTAAATAGAGAATAAACCTGTCATATCGTACAAACAAAAAAGTCTTATATTCATGTATTTCAGTGAGTAAGTAATCCAACAACACGTTTGGGCTTCGTAACTTCCAACTAATTTGTTTATTTCTAAGTGACACTTTTCTTTTTCTCTCTGTCATCCCCGCAAATTTATTTCATCGTTGTGGAAACAAACTTCTGTAGTAGCTACCATTAGTTTCCTCGGAAAGCGATGTTGTTTTAGGTGACCGTATTTGAATTTACAGCACTACAGGGATTATAATGTGCATTCTTACTCCATTTTCACTTTCCCCGTTATACTATCTGTAGAGTCTTGTACCACAAGGGAGCAAGGGAGAGTATGTTGTTATGGGTGGCTGGTATTCTCTTTCTAAAACACAAGTGCACACGTGGATTAATACAGTTCCTTATTTACATGAGCATCTACTTAACTTGAATAGAGTCCATGTGTTGCGGTACAAGCTCATTAGTAATAGTCCTTTTGCAGACAATATCGGTAATCTTGTTATTACAAACTTTAGTCTCACTGCTGGTGAAGTACAAGTCCCACTATGATCACTAATCTGGTCGCTATGAACTGTCGTAGTTGCGACGTGAACTGAGCCCGCTCGGCGAGTGTACTGACAGACGCCAAACTGGAAGAATGAGTCAGTGAAGCCCTCTGGTCAGCGTCGGCGGCCTAAGTAGATGCTTTCAAGAGGGCGTTGGCAGCCTGTTGCTTGTCGTCGTGTCTCTGGCCTCTCTCGTGACGGGCGCTCATGATCCAGCGCCTATTAATCGATCTTTGCTTCATCTTTGCCGACTGGTGTACTGGCGACAGCTTACGCCAGCACACTATCTCCTCCATTTTACTGGCAACTACCCTCAGCAAAACGCACAACAAACAAGTCAGTAGCTAACACATTTATCTACAATTGACTGAAAATTGAAAGTTAGTAAATCAGTCGGCAGGATCCGCTCGGTGCAACACAGGCCAGATGTAGGAACTTGCAGGCGTAGAATCTTGCATAGACCATATACTCCAGGCTCAACCGCTGCATCCAAGCTTTTTATTCTCCATCGTGATATACTGCAATGTGTTACAGGATCTTAATAAAATAAAGAGTGGAAGAATTCCAGTTGCCTCACAATCAGTCTGGTGGATCCCACTTTCATTAGTATCTCACAATATTGCAATGTATTATTGTAACATTTCCTGCAAACACCCTGTACTTCTTCTGAACAATTCCATATTCATTATGCAATTAAGGGGCCGGCCGGTGTGGCCGAGCGGTTCTAGGCGCTACAGTCTGGAACCGCGCGACCGCTACGGTCGCAGGTTCGAATCCTGCCTCGGGCATGGATGTGTGTGATGTCCTTAGGTTAGTTAGGTATAAGTAGCTCCAAGTTCTAGGGGACTGATGACCTCAGAAGTTAAGTCCCATAGTGCTCAGAGCCATTTGATCCTTAGCTGGATCACTTATTTTGTCTCCAAGAGTTTCCTTCCAGATACAGTCTTTTTACGATAACTGACACTGTCTCTTTACACTTCAAGGAAAAAATCTAGCGCGTGGTGCGTATAACACAATTATTACATATTGACGTAGAGTCTATGGTCCATACAGTAACTTCCTTACAGCACTATAAATAATAGACTTCTTCGTTTCTCATAGAAAATTCCAATATTATAATGATTCATAAATGTGTTATTATATCTTTATCTGCAAATTTCTATTATTGTTTGCTTCTGTACTGAGCAAAACTTTTTTTTTGCTGCATTCATTACAGAGGAATCATAGCCTGTAAATACTATCTTTCGCCGAAAATACTTTTCAACTTTCAGATAGCGTCAAATTGTTGACTATCTTACGACGTACTGGGCTGCTGCATTAGCACAATTTTTTTATAAATTTTTATTTGTGGGACATCCCAACTCTTCTGCTAAATATTTATGGAATATAAATACGTCACAGTTATAAAATAGTTTTATTGACCAAAGTCTTATACAACAGCAGTAGGCATAACTACCACAGTTTCGGGGTCTTAGCCCCATCAGGTGTATCTGAAATTTACACTAAAAAAGCAGCTGTAACCTACTGCATTAAACAACTAATATTTTTTTTTAAAAAATCAGGTGAAATGATTAGAAAACAGTCTACCTAGCAGCAGTAGGGCGTCATGGCCATGCCCAAATAACTGGTAGGCAAACAACTACCGTAGGTGGACTTTCACATAACGTCAAAAATTGTGGTTGCAAAGAACTCCAGTTTTCAAAGTTACCTTGTAAAATTCCTCTTGCCCTAGAATTGACACCAGGAACGCATGTAGTCTATAAAAATAAAGCTGCCATAGGACATTAGGACAGACGTGTTACGCGGCCCCTTCACGGCGTTCACCACGAATAGCGCCTGCAACGTGACTGCTCAGCCCGCTAACCGTAGCCATACGGGCCACACACGCGCGCTGTCTCATGGTTCGGTTAAGTGTCGGCCTCGAATGTACGCGTTTTCTTGTGGTTCAACATATCAGGTTGGAAAATGATTTGCGCTTTCTGTAGCGCAGGGTCGTTACTTAGTTTAACTTTGTTCCAGTGCGTGACTTCGACCTTATGTCCTATGGTGGTTTTATTTTTACAGACTGCAGGCATTTCCGGTGGCATTTTGCGACGAGAGGAACTTTCCTAGGCCATGCTGGAGAACTGGGGTTCCTTGAGCCACAATTATGGATTTTATGTGATGGTCTGCTTACGGTAGATGATTGTCTGCTAGTTATTCTGGCATGTACGTGACATCCTACCACTTCTATGTAGGCTATTTTTTCATTCATTTCATCGTATTTTTTTGTTTCTAAATGTTAACATCTGATTTTTTTAATTTATTAATTTTTTGATGTGGTATGTTACAACTGTTCTTTTACTTCCGATTTCAGATACGTCTGATGATGGGGCTAGGACCCCGAAACCGTGGTAGTGTATAGCGACTTCCATCGTGTAAGACTTCGGTCAATAAAATTATTTTACACCTATGGCGGATTTGTTTACCATGAACATATACTAGTGCTAAGATGACGATGGTGATGACTGGTTTGTGGGGCACTCAACTACGCGGTCATCAGCACCCGTACGAAGTCCCGGTTTTTTTCACACTCCAATTTTTTTTTCAAATGTTCAAATGTGTGTGGATTCCTAAGGGACCAAATTACTGAGGTCATCGGCCCCTTGACTTACACACTACTTAAAGTAACTTAATCTAAGTTACGCTAAGAACAACACACACAACCATGCCCGTGGGAAGACTCGAACCTCCTGCGGGAGGGGCCGCACGATCCGTGACATGGCGCCTCTAACCACGCGGTCACACCGCGTGGCCTCCAATTTTTTACATAGTCCAATCTAGCCACTGTCACGAATGATGATGATGATGATGAGGAGGAGGAGTAGGAGGAGGAGGAGGAGAAGGAGGAGGACAGCACAAACACCCAGTCCCTGGGCGGAGAAAATCTGCAACCTAGTTGGGAATCGAACCCGGGACCCTTTGACCCAGCAGCAGCTACGCTGCCCACTAGACCACGAGCTGCGGACTAGTGCTAAGATACTCACCTTCATCGGGGAAGGAGCAACACAGCCTCGACTAACTGAAAGAACTACATCATTTCCATCTGGCTGTTATTTTAGATTCGTATTTCCTTAGCACTACCAGCTTAGTTTCGAATATGTGCTCGTTCTCAACTCCATAGAACTCCACAAGTAGCATGAAACGGAAATCATATACGTATCTCCGTATGGCATATGATTTTTGTTTTGCAGTACTTACCCACGTCTGTTGTGCATTTGGAAATGAGAGCACCCTCGAAAATAGCTAGTAGTGTTAATTAAATTATAAACTTAAAATAATAGTCCGGTAGAAACGGTGTCCCCCTATTTTACTTTTTTGTAATTTTTGTTTAACACATTGAAAACTATTGACGTTATGACAATAAGCGACAAGCTGTTTATCGAGTAAGCTGAACATCATCAGCAGTCAGAAAGAAGATATCTTCAAAGTAAAGAAAAATTTGGACGTGAACAGATTAGGTAAGTTAAGGCTTAGTACTCAAGTGAAGCATACTAGAACATAACAAGGTTATACCCATATGAAGCTATGCAGGGAGCATCAGCGACTTCCATTTGTGGCAGACACTGGCGTCGCATGTAACACGAGCAGTCGCATTTGCGGGCGGTGCGCCTGCGGTCTGGTAGTACGTCAAAGCGTACTCCGCACCTCACTCCGCCACACGCTGCGGAAGTAAATGACATTAGCGTCACCATATCCGCAAAGCCATTAGGCCGCGTCAATCGAATAACACCGCCGACGAATGGCGCACCTGCAGACTGCAGGCAAATGGAATTAATTTAGCACCGGCTGCTGCTCACGTCACACCTGCAGCTCCGCTACTGGAGGTCCGTAGAGGAACAGGGACCGTCGCACGTCACAGAGATTTTTTATATGGGGCCTTGGAGCAATCATTTACTCCCCTGATCGCTCAGGATTGCTATTACGTTTTCTCGTTTGTGTTCTATTTTGCATTGTCAATGAAGACACTACACGTTGACTATTACTTTGTTAACTGAAGGAACTTCTTTTTCCTTTTATGGCATCTGGTGTATATAATATGCAGTCAGCGTGACGTTAAATATGTGATACGTCTCATGATTATATTAGAACGTGTCCGCTAATAAAAGATCGTAATAATACACCATGCTGGTTGGCAATAAATACGGTTCTCTTAGCCGGCCAGTGTGGCCACGCGGTTAAAGGCGCTTCAGTCTGGAACCGCGCGACCGCTACTGTCGCAGGTTCGAATCCTGCCTCGGGCATGGATGTGTGTGATGTCCTTAGGTTAGTTAGGTTTAAGTAGTTCTAAGTTCTAGGGGACTGATGACCTCAGATGTTAAGTCCCATAGTGCTCAGAGCCATTTGAACCATTTTTGAACGGTTCTCTTAGGATTATGTACGAAGAAAGGCTAAGAAAAGTGGAAGTACACTAATTTGTTCTGAAGTGTTACTGCGACGATATCTTCTGGTTGTACGATGGCTCCCAAAAGGGGGAATCAACCAGTACGCGGCATGATCGCCTGGAAGAAGGTCTTCGCGGAAATACGCAGGCCGTCATTGACGTCAATGTGTAATAAACACTCGCAGATGGCAGGTGGCATTACTAACACTGGATGGTATATAAAGCGTGTTGGATGAGAGGGGCGGAGGGGGGGGGGGGGGGTTGGAAAACAATGGAATCGTTGTCGTAATGCGAAAACGGAGTGATTTATCTGACATCCAAAAGGTCAGAATCATTGGTTTCTGGGCCAAGGGTGGAAGCTTTTCCGAAATTACTAAGTTTGTAAACTATTTGTGTGCCGCTGTGGTTAAAGTATAATGTGCATGGCAAAATGTCGCTATCCAAACGGGCGCCGAGTAAACTGTGATTCATCACCGGCCATGTCTGACTGGGGTGAACGACGGCTACGGAAATGTACATAGACGAATAGACTTGCAACTGTTGAGCAACTGACCGCCCAGATGAACCAAGGGACTACCAACATTGTCTCTTCAACCACAGTTCAGCGCACTTGTTGCGTATGGGCACCGCAGCAAGCACCTGGTTCATGCACCCATGCCGAATGCTCCTCATCGGCGATGAAGACTGGAATTTGTACACCAGTACCACAAATGGACGTACATTGAGTGGTGACAGGTGGCCTTTTCAGATAAACCACTTTTATGCTCCATCGAACTGAAAGCGAACACCCTGCAACAATCGTCTGAAGGGTCCAGGCCAGTGGCGTGAGCGTTATGGTCTAGAGAATGTTTTCGTTTTATTCTGGAGGGCACAATGGATCAACACAAGTACGCATCTATTCTTGGGGACTATGTTTACGACTACACCCAGTTTTTTTTCTTTAGCATGATGGCTTCCACCAGTACGACAATGCAACGTGCCACACGTCTCGTAGTGTGCATGCCTAGTTCGTAGAGCATCAGGAGTGAGTTTACTGTACTCCTCTACCCAGCAAACTCCCCAGTCGCGAATTCGTGGGACCAACTCGATCGGGCTCATCACATCGTGGATTCTCAACCGAGAAACCTAGCGCAGCTGGCCGCAGAATTTGAGTCAGCATGGCTTCCAGAACCTCACTGACTTCATCGTCCACGTCTCGAAGCGGTCTGTACTTCAAAATGTGATTCTTCAGGCTTTTGACAGTTGGTCACATCAATGTGATTGGACAATGTACATGACACTAAATTAGATATGAAGGTAGGATTCTCTCAGACAATCCTTTATGTTTCTGCAAGTTGTTGTGCTTTCTGATGTGAGGGCAGTTGTGATGCTAGTGGTAAACTCTGGCAGTTATTCTGCCGTATTTTCCATCGCATACTTCTTCCCATGCATTGTGTAAGGCTGTTGCATAGGTCAAACTGTCAGTCCATGATTTCTTTGTGAGTGCCAGTATCGGGGGTGGGGGGAGGATGGAGGGGAGAGCGATATTCTGGGATTATCTAAAATAGCGCATATAGGGTAGATTTATAACAGAAAGGAACTCTTGTGTAATACAAAGTAGAAATGGTTCAGACAGTAATATATAGGGTCTACTGCATGTAAAGAAATTGGACATATTAATATATTTTTATCTTATGCTTTGTATGTAACAACATAACATTGCATTCTACATGTATGTTCCTTGTGACTGACCTTAGAACCCGATCCCTTCGTATCTGTAGTTACATGTTACCACATGTTGTCTGCAGGTGAAGACATACTTCAGTCATATTCAATGTTGCTGCACATATAACACATATTGACGCACTATATATCCTCAGTAATCTACAGAACTGATTGTGAGAGACATGAGGGTGGTGTACATATACCTATGTGGGTATACAACTGCGTCAGTACACCTTTTACTTTATTCTGCTTTCTTACTAATGTTCTCCTGCTACCTCTCTTCAGTGGTAAACTGTCAATGCTCATATTAAATTTCATGCATATCGCAACACTGTACACACGTAAACTTTACAAAACCTGATAGTTTCTTTACCTAATATTGTCATAATGCTTGCCTTTAAGTAGTTATTTCTGTTTATAAAACATTTTACCTTTCAACATATCACAAGCTACAAAGAATTGTGGAAGTTGTTAACTATTATTGTTAATTTTTGTTCCTTCAAATGAATGTGTCAAGTGTAAAGTTAATTTTGCCAGCGAGTTCGTTCCTAAATAACTAACTTTGTTTTTGCTGCATAACAGAAAGAAGGCTTTAAATTTTATGCTGGTTCTTGTTATTTACGGATGACTGCTTATTTTCTTCACTTTTAAAGTCAGTGTTTTTCAATGTCCAAAGGTATATACAAAGAAGTCTCTCCTACGACGGTTCGTAGTAGGATTGATGCTGCAATGTCTGCCTTCGCTAATTTGATAACTTGACGTGGCGCCTTTCTTGATTTTACGCGAATATACACTAAAAAGTTATTGACGTGCATGTTCGACAAATTGGCTTGAACCAAGCAGCTTCTCTGGAAGATACAGATACGTTTGGAGCGGTATCCTGGTGCCACTAATAACTTTAATTTGCTCGCAGTCGCCGGTTTTCAGTCGTCTTCGATCGCAACGCCCGAAATATAACTGTCAGAATACAATATTCTATTAAGCAGAAAAGACCAGAAAGCAATTAGATGTGCTATGCCTTCACAATAGTTTTGTTTTGTAATTAATGATTCCTCAACGTAATTAAGTGAAAAGCCATATTCTTCCGTAATTTATGTCCCACACGTCAGCTCTCATGCGCTTATAAATCGGTTGCGGAATCTCAACATCTTTAGTCACTTAGAAACCCAAGTCCTTGACTCAGCCTTTTTCGTCAACTCTTAGTTCTTGAGTCATGCAAATTCTCCTTTTCATACATTCGATGTCCAGAAAAATTTACGTCACCACCTCTTTTCACATTCACTGTCTTTCAGCTGTCCACTCCTCTGATTTTACACATGCATTATATTGAGGTGAAGAAAGTCATGGGATACTGACAAACTGCCTATTGGCTTTTGTCTCGGGTTCTTCGGCAGACGTTCATCTAATGATTTTACTGACGTTTGGCCAGCACGAGTGGCTGGCGTTGTCAAAGCTTCACCCTCCATTGCCGGTGGTGAACTGGACAATGGGGGCAATGGAGGGTGAAGCTTTCACAATGCCAGCCACACGTGCTGGCGAAACGTCAGTAAAATCATTAGATGAACGTCGGTCGAAGAACCCGAGACAGAAGCCAATAGGCAGTTTGTCAACAAGTGGCCACGAAAGCCTTAACAGTTTCATGGGATACTTCCTAATATCGTCTCGGACCTCCTTTCGCCCGGCGTAGTGCAGCAAGTCGACGTGGAATGGACTCAACAAATCGCTGGAAGGCCCCAGCTGAAATACTGAGCCATGTTGCCTCTATAGCCGTCCATAATTCTGAAAGTGATACCAGTGCAGGACTTTTTCACGAACTGCCCTCTCGATTATGCCCCATAAATGTTCGATGGGATTCATATCGGGTCATGTCGGTGGCCATATCATTTGCCCGAATTGTCAGAACATTCTTGAAAGCCGTCGATAATTCTGAAAATGATATCGGTGCAGGAGTTTTTCGCGAACTGCCCTCTCGATTATGCTCCATAAATGTTCGATGGGATTCATATCGGGTCATGTCCGTGGCCATATCATTTGCCCGAATTGTCAGAACATTCTTGAAACCAGTAGCGAACATCTGTGGCCCGGTGACATGGCGCACTGTCGTCCATAAAAATTCCACCGTTGTTTGCCAAAATGAAGTCCATGAATGGCCGAAAATGGTTTCCATGTAGCCGAACATAACAATTTATAGTCAATGTTTGCTTCAGTGGGACCAGAGGAGGCAGTCCCATTCCATGTAAACACAGCCCACACCATTATGGAGCCATCGCTCGCTTACATAGTGCCTTGTTGACGGCTTGGGTCATGGCTTCGTGGTGTCTGCGCCGCACTCGAACCTTACCGTCAGCTCTTACCAACTGAAATCGGGACTCATCTGGCTAGGCGACGATTTCCAGTCGTCTAGCGTGCAACCAATGTGGTTACGAGCCCAGGAGAGGCAGTGCAGGCGACGTCGTGCTGTTATCAGAGGTGCTCGCGCCAGTCGTCTGCTGCAAGAGCCTTCTAACGCTAGTTTTTGCCTCAGTGTTCTAGTGTATACGTTCGTCACATCCCACATTGATTTCTGCGATTAATTCACGCAGTGTTTCCTGTCTGTTAGCACTGACAACTCTACGCAAACGCCACTGTTCTCGTTTGTTAAGTGAAGGCCGTCGGCAGCTGCGTTGTCCGTGGTGAGAGGTAATACCCCACATTTGGAAGAAATATGGTATTCTCGGCACTCTTTTGACACCATGGTTCTCGGAATTTTGAATTCCCTAACGATTCCGAAGCGGATTGTCCCATGTGTCTAGCTCCAACTGTCATTCCACATTTGAAGCCTGTTAATTCTCGTCGTGCGAGCGTAATCACATCGTAAACCTTTTCTATGGACCACCTGAGTACGAATGGCAGATCTGCGAATACACAGCCCTCTTATACCTAGTGTACACGATACTACCGCTATCTGTATATTTGCATATCGCTACTCCATGATTTTATCACCCCAATGTAATGTCTCCGAGTATAGTACCCCTACAACATCAACCAATATTCATCAATTACATATTTCTGTTAACAGAGATAGTACTAATTAAAGAAAAAGAAGGAACACAGAAATAAAACACGCCAGAAAAATTCCATCGTAGGGACTTTGGTTGACAGGTTTTGAATGTGCCGTTCTTAGCGTCGGCTTTGTTCTTCATCTGCTGCTGTCTGGTTAACAAAACAATGCGCCATCTTCCCCGATGTCTCCTCAACGAATCAGTGACTCAAAAGTAGTCAAAGTATTATTACCAGAACGACCTCTTCCGGACAGTTTTCCGAA
Organism: Schistocerca piceifrons; assembly: GCF_021461385.2. Taxonomy (NCBI): domain Eukaryota; kingdom Metazoa; phylum Arthropoda; class Insecta; order Orthoptera; family Acrididae; genus Schistocerca; species Schistocerca piceifrons. The sequence goes on from NC_060140.1 coordinate 658,245,828, forward strand.
TTACATGCGTTAAATGATGATTCTGGGAATATAATGCAACTCCTACGTGTCGCTCACACAGCGGTCGTGAGGTCAAGGTTAGATTAATTGCAGCACGCAACGGAGGCATTTAAAAATCGTTCATCCCAAGCTCCATACGTGAACGGAACGCGAAGGAGCTCTAACAACTGATGTAATGGGACGTACTCTCTACCACGTACTTCAAAGTGCTTTGCACAGTATAGATGTAGATGTGGATGGATAGCTGCGTAACGACGAGACTGACCACTCTTTATTTGTAACTGCTGCAATTCGACTCTGTTTTATGGGTCTATTTATTTGTTACTTTACTTATTTCTTGTTTTAGTATGTTACGAAGTGTGCGATGATACTGACAGAATTTATACAGATTACTCGTTGCATATGTGCGAGAATAAATTTAAGTAACTTCTCTACAGATACATGAAGTTGATAAGAGTTTTGGGGACCATTTACGTCTACATCTAAATGATAATCTAATGAGAAATGCAGGTGGTATGTTTCTCGCATTAAACAAGACAGATTAACCGAGATAGAAACTGAAGGTGTATGCGAGATTATTTGGGCAAGATTCAGTATCAGGAATGGACATAAAATGATAATCGGATCCTTCTGTCGACCACCAGACTCACCTCCTGATGTACCCGAAAACTTTATTTTGCTTGTACTTAAATTTCCCAATCATTGCCGTCCGGAGTGGCCGAGCGGTTCTAGGCGCTATAGTCTGGCACCGCGCGACCGCTACAGTCGCAGGTTCGAATCCTGCCTCGGGCATGGATGTGTGTGATGTCCTTAGGTTAGTTAGGTTTAAGTAGTTCTAAGTTTTAGAAGACTGATGACCTCAGCAGTTAAGTCCCATAGTGCTCAGAGCCATTTGAACGCCAATCATTCTGTGATCATCGTTGGAGGCTTTAATCACCCAACAATTAATTGGGGAAAGAGAAATTTTGTTAGTTGTGTGAGTGACAAGACATCCTTGAAACATTACTAAATCCCTACTCTGAAAACTGCCTACAACAAATGGTTCAGAGCTCAACTCATGATGGAAAGATGTACGATCTAATGGCAACAAATGGACCCCACCTCTTTGGGTATATCCACGTCGAAACTGATATCAGTGACGATCACATGTTTGTGGCAACAGTGATTACCTAAAGTACAAAGTGCAACTAAAACAAGTAGAAAAATGTGTTTTAAGTAAACTAGATAAAAAAGCTGTAGTGTCACACCTCAGTGAGGAACACAAAACTCCTAGCACAGGACAGGAGCATGTAGAGGAGCTATTACTCAAGTTTAAAAGAATAATTAACCATGTGCTGGATAGATGTGTAGAACAGTTCATTGCGGGGGGCGGGCATTCGTCGTGGTATACAATCACTGCAAATAAACTTCTAAAGAAACGGAGGCAACTGCATAATAGGTGTAAAACAAAGATTAGCGCCACAGATAGAGACGCTGAATGAAATGCGTTTGACTGTCAAGAGAACAATGCGTGAAGTCTTCAGTGACTATCGTTGCAGAATTTTGTCAAATGATCTTCCACAAAATTCAAAGAAAATCTGTTCGTGTGTAAAGGGTGTCAGTCAGTCACTGTCCGGTCCGTAGTGAATGATACAGAAACTGAAACTGAGCTTAGCAAAGTAAAAGTAGAAAAGCTTAACTCCGTTTTTGTGCTAAGTTGCTATTGGACCAAACTGCTGAGGTCATCAGTCCCTAGGCTTGTTGTTGTTGTTGTTGTTGTTGTTGTCTTCAGTCCTGAGACTGGTTTGATGCAGTTCTCCATGCTACTCTATCCTCTGCAAGATTCTTCATCTCCCAGTACTTACTGCAACCCACATCCTTCTGAATCTGCTTAGTGTATTCATCCCTTGGTCTCCCTCTACGATTTTTACCCTCCACGCTGCCCTCCAATGCTAAATTTGTGATGCCTTGATGCCTCAGAACATGTCCTACTAACCGGTCCCTTCTTTTTGTCAAGTTGTGCCACATACTCCTCTTCTCCCCAATTCTATTCAATACTTCAATCATTAGTTATGTGATCTACCCATCTAATCTTCAGCATTCTTCTGTAGCACCACATTTCGAAAGCTTCTATTTTCTTCTTGTCTAAACTATTTATCGTCCACGTTTCACTTACATACATGGCTACACTCCATACAAATACTTTCAGAAACGACTTCCTGACCCTTAAATCTATACTCATTGTTAACAAATTTCTCTTCTTCAGAAACGCTTTCCTTGCCATTGCCAATCTACGTTTTATATCTTCTCTACTTCGACCATCATCAGTTATTTTGCTCCCCAAATAGCAAAACTCCTCAACCGATTTAATTCGTCTACATTCCATTATCCTCGTTTTGCTTTTGTTGATGTTCGTCTTATATCCTCCCTTCAAGACACTGTCCATTCCGTTCAACTGCTCTTCCAAGTCCTTTGCTGTGTCTGATAGAATTACAATGTCATCGGCGAACCTCAAAGTTTTTATTTCTTCTCCATGGATTTTAATACCTACTCCGAATTTTTCTTTTGTTTCCTTCACTGGTTGCTCAAGATACAGATTGAACAACATCGGTGAGAGGCTACAACCCTGTCTCACTCCCTTCCCAACCACTGCTTCACTTTCATGCCCCTCTACTCTTATAACTGCCATCTGGTTTCTGTACAAATTGTAAATAGCCTATCGCTCCCTGTATTTTACCCCAGCCACCTTTAGAATTTGAAAGATAGTATTCCAGTCAACATTGTCAAAAGCTTTCTCTAAGTCTACAAATGCTAGAAACGTAGGTTTGCCTTTCCTTAATCTTTCTTCTAAGATAAGTCGTAAGGTCAGTATTGCCTCACGTATTCCAATATTTCTACGAAATCCAAACTGATCTTCCCCGAGGTCGGCTTCTACCAGTTTTTCCATTCGTCTGTACAGAATTCGCGTTAGTATTTTGCAGCTGTGACTTATTAAACTGATAGTTCGGTAATTTTCACATCTGTCAACACCTGCTTTCTTTGGGATTGGAATTATTATATTCTTCTTGAAGTCTGAGGGTATTTCGCCTGTCTCATACATCTTGCTCACCAGATGGTAGAGTTTTGTCAGGACTGGCTCTCCCAAGGCCATCAGTAGTCCTAATGGAATGTTGTCTACTCCCGGGGCCTTGTTTCGACTCAGGTCTTTCAGTGCTCTGTCAAACTCTTCATGCAGTATCGTATCTCCCATTTCATCTTCATCTACATCCTCTTCCATTTCCATAATATTGTCCTCAAGTACATCGCCCTTGTATAGACCCTATATATACTCCTTCCACCTTAATGCATAACGTTCTTTGCTTGGAACTGGGTTTCCATCTGAGCTCTTGATATTCATACAAGTGGTTCTCTTTTCTCCAAAGGTCTCTTTAATTTTCCTGTAGGCAGTATCTCTCTTGCCTCTAGTGAGATAAACCTCTACATCCTTACATTTGTCCTCTAGCCATCCCTGCTTAGCCATTTTGCACTTCCTGTCGATCTCATTTTTGAGACGTCTGTATTCGTTATTGCCTGCTTCATTTACTGCATTTTTATATTTTCTCCTTTCGTCAATTAAGTTCAATATTTCTTCTGTTACCCAAAGAGTTCTATTAGCCCTCGTCTTTTTACCTACTTGATCCTCTGCTGCCTTCACTACTTCATCCCTCAGAGCTACCCATTCTTCTTGTACTGTACTTCTTTCCCCCATTCCTGTCAATTGTTCCCTTATGCTCTCCCTGAAACTCTGTACAACCTCTGGTTCTTTCAGTTTATCCAGGTCCCATCTCCTTAAATTCCCACCTAGGTTTACACACTATTTAATCTAACTTAAACTAACTTACGCTAAGGACGACACACACACCCATGCCCGAGGGAGGAGTCGAACCTCGGATGGGAGAGCCGCGCGAACCGTGGACAAGCTCCTCAGACCGCGCGGCGACACAGCGCGGCAACTCTGTTTTCAAAAGTTCCTCTACATCAAAAATCCAGAAGTATTGCCCAAATTCAATCACTACATCACAGAAAAGATGAGTGAAATAAATATCAGTGACTGTGCCGTTGAGATATAACTGTAATCGTTAATACGGAATAAAGCTCCAGACCTGATGGAATTCCTATCATATTCCACACTGAAATCGTGCCTGAGTTAGCCATTCTTTTAGCTCTAATCTGTCGTGGTTCCCTCAAATAAAAAACCGTGCCTAGAAATGGGAAGAAAGCACAGGCCATACCCGTCAACAAGAAGGGTAGTAGAAGTGATCCCCAAAACTATCGTCCAGTGCTCTTGACATCAATTTGTTGTAGATTCTTAGAAAATATTCCGAGCTCAAACATAACGAGATATCTCGAACAGGAAGACCACGTCCATGCCAACTAACATGTATTCCGAAAACATCTATGATGTTAAACCAAACTCACACTTTTCGGACATGACACAGTGAAAGCTTTGGATCAGCGCAGCTAGATGGATGCAGTATTTCTTGATTTCCGAAAATCATTTGACTCAATACCATATGTGCGTTTATTATCAAATGCCGATAGAATGGAGTATGAAACGAAATTTATGACTAAGTTGGGGACTTTTTGGTAGGGAGGACGCAGCAAATTATCTTGGACAGAGAGTTATCGACAAATGTGGAAGTAACTTCGGGTGCATACCAGGAAAGTGTGTTGGGACGCTTCTGTTCATGTTATTTATTAACGACCTGCAGACTATATTAATAGTAACCGCAGACCTTTTGCAGATGATGCAGTTATCTATACTGGAGCTCCAAAGAAACTCATACAGGCATGCGTATTCAAATACAGAGATATGTTAACAGGCACAATACGGCGCTGCGGTCGGCAATGCCTATATAAGACAAATGCCTGGCGCAGTTGTTAGATCGGTTACTGCTGCTCCAATGGCAGGTTAAGTGAGTTTGAACGTGGTGTTACAGTCGGTACACGAGCGATGGGACACAGCCTGCCCAAGGCAGAGATGAAGTGGGGGATTTTCCCGTACGACCATTTCACGAGTGTACCGTGAATATTAGGAATCCGGTAGAACATCAAATCTCCGACATCGCTGCGGATGGATAAGATCCTGCAAGAACGGGACCAACGACGACTGAAGAGAATCGTTTATTGTGACAGAAGTGCAACACATGTGCACAGTGCTGTAGATTTCAATGCTGGGTCATCAACAAGTGTCCGTGCTAACCATTCAACAAAACATAATCGGTATGGGCTTTCGGAGCCGAAGACCCAATCGTGTGTCGTTGATGACTGCACGACACAAAGCTTTACGGCTCGCCTGGGCCCGTCAACACCTCCATTGGACTCTTGTTGACAGGAAACATGTTGCGTGATCGGAGGAGTCTCGTTTCATATTGTAAAATGTTCGATGGTGTGTGAATTCCTAATGGACCAAACTGCTGAAGTCATCGGTCCCTAGACTTACACGCTACTTAAACTAACTTATGCTAAGAACAACACACACACACCCATGTCCGAGGTAGGAGTCGAACCTCCCGGGGGGAGCGGGGGGGAGTAGGGGGGGAGGCGCAATCTGTGACATGGCACCTCTAACCGCGCGGCCACACCGCGCGGCTTCAGATTTTATCTAGCGGATGGACGTGTACGGGTATGGAGACAGCCTCCTGACTCCATGGACCCTGCATGTCAGCAGGCGATTGTTCATATTGTGGGGGCTCCGTAATGGTGTAGGGCATGTGCAATGCTACAGAGTGGCTCCAGGAACACTCTTCTGAGTTTAAACACTTCCACTGATCGCAGGATTCCCCAGGCATGAACATTATTGAGCATATCTGGGTAGCTTTGTAACGTGCTGTTCAGAAGAGATCTCCATCCCTCGTACTCTTACGGATTTATGAACAGCCCTGCAGGATTAAAGGTTTCAGTTCCCTCCAGCACTATTTCAGTCATTAGTCGAGTCCATGCCACGTCGTGTTGCGGCACTTCTGCGTGTCCGCGGGGGCCCTACATGATATTAGGCAGGTGTACCAGTTTCATTGGCTCTTCAGTGTATAACGTAGTACTGTCTGAAAGAAGCTAAGGACATTTTCAGTCAGATCTGGATAAGACTTCAAAGTTGTGCAAGGACTGGCAACTTGCTATAAACAATTCAATTTACATACGTAAAATTAATGTATTCAATCTAGGTATTATTACTGCTCCTCTGAGTCAAAAGCCTTCTGAAAGTAAGAAAAAAAAAGCGAGCGTATGAGCAAATTTAGTGTTTCTTGTAGATCTGCTAAAGAGGCATTTTTCCAATTGACCTTTGAAGGATAAAGTGAGATTTATAGAGTTGTGTACTTCCAATGCAAATCCAAGAACAGGACGGAGTGAGACGAGGCCCACAGATTTGGCTCAGGCTATGTGAGTACAAGCAGACGGACGCCTCTTACAAGTACCTAGAGTAATTCACCTGAGTGGGTCGTAGAAAAAGATAAAACGCTTTCTAAGGATTTACGCATAGTGTATGAGGGATTTTGAGCAGCAGTTAACATGTTAGCCCGGTGTTGCAGTGGCCAAACAAACTGACTGGCAATTCGTCGGTTCGGGTTCTATTGCCACCGATACTTTTCATTTTCCTTTATTCGTTTTACTAAACGAATAATTATAAAATTCAACTATATTTCAGTAGTTCAATTTATATACGTAAAATTAATATATTCAATGTAGTCAAAATTTTATATGCCACCGCACTGTAGGACATTGGTAATATTTTGCACAAGCCGTTGTTGTTCTTGTTACATCTTTAGGCACAAGGCGTCACTGGTAAATGATACCCTCCAGTCAGGATTATGTTGTGAATAATTTGATATTTGACGTCAACTCCAATTACTACACTGTCAATGAGGTGAGGTTAAGAACTTTATTTTGCAAAGTAATTTCTATCGCGCATATTGATTCTTTGTTCCATACATATATACGTAAATACATATTTGAATGAGTGACACTAGCAAACAGATTTGCAACCCAAAAATTAGTTACATAAAATTAGAAAAGGAGAAACATGGCCAAAAGTGTGTTTTCTTATACTATAAGTAAATAGAGTGAACTACCACTTCGTTGATCAGCCCCACGACAATTCTGACATTATTCACCAGGAACACCAAACGTTTGCTACAATATTTTATGGCATCATCGCGAGAACTGACAGTAATAATTCAAGTCCACGTCAGTCCAAGACAAAAGCTCGTTGAACCGTGTAATAGCGGTTTCTCCTGGTTTCCCGTAAGTACGTCGGAAGATTAAAGCACATGGAATATTTCGTTTCTCCTGCTTCCCATTTACAAGAGAAACGCGAATCACCTTGAGAGGGCTAGCGGCTGAGAAGTAACTGTGCTGGCTGCCGACAGACATTTGTAATTGGTGGCTCCAGGTTCTCGAAACGTTATTACCATAAAACGAAGGAGCATCGTCGAGTCACGACCCTCCTCTGAAATAAACCGCCTTTCCTGGGCGGCCGAACTGTCTGCTGATTTATGGGAGCGTGATAGGTCACGACTCTTTTGTTATGAGCTGAAAGCGAATTTGAACATAACGAAAATCGGGAAACAGCAATGTACAGCGTACTGCTGTGCAAATATTGTTTGTGATGGATAATACCGGTTGATTTGCGAAAGTTATGGTATGACACTTACTGTCATATATCGAAATGTGGATAGTTATTCCAAAAGAGGGAGAAACGTTGGAAAATAGTAACAGGCAGAAGGAATGTATTCTGACTGGGAAGTGATTTTATCTTTAACCCTCGAAACGTTTCCCACCACCCTTTTGTTTAAAAAAGTGGACTAAACATTTCAAGCGGGCTGCCATCTTATAGGTCATTGACCTGCACATCATTACTGCATCATATTCTGGTGAAGGACCTGCCGCAAAATCTTAGGAAGTTCTAGTCAAAACCTTCCATTCAGTAAACGTGGGTCCATCTAGTGCTGAATCAGAAGACAGCAGACAGAAAGCAGAAATGTTAAATTCCGAATTTAAAACCTGTTCACGCACAAGGATGCTACCGTACAATCATCCGACCGCTGCACAGCCTGAAAAGTTAGAGATACCGATAGTACATGCAGGTGAACAGGTAGATTCCATCTTCGTAGATTGATGAAAGGCGTCCCACACTATGGCACATCGTCCGCCACGAACCAAGACATCATCACATGGACCAACATCGAATGTGCCAAAAGGAAGCGCCGTAGGACAACTAGTGTTGACAGTAAATATTAACAACTAGCGAACCTGGCAATGCTTCGCAACTGCTATATACGTATGGTAATTAGATACACGTTCAAAGAACCTGCTGCCCCCTCTCTATGGCCTTCTCCTTCTCCCCCCCTCTTTCTCCGTCTCCTCATCCTCCCCCCTCTCTCTGGACATCTCCTCCCCCTCTCTGTGTCAGTCACCTCCTCCCCCTAACTATGTCCAGTTCCTGCCCCCGCCCCCCATTCTCTGTCCATCTACTCCTCCCCCTCTCTCTGATCTTGAGTCTTGTTTAACCTTATAGTGAGTTCAGATCACATTATAGTACACTAATCATAACCTGATCGACTTTTCTGTTTTGTGTGAAAAAACAGTTGAGAGGAAAAAAACAAAATAACACGTTGTTGTGTGTACAATTTTTGTTTTATATGAGACTAATGAGAAAGAATATGTATCGGAGGAACAACTTTTTTATGGTTTAAATGCTCTACCATTGTATTTAAAACTGATTGCAAGAAAGAAAACAAAACCGCACTTATTCACAGCAGAGCAAAGCACAGCATTTTCTCTTGCAGTAGGTTTTAACAGAAAATATGTATAGGGTAGTTTTGAAAAATATATAAAGTATGTTCATATAAATATTTAATAAAGTGCTCTGTAAGAATTTTGGATAAATTGGTCAAGAACTTTTTGAAATTTTAGCTAACTACGTTTCCCTGTCTCACACACACACACATATATACACTCCTGGAAATTGAAATAAGAACACCGTGAATTCATTGTCCCAGGAAGGGGAAACTTTATTGACACATTCCTGGGGTCAAATACATCACATGATCACACTGACAGAACCACAGGCACATAGACACGGGCAACAGAGCATGCACAATGTCGGCACTAGTACAGTGTATATCCACCTTTCGCAGCAATGCAGGCTGCTATTCTCCCATGGAGACGATCGTAGAGATGCTGGATGTAGTCCTGTGGAACGGCTTGCCATGCCATTTCCACCTGGCGCCTCAGTTGGACCAGCGTTCGTGCTGGACGTGCAGACCGCGTGAGACGACGCTTCATCCAGTCCCAAACATGCTCAATGGGGGACAGATCCGGAGATCTTGCTGGCGAGGGTAGTTGACTTACACCTTCTAGAGCACGTTGGGTGGCACGGGATACATGCGGACGTGCATTGTCCTGTTGGAACAGCAAGTTCCCTTGCCGGTCTAGGAATGGTAGAACGATGGGTTCGATGACGGTTTGGATGTACCGTGCACTATTCAGTGTCCCCTCGACGATCACCAGTGGTGTACGGCCAGTGTAGGAGATCGCTCCCCACACCATGATGCCGGGTATTGGCCCTGTGTGCCTCGGTCGTATGCAGTCCTGATTGTGGCGCTCACCTGCACGGCGCCAAACACGCATACGACCATCATTGGCACCAAGGCAGAAGCGACTCTCATCGCTGAAGACGACACGTCTCCATTCGGCCTAACGGTATGCGGGACCGTAGCCCAGCTTCATGGAGACGGTTGCGAATGGTCCTCGCCGATACCCCAGGAGCAACAGTGTCCCTAATTTGCTGGGAAGTGGCGGTGCGGTCCCCTACGGCACTGCGTAGGATCCTACGGTCTTGGCGTGCATCCGTGCGTCGCTGCGGTCCGGTCCCAGGTCGACGGGCACGTGCACCTTCCGCCGACCACTGGCGACAACATCGATGTACTGTGGAGACCTCACGCCCCACGTGTTGAGCAATTCGGCGGTACGTCCACCCGGCCTCCCGCATGCCCACTATACGCCCTTGCTCAAAGTCCGTCAACTGCACATACGGTTCACGTCCACGCTGTCGCGGCGTGCTACCAGTGTTAAAGACTGCGATGGAGCTCCGTATGCCACGGCAAACTGGCTGACACTGACGGCGGCAGTGCACAAATGCTGCGCAGCTAGCGCCATTCGACGGCCAACACCGCGGTTCCTGGTGTGTCCGCTGTGCCGTGCGTGTGATCATTTCTTGTACAGCCCTCTCGCAGTGTCCGGAGCAAGTATGGTGGGTCTGACACACCGGTGTCAATGTGTTCTTTTTTCCATTTCCATTTCCGAATTTTCATTGCAATATCGTGTAAAAATGTGAAGTAAATCTGTCAATAACTATTTGAGATTATTTGGTATTAGCATCTCCTCTTTATACATTGTATATTTACTTACGTATTATAAGATGGCGCTTCAGTAGCTATATAAAAACAGCACATATCCGAATGCAACGTTTTGTCAAAATTTCAAACCAATTGGTGAAGAACTTTTGGAGATTTAAGATTTTGAACACGCCAACATTTACATTTACATTTGTTTTTATATAGATTTACAAGATAGCATCGTTTGACGATAGTAACAAAATTCAGGACTTGAATTAAATTTTTCCTGAGGTAATGAATGACAGTTCATTCTAAATGTGGATGTATGCAAGATAAAGCCAAAAACAAATCCAGAAAAACCGATAGTATCCGATTACAAGATTAGAGGCGAACATCTTGAGCATGTTAAATTTAAATAATAGCTGCTACCCGTGGCTACATTCACATACCATTAAATTTGTTGTAATGGGTGATGGTGATTATGTAATCTACTGTACGTGCAATAACGTCAGATGTCTTCATGTGTCTTATTCTTCGGGTAACCGTAGCCCGTGTTGTTATCTGGATTTCAGCAATATGTTTGTAATTTCTAAAAGAATTTTTATGCGGTAATTTTTAACAGAAAAGTGTCACAGTGTCTCATTTTGTAAAGTACTTTGTCGATGCGGCAGCAAAATGTGCAGAAAACATTGAAAAAGACTGACAACACCATGATAGACATATCGATAGCTGATTCGAAACAAGCTTTGTTTTGACTGCCATCTTCTTTCTACTGCACGGAAATGTCACTGATGAGTATAATTTTTCTTCCCAAGTTTATCAACAGTCGTTAAACCAGATCCAAGGCACCATAGCAATGGAGATAAGAAGATAGTTATTTCAAGTGATTTAAAAAATGTTTATGTTAACAGCGGACCAACACACGATGCGAATATTCGCTCATATTAGGTTACCTTTCTCTTTCTCCACATGGTGACCACTGAACATGCCAAGACTGTAGAGAAAGTGTTTTTGTATTGCCAGTCTAACCTGTAGATGAGATCTATATCTTGAAACATGTTGCTTCATTAAATAATTTAAATAGCCACAAAATGTAGTTACTGGAAGCGATCTCAGAAAAAATCTTTTATGTGCTAGTTAAGATCGGTATACGTTTCTATAGCGACCATTCACACTGCTCTACTTTGTATGCCCTCAATATCTTGTGTTATGTCAACATTCTGTGAGTCCCACCAACTTTAGCAGCGTAGAAGTGTTTTGTACGCAATATTTTTTGCTGACAAAAAGCAGCCTTCCAGTATCCCACTGATGAACCGCAGCTCAGCACATGATTTTCCTACGGCGAAGCCTATGTGGGCGCTCCTCTTCACATTTCACGCATTATTGCTCTCAAATATTTATACGACACGACTAACACGCTTCAGTATACCCACAGATCGATATTTTGCCGTTTCAAGTCAACAAGAAGCACGGACACTTACATTTATGATTCCATTCCGTTTGATGGTTGTTCGCTGCCTGATACTGGCGGAAAACTGACCTTGCCGTCCACAAAAGGGACTTGCTTATGAGTACGCAATCTACTGTGATCTGCATTACTAATTGACGCTATACTATTCCATATGTCCTTTAACAAAGGGTTCAAGTGGCATAATCTTTTTGGATAATGCAGTTTTCACAAACAACTATGAATTATGGTCATATCCAACCTGATGAAGTGTTGCCGAACAAAAGCTTTCCAAAAAATCTGTTGCAATGATTTTGCGGTAACTATGGTTGTACAGCAGTTTTTGTGTTTTAGTCACTAAGTAAAGAATTATCCTTGTATAATAGGATGGAATAGATAAGTGTCGATGAGACAACACAATATTTTCATGTGAATGAAAATGATGTTGTTTTCCCTAAATGTACAGGTAAATTTGTGCGTTGGCTGATACGTATTTATCTTGCCTTCCTTCTTCCCAAGAAAGTACTATTTTTCCTTGTAGGAGAAACTGGAACTGTATCCATCCTTATAATGGAAAACAGAGAAATTTTGCCATGCGTAACACAAAAAGTAATGTTAATCATAAAATAAGAGGAAATTTTGTCGAAGTTTTACTGAGCTAACTCCGTTCACTATTAACGAAAACAGTTGTTTACGTAAGTATACGGAAATTTTTATGTGAGATTGAATAGCCTTAGTGTATAGTTTAAATGGAAACCAATGCATATGCTAAGCTTTCTCAATCTCATTGTTTAAACTAATTTTTGATGAGACATTTCCAGAAGTAGCCATTTTTACTGCAGCATTAAGAAAAGTACATGGATAACTGCGGGTATTGGAAAGTCCTCAATGACACTTCAGTTTCTCAGTTCTTTGCAGAACACTACACTAACACCCCTAGAGTCCTATCAGCCTGTATATAAAAAATATGCAGGCTGGAACTGCTTGCTGCGAAAAAACTCATTCAGTGCCAAAATAATGCCAAAAATAAGAACAAAGTAGTGTGGGATGTTAAAAAACAAGAAACTGAAAAAGTCACACTTGTAAAATAACAAACAAATCAAAGATGCGGATAGAATAATAGAAAGACCCGAAGAATTAGCAAATTCTGTAAATGATTATTTCACTGTTATTGCGGAGAAGGTGCTGCAAAATCTTCAGACAACACATAGAGCACCCTCAATGCCTTACACAGGAAACACAATGACGTTGTTTCACTCAATAAAACTTTACCTCAGGAAGACAATACAACAGAAAATAAGACGTCAGCAGGTATAGATGAGGTTCCTTTCTGTTCCTAAGGTGTGCTTAGCTAGTATACAAGCCCTGTTAGCAAACGAAATCCATGAGCTCTTAATTCTGGTATTTTCTCAGCTTACCTAAGGCATGCACGAGTGATGGCCTTATTAAAAGAATATAATGAGGAAAGCATTGAAAACTAAGACCAGCTACATTGTTATATTCATTCTCAAAAATAATTGAATCAGTCATGAAAGGGAGACTAATACGTACAACCTTTATAAGTAAGCACAATTTATTTTTCCAAGTGGGACAACTACAATATCGGCCATTACGGAATTAAAAAAAAAATGATGTGTAAAGCTCTTGCTAAGGATGACTGTGTTACGGGCATATTCTTAGATGTGTGATCTGAGGTTTTCCCGGCGTACAGAAATCTTGAAAATTTCTCGGGTATTGAGCCGGGCAGCGTCGTCCAAAAGGCGCGATACTTCGACAAGCCGACTTCTTGCCATTTTCAGGCGTTCTTGGAGTCTGATTGATCTCTGATGAATGCCGACTTTATATAATCTCCACCCCTCTCCCGCAGCCTCCGTCTGGGAGCTTCCGAGCCGTACGCGGCCGGTGGTGAGGGAAGCTCTCGAGTCGGCAGTCTACAAGCCCTCTTGCTTTTTTCGATATGTAGACGATACATTCCTAATCTGGCCGCACGAACGACAACACCCCCAAGACTTTCTGCAGCATCTGAACTCGCTGCACTAGAATATCTAGTTCAGGACGGAGGTAGAAGAAAACAACCAGCTTCCATTTCTGGATGTGCTCGTCAAACGAAGACCAGATGGCACAGCCGGCCAGTGTGGCCGAGCGGTTGTAGGCGCTACAGTCTGGAACCGCGCGACCGCTGCGGGCGCAGGTTCGAATCCTGCCTCGGGCATGGATGTGTGTGATGTCCTTAGGTTAGTTAGGTTTAAGTAGTTCTACATTCTAGGGGGCTGATGACCTCAGCAGTTAAGTCCCATAGTGCTCAGAGCAATTTGAACCAGCGAGATGGCACACTAGGACACAGACTCATCGTAAGGCGACACATACAGATTTGTACCTGCATGCCTCCAGCTGTCATGCTGCTTCACAGCGAGAGGGTGTTCTGAGCACACTGGTGCACAGAGTAAGCGAAATCTCGGACTGTGACAGCTTAGCAACTCAGTTGCAGCACTTGCAGGCCGTGTTCCGCAGGAACGGTTACAACAACCAGCAGATAAGACGCTCCTTAAGACCGAAGAAGCCGAGACTGAAGCCTTCCGAGGACGAAGACAAACTGGTTGCGACTGCGACTATACCATATGTTGGGAACACATCGGCAAAGATCGGCAGAATACTCAGAAAATACAGTGTAAAGTGCGTGTTTCTCCCTCCATCCAAAACTAAAACATTATTAGGATCAGTCAAAGACGACCTAGAACTCCGGAAACCGGGGGTTTACATTATTCCTTGCCAGTACGTGAAACTGTATATAGGCCAGACCATCCGGACGGTAGAGGAGAGATGTACTGAACATAAACGCCACGCAGACAACGCACAGCTGACCAAGTCCGCCGTGGCAGAGCACTGCATCTCACTTGGACATGACGTGAACTACGGTGGCAAAAAGGTGTTACAGTAATCGAACACCTTCTGGGACTGCATCCTCAAAGAGGCAGTGCAGACCTGGCTGCATGACGAACTAATATATACAGACAGCGGTTTCCAGTTAAGCAAGGCCTGGGATCAAGCTTTTGAGTATGATTAAAACACAACGTCAGTCTACATAGAAATCCGCTCCTGTCAGGACACCTGAAGAAGAAGAAGAAGAAGAAGAAGAAGAAGAAGGAACATTGTCACCACGACGGCAGAGTTCCGCAAGCGACCGTGGTCGCGGATGGACTACGGCCTATGATCTGTCGCGGGGCGCCGCGCTTCCCCCACCACAGGCCGCGGACCGCTCGGAAGTGCCAAGGCGGAGGCTGCGGGAGAGGCATGGAGATTATATAAAGTCGTCATCCATCAGAGATCAATCAGACTCCAAGAACACCTTAAGATGGCCAGAAGTCCACTTGCCGAAATATCGCGCCTTTTGGACGACACTACCCTGTTCAACACCCGAGAAAGTTTCAACATATTCTCAGACTTGTCAAAGGCCATTGACATTGTTGACCATAAAAATACTACGAAGCAAACTAGAAGCTATTGGTATAAGAGTAATAGCGAATTTGTGATACCAGTATTACTTGAAAAACAGTGTGCAAAAGGTACAGGTAGTTCACACGTCTGCTGATGATAAATTTTTAGAAAAATGACTGTCAGGCAAGAAACGTATAAAGACAAGTGTTCCTCAGGGTAGCGTATTGGTTCCGGTTCTGATCTTGACATATATCAATGACTTTCCAGGCATTGTAAGACATGCAGAAAAAGTTCTCTTTGCTAATGACAGCAACATAGTGATGAAACACCAGAACTCCTTTTAGAGAAAGAAAATGAAGTCTCGAATGTTTACCGTTGGGCAGAATGTAATAAATTAACGTTGAACATAAAGAAAACGAGCAGTACGTACTTCAGCATAAATAGGGGGAAAACCTCTGTAACACTAAGCATAGATGATAAATCTATAGACAGTGTTGCAAACACCAAGTTTATAAGGACGAATATTGATTGCCATGGAATGAACGGACAAAGATAGTGACAAAAAGAATATCAGCATGTTCTACTGTTAGCATCAATTTGTAACAGCCAGTGTCTTTCGGTGACATACTACGCCTACTTACACTCAGTTCTTAGCTGTGGAATTCGTTTTTGGGGGTCGCAGTCACAAAACACGGACAGAGTGTTTAAAATGCAGAAAGTGGTGGAAGAGTTGTTTCGAAAGTGGGCAACCCGACTCAACCAGCTGATTACAGCTACCAGTCTGTGACGCATATCAAGGAAAATATTACTGAATACTTCACTAACAGTTCTATATATTATCATGGAACAAGAGGCAGTTTGGGGTTACATTTACACAGGAAAAACAAAAATAAAACTCATAACAGCATTTTATATCAGGGACAAAATTTTATAACAAATTTCCAAATGAAATGAAAAAGTTTGCAAAAAATGACAGCTAAAAGTTCTTCGTAAGAAATGTTTACTACACAGTAAAACATTACTTAGAATACGTAGAGTATTGGGTAGTGATGAAAGGGGATAACTAGAATAGTTCGTCGCATTTCAACACGCGATCAAGGTTTGCTGCTTTCACGAGGAAATCATGTGTCAAAATAGTTCAAATGGCTCTGACCACTATGGGACTTAGCTTCTAAGGTCACCAGTCCCCTAGAACTTAGAACTACTTAAACCTAACTAACCTAAGGACATCATACACATCCATGCCCGAGATAGGATTCGTACCTGCGACCGTAGCGGTCGTGCGGCTCCAGACTGTAGCGCCTAGAACCGCTCGGCCACCCCGGCGGGCAAATCATGTATCACGATGTCAATTTCGTGACTGCATTTTTCAGTGAGGAACATAGTAGAATGTGCGGGAAAGGAGCTGGGAGGTGATTCAAGGGGCACAGCAGCATCTCCACACTCCAGGTGTCAGTGTGTGCGGCAATGAAGAACGAAACTTTGTTTTATATTACAAGTTACATGAAACATATTTGTGAAAAACAAAGAACGTTTTACAGTAGGGACTTACAAAGTGAGGCAGTGCAGCTGTTAAGATATAGACCTCATATTCTGGAGGATGGAGTTGCTCTGTCCAGTCATTCTGAGATGGTTTTCCCGTGACATTCTTAGATTACTAAGGCAAACGGTTTTTTTTTTAATCAGGGACACGGCCATCCATCTGTCCTGTCCTTACATACCACAAGTCCTATCCTCATAAAGCATGTTGTGTATGCCGTGTCTTGTATATTTTGACCTACTGGTTTGCACTGTACGAGGGGCATTCAATAAGTCATGCAATACATCTTTTTCTCGGCCAGTTTCGATTGAAAAAACGTGAAATTTATTGTGAGACATTGTGGAATATCCCCGCTTCAGCCCCTGTTCTTTCATGAAGTTCCTATGGGCGGCGGCGCTATACGCAGTCTTCAATATGGTGTCTTCAACGCAGATGCATTCCAAGCAGAGCTGTCATTGTGTTTCTTCTGGCGGAAAACCAGAGAATAGAAGGTATTCGTTCACATGCGCTTGCAAAATGGTTACGGAGATCTGGTAGTGAACAAATGTGTGGTGAGTCATTGGGCGAGACGTCTGCCATCATAGCAGCAAGGCCGCGCAAACATGTCCATATCCCGCCTGCTGGCTGGACGCACACAGGTGGGACTACTGTGGTGTTGGAACGTGCGGACACTCCCATTCGAGATGATCGACGGATCACAATCAAACACCTCGTTACCAAACTGGATGTCTCTACTGCTAGTGCACCAGTTGGAACCATTCGCCAGTTGGGTAACCCAAAAGTGTGTGCCGGCTGGGTTTCCTCGCTACTTAACAAAAGAC
This sequence comes from Schistocerca piceifrons, assembly GCF_021461385.2. NCBI lineage: Eukaryota > Metazoa > Arthropoda > Insecta > Orthoptera > Acrididae > Schistocerca > Schistocerca piceifrons. Next base: position 658,263,426 of record NC_060140.1, read on the forward strand.
CACAAAGAACAACGAAGGAGCATCTGTGCGGAATTGTGGGAAGCGTTACGTCGATGATGAGGTTACTGAAGCCGCAAGATGTTGACTCCGACGTCTACCAGTGGAGTAGTACCATACGGGCACTCAAACCCCATCAGTAAGGCGGCATAAGGCCGTCGCATTGAACGGAAAGTATGTTGAAAATTAGGGTTTTGTAGCGAAAAGAGTTATGAATAACGTGATGAAGTGGAAGGAAATGTTTTGCATTACCTATTGAGCGTTGGTCGTTTTACCTTGACAGATCCTGTATCATTGGGAGATGATCCTTTGACGAAGAAAGATAAATAAAATAAATATTGTTGGAGTAAAATTATAATGTACTTCAAGTCAGTATCTGCTACATTATTTCATCCAATGATTTATCTCGACATCAGGTCAGCAAGAATTCAGGTTTCATTTTAACTAATTGGTGCGATACAGAGCTGGTAACAACAGTCGTCAAAAGTCAGAGTAGTACATGATAAAGGTTAAATCGAATCTGAAAGACCTCAAGACAAAGGGCGATTAATTGTACGGTAAATGGTTTAATTTTATAAATTTTGTTAATAACAAATGTCGTGGGCGTATTCTCCACATATCTTGATCATGCGTTAACTTTAAATGTAATCAATGCTGAGCATACATTTCATTTCTAAAACTAATGAACAAATTTCTGTCTTATACAAGACACAGATCATTGATCCTTCCGTTGCCCGCACAGATATCAGTACTGGACATGCTAACTCATTATAGGTACAGGCGAAATAAAAATAAAGGAATTTTTCTTGAATTAAAGGGAAATTACTGGAATTATTATTTGCAAACACAGATATAAAAAAATAGCTTAGAACATCCGACAGACGATTATCTAATTCATTACTCGCCGAATCCAATGCAACTTCCAGAGCATGCATTGGAAGAAACCCGCCAGTATTAAGTCACCAGTTCAAGTAAAAAGATCTTTTTTTGTGTCTTTAGTCAATTGACGTGGTTTTTTTTGGCCCGCCACAGTTTTTACTCCTTGCAGCTCTCTCTGGAACAACACAGAAGTTATTCCCTTATGTCTTAAGACATTTCCTGTCAACCTGGTCCTTATCCTGAGCAAAGTGTTCCACAAATTCCTCTCCTATCCGATTTTGCTCACGATCTCCAGATCGCGTACTAGTAAAAATATTCATATTTCCGGTTTCAGCATGATATTTCTATCTTCAGATGTGATAACATACCACAAACAGATTCGACATGACGTATAAGCTCTAGCTAGGCGCATTCGTAATATCCTGGAAACAGTACGACATATGTCGTTGAAATATCCATAATTGCGTCATAGGGTAGTGAACTTCGTGTCTGATTAACGCTTAGAAGAAAAACAGTCTCGGTTGGTTGTTTGGAGGACGCTGGTCACTGCCTAGTGCTGGTTATCCGCGTCAACAATTGTGACCACCTCTGTATCCCGTCCCCACTGTTCATACTCCCAGACAAATTAACAGCAATATAGTGATACGCCTTTGTGAAGCGTCGTGGCGTTCTCATTGAAGGGACTACTAATTAGTACGCTGTTTCTCATTCCGACATCAGGCTGGCAAATTTCGTTTCCGTGGGCCTGTCTAATTAGGAGGGGTCGAAAGACGTAAATGAGCCATGAAATCTGCAACATACATAAACATGTCTGCGCGATATGCAGGCTCTGCCAGTAATGATATGCGGCAGAATTTCACAGCTGCATGCATTACGGGGTCTGCCAGGTTTTCAGCTACGGTCGATGAGCGATTTTAATCTGATGGCTGGAGCATGTAGAATATAGCTTCTATTCTTGGTGTGCTTTATGTTACTGCTATCTTGTAACACAGAAACACAACAACGAGTGTTTTTGCACCTGTTCCCTTCTCGCCCACATTCGCCTTTTCTTATAGCTACAGATACACGAGATGCAAATACCGTGGTGCTGTGAGTTATAATTCAGTTGGAGAGCTGTTAAACAAAGACAACGGCTAACGCCCTACTGGGTTGTGAACTGGAGAAACCAAGGGAATGTAGGACATAAACTGCGTTAATCTGAATATAGTGAATCGCAGTTGTGTAGTCGAGGCTGTACACTCATGAGTCAAAACAGTTTAATCACCATGTATAACAGCGTTTTGGTGCGTTCTTTGACACGCAATACAACAGCGATTCTGCTTGTCATGGATTCTACAAGTCATAACTACTTTTCCGGAGGTACACTACTGGCAATTAAAATTGCTACACCACGAAGATGACGTGCTAAAGACGCGAAATTTAACGGACAGGAAGAAGATGCTGTGATATGCAAATGATTAGGTTTTCAGAGCATTCACACAAGGTTGCCGCCAGTGGCGACACTTACAACGTGCTGACATGAGGAAAGTTTCCAACCGATTTCTCATACACAAACAGCAGTTGACCGACGTTGCCTGGTGAAACGTTGTTGTGATGCCTCGTGTATGGAGGAGAAATGCGTACCATCACGATCCGACTTTGATAAAGGTCGGATTGTAACCTATCGCGATTGCGGTTTATCGTATCGCGGCACTGCTGCTCGCGTTGGTCGAGATAGAATGACTGTTAGCAGAATATGGAATCGGTGGGTTCAGGAGGATAATAAGGAACGCCGTGCTGGATCCCAACGGCCTCTTATCACTAGCAATCGAGATGACAGGCATCTTATCCGCATGGCTGTAACGGATCGTGCAGCCACGTCTCGATACCTGACTCAACAGATGGGGACGTTTGCAAGACAACAACGAACACGAACAGTTCGACGACGTTTGCAGCAGCATGGACTATTAGCTCGGAGACCATGGCTGCGGTTACCTTTGACGCTGCATCACAGACAGGAGCGCCTGCTATGGTGTACTCAACGACGAACCTGGGTGCACGAATGGCAAAACGTCATTTTTTCGGATGAATCCAGGTTCTATTTACAGTATCATGGTGTTCACATCCGTGTTTGGTGACATCGCGGTGAACGCACATTGGAAGCGTGTATTCCTCATCGCCATACTAGCGTATCACCCAGTGTGATGGTATGGGGGGCCATTGGTTACACATCTCGGTCACCTCTTGTTCGCATTGACGGCACTTTGAACAGTGGACATTACATTTCAGATGTTTTACGACCCGTGGCTGTAACCTTCATTCGATCCCTGCGAAACCCTATGTTTCAGCAGTATAATGCACGACCGAATGTTGCAGGTCGTGTGCGAGCCTTTCTGGATAAAATGTACGACTGCTGCCATGGCCAGCACATTCTCCAGATCTCTCACCAATTGAAAACGTGTGGTCAATGGTGGCCGAACAACTGGCTCGTCACAATGCGCCAGTCACTACTCTTGATGAACTGTGGTATCGTGTTGAAGCTGCATGGGCAGCTGTACCTGTACACGCCATCAAAGCTCTGTTTGACTCAATGCCCAGGCATCTTAACGCAGTGGAACTCAGATGGGATGAGTGATATCGGGCTCCAGCACCTCGTCTACAAACAACCGGCCCGTAATTTATGCGATATGCGTGACCTGTAGGTAGAAATTTGGTGCCACATACACTACTAGCCATTAAAATTGCTACAATAAGAAGAAATGCAGATGATAAACGGGATTCATTGGATAAATATATTATACTAGAACTGACATGTTATTACGGCCAGAGGTGGTTGTTCTGGATACTGATTTCTCAGGATCTACGCACCCAAATTGCGTGAAAATGTAACCACATGTCAGTTCTAGTATAATATATTTATCCAATGAATCCCGTTTATCATCTGCATTTCTTCTTATTGTAGCAATTTTAATGGCTAGTAGTGTATGTGGCACCAAATTTCTACCTACAGGTCACGCATATCGCATAAATTACGGGCCGGTTGTTTGTAGACGAGGTGCTGGAGCCCGATATCACTCATCCCATCTGAGTTCCACTGCGTTAAGATCAGGCGAATTCTGTGACCGAGACATCAAGGTAAATTTCTTACCATGCTCCTGTTGCACGTTTCTCGCTTTCTGACACGGACAGATATCCGACTGAAGAAGTCATCCATGTTGAAGAAGATATCGAGCATGAAGCGAAGATGATAGTCCGCAACAATGTTGACGTAGGGCACATCTATAATGGTAGCTACGATAACTACCATAGGTCCTATGGAGGCCCTGGTGAATGTGCTCCATAGCAAAGTACTGCCGCACCGGCCTGTATCCATGGTGCGGAGCATGTTTCGAGCAGCCATTCGCCCTGTGTTGGACCACATAGCAAGGAGGCTTTCGCTTATACGGCGGGAACATTCTCCAGTCTACAGACGGCCCCACTTCGAGGAATTTCACGATGTAAATGTCACTTCCGGGAGATCCCACACAAAAAGGGCTTGAATTAAATCCCCTAATGGAAATTACTATTTATTAGTGAATAAGCCCGTGAATTATCAGAATCTGACATCGTTCAGCTAGAGCAGAGTTCCTTATCTCGCCGATAGCTCGAAGAAGTAAAACACACAGCTCGTACTCGAAACTTTTCTTCAATATTACGAAGTAAACCTCTTCAAAGTAAATCATACACTTCATTCACTTCGAACGACCAATGATAAACATAATATCTGCTGTAGCACAACTTCTATTATATTTAACGCATAATACATGCAAAGTGTAGCTTTTCCCTAACGGACCTTGAATGTTTACTAAGTTAAACTATTTTTCAGTAAGAAAATCTGGCCTTGTGCCTACATCATTAACGTGATTCAACATGAAAACAAAAGACATAATGACAGTCAATAAAGTTTTTCGTATTGTGATGACCAGACGAAACAACAAGCAACCGGCCTTTACTATGGGTTCTTTGACTGCTCGGAGAGACGGCTCATCGGCTCTACAGCAGATGACATATTGGTTCACTTTACTGCATGAATGACGAAAAGGTCTACTTAACTTCATGCAATCCTTTTCCAGATATGTGCTTGAAAATTTAGAGCTGTCTTTCACTATTGAAGCACCACTTGACGCTTTAAGTAATAAACTGTTATCTTGAAGTACAATATTCACCCTTTACAAAAGTACACATCCGTCTGAGGCTTACTAACATTGGTCCTACTCGATAATGCTGACTTCTTCAGCTGTGGTCACACCGGTGCAGAGCACTCTAGCGCTCGGCTCTATACTGTCTCCGTGCAAGGGCGCTGTTGTTATGAGAGAAAGAGCATGTCTTCTGAAATCTCTCATCCGTCGCTGCAGATTTCAGCGAGACATCGCTAATGTCTATGGTATCGATGTGCGTTTCCGACTTTGATGTGGCACCGTGATCTTTGGACGATACCATACATGTTAATTTGCTCAACGACATCTGTTCGAGACCCCATGGTGATCGATCCATTGTATAGCTACTGTCGCTGACCGTGCCTTTGGAGTCTAGTTTCTTGATCCACTGGTCAGCCAAGACAGCGTAGTTTGTACAAAGGATACTTCTCAAACATATTTACAAACACTTTAGCATTCACGATATTTCCTCACACCGATAGCTCGTCCAGGCCTCAGCGATAGTTTTAGCCGTCATGGTTATTTACCTGTGTACTAGAGAATGCCTGTAAATCAGAAAAGGCGCTATAGGCCAACCTTCACAGCCTCAATGAATGCGTATTCGGACACGATCATGCGTCTGGTGTAACGAGAAATGCGATTCATCCGACTAGGTGCCACGTTTCAAGGGTTCAAAGGTCCAATCTTCAGGATCTCGTGTCACCCACCGCAGTCGTAAACGACGTTGTTGGGCCAACATTAAAACACATAGGGCTCACCTACCGTGGAGCCCCATTTTCAGCAATGTGGTTATGAATGTGTGCACCAGCTTTGCACTTTGTCGACAGATATACCAAAGAACACCACCTATCCTGCTTCACAGGAGGAGCAAGCCTTCGACTCCCACCTTCTGTAGTGAGGCGTGGACATCCAACACGCCGTCGGGTACTTGTGATTTTGCCACTCTTCAGTCACTTTCTACGGATGCTCAAGACAGCAGCACGCCAACAGCCGACCATGTCCGCCGTTTCCGAGATACTCGTTCCTGGTGACGGGCCATCACAATCTGCCCTTTGTCACAGTCGCTGGTGTCAGAGGATTTTCCCATTTACGGCAAGTATTCACTCCCATTCGTTTCGCCTCAGTTATGTACCTTCCTTACAGCGTCACGTGCCCACAGTGCCACAAGGTGGTATTCGTTCTCGCAGTGGGCAGTGATAAGTTCTGTCTCATCGGTTCATGTGAAAGTTCCTCAACAATACGTATTGCAGACATCATCGTTAGAGGGAATAATCTTACGCTAACATCTTAACGCAACAGTAAGTAATGTTGGTGCTATATTGAATATCTACAAACAATGAAACATCAAACGTTCAGAGTCTCCTCTCTTTCTCAGTGTACTCTTTCAGTATCCTCTAGTAGAGTTTTCACATCGACAGTTTTACGACGTATGTAAATAAGATCAGCACAGTGGACCCTATATCGTGGCGAACTCGATTGCACAACATTTTTCTTATCTGCACTTATTGCTCTACTACAGGGAGGGGGCGCAAAATAATTATTAGAAAGTATTTGTCCACTGTGGTTCATCGATATGCCATAAATGTGTCTACCTGTGATATTGTTATATTGCAGCTCTGCAAATTCTCAGCAACAATGCCTCATTTCACTTTTCAGAATGGAAACTCGAACATTGTAACAGCGTTTGTTCATCGTAAAGACGTTATACAATTTCTGAACGTACTGTTCGGCTGAGACGCGCATTTAATAGCACATTTGATCCAAGAACAGCACCATCCGGAGTGACCACTTCTGCGTGAGATCACAGTATCTAAAGGACGCCCAGCTGTGATGACAGAATTTAAGCATTCTCTTAATACGGATTTTTTCTGTTATCAGGTTGATGAAACATTTTGAAATAACTAGCTCCCTAAATGATTCAAGAAGCGCCCACTCAGGATGACCAGCCTCAGCTAAAACCCTGGAGAATGTGGAACGAATATGAACCTTATTAAATGAGGAACCCACTACATGAGAAGGCATTCAGCACAGCAAATCACGCTGTCGCGACTGTTTCTCCTGAGGGCAATGAAACAGAAAAATAAACGTTTCCCTTATACAATTCAACTATGCCAACTTGCGAAGGAAAGTGATGTGGAGCAGCGATACTCTTTTGCAAATGGGATGATTGAGGACTCTGAAACTGGAACAGTCTTAAGGATCATGCTCAATGGGAGCGTCAGGAAACAGAACTGGCTCCAGTGGGGTATCGTGAATCCACATGTTCAAGCTGCTGGACGCGCTACGGAATGCCCCCGTTATTGTCCCGATCTCAACACCTATGGTTATTACTTCTAGAATTATCTAAAGGACAGAATCTTCAAAGATGTACTTGTAACACTCCAGGATCTTTGTACTGAAATTTGCAGAAAGATCTGTGCAGTCGATAATGATCTTCAGTAATTCTTCAGCGAATTTAGCTCAAGACTCTGCACAAGCGTTGCTGCAGAAGCAAAGCACTGTGAAAACTTTTTCTATTAAATTTAAGGTTGTCTGCTATAGCATAAATAGGATAACACCTATCACCCAATGTTATGTCGTGGTAGACAAAAACTTTGTAACACCTACTTTATGCCGCTCTGTAAGATAAGCAGTTAGACTAAGCTGTGATTTTTTGAAGCTGTTCCTTGTTATACTTACATTAATTTTCAATAATCAATTTTATAACGCAATCTGGCTTCGGAAATAAGAAAAGGAATTAATTCGAGACCAATAAACTGTTTTATAACGCAATCTGACTTTGGAAATAAGAAAACAAATTAATCGCAGTGTAACACAGCGACTTCCCAGAGAATTTCAGGGCATGTGTCGAAGTCTCTACAGCGGACAAGCCCAGTCCCTAGAGAAAATGAGGGTAAAAGCAAATTGAAACTGCTGTTCCATCCACAGATTCTTGGTGCTAGTAGGCATGCAGCTCCACACCCCACGTATTAAAAATACGACGAATTTAATTGGCTTGGTTATGCATTAAAATTAATTTTATGAAACCATCTGTAACCACACATAGCTTGCCTGAGTGCAAGACTGTCAAGTGGTGTGCATGGAGAAATTTCTGGTTTTAGCTATCTCTTAATTCATAAACTCCTCAAAATGGGATAGAGCTTCAGAAAATCCGGTGGCCGTTGGTTTCGAACACCCACGCCAAGGCGTCGGTTACGCGGAGGCCTCTCCGACGGCCAGACGGCTAGCGCACCCCAGTAACGCCGACCTGTGCGTGGGCGGGCCGAATAGTCCCTCGGCATAAAGTCAAAGCGACCGCCGGCGTTCCCGCCCCCGCTCACTTTTGCGGCAGGAACCCTTTGCTTTACGGAAAAGCGTACAGTGGGCGAGGTCTCGAGTCTACGCAACTTCTGACAGACATCCTGTCGGTGTCAGTTCGTTGCCGTGCATAGTAGCCTTAGTTCATTGCAGTACATTGTCAGCTTTATTTCATGACCAGTAGTGGCGCGGCAGTAGCCGCCATTTTATGCTTCATGTGTTCTTTATCACCGCCCTGGAAGCAAGCAGGCACCGTCATACATAGCTTTTGTCACGTTATTCGGAGTGGAGCGGTCACAGCAAAGCAGACCGTCTTTAAGACGCAAAAATTCCTTTTGCATAGACAAGAGAACAGCTCCACGGTTTTAATCAGTGTTATTTCGGTAGCCTTTACCGTGTTGTCCCTGTTCACTGTCTCGCAATGTGGTTCAAATGGCTCTGAGCACTATGGGACTTAACATCTGAGGTCATCAGTCCCCTAGAACTTAGAACTACTTAAACCTAACTAACCTAAGGACATCACACACATCCATGCCCAAGGCAGGATTCGAACCTGCGACCGTAGCGGTCGTGCGGTTCCAGACTGAAGCGCCTAGAACCTCTCAGCCACACCGACCGGCCTCGCAATGTGTTTCCACTCATAGCTATTTACCAAAGTTTGTGATTCTGATCTTGGAGTTCACCTTCCTTAATCTGCATCAAAACTCTCTCTAGCGGCTAGGGTAGTTGCCGTTATCTTTGCTCGTATTTTATGTCTTGGCCCACAGCAAGCCTGCGGATGATCTATGTTGTCCGAAATTGTGGACTGGCCAGTTACCGTCTGTTCTTATCTGGACTGCCTGTCGTTTCAATGTCTTTACAAGAAAATATCTACTTTTCTAATAACTGTCTGTTACTAGTCTGTGATCTCCCTCAATTCTCTTCAATCAGCACTCGTAATCCCTGCAGTAACAGAAGAAGAGTCCGTCGCCATCAAGGTCCGCAGAGCAGCAGATCATCAGATGATGTTCTTCGAATCTGACGATATGGAAGACGGTGACAGGTAGAACTCGTTTATTTCTTTCATTTAGATCCCTCCGGAGCCAAAAGAAACGAGCAAGTTATAACACTTGAAAATCCAATAAACCGCACAATTGAACATAAAACAGAGGGAAAAAGCTTTTCAAAAGTACCAGAACTACAAAATATAGACGTGATCGGCTTCTAGCCAGACATACTGCATTGGGACGGTTTTCCTGTACTGTTAATGCAATACCTCAATCTAAAATGGTTAATTACCGTTAATACTTCACCAAAGCAATTTAATTACGATGATGTTCGAAAGACAAACGATGCATGTACAGATAAGAACTGCTGATGGGATTTGGGATTAATGTGATCCTTTTTGCAAGTTATTTCGTGACCACACGAACACAAATACACTACAGACAATCTGCAACAGCAGCACTGCACTTCCGTAATCAGCAGCAAAACCTATCTTTCACAGCCTGAAAACTGTGTATTAAAGACACCGGAATATTTATCACTATTAATGTGGAAAACTACGCGAACTGAGCTATTTCACTGCCTGCGCAGCTGGCAATGAGTGGTTAGACAAAGGGACTGCTCACAACAGGCGTGGATAAGATGCCTTCACACAATGATTGCATCATAATTACGAACGAAAAGTTCAACGATGTACTAACGATTTAGTAAAGCAGAAAGAAGTAACACCAAATTTTAGTTTATACTATACATTGATTCCGAATTGTTCAAACAGGACTTCAGCCACGTAGAATTCAAATATACATGAGAACCGGAATTCTAGTGATTACAATAAGTTTCCTATGTACTATTTCCAGCAACGAGTTGAATAATCTAAAGTGTAGGGATAATGATAAAACTTAGTGTTTAATACTTTGTATTCAACTCCTGCTACACGATTCTGCGATCAGCGCCCAAATTACGAGGAACAAGTTATTCCTGTGTCCATGTAACACGTCGCTCTTGAATCCTAGATCATTTTGGCAATTCATCACAAGTCCAGTACGCAAAATGACTGCAAAGTAACTGTGCGAACACGGATATAACCTTCGAAATTGACTGAAAACGTACACCCTTAACAACCATTGCAAACAGCTCAAACGATCTCACTAAATTTCCAAGCGGCAGCTGGCACATCAGAACTCGTCTCGAGGATCATACCAAAGTGCATTAAATCACTTTAATTCATGAGAAGTCTAATTGTCAAGCTCTCTTACTGGCTCCATCCGTAAAGAACTCGCCATAGACGTACACATTACCACAGCTGTGTCTCAGAGAGACGTAACTCAAAGAGTCTGCATTACACATCGATAGTAATTGCAAAATGTTTTTGCAAAACCATTGCAAAGACTATTACCGCGAGTTCAAGAAACAAAACAGTAGCAAAATTGACATAGTCGCTTAACACGTACTTTTCTACCTTCTGACGCAGCTCTCAAGAGCTTCAACATCATTTAGAAGAAGTCATGTTCTGTGATACCAGCAGTAGTGGTATTTACGAGAAGAATTGAAATTGGTAACTGATGGATGTACTGCAACGGAGGAGCACGGGCGATAGTCTACGAAAACTCTTGGTATTCTTTTAATGGTACCCTTATCAAAGAAAAAGTCCTTCAAAGAGGTCTTCTGTTTCAATGACGATTTCATACATTCGATGATTCATGACGTATTTAATCAGCTTGTTTGAGGTTGAAAAAGTGGTTCAAATGGCTCTGAGCACTATGGGACTTAACTTCTGAGGTCATCAGTCTCCTAGAACTTAGAACTACTTAAACCTAACTAACCTAAGGACATCACACACATCCATGCCCGAGGCAGGATTTGAACCTGCGACCGTAACGGTCGCGCGGTTTCAGACTGTAGCGCCTAGAACCGCTCGGCCACACCGGCCGGAGTGCAAGAATCATTATGGAGGTTCGTCTATATGAGTTGGAAGGGATTATCTTGTTTTACAGGGTCCATTTTCTCTCAGTGATATTTCTCGGTCGGCGTTATTTTTACAGAATGGTGATGTGCTTAATAAAAGCATATTTTTATATCTGATTATTCGTCTATCTCACATGAACAGAAAACAGAACTGCTCCCGCCAAAGCCCTATAAAGTATAAAACCAGGAAGATAACCTGGCACCCTAAAGTACGAGTAATTTTATGACCGAAAGGTCGCTCTGAGGTACAAAAATAATCAAACCTCGAAAAAGTTTCGAAAATATCTAGATATGATATTCGTTTTATGGATGACACACTGCTGTTCAGTACAAAAAGTGTTTTTATGGAATTACTAATATATATATATATATATATATATATATATATATATATAGTTATGTAAATCTTTTTATTTTGGCCAACATTGACAGTTTGTGAGCGTTGCTTGTCGTAGACTGTATCAACTGATTTCCAAATATGCGTTTGACATCATAAATCATTCCCTTTCCTTTCCTCCTCTCCCCCTCTACCATCAGTTAACATAAAATGTATAACAGCTGCAAATTCCGTGTAGTGTCCGGACATGTAAAAAAGATCAGACAGCACACGTTAATACAAAGAAACTTAGCTTCCGTTTCGTTTATTACAACACATCAAATATCTTCTTCTTGCCACCGTGAATAACACATTCTAAGGCTGTTGAAATCATCGCGCGAGCGTGTACAGTTAACCTAAACCATTCCTTATTGTTAACCCCAAGATAACGGTAGTAATCTGTGTTCTCTAAGCCAGGGATAAATGTTCAGAAGGTCAACTCTTGCGAGTCTCGAAGGTTAAAGTGGTCAGCGGTTTCTGGCCACCAGATCAAAAGCATGATAGATTACCGTCACAATTACTGCCTCCCTGTGAGGGCGCACGGGAAGTAGGAGAGAGAGGGTTGGCCAGCCAACAGCGTTAGTGAAAGCGGTACCCAGTGGGCGGCGAATGCAAATCAGTCAGCCAAGGACGCCTGAACAGTTACCGTTGAAGGATGAAATATCGTTCCTCTGCGTGTTACTAGGAAAGGTCAGAATCATAGGGGGTCGTAATTTCCCTGTATTCTATTCTATTGGAACTAACGAACCCCAGGTGGGAAGTTACGTTTAGTATAAACCAAGTACCCAACAAGTCACATAACTGCAAATTTTTAAGCGATAAGGAAGCGAAGATACTGGGAAATTTGTGCAGTGTTTAGAAAGGGTTTATCCCCCTCCCACACTAATTCAGCACCAATTTTCCATACAGTCATTTTTTATGTCCACCGTTCATGAAAGAAACAAATTTAATAACTCTTAGCTACAGCAGAGTTAGAATAGCCGTCCAGTAATTCTGATATAGTTTTCCATTGGTCACTCCAAACTACTATAGGCAAATGCAGTAATCATTCCTCTGCTAGAAAAAGCCCGATTCATTTTTACATCCTTATCTATCTGACATTTAATCACACCGATTCGATGGAACTTTGAATTCTAATCTCTGTGTATGGACTTCTAAGTACATTTTTTGATTCGATTGAAAGAATTTTGGTTTTGTCTGCCTGTAACTGCTAGAAATCTCATCAAAAGCTGAGTGCTTTTTATAAGAAGAAAGAAAAATGAGTCACTCATAAAAAAGTTTTTATAAGTTTAGCTTCCTGTTGATTTTTGAGACAACTGGATAATAGTACCTTCCACAAGGTCACAAACTATTTTCTTACTCACCAGTCTCAACGGGCAACAGGAGCAATTGGTATATTTTTATGTGGCCTATAATTAATCATTTAGAGACAATTGAGGTTTCAGATGTTGCAAAAAAATTGGCAAACCCAATAACTGGAAAGCAGGACATTTTTCTTTGGAAATAGAGATGTCGACGTTCAACGTACAGTGAACACGTTTTTTGAGTGTGATTCTTCGGAATTTCATAAAGAAAATTTCAGAACAAATTTGTTTTTGTCCTCAAGCTTTCTTTGTGTGTCACTCTGAAATTAATAATAAGATTTAATTGTTATGCTAGATTTATATGTCAATTGTTGACAAAGTTTCAGAACTATTACAGTCAGCCTAGTCATAAACAATCCAAAATTATCATATAGCAGATAATCGGCCAAATTCACCTCCACGTACTCTGTTAGAGCAAAACGTAAAAAAAATCCACAACTACAACTCAATACTTATGCTCTCAAAGAATAAACAATGTGTTAATTTTATAGCTTTCTGAAATACTGAACGTCCAAAATCGGTCAAATTCACCACATTTGACGGCACTAAATGCGACATACGAGGATTATTCGGAAAGTAAGGTCCGATAGGTCGCGAAATGGAAACGGCAGTGGAAATCCGATGAAGGTTTGCGCAGTAGTGTTGGACAGTATCTCTAATATGCCTGTTGATCGCATCATGTCGTTCTTTTCAGTTCTGAGCACACAGTGATCACGTTAAGATGCCCAAAGCAATAGTGCCTCCCACGATGAATGGGTAACCGCTGTGAGATTTCGCCTGATTTCATGCAACCCTGCAAATGTGCCTGTCATTCATTTCCTTCATCACGACAAATGGTTCAAATGGCTCTAAGCACTATGGGACTTAGCATCTGAAGTCATCAGTCCCCTAGACGTAGAACTACTTAAACCCTAATTAACCTAAGGACATCACACACATCCATGCCCGAGGCAGGATTCGAACCTGCTATCGTAGCAGCAACGCGGTTCCGGAATGAAGCGCGTAGAACCGCTCGGCCACATCTTAACGACAATTCTTGGCCAGCACTGCATAGCAATGAGGAAGTCCCTGCATAGTTTTGATGGGAAATATTTGATCACCCATCACACAGCCTGGACTTGTCTCCCACTGATGTCCATCTTTGTTCATATGAACCACTGGCTACGAGGACAATATTTTGGTGCAGACAACGAACTGGAGACCAGCGCAGAGGTATGGCGGAAAGCACAGCGGCTGCCTTATATGACGAGGATATCGGAAAGATGGTGCAACACTACGACAAATGTATACGTCGGAACAGCGAATATTCAGAGTAGTTGGAAAGTGTAGCAAACTGTTGCAAATACAACATTTTTGATTTTCACTATGGTTTCCATTTCGCAACCGACGTTACTTTCCGAACGGCCCTCTTACAACGACAGGTAATAAAATTCCGAATGAACAAGCCACTTTCAAAGTGATACAGTGACTGTATTATAACGGCAGTCTGGGCAGTTTTATTTTATACCCGCTATATTTTGGCTTAATACTACGGAAGTCAGAAATGAGATTAGTTTAGCTCTTGAATATTTATAACTGTTTTAAATACTTTAAAGTTGCAATGTTATCATGCGCAGATGCAAGCCTGGACGATTCTCACAACGAAGTAATTTATTATGGAGAGACAGTCTAATTTGTAGCAGCAAAAGATACAATGTTTTATCTAAAAGGCTCCACTAATATTATTATTTTAGTGAGAACTGCGATATTTAAAGCAAAGCATGTGAAAATATCTTACAGGAAAGAAATGTTTATTGTCAGTTTACTTTTATTGCCGTCACTGAAGTGTTTGTGTTCCAGACTGGGCCGTAAGCATTATGTAAGACGATTAGACTTCTTGAGTTGTGATATCGCCATCATTCTGTGGGAATTTGTTATGAGGATTGTTCGCAGTATTACCTGATGGCGTTTATTGAACAAAATGGGTCGTGACGTAATAAATGTAGTTTAATACAGCTGTGGTGGATGTTATTAATACTAACATCAATCATCTCTTGGATCACAAGATGAGTAAGATTATTTTTTGTTATACTCACTCCAGCTGTTTCTTTTCTGAAATTTTCACCTAATAGAAATTAAGTTCCAATCCTTGAACTGTTATTTTACTTTTACAGATGCTCTGCTTTTGCTGCACGAATAAGTATGTTCACACCAGATCGGTTTCCTTACAACTTGTCTTCGTCAGTGTAATGTAATGTACAAAGTACATTAAAAAAGAAACGAACTGGGCTGTGAAATGAAAACTGCTGAATGGATCGTAATGCCATCGGTTATGGATGAAGGTGTGCTCCCTGTAAGATAGCTGAGGTTGCAGACTGGCCGCTAGAGTGACGCAGGCGCACACCGACGTGGCGACAGAACGAGCACCTGCACATAGCGACCGTCCACTACAGCATCGACCGTCTACTGCACTCAGTCACGGTGAAAATGGTGAAATGGAGGTTTCAAAAGAAGAAAAAGGAGCTTTGAGCGTTTTCTGACACCGGAGGATGTGTGGGGAGTGGCAATTCTTAAAAGATGGTACACGTGTACGAAGAGCTCAGCATGTCCATTGCAAGGGTCAAGTTGTGGCACAAGCGATTCAAGGAAGGATGGATGTCGTTGGGCGATAGCACATGATCTGGAATGCCACACCATATTACCAGTACCATTCCCCAGCATGTGGATATCCTCATTATTGAATAATGGGGATTTGCAGTAGCAGCCGTTGCTCTAGAAGTCGGATTGAGCGTCGAAATTACAACGAACATGCAGCTTTCTACATTCACAGATCTGATTCACTGCTCGATGTCCAAGTAACACATTTAGCTGTGACTTGCAGGTCATCAATCCATCTGCCAGAGACTCTCTTATAGCATTGCTATACAACATGCTACACACTCTGCTCTGCTGCTCCACTGTCTTAGTCAGGATCATCAGCGATACCCCATCTGAGTAGACTGGCTCTCGTTCAGGAGTGGCCTTTTCAGATCCTGTTTAGGCATCACCAAATCTACCTCAGTAGCTCGGATCTTGGCACTGGTGTATCACGGTCTTCACAGCCCTTACGACTGGAATCGCTCTTTCCATGCTTCTGCAAAGATGAAGGTTTGACACTGCAATAGATCATCTTCCCAGATAGTTCTGTGGGACTTGAGGCAGGTTTTTTTTTGTTATGGTTTTAGGGCGCAAAACTGCTACGGTCATAAGCGCCCAATTGAGGCAGGTTGTGGAGCGTTATCCAGTTGTAAGTAGGCTGTTTAGGTTTTCTTATTGTAATGCCACATAGCGCTCTGTATGAAAATCACTGGTTGTGCTGTGTGCAGTCTGTGGCTAGTTTGCATTGTTGTCTGCCATTGTAGTGTTGGGCAGCTGGATGTTAACAGCGAGTAGCGTTGCGCAGTTGGAGGCGGGCCGCCAGCAGTGGTGGATGTGGGGAAGTGAGATGGCCGATTTTTGAGAATGGATAATCTGGAGGTGTGTCCATCAGAAACAGTACATTTGTAAGAATGGATGTCATGAACTGCTATATATATTATGACTATTAAGGTAAATACATTGTTTGTTCTCTATTAAAATCTTTCATTTGCTAACTATGCCTATCAGTAGTTAGTGCCTTCCGTAGTTTGAATTTTTTATTTAGCTGGTAGTAGTAGCGCTCGCTGTATTGCAGTAGTTCGAGTAACGAAGATTTTTGTGAGGTAAGTGATTTGTGAAACGTATAGATTAATGTTAGTAAGGGCCATTCTATTGTAAGGATTTTTGAAAGTCAAATTGCGTTGCGCTGAAAATATTGTGTGTCAGTTTAAGCACAGTCATGTATAATTGTTCTAAGGGGACGTTTCACAGTATACAGGGTGTTACAAAAAGGTACGGTCAAACTTTCAGGAAACATTCCTCACACACAAATAAAGAAAAGATGTTATGTGGACACGTGTCCGGAAACGCTAAATTTCCATGTTAGAGCTCATTTTAGTTTCGTCAGTATGTACTGTACTTCCTCAATTCACCGCCAGTTGACCCAATTGAGGGAAGGTAATGTTGACTTCGGTGCTTGTGTTGACATGCGACTCATTGCTCTACAGTACTAGCATCAAGCACATCAGTACGTAGTATCAACAGGTTAGTGTTCATCACGAACGTGGTTTTGCAGTCAGTGCAATGTTTACAAATGCGGAGTTGGCAGATGCCCATTTGATGTATGGATTAGCACGGGGCAATAGCCGTGGCGCGGTACGTTTGTATCGAGACAGATTTCCAGAACGAAGGTGTCCCGACAGGAAGACGTTCGAAGCAATTGATCGGCGTCTTAGGGAGCACGGAACATTCCAGCCTATGACTCGCGACTGGGGAAGACCTAGAACGACGAGGACACCTGCAATGGACGAGGCAATTCTTATGGTAGTTGACGATAACCCTAATGTCAGCGTCAGAGAAGTTACTGCTGTACAAGGTAACGTTGACCACGTCACTTTATGGAGAATGCTACGGGAGAACCAGTTGTGTTCCCGACCATGTACGGCGTGTGCAGGCACTATCAGCAGCTGATTGGCCTCCACGGGTACACTTCTGCGAATGGTTCATCCATCAGTGTGTCAATCCTCTTTTCAGTGCAAATGTTCTCTTTACGGATGAGGCTTCATTCCAACGTGATCAAATTGTAAATTTTCACAATCAACATGTGTGGGCTGACGAGAATCCGCACGCAATTGTGCAATCACGTCATCAACACAGATTTTCTGTGAACGTTTGGGCAGACATTGTTGGTGATGTCTTGATTGGGGCCCATGTTCTTCCACCTACGCTCAATGGAGCACGTTATCATGATTTCATACGGGATGCTCTACCTGTGCTGCTATAATATGTGCCTTTACAAGTACGACGCAACATGTGGTTCATGCACGATGGAGCTCCTGCACATTTCAGTCGAAGTGTTCGTACGCTTCACAACAACAGATTCGGTGACCAATGGATTGGTAGAGGCGGACCAATTCCATGGCCTCCACGCTCTCCTGACCTCAACCCTCTTGACTTTCATTTATGGGGGCATTTGAAAGCTCTTGTCTACGCAACCCCGGTATCAAATGTAGAGACTCTTCGTGCTCGTATTGTGGACGGTTGCGATACAATACGCCATTCTCCAGGGCTGCATCAGCGCATCAGGGATTCCATGCGACGAAGGGTGGATGCGTGTATCCTCGCTAACGGAGGACATTTTGAACATTTCCTGTAACAAAGTGTTTGAAGTTACGCTGGTACGTTCTGTTGCTGTGTGTTTCCATTCCATGATTAATGTGATTTGAAGAGAAGTAATAAAATGAGCTCTAACATGGAAAGTAGGCGTTTCCGGACACATGTCCACATAACATATTTTCTTTCTTTGTGTTTGAGGAATGTTTCCTGAAAGTTTGGCCGTACCTTTTTGTAACACCCTGTAGTATAGACTGGAAGTACTCTTGGGTCCATGGGAATATGAAACTCCGTTTTCTAATAGAGGCTGTTGCCTCACGTGTGGCATAGAGCCAAAGTATCGATTTGGGTTCAAAAATGGCTCTGAGCACTATGGGACTTAACTTCTGAGGTCATCAGTCCCCTAGAACTTAGAACTACTTAAACCTAACTAACCTAAGGACATCACACACACCCATGCCCGAGGCGGGATTCGAACCTGCGACCGTAGCGGTCGCGCGGTTCCAGACTGAAGCGCCTAGAACCGCTCGGCCACTCCGGCCGGCATCGATTTGGGTTTGAGCGTTCCAATTATAAGGTGCATTCATTCACTGATATGAACATCCGTATTGTTGGTGGGCCTGGTCCTGCACCATGCAGGTGCCTAATACTCTATAACTGAGTACACAAGATGCTGGACAGTGTTGCGAAGGATATCTGCTTGTGCTCCAAAGGCTATTTTCGTCACAAATTCCTTATTTTGTTGTGCCCAGTAGCTTAAGTGTTTTTTGTGTTTCAAGGGACCGTCAAGAGTGATGCCAAAGAATTTTGTGTAACTGATGCGGTTTATTTGCTCGTTGCAAAATGTAACATTCAGCTTTTTATCTGATAGGTGTTTACTGAGATGGAATGGCACTGCTTACGATATTCACTCAGCTGTTACAAATGAGCAGTCACAATGTGTCATTAGTGTAGCAATATTTCTGTGAGGTCCTTGCAGACATGCATGAAGTATAAATATTAAATAGAAGAGGAACCGATGGTGAGCCTTGTGGTAGACCGTGTTATAGAGAATTATTTACTAGTTTTGGTGATATGGTGACTCGAAAGTATCAATTTAGTGTCATGTGTTACAGTTGCTTTAGAAGTTTATAGCAGGTAATCGTTTTTATTAGTTGCGGCATGAGTCCATTGAGCCACACAGTGTCGTAAACAGCGCTCAAGTTCACGAAAAAATATTGTTTTAAGGTCTTTCTGCAATTATGATGCAATGTTTGATATCAAAACTAAGACTTCTTCGCTGATGCTGCAGTTAGTTTTCATGCCAATTAGTTCAAAACGAACAACACTGTCACTCAGTTTGCAAATACTATTTTGCACACTCTGATAAAAAATATCTGGTATCACTAGATGTCACGAGACACGGCCGCCGGTATAAAAGGTGAAGGGGAGTATTGTGTTGTTGGTAGAGAAGCAGTAACAGCGGCACGGGTCAGTCGTGAGACGTCATTGACTTCGAACCTGGATAAGTCATTGAATGTCACATGAGTAACAAATCCATCATGGATATTTCAACCCTTCTAAAGCTGCGCAAGCCATCTATTAGTGACTGTGAAGTAGAAATGCAAATAAACAACGGTAACAACGGTAACTAAACAAACCCCAGACAGACATCGTGTACTGACGGACAGGGATCGTTGAGGTTTCCGGGCTTGGTTGTAAAAAATCACACGAAATTAGCGGAATGAATCACTCATGAGTTTGAAAGTGCTACCAGCCGTCCGCCTAGGGAGTTAAAAAGAATGGGCAGCAGTGGTCGAGCAGCTCCTCATAAGCAACACCTTTCTGTACTCAGTTCAATGAAATGCCTCTGAGCACTATTGGACTCAACATCGGTGGTCGTCAGTCCCCTAGGCTTAGAACTACTTAAAGTTAACTAACTTAAGGGCATCACAAACATCCGTGCCCGAGGCAGGATTCGAACCTGCGACCGTAGCAGCAGCTCGATTCCGGTCTGAAGCGCCTAGAACCACTCGGCCACAGCGGCCAGCTTCTGTACTCAGTGCTAAGCGTGGTTGGACGGATGATAAATGGAAACAAGTGATTTGGAGTGATGAATCATGCTCTATGTTGAAGACAATCCTATAGAAAAGGTGGAGTTTGTAGAATCTACGGAGAACATTACCCAAAATCAGGTGTAGTGCCAAACTTGGAGGAGGTGGTGTTATGTTATGGTGATATATTTCGTGCTCAGGGTGCAGTCCGCCACTTATTGCACAAAAGAAAACGATGAACGTGGAATTATACCAACACGGTTTACAGAATTGTGTACTCTGTGTAACAGAAAACGATGATTATATCAGTTTGACAGTGCACCCTGTCATAAAGCAGCGCCTTCGAGGCAATGGTCTGTGGACAATAACATTCCTGAAATTGACTGCCCTTAGCAGAATCTCAAAGCAAACACAACGGAACTTCTTAGGGATAATTTAAAGTGTTGACTTCGCTCCAGACCCCAACGTCTCTGATTTCGGCTCCTGAGGAAGAATCGGCTACCATTTAGACGTCTCACCAAAAGTGTTCCCAGCAGAGTTCAAACCATGATAGTGGCTAAGGGTGGACACACCCCGTACTAATGTCCAATAGTAGAGGCCAGGCGGCTTTTGATGAGATACTTTATATAGCCCTCACGACCATGTCATAGCATACTCTTCAGAGTACTACTGAGTGGCGACCTGTCGGGTCTTATCGGAATTTCACAAGCTTTAGGATGCTATAGTTTCAGCTATTTTAAAGTGACTTAGACTCTAATAAAACATTCTCGGGTTTCAAGCCGAGCCGGCCATTGTGGCCGAGCGGTTCTAGGCGCTACAGTCTGGAACCGTGCGACCGCTACGGTCGCAGGTTCGAATCCTGCCTCGGGCATGGATGTGTGTGATGTCCTTAGGTTAGTTAGGTTTAAGTAGTTCTAAGTTCTAGGGGACTAATGACCTAAGAAGTTAAGTCCCAAAGTGCTCAGAGCCATTTGAACCATTTTCAAGCCGAGTCTAATGGTTTACTGCCAACGAGCTTTCGGCAGAGATCTCCTCTGCCATTGTCCACTTGACAATGGCAGAGGAGATCTCTGCCAAAAGCTCGTGGGCCACTTGACGCGGCTTGAAACCCGAGAATGTTTTATTAACGGGTATCGCCGCGAAAACGTGCATTCGTACACTACTTAGACTCTGTCCTAATCTTACAATGTCCAAATAGAAATGTTGAAGGCACTCTCGAGTACTGTTTCCAAGATGTTTTACAAATTCAGCAAACAGACAATCCAGCCCGGTTCCTTCCTAATTTTCAGTGAATTTATAGCCTCGTTCATTCCATCTTCAGTTAAAAGTGCAGATAAAACAGATTTTTCAGCGAGAATGTCTTCTGTTCTCTATAGCTGACACTCGAGAGTTTTCGTAGATTCTCGATCGTCTGGGATTTTTCCTGGTCGTATTTTAATCTGCTCCGCTATTTACAATTCTAATGTGTTTGGTTGCCTGTTTAGCAAAGAGACTGCAGCTCCATGGTGTCTCAATAGGAGCCATCCTTTCCTGCTCGGATAGGCGAAATCCAGCTGCTCTTTAGTAGTCTTCCGTTTTCTACTTCTCTCCATATCAGCTGACTGTAGCAGTTGACCTAAGTGATAATAGGATAAAAATATCGACGTATCGGCTACTACGGCAGGAAGCTTTCATCATCACAGTTTAGCACATTTACAGGGTGAGGTAGCTGTTAACAGGTCACCTAAAGAAAATGAGTAATACAATACTAAGATATTGCAATATACATTTTATTTTCAGTGTAACTTGAGTAATATCTTTTGCATTTCGCTGTAGCAGTTGCAGACGTTATGCATATTCAATGTTAAAGGAATATTTGAAAAATTAAAGCATGTATAATTGCCCAAATCAAATGGACTGGTTTCTTTCATTGGGCCAGGCAGTTACCATGAATGTACTACAGCGTTGTAGCTTTCAAATATTATACACATATAAATAAATTCCAGTAGACTTTGTGGTATATCGTGGGGTTAAAAGAATGGAAAAGAAACGACATTGGGAAGAGATAGGAAGGGTATTTCCGCAATGTAGCTGTGAGGGTTGAAAATCTGTGACGGACCGGAACTTCAGCCCCGATGCTCCCCTTCTCTAGAGCGGTTGCCTTAGCCGCGTCGGCCATTCAGACACGTTTTCCGTCAGATACAAATTCCCAACTTCCCACTCGTCGCACTGCAACGACCTCCGTCCATTAACCCGCTACTAGCAGATTTCTGATTTTTCTAAGAGTTCTGACGTTGGTTGCACATTAGCACTAAAATATTTTCGTCAAACAGCCGTCGAGCCCGTAAAATTACAGATATGAGCGGTGTCTGTTCTGTCGGATATGTCAGAAAGAACAAGCACCAAAAATATCAAAATGTTGTACAGTCATGTTCAGAAAAAAAGCAGAACACCTTGAACGACTAGAGTTAGGACGTTCATATTTACAGGGCATATGCATTAGTACGTTCTGTAGAAATAATTAGCATTTGAGACATGTCGGCCTGCAGGTTCAAGGTCAACATCGATATTGCGGCGCAATAGCACATACCGGTACAATGTGCTTGCGGCTCTCGTTATCGCTATAAACCGAAGGTAATGGATATGTGTGGCTTGAGCAGACGTGCAGGGTGCCTCGCAGACTTATGCGCGAACCGTACCGTAAAATCAGTGAGTTTGACAGAGGGCGCTTTACTGTCATGAGGGACTGTGGTGCATCCATCCGGGAAACTGCTGCTCGTGTGGGACGATGTGTTTCTGCAGTGTAACGGGCGTGTGCAGAATGGTTTACGGAAGTCTGTAGAAGACGATGAGATGGGTCCGGTCGCTCCACCCAGATCATCCCTGGAGACGATTGAAACCTCATCTGAACGGCGTTGCGGTACAGATCTGCATCCTCCTCGTCTCTGGCGCAACAGAGGAACAGCGTAACACATCGCACGCTATCAGGAGTGACCGTCCGTCACCGTTTATTACGGCATGGTTCAAGTGCGCGTCGTCTACTTCTCCATCTATCTTTGACGAATGTGCAGAAACATGCTAGAAGGCAATTGTGTGTGGAACGACATCACTGGGGGCAGGAATGACATTATAGAGTGTTTTCGGTCGAATCTAGGTTCTGTTTGTTTGAAAATGATGGTCGCATTTTGGTTCGGCGCAGATATGGCGAGTTGCATCATAGTGACTGCATTCGCACAAGACATACAGCGCCAGCTCAAGGCCTTATAGTGTGGGGTGCTATTGGGTACAAAAATCACAGTTGGTGTGTGTCCAGGGCACTGTGACCAGTGTGACCTACGTGAATGACATTCTCCTACCCGCCCGTAACCTTTCTGTGCAACAACACAGACGCCAATTTTCAGCAAACCAATGCTCGTCTACATGTTGCTGCGCGACCACGTGCCTTCTTAGTTCACAAGATGCCAATAATTAGCCCCGGCCCGCCAGATCACCACACTTGTCGCCAATCGAAAATGTGTGGGAACGATGAAACGACGGTTGCAGCGCTATGACCCAATACCAACCATCACAGATGAAATTTGGAACCAGGTGAATATAGTATGCATGGCTATACCACAGGACGCCATTCGCGCCTTGTACTCGTCGATGCCATCTTACATGGAATAAGTTATGAGGAGCCATGGCGGACCCTAAGACTACCAGGAAACAGGACACATGCTGAACCGAAGTAACTGAACTGCTACTTATTTCTGCAGAACATAGACTACTAATGTACCTGTCCTGTAAATATGAACGTCATATCTATAGTCGCTCAAGATGTTCTATTCTTTTTCTGAAAATGAGTGTATATCTGTCGTAGGCCGCATAGGTCCGCTGTCAGTCCGATGTCTCTGCCACGCGGGGTTGCCTACCCCTCGCCCGCAAGTGGGTCTCCTCCGGCGATTGTGTATTCATACAGAAAGGTCGATCAGGCGTTACGAAACTGTGACACACGGCGGGGATGGTACAGAAACCTGTAATATACGACGAAGAAATAGTCTTGGTTGCAGGGAGGGTTGCAGGGATGCAGGAGATAATAAATACATCTCTGCAACCAAGACTGACTGTGTCACAACAATATGTTTATATCTGTTTGTTCCGGGATCCATCAGGGCACCAGCCGCGCATCCAAGTAGCGCGCTCACTAGGAAACCGGTGGCGGTGCTATCGAAAGAAAAACGCTGTCTGCGAAACACGTGGACACAAATGTACTTCCATCTGCTACTTTCATAAGGCCAGGCATAGCCTCCATCAGGCAAAATACAACTCGAGATCCAGTTCCAGTACGGTGCAGTTCAGTTGCTTTCGCAGTCGCTTCTCCCTGCTTCGCACCGACGTCTTCCCTACGCTACTCCGCTAGACCGGGTCCTCACAGACACCGCCTCATAGCTACACGGTGTAACGCTTTCCGCGTATCAGGCTTCATGCCAGTAAACTATGTTATGGTTATGTAAGTGATCACGAATAATCTTTCAGTTGTTGTTTTCGAGACAAACGTCACTGGAATTTGTGCATTTAATAAAGCGTTTTGTAACTTGAGAATCATATTTAATCAAGCAACCACATATAAAGTGTAGAACAGAAAACATTTCATTTATTTTTTATTTTAGGAGTATTTTGTTAGCACCTGAAGCTTAATAATGTATATTCGAACCGAAGGAGGTTAAAAGTAGAAATATCGCTTTCGAAGGTGAATTGCTAAAACACTTATATACTATTAGAAAACATAATGAAAACCCTTACTTAAAATTTGTAATTTGTTCCTAGTGGCCTGCTTAGGTCTAAAATTAGACAAAATATCACTTTGATAGTCCTACACTTTAGCCTTTTGTAACAAGAACATTGGTTAGGGTTTTCACAACAGGACGCTTTGTTCCCATTCCTGCAGCCAGAAAATTTGTCATGATCCCATTCTTTACATAACACACACCGAATCATGTCGAATTTCATGTCGCTGCCACAGATACCAGAAAACCACGATTCCATCCGTGACCTAGGCCTTCACTTCTTCGAAAATTCTAAAGGAAACGAGAGGCGAACTGAGACAATTTGCTGGCTGCATGATTCTGTAGAGTTCGTTTAGGCCGAGTTGTTGATTTCTATTTACCCATTTATTGTTTTCCTCTTCTTACAGTCTCTGTTTGCACGAACTGCTTCTGATAACTATTGCTGCCTGAGCTTTTATTCAAGGTTCCTCCTGGAGAAAATTGGTGCAGAATGAGAGAGATTTCATTCAAGGAAACTGTCGATGTCAATGTTGTGGCGCCACTGGAATATATTCTGACTTACCTTGACTTGAAGATGCTAAGACGACAGTGTCGGGCCTTGGCCTATGTGGTTCCAGATAGCTAATTGACAGGGGCTCCTCTTGAAGCAACATGAGTTGTTTCAAATTGGCCGGCTGCACTTGTCCAGAAGTAGTGGTACCTCTTTCGCAATTGGCTGTTGACCCCACTGCCCTTTGCCTTAGTGGACAAACGACTTTCTTGGTTACTTCTGAATCCTTGATAAACCTATCTCTTAAACGTTGAATACCGTTTTCATCTAGCTGGTTTTGACCAAGTCTTTTCTAACATATCAAAGTAGTGACTCACGTTCTCCTTGTTAAAGCCCTTTGCTTAAGCGAACGAAGTCGATTCTTGCTGATGCAAACTAAGCCTGAGGTGGCTCATTCTTTTTACCAGCGATTCTCTTTTCTCTATTGATTCTGTTTTGAATCTCGTTCCTCTCCGCTGTCTCAAAAGTTAGTAAACGCAATCCTTTGGTATAATGCCAATACGAATTCTTCTAGCTCCAAGAAGTCCACAACTATGTCTTGCTCTACCGCCACAGGCAGTCAGCTGTAATGCTGATAACTTATTTGTTCTCTACAACAGAATCCTTTTTCTTCGATAAACGTCTTTCCAATGCTGCTCTCGGCACAAATTAAGTTCTGGAAACTTCTAGGACAGAAACCATAATATAAACATGTATAATTAATAATACTACTTAATTATTATTAGTAATTTTGCCATTAAATCAAGTAGCCCTAAGACTGAGTAGTAAGGTAAAACAGCAGGTGTGAGTTGCATACTGCCCTGGATAAAAAATACAAAATGTAGATCAATATATGATTTATTAAGTTTGTTACTACTGTTAGTTATTTAAGAAATCGTTACTCAGCGGGCTGTTATTCAACTGATTGTCGTAAATTAATCGTTCAATTAATTGTTACGAGATAGATTGTTATTATTTGTTTTTGTCATTAATCATTTCTCATTTAATTGTAATTAATTATTCAATTACTTATTGCTTAAAAATGTTAGTTAATTATTAAGTCAACTATCGCCTATGGTACGTAACTAAAACAGTTCTTACGACACTATGCTCGAACGGATTTCATATTATGGGGACTCCACCTCATTCTTGGAAACTCGAAGTGGCTTATTCAAGGGAACTTGCACGGCTTTACTTAACGACATTTAAATCTCTGTCCACAGCATGTAACTTTATGTTGTGAACACGACGAAATGACGTGAATTTCTCATGCCTTCCAACGATGACGGCAGAAATTTAATCATGATTACCACACCACACCGATGTTTCAATCAATTACAAGAAATAGTGAAAAGCTTATCTTGTTTGACTGTTGCTTTTTGTCTTCGTAGAACAGCTCATCACTAAGATGGTGAATCTTTAGCAACAGGGTGTACACCATAGATGTTAATGAGATCTCCTGCTACAATTTGGTAAGTACCAGTGCGAAAGATTCAAAGGTTACAAATGAGTTGTCGCCTAGAAGACAAGGAACAGTTCCTGTCAGAATTCAGCAGAATCCAGCATATCGAGTAAGGACTAAAAAGATTCGTTACGAAACCCAAACTGCTCTTTGAAACCGTTGTCGCTGTACATTGCAAATGGGTCTCTTCTCGCCATTAAAACCCCAATTGTTGGAATGTCTACCTCTTCATCCATCTCCATATATCATTTGTAGCATAGATAATGCATAGAATTCGGTATTTTATGTGCAGAAGCAAAAGAACAAATCTTACTCTCTGCCGTTATCTCCACTGCCGCTTAGGATTTAATTTTGGCCTTATTTCATCCTTAAGTGACGAACTTAGTAACGTGCTCTTTGATTGTGCTCTCAAGCAGTTACGGAGTAAATAAATTTACTTCTACTTCTACACAGATACTCCGCGAGGCACCGTACGGCACGTGGCAGAGGGTACCCTGTGGTGCTCCTAGTTATTTCCAGAGTAGAATGAAAATTTTACTCTCTACTGGAGGTCACCGATTTCCTTCACTCTTAGCAACATACACTTTAGTTTCACTTGCTCTCGGTTGGTGCTAGCAGGTCTTCTAGGACGTGTCTGTTGTCAGTATCCACATAGGAATCCAGCCGATCACCGTTGGTGCTGGCCCACAGATAGGCACCTATCGTTAAACTGTCGTAATTAAGTGCTATATTTTTCTTTTTTTTTCTTTTACGACGTTGGCACGGAGTAAACTTCGTGTGATGACACGTATCGATTGGGTGGGAGCGGCATCAGCTCTAGAGAGCGGGAGCGGCCGCTTGCACCTGGTGGCGGGAAATGCCTTATTCATGAGCCACCCGACAGAAGGCTGGCGAGCACCCAAGCGCGGCATTCAAAGGAGAGCTTCCGAGAAGGACCCACCGCGCGCCTCAACAGCGCCCCTACCCTTCCGCTCCGGCCCGGGGGTGGCAGCGTGGGGGCGGCTGCGGGGGCGTCTGCGCAGACGGGGCGGCGAGGCCGGCGGCGACCCGCCGCTGTCCGTTTTTTATTCTCCAGCCTGGCGTCGCCTCCACTGTACGGCCTTATTCCGGATGCGGGGGCGACCCACTTACCTGCCGGCGCCGCTGACCGGAAGTGGGTCGTAACCCGAACCCGCTGCCGGCACCACCAGTAGGCCACCGTCCGCAGTTGGGACAGGTCGAGGAGCACTCCGTCCCCGGGTTCTCGTAGGAGGGCGCAGCTACACGCGGCGGAACCGCCGCACACGGTTAGTCGCCAGCTTTCATCTACACCAGTGTCTAATATTCGTCGCCAACAGAGAATACTTGTGTCAAATACATCGCTCTGCGATTCTGGCAGTTATCATATCTCTGGCTTTTTGTTTCGTATGAAGTGCGAACAGTTGCGGTGTTTCACATCTGATCAAAACTCCAGCTATCACAGTTAAAAAACGAGTGTTTATACACGAGTTGGATGATGCCAGATTCAGGTAGGACAAGACCACTTAATATCTGCACCAAATCAGATTCAATTCACCACCCAATGAATTTTTCTTTAATTCTCATTTGACCAACGTAAGAACCTACTATTTTTGTTGATATATTTTTGTTGTGGATTTTAGTTCGAAGACTGATTTGATACTGTCCTCTACGGTACTCTTTCCTGTTCAAGCCTCTTCATTTCTGCCCAACTGCTGCAACCTACGTCCATTTGCATCTTCTCAATGTAATCAAGCCCTAGTCAGTCTCTACAATTTTTGTTCCCCACACTTCACTTCATTACTAAATTGATGATTCGTTGATATCTTAGGATGTGTTCAATCAACCTACCCCTTCTTTCAGTTGAATTGTGTGATAAATCTTCTTTTCCCCAATTAAGTTCAATCCCATTTCATCAGTTATACGGTCTACCCATCCAATCTTCATTGTCCATCTTTCACTTCCGTATAGGGATACACTACAGACAGATATCTTGAAAGAAGACTTCTTAACAACTATATCTCAGCATATCACTCTTTCCAAAAACGAATTGCTTAGTTTGTAGAGCACTAAAAGTGAGGAAAATGTTACATTGTTACTAAACCCGCGTGAATTTTACTACTCCACATTTAATTCAAAGGAAGTCATCATTTCTAGGTTATGCACTACTTAATTACAATTATCAGATCTCCATCGTTATGTTACATGCAAAATAAGTAAAAATGTCCTGTTTTCTTATTTTTTGGCAGCAATTTTATGCGGAAAGTATTATTGGGAAAGTAGTCAAAATTTATGTTAAGCACTAGTTACAATTTGTTGTAACTCCAAGAGTATTTTGTACACAAAATGAGTAGAGAGTCTTCTGCCTTAGATACTATTATCACAATCTAAGCAAGACACAAATCAGTCTTTCACTATCACCGAGGGATTCTTCTTCCGATTTCCTATTTCCTCATTTGCCACTTCAAAGTCTGGGTCTGTATCACTGTAATAGATACATACAACATTATCTTATTCAAGAAAGTCTTCCTCTTCACCAAATTCTACATTACATGTATCTTTATCAGCTTCTTCAACAAAATCTCTCAGTATGTCAGTGTCAAAATCAAAATCAACTCCATGCATCTTATGCTAATTTCAGTAGCAGAAAACGAGATTTTCACTGAAGAAGTCCAGTGTGATTTAAATAGCGCTCTTCTAACTGGGAGTGCTTGATATGTCACCTAAGATGCCACAATAAGAAAAATATAAGCGATAAAATAAATTTGCCAACTATTAGAAAACATTCTAAATATTTTCGACAAAGGCACCGTGTCAGCAAACGACAAAAATAAGGCAATCAGCAATTCAACCATTGTAAACAAGTACGTTTGCCTTGAAGGTACTTAAGAGCACGTATCGATAATGTGTCCAGACTGGCGGGAACTGCGACAACATTCCAACTGCAATCGTAAATTTTACGAGGATTCACTAATCTATGGTTAATACTGCCAGTTTGCATTTTATATTACCTCTGTTTCGGCTAACGTCAAATATTTAGCTCCCCAAATAGAAAAACTCTTCTGCTACTTTTAATGTCTCATTTTATAACCTAATTCTCTCAACATCACCTGATATAATTTCACTACATTGCGTTTCATCTTACAATTTCTTTTTAAGATGTTATGCACTCCATTCAGGTGGTCTTCCAAGTCCTTCGCCGCCTCTGACAGAATTGCAATGTCATCATTTTCATTTATCCTTTCTCAACTTTGGTTTCTTCCTCAAATTTCTCGTCTGTTTGCTATACTGCCTGCTCAATGTATGGACTGAATACCATCGAGGATAATTCACAGTCCTTTCCATTCCTTTCAAAACAGCTGATTCCCTTTCATGTCCTTCGACTCTTATAACTGCCGTCTGGTTTCTGTATTGGTTGTAGATAACATTTCGCCCCCTGACTTTATGCCAGTTGTTTTTTAAACACGTTTTATAGTCTATATTTAATTAATTACACTAGTTATAAAGAGTTGTGAAGGTAATCGGTCACAGCCGGTTCAAAGGGATCACTTTAAGAAGTCCTAGTGAGTTTTTGGGGCCAATGAAAACATTAATTCTGGAAAGTTATTTGGGTGTTGTTCATCTCGGTCCTCCTGAATACAAATGCATTTTATTATCGTATTAAAATACATAGCTTGGTAAACCTGATGCTTATGGATAATACAGTTCCACTTTCATGCAAAGAAACTTTAATGTCTTTCAATGCTACACGTGTATAGAAGAAAGAAATGATTATCACACAATTTTGTTGAATTGAATTGTCATTAATAAACAGATTGTACAACAGAATAATTTTAAATTCATCTCCTCAACTGTTTACGTTTATCTACATATTTTGTTGAGGAACAGGCGTTTCTCTGGTTGCAATGTTTTTCTTCCCCTTGTATTAATGCTTGCATCAAATCGTTTTTTCGTTATGGAGAGTCTTTTGTAGTCGCTGTTAAAGTGTTACACTAGATAGCAAACTGGATCCGTAGTCTGGCAGAGCAGATTCTGCAGCCCCTTTCATAGACCACTCTTTATGTTGTCAGTCATTTCCCTACGTCAGTTAAGATAATTACTAGAAAATTCCTTTGGAGAGCAGGCGGTCCATGTCCTTTCCCGGCCTTGCTGTATTTAACCTAGTGCCTCGCCTCTAATCAACACGCCATCGACGGGATGTTTAACCTTAACCTTCAATCCTTTTTTGCATATTTTACTGAACATCAGTGACAAGACTTACATGCTAGCATAGTGCTCCAGCTTACCAAAATACGCGTCTTAGCAGATAGCGACTACTTTATTTTGTCGAACGGAAACGTTAGTGGATCTTCTACAGCATAATATAGTTTAGTACTACTAGTTCATTACAAGAAAATAAAATGGATAAGAAAATTCAGGATAGGATGACTTGTCAGGTTTGTAATTTGAATTTTATTCTGAATTCGAATTTCACTCTAAATGTGTAATTTTATCTGTCCTGGAGCTAAAGCTTAATCAAACTTCTGTTGCTTTCAGTAAATCGATTAGGAAAATTACTACGCTAGTTACTATGGAAAGAAAAGATCGATCTGAACAATATAGATCGAATTGCAGATGCCGATGTAGCTATCGAAACGCTCCAGTACGCAAACGTTTAATCGCTGTTGACTTCGTTGGATGGAAACGTTTTCTGCTTCTGCAGTCCCGAAGCTGGGATCACGAGCCTGTTGTGAAGTTTCAAATACACGCAAACATAATGCTTTTTTTTAATGCGCTCTTGACCTCTGGTTTAAAAATATAGTGCTAAACACAAATAAACACTTGTTTATTCCATTGTAACTAGTTAATTTTATATGACAATGAAGATGAACTGAAAATTGTTGTCCTCTAGCTGGTCTTGTTGCAACAAGAATATAGTATGAAGATCTCTGCTGATAATGCAAAAGTAATGGCATCTAGAGGAGTCGAACATATAAGATCACAAATTGACATTTATAACAACACAATAGAAAAAGTAAAAGTATCTTCTAAATAAAAAAAGTTATCTAGAGGAAAAAGAAGTAAATAAAAACTTGCAAAATTCCAATGTATCTATGGCACTTTGAACAGAAATTAAAAAGTAAGGTGAGGAAAGAAACTATAACTAAATTTTATGAAAGTCTGGCTAGTCCTCTACTTCTCTACGTAGTGAGACCTGGTCACTTTCGGAACGACAGAGAAATCAGAGTGAAGCATCTGAAATGAGGCTCCTGAAAGGTGTGTAAGGACATATGAAATTAGAAAGTAAATTAAAAACGTTGACATTACAAAACAGTTAAAAGCTGAACCAATAAACAATGTGGTAGATGAATAAAGAGTTAAATGGAAGGGTCATGTGGTAAAAATGCCAGAGCAGCGATTACCTCTGCAAACCGTGAAATATGGCAAAAGAACAACGTGAGAGAAAGTTGATGCTCACCTGAGAGTGGAGCTGCTGCTGAAGATGATGAAGATAGGTTCAATTAATTCATTGATCTGGATGCCAGACTGTTTTCTAAAAGCCAACTAAATCATACTACAGCGCACATACATTCCTGGAAGTGGAAACGCCGGAAAAGTGATAGAGAAATTTGGTGTATTATGTAATGAAAGAATAACTTTTAACAAATACATATATTGAACCATTGAAAAATAAACATCAAACGCATGGTAAAACCTTTGCAATGAACGACTGAAAGAGGTTGCTCAGAGAGAAAATTCTCCCACGAGATTTCTCCTGGATAACAGCGGAGACACAATAGCTATACAAGTTTACAGGGGATACGAAAAGACAAAACAGTAACACCTCCAAGACCAGTCGATCGTGCAGTCAGCAGCGGCGACTGGGCAATCAGTGTACATCCCAACCGCAGTCCGGTGCAGTTAATCCGGGGGCATTCGAATGAAAGCTTTGCAACGCCGGCAGAATCAAAGTGTAGCAGTGGCACACACTGGCCATCTACCGTCTCAAAGCAGCAGCGGGCAGGTTGTCTTGACTGCCCCCTGACTCCAAAAGAAATCTCTGCAGCAAACGTAGTTTCTCCCCAGCTCTTTACTTTACCCGCGGATCACGAGCACTGGTTGATCCATGGTGCATTCTATTGTGGTATACCCTAGGTCCACTCCATGCCAGCGTTGTCATCCACCAAACGAATCCTCAGAAAGTATTCCTATTGGAAATATCCACGTTTACCTACCACGTACATCTGGCCTTCGAAATGTTCCTTTCAGGACAGTCAAGTTCCTATGCGTTTGTGTTTCCCGCCGTATCTTTAGTAATTTTGTCGCGCACTCCTGCATTCCTCCTTCAGAGACCCTTCCTGTAAAGTACTAAAGTTCCTTTTATCCCATTTTCTCTCTATATTCTTCTTTGAGTTTGTGTAATTTTTCAACAAATGTGTACAGACTTGTGGATCACTAATTTGTAAATGTTATACGTAATTTTATCCATTGCTGTCAGTGTTTCGTCCGCGACTGTATTACTTTCGCAAAATAAAGAAGAATCGCTTTCAGTCGCAATCGTGATTTTATTTCAATGCAAGATGCATTTCGTGATGATGATGATGATTATTAGTAAAGGGCGCACAACAACGAGGTTATCAGCGCCCGCTGCATTTCGTGTCTTCGGGTTTCATCTTCAGTTGCTCTGACAGTCGACATCTGTTCTTTTTTTCAAATTTAGGTTAATTCTGGTCATGGTCATGGTAAAATTATACACTCCTGGAAATGGAAAAAAGAACACATTGACACCGGTGTGTCAGACCCACCATACTTGCTCCGGACACTGCGAGAGGGCTGTACAAGCAATGATCACACGCACGGCACAGCGGACACACCAGGAACCGCAGTGTTGGCCGTCGAATGGCGCTAGCTGCGCAGCATTTGTGCACCGCCGCCGTCAGTGTCAGCCAGTTTGCCGTGGCATACGGAGCTCCATCGCAGTCTTTAACACTGGTAGCATGCCGCGACAGCGTGGACGTGAACCGTATGTGCAGTTGACGGACTTTGAACGAGGGCGTATAGTGGGCATGCGGGAGGCCGGGTGGACGTACCGCCGAATTGCTCAACACGTGGGGCGTGAGGTCTCCACAGTACATCGATGTTGTCGCCAGTGGTCGGCGGAAGGTGCACGTGCCCGTCGACCTGGGACCGGACCGCAGCGACGCACGGATGCACGCCAAGACCGTAGGATCCTACGCAGTGCCGTAGGGGACCGCACCGCCACTTCCCAGCAAATTAGGGACACTGTTGCTCCTGGGGTATCGGCGAGGACCATTCGCAACCGTCTCCATGAAGCTGGGCTACGGTCCCGCACACCGTTAGGCCGTCTTCCGCTCACGCCCCAACATCGTGCAGCCCGCCTCCAGTGGTGTCGCGACAGGCGTGAATGGAGGGACGAATGGAGACGTGTCGTCTTCAGCTATGAGAGTCGCTTCTGCCTTGGTGCCAATGATGGTCGTATGCGTGTTTGGCGCCGTGCAGGTGAGCGCCACAATCAGGACTGCATACGACCGAGGCACACAGGGCCAACACCCGGCATCATGGTGTGGGAAGCGATCTCCTACACTGGCCGTACACCACTGGTGATCGTCGAGGGGACACTGAATAGTGCACGGTACATCCAAACCGTCATCGAACCCATCGTTCTACCATTCCTAGACCGGCAAGG
Source organism: Schistocerca piceifrons (assembly GCF_021461385.2). NCBI lineage: Eukaryota > Metazoa > Arthropoda > Insecta > Orthoptera > Acrididae > Schistocerca > Schistocerca piceifrons. Next base: position 658,298,124 of record NC_060140.1, read on the forward strand.
GAACTTGCTGTTCCAACAGGACAATGCACGTCCGCATGTATCCCGTGCCACCCAACGTGCTCTAGAAGGTGTAAGTCAACTACCCTGGCCAGCAAGATCTCCGGATCTGTCCCCCATTGAGCATGTTTGGGACTGGATGAAGCGTCGTCTCACGCGGTCTGCACGTCCAGCACGAACGCTGGTCCAACTGAGGCGCCAGGTGGAAATGGCATGGCAAGCCGTTCCACAGGACTACATCCAGCATTTCTACGATCGTCTCCATGGGAGAATAGCAGCCTGCATTGCTGCGAAAGGTGGATATACACTGTACTAGTGCCGACATTGTGCATGCTCTGTTGCCTGTATCTATGTGCCTGTGGTTCTGTCAGTGTGATCATGTGATGTATCTGACCCCAGGAATGTGTCAATAAAGTTTCCCCTTCCTGGGACAATGAATTCACGGTGTTCTTATTTCAATTTCCAGGAGTGTATTAGTGACACTTTCTGAATATAAGTTTAAAAAATAGAGACAAATCTAAACACGTGTCTAGTAGTGGAACTCGTTTAGAAGTACAATATGAGTAGACATGTTTATGTACATATGTGCATTTCCCATTATACAGCAGATTTGTAAAAACGTGTCAGCACAAGTCATAGAATTTCAACTTTTAAGATGTAGCATTTCTACAAATACATACAGCCATATCTGATATAGTCAAAATATTTGTTTTATTAACGGTATCCGTCTACGAGGGACGTTAAGTAAGTAATGCGACTGATTTTTTTCCGAAATCAGATCTTTTTTTTAGGATTCCAGTACAATATATTATTCTCCACACTTTTGGCAACAAAACCCTATTTTTCAACATAATCTCCCTTCAATGTGACGGCCTTACGCCACCTTATTGAGAGGGCCTGTATGCTATCATGGTATCACTCTACTGGTCAATTAGGAGCCAATGCCATGCTGTATCAAAAACCTCCCCATCACCCGCGTACTAATTCTCACGAAGTGTATCCTTCATTCGGGCAAATATATGGATGTCTTCTATTAGGCATCAAGGAACCCCAGTGGGCATACATCTTTGAGTACCCCAACTAGTGGACTATCAACAGAGACATGCAGTTGAGCAGCAAAGTGATTGATTGTGATCCTTCTATCATCTCGAATGAGAGTGCCCGCACGTTCCCGCATTCCAGGAACCACAGTTGTGTATGGCCGGCGGGCACGTGGGATTGGACAGGTTTGCGTGACCTTGTTGCGGTGATGACAGACGCCTCGCCTAACGACTCAGCGTGCTTTTGTTCACTCCCATGTCTTCGTAGCGATTCTGCAAGCGCCTACGACTATCTGCGATGCTCTGCTTTCCCGTCAAAAGAAACTTAATGGCAGGTGTCTGCTTAGAACGCACCTCCGTTGCAGACGCCATTTTGAAGGCTCCGTATAGCGCCGCCAGCTATGGAAACTCTATGAAACTATAGGGGCTGGAGCGGGGACATTCCACGATGTCCCACAAGAAATTATGCATATTTCTAACCGAAACTAACTGAGGCAGAAATGTGTTGCGCTAATTATTGAACGTCCTTTGTAATTAATTAATGTCACAACAGGTTTTTACCTTCTTTGAAATAATAACACCTATTTGTAGAGCCGCAAAATCTTTACATTTGAAATTCTTTGTCTTGTTTTGACTTGATTTTAAAAACGTGCTGTACAATGTGATGTCCATATACTTGTACTAAAGCATTTCTTATCATATTGTACTTCAAAAGCATGTATCCACTACCGGAAACAGTAATTTATTTTTCTATCTGTCACAGTTTTTTAAACTTATGTTCAATGTACCACTTTATAATACACCAAAATAATCCCACCACTACCAAAATTAAAATAAATTTACAAAAAAAAATTGATGTAGATTGGAAAAGCACCTGAAGATGAGCCCTAATGATAGAAATGCATAGTGCAGCGAAATAAAATCACAGTTGTGACTGAAGGCGATTGTTCTTTATTTTAAAATAAAGTTGAGCTTTTGCATTTGAAGAAGGTACAGTTACAGTTTGTTGTCAGACAGAAAGCTAAGTAATTTTTCTTAGTCTTGCTTTGGTTACCTCTTTTCCCTCTTGATTAGACTTGATGACTTTATTTACGTATGTGCAGTGATCCGCCCCGATAGGAGCGCGCGTTAGCATGCCGCTTCCAGGATTCAGAGAGGTGGACCGGCCTCGGATGGAATCCGCCTCACATCCTGTCTGAACTGAAGACTCACAAACACTTAGAAAATATTCACAATATTCACATACTTTCACATGACTAAACACTAAACGCAGACGGTCGGTCTACACAAATTGCGTCCTGAGGGGGTACAGTAGTAACAAGGGGTGACAGGAAGTGCATCCGGCCACTTGCCACGATTAACATTGCCAAATCCAAAAATTAAAATGGCGACGCGGTGCAGTTACGGGATAAAGGCCAGGAAAAAGAAGAAGATTTATATTTATCAGTACTTAGCTTTTACTACGTTACAGACACCGAATTCAGATTTCTTCTGTGGAAGTGGCTAAATACACTCCTGGAAATGGAAAAAAGAACACATTGACACCGGTGTGTCAGACCCACCATACTTGCTCCGGACACTGCGAGAGGGCTGTACAAGCAATGATCACACGCACGGCACAGCGGACACACCAGGAACCGCGGTGTTGGCCGTCGAATGGCGCTAGCTGCGCAGCATTTGTGCACCGCCGCCGTCAGTGTCAGCCAGTTTGCCGTGGCATACGGAGCTCCATCGCAGTCTTTAACACTGGTAGCATGCCGCGACAGCGTGGACGTGAACCGTATGTGCAGTTGACGGACTTTGAGCGAGGGCGTATAGTGGGCATGCGGGAGGCCGGGTGGACGTACCGCCGAATTGCTCAACACGTGGGGCGTGAGGTCTCCACAGTACATCGATGTTGTCGCCAGTGGTCGGCGGAAGGTGCACGTGCCCGTCGACCTGGGACCGGACCGCAGCGACGCACGGATGCACGCCAAGACCGTAGGATCCTACGCAGTGCCGTAGGGGACCGCACCGCCACTTCCCAGCAAATTAGGGACACTGTTGCTCCTGGGGTATCGGCGAGGACCATTCGCAACCGTCTCCATGAAGCTGGGCTACGGTCCCGCACACCGTTAGGCCGTCTTCCGCTCACGCCCCAACATCGTGCAGCCCGCCTCCAGTGGTGTCGCGACAGGCGTGAATGGAGGGACGAATGGAGACGTGTCGCCTTCAGCGATGAGAGTCGCTTCTGCCTTGGTGCCAATGATGGTCGTATGCGTGTTTGGCGCCGTGCAGCTGAGCGCCACAATCAGGACTGCATACGACCGAGGCACACAGGGCCAACACCCGGCATCATGGTGTGGGGAGCGATCTCCTACTCTGGCCGTACACCACTGGTGATCGTCGAGGGGACACTGAATAGTGCACGGTACATCCAAACCGTCATCGAACCCATCGTTCTACCATTCCTAGACCGGCAAGGGAACTTGCTGTTCCAACAGGACAATGCACGTCCGCATGTATCCCGTGCCACCCAACGTGCTCTAGAAGGTGTAAGTCAACTACCCTGGCCAGCAAGATCTCCGGATCTGTCCCCCATTGAGCATGTTTGGGACTGGATGAAGCGTCGTCTCACGCGGTCTGCACGTCCAGCACGAACGCTGGTCCAACTGAGGCGCCAGGTGGAAGTGGCATGGCAAGCCGTTCCACAGGACTACATCCAGCATCTCTACGATCGTCTCCATGGGAGAATAGCAGCCTGCATTGCTGCGAAAGGTGGATATACACTGTACTAGTTCCGACATTGTGCATGCTCTGTTGCCTGTGTCTATGTGCCTGTGGTTCTGTCAGTGTGATCATGTGATGTATCTGACCCCAGGAATGTGTCAATAAAGTTTCCCCTTCCTGGGACAATGAATTCACGGTGTTCTTATATTAATTTCCAGGAGTGTATGTTGATGTAAACCTGCTACAAGGGCAGCACACTATCATGAGTACGACTGATCGTATATTAATAACGGGAGATGGCTTGGTGCGTGATATTCTGTAAACAGGTTTGCATCTAAAGAAGCTGAATGCGTAATCGGTGCCATATTTGTGATTCACGACCGAAAGAAAGACCGTTTCTCCCGCAGCGAGCAAAGTGTACCCATATCTTTGCACTTTCCCGCTTACAGGGCCAACTCAGCGAGCTGTGCAAAGTTGGTTATTTATGATTCAGCGACTGGGCTCGACCTTCAGTCCGCTCCCTCCCTTCGGCAGCTCTTGGGCGGCTTTTGGCAGCGGCGGTCACTTTCTCCGGAACGAGCCAGCCGTTGCGACTTTCTCTAGACTGTAATCCGCGACTGACGTGCGTGACTAAAGGTTATTAAGCTTCATGCCGACAACAAATCCGGACCTCCAGGGAGCTCTGCGACGAAAATTAATATTTGGCACGCTGTCATTGCGACCGCAGAAGTTAAATTTATCTTTCTTACAGGCAATAAACATAGTACGGTAAGTAGTCGCATCATCATTACCATCATCATGGTCACTCCTCTAGTCTTTTCTGTGCATTACGGTCTTCCACTGTAAGCATCCATACTGCTCCTCCATGTCTTCAAATGCCATCTGCCTACCTTACTTCGCGTTGCGATCTTCGTCTTTTTTAAAATTTTGAAATCCAGTTAGGAACTTCTTTGTTTCTCCTATCTTCTGAATGGCATTTCAGTCAAAATAACGTCTTCAGCTGCAGTAGGTGCCGTGTTCCAGTTTTTCCCCTGTATCTTCTAGTAAGTTCCAATATACATATAAGAGCCAAAACATTATGACCACTATCCACCGTGAATTTGAATGTCGCTTCGTGGAGATACGGGCACGTGACGTGGTGACGTGGTATGGCAACTGCACAGCGGGTGCCAAAAAGGGATAGCTGAGGTTATATTGTGATTATTATGAGGTGTTCCCATGGTTAGCGTGTGTAGAAATTCACTTCTTTTTCTTTTGCTTATTTTTAGTTGCCGGTAACAAAAAAAAAAAAAAAAAGAAAATGATTCAAATGGCTCTGAGCACTAAGGGACTTAACAGCTGAGGTCCTCAGTCCCCTAGAACTTAAAACTACTTAAACCTAACTAACCTAAGGACATCACACACATCCATGCCCGAGGCAGGATTCGAACCGGCGACCATAGCGGTCGCGCGGTTCCAGACTGAAGCGCCTAGAACCGCTCGGCCACTCCGGCCGGCGCTACCGGCAACAGCGCGTAAATAAAAAGATGGCTGTAAACTTGTCCTTGAGAAAAGAAAGTGATTGTAAAGTGTTATTGGAAATGTGAAAACGTGGAGGCAGTGCAGATACGATGGCGGGCAGTTTTGATACTGCACCACCGTCACATGTAAAAAGCACGAAATTATGCGACAAATTTGAGAGGGAGGGAAGTCTGTGTGTTCTGAAGAAGGAATGGTATGAGAGGAAGAAATCAGTAGTGGACGAAAGAGGAGTGGACGCAGTGGCACAAGCTTTCACGATATCTTCAAAGAATCCATACGGCAAGTCGCGCTTGAATCGGATGTAAGAAAATAAAGTATTCACTGCATTTTTAAGCAAGTAAAGCGGAAATCCTACATTCCCAGACTGCTTCCCGCGATGAATGAGGACTATCCGGATAGGCGCCTCAAATTCTGTGACTGGCTTTGCAATAATGAACATTTGACTGATGTCATTGTTTGGTAAGAGATAATCCCCCATGTCACGGAAGAACGAGCTGTTGATCTTCCTAGGTTATCAGTGTGTTGTGGTATGTCTGTCGGAGGTCTTGTAGCGCATTCTTCCTTGAAGAAACAGTGGCAGTTGTAAAATGCCTTACCACGTTGCAGGAACGAACTGTACCAGCTGTTCATCATCTTCTCCGAAATGAGGATTGTTTTTTCAACAAGACGGTGCACCGTCACATTACCATCGTGACGTGTGGCAATTCCTGGACGAAACATTTGTTGAGAGGTGGAAAGGCCGACAAGGAAGTGTTGAGTTTCCATCCGGATCTCCAGATCTAACGCTGTTGGACTTCTTTCTGTGGAGGAACTCTGAAGGACACCGCTCTTGCCACAGAGCCACGTACGCTGGATGACATGAGAGAGGCGACTGTGACGGCCCGTGGCTCTACTCCAGTGACAACCATTACACATGTGCGTCGATCTGTTTGCAGCATTGCAGACGCTCTTTACTGCCGATGGAGAACAGTTTGAACATCTCCAACAGTAAAACAGCATCATAGATGTTGTGGCCAGGTACGTGGTATTTTTGTTCCGGTTATTAAAGTTCATATAGTGTAAACCCCTTTGTTGAACACCCTGTATTAGCGGAGGAGAGAGAAATGGGGAAACATTATAGTAACTATACGGTCCGCAAGTGGGGAAATCTAAGGACATACCAGTCTTTGACAAAGAACAAATTACTTGGAATCTTATAACAGCACCATCACCACTTTTATTTTCGATTTAAAATAAAAGTACGAGTGGTGCCGTTATATGATTCCAAGTAATGCTACAGTTGAAGAGGCTGCAACCTCATTCTCACACGCTGGACAAGAAAAAAAAGGCGGACTATTATGGCACGACGCATGGAGACGAGCATCTCGGAAACGATGTATCTGGTCCGTTGTTCGCGTACTACTTGTTACGCCTCCTATCACTGCCTACAGTGAAAGTGTAATGTCCTTTTGCTATGCCCAGCCAGTATTCTTCACCTCGTCGAGATACGTGAAAGCGAGGCGACACAACACTGTCATTGCAGTCAATATTTGTAGATCAGTAAGTTTAGATTCAAATTATTACCATCGGCTAGCTGCGTTGTTTGCCGCCAAAGATGTTTATTAACAGTTGCAAGGCGGGCGATTCACGTTTCAAAATGAACTGATATTTTTGATTTGTGTAGCATATGTACACCGAATTAATTGCTTCAAAAGTCATTTAACACCGCATGACGTTTATGTCCGTTGAAAATTATTCCGTTTAATATTAATATGAAATAATACACGGTTCTCTTCTCATGATACTCTGTTCGAAATCGTAGTACACTACAGTTTTTCCTTAACTCGGTTTTTATTAATACAATTTCTTTCATATGATTCACTACTATGAATGGTCACACGTAAGCCCGATAATAAACGTCCAAACAGGGTCAACACTCGAAAGTCAAATTGTGACGCGATGTTTGAATAGTAATTTCGGCAACAAATCAAATTCTGAAACTGGAATTAATGTTATCAATCTTTTAACGACTGAGATGTTCGCTGGATACTAGCGTTATCTCAGTTCTGTCAGTTTTCGTATTTTTGACCATAAATTAAATGAACCGAAATTGACTTTTAATTAGCCCGGCTCCCAAAGAAGTTAACTATTTCACGCAGTGACGCATGAGCTTAGGAGACGCTAATACTCAAGATTCAAACGGTTAAAGCTCGCACTAAAATCAAACGCGAAAGACTCCCAGACACCAAAGATACCCGGACGCTAAAGACATTAACTATACTTGCCTTCGGTTTATATAGTAATTGTGAAACAAAAGGGACTTTCGTTAGAAACGATTTGAATGAAGCACCTTGCTATTTTACATATAACACTCTATTCCATTGGCTCATGTTATTCTTTTATTTAATTTTCTCTGCTTTAAAACGGGATTTCGTGATTCTATATGAAATATGGGAACTGTTCATGGCCAGTTCGAATAAATTTTAATTTCAAAAAAGACCAACTGTGTAACGAGGGGTTACGTACTGTCGTGAGTGTCAATCGAAAGTCGTTGATAGACAGTGACATCACGAGCATGCATCCGAAGTATGCTCATAATGTTCATGTCTGGAGAGTTTGGTGGCCAGCGGAAGTGTTTAAACTCAGAAGAGTGCTCCTGGAGCTACTCTGTAGCAATGCTGACGTGTGGAGTGTCGCATTGTCCTGCTGGAGTTGCCCAAGTCCGTCGGAATGCACAATGGACAGGAAAGATGCAGGCGATCAGATAGGATCATTACGTACGCGTCACCTGTCAGAGTCGTATCTAGACTAACAGGGGTCCCATACCACTCCAACTGCACACGCCCCCCACCATTACAGAGCCTCCACTAGCATGAACAGTCCCCTGCTGACATGCATGTCAAGGCTGGGGAAAGAAATCAACCGTGCCTTTTAAAAAGAATGCTCCCGACATTTGCCAGGAGCGATTTAGGGAAGTCACGGAAAAGCTATATCTGCACGGCCGGATGCAGGTTCGAACCGTCGTCCTCCCGAATGCGAGTCCAGTGTGCTAACCACTGCGCCGCATCGCTCGGTGTGAGCATGTAGAAGCGTATGTAACTAGCAGAAAGGTAGATACTGCCTACAGGAAATTGAAACAGACGTTTGGAGAAAAGAAAATCAGGTGTATGAATATTAAGAGCTCAGATGGAAATCCAGTACTAAGCAAAGAGGGGAAATCTGAAAGGAGGAAGGAGTATATAGAAGGGCTATACAATGGCAATGTACTTGAAAGCTATATTAAAGAAAGAGAAGAGGACGTAGATGAAAATGAGATAGGATACGTGATACTGCGAGTGGCATTTGACAGAGCAGTGGATGACCTAATTCGAAGCAAGGCCCCTGAAGTACACGACATTCCATCATAACTTGTGATACCCAGGGAACAGCTAGCCATGACAAAAGTATTCCACATGATATCCAAGAAGTCTGAGGCAGGCAAAAAAACCCTCAGACTTCAAGAAGAATGTAATAATTCCAATTACAAAGGACGCAGGTGCTGAAAAATGTGATTATTACCGAAGCATCAGTTTGATATGTCATGGTCCCAAGATGCATTCATGAATTTTTTATAGAAGTATGGAAAAACTGGTAGAAGTCGACTTCTGGGAAGATCAGTTTGAATTCCGGTGAAATGCAGGAATGCGCGAAGCAGTACTGATCCTACGGGTCTTGTTAGAAGAATGGTTAACGAGAGGGAAACCTACGTTCATGGCATTTGCAGAGCTGACAAAAGCTTCTGACAATGTCGACAGGAATACACTCTTTGAAATTTTGAGAGCAACGGGGATAATATTCAAGGAGCGAACGGTTATCTAGAGCTTGTACAGAAACCAGACGGCAATATAAGAGTCAAAGGGCATAAAAGAGATGCAGTGGTTGCGAATGACATGAGATAGGGTCGTAGCCTATCCTCGAAGTTATACAGTATGTACATCGAGCAAGCGCTGAAGGTACCAAAGAACAGGTTGGAGAAGTAATTGAAGTTCAAGGAGTAGAAATAAAAACTTTGAGGCTTGGCGATGACATTTTAATTCTATCAGAGACTGCAAAGGATTTGGAAGAGCAGTTGAATGGAATGGACAATGTCTTCAAAGGAGGTCGTAAAATGAAGATAAACAAAAGTAAAACAATGGCGATGTATGTAGTCTAAATCAGAGGATGCTGAGAGAATTTGATTAGGTAACGAGACATTGAATGTAACAGGTGAATTTTGCTATGTAGACAGTAAAGGAATTAACAATGGCGAAGCAGAGAGAATATAAAATATAGACTGGCAATGGCAAGAAAAGCGTTTCTGAAGAAGAGTGATTTGTTAACATCGAATAAACAGGGCGTCCCAAAAAGGCACAGATAAACTTTAGGGATGGATTCCTTACAAGGAAATAAGTAAAAAAATGTCTATTAAACATGGGGTCTAAAATGCATACCTTCAGAGGTGTGAGCAATCGTTCGTCTTCCATACTATGTAACAATTCTGCTCTAATGCAAGGTCTTTGCTTTCTATATTGTGGAAGGTGGAAGTATTGATCAAAACATAAAACTGTCTAATAAACCTGTGGTCTAAAATGTGTACTATGAGCACCTGCTTATCTTCTCTTGAGTGAAACACATATCTTCTACTGGGCAAGTGCTCGTAGATCTTAAAGTATGCATTTTAGAGCCTATGTTTACTAGACATTGTTTTCTTATTTTGGGCATTCTACTTACTCCCAAAACATGAAAGCACAGAGAATGCAGCGGAAGACATGTGTTTAGCAGTATCGAAGAAGATCAAGTGCTCATATCTCTTGAGGTACTCTCTTTAGAGCCCTTGTTGACCAGATTTTATTTCTTGTTTTGGTTTAAGGAACCTGTCCATAAAGTTCGTCAGTGTTTTTTTGGGACACCCTGTATATTTAAGTACTAGGAAGTCTTTTCTGAAGCTATTTGTCTGGAATGTAGCCTTGTATGGACTTGAAACTTGGATGAAAAACTGTTCGGACAAGAAGAGAATAGAAGCTTTTGAGATGTGGTATTGAAGAATAATGCTGAAGATTACTTGGGTAGATCATGTAACCAAGGAGGCGGTTCTGAAGATAGTTGGGAGGAAAGAAATTTGTGGCATAACTTGACTAAAAGAAGGGATCAGTTGATAGGAGACATTCTGAGACATCAAGGGATCACCAATTTAGTGCTGGAGGGAAGTGTTGGGGAATGGGGGGGGGAGTAAAAACTGTAGAAGCAGACCAAGAGATGAAAACGTAATCAGACTGAAGAGGATGTAGGTTGTAGTAGTAATTCGTAGACGAAGAGATTTGCACAGTAGAGACTAGCGTTGACAGCCGAGTTTCCGGACTGAAGACCACAACAATCAGAACAACAAAAATAACTGCAAAGATCTCTGCTGTTTTTCTAGTGATCTTCTTTGACATCGGGTCGTTTGTCTGCAAGAACAGTTAATTACTCTGTCTTCGTCAGTATAATGAGTACATTAATTTTCAAGCCGTCACAAGCAAGCTACACCGTAGCGGCAGCATAATTTATAGTGTGCTTCATTAGCTACGAAGGGAGCTACTGTGGAGGCGGTCCACGTAGTGAACCCGTAGCGCACGGTGTCTGCCTTGCGAGGCCTGACGTCTGCAATCGATAGCCGGCGGGCGGTCGTGCTGAGCGAAGGAGCCGTACTAGGGCTGCTGGCTGCTGGCGGCTGGCGGCTGCGTGCGTCAGCAGAACGCCGACGCGCCGCCTGCGGCTCGCCTCGGCTGCGTTGCCGCAGACAGCCCCCTCAGGACGTTAACGCAGCAGCAACAGCTGGCGGGTGGTGCCGTGCTTCTCAGCCTGTTGAGTATTACGGTAATGAGAACAAGTAACTTTGGCCTGGTAATGGAGCGACTCCTGTGACATGAGACCGTTCCGTAATGCAGTATCTTGAATGGCAGGAAGAAACACTACAGAGCTGCGTTATTGTGACCACCTCAGATTTATTGTAATCTTAGAAGCACAGAACAATAAACACAAACATGCGAACCAGTACTGAGGATAAAACTCTGTTACAACAGCTTCACAATGTGCTCTGAACACTGGGTGAAATTGGTGTAGGGAAAAGTATCTAAGTTTCAGTCCTAGGAAAACTGTTGTAATACCGTTCGTGAAGAAACATATCCAAGGACACATACTGGAATCTTAAGCTCTCCGACGAAATGCTGCCAGTAGAGTGGGTGGGGAAGTACAAAGGAGTAACGCTGCGTGCGAAACTAACATGGACCATTTACATAAACAGTATACGAGGACATGCTGAAAAGTAACGTCACCGAATTTTTTACTCTGTTCACAATATCGGTGGAGGTGTTACCTTCATGAATGTTACTCGGTCGACTTTCCCGATTCGCTGACACAAGCTGAAACTCTCTGCCCCTAGAGGGTTACGAATTGTAGCGATAAAAATGATTGTGTGTGGCGTAACTATTGAAACGTCCCCTTAGAAAAATTATTGAATTACTGTGCTGATAAACCTCTCACGTTATTTGATTTTCAAACAGCTGAGCAAAACTGAACATACTCAGACATTTCGCTCTATACCTATTCTGATCAACACTAAACTGACATACAATATTTTTAGCGCAACGCAATCTAACTTTCAAAAATCCCTACAAAAGAATGGCTCTGACTAACATTAACCTATACCTTTCACAAATCACTTACCTCACAAAAATATTCGTTACTCGAACTACTGCAATACAGCGAGCGCCAATACTGCCAGCTAAATAAAAGATTCAAACTACTGAAGGCACTAACTACTGATCGACATAGTTAGCAAATGAAAGATTTTGATAGAGAACAAACAATGTATTTACCTTAATAGTGTTCAAAAGTCATTATATATATATATATATATATATATATATATATATATATATATATATATATATATATATAGCAGTTCATGATATCCATTCTTACAAATGTACTGTCTCTGATGGACACACGTCCGGATCATCCGCTCTCAAAAATCCGCCATCTCACTTCCCCACATCCACCACTGCTGGCGGCTTACCTCCAACTGCGCAACGCTACGCGCTGTTAACATCCAGCCCAACACTACAATGGCAGACAACAATGCAAACTAGCCACAGACTGCACACAGCACAGCCAGTGATTTTCATACAGAGCACTACGTGGCGTTACCAATAAGAAAACCTAAACAGCCTACTTACACTATGTCGAAGCGTGAGAAGCAGCATGTTGTAATCCGCCACACACCATTAGATGGCTTGCGTAGTATGATGTAGATGTAGTTTCTAACCGCAGAAAATTAAAAGCATGAATTCGGAGAATTCTTAAACACATGAAACACGTAGTCATTCAGCATGAAAATGTCAGGCCAAAAACGAGCGCTGCGACATCCACTGCGATCAATCACCCTCCACACAGTCCCACTTGGCCGTCATCTGTTTTCAGAACTTAAAGAACACCATCGAGGACTTCAATTGACATTGATAAAGCGGTGAAATTCAGAGGTGAGGTTCTAGCTCCGTGAACAAAGACAAACATTCGGCAGTAGCGGTATCAACAAATTGGTCTCTCCTTGCGAGAAATGTGTTCGACGTCACCTTGACTACGTCGAGTAATAAATATGTAGACATGAGCAATAAAGAGTAGGAAATAAGTGCCCAAGGAATAGAAAAGCAACTGAAATCACTCAACAGAGGAAAGTCCACTGGACCTGACAGGATACCAATCCGATTCTACACAGAGTACGCGAAAGAACTTGCCCCCCCTTCTAACAGCTGTGTACCGAAAGTCTCTAGAGGAATGGAAGGTTCCAAATGATTGGAAAAGAGCACAGGTAGTTCCAGTTTCCAAGAAGGATCGTCGAGCAGATGCGCAAAACTATAGGCCTATATCTCTGATATCGATCTGTTGTAGAATTTTAGAACATGTTTTTTGCTCGCGTATCATGTCATTTCTGGAATCAAAGAATCTGCTCTGTAGGAATCAACATGGATTCCGGAAACAGCGATCGTGTGATACCCAACTCTCTTTATTTGTTGATGAGACCCTGAAAATATTCGATACAGGCTCTCAGGTAGATGCCATTTTCCTTGACTTCCGGAAGGCGTTCGATACAGTTCCGCACTGTCACCTGATAAACAAAGTAAGAGCCTACGGAATATCAGAGCAGCTGTATGGTTGGATTGAAGAGTTTTTATCAAACAGAACACAGCATGTTGTTCTCAATGGAGAGACGCCTACAGACGTTAACGTAACCTGTGGCGTGCCACAGGAGAATGTTAAGGGACCTTTGCTTTTCGCAATATATATAAATGACCTAGTAGATGGAGTCGGAAGTCCCATGCGGCTTTTCACGGATGATGCTGTAGTATACCGACAAGTTGCAGCATTAGAAAATTGCAGCGAAATGCAGGAAGATCTGCAGCAGATAGGCAGTTGGTGCAGGGAGTGGCAACTGAGCCTTAACATAGACAAATGTAATGTATTGCGAATACATAGAAAGAAGGATCCTTTATTGTATGATTATATGATAGCGGAACAAACACTGGTAGCAGTTACTTCTGTAAAATATCTGGGAGTATGGGTATGCGTACGGAACGATTTGAAGTAGAATGATCATATAAAATTAATTGTTGGCAAGGCGGGTGCCAGGTTGACATTCATTCGGAGAGTCCTCAGAAAATGTAGTCCATCAACAAAGGAGGTGGCTTTCAAAACACTCGTTCGACCTATATTTGAGTATTGCTCATCAGTGTGGGATCCGTTCCAGGTCGGGTTGACAGAGGAGATAGAGAAGATCTAAAGAAGAGCGGCGCGTTTCGTCACAAGGGTATTTGGTAAGCGTGATAGCGTTACGGAGATGTTTAGCAAACTCAAGTGGCAGACTCTGCAAGAGAGGCGCTCTGCATCGCGGTGTAGCTTGCTGTCCAAAACCCAAGAAAGGATATCCGAGTAATCCGCTGAATTACATACCCATATCACTAACGTCAATCTTCAGTAGCATTTTGGGACATATTCTCTGTTCAAACATTATGAAATCGCTCGAATAAAATGATTTATTGACAAACAGACAACACGGATTCAGAAAATATCATTCTTGTGAAACACAACTAGCTTTTACTCTCACGAAGTAGTCAGTGCTATCATCAGGGAATTTCAAACTGATTCCATATTTTTAGATTTCCAGAGCGCTTTTGTACTGTTCCTCAAAAGCGACTTCTAATCATATTGCGTGCCTAGAAGTATTGTCCTAGTTTTGAGACTGGATTCGTGATTTCCTGTCAGAAAGATTGTAGCTTCTAGTACCTGATGGAAAGTCATCGAGTAAAGCAGAAGTAACATCTAGCGTTCGCCAAGGAGATGTTATAGACCCTCGGCTGTTCCTGATTTGTATAGACGATTTAGGAGATAATCTGAGGAGCCTTTTTGGTTCCTTAGAGATGGTTCTGTCATTTACCGTCTCGTAAAGTCATAAGATGATCAAATAAATTGCAAAATGGTTTAGACAACATATCTGTATGATGAGAAAAGTGTAAACTGACTCTAAATAATGAAATATGTTAAGTCATCCGTATGAATATTAAAAGAAATCCGTCATATTTTGGTTACACTATAAATCACACAAAAATATGTAAAATCAGCTAAATACAAGTACAGTGGGATTACAGTTACAAATAACGTAAATTGGAACGATCACTTGGGTAATGTTTTGGGAAAAGCGAACCAAAGACTGCGATTTATTGGAGGAGGAGATTAGTGTGTAACGTCCCGTCGACAACGAGGTCATTAGAGACGGAGCGCAAGCTCGGGTGAGGGAAGGATGGGGAAGGAAAACGGCCGGGCCTTTTCAAAGGAACCGTCCCGGCATTTGCCTGAAGCGATTTTAGGGAAATCACGGAAAACCTGAATCAGGATGGCCGGAGACGGGATTGAACCGTCGTCCTCCCGAAGCGATTTATTGGCACAACACTTAGATGATGCAACAAGTCTACTAAAGAGACAGCCTACACTACGCTTGTCCGTTCTCTTCTGGATTACTGCTGCGCGATATGGGACGCGCATCAGATGTGATTGACAGAGGACATCGAAAAAGTTTGAAGTAGGGCAGCTCATTTCGTATTATCGCGAAGTAGGGGAGAGGCCACGAATATGATACACGAATTGAGGTGGCAGTGATTGAAACAAAGGCATTTTTCGTTGCACCAAGATTTCATTCTTCTTCTACGAATGCAACAATAACTTTTAGGCTCCCACTACATAGTGAAAAATGATTATCATAATAAAAAAAGAGAAATCAGAGCTCACAAGGAAGGATTTAAGTATTCGTTTTCTCCTGCGTGGTTTTCTAGAGTGGAAATAGCTTGAAGGTGGTTCAGTGAACCTTCTGCCAGGAACTTGATAGTGAATTACAGAGCAATCATGTGGATGCAGATGTAGATGAAAGGGGTAGATAGTGTCTTGAAAAGAAGTGGTGAAACGAATTCTAATATGTGTAAAACATAGGGAATGGGCTGTAGTGGAATATGGTGGTGCTGAGGGAGTTACATCAAGAAATGATGATGATACCGATGATGATGGCGATTAGTGTTGTAGAGCGCTAAACTTTGGGATCATCAGCCCCTTTGCATTAAAAAATGAGACACTAATAGTATAGACGAGTTTTGCTTTTTGGGTATCAAAATAACTCATAATGGTCGAAGTAGAAGAGATATACAATGTTTACTAGCAATAATAAGCAAAGTTTTCCTGAAACAAAGAAATTTTTCAACATCGAATATAAATCTAGGTGCTAGGAAGTAGCTTTGACAATCTTTGTGTGGAGTTTACCCTTGCATGGCAGTGAAACGTAAACGACAAACACTTCAGACTAGAACAGAATAGAGTGTTTTGGAATGTGGTGGTAGAGATGAATGCCGAGGATTACATGGGTAAACCGAATAGCTAATGAAGAGGTGTTGAGTCGGTGTGAAGACAGCTTCATGGTGTAACCATATTAAAGAAATCTTTTGACAGAATGCGTCTGGAGGCATAAAGGAACCGTCAATTAGGTGAAGGCGGCAAGTATACGTGGTAAAAATTATAGAGCGAGGCCAATGTTTGATTACAGTGATCATGCTCAGATAGCTGTAGACTGCAGTAAGTGTACAGTACTGAAGAGATTTGCACGGAATATAGCAGAGTGGAGAGCTGCATCAAGCAGTGCTTCCGACCGAAGACAACAACAAGTAGATGTGTAAATTAGTATGGCGCATCGTAGAGCAAGTATACCTTCGAAAGTACAAGCTTCAGGTGACTGCGATGTTAGTGATCAGGAACACATGTTTTATTTAGTTTTGAATCCGTCAAGGTCTTTCACATATGGGATCAGCATTGAAAAGATGTATTTAAACTTGCAATATTCGCCTATGTTTACGTCCTTCCTGTTTTTGCCCAGGCAGAATAATATTTTGCGTTTTGTCCTGCGGCGTTTGACTTGCAAATGTTCCCCCTCAGGGATCACAGCATGTCTTGTTTCACACAAGCGGTAACGCGGGGAGTGAGTGCTGTGGGGGAATGTATCGCAGTGCGGGTCGAAGGCGCGCCTTGTAATTGGTAGCTCAGGATCACCCCCCTCCCTTCCACCCGCAGGCCACCGGCCCGGAGGCTCCGTGTTAACGCAGAGCTACGCATCCGACTCGCAGCAGCCTAAAGGGCATGGCGTGGCGTGGCAGAGGCCTGCAGTAGGCATGAAGCTACAGACACGTGACTGCGCGTAAGAACGGTTCATAGTAAGCGACTGGCTAAATCCCACTAGTGAGACTCCGAAATGTACATTGCGCTTGTGTTGATTGCAAATGGATCGTTACCAATTATCGAAAAATTCGTGATTTTTCTTTCAGATTCGTTACTGTCTCCAAGTCTCAACTCCTACGACCTTTATAGATAATCGTAAGGATATTACATCGAGTATTCATCACAGAATATACACTATGTGATCAAAAGTATCCGGACACCTGGCTGAAAATGACTTACAAGTTCTTGGCGCCCACCATCGGTAGTGCTGGAATTCAATATGGTGTTCGCCCACTCTTAACCTTGATGACGGCTTCCACTCTCGCAGGCATACTTTCAACCAGGTGCTGGAAGGTTTCTTGTGGAATGGTAACCCTTTCTTCACGGAGTGCTGCACTGAGAAGAGGTATCGATGTCGGTCGGTGAGGCCTGGCACGAAGTCGGCGTTTCAAAACATCCCAGAGGTGTTCTATAAGATTCAGGTCAGGACTCTGTGCAGGCGAGTCCATTACAGGGACGTTATCGTTGTGTAACAATTCCGCCACGAGTCGAGCATTATGAACAGGTGCTCGATCGCGTTGAAAGATGCAGTCGCCATCCCCGAATTTCTCTTCAACAGTGGAAGCAAGTAGGTGCTTAAAACATCATTGTAGGCCTGTGCTGTGATAGTGCCACGCAAAAAAACAAGGGGTGCAAGTCCGTTCCATGAAAAACACGACCACAATGTAACACCACCGCCTCCGAATTTTACTGTTGGCACTGGCAGATAACGTTCACCGGGCATTCGCCATACCCACACTCTGCCATCGGATCGCCACATTCTGTACGTGATTCTTTACTCTACACAACGTTTTTCCACTGTTCAATCGTGGAATTTTTACGCTCATTACACCAAGCGAGGCGTCGTTTGGCATTTACAGGCGTGATGTGTGGCTTATGAGCAGCCGCTCAACCATAAAATCCAAGTTTTCTCACCTCCCGCCTAACTGTCATAGAACTTATAGTCGATCCTGATGGAGTTTGGAATTCCTGTGTGATGGTCTAGATAGATGTCTGCCTATTGCACATTACGACCGTCTTCAACCGTCGGCGATCTCTGTCAGTCAACAGACGTGGTCGGCCTGTACGCTTTTGTACTGTACGTGTCCCTTCACGTTTCCACTTTACTATCACATCGGAAACAGTACGCCTAGAGATGTTTAGGAGTGCCGAAATCTCGGTTACAGACGTATGACGCAAGTGACACCCAATCACATGACCATGTTCGAAGTACGTGATTTCCGCGGAGCGCCACATTCTGCTCTCTCACGATGTCTAATGAGTACTGAGGTCGCTGATATGGAGTACATGACAGTATGTGGTAGCGCAATGCACCTAATATGAGAAACGTATGTTTTTGGGGGTGTCCGGATACGTTTGGTCACATAGTGTATATGCAACTGAAATTCATTTTTTAAAAGTCTCTGCGAATGGTTTGATACTGTGTTCTAGTTCTTCCTATCTCATACTGATCCTTCTTCTCTACATACTCCAATCTTTGTCTTACACTAAAATTTTCCCCTCCGCTTTTCTATCCAGGGCAAAGTTAACTGTTTTGCTGGGTTCGGCGCTTGATGTATTCCTGGTTGCCGAAGATGATGCCCCATTGATGTGTTCGTTCTTCGAGTTAAGCCGTCGGCACACGGATCGAGGCAACGTCGGCGTGCACGGAGGCGGGATGTCGCACATCACGAGAGACAGCGCCATCGGCACACGCCACGAGTTGGCTAACATGATTTTGCGTTCTCGGCGCGAGCCAGCAGTGGTTGTCGACTTTTTTTGGGTCGCAAACCACACCGCTTTCTTCACGAAAATGGACGCACTTAGAATTCCTTCATTTGTTGTATTCAAACGCACGTTTACTGTCTTGACGATATAGAAATATGGTTCTGTCTGTGGTATACATAAATAACAACTTCAATATCCGTGAACGTGTAATAAGACAAAAATGAAAGACATCAGCTTATAAAAGTTCACCATATCGAACAAACTCACTACTGACAGTGAGCCCACTTACATTTACATAACACCAAATATTACACAAATTATTTCTGTCGGTTTCTTAGGAAACTCCTGCAACCGTTTAGAAAAGGGGAAGGTGCGGGACGCCAAAACTCTTCGATTTTCTCTGGGTTCTAGACCGTGGCGCTTAAACCAACTACACTACGTTGAAACTCAACTTTCTAAAGGATTTAATACCTGAAACGTAACTGACATTTAATTACAACAAATCCTAACAAGAGAGACGTGTAGGCTTCCACGGTCGGTGTCATGGTGATTTATATTCTTTTGGGTGTCGTACCACGTCGTTGCATAAAATACTTTACTATAAACTTACAATCAACGTTTCAGCCATAGTACAATGCCTTTCCTCAGCGCAAAACAGGTCGTTGTAAAACAGTGCAAACGTTTGTTTTAAGTTTATAATTAAAGTATTTTATACAATGACGCCATACAATACCCAGAAGGATTTTAATAATCAAGAACGACACAGTTTCATGAATCTTCAACGGGTCGTTGCCTTAAAGTGGCTAAATATGACAAAACACAAGTTATAATTCGAAAAACTAAATATGAAAATTCTTTAACAAGCAATACGACGTTTCCTGTCAGTTTGTTACAACAAATCGTACCTGTGACGATTCGTTCCATAGACATTCAATGTGCTCGTACAGGGAAACATAATACACACATCAAAATAAGTTTTGCGTCACCCCAGTTCCCAGAACTCCTGAAGATAGACGTTGACTGTGGATATTGATCACAGACACAGTCCCTTTAAATGTTCAGAGATGTAACTAAACCCGCCTAAAGATGTAAACAATCATGCATGCCTATTAGACGGAGGGTGTCCGACAGCCGATCAGTTCCAGTGATTCCACCAGCAAGGAGATACATGGCTCGTGTTGTCTGTACTTCAACCATGCCTAGACTGTCAATACCGCGGTTCGATCGTGTCCGCATGGTTACTTTGTACCGGGAAGGGCTCTCAACAAGAGCAGTGTCCAGGCGTCTCGAAGTGAACCAAAGCGATGGTGTTCGGACATGGAGGAGATAAGGAGAGACAGGAACTGTCGATGACATGCCTCGCTCAGGCCGCCCAAGGGCTACTACTGCAGTGGATGACCGCTACCTATGGATTATAGCTCGGAGGAACCCTGACAGCAACGCCACCATGTTGAATCACGCTTTTCGTGCAGCCACAGAACGTCGTGTTACGACTCCAACTGTGCGCAATAGGCTGCATGATCCGCAACTTCACTCCCGACGTCCATGGCGAGGTCGATCTTTGCAACCACGACACCATGCAGCGAGGTACAAATGGGCCCAACAAGAAGACGAATGGACCGCTCAGGATTGACATCACGTTCTCTTCACCGATGAGTGTCGCATATGCCTTCAACCAGACAATCGTCGGAGACGTGTCTGGAGGCAACCGCGTCAGACTGAACGCCTTAGACACACTGTCAAGCGAGTGCAACAAGGTGGAGCTTCCCTGCTGTTTGGGGGTGGCATTATGTGGGGCCAACTTACGCCGTTGGTGGTCATGGTAGGCGCCGTAACGGCTTCACGATACGTGAATGCCATCCTCCATCCGATAGTGCAACCATATCGGCAGCATATTAGCGAGGCATTCCTCTTCTCGGACGAAAATTCGCGTCCCCATCGTGCACATCTTGTGAATAACTTCCTTCAGGATAACGACATCCATCGACTAGAGTGGCCAGCATGTTCTCCAGACATGGACCCTATCGAACATGCTTGGGATAGATTGAAAATGGCTGTTTATGGACGACGTGACCCACCAACCACTCTGAGGGATCTACGACGAATCATCGTTGAGGGGTTGGACAATCTGGATCAAGAGTGCTTGATGAACTTGTGGATAGTATGCCACGACGAATACAGGCATTCATCAATGCAAGAGGACGTGCTACTGGGTATTAGAAGTACTGGTGTGTACATCAATCTGGACCACCACCTCTGAAGTTCACGCTGTATGGTGGTACAACATGCTATGTGTGGTTTTCATGAGTAATTCAAAGGGCGGAAATGATGTTTATGTTGATCTCTATTCCAATTTTCTGTACAGGTTCGGGAACTCTCTGAAACGAGGTGATGAAAAACCTTTTTTTGATGTTTGTGTATTCGTAAGTTGTAATGTATAAAATAAAACTCACCGAATATGGGCTTCCTGAACACGACAAATGCAGTATCGCGGTTTCCTTTCTATTGGTTCTACTTTCCATGGCACACAGGCGACATATCGCAGAACTTATTTTGTGTTTCACGTGACAAATTGACTCATCAGCGAGAGATGGCATTAAGCGGCGTCGCAAAATTCGTGGAGTGCAACGTCAGCGTTAATTAACTCGTCCAGTGTGCCGTCAGCTTAACAGTTTAGCATAGACTTCATCCTTAGCCTGTTCGATTAGTTGTTCTTCCTTACATTCTTGGTCAGTTCACTTAATTTTTCGGTAGAACAGTATTTCAAATTCGTTCAGTACTTCCCCCTCAAACAATAAACTTCAAAACAATGCCGTGCTGCAGGCGTATGCTTCCAGGAACTTCTTCCTCAATTTCACAGAGCGAGATGGCGTAGTGATTTGCACATTGGACGCGGAGCACGACGGTTCAAATCCCTGCCCGGCTATACAAGTCTGAATTTTAGGCGGTTTCCCTAAATCACTCCAGGAAAATTCCCGGATGGTTCCTTTGAAAAAGCCACGATCGATTTCCTTCCTTTCGTAACTCGAGCCTGTGCTCCGACTCCGACTCTAATGACCGCGCTGTCGATAGGATATTAAACTCTGATATTCCTTCCTTTTCTTATTTCCCCTCTGTTTCGCATCACTATTTGATAACGGCAGAGCTCTTTGGCTATAGGAAGCTTTCTTTGCTTGCGGTAATCTACTTCTTGATCATGCTTGATTCAGCCTAATCTTAGACCTTAGATAGGAGAATTCGTTCACTTCTGTAAGTCTGACAGCCTCCATTTCGGTTTTAAATAACTAATTGTCCTTGTTTATTCTACTTACGTCACCTCCTCTATAACCTTGGTTACCTATGATCAAAATTCTTCTTCTTCTTCTTTTTCTTCTTCTCTTCATGGAGTAAGCTAAAAGCCTGTTCCGCCTTCACTCAAGCCATTTGCTCATTGGTCATCCAACATCGATCTTTCCAGTTGGTTTATAATTGACTAGTTGCTTAACTAATCTGCCTTCCCTCGTTATGTAGATACGTTGTTTTCATTTTATGTATTTTGCTCTGTTTTTCATTTATTTAGCATTCCATTATGATGTTGTTTTATTTTTGATCTCTGAAGGTTCACCCTGTAAAGTTCCTTCAAAATTACATTTCAGGAGGCTGTATTCTCAATTGCGTCCAAACCAAACTTTGCTTCCATATATTACAATAGACGTAGCCATTATTTTGTAAAATTTTAGCTTTATGTCCTTCCTTGTCTTGTGAGCAGGTATTCCTTGAATTTTGGAACATAAAATTTGAGACTTATTTACTTGGTTAATGAAGTGGTTTTAAATTTCATAAGTAATACCACAGTGTAATAGATAAAAACTTGACACCTGCTCTATTGGTTGGTCATTCATTTCCATTTTGGGGCATACTGCAGATTTCCCTCTGAGGGCCATTACTTTAGTTTCCTTCCACAGACCACCGGTATGCTTCTGAAGCTACTAGGAGAATATCCTGTGTCAATAATTTTTTTTTGCATTCAAAGAGTAAAATAACTGATGACACCCGAAGTTGAGAGGATATAAAAAGCAGACGGGCTACAGTAAGAAAAGCGTTCCTGAAAAAGAGAAATTTATTAATATCTGATATAAACTTAATTGTTAGGAATCTTTTCTGAAGGTATTTGTCTGGAGTGTAGCCTTGTATGTAAGTGAATCATTGATGATACTCATTTCAGACAAGAATAGAATAGAATATTTTGAAATGTGGCTCTACAGAAGAGTACTGAAGATAAATAATGGAGAGGTGCCGAATATAATTGGGGCGTTAAAAGATTTGTGGCACAAACTGAACAAACGAAGGGTTCATTTGATACGATAGGTTCTGAGACATCAACGAATCATCAGTTTAATTGGAGGAAAATGTGGAGGGTAGAGGGAGACAAAGAGATGAGTAGAGAAGGCAAGTTCAAAATAACATAAGTTGTAGCAGTTATTCGGAGATAGCACTGGATAGCGTGGAAATCTGCATTAAATCAATCTTCGGATTGAAGGCAATCACAACAAAAACAATAACAACATTTAAAGCCAGGGTAAGATGTGCAGCTGGGCCAGTTTCGATCAGTTAGCCATCTTCATATAAAACGAAGCTATGTGTACGTCGACGCCTCGACGCAACATGGTTGGTATCGTGATTCATGTGAGGAGACTTCGTCGACTCTTCCGTGTGCCCTGTCGTCTGTGTAACTGTATAGTTGTTGAGATGTGGTGAGAGCGTGCACAGTTTGTTAGCTGCGAGGCCACTCCAGAATCGTCCCAACATTCTGCAGTATTGATTAAGTGAAGCCACAGAAAGACTAAATCAGAATGGCCACACAGGAATTCAAACCTCGATCTTCCAGAGTACGTATCCACATATCAACTCACTCGTTAATAATGTTTTGTATAGATGTCCGGTGAGAGATTTAGAGGCTCAGGATGGGTGGCAGGGTTGATTGGTTGGTTGTTTTGGGGAAGGAGACCAGACATCGAGGTCATCGGTCTCATCAGATTAGGGAAAGGCGGGGAAGGAAGTCGGCCGTGCCCTTTGAAAGGAACCATCCCGGCATTTGCCTGGAGCGATTTAAGGAAATCACGGAAAACCTAAATCAGGATGGTCGGACGCGGGATTGAACCGTCGTCCTCCCGAATGCGAGTCCAGTGTCTAACCACTGCGCCAGGCAGCGTTGAGTTGAGGCGTTGGGTCGTCAGGGCGATGACCGATGGTTGCTCTCAAAATAATATTATTAGTCATACATTTCATTGAAAAACAAACCATAACACTCGCAGCGATGCACTGTGGTGGCAGTTGTTATGTGGCAGTTCATCCCTAAACTGTCACGCAACATGGTTAATAGTTTCAGATGTACATCCCCATGGTCAATGTAGACGACCATCTAACGCTGAATATTAACACAGACAATACTCAGTAATAGCAGTAATACCAGCGAATGCCCAGCTAATTTACCTCTTCTCTTTCCTTCCTTTTATTACGATGAGGGGCTCTAGGTTTCAGCCTTGGAGAGCTTTTTCTAGCAAGCTCACAACAAGTGTACTTAGAGGAAGAGAGAGAGAGAGACATAAATTCGCTCAGAGCTGAAAGCTATCCTTGAGAGCCAGTAAAGAACACAGAGTTCGGCATTACAGCTTCCTGCAATAGGTGACTGAGAGGGCAGTTACCTGCGGTAAAAACAGTCTTGTTCGAAACACTTGGAAGAATCCCTATAGAAAAGATAAAAATTTAAACCATTTGCAGCCTTCAGAAATGGTAGAGCATAGGAACTGCTGTCTCTCTGCACAGCCACACCTCGGAAGAAAATCCGTTTAAAATTCTCGCAACCGGCTTTTGAATTGACTCGTAATATTTATTTCTGTAGAGTGTTCACTTTCTTGTGTGTGTCTATATTTAAGCCATCAGATTCGTAATTTCAGAATCTTATCATGGATTGGGAGAGATTTACTGTCTTCTTCCCCATGCCACAGCAACATCGGTTATTAAAAACAGAATCCGCAGGATTAACAGATTGTTTAACTTGTTTACAAAATTATTACTAGACAGAACTCGCAAGGTCCGCTGCAGTTGGCTGATGAGACTCCTACACTGGCTGAAACAGCCAAGTTTGAGGGGTAAGATACAAAACACTTGCCACTGTGAGATCGATGAGTACGGACTTGTTTCCGTGAGATCGATGAGATGAGACTTGCTTTTGTACAGAAGGATGTTTCCACTTTTGTAATGAGTGCAGAGGATAAGCTCTATTCAGAAATACCAGTAATTACTGCTGCCACCTTCCTCTTGCGCTGTATAAGAGTCGTAGGAATGAGCAGGTGATACAATCACTGATTTGAAATGCACGCGATAATACACTACTGGCCATTAAAATTGCTACACCACGAAGATGTGCTACAGACGCGAAATTTAACCGACTGGAAGACGATGCTGTGATATGCAAATGACCTACAACGTGTTGACATGAGGAAAGTTTCCAACCGATTTCTCATACACAAACAGCAGTTGACCGGCGTTGCCTGGTGAAACGTTGTTGTGATGCCTCGTGTAAGGAGGAGAAATGCATACCATCACGTTTCCGACTTTGACAAAGGTCGGATTGTGGCCTATCGCGATTGCGGTTTATCGTATGGCGACATTGCTGCTAGCGTTGGTCGAGATCCAATGACTGTTCGCATGGCTGTAACAGATCGTGCAGCCACGTCTCGATACCTGAGTCAACAGATGGGGACGTTTGCAAGATAACAACCATCTGCACGAACAGTTCGACGACGTTTGCAGCAGCATGGACTATCAGGTCGGAGACCATGGCTGCGGTTACCCTTGACGCTGCATCACAGACAGGAGCGCCTGCGATGGTGTACTCAACGACGAACCTGGGTGCACGAATGGCAAAACGTCGTTTTTTCGGATGAATCCAGGTTCTGTTTACAGCCTCATGATGGTCGCATTCGTGTTTGGCGACATCGCGGTGAACGCACATTGGAAGCGTGTATTCGTCATCGCCATACTGGCGTATCACCCGGCGTGATGGTATGCGGTGTCGTTGTTTACGCGTCTCGGTCACCTCTTGTTCGCATTGACGGCACTTTGAACACTGGACGTTACATTTCAGATGTTTTACGACCCGTGGCTCTACCCGTCATTCGATCCCTGCGAAACCCTACATTCCAGCAAGATAATGCACGACCGCATGTTGCAGGTCCTGTACGGGCCTTTCTGGATACAGAAAATGTTCGACTGCTGCCCTGGCTAGCACATTCTCCAGATCTCTCACCAATTGAAAACGTTTGGTCAATGGTGGCCGAGCAACTGGCTCGTTACAATACGCCAGTCACTACTCTTGATGAACTGTGGTATCGTGTTGAAGCTGCATGGGCAGCTGTACCTGTACACGCCATCCAAGCTCTGTTTGACTCAATGCCCAGGCCTATCAAGGCCGTTATTACAGCCAGAGGTGGTTGTTCTGGGTACTGATTTCTGAGGATCTATGCACCCAAATTGCGTGAAAATGTAACCACATGTCAGTTCTAGTATAATATATTTGTCCAATGAATACCCGTTTATCATCTGCATTTCTTCTTGATGTAGCAATTTTAGTGTCCAGTAGTGTAATTAACTTTCGTAAGGGCTAAGTGCAGAGTTTTAAAGTTTGCAGCCAGACAGTTGTTTCCACGATACACTTTGGCGATTGTACTGGTCTACATACCTATTTCTCCGGGCTCTTTCTTTAATCTACTTGAATCATTGTGCTATTGGTAGGTCGCGTCAAGGTCTCCAGTAGATCACATTTGTCTTAGGAGGGAGTGGTTCGCGAGGAGACCGGAGGCGCGAGGGCAGTGACAGGGAGACCGGGAGGGTGAAACAGCTCGCTCGGGTGTGGCGGCCAGTTGGAACCTGGCGGCGAGGCGATTAGTGTGCCGGCAGTCGATGGCTCTTGCAAGTTCGGTTGTTAACACTCACCGGCTCTGAGTGTAGCATCGACACCAGGAAGAGACACTCCGGCGGGTTCCTGGATTGCGTACCATTACTACCTCGGTTGCTGCTGGTTGCAAACCTTTGGATGTGTGGGGCACGTACCGAGGGAAGGAGCGCGTTGTATCCTTCAACGAGCGACCAGATCTCCAGGCGGGCGGCAGACCGCCGCTGTGTTGAAGTTATGTCTGCTCCATGTTGTCCTTCCTGAAACATTGTACGGATATGTCTGGTGAGCTTCCGATTTGGTTTATCGGATGCGAGTGAGCCGAGACGGAAGTAACCATAGGTATAATTGCCATTTCCTGTACCAGTACTATGGTCGTTCATTTCGGTAGTTGTTTGTTCAAGGTTCATGTCCTAGTCCGTATTAGACTTCTGGTAATTGATCCTGCTTCTGTCTCTAGGCAAGGAAGTTGCGTGTGCGCTCCTATAAAACTACTGAATTTGATTCTACGTATATTTAACGCTCCAAGCTGAGTGTTATTCGCCAAGTTTTGGCTGAACTTCCTAGTTGGTTGTTGTAAGACATCGGATTTGTGGCGGTGCGCATTTAAACAGGGTGTATCATAATCAATGGCGTAAACGCACTCAGTTGAAAGTATACGATACTAGAAACAAAAAAGTCTCAGTAAACATAGGGTCGAAAATGCATACCTTAAGACAGGGCTTCACAACATACGTGCTCGCGGAGCAAGCTGTGAGCAGCACGGCGCGAGCACGGAGCAGCGCGAGCACGCTACCCCCACTACGGGACCAGTGCGGAGAGTGGGGAGAGTCACGTGGGGCACACAACAACTGCCGCCGGTCAATGTAAATCCGCGGCCACCTGCAGGGAGATCACTCACGAGTTATTACTGCCACAAATGAAACAAATAAAGGAGAATGTACACGTGCCACATAATTTTATTAGCTTAGTGTATGCCTCTACATTCGTATCAATTTGTGAACTGTTACACAATAAAAGGTGTCATTGAAGTGTGGGATTCTCGGTTATCTTGTACTTTTTGTCCTTTACAATTGCGTCTGATGTTCGGAGTAATTGTTCTTGTGCATTGTAGGCGCAGCATGCAGTTTAAATTTCGATCAGGCAATGCGTTCTCAGGCGCGTCTTGTTACATTTCATTGCAGAGAACAGTTGTTCACATATATACGTGGAACCGAACATTGATATTATTGCAGCCGCCAGTTCGTGCAAACGAGGAAATCTATCCTGAGGGAAGTGTCTGTAGAATTCCAAAATGTTTTTCTTGTTCTGAAATTTGTCTCTGTATTCTCTGTCACACTGCAGGTCAATAATTTCTAGTTGCAGCTCAGGACGAATCTCTTCAATATTCGCTGAATATGGAGAGGAGAACAGATCAAAATCACTGTCTAGTGCTGTCAGATCTTGAAAGCTTTGATCAAATTCTTCCTTAATAGCAATTAAACTATGTGAATAACGTTCACAGTCTTTGTGAACATCTTGCATGGATGATAATTTAGGAAAATGAGCTAGATTTCCTGTTTCCAGCTGACTCACCCAAAGTGTCAATTTCATTTTAAAAGCTCGTATTCGATCTATAAAATGGGTAATTAGCAGATCTTTACCTTGTAGTGAAATGTTCAAAGCATTCAGATGGATAGTTAAATCTGCTAAGAACGTGAGATCACATTTCCATGAAAGCTATTTCAATTCAGGAACACAGATGTTATTTTTTTCTATGAACATATTTATCTCATCTAATAGGCAAAAAATCGATTTAATAATTCGCCACGACTAAGCCAGCGGACCTCGCTGTAATAAAGCAGGCTACCATACTGGCTTTCTACATCCTCAAGAAAGCTTTTTAATTGCCTGTGTTGTAGCCCATGCTTCCTTATATAATTGGTTGTACGAACAACAACACTCATCACATTTTTTAGAGTGGTACTCTTTGCACACAAGTTTTCCTGATGGATCACACAGTGAACGCCCCTTATTTATTTCGGCACGGTCAGTTTTTCCATTTGCTTCTTCAACAGCGCAATGAAACCTGATTTTTCCCTGTCATCGTTGGTGCACCGTCTGTAGACACTGAAACTAAGGAATTCCACGACAATCCTATATTTTCAACACTTTCTTCAACACTACTTAAAATATCACCTGCGGTTGTAGTGTCCTTCATGGCTACTACATCGAGGAGCTCCTCCCTCACCTGAAGATCTCTATTAACATCTCTAATAAATATGGCAAGCTGCGCTGTTCCAATGATATCAACACTTTCGTCCAGAGCTAGAGAATACGCCATAAAATCTTTACAGATATTTGCAAGCTGGCTCTGGACGTCGTCTGCCATCTCCTGTATGCAACGCATAATGGTCATATTAGATAATGGCACAATCCGAAACTGTTCAACTTGAGATGGACACAAATTTTCCGCTGCAACTACCAAACATTCTTTTATTAAATCGCCATCAGTGAAGGGGTGCAGGGATTTTGCTAAAAGCAAAGCAATTTTGTAACTCACTCTGAGAGCTGCCTCAGTTGATTTTTCTTCGTCGTCCAGATCTTCTTCGGATAGCTTCCTTTTAAGTTTAATAACTTCCTGTGCACGATCTGGTCCATCACATTTTCCACTTCCGTAGTCTTTCGCATGGTACGACATATAATGTCACTGCAAATTAAATTTCCTAAAAGAATTCAGCGTTTTGTGACATACTAAACATTTTGCAACACCATCTTTTTCTGTAAACAGATACAATTCCTCCTAATGGGGATTGAACTGCGTAAGCATGGTTGTTGTTACACAACGGCGACTTGACATGATTCTTAACCAGCGAAGTGACTGTAAGAGCTGATCGTAGTACTTTAAACGTTACACAGTCGGCGCGAATTCAATAGGCACGCTGCGGCCCTATTCAAACGTGCGCGCGCATTTCCCCTCCCTCCCTAATCCGCGACCTTGCACCTGCTCGCGAGCACGTGCCTGAGCAGACGCGAGTACTCGCGCTCAAAACCGGCCAGTTTTTAAGCCCTGCCTTAAGAGCTACGAGCAATTTCTCATCTTCGATACTGTGAAGCAAATCTCTTCTACTCAAAGCCGCTTTCCATATTTTGGGAAATGGTAATGTGGACCAAAACAAGAAAAAAATGCCCATCAAAGATGTGCTCTAAAATGCATACATTAAGAGCTATGAGCACGTGATCACCTTCGCTACTTGGAAACAAAACTCTTCCAATGAACAAGTGCTCATACCTTTTAAGGTATGCATTTTAGAGCAAATGTTTACTGGACATTTTATTCTTGTTTTGGTCCATACTACTACTTCCAAAATGTGGAAAGCAAAGAGCTTGCACTAGAAGAGATTTGCTTCACAGTATCGAAGATGAAAAATTGCTCGTAGCTCTTAAGGGCAGACGTAGACCAAACTGCATACTGATATTTAAACTTCGATATCTCCTACAACATTACAGTTATAAATTAAAAATTGACACTATTGTGTAGTACATAATGAACTATAGTCTCTGCAGTTTTTGTTTGATCGTGTCCATGGAATTTCATTTTATAAGGATATGAATCTTTAATTACCAATGTACATATAATGTACCTTTTCTCATAAACTATTCAAGCATTAAAGCTCTCATTTGAATTATGTGTTTTCCCATGTACACATTTTTTCAGCAGCTCAGGATTGGCTAGATATCTGAAAGTTGGCTTTATAACATTTAAAATAGCAAGTGGCAAACCATGCTTATGAGTGTATGGCTTTCCACTGGCTTCTGCCTGAAGATATTTGCACCACGAAATGTCACAGAGGTAGTGTTGAGGAGTCTGATCTGTGGAAAGTTTGTGGAAGAATATTGCCCACACTGCTTGCTGCATTGTTTTCACACTGTGTACATTGTCCTTGATGGCTTTCCAATAATATATTTGTAATGTGTGAATTTCTTTGTCTGTCAATCTGTTAACACCTCCCAGTGGCTTTCCATCTTCTAATTTTTTGCCCTCCATTTCTTTCTTCAGTCTGAGAAGTCTGCCACCCATTCGCTTTTGAACATGTCCCACACATTCAAGTTTTTCAATTTTAGCTTGTGAACCATAAGGATTGCTCTCTAAAACAGTCTTAAAAGTACTAGAATTTCCATCACCTAGGTACTTCACATACCTAACTCCATATTGTTCTTCTGACCTTTGGAATATTAGTTTCATCCCAGCTGCCTCCATCCCACCACTTGACCCCTGATAATTCTTACAGCAGACTTTCTTGTGTATCTCCTGACACCTTCCTTCTTCACTGCTGTCATAATTCTTTTTGGTGTCACAATAAGAGCTATATTTGCTCATTACTTGGAAGTCCAAGATTTTTCCTGTGTCCACACTCATGACAGATGACACACCATGAAGTGATGTATGGCCCCTGTTCATCCATGTTCCATCACAGGAGACACACAGATCTGTCTTCACATCACGATTACCTTCTGTCCCTTCACTGTTAACGTCTACAGCTTCCTCAACAGCCGCTTGCATGTTTTCCTTGCACTCAACCTCAAGAGCTCTGAGGAGTTTTTTGTTGTACTCAGTGAATCTAGTCACTGGTGGAGGCATATTCATCAAGCCATAAAACAAATTTGTGCCTTCTCTTCCTACACTCAAGCATCTCATGGCATAACACAATCTTGTATTAGCTTCATACGTTTTCCCATGGAGAGCAGAAGTCTTGAATTGAGCATCATATTTGCAGACGTCACAAAAAAGATGTATATTACTTACAATGCCAATTCTGGCATTGTCATCATACAGTCTGAGGCCCTTGGACCCACAATTACCACATGCACATAAAACATTAATCATATGGGCAAGAATTTCTAAGTCAGTTAACCTAAATCCACTACAAAATTCGTCTTTAGCACTGTACACTGCATCATTAATTCCTTCACTGATTTTCTTCTTCGACGAACTTGGCGATTTAATCGAAAACTGTTCTTCAGACATACAATGAACATTTACATACTCTTATTTAAACATTCGGTGCTACTTACACGTGAAATTCTACACTTTCTCACTTTTTTGAATACACGGCCACTGTTACGAAACATTTTAAGCAAAAAAAGTTAATGAACTGGCAAACAACAAACTGTAACATGCACTATTCAAAAACAAATCATGTTAATATCCAAAGGAACAGGCATGTATAATCTTTGTCACAGCCTTCTAAATACGTCTGTTGTTCGTTTCGATTGTTTGACTGAAAAATAACACAAAAATATATTTAGTGTCAAGAAGGAGTGGAGCACAGCACAGATAAAGGAGACGTGGCAAGCGCAGACGGTCGAAGAAAAATTTTTCAAAAATAGTTCTAGGCAGATTTCGATTACGAAACTTTCAGATGTCATTCTTAAAACATCAACCTAATAAATTATGTAATAAAAATAAAATCAAATTTTTTCACTATTTTGCCCTACGTCTGCCCTTAACGTATGCATTTTCGTCCCTGTATTTAATGAGACTTTTTTGCTTCTAGTATCGTGTACTTTCAACTGTATACGTTTACGCAATTAATTATGATACACCATGTACAGGATGATCAAAAAGTCAGTATAAATTTGAAAACTGAATAAATCACGGAATAATGTAGATAGAGAGGTAAAAATTGACACACATGCTTGGAATGACATGGGGTTTTATTAGAACAAAAAAAATTACATAAATTCAAAAATGGCCGACAGATGGCGCTTCATCTGATCAGAACAGCAATAATTAGCATAACAAAGTAAGACAAAGCAAATATGATGTTCTTTACAGGAAATGCTCAATATGTCCACCATCATTCCTCAACAATAGCTGTAGTCGAGGAATAATGTTGTGAACAGCACTGTAAAGCATGTCCAGAGTTATGGTGAGGCATTGGCGTCAGATGTTGTCTTTCAGCATCCCTAGAGATGTCGGTCGATCGCGATACATTTGCGACTTCAGGTAACCCCAAAGCCAATAATCGCACGGACTGAGGTCTGGGGACCTGGGAGGCCAAACATGACGAAAGTGGCAGCTGAGCACGCGATCATCACCAAACGACGCGCGCAAGAGATCTTTCACGCGACTAGCAATACTTTTTTTTTGCTGCTAATAAAACCCCATGTCATTCCAAGCATGTGTGTTATTTTTTACCTTTCTATCCACATTATTCCGTGGTTTATTAAGTTTTCAAATTTATACTCTCTTTTTGATCACCAGGTATATTAAACAGGTTCATTTCATGTGCCACGTGCTGCATATGCTATTAATGGAGTGCACCATTTCGTATATTGTCTTATTCGATGTTTCCACTACCAAGTTTGACTGTGTTTTTTTTTATTGTTTGTGAGATTGGGGCCTCTTAATCTTAATTATTAAGTCTCTCTCCCTGAGGACTTTGTTTTGCGTTTGTTAATACTGTCCTATACGTGGCTTTAATGCCACTCAAAAGATTATGTCATGTCTGCTGTTAGTCAGCGTTTCATTACCCGACCGAAAGCATTTGCTTAGGATTTAGTGGTCCACTCCGCGTGGTGCTTATTTCTTTACCGCTCGCCCAGGTGGCACGAGTTTTGTGCAATTTATGGTTGGCAGTCGACGTTCCTGCTCAGTAACTGTGTTAGGAAATATGTTTGGATTTTGGCCGCCTCACAAGTTTCAGTGATTTGACTTCGTTAACTCATTGAAAACTTGTTTATTTATTTTTCTTGCTGCTGTAATTTTGTAATTTTGACTATCTGGTGGTGGCGTTCGACATGCATGCATGTCCAAAGGAAATTTGCCTCTTAATCAGAATAACACAGGCAATGCGATATCGTACTTATTTGCCGATACCGGGCAAGCGACTTTCAAGTACAACGTCTGACCTGTACGGGAATGTGCATAATGGATGTACGGTCCAGCACAAATTTTCGTTGTCGTCATTCCAGTCTAAAGCAGGTCGTTGTCCTAATTTGCAATTGCGAATACATTTAGAGTATAACTATGTTTTGGTCCGTTCTGTGCATGCTTGCTCCCACAGCCTTTTGCAACAGCCGTGACGGCGTCGCTAATTTACACAGTAGTGACGAAAAATGCTGGCGGCGCTGTAGGGAGAAGGAGAGGATGAAATCTGATGCTGCCACTTAGCCATTGTTGCGCAGTATGTTCATCATGTCTCTTTACCGCTCGCCCAGGTGGCACGAGTTTGGTACAATTTATGGTTTCCTTTGTCTGTCAAATTCTGTCGATGATAACTTCCTATACCACCTGGATTAGGATCGCCCACCTCCAAGAAGCGTCCAAACAGTACCAACGGCCTAGTTACGAGTTGCGTGAACGTCTACGTTGAGTACATTCCGTTCGAAACAACCGTACTTCACTCATGTATGAGTTGAGTTTAGTTACGGCCAAAAATTTTTTTTCTCAGTAGTTGAGGTCGTTCACGCAAGCTAATGTGATGGCACTCTACCCTGAGATAAATCACTCAGATCTTGACGTTCTAATAAATAATCATCTACAGCATTTTACCGTAAATGGGAAACGGGAAACGGTGGTCCACAGTTCCTGAACACCACAACCGTACGCCAGTCACCTAGTTCAAAACCGTAACTTCTCTACTAAGTCCATGTAGTGTGTGAAAGGAATGCTAAAGGAGGGGAACAGAGGATAGGGTCATCTAGCTTGACTTTACAGGTTGATTCAGCTGTCCCTACCCCACAATACCTTCAAACCATGTGCGAGATTTTCATATTCTATCACTCGCTACGCGCAAGCTATTATTGCTACAAAAAATGGTCAAAATCTTTTTATAGAAAATTTAATACAGTTAAAATTTACACTGGGATACGTTTTCGCTGGAGGCTGCGGTTTTCGAGTTAATCAAGAAAAATGCGTTTCAAGGCCATTTTTGTATGTTGTTCTTGAATAATTCGTAAACGATGAGCTCCAATGGAAACATATCCCAGTATAAAATTAAATTACAATGAATTTCCTACAATAACTTCCTGTTCATTTTTTTCTGTATCACTAATAGCATGCACGTAGTGAGGGAGATAGTATGAAAATTTTGTTCATGGTCTTGGAAGGTGTTGAGAGTTGCATAAAACCCACAGGCAGGGGCAGCTGTATAACACTGTATACCCACTCGCCACCTACTTGAAATGGTTACATCTGATATGAAAGTCTCACATTGAAAAATACACACGACAAAAAGAGTTTTGCATTACTTCGGTTCCGAGAGTTCCGGAACCTGTACAGAAAATTTGAATAGAGATCAACATAAACATCATTTCCGCCCTTTTTAGTGCTCATAGAAACCACAAATTGCATGGTGGTCCAGACTGCTGTACACACCGGTACCTCTAACACCCAGTAGCACGTCCTCTTGCATTGATGCATGCCTGTATTCGTCATGCCATACTATCCGCAGGTTCATCAAGGCAATTTTGGTCCAGATTGTCCCATCTCATCAACGGCGATTCGGCGTAGATCCCTCAGAGTGGTTGGTGGGTCACGTCGTCCATAAACAGCCCTTTTTTTATCCATCCCAGGCATGTTCGATAGAGTCCATGTCTGGAGAAAATGCTGGCCACTATAGTCGAGGGATGTCGCTATGCTGAAGGAAGTCATTCACAAGATGTGAACGATGGGGGCGCGAATTGTCGTCCATGAAGACGAATGCTTCGCCAATATGCTGCCGATATGGTTGCACTATGGGACGGAGGATGGCATTCCCCTGTTCCCACAGCTGTTACGGCGCCTTCCATGAACACCACATAATGCCACGCCAAAACAGCAGGGAAGCTCCACCTTGATGCACTCGCTGGACAGCGTGTCTAAGGCGTTAAGCCTGGCACGATTGCTTCCAAACGCGCCTCCGACGATTGTCTGGTTGAAGGCATATGCGACACTCGTTGGTGAAGAGAACGTGATTCCAATCCTGAGCGGTCCATGCGGCATGTTGTTGGGCCCATCTGTACCGCGCTGCATGGTGTCGTGGTTGCAAAGATGGCCCTCGCCATGGACGTCGGGAGTGAAGTTGCGGATCATGCAGCCTATTGCTCACAGTTTGAGTCGTAACACGACATCCTGTGGCTGCACGTACAGCATTATTCAACATGGTAGCTTGCTGTCAGGGTTCCTCTGAGCCATAATCCGTAGGTAGCTGTCATCCACGGGAGTAGTAGCTCTTGGGCGGCCTGAGCGAGGCATGTCATCGACAGTTCCTATCTCTCTGTATCTCCTCCATGTCCGAACACCATCGTTTTGGTTCACTCCGAGACGCCTGGACACTTCTCTTGTTGAGAGCCCTTCCTGGCACAAAGTAACAATGCGGACGCGATCGAACCGCGGTATTGACCATCTAGGCACGGTTGCACTACAGACAACATGGGCTGTGTACCACCTTCCTGGTGGAATGACTGGAGCTGATCGGCTGTCGGACACCCTCCGTCTAATAGGCGTTGCTGATGCATGGTTGTCTACAACTTTGGGAGGATTCAGTGACATATCTGAACAGTCAAAGGGACTGTGTGTGTGACACAATATCCACAGTCAACGTCTGTCTTCAGGAGTTCTGGGAACCTAGGTGATGCAGAACCTTTTTTGATGTGCGTAGAATGAGCCGAATGTCTTCTAATAATCAATTACCGTGACACTTCTTAGCCAACATTATCACACGACATTTACCGTTTCGGGTTTAAGGTAACGGAAGAAAGGAGAAGGAAGATAAGATTTGAACGTCCCGTCGACAACGAGTTAATTGGAGATGGAGTACAAGCTCAAATTTTGAAAGGATAAAGAAGGAAATGGGCTGTGACCTTTCAAATGAAGCATTAGAGTATTTGCCACAAGCAAGTTCGAGCAGTCTCGGGAAACCTAAATCTCGATGGCCGAAGGAGGATATGAAGCACTGTCCTCCTGGACAGAGTTCAATGTGTTAAGCATTGCGCCATCTTGCTAGGTCAGGGTCGGAGTGTGTAGACGTGTGAGAAACTCTGAATTCCGTCTAACATTAAAGTTGCGTCCCTCGGTTTTTTACAAGAGAAACGAATATTTTCCGTAACAGTCAAATTTCTCAAAATAAAACGGTACGCTAAATTCCATTGACATGAAATACACACTTCCACAGATTACTGCTAGATATTTTCTCGATCGTGACTTGAGAATTCCGCGGTTGGTCAGACACACCAGCGCGAAAAAAATTAATTTAATAATAAATACTGACTGCGAGTTTTTGTAAGGGGCGATCAAAAAATTTCCGTTTGAGGCGTTGCTATA
Source organism: Schistocerca piceifrons (assembly GCF_021461385.2). NCBI lineage: Eukaryota > Metazoa > Arthropoda > Insecta > Orthoptera > Acrididae > Schistocerca > Schistocerca piceifrons. Next base: position 658,335,166 of record NC_060140.1, read on the forward strand.
GGGTATAAGCAACGCAGCCCGACTCCGATACGGCTATGTTCAGCACCGGCTTTACTGTGGCATTCGTGTCTTTCCGATGTGCGTAAGGCAAATGCGTGGACTATGGCGACGGTGTTACCAAATACGACCAAATACGACCAACGCTCTGTTATTCAAGTATTGGCTGCCGAAGGACAAACAACGATAGACATACGTCGGAGAATGAATAATGCCTGTGAGTCAGCATGTCTGGCGAAAATCATTATTATGGCAAACTGAGACAAGGGGTGCTGCTGCTTCATGATAACGCACGTCCCCATATCGCTAATGTCGTAACGTAGAAGTTACTCTAACTCAAGTGGGAGACACTGGAGCAGCCGCCCTATAGTCCCAATCTCTTCTCATGCGATTATCACGTCTTCGGTACCTAAAAAAAGGCCCTGAAGGGTCGACGATTTCTCTCAGACGAGGATGTGCAGCAGGCAGTTACGTACTTCCTCACGCAATAGGGCACGCTGTTTTACCAAACAGGTGTTTTACCACACAGAAACTTTCAGGCTGGTGAGTTACTTGCGTGATTGCCTCAATGCCTGATTGTCATTCCGAATCTGGACTGTATGGCCTTCGAATGGAAGCTTCTTAATCGCTCCTTATAGTTGCAGTGTTTTGTATTGTTATTCTGACTGATATCATTATTTTATTCCCTTATTTATGTTTTTCCTTTTAAATCTTCTTTATACCTTTTACTTTTTCTTTTTATTTATTTATCTTTTGTTTCACAGCGTTTTTTGAGGGTCTTGGTGTCTCATCGTGGGTGGAAATTTAAGTGTGGTACTGCAGTGGCAGTGAACTCAGAGGTATAAATTTACATAAACAGTTTTATAATTCTACACACTAAAGCATGGGAGGCAGTCGTGCAGACAATTGTTTCCGCTGAATTATTAGCTATAGAAAAGACTATCTACCTGATTCAGGAGACGATTCTGAATGAAGATAAGTGTCGATTAACAAGTGGAAACGATTTCTGTAGCTTAACGTGAGGGTCAGTCATCAAGTAAATTTTCCGCGTAGTAAAGATTCAGTATACAAAATGCGAAGGTGTACGGCGAATGTGAAGAGTTTGCGATGAAGCTATCTAACATGAGTTTCGGAGTTAGCTGATCGCTTGCATTATCGGTCCGCACTGGCTGCAAATTGCGCTTGTGATTTTTCTCTCGCAATTGCGATGTTAATTCTGATCTCGCATAAAGTAATAGTAAACGAAATTTATGGTCAGCTCTGTGAAGTGTGTACGTCGGACGTCGTGAGCAAGTGGACACACTGTTATTGATGCAGTTAACTTTCCGAAGTCGACGTGACTATGAGTGAAATGGGCAGCTGTAAGTCACCAATGGCACGCTTATAGAACAGATGAGGCAACGTCGACAGTTTATATTCAAGGTTAAGAAAATGTTGAGAGGTAGATCTGCGATTTCGGCGTCTTCTTCAACAAATGTTTCAGGAAGAAAATTTTATTTCTATGTCTAATTGTCTCGCACTGCCTTTTCTTATGTGTAACATCTTAAACTGTATTTATGGATGGTTACAACATTATCAACTACTTATGTTAAGAATTTATATTAAAGGAGAATAAATAAATTGTTATTATATGGGGTGATCAGAAAAATTCTGCTTCAAGGCCACACTAACCCCTTGCGTACACGGAGTTCCTGAGCTAAACTCTTTAGCTCAGACTACCAATTGAAGCCTACATACTTAATTACACTGAAGAGCCAAAGAAACTGGTACAACACCTTAATATCTAGTAGGGCCCCAGCGACCACGCAGAAGTGCCACAATACGACATAGCATGGACTCGACTAGTGTCTGAATTAGTGCTGGAGGGAACTGACTTCATGAATCCTGCAGGGCTGTCCTTAAATCCGTAAGACTACGAGAGGATGAAGATCTCCTCTGAACAGCACATTGTAAGGCATTCCAGATATGATCAATAATGTTTATGTCTGGGGAGCTTAGTGGCTAGAGGAAGTGTTTGAACTTAGAAGAGTGTTCCTGGAGCCACTCTGTAGCAAATCTGGTCGTGTGGTGTGCGCGTTGTCCTGTTGGAATTACCCAAGTCCGTCGGAATGGACAATGGACATGAATGGATGCAGGTGATCACACAGGATCACACGTATGTGTCACCTGTCAGAGTCTTATCTAAACGTATCAGGGGTCCCATATCACTCCAATTGCACACGGCCTTCACCATCACAGAGCCCCCACCAGCTTGAAAAATCGCCTGCTGACATACAGGGTCCATGGATTCATGAGGTTGTCTCCATAACCGTACACGTCCATCCGCTCGATATAATTTGAAATAAAACTCGTCCAACCAGCAACATGTTTCCAGTCAGCAGTCCAATGTCGGTGTTGACGGGCCCAGACGAGGCGTAAAGCTTTGTGTCGTGCAGTCATCAAGGGTACACGAGTCGGCTTTCAGCTCCGAAAGCCCTTATCGATGATGTTTTGTTGAATGGTTCGCACGCTAACACTTGTTGATGGCCCAGTGTTGAAATCTGCAGCAATTTGAGGAAGGGTTTCACTTACGTCGCGTTGAAAGATTCTCTTCAGTCGTCATTGGCCCCGTTCTTGCGGGATCTTTTTCCGGTCGCAGCGATGTCGGAGTTTGACGTTTTACCGGATTCCTGATATTCACAGTACACTCGTTAAATGGTCGTACGGGAGAATCGCTACCTCGGAAATGCTGTATCCCATCGCTCTTGCGCCGACTCTAACACCAAGTTGAAACTCACTTAAATCTTGATAACCTGCCATTGTAGCAGCAGTAACCGATCTAACAACTGCGTCAGACACTTGTTGTCTTATATAGGCGTTGCCGTCCGCAGCGCCGTATTCTACCTGTTCACATATCTCTGTATTTGAATACGATGCTATACCAGTTTCTTTGGGGCTTCAGTGTATTTGCTAGATGTATTACAATCTGTGTTTCCCTCTACAGCTTTTACTCTCTAGAGTTACCTCTGTTATCATGGAAGCTATTCCCTGATATCTTAACACATGTCCTATCATCCTGTCCCTTCTGGTCAGTGTTTTCCATACATTCCTTTCCGCGCCTATTCTGTGGACAATGTCCTCGTTCCTTACTTTGTTATTCCACCTAATTTTTAACGTTCTTCTGCTCCGGTGTTCCCATAGTCCATGTTTCAGAACCACACAGTGCTATGGTCCAACTCACATTATCAAAAATTTCTTCCTCGATTAACTAAGGCCTATGTTTGGCGTTAGTAGACTTTTCTTGGCCAGGGATGCCCTTTTTGCCACTGCTAGTATGCTTTTTTATGTCCTTCTTGCTCCATCCGTCATGAGTTATTTTGCTGTCTAGGTAGCAGAATTCCTTAACTTCATCTACTTCGTGGTTAGCAATACGACGTAACGTTTCTCACTGTTCTCATATCGGCAACTTCTCATTACTTTCGTTTTTTTTCACGTTCTGTACTCCCTAGACTGTTGAATCCATTCAGTAGACACAGTAATTCTACAGAGAATTGTCGTCAGTACATCTTACCATTGATACTGTCCACCCTTAATTTTAATGCCACTGCTGAACCTTTTTTAATTTCCGTAGTAACTTCTAAGATGTGTAGATTGAAGAGTAGAGGCCTAAGAGTACATCGAACACTTTGCTCTTGGTTTTCCAGTCTTATAGTTCCCTCTTGGCTTGTACATATTACATATTACTCGTCTTTCCCTATAGCTTATCAGTGTTTTTCCCAGAATTTCCAACATATTGCAACATTTTACATTGTCGAACGCTTTCCCAGATCGACAACTCCTGTGTACGTATCTTGATTTACAACGAAAAACCTGTCCTAAGTTGAAAATTTTACTTTTTTATTCACTCGATGACTAGTTTTGCACCGAGACCCGTTTTCAAGTCATCGTAACAAAGTCGAAAATGTGCACATTTTTGACATGGTTTTCACATCTTCGGAAATGCCGTTTTCGACTATGTTAGGATTATTTTGCTGTTTCGGCACGAAACTAGTCATCGAGTGAATAAAAAAGTAAAATTTCCAACTTTGGACTGGTTTTTCGTTGTACTAATTAACAGAAGTTGCTGACCCACAGCTATTCCATAATGCTGGAAATTCGTGTCTTGATTTGTCTTCCGTGTTACTTCCATTATCAACCGCCCTGTAGGAGTTTAGTAATGCACCAGCATAGTGCGTTTGCCTTGATACCAACTACGAAAGCAAGCGTATGACGAACTATGCTAGCAACGTAATGAGTAAGTACTTATTAGGTAAAAAATTCCGAGTCTAAATGAGGGCACGGCTCGACGGCAGTTAATGAAGCAGCCGCTATCTGCTGCCACTAACGATACTCATTACGGGCGATGTTGATGAAGTGCTCCGCGGTTAGCGCGAGCGGCGAAACACCGACCTACGCGTATCTCACTCAAAGCAAATTACAACGTGTTCAACGTTGTCGAAAATACATCGGGGAAACCTACACCTAGCAAGTTAGAGTGTCTCGTGCTTTTAGAACGGAATCGGCTCCTTTGAAGCGGGACGATGAGCCCGGCAGGCGAGAGAGAATCAGATTTGTTGCCGGAGCGGAAGGCGGACCGAGAAAATTCGCAGCGTACCTGAAAGATGATACGGAATCGAAAGAGACGCAGCGTCGGAAGGAAGAGGCGGAGGATAAAAGGAGAGCAGTGGCGCTGCTGGAAAGGAATCGGTTTCGCCGGTCCGTTTCGCGGCAGCGCAGAAAATCGCAGGAAAGGCGAGTGCGAAAGGCGAGCAATGGGCCCCACCCCCGCCCCCTCCACGTAGCCGCCTGCTCTTATTCCACACTTCAGCCGTTATAAACGAAACGTAATCCTTGGGCCTGGTCTGCGGCAAGAAGTACGGCGTGACATCGACTCCTTTCCGTGTAACATGCGACGTGCTCTGTTACTTTTAGCGAAGGTGGTAGACAGATAATACGAAAGCGGAAGGAGTGCACGCATGTGAATAGGATAAAGTAATACGGTACGAATATGTCGTGAAATTCTTATCTCATAACAGTACGTTTAACTTTATTAATAGTACATCACCAAAATGGACCTTCATTACATCAGATTATTGTTACAAACCTTTACAATGGCATTGTTATTGCTATTACGTAAAATACCTAAAATGTATTTACTACTTCAACAAATCAATGAAAACTTAAAAAAACGTTACATTGAGAAATTGGAGGAATTTAAACCTCTACCCAAAAAGGAATCTTCCAAAGAATCTCCTGCCTACAGCCCCATTTGCATTCAGTCATCATTACCTAAGCCTTTAAAATACATAATTCACGATCAGTCAGCTTATCTGTTACGCAACACCAATAACCTTCTACATGAGTACCAATCTGGTTTCCAGAAAAATCGTAGCACGATGTCGTTCTTTTAAAAAGTGACTGACGAACAGGAAAGGTTATGGACAACAAGAAACGACTCTTATGTTCTTTTTTAATTCCAGTAAAATTTTCGACACTGCCAACTTTGATGTTCAACTCGCTAAATTCAAAGTCAGTACTTTTCTTCAAGAGTTGTACGATGGTTCACTCATACCTTACTTACCGCCAACAGTCTATAATGATCGGAACAAAAACGTCACAATGGAAGAACGTAATATCACAGGTCCCACAAGGATCAGTGTTAGGCCCATTACTTTTCTCACTATCTAATGATGTGTTGACTATTACCTCCCACTGCAAATATCATTTATACGCTTACGACTTCAGTTTTACTTAAGTGCAAGCCCAACAAATCTGAGCACAGCCATCCATTTTCCCTTCAAGAACGGCAATGTTACCTCTGGAATAGTGCGAAAACATTCCCCAGACCACACCTTATCTTCCTCCGGCCTGAGCCTTTCCGATGATAGCTACAAGTTGTTTGCTTTCAGACATTTCATACCATACATGTCAACAGCCATCTGAAGAGGTCCCGTGTCGCCACGCTGTGAACGTCCAGTTGTGCAGGCTTACAACTTCCATCCTTCGGCGCCGGGGAACAGCAGTCGCTATGGGTGTATGAGTCAGACACTTGCTGCAGGCGCCCATATGCGGCAACGTTCGCTGAAAGGTCTTTGAGGAGACGCTGTTGGTAGCCCCTTGGTTCATCTGGACGGTCCGTTGCTCAACAATTGCTCATCTATCGGCTGTATAGATCTCCATAACCGTCGTTCAGCCATCTCATGCATGACCTGTGGTATACCACACTTACCTCGGCATTGGTTCTGGGTAGTGCCTTTTGCCACGCACAGTGTACTTTCACCACAGTGGCATGCAAATAGTTAGAAAAATTTTCCAGCTCTGAAATGTTCCTTCCTTTGTCCGAAAGCCAATGATCATGCACTTTTGGACGTCAGATAAATCGCTCCGTTTCCACATTACAACAACGACTTCAGTGTCGGCCGCGTCCCCCCCCCCCCCCCCCCACCCCCACCCCCCTCTCCTGATACGCTTTATATACCCTCCACTGCTGGTTCTTCCAGCTGCCGTCTGTAGTGGTTATTCCACGTTGACGTCGAACATAGGCGTTGGCCACATTAATGTGACTCGACCGTTTAACTGAGGACGTTGGGCGCAAGTTCTGCTGTATGATGAAAATGTTGGCACAAGAGAACAAATGGTAGTGGGCCTTTCAAACTAATCAGAAAACTGATGACCCAGAAATACTCTAGTTCTTGTATTGTTCTATCTGTGTGGTTAATGTATTTCATTTCTGCTTGTATCCAATTTAAAATGCCTGTTGTAGACGTCGCTTGGCACATATGACTTCTGCGTGTATGACCTAGTTGACATACGTTTCAGTCCTAGTACTACTACTTCTATGCGATAACTATTACAGGTTTAACGAGCTTGTTTATGGTTTTGACAGGCACGACTATAGTCAGATGAAGTGTACAGATGTTACTTCGCTGGCCGGAGTGGCCGTGCGGTCCTAGGCGCTACAGTCCGGCACCGAGCGACCGCTACGGTAACAGGTTCGAATCCTGCTTCGGGCATGGATGTGTGTGATGTCCTTAGGTTAGTTAGGTTTAATTAGTTCTAAGTTCTAGGTGACTGATGACCTCAGAAGTTAAGTCGCATAGTGATCAAAGCCATTTGAACCATTTTTGATGTTACTTCCTGGTGTCTTCTGTTTCCTGGTAGTTATTCGCTAATCTCTCAGTTATTGTTATATGTCTTTCCACTGCTTCGCACACTAATTATGAATTGTCGTAGTCCACCTCCGTATCGTAGCGGTAGCGGTAGCGTTACCGCCTACCACGCAGGGGGCCGGGTTCGATTCCCGGCAGGGGAGTGAGTGTTGTGTGTTATTCATTTTCATCATCATTGACTCGCAGGTTGCCGATGAGGCGTCAACTAAGAAGGACTTGCAATACGGCGGCCGAACTCCCCCGAATGGGGCCTCCCGGCCAACAATGCCAATACGCCCATTTCATTTTTTTTATGAATTGTCGTTGTTAGTGTCTCTACATTCTTTCTGGCCTGTGGCGGACACTTCCCTTGGGTCAGGTTCATTTCGGATGATTGCTTGTATGGTTCGTCTATACGATAATGTTTCCACGTATTCGTCGTATAGTGTACGTGCGTGATGTAGTGTCAGCGGCTCAGTTCAGGTCTTGTCATTTGTTTGGGTCTCTTATGTATCCGTAGATGTTTTCATCTATGAAATTTGTTTGTCGACCCGGCAAGCGTTATCTGCAATGTAGAAGTATACATTTAGGGATTCCAAGGGTAACTGTCACATTTTACCTTCATGTCCTCTGCTGCATTTCTTCCACATCACGCTCAGAGAAAAGAGCGAGAACGAATAGTGCCAGATAACTTGACATACGGATTCTCGTGTAGTAATGTTTTATTTTTAAAACAAAGAAAAGAGTTTGTATTATTTCACATTACATGGAGGGCTTTATTTCAAAATATCCCAACTAATGATGGCAAGGGAGTTATGTAACATACAGTGTTAATTCTTTCCTTTAGCGTAATTTAGATGGACGATGTACCTGTGATTGGTAAGGCACATATAATTAGATGTAGTCACAAGCTTTATATGACGAGTGTTGTCACCATCGCCTTGGATAAAACTCTAACCCCAGAGAGTTTCAAAACAGGTGGCTAATATTCCGTAATGACGTTATTACAGGTGAGCTTGCGTGAAGAAATCTGAAGGATATAATAGGCTGCGTTTTTCAACAGTAGTGCATAATAACAACAGTTCAATCAGGAATTGGCAAAATCAACTAGATTTCATTAAAAAATTACATATATACAATGTACACTTCTGGCCATTAAAATTGCTACACCACGACGATGACGTGCTACAGACGCGAAATTTAACCGACAGGAAGAAGATGCTGTAATATGCAAATGATTAGCCTTTCAGAGCATTCACACAAGGTTGGCGCCGGTGGCGACACCTCCAAGGTGCTGACATGAGGAAAGTTTCCAACTGATTTCTCATACACAAACAGCAATTGACCGGCGTTGCCTGGTGAAACGTTGTTGTGATGCCTCGTGTAAGGAGGAGAAATGCGTACCATCACGTTTCCGACTTTGATAAAGGTCGGATTGTAGCCTATCGCGATTGCGGTTTATAGTATCGCGACATTGCTGCTTGCGTTGGTTGAGATCCAATGACTGTTAGCAGAATATGGTATCGGTGGGTTCAGGAGGGTAATACGGAACGCCGTGCTGGATCCGAACGGCCTCGTATCACTCACCAGCAGTCGAGATGACAGGCGTCTTATCCGCATGGCTGTAATGGATCGTGCAGCCACGTTTAGATCCCTGAGTCAACAGATGGGGACGTTTGCAAGACAACAACCATCTGCACGAACAGTTCGACGACGTTTGCAGCAGCATGAACTTTCAACTCGGAGATCATGGGTGCGGTTACCCTTGACGCTGCATCACAGACAGGAGCGCCTGCGATGGTGTACTCAACGACGAATCTGGGTGCACGAATGGAAAAACGTCATTTTTTTTTTGGATGAGTCCAGGTTCTGTTTACAGCCTCATGATGGTCGCATCCGTGTTTGGCGACACCACGGTGAACGCACATTGGGAGCGTGTATTCGTCATCGCCATACTGGCGTAACACCCGGCGTGATGGTATGGGGTGCCATTGATTACACGTCTCGTCACCTCTTGTTCGCATTGACGGCACTTTGAACAGTGGACGTTACATTTCAGATGTGTTATGACCCGTGGCTCTACCCATCATTCGATCCCTGCGAAACGCTACATTTCAGCAAGATAATGCACGACCGCATGTTGCAGGTCCTGTACGGGCCTTTATGGATAAAAAAGAAAGGTTCGACTGCTGCCCTGGCCAGTACATTCTCCAGATCTCTCCCCAATTGAAAACATCTGGTCAATGGTGGCCGAGCAACTGGCTCGTCACAATACGCCAGTCACTACTCTTGATGAACTGTGGTATAGTGTTGAAGCTGCATGGGCAGCTGTACGGGTATACGCCATCCAGGCTCTGTTTGACTCAATGCCCAGGCGTATGAAGGCCGTTATTACGGCCATAGGTGGATGTGAAAATGTAATCACTTGTCAGTTCTAGTAGAATATATTTATCCAATGAATAGTCGTTTATCATCTGCATTTCTTATTTGTGTAGCAATTTTAATGACCAGTAGTGTAGCTTTTGATATATTTTATCATTTTGATTGTGTAAACATATAGGTAAAATTGTTTGTGTTTACTTATATAACACAACTTACGGTGTCACAAGTGAATTAAGTATACTTCTTTTCGATGTTCTTTCTTTTGCATAACACGAAATCCGATCACTCTGTATTTACATTATTTCATTTCTGTTGTCGAATTCTCTTACTGGCAACATAAGGTCATTTCATACAAAAATGCAAGACAAACTGATATACTCCTTTTGCATGTGAATTGTGCAAACGTTGTTCTGTGCCGTAATCATCATGTGGTCTTCAAAGTCTACAAGGATCCTTGTTAGGAGACGAACTTATGAAATTTCAGGTCTGTCTATTAAGGAGAACAGTTGTTACCATAATAGGTAGACCTGAAATCTCCTAGTTTGTTCTGTGTGTTTACCTGTTTTTACAGCTTACATGTAATCTTTCAGTGGCGGAGTAGGGAATCACATGAATTCACCTGAAAGTGCGTTGGGAAATTGTTTAATAGTCATAGGCCTGTCGACGAATGAGTAAAACGGTCCCCTTTGCGATGAATTAATTTCCTTCCCAGACAGTCCTACGGTCGACTGACTGCATGACCAACCACATGGTGCAGGTCGTTCGATCATATAATTCTTTATAGTTTGGATGTTACGGCCTATCTCTTGAATTTCTTTACAGGAATTATCCCCCGAAGGTTTCGCTTATGAATTTCTTCCGCCAAATTAAATGTCAATCAACAATTTTTCTGTATGATATTAAATAATGTTGTTCTCGATTTATTCCTGTTAGTACTTTCCGTTCGGGAAATTTGTTTGTGATTCTCCATGTCTACATCTCTACTATTTCTTGTTTTCCTCCTCTGTTGTCTGAGAGTGTATATTCAAAATCTTTACCCGAAACCTTCCAAGCAAAAATTCATAATTTTTAAAATTTATTCATTATTTATGCAATTAGAAGGTTGTTTGCTCAGAAATAAGTTTCATTTGTGAAGGGTCACTTGGTTATTGTGATTTTTCTTTTTTGTATCCAAAAGACATTCATTATTTAATGTACTACCCAAGTAGAAGAATACAATTTATTGCTTTACAGCTGCATTTGTAGCCTTGGTGTTTTCTTACCAAATTTGCCAAAAGTTTCTAAAACAAACGTTGTAGTTTTGTTTGCGTTTTCCCTTAGCGTATGACTGGACAACAAATTAGCCAAAATTCTTAAAATTCAATTTATAATCATTTACAAATGTGCAACTGTATATTTGTTTATCGTAAATTTTTGGTATTTGTTAGTTGTGCTTTATTATTACTATTTTGGTGTAAACAGACTGAACATACAGGAAGACTGTCGACAAACCTGTGAGATTCCTCTTGGTACTCTAATGCCACCGATGTGTTTTTCTAGGCTCAGATTTTTATATAAAGCAAGGGCTTGTACCTTGGTCATGTTTTCCTTTGATCGTCATAGCAGCGGCAATAACTGAATGTTTGTTTTACCATTTCATTACTTCTCTTATTTCCCATCAAATCACAATACATATTCAGTTTATCAAAAGTCTATATCATATTTTTTTTAAATGTTGTCTTTGGCTCAAGCTACTATATGTTCTTGTAGGATGAGCCAGTGCTTAAAAAAAGTCGACGAGTCATATATTACTATAAATAGACTTAACTGAACAGAACCAAATAAACACACACAAAAATAACCTTTCTGGTTAACAAGTTAGACTTGTGAGTCCTCAATTATTTGTTGGATGTGTTAAAACCTCTGTCTTCCTCTACAGTTTTTACCCTCTACAGCTCTCTCTAGCACCATGAAAGCTATTCTCTGATTTCTAAATAGATGTCCTGCCATCCTGTCCCTTCTTTTGTCAGCGATTTCCGTATATTCGTTTCCTCGATGCAGAGAACCTGCAGAGAACCTTTACGTTCTATACATCATCAGTCCACCTAATTTTTAGCTTTCTTCTGTAACGGCACGTCTCAAATGCTTCAATGCTCTTTTAATCCAGTTTTTCCACAGTCCATGTTTCACCAGCATACAATTCGGTGCTCCAAACGTACATTCTCAGAAATTCATTCCTCAGTTTAAGACCTACATTTGATATTTCTTCTTTTTCTCAGGAATGTCCATTTGGGTAGTGTTAGTCTGTTTTTTATGCCCTACTTGCTCCGTTCACCAAGGGTTATTTTACTGCCTAGGTAGCAGAATTCCTTGACTTCATCCACTTCGTGATCACTGACTCTAATGCTAAGTTTCTCGCTCCTCTCATTTTCGCTGCTCCTCCTGTCTTCAACTCACAGTCGGTTCATATTCTGTACTCATTATACTATGCATCCTATTCAACAGATTCCTTGATTCTTCTTCACTTTCAATAAGCATAACAATGTCGTCAGTGCATCTTGACGTTGACATTCCCTTTCCCTTGAATTTTCACCCCCCTCTTGAATCTTCCTTTTGTTTCCGTCATTGACAAATTCAATGAACGTGACTTGATTCTTCTTCAGTCTTGCTTCCATTATCAGCTGCAGCATCAGAATTGCTTCTCTGGTGCCTTTACCTTTCATAAAGCCCAACTGATCGTCATCTAACGGATCTTCAATTTTATTTTCCGCTCTTCTGTATGTTGTTACTATTAACAACTTGGATGCGTGAGCTATTAAACTGATTGTGCGATAGTTCTTGCATTTGTTGGTTCTTGTAATCTTTGGAATTGGGTGGATCATGTTTTTCCGAAAGTCTGATAGTGTATCGCCAGTTTACACACCAAGGAGAATAATCGTTTTGTTGCTGCTTCCCCTAGTTCAAATGGTTCAAATGGCTCTGAGCACTATGGGACTCAACTGCTGAGGTCATTAGTCCCCTAGAACTTAGAACTAGTTAAACCTAAGTAACCTAAGGACATCACAAACATCCATGCCCGAGGCAGGATTCGAACCTGCAACCGTAGCGGTCTTGCGGTTCCAGACTGCAGCGCCTTTAACCGCACAGCCACTTCAGCCGGCCTTCCCCTAGTGATTTTACAAATTCAGATGGAATGTTATCAATCCCTTCTGCCTTATTTAATTTTAAGTTTTTTAGAACTCTTCTAATTTCTGATTCTAATAGTGGATCCCCTATACCTTCCGTATCGAGTCCTGTTTCTTCTACCACGTCATCAGATACGTTCTCCCCCTGATGGAAACCTTCGAAGTACTCTTACCACACACCCGCTTTCTCTTCTGCATTTCACAGTGGAATTCCCATTGTACTTTTAATGTTACCGTTCTTACTTTTAATGTTACCGTTCTTACTTTTAATGTTACTGTTCTTACTTTTAATTTCACTAAAGGTTGTTTTAACTTTTCTATATGCTGAGTCAGTCCGTCCGACAATCATTTCTTTCTCGTTTTCTTCACATTTTTCATGTAGCCATTTCGCCTTAGCTTTCCCGCAGTTTCTGTTTATTTCATTCACAAGCGACCTGTATTTCTGTGCTCCTGAATTTCTCTGAACATTTTTGTGCTTGCTTCTTTCGTCGATCAAATTGTTTCTTCTATTGGCCTTGAATTCTTCGCCTCTGTTATCCATGGTTTTTTTAGCAGTAACCTTCCTTGTTCCTACGTTTTTCTCTCTAGCTTCTATGATTACCCATTTTAGAGATGTCTATTTCTCTTAAACTGAAATGCCTATTGAGCTAGTGATCATCGCCTTCCTGTAGCCTCAGAGAATTTCAAGCGTAATCCTTCATTTCTCACTACATTCGTAACCCACTGCTTTGTGCATTGAATCTTCGTGACTGGTTGCTTTAATTTCAGTCTACTCTTCATTATTACCAAATTTGATCTGAGTCTAAATCTGCCCCTGAGTAAATCTTACAACGCAATATGTTATTTTGGAATCTCTGCCTGACATGATGTAATCTAACTGAAATCTTCCTGTATCTCCCGGCCTATTCCAAGTATACCTCCTAGAGGAAGAGGTATCTTGGAAAAGGCCGTGATTTTTGTACAGAGTATTCGGTATTAACAACCGAAATTTATTGCATAACTTAGTCTTTCTTCTCTCTCATTCCAGCAACCAGCTGATATTCTCAGATAACGCCTTCTGCTACTCCTTTCCCTATAGCCGCATTGCATCCTCCAGTACTATTAGAATTTATGTCAATAAACATTTAAAAACAACGACTTACTTTTATTGTTTTAAGTGTACGTAGTAGTTTGTATACTGTTAATGGCTGCTGCCATATTTTAAATGTTTCTTACAAAGTGCTTGGTCCATGATCACGACGCATTATAACCATATGGCTCAAACTACAGTTTTCCTCCCACTTCAATAAATGGTTAACATAACCTAAAACAATAAAATGGCGGAAATTCACAGCACTGTTATTAAGCTAAATGTCTATTATAATTACTAACCATTAATACTCTATCTTATTTATGTATATACAAAAGGATTAACATTGAATTAAGAACCGAAAACCTTACTTTTATAGGGACCGATGACCTCAACAGTTTGGTCCCAAATAACTTACCACCACCACCTTACTTTTGTGTCAGAAAAACAGTGATATATATAGGAAAATGAATAAATGTTTCTTGCTGCAGTAAAAACAACTGCCTTTACTCATGTCACAGTACGCAACCTTTGGTGTCAGAAAGACTGAAGTTAGAGGATAAAGACCAGATACACAATACTGGCTCAAGGTCCATACCGGCTGAACTCTGTTGAGAGTCAGTCATTTATTTCCCGCGCCTGCTCTAATTTCGTTCAGTTCTCCATATTTGTTTATCATAAATTTTTATCCCTTTTGAGTGATGTTTTATTATTAAGGTGTAATGAAACAGAATATATCAATAGACTATTGACAGATTAATCAGACATCTCTTCCTGTTGTAGTTTCTTTCTTAATCATATTAGTGTATTTCTGAAATCCGATTTTTGTATACAATAAAATTGAATGATTTATTTCTCCTGTCACTTCTAATTTCGTTGAGGTCTCGAGACAGTATCTTCCAGTTTACCGTATATCTGCCACAAAAGAAGACTTCATGCTCTGTCGTCTTTGTGTTTTTTGTTGATGTTTCGTTCGTGACTTTGTAAACAGTATTTTTTAATTATTTAGTAATCACTGAGGTCCGCTATATTTGGATAATTGAACAAGTTTAATTTAAACCGGATGCTTGTCATACATATAGGCATGCACTTATGGCTTCATGTCTAAGATAGTCTACACCAGTTTTGTAGTTACACTATTCCGCCTGAGTGGGAAGGATGGCTTTCCCTTCTTTTTTATACCATCTCGAAGACGAATACAGACAGACACGCTTATTCTTAACTGTTGCATGGATTTCATCCATCTTTTGTATCACCTGAAAATATGTCAAGTAAATGTATCTGAAATGTCTTTCACTCAGCGTCTCTAATACAGGGCTTCTTAAAACCTGATGCTATTCTGCTTTCACAAAATCTTTTTATCACGTGGGTCAGTGGTTTACAAAAGTAAGCCTGCGATTCTGTAAACACAGAAATACAGCAGTCAGACGCGCAGTCATTCCCAGTCCGTTTGGCGTACGACGATAATATGTAATCCATTGACATATTTTATGAGACTTCATGATATTCGGATTACTTAACTGAGAATATTGTATATCTTGGCGAAGCTGTTAGCGTATTAATCATACCTCAAGGTGGCAGTCAAGTGCTGAAACCGGCAATGTGACGACTGTAATTTTTAAGCGATTTTTGATGTAACAGATGTTTATATAAAAGCAAACGTCGTTGCTCATATTTTAAGACAACTGTTTCTTTAAGCAGTCTCCGTTGCCATGAAATACGTCACAGCGAAACACTGAAGAGAACATTCCATTGTTCTTAGTCAACATTTACACCTTCGCTATAGCAAAGCTCAAGTATACCTGTATACTAAAATACTCAGTCAAACATAGAACTTTCAGTATCAGTAAGATGACCTTTACGTATGTTGAATACTGCGAACAATTGCAGGCCGTTCGGAGGGCAGTTAGCGTATAACGACTGGATTGTAGAGTAGGGAGGGTCCGCGGGGATAAAAATTACACGGCGCGGGCTGGGCCCTGTAATCGGCTGCGGCAGCTTTCTACAAGGAGGCGCAGACCGCAGGGGTCTGCCGCCAGAGCGCCAGCCCTCGCCCGCGACGCCAGGCGGGTATCGGGGTCACGGACGGCGGCTACGGCGCGCCACCAGCCCACTGGGCCACCCAGTCACGCGACGCGGATCGGCGCCGCCGAACAGAGCAGGCGTCGCTGCCCGTCTGGTGTCGAGACGCCTCGCACAGATTCCAGGGCGTCTGTCACAAGACTGCACAACTAGCAACATGAAGATTGGGGTTTAGTGTCCCGTCGAAGACTACGACTAGATATAAGACACGGAGCGCAAGTTCGGATTGGGAAAGGACAGGAAGCAAATAGACAGCTACACACCTACGTCTATACTGCGCAAGTTACCATACAGTGTGTGGTGGAGGACACTTCTAGTACGACAGTTTTTTCTCTCCTTCCTTGTTGCATTCGCGAATGGCAGACGGAAGAATGAGAGCGTGTACACCTCCTCATCAGCTCCAATTCATCGGATTTTCTCATCGTAGTCATTTCGCGAGACGTCTGTGAGAGAATGTAATATGTAATCTTTGTTGGTCCATCATGGCCTGGGGACACAGGCTGGTTAAGTAACTGTCAGTCTCAATAAAATTCACCTACAGCCGCGTGCTTTAAGATATGATTTTATTTTATTGTGAAGACTACCAGTTTCAGCATTTTATTATGCCATCTTCAGGCCCCAGATGCATCTATCCAAATAAAGTAACTCATCGTATGGTACCATAAATGACTGAATATTGTGAATTCAATCGTTATACAATTGCTTTAGTCGCAATGTATTATGTAGTCATGCTCTTCGCGTAACGCCCTCTCTTGGAATTTCATTATTGTATCACTACGTGATAGACAACGCCTTACTTAGACTCTTTACTACTGGAATTTGTTGAGTATCGATGTAATGCTCTCTCGCACACTAGACTACCGGCGACACTCTTCGTTGGATCTTCTCCATCTCTTGTATGTATCCAGGCTGAAAAGGGCCACAGACCGGCGACAAATTTTCAAGGCTGGGTCGAACAAGTGTTCCATAAGCCACTTCTTTCGTAGCTGAGCTACAGTTCCTCAAGATTCTTCCACTGAATCTCAGTTTCTTTTACGTGGTCATTCCACTTAGGTCATTCCGGATTGTTGCTCTCGGGCTTCTTATTTTCTTTTTTTATTGTTTCCAGTGATTTGTCGTCTACACTGCAATCGTAAAGAAGTGGATTTCTTTGGCTATTTATGAACACCATGTGACATTTTTTTATACTCAGGGTCAATTTCCAGCCCCTTCGCCAGTCATCGATTCTCTGCAAGCCTTCCTGCAATTCGCTAGTTTTCTGGCGTAGCTAACTTGTTATACGCAACCGTAACATTTGTGAACAACCGTATGAAGCTTCCACCGTTACCCATTAAATGATTTTATATACATTCTCTAAAAAAGAAGAGACATCCAACACAAATAAATTATCCGAATGAGACGGAAATCGGTAGATGTTATGTACATGTACGTACAAACGAACTACTACAGCTATTAAAAAATTGGCTGATTTATTCAAGAGGAAGAGTTGCAGAAATTGAGCAAGTCAATAACGGGTTGGTCCACCTCTGCCCCTTACGCAAGCAGTTATTTGGCTTGGCAGGCACATAGTGCCAAATTCTGTCCAATTGGCGTGTTAGATCGTCGAAATCCCTAGCTGGTTGCACGGCAATGCCCGTAATGCTTCAAACGTCCTCACTTTGGGAGAGATACGGTGATCCTGCTGGCCAAGGTAGGGTTTGGCAAGCACGAGGACAGGTAGTAGGAACTCTCGCCGTGTGAGGGTGGGCGCCATGTTGCCAGGAAGGGGAACAAAACTGAGCGCAGAATATCACCGACGTTCTGTTGTATTGCAAGGGAACCGCGGATGATAGTCAAAGGTATCCTGCTATGAAGAGAAATGGCATCCAGATCATCACTCGTGGTTGTCGGGCAGTATGGCGGGCGACAGTCAGTTGGAATCCCATCGCTGTGCGGCGGGTTTCCAGACACTTTTCGCTCGTCACAGGGACTCGTTTCGGAGCAGAAGTCATCACTGAAGACAATTCAAGTCCAGTCAGTGAGATTACGGACCGAAGACGTGTCTGGAGACGCCCCAGACAGCGATGGGTATTAGCGTCGGCGCTTTTATCTATTGCACTCTGGATCTGGTGGACGGACAGAGCGAGCTGAGTTTAGCAGGATCTCTGTTTGCGGAATTCATAAGGATTTCTTACAAAAATGTCATTGCACGTGAGCATGAAAAATGTTCCGTAGTTCTATAACAGACTAACGTCGGCGATATAGACCCATACTTATTTGCATCCTTGTTGTGATCCTTCTCGAGTATGGGAATGACCTCTGCTTTCTTCCAGTCGCTCTGGCAACCTACTATAAACTACAGCTGTGATAGAAGCACTTATTTAGCATAGAATCTGTAGCGTCTCACAGGGATCTCACACGGTCCTGATTCCTTTCTATTGTTCCGCGATCATTTACATCAAGATCCGTCATTACGGCTTTCGTACAGTGATTGGAACATGGAACAATTTCGGAAGACCGAATTCAGTGTTTCATCATCGGTTCGCTAGGTAGAGACACCACTTCTCCCAACAAGTTCCTCAGTTTCCTTCCTTCCTGTCGCTCTACACAAAATTCCTGAACACAAACTAAGTCGATAAAGTGTGTGATACGTTTCAGCTGCAACAAACTGACTGTTAGTTAATGTCTTAAGTTTGCAGCGTACATTTCTGTTACACGACATACCTTGATGAAAGTTACGTGGTGATAAATTCCAGCCGGCCGAAGTGGCCGTGCGGTTAAAGGCGCTGCAGTCTGGAACCGCAAGACCGTTACGGTCGCAGGTTCGAATCCTGCCTCGGGCATGGATGTTTGTGATGTCCTTAGGTTAGTTAGGTTTAACTAGTTCTAAGTTCTAGGGGACTAACGACCTCAGCAGTTGAGTCCCATAGTGCTCAGAGCCATTTGAACCATTTGATAAATTCCATGTTAGCCGATTACCCCGTCCCTCGTCCACAAACCCTGGAATGGCAGCAGGGGTGGTATTTAATCGGCCTGCTACCAATCAACGGACGATCCAGAAGACCTTTCACACCATACTAATGTCAATCATTTTCGATAGCTTTCCGTGTGACCACCTCTTCACCCCCATCCATAACTCCCTCCCACCCTTACCTTCACATATTGGTGCTATACAAGTTTTACCCCAGCACTTTTACTGTTAAAGTGACCGTCACGAAATTATACTGCTCAAGGTCACAACCCCTCCCTGCAGGCCGCCGGCGCTAAGCACTATGATTCGCCCGTCTCATAGCTTTCCTGCTGCGTGTACAGATAAAAGTGCAATAGGTCAGCTTCTGCTGCATATTCAGTGTTTCCGTGCGATATCGTGTGTTACGTTTCGTTTCACTCTTCAATAGGACGGTGCACTACGTTTGTTCGGTAGTGAGCGAAGTGCAGGAGCACGAATTCATGTATAGTGCTACTCCTATCCGTGTGGGTAAATGGCGAGAAGAAATTCAAACACGATCTGAGTGTCGTATCGAACGTACATAAGAGCTGTTACTGATCAATTGCGAGGAAGCCAGGAATAATATAGATTTTGCACAAGTTCATAAAATGACAACAAAACTTTGCAGTATTTCCCAGAATCTCTAGATGTGAGTACGTCTTTTGATTCTCCCACAAAGGGACTTATTGAAAAAGCGAATGAAGCCTAACGCTTTATATGGGACCAAATGCGTCTCCCACCGCAATATATTCTCAGGATTAGTTTTTTCGATCATTAGTAGCACTGGGTATATGAAGATGGCAAATGAAGAGATGTGTGCCAACGTTATGCAGCGCCTTGCTAAGGATCTCTAGTGCCGATACTCTGAGGGCCACACAGGGGCTCTCGTGGTTACACAGAGGCTTTCGTCGTTGATCAAGATGGTTTTGGCCTCCGAACGTTGAGAGATTTTAAACTCTCTTTTGAGGTGCCGTCGGACGTTATGGCAGCCACTTTTAAACCTTACAGATATGTCGGCAATCACGTTGCAGAAACAGGGAAGGCGTTCGAAATATACTGTGCCCCAAACGGTGTCCATCATATAAAAATTAAACTGAGGAAACGCTTATCTTCTCACTTAGTTATTGCCACCTGCAGGATTATCGTCATCTACGATGTCCAGCCACGCACTTGTATAAACTGTGGCCAGGAAGGCCATGTCCCTTCTGTATGTGTCTGACGTAGACTGGCTCAGACGCCGATCGGAGACGTCACTCTCCCTGCACCACTCACTGTGTTATCTCTATCGTACGTATCCACGGCGGGGCTTCCTTCTGCGTCCACTCTGAATCAGTCGGACCTGGCGTCGACTTCTCTCGACGACGCGATGGACGTTTTGCCTGTCTCTCCTACACTGCTGCTGGAGGCAGTACCAAGGGATGTTGGCCGTCAGCAGATGCAAGCCGTCTGTCCCAACCCCATGGTTGCTCATGACGGAGCTGTATCGACCTCCACTTTTCTGCCATCTGGTCGTAAACTGGACGACAGCCGTCAGCCATCTGACACGGAACAATATATTAGGAAGCAACGGGCGCCAAGGAAGCGGAAGAGAAAGTGCTATACTCCTTCTGATGACTGCCTTTATCGGATGTGTGCACAGGATGACGACCTCCTACTGATGATGCCCTGTCCTCTAGCGCCCTAGCACTGGACGAAGAGCCGTCTCTTACCGCCCCTATATACAGTCAGCATCCATCTACCTATCCTGACCTTCTCCCGCTTGCACCTGATGCGGTTGCTCCCCTTTCCGAGTCTGTGGGCGCACCTCTGATAGTGTTCCACTGAACTATTCCTGTGAGACGTCAGCCTCTTGAGCAGATGACGTCGATGCTGAGGATGGACGTACTGGAGGTGTACAGAACAATAGACCCTCCCTCTCACAGTGATGAATCCTTCCACAGAGGCCTAATGGGAAGCTCCCCGTCCTTCCTCTGTATTTACGTCGCCTCCTCTCCTGGCGATCTTAGCATTTCAAACATATCGCATAGCCACGGTCAATGTCAATGCTGTTCACGTGCACCATGAACTGGCATCACTCCATCAAATGGTGTATGCTGTGGGTGTTGACGTTGCCCACCTTTTGGAGGGGCATGTTATAACCTTTCGTGCTCCCCCTGGCTTTACAGCACATCCACCCCTACTGGAAGTGGGATGTCGATTCTCTTATTTGACGGTATCCTCGCTGATGCTGTTTCCTACCTCCCAGGTGCCAGAGGTATGGCTCTCACATTTGGTGGCGTCACGATCATCAATGTCTACGCACCATCTGTTTCAGGTCGCCGCTCAGAACATTCCACTTTCATCTTCGAGGAGGTGACTTCTCTCTTTCTGGGTTGGCGGGATGCCTTAATCATGGGAGCCGACTTCGGCTCCACCTAAACGTCCAGAACCAACCCCCACGTCACCCTTTCTTCTCAGTGCTAGCGGCAATTGTCCAGTACCTCAACCTTGTGGACTCTTGGGAGTATATTCATGGTGATCAACCAGGGCTTATGCATTTTACTAGCCATTCTTACAGTCACCTCGGTCGTGTTTATACCTCCTGTGATACTGTCAGTTGGGTGCACGTTGCTGAAATCTGGCCCATTGCATTCTCTGACTACCACGCATGTACCTATACCACTAATCACTGCGGCTAAAGGGTGTGGCGAGGCCGTAGACTTTGGAAAGTGGACTCATTCCATCTTACTTCATCCGATTGCCCGCGGCTCATCGAGATCACGTGGACAGCTTGTCGTCGACGCCGTGATGCATATCAATCTGCCCTGTTTGGTAGGTTTTCTGTGCAATGTCTTCCCTCTGCAAGGTTATGGAATGGAGGTCGTGGCGTAGCGGCGACGAATCCAAGATGTCTACTCCAACATTCTTCAGGAATGTACTATTGTAGCGGATTCGCCAGAATGTCAGGTGATGGTGAATCGTGCCGCGGCACAGTTAAATGACCTATCTCGGCGTCACCTTGAAGGATCTATGGTCAGGGTATGCGCACACGACACGTTGGCCCAGGAGCATCGTCTATGTACCACGTGATAGCGGAACGACACCACCATCAGAGTACTTTGATTAACGTTCTTATGACTGATGATGGGCGGCGCATAGGTATCCAAAGCGATATAGGGTTTGCCTTCCATGCACATTACATTATGCTGCAGTTCGCTGTACTCTGTCAACATCACCGCAATCTCTCGACTCTCCTTTGGCTCGGCTACTGGGGATGCAACGATGGATCTGCTTGCCGACGTCATCTAGGATGAAGTGAATGATGCTATTAAGGCGGGTTCGACGAACAAGTTGCCTGGCCCTAAGTCTCCCACTAGACTTTTATCTAACATTTCATCTCCTACTCGCGGCAGTGTAGACGGAAATTTGTCGGGACCTTAAGTAGCCTATCATGCAATTCCCAGACAGTTTCCTCGATGATCTACTAATTCTCTTCCAGAAGCCTCGGCATACATCATGGTTACGCGATTATCGCGTCTGCATGTTAGTCAACAACGACACGAAAATCTTTACCCAGCTGCTGGCTGCACGGTTTAAACTGACGACACAGTACGTGGTGTCCCCCCGAGCAAACATCTTTTGGACGTTCCAATAACATCTGCTCTGTCATTTGTCGTTATCGAAACATAATATCTCTTGCTCACAATCGTCGTGTGTCTGCACTTTTGGCCACTTGACTTCAACCAGGCATTCGATCGGGTCGATTATGACTACCTGGATGGGGTGTTCTGCAACGTGGGATACTCTGATACTATCGTCGAAGTCGTAATGCGTCTTCTTCACGGAACGATGTCCCGTATAATCTGCCATGGTCTCTCACTCCTCCCATCTTCATTCAGCTTTCAGTGCCTCAAGGCTGTCTTCTCTCTGCACTCTCGTATGCTTTCGCAATGGAGCCTTTGCTCTGTGGCCTCCATCAACGCCTGTCTGAGATGTCCCTCGGTGGGCATGTATTCAGCTGCACTGCTAATGCGGAGGATCTCGTCCTCGTTCTTCGTAGTGATACTGAGGTCAGGGAGTCATTGGCATGGTTCACTATCTACAGCGAATCTTCTGTAGCTGCGTTAACGTCCGTAAATCGAGCGCTAAGGGTACAGGAGCAGGGCTTCCTGCGGACAATACCGCTCCATTGCGTGAAGCTGCTACCATCTAATGCTTAGGATTTGATTTCACAAGTGACCTGCGGTGCACGATTGCCCTAGCTGCCGACGCCAACTGTCCCAATTCTGAGCTGGGTTCCTAGATCATCGTCTACAAGCCCTCGATCCTTTACAACGGACAAGATATGTTAATGTGTATTTGGCGTTACGCATCCCCCACGTGGCAATCCCCATTCCGCCTTCCATGGCCCGCCGCCTGCTAGCGGCGTTGGTTCATGTTTGCCACGGATTTCTGTTCAAAATACGGTACGAGATCCTCACCTCCTGCGGTGCAGGAGCTGTTTAGTCTTCGATAAAGTCAGTGAAAGAGCGATAGCCCTTTTCGTCAGCTCGCAAATGGTGCTGTGGCGCCATTGTCTCACGTGCCTTACCAACCTGTTGCTGGAGGCCCTTGCACGATGCGGGCTTTCAAACAGTAGTACAATGAAAGGTGTGATGGTGTGATGAGGTGGCCCTCAGCTACGTACCCACCGAATCAGAGTTGAAATATTAAAAGTTTTGGCTGGTTTCGATGTCTAGGGGCTGGGATACGTAGTTGCCGCATTACAAGGAAAATACTGATGAGTCTACAGTATACAATATGAATAGACACATGAATCGAATGGTCAAAGGTTCCTATCACTCGGCAATTGCGAATTTTGAACGTAACATAGACGTTTATGAATGAAAGATCGCTATTAAGTAAAATCTGCAGGTACTATCTTAACGACTTTAAATGATGAGTACGGTAGTAGAAGTACTTTTGCGCATGCGGTATATTTCTGTAAAACACTTATTGGTGTCGATGGTTCAACAATTAAATAAAACATAAGTTGAATAACAGGGAAACAATAGATTCCTACAGCACGTAATTAGTTATGAACAACAACACAGCTCGCGAGATATTCACTTCTAAAACACACACTACGTCTTCACTGTAGAAGCCACGGAAATCTCACAAGTGCACAAGTCTGCACTCCAAAGTATTTCTATCTGTCGCGACCACGCGCAAACCGCTCCACACTCTCCAAGTCTCTCTCGCTGCTGTCGCGTCCAGCCTCCCCGTGTCCTCCGCCGTACTGACCAGAACTCTTCTCCCGCTTCCATCCAGTCTCCCCATTCACCAGCGCTGTGATTGGCTAGAGCACTCGCACCATGTCTTCAAGCCAACGCACCCACACAAACATAATGAAACACATTCGAAATACTGGGTTTACATTTAAATAACTTGAAATTAAATAAATATTCCTATGGCTGGGCCATAAACTCTCTCTAACACACATTATTAGATACATAAACAAATTAAATAAACATATGTCAAAGGAATAGAACAAAAGGTAGGTCAGTAGCCTAATGTCTCTGTGCTTTCTGAAACACAGTCAGTATTTAACCAGTTTCTTCATGAATAGTATATATCGGATATAAACAAAGATATAAAGAAATAAATATATTTATAAGCAAGCTGCTACCCTTTTTTTTTCGTGTCACTGTGGAGTACTTATGGCCTGATGCGATCGATAGTAATCGGCCACTTTGACCTCCAACAACTTATGTACTATTCAAGTTACATACCTGTAATTTATACCAGTTTAGGTTTACACTAATAGCTTTCTAAAGACACGCCGATCGACAAAATCGAATGAAGCGTTTAGAGTTTGGAAATTCGTTGCTGGGTGTTAATTGTATGATTTACCATCAGATACTAAACTGTAAACTAATGAAGACATTGAAAATCTGATTACACCATCAGATTCGTCTTGCAAATAATAGTAATGTACATGTTTCTTTTGAGGTATCGTGATTCTCATCTGGTTAATATTAATTTCTATACGAAGTGTGAAATGTCTGCCATTAAGGTTTCACAAAGTCTGCCATCTTTGGCACTCCCGACCTACAAGTGTCTTTCATCGACACTGCATCACCAAGGAATTCCCAACCACGTGGTCCAGCCGTTGAGCGGCATCACGCGGTTGCTAAGCTAGCGTGCGGCACCACGTGCTTGCTGCCGGGCCATGACCCGCCGAGAGGCCCCAGCTCGGCCACGCCAAATCCGAACTTAGAATATTTTTAGAGCGCCACAACTCGCCTGTTACCTCACAATCAGTCCCTCTCTCAAGTCCTATCCAGTTCTCGGACGTTTCACCACTCTTCTTTTACTTCTACCATTTTTTTCCTCGAAATAAGCTATGTCCACACTGCAATACTGCTAATGCGTTTGATGTGCACGTAGGCTTTTTTCGGCAGAACGAGTCATCAAATGTAACTGAGGGCAAACATCCTCATGTCGATTTTCGTGCCGTCAGGCAATCGATGTGAGCTCCTTACCCAACCACTGACGTCCAGTCTGCATGGTAACTTATGGTCAATGGGAAGCAAGTATGAGCAAGTGTGCCGATCACGTCTTTACGAGATTGATCTTGCTGACACCCAGTTGTGTGTCTCCTGTGACGTTCTGAACACGGACGAGCATCGTCTGGAATGCAGATCAGAGATAAGTGTCTGCTTTTTGGTGCGGCAGACGCCGGCCTTAATCAACAGTACGACTCCTCATCAGATAACTCTTCATATCCTTCTCTCTCCGGACTCGGGATACTTCCCACCAACGAACTCCTTGAAGTGGGCTTCTGGACACGCAGGTCACTACTTGTTTGCTGACGGCGAGAACAATGTTCGTGATTTTTGGAACTTCCTTAATGAATGGTATTGTGCAATTGTCCACAATCCCAAATATAGACAATTTTTCTCTAATTTTCTTTGCAGCGTCTTTCTTAACCCACCGCATAGTTGGAGTGTTACTGAAAAGAAAAGTTGATCCACATCTTTACCACTCTTGGTACCGATTATTCACTGGTCATGAGATATTCTTCTCCGAAAAACTATGCATCGATAGTCCCACTGAGCGTGACGAATTGCCGCTCCCTCCTCCCCGCTGTGTGTGTTTCCTGCTACGCTCGGTGGTATGAAAAATAATAATACTTAAAAAATAACGAAAACATAAAATAAATAAAAACTTGCCAGAATGAGATTTTGACTCTACAGCGGAGGGTGCGCTTATATGAAACTTCCTGGCAGATTAAAACTGTATGCCGGACCGACACTCGAACTCGGGACCTTTGCCTTTCACAGGCAAGTGTTTGGGTAGCGCAGTCGGTAGAGCACTTGCCCGACTGAGCTTGTCTCATTAATGTGCTTTGCACTTCGTCTCCACATTCCATAAGCTTTCCACGGTTCTAGGGGAAAGGAATGGGACATGATGGCCTGGCCTCGGGTTGCGACCCATACTTTGCGCCGCCCCTCCCTTTGGACACCTGAAAAGATCCTCACGGAAAAAACAGAAAAAAGCCCTAGAGCGTTTGGCTGGAAACCTAAAGGTTGTAGGATTGCTTCCCGAGTGGGCCCCTCTCTTCACTCTTGCCTTTTAACATAGCATTCATATCTCAATGACGTGGCGGTTCGCCATAAGCGAAACGTGGCTCGGATTCTACGCTACACTGTAGCCTCCCTTTCCTCGACTGGGTAATTATTAGGAACATCCAAGTTGCCTAAGTGCCATCCAGTTGATTCCAATCGCTCCAGAACAACTGCACATCGAGAAGACATGCGAGTCCAAAACCTGTGGTTTCCACTTATTTATGGAGTAAAACCCAGCATCGGATGCAGTTTTACTTCCTTTATGTAAAGTAAATTTTGCTGCGTCGCAGTAGATGACGCGACTTTCAGGTTTGTGCTTTCCTTGAGGCAAACGTAGATGCGAACACGGTCGTCTGCGTGGGGGACGAAATATATTATCTGTTGGGGCATTTTACAGTTGTACAGAAGACTAGTAAACGAATCTCCACTGGCGAGAAAGAGATCTAGGCCTTTTAAAAGTCATAAAGACATGAGTTCGATCTTCTTGAGAGATGTTAAAAAACTTCTTGCGGATGAATGCACAAGGTTTAGTCGCAACTCGCAGTCTCAATTCATTGTAAATTCTTTGAGCAGCGGGCAATGAGTTACCCAGCTTTGAAGTACCGTAATAAATGTGACTAATAACGAAAAGATAACTACTTCATCATCAGGCTGTGATGTGAGACAATTTGAAATAATCGAATAATTGTAACCAGAAGTTACCCTGCGATAAACGTGTGAATCCAAAATATGTGGTAAAAAGTACTTCAGTAATTTCGCTTAGTTTCCACACAGTCCGTTGTTTCAACAGTACAGCACATGACTAAAATTTCAATTTCCTGCTTTCCTTGAATCAAACCTAGATGTGGACACGACTCTTAGCGTGGCACAGAGAAGAAGACTACCACAAAGAGTTCACGACAAATAATTGCGGCAGAGAGTCTCAACATTGCATCACAGCGTATACTAAGCTTCACAAGAAGACTGCTGTAACAAAAGCTAAACATGTAGAGTATGCGCTATTTTTCTTATATTGTCCTGTGCCACTTCAGCCAGCCTCCGATAAATGCTGAATCACTCACACACACATATACCCATGATTCGCATGTAATTTCACATTGGTTCCAAACATGTTACCGTCACGATATGCTCCCATAATTACTATTAGCTGTCGCTTCAACCGCCAGTTCATTGTGTAACACATATGATTCATACACTCAAACAACTTTCCTGGCGTTCGCTGCTTACATCACGTAAGTTATGTGGAATTGATGATATTCTCATACATAACGTTTTTCTCTGAATTTTGAAACTTCCTGGCATATTAAAACTGTGTGCCGGACCGAGACTAGAACTCGGGACCTTTTCCTTTCTCGGGCAAGTGCTCTACCATCTGAGCTACCCAAGCACGACTCACGCTTCATCCTCACAGCTTTACTTCCGCCAGTACCTCGTCTCCTACTTTCCAAACTTCACAGAAGCTCTCCTGCGAACCTTGCAGAAGTAGCACTCCTGGAAGAAAGGATATTGCGGAGACATGGCTTAGCCACAGCCTGGGGGATGTTTCCAGAATGAGATTTTCCTTAGGTTAGTTTCCTTAGGTTAATTAGGTTTAAGTAGTTCTAAGTTCTAGGGGACTGATGACCTCAGAAGTTAAGTCCCGTAGTGCTCAGAGCCATTTGATTTTTGAGGGCACGTTGTGGTTCTATTTTTTCCTCAAATTTCAGTTTCAATGGCGGATTTACAAAATGCAGCTATATTGCAAAAAAAAAAAAAATATTACGACTTTTTTCATTGCCATTACGGAAATTGCAGTTATCTTTCCTTATATTTTAATATACTGTATTTTATTTCATAGAGATTGCATTCCACTCAGAGGAGCTAATGAAATGTGTATGTATATTCCTTTTGTCCCAAAAAGCAATTAACAACAATTATTGTTAACCCAAAACAGTAAAGACAAAATGTGATATTGTTACTAGATCATAGTAAATTTTATTATTCCGTATTTTATTTAAAGAAAGTCATAATTTATTGTTTATGGACTAGTGAATTACAGTTATAGGGCCTCCAGTGGTATGTCACACACAAAGTAAGTACAAAATGTTTGACGGTAGCCGCACATTGGTACCTAATGCAAACGTAAAGATAAAAAAAGGAATAAAAAAAGCGGAATAGCAATTGCACTGCCTGGAGGATCTCGTTTTCTTAATATCCGGGGCCTGCGCGGCAGGCGAAACAGTGGCCAATGTAGGATACTTTTGGAAAAAAAAATCAGAATCATCCTTACTGAAGAAAAATTGAACATATTAAAATAATCGTGCGTTAAAACGCACAGTGTGTTCACTGTTTTACGAGAGAGGAATTGCGAAGTTTTGTTAAGTTTGACACTGCACCAGCGGTAGGAGTATGATTGTCAGTGTTAAGAAGTTTGTAATATTAAAACATCATGGAAATATGGCCTAGAACAAACTGGAAGCACTTGAAATGTCACGCTAAGAAGAACGATAAAAACTAAGGAAAGCTACGAAATGATTACGTACTAAAAAGTATAGTTTAAGGAAAACCCTTACCAGAAGATGGTTTGGTGGAATGGATGCTAGCGCATCCAGGAACCAGCGAAATAAATGATCCTATCGGAGCACAAAAAGGCTAATATGCTCCTATTTTAAATGACTGACGGAAAGGTGAGGCTATTAACTGTCTCATTCTACCTTCCTCAGCACCTTTATAAATGTTCCCAAAAATTCTCGCATGCGAACATATTCGCGCTCTTTTTAACATGCTGCTCACTTCTCAGTGCTACAACCTCCCCTAAAAGTCATCCTATTACACCCACTAGTCCATTTCTGTACGTCGCTCTTACACATTCATTCCCAACTGCCTATTTTTACCCACTCGTTCAGCCCAACTCATAATCATTATCTATTTGTAGCTCTCTGTCACTGCCCCTGTCTCACAGCCGAAGTTCCGCTTTTTCTGTCCTACTACCACAATAACCTCTCATCGCCAGCGCCCCCCTCTTGCTCTCCCTTACTGCTACTACTCGTACCTCCCTCATTCTTTACCACTGCTACCGTCTCTTTTCACTGTCACTATCTCTCTCTTCTTCGTTGTTACTGTTATAGACCGCGTATCTCATTATCTGTGGCTCTTATTACTAGCACATTTTCCATCTCTTTATCCCCCTCCCACTGATACTGTCTCCTTCACACTTTTCCTCGCACTGTTCTGTCACTGTCAACTGTGTTCCACAGCCATTGTGTTCCTCTCTTTCTTTCACACTCCCATTGTCCCCTTCGCTCTTTCTATACCACAACCGCTCTCTACTATTCTCCATAATTTATTAATATTCCACCTCTTTCCCAGTGCCACTGTCTCCTTCTCTCTCAATGTAAAAAAAGCGCGAATGTGTTCGTGTGCCAACACTTTTGGGAAAATCTTTAAAGGAGCTAAGGAAGGCAGAATGAGGTTGCTGGTTTCCCACTTTTCAGTCACAGTCTTTTAAACAGGAGCATATTAGCCTTTTTTGCGCTCCATTAGGAGCATTTATCCACTAGTTCCCTCACTCATCACTCATTTGAAAAGTACTTAGGCGTCAAAAAATTTTCATAGTTTACGTGCGTGAAATTGAAATAATCCAAAGCTTTATAATTTTATACCTCAGGCCGGATTTTGCGTCCACAAAAATGTTGCATGTTCTTCAGTACTGCCGGCCGCAGTGACCAAGCGGCTCTAGGCGTTTCAGTCTGGAACTGCGCGACCGCTACGGTCGCAGGTTAGAATCCTGCCTCGGGCATGGATGTGTGTTATGTCCTTAGGTTAGTTAGGTTTAAGTAGTTCTAAGTTCTAGGGGACTGAGGACCTCAGACGTTAAGTCCCATAGTGCTCAGAGCCATTTGAACCATTTTTTGAACCTTCAGTACTACAACATGGAATTCCTAAAACCCTTCCGTCGATAACAGAGACGCTTTACAGCATATATCTCGGTGCTGTCACTTCATAACCGCCTCTGACCGGAGGTTGCGTTGGTATTTTTCGTGTACAAGTAGAGTAACTTTGAACGTCTGTACCTCGAAGTGGTAAAAGATGTCAAGAAAATTTTCAGGGTTTTTCCAGATCGGGATCTTGGGAATATATTGTAAAAATTACAGCCATTTGCTATGCGTAACCGTCATGGTTTTGGGGTGTTTCTCGATACGAGATAAATATTTTTGAAAACGGGCAGATGACACTACTACGTAAATGTCTAGAGAAAATACCGTTAAAATTTGAGCAATGAGGTGCGCCTATTTGTAATTTAGATATCTACTCACACCGTATTTTACTTGAGTGTTTTCATGTACAAGTAGGATAACTTTGAACCACTGTATCTCGGAAACAGAGAAAAATATCAACAAAATTTTCAAGTTAGTTTGAGATCGGCGTCTTAGTAATGTGTCGTAAACATGTCAGCCATTCGCTGTTCATAGCCGTCTTGGAATTCGCGGCTAAGTTTTCGGCTTTTCTCAGGAACCGCCCATGAACTGAATTATGCACCAATAACCACCTTAAAGCGCATTGTAGGCCACATATAATGGCAAAAGAACCATCAAATCTGCTCAGTTTGTCTTAGCTGAAGGGAATGTGTAATATTCAAACTTTGACCCCGTATTGTAGGATAATTAGAGTAAGACAAACCTTCTTTTGGGTATAAAAGAGGGTATCTAAAACACTTGACCTTACCTTTATATCGCCAACAAAAGCCGAGGTATGAGTCCCGGAAGAATCCTGTTTTTAGGCGCGTTGTTTTGGAACATATTAGGTAGCGCATGCTGTCGCCTGTGTACTGATATTTTACCTCGGCGCTTGAAGGAGTGGTAGAGAGACTCATTGTAAGCGGAGACAAGGATCAGAATATTCAAAACAGGCTACAGAGCATTTGTTAGTTACCTCGTGATGAAGAGATTAGTGAAAGGCAACAGTGTGGAAGATTGAAAAATGAAATCAGTTGTAAGACTACTGACTTAGGAAAAAAATAGTAATCGCTGGATTTAAGGAAATAGACGGATCTGAGTGTACGTAAATGGATAAAAATGTTTCCATATCGCACGCCATTTCAGTTTCTTGACTTTTAATCTGTAAATGATATAATAAATAAAACAAAGGAAATACATTGTTTGCGAGTCAGAATTAGAACTGCGAGAAGTATCTCATGATCATCGATGTGTTGTCCACTTTTGGCCTGCTCTCTTGGCTATGTCTGCGTGACGAGAGCCGCGGTGGCGGATGTCACTTCTCAGGCGCACGAGTGCTCACAGGCCGCGCCGGAAGCTCGTTACGGCGATTGTCCTTCGGCCGCCAGCAGCCGGTGACTTCCTGCCGCTCTGCCGTGGCGTCTGATCCGAACGTCTGCTGCCCAGTGGCGCAAACCGCAACGTGTCATCTCGTCCGTACACTGCGGATACTGCAGCGGTAGTATCACAGCAACACATTAATACCCTGCTAGCCTTTAATACGACTGATTCTCCACATCGGAAATTTTTTAGTGTCGTATTCGCAAACAAAAACAAAATAATTATTTAAATAAAATAAATTTTTAGTATAAGAAGTTTTTAAATAGGACTAAAAAGTTTAAAATAATTTCTCCTAGCACCAAGCAGATTCATAACCGCTTAGGATCTGAAAATTTGTGACTGTGACCTTTGAGTAGCTATGAATATACTGATAAGATTTGCAGCGAAAGCTGTGGGGCATATGCGACAGATGTAAAATATTTGCACTTCAAATACACGTTGCATATGCTCCACATGTTTCGAAACAGTTCTCAAAAGTTTTCATAGCTAGTAAAACTTCACAGTCGCCGCCTTTCATGGCTATCTACATAGGTTTAAGAATCTGCATGGGGCTAGGAGAAATTATATACCCTTTTTAGTCCAATTTCAAATATGTAATATTAAAAATTTTCTGCTTTTTGGTCTTTTTGTGTGTGTGAAATTTCTCAGTGGATTTTAAACATTTTGACGAGATAATTATTGAGAACTATTGAGACTAGATCCTGACGAGGATCGGGAAAGACTCACAGAACCAGCAGAGACTGGCCAGCTGGCCTGGGGCCGTCAGCAGCGTTTAGCAGAGTGTGGGCAGGAGGGCACCAGGAAGAGGGAGGCGGACACCAGAGGCAGATCGGCACAATAACGACGTCGTAACGGGTAATCCAAGAGCGAAAACGTAAGGGGTAGCGAAATCTGAGACCGAACCAACTGTGTGTAATAAGAACAATACGAGAGCACAGCGAATACACAATTGAAGCAGCTAGCTTTATAGCACAGACGTGAGCTTCAACAGGCCTGCAACGTGGGGCTGCGTGGACTGGCCGCGCGGTTTGAGGCGCCATGTATGTCACAGACTGCGCAGCCCCTCCCGCAGGAGGTTCGAGTCCTCCCTCGGGCATGAGTGTTCGTGTTGTTTCTAGTATAAGTTACTTTAAGTTAGTTTACGTAGTGTGTAAATCTAGGAACCGATGACATCAGCAGTTTTGTCCCTTAGGAATTCACACATATTCTACCATAATCCTCAGGGGTCCATTCGGCATGTTGTTGGGCCCATCCGTAGCGCGCTGAATGGTGTCGTGGTTGCCAAGATGGACCTCGCCATGGACGTCGGGAGTGAAGCTGCGGATCATGCAACCTACTGTGCACAGTTTGAGTCGTAACACGACGACCTGTGGCTGCACAAAAAGCGTTATTCAACATGGTGGCGTTGCTGTCAGGGTTCCTCCGAGCTATAATCGGTAGGTAGCGGTCATCCACTGCAGTAGTAGCCCTTTGGCGGCATGAGCGAGGCTTGTCATCGACAGTTCCTGTCTCTCTGTATCTCCTCCATGTCCGAACAACATCGCTTTCGTTCATTCCCAGACGCCTGGATACTTCCCTTGTTGAGAGCCCTTCCTGGCACAAAGTAACAATGCGGACGCGATGAAACCGCGGTATTGACCGTCTACGCATGGTGAAGTACAGACACGAGCCCTGTACCTCCTCCCTGATGGAATGACTGGAACTGATCGGCTGTCGGACCCCCTCCGTCTAATAGCCGCTGTTCATGCATGGTTGTTTACATATCTGGGCGCGTTTGTTGACATCTCTGAACAGTCAATGGGACTGTGTCTGTGATACAATATCCACAGTCAACGTCTATCTTCAGGAGTTCTGGCAACCGGGCTTGTGCAAAACTTTTTTGATGTGTGTATAATAATACTCTGGTTACAGGGCAAGTCGAAACTGCAACGAAGTCAGCGATGTAATTGACCAAAACGCTTTCAGAGATCGTTAACAATAAAACGTTTTTCGAAACTCCTACATTTCTACAATTACCATGGATTGCGATAACGATTTAAGAAAAGCAACTTAAGACAAGATGGATTAAATATTTGTGAAAATTCTCATTGATAAGATACTTACATCAATAAATGGAGAACATTGAGCAAACCATATTCAGTGAGCACTACTCTTGAACGGACTTCTGGTAAGCGTGCGAAAAGTCAAAAAGTATCGAAATAGCTTGTTTGATTATATTTCAGACTATGTTAGTGGTGAACTCTTCGGGAATAAATGTGAAGACAAAGCAATCAAATTAACTAAATTGTAAATGAAAATACATAATACACTTCATATTTTGCCACATGTAACAGCTCAGATTTTTTTCACCTGCCAACCACTTTACCAGTCTCACATACAAAAAGATTAACCATTGCATCTCTTTTTTTTATTATTGCTGACACATTTCTTCCTCTTTCATGCAAATTTGTGGCAAACTCATATCCTTTGATAGTAAATGCGTTTTCACATCATTGAACACCTCTGTAAGGTACATAATTGTGCAGTACACGGCAAACTATATGTATATCTAATTCTGCTACGTAATCTGCGATTATGCATCCCCAGTTCTAAAATCAAAACAACTCATATACAACGTTAACTTACTGTGTGGCATCCCATATGACTTCATAAACCAGATACGAGAGGTAAAACTTCACAAAGCATGTGACCATAACCTCGGTTATGTCACGTAGTAGACCGCAGTGGCCAGCCACCAGTACACAGGGTGTTCCAGTAGGAACGATCAATATTCAGGCAAAGGACACGAACGACCATTCGAAGCGCAAAACTTCATTTGGACATATGCCCGATTCCGAATCGTTTCCGAGACAGAACACATTTAATATGCACTAAAAGACAAAATAAGATGCACCACAAAGGAATTATGCAAATTGGTCACAAAATTATATTCATACAGATATCGACGGAAAAAGCAAAATCATAAAATTTGGCAGCCGAAGGATGAATGTGTGACGCTGCAGCGCAATTTCACCGTGTACCTGGTAAGGATAGTAAACGGAGGACATGTCAGTATCAGGGCATAAAGTTGCGAGGCGGCGGCCTGTTTCATTTACTTTCTGTTTTCGTTTGTGAACTTTTCACCGGTATTGTGTGCTGATCACAAGAGTGGTTAGGAGTAGCTTGTAGAAACGCAGGTTACACATCCCTCTGTACTTAACCTTACTTTTCATTCTTTTAGTAGTTTTTCCTATTAAATGCTTCCAGTCGCTTCCAGGGAACTCATTTTCGTTCGCATGGAAACAGTAGGAGATTTCACACATTTGGAAGAGCTGCCAGTCAGTCAGAAGGCAGCTCCTACGCTAACAGACAGCACAGACAGTCAGCCACGCCTTTCAGGGTCTATCCTCCTGGCACAGTCTTCGCAGACAAAGAGTGGCGGGATGGTAGACTTCTGCCCTCTGTACCAGACCAGGAAACCACTGGTGGAAGAGTTGAGAACCTTTGGGTGGAGTCTTCAGCCGTCCACTTGCCGTAATCCTTCTGTGAATGGTCTCCAGACATGTTTCTTCATGCAAAATAAATAGCCCGTCTCGAATTTCCAGCTGTTTCCTTCCCAGGGGAACGCTGTGCGAAACTCAACAAAATTTCCAGAATTTCACAAAAATAAGTCTGTACGTGGAAACAGGGCGACACTCGTTTCGCAGACTGGAGGGGCACTTAGGACCTTTCTGGGCTTGACTAGAAAAGATTGTACGGGGTGCCTTTCCGAGGTCTGGAGGAAGGCTACCGAAAGTTGGGAGAGGCAGTCGCACACGTATTCAGATTGGTATGGGTTTTCTGATTCAGAATTCTACTTTGTGATGCTACTCTGGACTCCGCGCTCGTAAGTGTTCTTGACTTCGGCCCTCTGAGAAGTCTTTGAAATTTCACTTTGAACCCGCGGCGAGTAATCAGAAGGATAATGAGGTCCGCTATTCGCAATCACATCCCATCGACTCAGCCCAGCAACGGTTAGCAGCGGCCGCAGTTAGGCGCACCCAGATTTGTCGGCAACCGCCTCAATGGCAGTCACGATAACATCACATTTGCAGTGCACACTCCCAACTCCGGAAATCGCGATATATTGATGGAAGAGGAGTTCCTTCCTGGTTTCCATTTTTTAGTCTTCCTAAATTGATCTACGCACTTTGAGCACAAGTTTTTTCTGAAATCTGATTCTTGCTTCATAGGGAATTCTTTTTGTAACCACTCATGTTTTGTTTCGTAACCGAGTTAAACATTGAAGCTAAACGGGCTAGTGACGTTTGTTTTGATTCTTCCCTTATTAATCGATCAGTTTTGTGTTTCTGTTCGAATTCACACCTTCTTTATATAATTACATAATTTTGCAAACAAAGTTGAAAACGTAATTTGTGTCCTTTATGTGTCTGAGCACCATCTCAGTCGTAATTGCTCAGATCATGCTGGTGGAGACCGTAAGAACCATTCATTTTCTTATCATTCTTCTATTTTTATTATGTAAATTCATTCTCAAATCGTTGTTAAGCTCTGCGTTTATATGTCATGAGTATTTTTACCACTGTTTGAGCCGGTCATTGTGACCGAGTGGTTCTAGGCGCTTAAGTCTGGGACCGCTCGACCACTACGGTCGCAGATTCGAATCCTCCCTTGGGCATGGATGTGTGTGATGTCCTTAGGTTAGCTAAGTTTAAGTAGTTCTAAGATCTAGGGGACTGATGACCTCAGATTTTAAGTCCCACAGTGCTCAGAGCCATTTGAACCATTTTACCACTGTTTCAATAAATACTATTTTACCAGATTAAACTCCATCAATCAGCAACCATCAAAATAAATTATTCTACTGAAATGCCCAGGTCCTCCAATCATAAGCAAAAGGCGAGGCGCCTGACGAGTCCACAAACTTATCAAGTAACTTTTTCCGTCGTGCGTGGCACCTGATTTATTCAAGTAGCCTATTAACTTCGTGGGGGGGGGGGGGGGGGGGGGGGGCGCAATTTATCATTTTACATGATCTGGGGTGATAGATTTAGCACAAGTCTAATCTACATATCCACGAGTACCTGATGAGCAAAAGTTCGTGTTCACAGCACCCCCCGTTTCTGACAGAATCTTCACGGATTTCATTCCGTGTACATAGTTGTAGTTGGACAGTAACTATGCCTCGCAGACAGGCGCGTGAACAATATACGCAGATGTTAGCATTTGAGAGGGGATGTGTAGTTGGGCTCAAAGAAACGGGTCAGAGTAATTGGCGAATTGCTCGACATTTGAATAGGAGCGATGCCACCTTTTGGCGATGTTGCCAGGACTGGGTGAACCAACAGTGGATCTGGAGAGACAACAAAACGTGAGGACCGAGGGATAGTCAGAGAGGCTCAAAACCCCGACTTCATTATTATCATCAATTCGACGTGCAACTGGTGCTTCAGTGACCGCAAGGACCTTTGGCAAGCAGCTCACAGAAACGTGGGTTAGCTCATGGTGCCCCTCGCGCCGACTACCATTGACCTCTGTGCAACAACAAACCCGTTTGCAGCGGCTTCAGTTACATTGACTGAAGTAAATTT
The DNA here is from genome assembly GCF_021461385.2 of Schistocerca piceifrons. NCBI lineage: Eukaryota > Metazoa > Arthropoda > Insecta > Orthoptera > Acrididae > Schistocerca > Schistocerca piceifrons. The sequence goes on from NC_060140.1 coordinate 658,372,468, forward strand.
GTCTCGCAATGAGACCCGAAAACCAGCGAAGACGGTCTGGAAATGCCTCGGAAGGCAATGGGATACCGACCTAACTGTCGCTCAACATACGGCCCCATAGCTAGGGGTGACGATCTAGGATGCCATGTCATTTCAAACCAGGAACACCTTTGGTCGTAATCCGCAGCACCCTTACAGCGCAGTGGTACGTCGACGATACTTTACACTTCGTTTTGTTGCTCTTGACAGCAAACCATCCTGAGGTTACATTTCCGCATGGTAATGCCCGGCCTCTCACGGTGAGAGTTTCTATTGCTTTTCTTCGTCCTTGCTAAACCCTACCCTGTCAGCAATGTTGACGGGTCTCTAGCCGATTGAGAACGTTGGAGCATTATGTGCCGGGATCTCCAACCAGCTTGGGATTTTGAAGATCTAATGCACAAATGGACAGAATTTGGCACAATATCGCCCAGAAGGACATCCAGAAATTCCATCAGTCAACTCCAAGCCGAATAATTGCTTGCATAAGGGTCAAAGGCGGACCAACGCTCTATTGATTACTCAATTTGGGAAACTCTCTCTTTTGCATAATTCATCCATTTTTTAAAAATTGTAATAATTCGTTTGTCTGCGTACATCACAATTCTTAATTTCCGTCTCTTTCGCATAATTCCTTCGTGGTGCATCATTTTTCTTTTTTTGTCATAGAGTGTACATTGTTATTTATTTTCTGTATCACTCAATACATTGTCAGGTCTACACATGTACGAGTACAACATTTAGTAAAAATTATAACTTGCATTGTACGATGTATCAGTTAAAAAAATACGCACTTTTAACACATCCACCCCTAAGTATTATCGTACATATCACATTACAACTGTTGTACACTTCACATTAAATGTTCGAGTAATCCATCGTCAACTTCGACGCATTTGGGCGTTCTTGGGAGGATATGTTGTGTGCCTTATCACGTTCCCTAACGAAGTTAGCAGCGTCAGTCATGTGACCAAGCATTTCAAGTTGCATGTTCACCTTTCCTTTGTATATCTCAGACTTTATCTAAACCCATAAACAAAGAACAAATGGTGAAAAGTCTGTCGATCTTGCTGGCCAGTTAATTATACTACCACGACCACTCCTGCGTTTAGGGTAAGTGCGTCCGAGATGTTCCCTCACAGGTATATTAGAAGTGTTCTATCTCGGAAAAAATTCAGAATAGGGCATATGTCCTTATGAAGCTTTTTGCTTCAAATGAGCGTTCCTATGATATGCCTGAATATTGGCCATTTTAATAGGGACAGCCTGTATATCACCCATTTACTGGGAAAAATACGACTGGTTAAAACAGATACCGGTCATTTAATTCCGAATAACCTCTATTCTCCGGTATTTATTTGGTCTCATTTATAACAGGCATTTTCTTCTGCTTTTTTTTACTAATAACCAAGTAAAACATTGAAATATCAGTTAGCTGTATCAGCAGTGGTGAAATATTTCGGTTTTAAACAAACCCTTTAAAAAACGAGTCATTTGTATTTGCAAAATTTGTATTGGTTTGAAATATTGTGTTGTTATAGAAAATGGGAACAGTGATCAGTCCTATTTTAATAACAATGCCGACAGAAACGAGCAACAAACACAAGTCATAAGAATTGGTATGGCATTGTTGTGACAATAATATCCCTGTTGCCGTGTGTCAAGATTGGTTGGTGGATTTGGGGGAGGGGACGAAACAGCGATGTCGTCGGTTCCATCGGATTAGGGAAGAATGGGGAAGGAAATCGGCCGTGCTCTTCCTAAGAAACCATCCCGGCATTTGCGTAAAGCGATTTAGAGAAATCTCAGAAAACATAAATCAAGATGGTCGTACACGGTGTTGAACCGACGTCCTCCCGAATGCGAGTCCAGTGTGCTAATCACTGCGCCACCTCGCTCGTTCATTCACAGTGTTTGCGAATTACGCACGTACTGAAGTCGGATCAATGGTTTTCCTCTCTCTGCCACATCGCGCTTCAAAAGAACCTTTCACCAGTCACCTTTCTTGCAAAAGAGCGTTCCAACAGCGCGCGAGGGTGCATAGAGAAGGTCATGCCTGAGGCACAGTAGTGTAATCAGAGTCTTATTTTGCATATTCCGTCTATTACCTCGCCATATAGTAGTAAAATTCTTGTTAATTCTTTTGTTTCCATAACGTTTCCCCCTTGTTCGATAATAATTCAAATTTGACGTTATTCTGGCCAGTGGTTTTACTTTCTTTTCAGCCTTTTGAAAATGGGACTTCAATTATCATTAGGTCTCCAACGCAAATATCAGACATCAGCCATAGATGCTAGTTGTATTACGTATGGATCCCGTACTGTAGAAAATTGATTCGAGTGTTGACTTTATACTGAATTTAAATCATACAAATACAGCACAGCTCCACTGTTTCTCTTGTATTATAAATGAGTGACTTTCTCTTTAATATTCCTTTTGTGAACGAGTACTTTTGTCTTAAGGAGAAGCCTGTAATGAAGTGACGTAATAAAGACAATAATGTGTAGCATTAAATTTATATCATTTTATATTATCAACTTCCAATACTTTCAGGATCGGTACTTTTTTACCGACATTATTGTGGTTTTGATAGAAATTTAAGTATTGGTAGCGATACAAATATCGTAGTGATCCTAGTAATGGAGCCTCACTAATTCTAGGAATGATTTGAAGAAATTTAGAGGAAAGTTATCCAGATGGCACGTCGGAAACTTGAAACCCGCTAATCCAGAGTGCGAGTCATGTGTCTTAAGCACCATGCCACCTGGCCTTGTAAGGCAGGATAGCAGTTTATAGCGATTGTCATTTTATTCGAGTGTCCAGAAGGAATGAAAGTAGTGAAAAGAAATTTTTAAATAGGAGTAAAAGTACAAGGAAACATATACCAGTGGTAAGATTTTCAGGCGACGTGATGGTTCTGGTCGCAAGAAAGAAAGAAAATAATCTACCGATGAGTGGAATTGGCGTACTACTTAATGCCGAATGCATGTATAGCACAACCAGAACATGTTGCTGATGTATCATATTTTCATTGAACACTACACATGGAATTCATGTGGTATGTTGTTACTAGTACCTGCGTTTACTGTATGTAAAATAAAACAAATCAGAAGTTGCTGTATAAAAATTAAAAAAATATAAGTGTTAACGCACATGATAAGTGGGAAAAAATTTGTAGGAGTGAAACATTTCTCCAGTCTAGGCAAAATGATGGTCAAATCAATGAGCCAGTATATCACTTGGTACTATAGATGGGTTTGTGGTTCGGAAACCACACGCAATTGATTTTGGGTACGTGTAGCACACCAATTATTATGAAAAGTTGTGTGTTCCATGATACACAAATTATGTGGATTCTTCATCATGATTCAATCAATCGGGCAGAGGGGGCTCTGGTTAGCTTAGTTTTGTCTATGGGGGAGTAGTATTATTATTCAGAGCTTAGACAATATTCTTTTAACTATATGTCTTTCGCGGTTCAAGCTATTAGTAATTTACACATATGTCGTATAATAGCTGTTCTAGAATTATTTTACTTTGTCTGTTGCGGATGCTGATACGAGTCTTGCAGATATCGGATAGTGCAGCGTTGCCAGAGAGAATCATTTCGAGGAAAATAAATCTGATTCTGATCGCTGATGGGGACTGTGATAGGCATAAGAAGGATACAAAAGATACTAATATCTTTTCAGACACGAATTACCGAACGATTTGGCTTATTTGAGACTTTACAAAAAAAAAAAAAAAAGGCTCTGAGCACTATGGGACTTAACATCTGAGGTCATCAGTCCCCTAGAACTTAGAACTACATAAACCTAACTAACCTAAGGACATCACACACAGCCATGCCCGAGGCAGGAATCGAACCTGCGACCGTAGAGGTCGCGCGGCTCCGGACTGAAGCGCCTAGAACCGCTCGGCCACCGCGGCCGGCTGAGACTTTACAATCAGAGCACGTTGTTAGTAGTGTTCGATACTTGCTTTTGATGTGATACTGTAATCAGTTATGATAGAGCAATTAGTCGTGCCATTTGGTGCTTCACCAGAGATCAGTTTACAGCGTTTACATTGTTTATGATTACACATTAGATTACAGTACTAGGCTTTCCGATAGCTCACATATATTGATGTGGCTGCCCATGCCGGACAAGTAAATTAGCTTAGAAAGAGCAGGTCACAGAACAGTCCATAGTGACCACCGGGCAGATGCTAACAGGACATAGGTAAGTGGAGGAGCATTAAAACTGCTGCTTTGAGCCTGACAAACGAGTTACTGGCGAGTATTGAATGTAACTATAATACCGACATGGAAAGCGTTACTGAACAATACGGGGTACGGCGGGGGAAACCAAGTGTTCACTGACAAAGGAGGAGATCTCTTCCACGTTACCACAACGGCGCTTCAGCTGGCAAGGAGCAAGGTTTCCAGCAACGTGTTTGGGCGGCGGTTAGCAGAATGCAGAAGGCGCTCTCCAGTGGTCGGTAGATTATATCATGAAGCAATACGCAGATGCAACAAACAACAATCTACGAATTGCTTTCCCTTCATCGACACCAGCTGTTCTGGATCAAGTGACGTAGTTCTCTCTCCCTTTTAACCATTTAGTCTCCCCCCCTCCCCCAAGTTCTCTCTCTCTCTCTTTTCAGACGATATGGTCTTACTAGCAGGAAGTGAAAGTAGTATAAACAAAACGTTAAAAGAGAAACCTGTGAAGAGTATGCTATGAAGATCAAAAACAGAAAAACAAAACGTATGGTGGTTGGTAAAGGAGGTGAAACAGCTAACATTAGATAGGATAAACTAGAATCTGACATGTGAAATCTTTGAAGTACGTAGGAAGCATAATAATGGGAGATCTAGGGTGACATCAAAGCCTGAATTGTGGTAGCTAAGGAAGCTTTAAATAGAGAGAGAAACTTTTTATGTGGAAAGGTAGGTAATAGACCTCATAAAAGACTAACTAGCTAGCTAAGTATTTTTGTCTGAAGTGTGGGACTATGCAGCTGAAACATGTACGTTGAGGAAAAACGAAAGGTGGTAGGAATCATTCGAGATATTGGTGTGGAAGAGGATGGGACGGATTTATAGGGTAAACTGACTAACTAATAAAACGTAAAGTCATCTGGCATGAATGGCTGCGAGATGCTGAAGGGCAGGTTTAGCTACCTACTAGGAAATATTTTCTCTGTACTTCGGGCCCATAGGTACCATTTCTACACGAAGTATGAGAGCTGCGTAAGTAAGTGTATTTGTTAAACGTAGGTGACTGACGGGTGAGTTTGTGTTTGTGTGTGTGTGTGTGTGTGTGTGTGTGTGTGTGTGTGTATGTGAGTAGTGAAGTGTCATTTTCGTGTTGGAGATGATGAAAAAATGGAGAGGGTGAAACCCAGTGTCGGCACATCCGACGGACACATCACCATCTACAGTGTCACGTGTCGTCATTTCATAAGACACTATGGAGGGGTTTGGGATTGAATCGAGAACATTGTGTAAAGGCTGGTGATGATCACGCCGCCTACAGACAAAGGGGAAAATGTCAACAGCGCGTTGGGTACTATTCTTTTCTTGTTTTCTCCAATAAGGGAGATATAGGACGGTGCAGAGGGTGGAATGGGCAGGGGTCGCAACCCAAGGCCTGGCCACGGTCACACCTTGACGAAGAGGGAGAGAAGAAGAAGAATGCGCCAAACCAAAAAAAAAAAAAAAGACATATACCATAGTCTACAGCCATAGAGCAACTTTTTTATTTTTTACATGAAGAACCAAGGGGAGGTCCTGTGATACGCCGTGCTGAGTCGGAAGGTGAGAACTAAATGATGCTTCTGGCGTGTGATGAACATTGAGGAGAAAAATTAAAAACAAAATAATAATAGACGTGGGGGAATTGACGCACCCTCGTACGTGACGCCGGGTCGCCGCGCGTGTCTTCTCGTTTCAGTCCGTTTTGTAGCACGTTCGTTCGTTAAAGTCAGTCATACCAACTTCTCTCGCCGAGGACGTTCCAGCTAGTCGATGTATGGTGCAAGACAATCCACAGGTAATTTAAAAAAGTTGTCCGTATTGAGGGTGGTACACAAGGGCGTGGTGCCGCTCTTGGAGTTAACACCAGAAATCACGAACGTGCTTGGAGAAATTTCACCGCCTGGCCGCGGATCCACAAGACTGCTCGTCTGAACCCTGGAGTAGAATGTTTCAACCTGTAGAACTACCACATATGCGTCGATATGGCGTGGCGTTGCACATAGGATATGCACTAAAATCTGTCGCACAAGATACCACACGTGTCCCACGTCCCCACAGCTGGGACGGTGGTAGCCGGTATTCAGGTCGTGGCTTGTTGGGCAAGTGGCGCTAGTGTGTCACATATTTCCTGTTAACAGCTACATACCGCGTGACTTGTGCGTCAGCGTCTAGTAAGGGATGATGTACCGTTCTCCACACCACTTCCGACTGCTATTTGGATATTTGAATTCGATCACGTTGGGCCGGAGGTATTACTGTAGTTCACTGTAAAGTCTCCAAAATTGGCGTCACGGTCACTTGACATAAATAACTGTGTTCTGCATATAATCACCCGAGGCGATTGAAGGGAGACAAGAGATGTCCTGAGATAATCGATGGGCCGAAAGAGGCTAGTTCCATCGCGATCAGAAACGGGTTCATAAGGCTCAATGGGCATCGACGCCACATCTTTAGGTGCGCATTGATGGGCGGGCCACTGTCCTGACATAGACGCTGACGAGCCCGAGCGTCCCCCACCCACTTTGCCTTTCAGTAGTGTGAGGAAGTCGTACATAATCTTAAACAACATGCTTGTGCTGACAAAGGAGCAGAAAGCTGCCATAATGCAACGGGGCACTGGGTGCGTAATGCGTAGAGTTTGTGTGACTCATGGAAACCGTGATGCTAAATACGCACTGGCATAATGTGCTCACTATACGATTTTCAGGGACCATAAGCGTTGAAACACTATGCTGGCCCTTGTCTGTTGCAATAAGCGTTTATAGTTCATTGTTATTGTGCGCCAGATGTCCGCTGTGAAGTCCAGTCCTGGGCAGCATAGCGAGTCGGTAAATTGAAAGGGGGCAACTCATACTCGTGACAAATCTGACCGTTAGGCAGCCTGAGCCACTTGTCGATGTTGGTTTTACTTCCAGACGCTGCTCCATACGTGCAGTCCCCAACATGGTCTCTGTCATGTCATCAACTCCACGGACGACGAACATCATATCATTGGTATTGGTGAGTTCCATCGCCAAGTTAGTCCTGTTAAACGTTAGCCCAGGCCACACAGCAAAGGAGACGATTGAACGCCTGACTCGAATCCTGTGAGGTCAGAATGCATAAGTCCCTGTATTGGCACAGAGCAGATCCGATATTGTATGGACGTCCTGGGGAAGTTTGGTCCTTGGAGACGATGTGGCAGATTGTACAATGCATACGGTTTGCCTGCAGCCACATGAAAATTTTCAAGTTACTGTTGAACATGGTCAAAGGTCGGTAGTCTCGTATTCGGTTCCCTCCTATAGGTTTGTGTTTAGTTATTATCAGCCCCTTGAGGAAAGCCTCAAGTGGGCATGTTTTGGGGGACAGGAATTCTCTACAAATCTCAGACCAAAATGATATCAATAGCAGTTGAGAGGTCCTGTAAAACACCAATGGGACCCTGGCGATTTGTTAGCTGCCCTTTTACAAATAGCGCCGTGAACTTAATCTACCATCACGTGCTGCAATAAGTCCTCTGTCACGTCCACTGGAACTTTACCATGGAGTAATCCGGAAACGGTGATTACCGTCACAGAATCTTCATGCTCAGCCACGTAGCAGGCTCTCATAATGCCCCATTGCGCCTATACAAGTCGACTGTCATCAGTAACCAAGTTATGCAGCAGCACTCTCGTGCACTTTTTACGCTCCAAGTTAACGTGGTGCATCGTACCTGAGATAACCTATCTTTAGTTGGCGCCTTTATATTGGAACTGTATAGCTGAAGGCTTACCAGGGTGACGATCTTGGCTTTAGTGTAGTTGATCAACATCTGGAAATGGCTCTGAGCACTATGGGACTTAACATCTGTGGTCATCAGTCCCCTAGAACTTAGAACTACTTAAACCTAACTAACCTAAGGACATCACACACATCCATGCCCGAGGCAGGATTCGAACCTGCGACCGTAGCAGTCGCGCGGTTCCGGACTGAGCGCCTAGAACCGCGAGACCACCGCGGCCGGCCATCTGGAAATCTGGTAAGGGGAGCATACTGGAACGTACTCGTTCTATGATATAATAAAAGACACCGTCATCCACTCCATGTTGCTGCATCCCTTCCGTATGCCATCAGCGTCTGCTGGAGAGCAGGCTTGGCATTGATCCACCAAGTTAATGTCACTCCGAAGCGACTGCGACAACTGATCGCTTGGTGCCACGTGGTCTCCTCTGCATACCTGTATACTTCTGAGGCGATATGGCTGATATTCATCTTCCAGCGGACAGAGGGAAATAGCACAGATGTATGCCCTAGGCCATAATTCACCAACACCTATCGCTGCCATGTGATGTAAATCCGATCTATCCTCCTCGGCGAGCTGCTGGTAAGTTAAGGGAATCTGGGGATGAATGCGGAGGTGTCACATTGTGTATGTCACCACATGGTCACCAGATGAAGTTTCATATAAGCATCTCAAGTCAGAAGCAAGATGAATCGCGCAGCAGCTTGTCAGTAGGCGCCTGAGTGTGACTGAAGTCGCCATCTATCACCATGTCATCCAGTCGATCCTGGCAGAGTGTGCTAGTTGTGCTAAATCCTCCGTAAAGGAACGTGAGTGTCCCCTCCACTGCTCCGAATCAGAAGGGGCATAGATGTTAACAAGCTGCAAGGCGTTGACCGTGATGGCCATGCGCCTCGTACTCAAGAGGTATCGCAGGTCAGTGGCTGTCTAAATCTCACGGAGAAGAATGGCAATGCCACTGTCTGTGGGAGACGTGTGTGAGATACGTAAGCCACACATCCAAAGAAGTGGGGCACTCGGTTGTAGACTTTGTACATTTCGAAAGTCGGCCATTTTTCCGTCATATGGCTGACCGAATTTCGTTGACAACTTTTTCTGTCACCTCAAAAGGAAGCTCAAAAACTTGCCCAAGCTCCGCGTGGTCCACCTGACTGCTCCGATGTGACCGTTGGAGTGTTTGAACTAAGGGGCACCGGCATACTCACAAGGGAACCTCCCCATCGCACCCCCCTGAGATTTAGTTATAATTTGGCACAGTGGATAGGCCTTGAAAAACTGAACACAGATCGATCGAGAAAACAGGAAGTTGTGTGGAACTATGAAAAAATTAGCAAAATATACAAACTGAGTAGTCCATGCTCAAGATAAGCAATATCAAGGCAACTGTAAACAGAGGAACGCCGTGGTCCCGCGGTTTGCGTGAGCAGCTGTGGAGCGAGAGGTCCTTGGTTCAAGCGCCCGCATCTCGTGGTCATGCGGTAGCGTTCTCGCTTCCCACGCTCGGGTTCCCGGGTTCGATTCCCGGCGGGGTCAGGGATTTTCTCTGCCTCGTGATGGTTGGGTGTTGTGTGATGTCCTTAGGTTAGTTAGGTTTAAGTAGTTCTAAGTTCTAGGGGACTGATGACCATAGATGTTAAGTCCCTTAGTGCTCAGAGCCATTTGAACCATTTTTTTAACCAGTCTGGCATTAGCTGCCGCAGCGGTCGCACGCTCCTCAAGTTTGCTCCGTGAACGTTCAGTGTTTACGCCAGTGTTTTCGTGTTTTGTGCTCGTTTATTGACGTTTTGCACGTGAATTAAGCGTTATCAATTGAGCATTTGGTCTTCTTTCGTGTCATCTTTCTACGAAGTGCCGTTGGGATTTCGGCGTTGTCCGAGATTTCTTCGCTGCAGAACACCATGGCAAACTCCGTGAGAAAAAACACCGTGATTTTCACCTTCGACAAGTACACCCGTCGAGTACAGCCCTCTGCACTTGAAATACACGACTGGATTACCGAGGTAATTGGCCTTCATTCTGAATCTGTTCATACCATGCAGCTCGACTATGATGAATACTGCATTTTTGTAAAGTTTAACGATTCCGCGAGTGTAGACCGCTTTCTGGCAAAATTTGGTTATGAAACGGAATTTATACACCGTGATGGTACTAAAAGTACTGTCAAACTCCGGAATTCCGAGTCTGTAATTAGGAATGTTAGGGTTTTGAATATTCCCATAGAAGTAGACAATTCGAAAATTAAAGATGTCCTTTCAAAGTATGGGGTTGTCAGGCAAATAGTCAACGAAAGGTGGGCTTCGCATTTCAAGCTGCAGTGCTTTAACGGCATTCGCTCCGTGGAGATGGAAGTGAAAGCAAACATTCCCTCCCACATCTTTGTTGACGGGCACAAGGCGCATGTTATGTACTCAGGACAAACCCCTACATGTCATGTATGTAACGAGTCTGGTCACCTCCGTCAGGACTGCCCTCGCCGTGTATTTGTGCTAACAAATAACCTTACGCAACGCCGGAAATTGACGCTCAACGATTTGTTGCCAGCCAGTAATACAACAGAGCCAGCGGCGGTCGTGGATCCTGTTACTACCTCTGAAAATGTTGCACTTAATGTTAATGACTTTCCGTCTTTAAAACCTGCATTAACTGCTGAAATTCCGTCCCGTGACAGCGAGATTCCCACAAAAAAGCGTCCTCTAGAGGACACTGAAAGAAATGTTGATGAGGACTCTTCCTGTGAAACACCCGTTGCCAGGAGGCCGAAGCCCAGTCCTGAAGATCTGTTGGAAGTGGAAAAAGGAGATGGAATGAAGGTCGATGTGGCTCCCACTTCCGCACAAGGACTTACACCGCCACGAACAGATCGTGACGCAGCGGGTAGTGATTTTTCACGGAAATGTGACCCTGAGCCTGAGGTCACGGCTGAAATAACCGCATCAAGTGCACAACCCATACAGTGCGAACCGTACGAGGAAGTACCAGGTAAAGATCCTGCTGACTCCGAAGCGCAACGCCGCGCCGAAGGAGGAAATACACAAGCATCACCGCCTCGCCAGCAAAACAACACAACAGACACCACGCCGGAACCAAACATTGACGACTCGCAAGCCACGGCCGTTGCCCCATTTAGCCACCGCCGGCGGCTGCGACAGACACCGGGCCTTGCTGTCACGCGACATCAAGCGAAAGTCACACCAGAGAAGAAAGACATCAAGAAAAAGAATATCAAATATGAAGTCATCAGGTCCAACACTGACGAGGAGAAAGAGAATGGCCACAGTGACTTATAGCAATGCATTGTCAGGATATCAGGATACTTTTCTTCTCAAGCTATTTGTTTAAAAGCAGTGCAAATTTTCTAGGCAGTTAGTACATGTAATGGGCACACAGCTTGTAAAGATCGTGCCTTGTAGGGAAGCACGTTTGATGCTATAATCATACCGAACCTCATCCCAAATAGCTTCTTCCGGTATGTCTGTGCTGCAAGCTTATAGCATTACTACTATTAACATTAATAAAATACAGTCACCCTTGAAATTGGCAGCACTAAAGGAATTCTTGTACCAGTCCGGAACAGATATCGCGTTGCTACAAGAAGTTGCGATAACGGAATTTCGGATCCCAGGCTTTTTTGAAATTGTTAATGTTTCTACGGAAGCCAATATCGGTACAGCCATTCTTATAAGGGAAGGCATTCCGGTGACTGAAATCGAACGACTAGAATCAGGAAGAGCCATAGGCATAAAACTTTTCGATGTGACAGTGATTAACCTTTACGCCCCATCAGGAACTTCCCACAAATTGGATCGTGCGAAGTTTTTTCAAGATGAACTGATTTATTTATTGAGGAAAAATCCGTGTTCTCTTATACTAGGTGGAGATTTTAACTGTGTTTTAAACCAGAAAGATCAACAACCCAACTTCAACTACTCGCCACAGTTAAAAAAATTAGTAAGTGATCTACACCTTAAGGATGTGTGGGAACTTCAGCACCCGACGTCAGTCGGGTTCACGTATATAACCAGCCACTCCCGCAGCAGACTAGATAGAATTTACGTGTCACCAAATTTGCAAAATTATTTATTAAACGTTGAGACTATTCCAGTGTATTTTAGCGATCACAGTACACTTTTAACTTGCTTTAATCTAAGTGTACAACCAACCCGTCGATTCAGAGGCCAATGGAACTTAAATATCTCTGTTTTAACTGACGAAGAACTGGAACAGGAAATAAGGTTTGCGTGGACTATGTGCCTCCGCACAGTAGACAAGCACCCAACAGTCATAGACTGGTGGACAAGGAGGGCTAAACCAAGGCTGCGGAAAGTTGTCATGCAGTATAGTGCAGCCAGGCACAGGGAGTTGAGGAATACAATGGAGTTTTATTATAAAGTTTTAAGAGACTTATATCAACAGGCCCATGATGACGTAATTCGTCTGAATGATATCAAAAAAATAAAAGCCAAGTTATTAAGCATTAAACGGCAACAGATGGAGGGACTCAAAATTAAATCGAAAGCCACATCTGTCGTAGCAGATGAAACAGCTTCTCTGTATCACTTGGTGCGGCATGCTAAAAACAGACGTCAAACTTTAATTGATGAAGTCCAGACGCATACTGGTACGAGGCTCACATGCCAGAAACAAATACTGGACGAAGTCCACAGGTACTATGAAACCTTATATGCCCCTACCACAGTGGAAGATGCAGCTCTCGAGGACTTTCTCACTATTTTAGGTCCACAATTGTCGGGAACAGACAACGCTGACATCCTGTCACCTATTACTAAAGATGAAGTGCATGAGGCAGTGCGTAACTCACCTCTCAACAAATCTCCGGGACTTGATGGCCTCCCTGTGGAGTTTTATGCCCGCTACTGGTCTATAATTGGGGACAAGATCACTTCCATGGCAAATGAGGTCCTGAACGGAAAACCGGTCCCTGCAGAGTTTAAGGAAAGTAAAATAGTACTGATTCCTAAGAGTAAAGGCAAAACCAACTTAAAAAATTTTCAGCCTCTTTCGCTACTAAATTCTGATTACAAAATAATTTCGCGTATTATCAACAAAAGACTCTCTGCCTTTTCCAACAAAATATTGAGTCATCACCAATCTTGCTCTCCGACCAGAACGATATTCGAAAGTCTATCTGCATACAGAGACGTCATTGCAATTACCTCAGTGACAAGTATAAAATGTGCTTTAATCTTTATAGATTTCAACAAAGCTTTTGACCGCGTTAGTCATAGATACCTCTTTGCGACGCTGTCAAGAATGGCTTTCCACCCCCAGATTGTGAACATGCTAAGGAATATTGCAACAGGTGTAAATGCGAAAATAGCAATCAATGGCCAAACATCTAAACCCATACAGATAAGGCGAGGGGTTCCACAGGGCAGTCCCTTATCAATGTTTTTATTTTCAGTATCTTTAGAGCCCTTCCTCCGCACTGTCCACGAAAGATTAACAGGCATAACATTGAGTGGTGAGAAAACTGTCATACGAGCTTATGCTGATGACGTGGGCGTTGTAATAAGGAATAAGGAGGAGACAGTTACACTGGAAAGAGAAATCCAAAGATATTGTCTAGCGTCGGGAGCGACAGTAAATGAAAACAAAAGTCAAATATTGAATCTACGGGGCCTAGATCACCTTCGACTGGCATGGGCAAAACAAGACAACAAACATAAAACTTTGGGAATCACCTTAATGGCATGTCCGATGCGGATGGCTGCTTTTAACTGGACGGAAAGTAGGAGGAAAGTTCATGGTGCTGTAATGGAGAACATCCATCGAACTATGGACCTGGTGCAAAAAGTCAGATTCATCAACTCCTGCGTTTTGTCTAAAGCGTATTTCACTGCGCAGGTATTTCCAATCCCTAAACTAGTAGCGAAAGGGATCATGTCCACTGTTACCAATTATTTATGGAGAGGAGACATATTCAGGGTTGGTGCGACTACGGTTATACTGGATGTCAGAAACGGGGGCCTCGGTTTGGTGCATATTGGCAATAAAGCGTCTGCTCTGTTCCTCAAACGGACTTTCCATATACTCAGAGAACTTCCACAATGTATAACCGCAAAGCTCTTTGAAGCTGTGACACCCCATAGCCTGCAAGCACCGATTGATGTGCAAAGGATTAATGCCCGTCTGCAGTATGTGAGGAACTTTTTCCTCGAAGCAAGTTATCTTAGTGACGAAATCAGAAGCAACACACGTATCACAGCGCGCGACATCATACTTGAAAGGAAGTTAAATGAGGGTAGAAACAAAATTGAAACGAAATTCCCAAATTGTGACTGGAAAGCTGTATGGCGGAACATCAACTATGCCGGGCTATCTACAGACGCTATTTCCGCATGGTACAAAACAGTTAATAATGTCATCAGCACCAACGAGAGACTATATGGGATCGGTTTAAACCAGACACACCTTTGTGGAAATTGCAATCTGGTGGATACACTCAGCCACAGATTCACCTGTGGTGGCAATGTGCATAACTGGAATTGGATCAGGCAACAAATCGCCTTTCTCACCAGATCCTCTACGGAATATATAACGCCATCGCTCCTCCTGAGACCAGACATGACATACTTTCCGAAATTAAAAACCAACGCCATTAGCTGGTTACTGGGAAAATATGTTAGTTATGTCATCCACACACTTGGGTCGGACAACGAGATAGAATTCCGCGTTTGCATGAAGTGTGAATATGCAAAAATCAGCACGTATCGCAACCACAAGAAGCACTATGGCAACATGCTGAAGATCATTTTTGAAAGAATGGGTGTTGGTTAAATATGTGAAACCACTACAACACCTTGAATGAGAACGAACAGAAGAAAAATAAAAGTCACTTGGTTCCTTATTATTATTTACTTTAACCTTGCTTCCGGAATTTTTTTTTTTTTTTTTTGTATGTGTTTAATTGTATTGTATTTAAACTGGTTCATAGTCAAGAAAACTGGTATTAAATATGCTATTATTTTTTATTCAATGGACAGTTTACAAATTAAACAGTGAATTCAACTTTGTAGACAAACCCACTGATTGGGTGACAATAATTTGCACCTAGAATAATCTCAGTTATCTTGAGCAAAGTTTATACTGTAACCACTTTTAAAGTTTGTTTTACCATTATTACTGTATTAGACATATTTAGCATATAAATAGTTTAAAACTGGTTCTTTTTTTAATGTTGCAAATGGTTTAATCATTAATTGTACTGTTGAATACTTGAAATGTATGTTTTAGTAAAATACAATAAAAAAAAGCCTTCCCTCGAGTGAGAATTTTAATTTTTTATTTCCGGTTTACATGACAAACTCTTATGTTTTCATCACTTTTTTGGGAGTGACTATCACATCCACAAGAAAACCTAAATCGGGCAAGGTAGAAGAATCTTTTTACCTATTCGCGAAGTGTATAAGTTAGGTGGGTCGACAACATATTCCTGTCATGTGACGCACATGCCGTCGCCAGTGTCGTATAGAATATTTCAGACGTGTTTTCCTGTGGAGGAATCGGTTGACCTATGACCTTGCGATCAGATGTTTTCGGTTCCCATTGGAGAGGCACGTCCTTTCGTCTACTAATCGCACAGTACTGCGGTGCGGTCGCAAAACACAGACACTAAACTTATTACAGTGAACAGATACGTCAATGAACGAACGGACAGATCATAACTTTGCGAAAATAAAGAAAGTAAAATTTTCACTCGAGGGAAGACTTGAACCCAGGACCTTCCGTTCAGCAGCTGCTCACGCTACCCACGGGACCACGGTGCTCGCGAGATCTCAATTTCCTTGATGTTGCATATCTTGAGCATGGGCTATTCAGTTTGTATATTTTGCTAATTTTTTCATAGTTCCACACAACTTCTTCCTGTTTTCTCGATTGATCTGTGTTCAGTTTTTCAAGGCCTATCCACTGTGCCATCTTATAACTAAATGTGAGGGGGGTGCGATGGGGAGGTTCCCTTGTCAGTAAACACGTCAG
Source organism: Schistocerca piceifrons (assembly GCF_021461385.2). Taxonomy (NCBI): domain Eukaryota; kingdom Metazoa; phylum Arthropoda; class Insecta; order Orthoptera; family Acrididae; genus Schistocerca; species Schistocerca piceifrons. Next base: position 658,388,493 of record NC_060140.1, read on the forward strand.
CGCAAGCGGCCGCAGATGTAATGCTTACGTAAGCGACTCTGTCCGTGATGGAAAAACGTATACCGACAGTCAGCGATGGATCTGGGATGGTTCCAAAGGTGCTACTCGACTTCATAAGCATGTGGTCGGGTATGATATGGTCGAAAAGTGAAAGTTATTGTGTCGTGCCTGTAGGAATGTGCCACAGCGCGCTGAACGTAAAAATAAACCAAATCCATGAGCGACGAGGAAGTAAACACAAAGTACTAGCGAGCGGTCCCGCTGGCGGGATGCAGCCGGCATCCTCGCCTTGCCGCTGCTAAAATCAGACTGATACCTGACCGGTCACCACCCAAGTACCGGCCACGTCCCATGGTATTTAGCTTCGGTAATCTGACGAGAAGTAGTTCCTCCACCTCGGCACGGCTTTTGACAGGGAGTGGATAAGGAACAGTCATTGGAAAGAATGTGGGAGAGAAGAAGACTACTCGAACTACAATTAAAAAAAAAAAAAAAAGAGTTGGCTAGGTCAGATGTTGCGACGGGAACGTTTTGATGGTAAATGTAATGGAAACATGACTGCACGGGTGAAGAATGAAAGGAAGGAGAAGGTATAAGATGATGGATGACATTGAAGGAAGTAGAAGATAAGTGTAAACGAAGAGAACGGCAGAAGGCTCAAGTGCACAGAGAGCAATCGTGTGAATAATAATAACGAGATCAATAACTGAAGTAGCGAGTAACAAATATTTTGTAACGGATATGTATCTCGACCCTGATGAATATACAGGGTGGTCCATTGAAAGTGACTGGGCCAAATATCTCACGAAATAAGCATCAAACTAAAAAACTAGAAAGAAAGAAACTCGTATAGCTTGAAGGAGGAAACCAGATGGCGCTATGGTTGGCCCACTAGATGGCGCTGGCATAGGTTCAAAAATGATTCAAATGGCTCTGAACACTATGGGACTCAACATCTGAGGTCATCAGTCGCCTAGACTTAGAACTACTTAAACCTAACTAACCTAAGGACATCACACATATCCATGCCCGAGGCAGCATTCGAACCTGCGACCGAAGCAGCAGCCGGCGCTGTCATAGCTCAATCTATCACAAAGCGAAAAAAGTGATCCAACTAAAACATTCATATTTCTTTACGTACTACACGAATATGTAATAAAAATAGGGGTTCCTATTTAAAAAAAAACTGTCTTGATATCCGTTTGACCTATGGCAGCGCCGGCTAGCGGGCCAACCATAATGCCATCTGGTTTCCTCCTTCAAGCTAGACAAGTTTCGTTCTTTGTAGTTTTTTCGTTTGACGCTTATTTCGTGAGATATTTGGCCCGGTCACGATCAATGGACCACCCTGTATACGGCGCAAAGCTTAATCGTGGCTCTTACAGCCGTAGCCTTGAGGTGCAGCCGCGCGGCCTTGCGGCGGTGTAGTGGCGCCTAGCACACGCGGCGTGGACAGGTGCTCGCCGGCTTGCGGTCGATACTACAGAGGGCCGGAGGCACGTGGGGGTACCGCGTGCTGCGGACAGCGTTTACCGGCAAGTGGCCGCTCCGAGGCGTTTGCACTTGCTCCTCCCCTCCTGGCGAAATCGCAGAAGTACACAGCAGTCCACAAGCCATTGCAAAAGAGAACTTTGATAGTCTAAAGCAGTGTTCGTCAACTTTTTTGTTAAAGGGCTAATACTGACATTTTTGGCAGCAACTCGGGCCGTATATGTAACGATCATTTAATTAGTAGGTAACCATATAAATTAATAAGGTATGAGCCAACAATAGACAAGCTACAGTAAGAGCGTGATTAGGTGGCCTCTGGCCAGCATGTACTGATCCTTAAAAGTCGGTACGATCCGGAACACTTCGTCTCGATTGTTCTCTGTTTCGGATTGCTGCCATATTCAGCGACCCCTGTTGCCTGATGAAGTGCTGTTGTGTTGTCTGTGGAGCGGATGGTTAACTGATAACAGTCACTGTACTTATCTTTAAATGCATTGTGCAATGTAAGACACGATAACAAATATTTACTAAATGTTTTGAAAGTCATTTTCCTTCTACTCATCGCGTTGTATCATAATATCCTTAATTTAATTTCATATTCTTTTCTCCAAATGTGCATCACACTTGAAGTTGTCCCTCTCTCCAATGCGCATTCACGAATCCGTGTTACTTCCGTCCCAAAATTTATATCATAGCAGCTGATCGGTAGGAGTGGCGCACGCAGCTGCGTTTTTAGTACTGGAAAACAAACAATAAAACACTTCAACACTTCCCCTCTCACATCCTCTAACGTCGCAGTGGCCGCGCTACTTTCCTTGCGGTGTCACCGCCAGACACCACACTTGCTAGGTGGTAGCCTTTAAATCGGCCGCGGTCCGTTAGTAACGTCGGACCCGCGTGTCGCCACTATCAGTGATTGCAGACCGAGCGCCGCCCCACGTCAGGTCTAGTCTAGAGAGACTCCCTAGCATTCGTCCCAGTTGTACAGCCGACTTTGCTAGCGATGGTTCACTGACTACATATGCTCTCATTTGCAGAGACGATAGTTTAGCATAGCCTTCAGCTTCGTCATTTGCTACGACCTAGCAAGGCACCATATTCATTTACTATGTGTTCTGAACAGATAATATTGTGAATCATGTACCGTCAAGAGCGACGTTCATCATTAATGGATTAAAGTTAAGTATCAAACTAATTACGTCCGCTTTCTGAATTTTAATTCCTTCTCATGTTCCAGACCTGACGTCAGTATAGTCCTTCCCTAATCACGCCAGTCTGCGTGAGCTAAAACGCGTGCATTTCGGCCTCCACTAGTGACACGGTGTTGCCTCTTCAGCCGACACAACATACCTCTCTGCCCCTGAGGTAAGCGGCCAATTTTACTTAACTTCCTGGCAGATTAAAACTCGGGACCTTTGCCTTTGGCGGGCAAGTGCTCTACCAAATGAGCTACTCAAGCACGACTCACGACCCGTCCTCACAGCTTCAATTCTGCCAGTATTTCGTCTCCTACCTTCCAAACTTCACAGAAGCTGTTCTGCAGGGTTCGCAGAAGAGCTTCTGTGAAGTTTGGAATGTAGGAGACAAGGTACTGGCAGAATTGAAGCTGTGAGGACGGGTCGTGAGTCGTGTTTGGGTAGCTCATTTGGTAGAGCACTTGCCCACGAAAGGTAAAGATCCCGAGTCCGAGTCTCTGTCCGACAGACTGTTTTAATATGCCAGGAAGTTTTGTATCAGTGCACACTCCGCTGCAGAGTGAAAATCTCATTCTGGCAAATTTACTTAATTCACTGCCGAATTCACCAATTTCAATTAAAATTAAACCGGTTTTAAAATATCACTGTCTTTGTAAGTATTTTTGTTTGTTACTGAGCAAGAAAATTACACTGTTAAGAAACTCTTAACGTGAGCTGAAGTTTTTTGGATTCGGTTGTTACTTGCTGGGTGCTTATTAATTAGAATTACTGCTGAGAATCCCGGGCCGCACGAATAATTGATTCGAGTGGCATGCGGGCCCCATGCCGCAGTTTTATGGTCACTGGTCTAAAGTTTTTAGCTCATGATGCCTCAGAAAATGCGAGGCGTAGCTATAGCTGACAGTAAGGCCTGTGGACGAACCTACTGAATGAGGGCGAAGTGAATGCGTCGTCCAGAAGGCGGTCACAAGCGTACCCGAAAACGAGAAGAATCAGTGATTCGCTTTGATTCATCGCCTTGCGATTGGGAAGCAGCAGGAACTGTTGGAACCGACAGCTTGGACGATCTGGTACCGAACAGACAGAGAACATGAATACAATGAAATGGTAGTAAAGTTAAGTGTTTTTCTCTCAGAGCAGAGGAAAGAGAAACCGTGAAGATACACAAGACAACATACTGCTTAGCATTAACATAAGCGATTGCGGTAGCAATATTACTGTCGGTGAAGTAACTTTCAGTATCAGTAGCTACTGTAGATAGATCAAGGTGGTGATAGTACTAATAGGGGCAGTTATAATAGTTGTGGTGTTTGGTATTCCAGTATTATATTCTGTTGAAATAGCTTTAACAGTCCAGTATGTAAGTCTTTTATTCCACGCTAAAACATTAATTTCAAATGTCAAGGAGAGCATAATGATTCTTTAAACGTTACTAAGTGAATGGAAAAAGCGCCCACTTCGCGTTCTGGCGAATGATATAGCCAGCGGACTGGAGTAAATGCCATCGAGGGAGCAGTACAATGATCTAAGAACAAGAAACAACGGCATCCAAAACCAGCCGTTGCGTTCTCAAGAATCAAGACAAGTACAGCATTTTAATGTAGTCAGTCTTCCTACTGTATTATGGGTTAGTATTGTGGCAGTGTTGTTTCACGTACCATTAATATTTTTTAAAGACTGTTACGAAATTAGTTCTACGAAGCGCAGCGCCTGTAAGGTTAATGAAGAATATCTCGTGTTTTAAATCAGCATTTGGCGATTAATTTTACAAATTATGTGAGATAGAAGTGGATATTTATTTTCAGTACCTTGGTGTGGTGTGCGGTTTTTAAATCGTTTGGTGAACCTAAGACAACCGTTCATTCCTTCAATTAACATTTTGTGTTCAGCTGTTTAGCTAGTGGCGCTATATTGACAGAACATTATTTAATGTAGTTAGCTGCTCAAAGTTGGGCCCCAGTTATGATTTTTATACTGGTAACTCAGTTTCCTCATGGTATATTTATTTAGGACCCTTATCGCAATGGTTAACCCGATTCATACAAGAACTACAATATTATTGGACTCAGGAGCTCAGGATTAGAGGCAATCTTGAATAAACTTTAAACAAATCCAGTCTCTCTCTTTTATGCCCCCCCCCCACCCCCGCCCCCACTCCGGATAACCGCAAGTGTTAGCACGCCGCTTCCGGGATTCGAAGAGGCGCGGCAGCCCCGGATGGTGTCTGATGTGGTATTTAGGTGGGTTCCCACATCCCACTAGGTGATTACCGGGCTGGTACCTGAGTCCTGCCTCAGTTACCCGATTGGCAAGCATTTCTAAAACATTTAGACTTTCACATGGGCTAAATTCAGATGTATGGTGAGACAAAAGAAATTATTCACATAGTTAAGGGAGGCGAAAATTTAGTAGTCATGAGGGACTGGAATTCGACAGTAGGAAAAGCAAGAGAAGGAAAAGTAGTATGTGAATATGGACTGTGGGAAAAGAATGAAAGAGGAAGCCGCCTGGTAGAAAATGTCATAATTGCCTTAAATCCCTGGATGTCGTGAATTCAATCGTTTCACTAGTGCTTCATTCGAAGACTTGACAAGTCTTGCCAAGTCTTAGGATGAAATTTTCGTTTATTTGGAGAGATGCAAATGTGGCCTGGAAATGGTATAGTCAAATGCTGAAACTGGTAGCCTTCCAAATGAAATAATATCGTAAGTTATACGGCTGTTGGAGAATTTCATTGAGAATGACAGTCACTATCGTCAGGTGAGCTGACAAACTGACCTCCTAGGGCCTTACGACCGTCTCAGTGTACACCTCGTGCCCCCTCAGAAATCGTCCGCGCTTGGGAGCCGTCGCGGCGGAAGAGCCGATTATGTTGGCCTGTGGCCGGCGACGCCCGGCGAGGTGTGCCGGCTGTAGCATTGTGGATGGGGGCACGGCATCTGCCTTGGCCACCAGTTCATTGTGTTTGCTATATACTCAGCCCCAAAGCTTGGTGAGACTCTACCCGCTGTCCCGGTTGATAAGATTGTCGCTAATGGGTATTTGGATGGCATCCCTACCGACACTGCTCCAGTATTTCCGCATACGGGGTGACCAAAAAGTCAGTTACCATTTGAAAATTCAGTACTTGACGAAATAATTTATGGAGACAGGTAAAAACTGACATATACGCCTGACATGTTGTTTTCTTTGGAAAAGAAACAAAGTTCCCAAAATTACCAACAGATGGCGCTTAATATGACACAAAAGCAATAATTAGTATAACGATTTTTTAGCAAAGACGATGTTCCTTATAAAAAATGCTCGGCATGTCGGCTTCCTTCATCAAAAATACCTTTAGTCGTAGGACAGTATTGTGAACAGCACTATACAGCTTATCTATAGGTATGTGAGAAATTGCCGCCTGATGCTGCCTTTTAGCGTCCCTAATGAGGTCAGACAATCGTGCTAGACTTGCGACTTCAGCTAAACCCACAACCAGTAACCACACGGATTGAGGTCTGGGGACCTGAGAGACTAAGCGTGTGGCAGTAGCGGCTCAGGACGCGGCTCTCACCAAACAATGTGTGCAAGAGATCTTTCACACGTATAGCAATATCAGGTGTAGCGCCGTCCTGCATAAAGTCATACCTCCCAGCAAGTGTTTGTCAGCCAGGCTAGGGATGATGCGATTCTGTAAGATATCGGTGTACCACGCATCCGTCACACTGACAGTTTGAGAAGCAGCACCCCACATTTCCTCGAAGAAAAAGGGCCCGATCACGACTGATGTGGTAAATGCACACTACACCGTGCTTTCTCGTCATTCAGTGAGGTTTTCACGACAGTTCTAGAATTTTCGGTAGCCTAAATGCTGCAGTTGTGGGTGTTGACAGACCCTCGGGTGTGAAATGGGCTTCGTGGGTCTACAACACATTAGACAACCGAGCGTCATCTGCCCCCATTTTTTTTTTCAGTGCCCAGCCCACAAATGCTCTCCGTGTCACAAAGATGGTGAGCCTACAGTTAATGATGAAGCTGGATTTTGTACGGATAGCATTGGAGGGTACACCTTAGTGCTCTCCAAACGGTGCGACGTGCGAGTTCACGAGCGCCGGCTTCACCATGCGGATATGAACCCGCTGAAGTCCCCATTTCTTCATGGACGATTCGAGCAGCAGGAGCACTTTATCTCTCTTTACGAGGCCTATCGTTTAAACAACCCGTCGTTTCAAACTTCGTGATCATTTTCTTCAGAGCGACACTGGTTGCAGGACTTTTACCCGTTCGAATACTCTTCTTACGGCGATACGATCGTAAAGCTGCAGTAACGGATTCTTCATTCTGATAGTAAAGCTTCACTAACAGTACCTTTTCTGGTAAAGCCAACATACCGCGATTGCTGGTGCATCTGACTTCCTCGCTGACGCCATATGACTAGCCGTGTCCTTGGCTCAAGATGGTACAGTGTAGACAGAACTTCCTAACTACGTCTCTCACTACAACTTATTTTAAACACGATTCTCACGCGGCGTCACTGACGCGTTGCTCTCCAGTGCCATCTGTTCGCCGATTTGTTTGCTTTCAGTAAAACATGTTATTTCAGGCATTTGTGTCACGTTTACTTCTCTACCTACATTATTCCGTGAATTATTGCATTTTCAAATGTTAACGGTTTTTGGTCAACTTGTATGTGCTGAAATGCTGCTGCGTTCATATTCCATTGTGTCTTGGCTGGCAGTAGTGTGCGGCCGCCGACTTGTTAGGATACATTAGTCGAGTGTGTCTGTAGTGTCCTCGGCAGTAATCTTCGATGGTGCACACTCTGTGTCCAGTACATAATTTGCCATATTGGGAAGGAACCTGATATGTATCCCGGGCTTCCACAAACCGATGTCATTTTTGACAATCCCCAATAGTGATTCAATAGTGAGTGCAATGATGGTCCAGTGACGTGTTTAGCCTGTAGTGTGTTGAGTGTGCAGGGTGCATAGAGAAGATTCCACGATGTTTTGGTGTTCCTCGTACCATGACTTGTGCCTGTTCGTTATGTTTACTTCAGCGTTCTCACTGACTAAATGTTGTCTTATCTTCTAAATCTTCGCGTTGTGTACCCTCTGGATTCTCTCATTTTCCAAGAGGACAACAGTCCTTTTCATACAGTTGCACGAGTACCTTTCTCGTTTGAGGAACATTCAGCTTAGACCGTTGTGCTAACTCACCTATACTACTATATAATGACTATATAATGACTATATAATGACAAGTCGTAGTTTAACGTTGTTACCAAAAATCTCGAAACGTTATTGAGCGATTTACTTCAGATTTTTATAAGATAATCTAATAAGCGTTCAGACGTACGTAGGTTAACATTTTTTAAATATATGTGGTATATAAGTATATAGATACTACGTGGTAAACGTTGTCCGAAAAAAACTCTGTAAGTTCTTGACCAATTTATTTCTAATCTTAAAATATTTTACTAAATGTTCAGATGAACATAGGCTACATACGTGTTTAATATGTACGGCATACGAATAAATGTGTAACATATAAGGGGAAATGTTGCTAGTAAAAGTTTAAAAAGTTCTTGACCTACTTACTTAAATATTTACACGATACTCTACAAAATGTTCAAACAGACAGAGGCTATATATATTTTTTAAAATATGTATTTAATATACACTGAAGAGACAAAGAAGCTGGTACACCTGCCTAATATCGTGTAGGCCCCCCCTCGAGAACGCAGAAGTGCCGCAACACGACGTGACGTGGACTCGACCAATATCTGAAGCAGTGATGGAGGGAACTGACACCATGAATCCTGCACGGCTGTCCATAAATCCGTAAGAGTACGACGGGGTGGAGATCTCTTCTCAGCAGCACGTAGCAAGGCATCCCAGATATGCTCAATAATGTTCACGTCTGGGGAGTTTGGTGGCCAGTGGAAGTGTTTAAACTCAGAAGACTGTTCTAGGAGACACTCTGTAGCAATTCTGGACCTGTGGGTTGTCGCATTGTCCTGTTGGAACTTCCGAAGTGCGTCGGAGTGCACAATGGGATGAATGGATGCAGGTGATCAGGAAAGATGCTTACGTACGTGTCGACTGTCAGAGTCGTATCTAGACGTGTCAGGGGTCCCGTATCACTCCAACTGCACACGGCCCACACCATTACAGAGCTTCCACCAGCTTGAACAGTCCTCTGCTGACATGCAGGGTCCATGGATTCATGAGGTTCTCTCCTTCCCAGTAAACGTCCATCCTCTAGATACAGTCTGAAACGAGACTCATCTTACCAGGTAACGCATTTCCAGTCACCAGCAATCCAGTGTCAGCGTTGACGGGTCCAGCCGAGGCGTAAAGCTTAGTGTCGTGCAGTCATTAAGGATACACGAGTGAGCCTTCGGCTCCGAAAGCCCACATCGATGATATTTCGTTGAATGGTTCGCACACTGACACTTGTTGATAGCCTAGCATTGAAATCTGCAACAATTTGCGGAAGGGTTGCACTTGTGTCACGTTGAACGATTCTCTTCAGTCGTCGTTGGTCCCATTCTTGCCTTTTCCGGCCACAGCGATGTCGGAGATTTGACGTTTTACCTGATTCCTGATATCCACGGTACGCTCGTGAAATGGTCGTACGGGAAATTCCCCACTTCATCGCTACCTCGGAGATGCTGTGTCCCATCGCTCGTGCGCCGATTATAACACCACGTTCAAACTCACCTGCCATTGTAGCAGTAGTAACCGCTCTAAGAACTGCGCTAGACACTTGCCTTATATAGGCTTTGCTGACCGCAACGCCGTATTCTGCCAGTTTACATATATCTGTACTTGAATACACATGTCTATTCCAGTTTCTTTGGTGCCTCAGTGTAAAAAGATGTAACAATTACTTTTGGAACGGAAGTGTTTTACCTACACTATACTGTTTCATCATGGCTAATCACTGTTCTGCAGCGTGTTGGTCCTAGGCTGTACAAATAAATCCACAACACAGTCTAATGTTGTCGCGGACATGAAATACCATGTCAGTTACAGATGCCCACATCGCTATTGTTATCTATTAACGGTGTCTTTGCAGCGTACGGGCTGCAATGCTCTGCTAATGCTGCCTGCAGGGGAGCCTAAAAGAAGTATGTTGCACTAGTTAGGATCGGTCAATGGGCCAGTTAAGGAAGAAGGAAATGAGTCATCATTTATAGCCACCATTTAGAGTTGATTTCCAAAATTGGGGGACACTCATTAGAACAAAGAAAATTGCAGCGTTGTGTGGCATTTGATGAACGTTAACTAACGTGTAGTATACGTAAAACGCCATAAGTAAAGCAAAACACAGTATCTAGAAATGGTTAGGTCCGAATGCAGAATATGTCTGAAGTGTACACAGGGGATGTGTCAGTTTAGTGTACGTGACGAATCTTCAGTAGGGACCATAAGGAATCCGAGCAGCGATACAGCACATGCAATGGAGTGTGATGTGGTATTTAGATCTGTCTATCTTGCAAGGCTTCTGTACGAACGGCGGAGGCTGAATTACTGGATTCTCAGAGTTTTCAGGCACGTTCTATGGAATTTAAGTCGGCTGGGCCATGCTGTTTCTCCCATACACTGAACTGTTTATTGGCGAACCTAAAGCAGCGGTGTCAGGACGTAACAAAGTATCAGGAATGTCATTTCCATAGGGCAGATGGAATGCATCCGCAAATGTTTAACGTCAATTAGGTCAGCAGCAAATACTGCCTACTGATCGCAGCAGGAAGTGTTGGTAATCCCTGTTTGAATTTCGTGGACAAGGAATATGTGGTTACAAATTATCACAGAATACGAGTGATAGTCTACTCCTATCTCTGTGCGACTTCCTGCGCAATTATTGTCTTTGAATAGAAGTGTCATTTCTGTGTGTCTCTTGCGTATTTATTGTACTATACTGCAGAAGTTCTTTCCGAGTATCGTCCGAGTTTTATTGAGCTATGTTACTTGACAATGACACAGCATCCGAAAGTGAGTCTAGTTCTTAAGTTTTACACACAAATATACTTTATTCTGCGAAAGTTAGCTGAGAAATCTTGAAACTGATATACAGGGTGATTCAGCTGCCCCTACATATGTGTTTCATGCAAGCCGCAACGCCTTCAAATACAATGCAAAAGCTTCACCAACTGCGTCATAGTCGCGTATACAAACAGTGATCCAATACTGTCAAATGTTTTTTATTCCAGTCTTGACCACAATATCAATTCTTTAGACGATGATCGGTTTCAGTCGGTAATGACCATCTTCAGATCCCCAATACACAAATACATACACCTAGAGAACAGTGTGTCATTCAAACATAACGTAGCAATACGTATCACAATATATTATCATACAACCAGGGAAATGTACAGATAAAAATACGGTAAAACGTACCTTTTTTACACCATGTCCTAAAGTGATAAGGCCATAATGGCATCGTCAAAACATATAAATATAATCAGTGCAGCATCGTCATATAGATCTAAAATAAGGTGTAGAATAGGCCACATCGTCCACACACTAGTGTATGCGTATTCTACACAGGGCAGATAAGGGTCGCGCGCTCGACTTGTTGAAAGAGTTGAAGGCTTACAAAGCCAAAAACCACGAGCCCACTAGCGTACTCAATGGACAAAGCGATTTTGCGCCCAACGCCTACTTTGATTTATTTGATAACGTATTACGATAACCGCATAATGCCCCGCGTATTTATACCTAGCCTTACTCGATGATTTATGTCAAGAGCAGTAGGCATTTGCCTCACCTCCATACGTTAGTCGCTCTAAGCCTGTAATTGATTATGTCCTACCTGTTAATGGAATGTATAGGCAGACTATATAATTTTTTTTAGTGACTGTTAATATGTTGCTTAAACATTTTCTGTGGAAGACATATCACGATGTATGTAAAGCCCTCTAGTGGTAAAGTTCTTACGATCGGTGGCGCCTACATAACATCCTGGCGGCCGACCCAACAGAGGGCGTTGATCATTGATCTGTCTTTTCCAGCTGTCTTATATTATCTTTCATAGGCAATTTATAGGCTGCTCCAGGCAATGTATTACGTATATTAATTGTTGACCATAAATTCACCATAAAAAGGGTCGGACCTATTTTCTTCGTATATTTCCTTTTAATAATTTTATATGGGTAACTGTATTCGTCTTTTAATGTATCACAATTGATTTGTATGATAGTTATCAATTTTAAACATCTGATACATGTATTTTACATAATGCGTTTTTATCAGGTTATGTTTTTTGCGTGTATGATGACTTCATTTAAGCCCACAGTACCGACATCTAGGGAGGATGTAGGCAAACAGATTTCTGGTAGCTACTGTTACTTTAGTAGCCAGTTGCAATAATCACTGTGTGGACGATGTGACCTATTCTACACTTTATTTTATATCCATGTGACGATGCTGTGCTGATTATATTTATATGTTTTGACGATGCCATTATGACCTTACCACTTTGGGACATGGTGAAAAAAAGGTACGTTTTATGGTATTTTATCTGTACAATTCCCTGGTTGTATGATAATATATTGTGATACGTATTGCTATATTATGTTGAAAGACACACTGCTCACTAGGTGTATGTGTTTGTATATTGTGGATCTGAAGATGGTCATCGTCTAAAGAATTGATATTGTGATCAAAGACTGGAATAAAAAAACATTTGACAATGCAAAAGATTTTCGTATTCTCTAGACGCTCGCTGAGTGAAGATTATTAACCATGCAGAAAAAGAAGAAAAAAGGAAATGGGAACTTTTTGTAGGAAACCTAATTTTATACTGGGATATGCTATCGCTAGAGGCAATAGTTTTCGAATTATTGAAGAGAAATGTACAAAAGTGACGTTCAAACGCCTATTTTTAATAACTCAAAAACCGTGGCCTCCAGCAAAAACTTATCCCAGTACAAAACTTAGCTTAATTAAATTTCCTACAAAAATCTCCTGTTCATTTTTGCTCTAAGACTAATAGTTTACACATAGAGAGCGAGAAAATATGATAATATCACACATGGTTTCAGAATGCATTGCAAGATGCTTAAAACCCATAGGTAGGGGCAGCTGAACCACCGCGTATGTACAAATACAAGCGCTTTTAGTAAAATTTTCTAAGGGGTGGAAGAGGTGCGTAAGGACATCGTTGACCCACCACATCTTGGATAATCTACATAGCCCTCCTCCCCCCTGAATATGCGCCTGTATGTACACTACTGTCCATTAAAATTGCTACACCAAGAAGAAATGCAAATGATAAACTGGTATTCATCGGACAAATATATTATACGAGGACTGACATGTGATTACATTTTCACGCAACTTGGGGACATAGATCCTGAGAAATCAGTACCCAGAACAACCACATCTGGCCGTAATAACGGCCTTGATACGCCTGGGCATTGAGTCCAACAGAGCTTGGATGGCGTGTACAGGTACAGCTACCTATGCAGCTTCAACACGATACCACAATTCATCAAGAGTAGTGACTGGAGTATTGTGCTCGGCCACCATTGACCAGACGTTTCCAATTGGTAAGAGATCTGGAGAATGTGCTGGCCAGGGCAGCAATCGAACATTTTCTGTATCCAGAAAGGCCCGTGCAGGACCTGCAACATGCGGTCGTGCATCATCCTGCTGAAATGTAGGGTTTCGCAGGGATCGAATGAGGGGTAGAGCCACGGGTCGTAACACATCTGAAATGTAACGTCCACTGTTCAAAGTGCCGTCAATGCGAACAAGAGGTGACCGAGACGTGTAATACCATCACGCCGGGTGATACGCCAGTATGGCGATGACGAATACACGCTTCCGATGTGCGCTCCCCGCGATGTCGCCAAACACGGACGCGACCATCATGAAGCTGTAAACAGAACCTGGATTCATCCGAAAAAACGCCATTCGTGCACCCAGGTTCGTCGTCGAGTACACCATCGCAGGCGCTCCTGTCTCTGATGTAGCGTCAAGCGTAACCGCAGCTATAGTCTCCGAGCTGATAGTCCATGCTGCTGCAAATGTCGTCGAACTGTTCGTGCAGTTGGTTGTTGTCTTGCAAACGTCCCCATCTATTGACTCAGGGATCGAGACGTGGCTGCACGATCCGTTACAGCCATGCGGATAAGATGCCTGTCATCTCGACTGCTAGTGATACGAGATCGTTGTGATCCAGCACGGCGTTCCGTATTACCCTCCTGAACCCACCGATTATATTCTGCTAACAGTCATTGGATCTCGACCAACGCGAGCAGCTATGTCGCAATACGATAAACCGCATTCGTGATAGGCTCCAACCGACCTTTATCAAAGTCGGAAACGTGATGGTACGCATTTCTCCTCCTTACACGAGGCATCACGACAACGTTTCACCAGGCAACGCCGGTGAACTGCTGTTTGTGTATGAGAAATCGGTTGTAAAGTTTCCTCATGTGAGCACGTTGTAGGTGTCGATACCGGCGCCAACCTTGTGTGAATGCTCTGAGAAGCTAATCATTTGCATATCAGTGCATCTTCTTTCTGTCGGTTAATCGGTTAAATTTTACGTCTGTAGCACGCCATCTTCGTGGTGTAGCAATTTTAATGGGCAGTAATGTAGTACAAATGAGAGGGGGATCATGACTGTCATCACTTCACCCCTACTTAGATGACCCCCCCCCCCCCGACCTCCACTCCCCCCCCTCCCCCCCCAAGTCCCTCTACCCGTCTTGGATCCGCACCTGAGTTTGGTGCACAGGCCATGGTCGTGACTCCAACTTTCCCCCGATGACCCCAGTGACCGCCCTGCCCTGACTTTGACCCTCACTCGCGTGTGGCGCAGCCGTCAGGTGAGACGTGTCTTCGTGTGCCCGCAGGCTGTCGGCGCCGCGGCTGGAGGCGCGCTCCTCGTCTGAGCCGCAGCTGTCGCGCCTGCCGCCGGGCCTGACGGTGGACGAGCTGCCCCGCTACCGCCGCCGCCGCCCGCCGCAGCACCTCTGTCCACAGGACAACCTGAGGCCGGCGCGGGACGCCTCCTTCAAGGCCGTCAAGTCCGAGTACCGTCGCCGCTTCCTCTCCTACCCGTTACAGGTGAGTCACTGCAAGTGCCGACTGGAGGCAATGTAAAATCTGCTCCAACATGTTACCATTCGAATTGTTGCTTTCCGTAAATGGAATTATTTCTTATCGTCAGAAAAATACTAAAAACATTTATTTGCAGTGAGACACATGCAGCAAAATTTTTATGACAAAATGAATGACAAGAAGTGCTCTCAATTTTTTTCTGAAAGCTGTATAATGAACTATTTACACTGAGTCACCAAAACCCTTGAATAGGCCCAGCATGTCGTATTGGTTGTCGCTAGCAGGATTCTCCGGAGCATTTATCTTAGAACAGTTCAAAAATGGTTCAAATGGCTCTGAGCACTATGGGACTTAACATCTATGGTCATCAGTCCCCTAGGACTTAGAACTACTTAAACCTAACTAACCTAAGGACATCACACAACACCCGGTCATCACGAGGCAGAGAAAATCCCTGACCCCGCCGGGAATCGAACCCGGGAACCCGGGCGTGGGAAGCGAGAACGCTACCGCACGACCACGAGCTGCGGACTTGGAGCAGTCCTGTTAGGAATGGATTCCTAATGCCCCATATTCAAATCGGCAGTGATCTGACTCGTAGTAGACCAGGGCCACTCAGCACGCACGATTTGGGTAGTGGAGCCATCGGGGTTACGTAGAGCAACAGAGAGCACCAGGAAGAGGAACGGGTTACCTCACCTGCCGGCCGTCCGCTTTGACCGAGCGGTTCTACGCGCCTCAGTCTGGAACCGCGCTGCTGCTACCGTCGCAGGTTCGAATCCTCCATCGGGCATGGATGAGTGTGATGTCCATAGGTTAGTTAGGTGTAAGTAGTTCTAAGTCTACGGGACTGATGACCCCAGATGTTAAGTCGCATAGTTCAAATGGTTCAAATGGCTCTGAGCACTATGAGACTTAACTTCTGAGGTCATCAGTCCCCTAGACTTACAACTACATAAACATAACTAACCTAAGGACATCACACACATCCATACCCGAGGCAGGATTCGAACCTGCGACCGTGGGAGTCTCGCGGCTCCTGACCGAAGCGCCTAGAACCACTCGGCCACCGTTGCCGGCTAAGTCCCATAGTGCTTAGAGCTATTTGACCCATCACTTGCTGGCCCTAACAGTCGCTGCACCTCGAGGTGTCAGACGAAACAAGTTGCCGCAGTTGCAGATCTGCAACATATTTTTTCCCCATTGTGATGGCTATGCGGAAATATTTAGTATCACTGGACCAAAAATTAGTCAGCACAATGCGCACGCTCAGATGAAACGTTTAGTCCTTACTCGTGGCGGAACGATCGAGTCACGTGCTCAACCACTTGCGCACTGCACCTACGTGAGCGTTTGGTGGTATTGATCAGGAAGACATTTACGCTTCAACCGGACATTGTACGCAAACATGGGTAAATGTAAGGACGTCACACAATGGCAAAACGGGGCAATTGTCGTACGACGTGTGGAGTTACTGGATTTGTTGGTGTTTCGCCGTCGATTGTTCAGTATGCCTACAGCAGTGGTGTAACACACGTAGCCACAGAAGACGAACTCAGAATTATGGTCGGAGAGCCCACCCGGCTTGCCGCGCGGTCTAACGCGCTGCTTCCAGAGCGGGAAGACGTCCGATCCCCTGCACGAATCCGCCCGGCGGATTAGTGTCGAGGTCCGGTGTGCCTGTGGATGGTTTTCAAGGTGGTTTTCCATCTACCTCGGCGAATGCGGATTGGTTCCCCTGGTTTGGCCTCACTTATTGTTGTGTACGTAGTTCCGCGTAGTCAGCGCGTACACAACTTTCCCAATAAAGCGCGCCCCGCTAAGCATAACAGCGCAGGCGCAGCGCTCGTCCGTCTCCGCACTACGATATGGCGCTGTCTTAGAGACGGACCAAATTCTGTTTCCGCCGATCCGCATATTAATATGTGATGCAGCCAATGAGATTGCTGCTAACGTAGAACCTTTTCTCCTCGCGGATCACACTCGCGCAGTGATACCTGAACGCGCGAGGTATTATAACGAGTGTACAGACCTCCGATCAGTCAGTCTGCATCAGTTTGCATTAGTCTGCATTTATCTGCACCTGTCTGTACCAGTCTACATCAATCTGTGCCAGTCTGTAGTCAAGTTTCAGCCTGCGCCTAATAAGATTATCATATTCCTGTACATAGCCATGAAGAGAAATGTATAGAGAATTTGTCAAGTATCAGAGATATGTGAGAATAGGATTAACGTACCAAGACCAAAGGAACTTCAGATTGTCAATTGTAAACAGCATCCAGAATCAAGTTACGTATGATTTTTATTATTTTAATAAATGTGTGTGAAAATTAATCAAGTTCTGTTTAAAGTTGGTCACCGTCAATCTGCTACTCTAAGCGTGCAAGTGGCATTTCTATCGTCTGACCTAACGGCAGAAGATAAACACGCCACGATAAGACCACGAGACATATTGCTGACACTCACCTACTTCGTTAGAGCGACAAGTCAAATAATCTGATGGTGTGTGTACCGAAGGTCTTACAGTACGCACACCACACTTATACTGTGTCGGCGATTGCTGCGCAAACACCGTTTCCACGTACGGGTACACCATAATTACTCTAGCAGGCAAACATATGGGGTTACACTAGTCTGGTATGAGACGTTCCTGGGAGGGGCGGGAGTGGGGTGGGGGTGGGGGGGGGGGGGGTGGGGAGCAATCCACTAGGGGCCGAACCGCACCATAACCTTAGGTTCGGTGTGGGCAGCGGTGGGGTGTGTGAACTGCTGTGGCCTTTTGTGGGGTTAAGAACCACTGATGGTTACGGCGGGACGAAGCCTCTCCGTCGTGTCTAGATCCCCGGTTTAATACAGTACAACACCAGGCTTGGAGAAAGATCCTGACTGAGAGGGACTGGAGATGCATTTCAAGGCTTGTGAATCAAAATCCCTTCGAAAATAGACGGGAATAGCTGCAGGCAGTCAATGAAGGTCCACCCTGCCTATTAGCGGGAGGAAAATGCCACGGGAACTGCATGCAAAGAACATTTGGAGTCGGTCACCTCGCACGAGGCCATTGCTCGTACAGGCACGTCAAGAAGACAACATCAAATTTCATCGGGCTGGAAGAATGTGCGACTGGCTTTCTGAACATTCTACCACCCAAGTACATCTCAACTCACTTGCAGAATCACATGACATGAACCCATAAAACATCTGTGGGACATGTTGGACCAGCGGTTAAAACGCCATCATCATCATCATCTCCACAGTTTGGTGGAACTGCACGATCGAATTCTCAGTGAGTGGATTAACCTTGATGCGTCGTGTCAACACAATCTTGTGGTCTCACTTCCTAACCGAATCCAAAAATCCAGATGATTATCAAGTCCGTGGAAGGGATTACACTGTGTTAAATGGTGCTCGTGCAGAATTTCACTAGGGGTAACTTATTTGTATTCCGGTGAGCTAACTAAACTCTGGGAAAGGCAAATGGGAGCTAACAACCTCTTGCAGGTTCCAAAATATTTGGTAGTAACCAGCATTGCCGCAGATGGAGATCTTGGAGGGTGTATACACGTTGTAACAAAGTTGCTTACCGAACTTAAGTGTTTGACAATGTATCGTGTCTGTAGGTTCTGTAAATCATAGACTACATTTGGAGATTCTCCAGTTAGAGTGTGATAGTGAATGAAAAGATCGATATCGTTATTCTCGACGTGATACGTGTATAATTGTGTTCTTGAAGTTTTATGGTTTTGAAAGCGATACAGAAATACGTTAGTACGAAACAGGATAATGCATGGAGACTATTACTGACAGTATTGTATTACTACCGACTGGCAACTAGAGTACAATCTTGTGATTACAGTCAAGATGTGATATCATCTCAGAATTAATTGCTCGATATGTACAACAGTTCCTGTTCGTACTCGAGCAGCAACTATGACGGTCGTCTTCAGTTTATCCTTTTCTTTCATGCTAGTGGAATGTTAACTGAGAATGTGTGAAGTAATGTATTAAAGTTCTCTCTGCCCAGCTCTATCAATCAATGCCGAATAACTTTTTACATGAGGGCCAGAGGTGGACCAACGGGTTACGACTTGCTCCATTTGTAAAGTTCTTTCTCTTGAATAAATCATCAATTTCTTCTGAAATTGTAAACATTTGTTTGTTTGTTCCTTTACACCACATTTGCTCATTTCCGTCCCATTCGGATAATTCCTAAGTGATGCGTCATTTATTTTGTCTTGGAGTGTACATGACTGTTGCAAGCATAAAGGTAAACGTGGTATTTTTGTGTATGTGTGTGTTGGGGGCAGGGGGGGGGGGGGGAGGGATTAGGTTACATAATCTAATACCTTTTTCTCGTCGCGTGATGTTCGTACTGTTCCACGAATTGCTGGACTAATCTCTAGTTACTTGTTTGGAAGTCCTTCACTACCAGTCTTTCATTGTTTATTGGTGCTACTTCTACTTATAATTCATTTTTATCACACTATTCTGGCAGGTGTAACCAGGATTTTAGTTTAACGGATGTTGTCTTTTTCACCTACTTACCAAAACGTTGATTTTACTAATTTCTGGAACGTACTATGATTTCTGCGTTACTGGTACTGACAATAAGAGTAAATCTGTCTCAAATGCAAAGACAAATTGTTCCTTTGGACACTGAATTATTTGTTGTGCCAAATATGATGCGATTTACTCACACGACGGTTGATATCACCCAGTAAACGTTCCTTTATATTTTATATTTTATTTTTGTTTTGTAATATTATTCGAAGTTCCTTTTACAGTAAAATCTTAAGGCTGGAGATTGCCTCAGCTGGATGAGAATGTGTGAAAAGTGGTGATGTGAGACAACTAATACGTCATTGATCTAAACAGGTGGGGGAGTGGAGGGGGGAAGGGGGGCAGTCTACGCTGCTAAGAGGTTTGCCCCAGTCATGTCAGAATCTGTTTACCAAACGAGTTCACAATTTGTGACCCTCAGCTACGAGAATTGAATTCACATCAAAACAACAAATACGAATACCAAGCAAAGGACTCTATCATGTATGTTCTCCTTCCTCAATAATTTCTGCCGAATAGCAGAGCATACGAACCTCGTTACACCCGAAGACGTGATTAATAAGTTTCACAAGTTGTCTGGTCCATTTTACTATTACCTGTACCTCTTACACCTGATCCAGTTATTTCTCCATCATTGCATTATAGGTTCTCGTCACTTCTTGTAGCCGCAGAAAGCGAGAAGATGATTAAATAACAAGCTGTGTGTTATTGTGTGGATTGTGTACAACATAGTAGGCACATTCCAGTAATTCGTTTACTAGACGCTACGTGGAAATGTAAATACTGACGCCGCAATTTCTCTTGTATCTGCTTATTACAGAAATTAATTGAATTCCACCCATACTATAAAACGCAATTTTTATATTGCTTTTGGAGGAGCAAAACTCGTGACGAAGCATCCCCGGTTATCAATCATGCTACAAAAGAACCTCCGCGCCAACATTTCACGCTGACGATTAGCGTGCTTCAGTAACATGTGCGCGTAATTACACTACACGTGTCGGCGACTAAGCGTACGAGTTGGTAACGGGTGCGAGTATCGATTACTCTCTCGCACTATGTAGCGTGTAGCATTGTTTACCGGGCTCCTCCTGCTCTCTGTATTAAGCGTTGTCCGAAGCTTTCCAGTGCCTGAAATACAGCGTCGCGTAGAAAGCTTTGTTGTCATTCAAGGGTGTTTACAAAAAATGAGTTACGCCACTAATATTTTGTTGCTGACAACTGCGTAGTACACTCATTCATTAGTTCATTCTTTCTTTCATTTACAAATAGTGCTCCGTAAATCCCGTTATGAACGAGTCAAGTAACACAAGGGCAAGCAGGACCAGTCACAGCGAGCAACTTCGGTAAAATATACTAAAACAGATTATGAAGAGTGTTAAACTAGTCACACTTGTAATTATAGGAATTATTTCTAGATTAGTTTACATAAATTACAGCTTCATTTAGAAAAAGCTACTCCATCCCCTCTTACGTTATTCACCTCCATTTATTATATCTACTAATTTATATGATGCATTTATTTATTTATTTCAGATGATACTGTAACTCTTGAAAATGTTGCAAAGCTATTTAACAGAAATTTACATATCAGAGTCCAGATATATACTATTACATAAAAACAAGTCGTTCTTTAACGTTTTTACCAAAAATCTTGAAAAACATTTGACCTATATGCTTCAAATTTTTACAAGATGATCTGATAAACATTCGACTGGACACATGCTACCATTTTTAACATATTTAATATAGTAATACTTAAAGAGGAAACGATTTTAGCAAAAATCTCGAAAAGTTCTTGCCTGATTTCCTTCAAATTTGGACACGACACCCTAATAAACGTCTGGATGAAAAAAAGTTAAATAAGACTTGTATTTATATAGAAGTATAGATTTGGGCTCGGCTACGTAAATTCCTGTTAAACAGGAATATATATATATATATATATATATATATAGAAAATTTACGAAGTTGTTTACCAAACAATGATCACAATATCTGCGCGTACACACACACACACACTATATATATATTATATGTGTGTGTTCGCGCAGATATTGTGATCATTGATACTGCAATTATGTACTCACTTGGGTGTGTTAGTTTTTTATTCTCTCAGTCTGTCTTCGAGGATACATTTCACGTAATTAATTACTACCTGATGATTTATGAACGTCGCAGCTGCACCAGTAAATGGACTACGCCTGTCATTGTAGACTAACCGTTTTGCGTCCATTTCAGACTTGAACAACTGAGCTGCCGTTCAGCAGAAAATAAGTATTAATGCGTTAATGGTATGCTCTTGCCGCACGTGCATTGAAGTACCAATCAACATAAAAAGGTACAACTTCTAATATCTGTAATTATTAGTCTGCTAATGAAGTAAATACTGATGTTATCTTCTTCAGTACACTGTCCCCAGTCACCAGTAAAAATATCTGTACTTATACCGCTAACACCCTATACAGGGTGAGTCACCTAACATTACCGCTGGATATATTTCGTAAACCACATCAAATACTGACGAATCGATTCCACAGACCGAACGTGAGGAGAGGGGCTAGTGTAATTGGTTAATACAAACCATACAAAAATGCACGGAAGTATGTTTTTTAACACAAACCTACGTTTTTTTAAATGGGACCCCGTTAGTTTTGTTAGCACATCTGAACATACACGCTCTATTCCACTCCGTAATTGAAAACGAAAACCACGTGTGTACGTGTACCTCACCCCTCATGGTAATGTGCATGTGCGTCAGTGAAAAAGACCAATAAAAAGGTGTTAGCTTGTAGACGTAATGTGCGTTCCAGTCTCTTCTGTACCTAAGGTCCATCACCGTTCCCTTCGGATCCCTACGTAATTCGGGGCTCTCCGATACACACGATCGAACAGCAGAGGAGTGGTACTCAAGCGTCAACTTTAGGTTACAATATCTCCGGATGTAATTAACATTTTACAATGTAACAAACGGCACTTATTACGTATTTGTTTATATGTTCAGATGTGCTAACAAAACTAACGGGGTTCCATTTAAAAAACGTAGGTTTGTGTTAAAAAACTTACTTCCGTGCATTTTTGTATGGTTTGTATTAACCAGTTATACTAGCCCCTCTCCTCACGTTCGGTCTGTGGAATCGATTCGTCAGTATTTGATGTGGTTTACGAAATATATCCAGCGGTAACGTTAGGTGACTCACCCTGTATATATAACGGGAAAACGATGTTAGTAAAAATATCCAAAATCCGATTTACTTCATATTTTTACATGACAATAATAAACATTCAGATGGTTTTAAACGACAATGAATAGATTTTCTGTTAACTGCTCGTCATGTTTCCGTTGGACGAGAAAGGCCCACCACGGTTTAATAACAAGTTTAGAAAAATTCTGAGGAAGCAGAGGCTGTTGCAGTCTCCGTTCCAAAGAGAACTCGCAATTGAAGACAAGCAAACGAGAGTCGAAATACGTACGTCTGTGAAAAGATCTATGCGCAAAGCATACAACTACTAACACCGTCATACCTAAGCAAAAAATCTGGCTGAGAACCCGAGAAAGTCCTAGTCCTATATAAAACCACTAGGTGAGTCTAAGGTTCCACCCAGTCACTTGTTGACCAATCTGGTGTGGCAGTTAAAGATAGAAAAACGAAAGCCGAAGACTCAAATTTCACGCAGGAGAATCTTATAGTCGTTTGACCGTCGAACAGACTCCCGTGTGCACGACATACTAATAAGCACTCCTGGCACTCCTGAAAACAAATAAGTCATCACGTCCAAATGGAAGCCGAATCCGGTTTTTCAAAGAGTACACCACGGCACTGGGCCCTTACTTAGGGTGCATTTATCCTGAAACTCTAGCCCAACGCCAAGTTCCAAGCGACCAGAAAAAAGCGCAGGTGACTCCTTGACATAAGAAGGGAAAAATAACGGAACCACATAATTACAGACCAATATCCCTAACATCGGTTTGCTGCATAATTCTCGAACATACTCTCAGTTCGAGTACAGCACATTTCCTTGAGACCGAGAAGCTTATATCCGCGAATCAATATGGTTTTAGAAATCATCGCTTGTGTGAAACTCAGCTTGCCCATTTCTCACACGAGACACTGCGAACTAGGAGTGAAGGGCAACAGGCAGATTTCATATTTCTAGATTTCCGGAAAGCGTTTGACATGGTGTCCCATTGCAGGCTGTTAAAAAAATGTACGAGCATATGGAATAGGATCTCAGATATTTGAGTGGCTAGAAGACTTATTAAATTATAGAACCCAGTATTTGTTCCTTGGCTGCAATTATTCATTAGAGACGAGGGTATAGTCAGGAGCGCCCCATGGAAGTGTCATAGTACAGCTGTTATTCTCTATAGACATACATAACTTGGTGTACAGGGTGGTCAGTAATATGGGTTTGTTTGCTAATGATGCTGTAGTGAATGATAAAGTGTCGAAGTTCAGTAATCAGGGTTGTTTGCTAATGATGCTGTTATGAATGATAAAGTGTTGAAGCTGAGTGATTGTAGGATGAACCATGGACCTTGCCGTTGGTGGGGAGGCTTGCGTGCCTCGACGATACAGATAGCCGTACCGTAGGTGCAACCACAACGGAGGGGTATCTGTTGAGAGGCCAGACAAACGTGTGACTCCTGAAGAGGGGCAGCAGCCTTTTCAATAGTTGCAGGGGCAACAGTCTGAATGATTGACTGATCTGGCCCTGTAACACTAACCAAAACGGCCTTGCTGTTGTGGTTCTGCGAACGGCTGAAAGCAAGGGGAAACTACAGCCGTAATTTTTCCCGAGGGCATGCACCTTTACTGCCGTAATGTTCGGATATAGTGTTAGTAATGTTCTGCTTATGTGGTGCTACAGAATAATGCTGAAGATTAGATGGGTGGATCACATAACTAATGAGAAGGTATTGAATAGAATTGGGGAGAAGAGGAGTTTGTGGCACAACTTGACTAGAAGAAGGGATCGGTTGGTAGGACATGTTCTGAGGCATCAAGGTATCACCAATTTAGTACTGGAGGGCAGCGTGGAGGGTAAAAATCATAGAGGGAGACCAAGAGATGAATTCACTAAGCAGATTCAGACGGATGTAGGTTGCAGTAGGTACTGGGAGATGAAGAAGCTTGCACAGGATAGAGTAGCATGGAGAGCTGCATCAAACCAGTCTCAGGACTGAAGACCACAACAACAACAACAAACAATGTCTTGCTTGACGCAGTCACGTCGGTTAAAAATCTGGGAGTAACGATGCAAAGCGATGTGAAATGGAACGAGTATGTGAGTATTTTGGTAGGGAAGGCGCTTCGTCGATTTCGGTTTATTGGGAGAGTTCTAGGAAAGCGCGGTTCATCCGTAAAGGAGACAGCGTATAGGACGCTTGTGCGACCTATTCTTGAGTACTGCTGGGGTGTTTGCGATCCATACCAGGTCGAATTAAAGGGATACATCGAAGCATTTCAGAGGCGGGCTGCTAGATTTGTTATTGATAAGTTCGAACAACACGCAAGTATTATGGGGACGCTTGGGGAAGTCTAGTGTGAATCCTTGGAGGGAAGGCGACATTCTTTTCAAGGAACGGTATTGGGAAAATTTAGAGAACGGGTATTTGAAGCTGACTGCAGAACGATTCTGTTGCCTCCAACAAACATTGTGCGTAAGGACCACGAAGATAAGATACGAGAAAGTAAGGTTCGTACGGAAGGGTATAGATAGTAGTTTTTCCCTTGTTCTATTTGCGTGTGGAACAGGAAAGGAAATGTCCAGTAGTGCTATGGGGTACCCTCAGCCACTTGCCGTAAGGTGGATTGCGGTGCATCAATGTAGACGTAGATTGTAAAAGGTGAGAGAGTGTATGTTTAAAGTGCATTTTAAATACAGTGAAAACAATGTGGAAATCTGCAAAAAAGATAATTAGTAAAATAAAAACGGAAAAACAGGTGTAGTGCAAAGTACTACATGTGTCAAGAAGAAACCAAATAAAAAACCCACAGATGATGCTGCAATTTCACCGAAGAGTGTCTCGTTAAAAGGACTGTTTCCTCATGGCGGGACATATCCGTAGGGAAATTTATTTGGTAGAAAGCGCGGAAAAAAATACCGAGTATTTTCTTGCTTGTTACTTGCAACTAAGAGACGGATACCCCTGGATCTCTCTACTTGATCTACAGCAAATATACTGCGGCTGATCGAGGTAAATGCTGCTGTATTGTAACAGCCACAGCGTTCAATGAAGAGGAATATTGCATTAATGTTTTCTTAAAAAGGGATGCTAATATAAGACTTTTTTGCGGCTCTTTCTTTCAATTTCCTATTTGAAAACACATCATTCTGACCCCAGTTTGAATTTAAGAACTATTCTGTACATTCAACCTTGCCTTGGAGGTGATGGAGAAACCTGTGAGTGTTTTGCCAAACTGAATCTATCGACTGAAAACATGCTTGAAGATTATGTGATGTGTGAAATTTCTGATATTTTCGAAGAGCATTTATATAATGCAGGCACATGGCTACAACAGAGTGAAACACTTCATGTTTCAGGTTGTGGGTAGATAGACGAAGAGAAAACAGAAGAAACACGAAGAATTTTCGATGGATAGTGCAACACTTAACTATCAATTATATAGGAATGAAACACGAAAAAATAAAATTTATATGGTGTACTGGGTGGCCGAAAGTGCTAAGAAATGCTGCTTGTTAGTACCATTCAAAAGAAATTTCGCTTCGGACGTTCTGAAAGTGAACTGTATGATTGCAAAAACGAAGTTCCAGAACGACATAAGGGTTGATCTGATATGACGACGACGTTAAAGGCAAGTCTTTTTGAACTTTTTTTCTAAAGCCTGAGAAAAGACATTTAGCTTCAGCGATGTCATCTTTCACCACTAATATTTAGATATTGTCATGCTACTCATAACTGGAATAGTCTCTTCGAATAAAATCACATAAAATTGCGTCAAGAAAAGTACCAAAATTTGTATCGATAAACAGGTCGGAAAACGAAGTGATAGCTGTTTTTTACAACTGCAAAGATTAAAATAATTTGGTTTTACAATACAGATCAATAAAAATTTGAGAAAGAAGTGTGATCTAAATGCACACTTTCATTTAAAGGCAAAAAGCTTACATGGGCGACTCCGTAGTCAGCGAACGCATTCTTACATTCGTACGCAATAATGTCCGTAATCACTCTGGATCTTTACCAGCCGGAGTGGCCGAGTGGCTCTAGGCGCTACAGTCTGGAACCGCGCGACCGCTACGGTCGCAGATTCGAATCCTGCCTCGGGCATGGATGTGTGTGATGTCCTTACGTTAGTTAGGTTTAAGTAGTTCTAAGTTCTAGGGGATTGA
The DNA here is from genome assembly GCF_021461385.2 of Schistocerca piceifrons. Taxonomy (NCBI): domain Eukaryota; kingdom Metazoa; phylum Arthropoda; class Insecta; order Orthoptera; family Acrididae; genus Schistocerca; species Schistocerca piceifrons. Next base: position 658,415,164 of record NC_060140.1, read on the forward strand.
TGACCTCAGAAGTTAAGTCCCATAGTGCTCTGGGCCATTTGAACCATTTTTGAACCACTCTGGATGTTTCAGTGTTATCTAAGCATTATGTTTGTCTTTAAGATTCGATAGAAAATTTTTGACCACGCGTGGGAAGAATGCAGTATTGTGGTAGACTAATTGAAGTCTCAAATAAGCGGAAAATGAAAATGTGACTTTTCATCACAATGATCCAGAAATATTTTCATATTATGAACAGTACAGTAAAATACTAAGCAAAATTGTAAAAAGATCCTAGAATAACCATCATCTTGTCTGACACTGTCATATTAGAAAATAAAATAAAATCAGAATGGGAAACCGTTGAAAGAGAGGAGGAAAAGAAGCTGTAGAAGACATTGTTTCTGTTAAAGAGAAAAGGAGCAGTGCAAATACAGCTCGAGTGTAGCACATAATGACAGTTTAAAAGTAGGTTAGGAAATGGATGGAAAAAATTGAGAAGAGATAGCAAAACAGTGCACCGAACACGCAATGCAGAGGATATTTAGTGAGATAAAATCCCACATCCTCATCTAAAACAAGATGAGTCAAAAAGTCAAAGTAGATATGGGGTGGATCGTATCTCGAACAAGACAGTGAGAAGTTGTGGTTCTATAATGTGTGGTGTAACTCGTCACTTAAGTGATGCATAACTCAGGATGTTTTCCTAGATATATTAAAAAGTGCCGCTATTGCGTCGTTCCTTCGTATAGAAAGGGCGACTTCACAGGCGCCAGTAACTACCGACGCTCAGTGTCAATCCATATACCATTTTCTAAATTGAGAACAAAATGTACTCCAGGACGACTCCCCCCCCCCCCCCCCCACCCCGCCTCTGTGTAATAATGGGATACTTAGTTAGCATACAAAAGTTTGGATTTCAAAAGGGCTATTCTATTGAGTCAACTATTTCTACATTTACTGAGCATACAATAAAAATCGTTAAATGATGAAATATCACCAGCTGGTAACTTCTTTAAGTTATCGAATGAATTTGATTATGCAAATCATATTATTCTATTAGAGAAATTAAGCTTTTATGGAATATATAGTTCAGTGCAAGCCTAGTTTTGTTCTTATTTAAGAAACAGAATGCAGGAAGCTACATTAGGCTGTTCGAGTAATACAAAGGGTGACGTCACATCTGCATGGGCAGAAATTACTATGGATTTTTTCAGGTGAGCGTGTCGCCAAATGGACACTTTAAAGACCTTGTACACGTTACTGTCAATACTAGTTTGCTAAATCTTAAATGTACTGAAGCGAACCTCACACCACCAATAGTATTGTCATTACTGCGATCCTCACACCACGATTATTAATGTTAATACTGTCAGCTGGCAACAAGATTTTCCAGGATTGTGATGTCCAAAACAAAGAGTGTAGCGAAATACTCTCAGCTATAGCTGGCAAAAAAACAACAAAAACTAACAAAAGAGCAGGAATGGTTTCGAGAAAGATAGAAGAGAGTGTTTTGTCGCATGTTAATTTGCTGACTGAAATCAGAACCAAGATTTTATAAACTACTTTCGGACGATTTCTGCATCTTTCGACGAATTATTAATGTTGATACAACAGAAAACAGGGAAGCAAAATACGTAATTAAACAATCGCAGTCGACGGGAGCTTAGGAGTAACTGAGATCTCTGGCGACAGGAAGAACTTTCTAATCTATGAAGTTTAATGCTATAATGTCAAAAAAAGCAATTGGCACTCGAAGTAACGAGCTAATACTATGTTTCAAATCATTAAAGAAATCAGTGCTACGGTGAATCCTCCACTGACCATCCCAAAGCGGTAAATACAATGAACACAATGAATACCCCTGCGTAGGCCTCTTAAAACTGTTTTGTGCTGAAAAGCTACTTGAAAAATCGAATCTGATGTTTGATACGTACAAAGACGCATGTAAAATATTAACACTCTGACGCTATGTAGATGGTTCGTGAAGTTCTGCCCACATCTGAATAGCGAATACTGTCAAACAGTTAATACCTTGATACCTCAAGCGCTCGGTACGTATTACCAAGTAATGATAATTTTTTGGGGACATCATTATTACTCGTCAATATTTCTATGCACGCCCTCAAATGGCAGTTTTATTGACGGTTTGACAATATTATTAAACGCTCGAGACTAGAGTTGACGAGGAGGAAATCGACTTGTTCTCTACAGTGAAGGATTAGGAATAAACTAACGAAAACTCTGAAATGATAATGGCGAAGTTTTGCTTGGCAGTGAGGTTGCTGCCTGTTTGCAGAGGCAAATGGCACGTTATGAGCCGAGAGTGCTTGGTGAGTCGGAGGATCTCTGGGCGGCGAGGAAGGTAGACGGGCGGTGGGGGGGGGGGGGGGGGGGGGGGGGGGAGGGCAGTTTGTTTGCGGACAGGAGTGAGCGCAAGCGAGGCCGGCGTGCGTGTCGGTCGCGAGGTCACCGGGATTTTCCCTGTTTACCGCCATCTTCCATGGCGAGATACGGGAACAGAGAGTACACTACGATCTTTGCTTCCATCGCTCGGAATGTAGTTACTCTTTTGTTCCTTAAAATGAATACAGATATGAAAGATATTTTATTACTTAGCAGGGCCAACATGACGTGTAACTGCCGTGGAAGAGTGAAATGTGTTTACTATGCGTAATACCCAAGCAGACAACTCTTTTGTTTATGTCATTTCAATAACGATCGCTTCTACGACTCACCTCACAAGATAGGTTGAAGAAAGGCGAAACTTACGTTCACAGCATTTTCAGGTTCAGAAAAAAATGGTTCAAATGGCTCTGAGCACTATGGGACTCAACTTCTGAGGTCATCAGTCCCCTAGAACTTAGAACTAGTTAAACCTAACTAACCTAAGGACATCACACACATCCTCTCCCGAGGCAGGATTCGAATCTGCGACCGTAGCGGTCTTGCGGTTCCAGACTGCAGCGCCTAGAGCCGCACGGCCACTTCGTCCGGCTTCAGGTTCAGAGAAAGCTACTTTTGTGACATAAACCGCTTTCGGCTGTATACGGACTTTTACAGCAACACGACCGGTTTCGTGATGTCAGATCTTCAGGCGTGCATCTACAAGATAGGAAACGTACAATCGACGTTATGATAAAAACAGGTACCTGTCCTAAGAAGCTATACTCTATGAGACCCAATACGAAATACATGTCAGAAAAACATTAAAGCCCTGGTATGGGAAGGAGGAGGACTCAGCCTTCTCAAAGTAAGAAACTGTAACCAGCAAGAAGCATTTCAAACTGATCAGTTGAACAACTGACATGTTAAAAGCGCGTTTACGTACAATGAAGAGAGAAAAATAGAAAAAATAGAAGCCAAAAGCCCCAGCCAATAAAGTAGAAAGCCTACGGTTAAGAAAAGTCATACTAAGAAGTGGCGGACAGCAACTCCCCAGTTGACTCACCGTGCGGGGCCACGCTGAAGTCAATGTGCTCACGTGTGTCACGGAGGGCGCTAGTGCCACCGTATACGTTGTGGGGCTCAAATGGCTGGCTCCGAGCACTACGGGACTTCACTGCTGTGGTCGTCAGTCCCCTAGAACTTAGAACGACTTCAACCTAACCAACCTAAGCACACCACACACATCCATGCCCGAGGCAGGATTTGAACCTGCGACCGTAGCGGTCGCGCGGTACCAGATTGTAGCGCCTAGAACCGCTCGGCCTCCCCGACCGGCATACGTTGTGGGGAAAGTTACAGTTTCGCACGTATCCACGTATCATGGGGATGGCTGAGGCCCCTGCTCTACAGCACAACCATGTAAACTATAAAATAGTTCAGCTTAAAAATCGTTAAAACCAAATAGACCAGATGCAAGGGCATATAACAACAAATTCAGTACAACTATGACATTACGTGCTTGAAAGGCAATCTAAGCTCGACTGTCGTACTGTGTAACGAGTAATATTTTGTTTTCAGAAGGTTGAGTAGCGCTCCTCCCGTATCACGACTTAAATGTTTTACATTGGTCGTCACAGAGCATAGTTTATCAGAAAAAGTACCTGGTTTTTGCCATAACGACGATTGTTCATTTCTTGTCTTGTAGATGTGCACCTGAAAATGTGATCTGACACCACGAAAATTGTCGTGTTCCTGTAAAGGTTCATAAACAGCTGAAAGTGGCTTATTTCAGAAACGTGGATTGCATCAACTGCGGTTGCGCGCATGAGAAAGAGAAAGCTTATAATAATGTTGACTGCGCTGCACCCTTTGAAAGTCTGGAGGCAGCAGCGCTGAAATACAGAGAACGAATGGTTTTTTACAACTTTTTCAGAAACCAGACTGTAACTACGAAAGTCAAAGGACATGAAAGGATCACATAATTGAGAAGAGATTAAGACAGAGTTACAGCCCTTCCCCGATGTTGTTCAATCTATTCCTTGAAAAGCCTGTGAAGGAAACCAAGGATAAATTTGGCAAAGAAATTCAATTCCAGGGAAACCTTAATGTTTGCCGATGATGCTGCAGTTCTATCAGAAGGACTGCAAGAGAAGTTGAACAGAGTGGATAGTGTTATATCCCAGCCAGTAATGCCACCCGAGCCCGCTGCCAAAAGGTTGGCAGCATCAAAGTCCGGACGCCGTCAGCATAAGCAGCGCCAGCGAGACAGGAAATCGCCGCAAGTCTGCGCGCGCCACCGCTGGCTTCTGGTTTCTTAAGCGCTGGAGTCGCGAGCGCTAGGACAGTTCTGTATTCGCCGCTCAGTTGTGTACTCGCCACCGAATTGCGTACTTGCTAGTCAGTTGTGTGTTTATCGCAGCAGAGTTGTTGTTTGTCGTCAGCCGACGCTGACCTAGCCGCTCCGACTCGAACTACACAGATCTCTGTAGACACGGAGTTCACTATTGTGTTTCTGTATCTTCGTCAATAGAGACAAGTACCGACTTTTATTTAATCAGAGTGTTTGGGTTTTCATCTTTCTGTTCACTGTTCCAGCGGACCGGTCGGCCCGCTATTATAAGGGTGGCGGTGACTTCGTAAGCCGTTTCTACAGCGAATTGTTTGTCGCTACGAACGCCGCCACAAAATATAGTGTCTTGAAAAAGAGGTTATAAGAAGAAAATCAACCAAAGTAATACAAGGTAACGGAATTTAATCGAATGAAATCAGGCTATGATGAAGGAATCTGATTAGGAAATGATACGCTGAGAGTACCTACTAGATGAGTTTTGCTGTTAGGGCAGATAAATATCTGACGATTGACGCTGTAAGAAAGATATAAATTGCGGACTGGCACCAGGAAGGAAGGAATTTCCGAGAAAGAGGTTTCTGTTAACATCTAATAAATTTAAGTACTGAACGCTGACATTTCGCAGTTGACTGTTAAAAATTTTATTTATTGCGACTTCAATTTCAACACATAGCCGTTATCAAGCATTCTGAAAGGAAATAGTCGTCAAATAAAATACGCTGGAGTTAAAAATTAAGTAAAAGACCTATAAAACTGGAAACAAAAGAGTGCCTAAGTGAGATGAAATGACAAAAACGAAAACATTCAAAGAGTACGAGCATAGAGTACAAGGGTATTAGTACATACAGTCGATACCGTATGGTCTGTAGAATGTTTAGGCACAATGGACGCATGTCGCGGATGTATACATGACGTAAAAGGACTAAACAAATAGAACCAAGTTATTAATTACAAGTAGGTAATACCTACATACGTAAGTTCACGTATATGTAATCTTAACTCACACATCATTTAGTAAAACTGAATTGACTTGCCTAATCACAGTACAACTATGGGTACCTTTCACAATGGTGTTGACAAAAATAATAAAATTGTATCAATCACTTTAGCGTATAATTGCATTCTTGCAAAATAAAAGTAGCCCATTGAATGGTAATTATATAAAAAATCGATCTCTACATATCTTTTTTATGGTTTCAGTGGTCCAGTGCCTAAAATTCATTTAGCAAAAGTTTATAGTATGGAGGACAACGTTTTGCTTTGTAAATCACTAAATACTAATTGTTTCCTGTTGCTGATTTATTTCGCCATTTTCTTGAATGCAAACATAATACGTGTCTCACGTAGTAATTCCTTCATTTAAATAATTCTCCAAATTAGATTTGTGTATTTAACAGTCACAACAGACAATGTACTCATGCCATAACTTCACAGAACAGATGTGTAACATGACCTAACCGAGTGAAGCCCTAACCACAACAATAGATCAACACAGAGTGCTCACATGGCATCAATTTATGGCCAAACACTGCAATAGACAAAAGATAATTATCAAAAAATTAGATTACTCTGTCTGTGACAGTAATTTTGTACATTAGAATAGCAGGGTTTCATGCATAATTGTAAAATACATTACTTGCATTAACATTAAAATAATTTTTATCCGTTTTTAAATTAAATGCAAAAATACCTGTATGACTAGTTTTGTAGAGTGGAAATACCTTTGTATAAAAGAGCATACATAATATTTTCTTAAGTAACCAGCCGGATAAAGAAATAGAAATAACAGATAAATACAACATAGAAACAAGCTCCCGAGCAAAAACTGAGGATTCGTGAAAATATCGACCAAGAGTGGAATCGGATGATTCTTTAACAATGAGGCCGTTGTTACAAAAGGAAATGTCTTAAAATACGAATGTAACAGAGTCAAGAATCCTAAATGAAATGAAAGTAAAGATCCATATACGCAATGCATGTGCATACAGACATGCATGATGTGTCATGCCATGAATGAGGATGTAGCATTAGCGCACTACATGCACGCTGCCATGCATCATGCATGTTTGTATTCGTGTGCCTTACATACGTAATCTTTATTTTTATTCCATTTACGATCCTTGACTTTGTTACAATCGTGTCGTCAGATGATGTTTACTGTGACTAGGCAAGTCGGTTCATTTACATATCCACTGATTGTGTGTGCAGGTACGAAGTTACAATGACATTCAGTCATGTCTTGTGGGTGCTTCATCATGCGGTGTACTATCGGCGTACATCAACTTATCACCGCGACCAATCACTCTACCTGTCTTTTCCGATGTCTTGAGAGTCCAATGACGGTGTTCCAAGGTCCAAGCTAACTTACGTGCTCTGTTGTATGCATTAAGCGAGGAACTTAAATGGTGCGATAACTTGCTTCTCTACTCCTAAGTAATAATGTGGTTTAAATGGCATGGATGCTTGTCGGTTCCTAGTGTCCTGCATTGAACTGGCGAGTGAGTAGATACATTGTAGTTAGTATTTCCACTGCTTCACTCTGCGAAAATTTTATGAAATATGAATTACTTTTTGGGATTTCAGTGTTCACAAAATTCTGCCTTCCACAATGTTCTTATTGAAATAAGCTAATAATACTGCGTATCATTTAACTTTCTGTGTTCAACTAGAATCAAGAGCTTTTGAAATACTGTAGCTAGTTAAGAGTTAGGATTGGTAATGTGTCAGGCAACAACGTAACACTTTATCCAGTAAGGATACATTTATAGAATACAAAATTTCTAGAAGCTGTTATTAGAAATATCTCTTAATAGGTGAAATTAAGAAGCTCAGATAAATTCTAGGAGTGACTGATAACCAATAAATATTTAATATTTGGATTTCAAGCTGTAATTATAAATTGAGTAATTTAACATGAAATTTCAAACCGTTTAGTTTCACTCCACTGCAGTGGACATGTTTGAACGTCGGTTAGATAAAGCACAGTACGAACTAAAACAGCGAGAAAAGCATTCCAATTAACAAGTGTTCCATAATAATAAATCAAACGTGAATAAAAATTTAGTATCACAACAGACAATGGGCTATAATGAAACAAACGGGTAATAATAAAAGATGTGAAAACAAAATTTAATTTTTTTGTTGAAAAAAATCAGCAACCATTTGCACTTAAGAAATTTTATTTCTTGACAGGTTTCAGATATCTAGTGTCCTTCAGAAGATTGAAATATCGCTTTATTAGCGGTCGTCAAAAATGAACAGATATTTGCATCATATTACTGTAATACTCTTGATTCACACCCGCATCTAATTCTTCCTTTACCTTCACACTATGTGGGCCATGGAGCCTGGCTCATTAGGCAGTTCATTCGTTCCCTCTTTCTTTATCCACATATTTGTCACCTAGTCCATGGCTGCAGTTCTACACTTCTTTCGCAGTTCTAAAGTTTACAAGCTCATTGAAAACAACACAGGTGTATGGTTATCACAAACGTAACCTGAAACAATTACAGACAAAACTCACATGCCGTCTCAGACCATAACCAAAGACGCCAAAGATATCAAATAAGAGATAAAATCAGGGTCAAATGTGCCTAGTACATAACATTAAACCAATATAGTAGTGTCACGAGCAGTTACTACAGCTTCACAAGATGCGAAACAATTTGCAAATATTGTGATGCTGTGGTATCTGAAACCCAGAACAAGGATCAGGATTAATTTGGTGTCCCAACTTGATGCGTCATTTATCATTCCCAAATATTATTATTTAATAACAATTCAATCATGAGCCAACTGACAGTTATCAAGATTCTTGCGAAATACATACATTTGGTTAAGATTTTTAAATTAAATTCGCAATTTATAAGGGCATTTGCATTATATATAAAATGACAAATAGCATTCAAAAATGTCAATTATGCAACTCAATGGAGATCCGACTACCAACAATTAAACAAACATGTGGTGGCACTCTGATCCCGTATCTAGATCACAACAGAAATGGTTGGTTCAGATGGCTCTGAGCACTATGGGACTTAACACCTGTGGTATCAGTCCCCTAGAACTTAGAACTAATTAAACATAACTAACCTAAGGACATCACACACATCCATGCCCGAGGCAGGATTCGAACCTGCGACCGTAGCGGTCACCCGGTTCCAGCCTGAAGCTCCTAGAACCGCACGGCCACACCGGCCAGCGATCACAACAGAACTACAGTCTGGAACCGCGTGACCGCTACGGTCGCAGGTTCGAATCCTGCCTCGGGCACTGATGTGTGTGATGTCCTTAGGTTAGTTAGGTTTAAGTAGTTCTAAGTTCTAGGGGACTGATGACCTCAGAAGTTAAGTCCCATAGTGCTCAGAGCCATTTGAACCGTTTTTAACCTGAGCAGCAGAACAGCAACGCGTCAGCTGCTCCCAATACAAGGCTGTCACCATATACCAAACAACAAACAGCAAAACCAGTTTCATAAAAATTAACATACTCAGTAATACATAAAAGAGCATTTAAAAATTCAACTATTGCAACTTCGGTATGGGAGCGGCCCACTCGTATCATTGCACGTTAACCCTGGCAGTAATAACGAGAAGCAATTAAAAGAATAATTGCATAATAATTCAAAAAAGATTTTAAAAAATCAAGGTATACCTTCACTAGAGTGTCTTAAAGTTAATAGACACTGTAACTGGGATATGCGCCAAATGGCAGATGGCCGGTTAAACTGTACACATATAACCCGAAGAGATCCTCAACATTTAGTAAGAGTGTGCAAATGCAAGCACGTGCACACACATGACCCACAAATGAGTACCTTCAGGCTGAGCGGAAATAAGTTTAGTTACATACCAAATCCAACAACTCGCCTCAGGGAGACACACAAGGTCTACAACAAACAGAAATTACCATCAGTAGTATCAAATACTCAATAAGAAACCATTATTTCAAGTACAAGATTAATACTGCAAAATACTTGCTTGGTGCATACATAAACCTCCAGATTGAGACACACGGCCCCAAAGAAGCCACCGAAAGTCATAAGAAAGCTGGATTCCTGGCCATCTCACACCATCAGAAATAACAATCTTTAGTACAGTACTTACTAGACAGACTTCACAGATAATTCGAAACAAATGTCAAGGCGGCCAATAGCTTCAGAACTCTAGGTAGGCACCACATAATACTGCCATGTTGCTCGTGGCTGCTAACGAATTGCTTATTACTTCTCAGCGTATTTAGAACACCACGATTGACTGATGCACGCCGTAACCAAGTGCCTCATGACGAGAGCCGCTCCTTGCCCGCTAAACTTTACGATAGCAACAGTCAACGTTGCAGGAAAACGCGGGCCCCATAGCCCAACAGTGAACGGTGTTAACACGCTGCTGCAATCCACAGGACACCGAGTACTCAGGCATACCCTTCCAGCTCCATGTCCGACACCACTCCCCACAACACAACCCCAAAGCGAACGCGTGACCCAGTAAAGATGATGCGACCAGGGCGAGAGTCGACGAAACGCGCGCACAAGTGGCGCCAGTAGGACCATACGCGAGCCCTCGCGGAAGCCGTAATGGCCCAGCAACTGTTCGTGACACTTGCGGGCTTTCACACAGAAAAAGAAATATGGTGGTGCGGTGGCCCTCAACTATGTACCCTCTGACTCAGAGTTGAAATATTAAAAGTTTTGGCTGGTTTCGTTGTCTATGGGCTGGGATACGTAGTTGCCGTATTACAAGCCAAATATTGCTGTGTCTACAGTATACAATATGAAAATACACATGAATCAAATGGTCGAAGGGTCCTATCACTCAGCAATTGCGAATTTTGAATGTTATTTATAAATTTATAAATGAAAGATTGCAATTAAGTAAATACTGCAGGTACTATTTTAACGCCTTAAATGATGGGTACGATAGCAGAAGTACCTTTAAGAATGCCCTTTGTTACTATAAAACACTTACTGGTGTCGATAGTACAGCAATTAAATAAAATATAAGTTGAATAACACGGATACAATAGATCCCTGCTTCACGTAATTAGTTATGAACAACAACATAGCTCCCGATATATTCACTTCTAAGCACGTACTATGTCTTCTAAAACACTGTAAATAATTGACCAAGTTCTTCATGAAAGTATATATCGGATATAAACAAAGACATAGATGAATAAGTATATTTATAAGCATGCTGCTACCGTTTTTCTGTGTAACTGTGGAGTACTTATGGCTTGACACGATCGAGAGTAATCGCCCACTTTGACCTCCAATAACTCATGTACTATTCAAGTTGCATGCCTGTAATTTATATCAATTTGGGTTTACACTAATAGCTTTGTAAAGACACGTCGATCGACAAAATCGGATGAACCGTTTAAATTTTGGAAATTCGTTGCTGGGTGTTACTTGTATAATTTATCGTCAGATATTAAACTTTAAACTAATAAAGATATTGAAAATCTGATTAAACCACCAGAATCGTCATGTAAATAATGGTAATGAACATGTTTCTTATTGAGGTATCATGATTCATCTGGCTACTCTTAATTTATATACGAGCTGTGAAATGTCTGCCATTAAGGTTTCAAGTCCACCATCTTTGGCACTCCCAGCATGTCTCCTACATAGACACCGCGAGATCATGGAATTCCCAGCCACGCGTCAGCTGGACCATGCGCTGTGGCAACCCCTCTTGCTCTGCTGACGTTGGGCACCACGTGGTTGCTGCCGGACCACGGCTTGCCGAGCGGCCCATGCGGCTACACCTACTCCGAACTTAGAATATTTTCAGGGTGTCACAACTCGCCTTTTACCTCACACACCTCCACTTATTAACATTCTGGCTTTCCACAATGTTCAGTAGTAGCACCCTTCTGTTCATGCAAGAACATATAAAACAAATTTCAAAAAACAGAATTTAATGTTTAAAACACCAGGCCAATAGTGTTTAAAAAATTTTTGTAGTGCTGTAGGAGCAGCATGAATTTCGAAATAAACTTAAACTAACATAAATTATCAATGAAACGGCATATTAATTAAATGCCTGCATTACAGTTATGCATAAACAAGCACGAGTTTCGAAGTGATCTTTAACACAGATTATCAATGGAACAGCATATTAAATAAATGCCTGCATTTCAGCTATGCATAAACAATATTTTGGATAAGAAATGAAATTTTTAATTGCACTTTCACTTTTGTGCGATTTTGTAAGCACTTCTTGTGCCACTCACTCAGTGCTAAGGCGCCTTCTTGCACTAATTTTTTCCGTCGCACTACACACGCTCAGACGGATTTTAGCATGAAATATTGATCAACTCACATCACTCTTTTGACCAAGTGCCTCGCAGAAATCGTGTCTGCCTCTGAATTTCGAGTTTCACCGTTTATCGTGACAGATCTGTCCACAACGAAAACCAAAAGTATAAACCCCTCAACAAACCATTTCCCAAAACCAACCAGGATCCTCGCTAAAGATTCCCTCCAGCGAAAAACCATACTTTAGGAACAAAGTCACAAGGCAAACGACAGAATCACAGTAAACTCAAATTCCCATAAGTTCTATTTAATTGACTTTGATCAATCGTTCCTACCTCCATGCACCAAAAATTGCGTGCACACACAATTACAATTTTAATACCCTTCAAATTGACCACTAAATTCTTTGTCACACTCTTGTACAAAGCATAACTCAATAAATTTACTTAAATCCATGAAGTCACTGACCTCTACGCACCCTCAGTGCCTAAACTTCCCCCTCTTGCATACATACTGTGCCACATCGCCATCTACACTATTTACTTCAGCCCTCTCTAAATTTTTTGTTACTTCTTCTACACATTTCGCCGATTCACTACCCACAGCATGCACGACTTTACTGTTTTTCCCTTCGAAAATATCGACACTTGCAGCTTCAATAAAATTACATATCAATTCACTGTTATTATTACACATCAATTCACTGTTAAACACTTTATCTTCCTGAAATAATACATCGATGCCTATGCCATCATCACTATAAATATTCATCTCAGCAACCTTATCTGTTGATACACTATTTAAATCACTACATAAATTGACATCAGAAACTTTACTTTTTGAACCACTGAATCTTGCCATTCATCTCCACTCACACACTCATTAATTACACATTCATAACTCATTTCATTCGTCGCAAATTTATTCCCATTACTTTTACTTAAATCTCTCACAAATCTATGCTTCCACCGTTCGCGCCTGTTTTTATTGAAAGAGCCACCTATGTAGCCTTTGTCTTTAATATACTCGATATTACATATTTGTTGCCTTTCACCAAACCTATCAACATTCCTACCATTACCATCATCTCCAGTCCTTTTCATCGCCTGTTCAGATCGCCATCCCTGTACCTGAGATGTGGCGAACATCAGTTCCCCTACCGGTTGTTACGCGATTGCACTTCGCGCGAATTTCCATCGTCAAATCTGCGTTCTTTACTTGGGTCCCGTTCACGGAAGTTATCACTCCCGTTTCTTCTCTGACCATTCTGCTCATTTCGGCTACTATCTCCCTGAGAATTCCTTTGATTTCTCTCATGATTATTATTTTGGTGACGATTATTTGGATTCCCATTTTGATAACTACCACCCAGTTTGCTCTGAAGTTTGAACTTCCAAGCCCTCTCTAATTTTTCTAAAAATTCTAGAAATTCGTCCACGGAATCATATGGACTATGGACAACATCCCACTACAAATTTTCGGTGAATCGCCTTTTTAACGTGGTGATTTCCGTTAAATCCCCCAACGGATGTTTCACATGCATAAGCTTGCCAAGTTCGCACTTGCAAAAGTCTCTCATCGTCCCATTACCGTACCTGTAACACGGCCCATTCAAAAATTCATTTTGGATCCGCTTCTGCTTTGCCTCGCTCCAATATTTATTCAAAAAACACTAACGACTTTAAATAATGGGTACAATAGCAGAAGTACCTTTAAGAATGCCCTTTATTACTGTAAAACACTTATTGATGTCAATGGTCCAGCAATTAAATAAAATATAAGTTGAACAACAGGGAAACAATAGATTCCTGCTTCATGTAATTAGTTATGAGCAACAACATAGCTCGCTAGATATTCACTTCTAAACGCATACTACGTCTTTGCTGCAGAAGCCATCAAACTCTCAGAAGTGTACTAGTCGGCACTACGAAATACTTCTATCTCCCGCAGACTGCTCCACTCTCCAAGCCTTTCCCGTGACCGTGCGGCTGTCACACTGTACTGTCCAGGACTCTCTAGTGTCCTCTCCCGTACTGTCCAGAACTCCCCTCTCACGAGCTCTGTGATTGGGTAGAGCGCTCCCGCCACGTCTTCAAGCCTATGCATACTCACAAACATAATGAAACACATTCAAAATACTGGATTTACATTTAAATAACATGAAATTAAATAAATATTCCTATGGATGTACCATAAACACCCTCTAACACACATTATTAAATACATAAACAATAAAAAATATTAAAAAAACTTTGATCATAGCTGCTAAAGTTCAGTGACCGTGTCAGAATTATGTCAGAACAAATAAGCCCTCGGTCACAAATAGTAAGTCAAAATTGACCAGGTTTCGACGCTACTGTGAGCGTCGTCTTCAGAATTAAACTAACTGTTCTAAAACATATTAGGTATAAACATCTAACCTACGCCCCTTCTTTTCGGTATACAGAATATTGCTATCGCCTATGACTTTAGGCACGTGTCCAGTAATTAAGAGATGATCGGCAAAGGATGAATTTAGGGGACTGGTGCCGTTCTTTCTCAAAAGATGTTCTTTATATCTGATGGCGAAAGCATGTCCAGTTTGCCCTATATAATAGGAGGAGCAGGTATCACAGACGATACTATAAACGCCAGAACTTTCTGCAGGGGAGCGAATGGATTTCAAATTATGAATGAAGTTTCTCTTAAAATTATAATTAGTAGAGAAGGCAACATTGCAGTTGTATTTGTTGCGAAGCATGCGCTGAATCTGATAGGAAATGGGTCCTACGAAGGGAATGGAGAAAAGGTTTATTTTGGGTTAATTTCAGTGCATGAGGTGTTGAGCGTGATAGGTATTGCAGTTTTCTTTTTTAGGATATCGTCCACTATGTTAGGCGTATATTCATAATTGACTGCTATGGTTTTAAGTAAATTAATCTCCTCATTAAACTTTTCTGTTGAAAGTGGTATAGAAGTGGCTCGGTGGACGGCAGAGTGAAAAAAAGGCCATTTTTTGAGACTGTGGATGAAAAGAGGAAGCAGGCAGATCTGGTCAGTATACGTTTCTTTTCCAAAAAATTGAAAGTGATGTTATTGTCTTCTATTGTAAGCGTCACGTCTAAATAATGTAATTGGCGGTTTTCGTTTTCGAGTTCAATAGTGAAAGAGATTTTATCATGGAGGTCGTTAAAAAGTTTAAATATATGTACAGTTCTATCGGAAGGTCCGTTATAGATGACTAGAATATCATCAACGTATCTTGTGTAAGAAAGGATACCTAGTGAAGCGGCTGAGACACGGTTAAACAGATTTTTTTCCAAGGAATTGATAAAGATGTCGGCAAGGATGCCGGCTAAAGGATTGCCCATAGCGAGCCCATCAGACTGCTGGTACAGTTGTCCGTTGAATTCAAAGTAGTTGTACTTGATAACGACATTAATGAGATTCATAAAATCGGTAATCTGTTCATCTGATGGATCTTTTTTAAATTGACGTAAATTTTCTTCCACAATGATGAGCGTCTCATGTACCGGGGCATTGGTATAAAGATTTTTAATATCTAAGGAAAAGAGATTGGTGTCTGAACTGCGTACTAAGTTTTTAATATTTTGGACCAAAACGTGGCTGTTAGGAACGGAATAATTATTTTCGAAAACGAAAGATTTTTTCAAAGTTTCATGTAGCAATCGGGCCAAATCGTGATACGCGCTGTTCATGCTATTGGAGATTGGACGTATTGGATGATTAGGTTTATGACGTCGCCTTTCCGGCTTAGACTTTTCAAAATGTGACTTGTAACTACTGCATCTCTTCCCAGTCAGTACAAACTTTAATTTTATTAATGTATTGTATACCTAATATGTTTTAGAACAGTTAGTTTAATTCTGAAGATGACGCTCGTAGTAGCGTCGAAACCTGGTCAATTTTGACTTAATATTTGTGACCGTGGGCTTATTTGTTCTAATATACATAAACAAATTAAATAAACATATATCAAAGGAATAAGACAGAAGTAAGCCAGTAGCCTAATGTCTGTGTGCTTTCTAAAACATAGTAAATAACTGACCAATTTCTTCATGAATAGTATATATCGGATATAAACAAAGACATAGATGAATAAATATATTTATAAGCATGCTGCTACCGTTTTTTCGTGTAACTGTGTAGTACATATGGCCTGACGCGATCGTGAGTAATCGGCCAATTTGACCTCCAATAACTCAAGTACTATTCAAGTTACATGCTTGTAATTTATATCAATTTAGGTTTCCACTAATAGCTTTGTAAACACACGTCGATCTACAAAATCGGATGAACCGTTTAGATTTTGGAAATTCGTTGCTGCGTATCACTTGTGTAATTTATCATCAGTATTAAACTCTAAACTAATAAAGATATTGAAAATCTGATTACACCATCAGAATTGTCCTCTACATAATGGTAATTAACATGTTTCTTTTTAAGGTATCATGGTTCGTTTGGCTACTATTAATTTCTATACAAACTTTGAAATGTCTGCCATTAAGGTTTCACAAAGTCCACCATCTTTGGCACTCGCAGCATGCCTGCTTCATCGACACAACATCACCATGGAATTCCTAACCACGTGTCGTCTGGACCACGCGCTGGGGCTACCCCTCTTGCTCAGCTAACGTTCGGCACCACGTGGTTGCTGCCGGGCCCCGGCTTCCCGAGCAGCCTGCGCGGTCACGCCAACTCCGAACTTAGAATATTTTCAGGGGGCCATAACTCGTCCGTTACCTCAGACACTGTTATAAAGGTTTAATGTTATTTAATGGGCACATTTGGACATGATTTTATTCCTTATTTAATTGACTGTGATTGCATCATCTTTGGCGTCTAGGGTTATAGTGTGGAACGATATGGAAGTTTCGTATGTAATTGTTTCAGGCAATGTTTATCAGAACCATACACCTGTGTTTTCAATGATCTTATAAGTTTAACAATCAAGAAAGAGGTGTAGAACGGCAGCCATGGACCAGGAAACAGCTACTCGTAAGTGGATAAAGAAATAAGGAACAAATATCGTGCCTAATGTATCCGACTCCTTGGCAAAGGTTTACGCATGCAATGTGAACCTAAAAGAAGAATTATATTTGGGTGTGAATCAGGACTACAGCAATATGCTGCACAAACTTGTTTATTTTTGACGCACACTAATAATGGACTGGTTTAATCTTCTAAAGAAAAGCACTAGGTGCTTGAAACTGGTCATGACATAAAATTTACATTCGGCAGCTGGTCGCTGTTTTTTCAACAAAAGCGTTTACGGTCGCTGAGGGTGGATAAAGTAATAAAATTTAAGGACAATGGGCATTGATTGAGATTTTTAGCTGAGATTATTGATACTAATTCCATAAAAGAGAGTTTAAAAATAGTCTGAACTAGAACGCCCATATGGGATCAGTTAAGACAGGAAAACTAAACTTGCGTTTTTGGCGATTACAAAATAGATTACAGAAGCAAGTCACATCATATGCATAAATCATGAACAGAGCTTGAAGCCAACAGACGAAATAACAGTTACATAAAATAATTTACGAATGTAAGTTGGAGGAGCCAGTACCCTGTGCACAGTGGATAGCTCCGAACACCAGCTCTTATAGTCTGCACATTAATACACTTACCAAACAAGTCCATATGAGTCGTCCACTCCGTTTTTCCGTTGAATTTTGTACGAGTGCACGCTGAACAGTAAAGCCTCCAACTTTTTAAATTCTGTTCTCGATATCAGTTGAAGCGCTACATGTCATGCATATTACTCGGTTGACATTACCGCTTCGCTGATGCTGGTTGCAACGTTCTGCTGTTAGAGGGCTCCGAATTGTATCGTGTAACATGACGGCGTGTAACATAATTATGTGGGTGCTTGAGAAACAGCGTGCTGTTATCGATTTTCCAGTCGTAGAATACGAACCTCTAATTGAAATCCAAGGAGAAGTGAAAACTTTGTACGATAGTGGTCGTATCGACGTCAGTAATGTGCGGCGTCGGATTGTTCTGGTAATGAAGGAACCGAAGGTGCTAACGTCTGCGTACGTGATGGAGCTCAGAGTGGACCACCGCGTACGGCAACCGAGGAGACTCATCGAAACCGAGTTGATGAGCTCATGAGAGAAAACCGTCGGATAACACAGACATAGCTCTCAGTACGTGTTGCTTATCACGAGAGCGTGTACAGGCCATCCTTGCAGAACTCCCGGACAGAAAACTGTGTGCACGGTGGGTGCCTCGGATGCTCACTAATGGCATGGAACAGAGCAGATTGGACGCTTGTCAACAATTTTTCCTTTTTCTTTTTATTGTGTTTTGAGACTGTGGGCGATGGTTTTCTTAACAATACTGTAACAGGTGATGAAACCTGGTTTCACCATTTTGACCCAGAAAACAAGAGACCATCATAAACAAAAAATTCCTTTGAGGACTTCATTTTGATAGAGACGAAATGATACAAGCAGAGGTGACGTTGTGGTTCCGCCAGCAAAGTCAAACATTGTACAGTGATGGTATCAACCAACTGATGTTGAGAAATCAGTATCTAGACATGAAGAATAAACATGTGCAGTGTTCAAATGGTCAAATGTTCAAATGTGTGTGAAATCTTATGGGACTTAACTGATAAGGTCATCAGTCCCTAAGCTTACATACTACTTAACCTAAATTATTCTAAGGACAAACACAAACACCCATGCCCAAGGGAGGACTCGAACCTCCGCCGCGACCAGCCGCACAGTCCATGACTGCAGCGCCTCAGACCGCCCGGAAATCCCGCGCGGCTGTGCAGTTTTAATGAAGTTTGTTTTATTTAACAAAAGAAAAACAACTTTCGGAGTTTTCGAATAAATACGGAGGCTTCACTTTTCAGCTCGCCCTCGTACATACCGAGCTTCAAACGCAGTACCAAGGCCATCTTCCGCCAAATCCGAGCGACATGTTTCTCAGGCACGTAAAGTAACGGCTCAGCAGCAATCTCTCGTTCACGCTCGAAGTGATATTCATTTGCGGCAGTTGCTTGTATTGTCCACGTCCCACACAAACTGTTGTTGGATGGCAAGCCTCCTGTTGTTTGTGTTCAATGACTGAGAGCGAGCTGAGGCGGGCCGCACTTAGGCCAGCAAGACGGAGAGCGAGAATGCCCCACGTCGGAAGCGAAGCAGGCCGTTGCTTAGCTACGGGCAAAGAGGTTATATCGCGCTTTTGATTACATAGAGGAATGGCGCACGGGCCACATTTCACTCCACTCCAACTAACATAAAAGTTCTCTAGAGTTTAATTAGTACGCTTTACATCAAAGTTTCATTCTCCTTACGAGATGATCGTACTCGGTCACATAACGATAAGACGCTCATAAGAAAACAGGAAGGAGTTCTCAGACTACATTCATGTACGTTAGTCGCGAAATGAACAGAAAATTATGCTGAACTCAGCGGTGAGACATCTGAATGTTTAACTATTGATATGGTATGCCTTGGAGTAGTCACACGGTTCAGAAGCGATCTTGGTCAGAGAAAATACGAAAATTTAAGTTTCGAAATAATTTTCTAAGTTCCTCGCCGGCTTTGTGAATCCATGCGAAAAGAGGGAAGGCTGACACCAGAGAACCGAGGCGGAAGAGAGAAAGGGAGAGCGAATGGAACTTAAAGTTTCTGCAGGCGCTGGCGTCATTAGATAACACCCAGCTGGAGTTCCAGAAAGGCGGAAGCGACGAAGTCTCCGAAAACTTGGTCAACGATCCATTCCGGCACTCGGATGAAGATCTGTAAGTAAGCTATGTGGGAATCTCGTCACAGCGGAGCCCCTTATCTCATTAAGAAAAACCGCGCATGGAAACAGCTTTAAGACATCAAAACTCGCACATTTATGCAGTAAGGAAGCTATCCATGGCCTGTCGTTTGACCTTCCTCTGGCCAAGAACCAGTAATAGAATGCTACCCGCAAAATACGTATAAAAAGTAAAACTAATTTTTGAATCTCAGTTCAAGAGTGATAAGGCCTTATTTATTTACACGTCTTAAGTGCAACAAGACACACAAATAGCTTGTAACTCCTGACGCTGAGCAGGGTGATAAATACTATAAAAATTACTTTTTATTTATATTTAGGCGTCATACTAAGTCAGAGCATTTTCAGTGCCACACCAAACCTTTTTCCTGCAGGTGTAACGATCTTCCATAAAACTGCCTGGTGCTGTGTTGTAACTGTGCTTCACCAAAGCGTATAATAGTTAGAAAATGACTGGCTGTTACCCGTGGCGTTGGTCGCTTATCAGTAGTCTTGTTATGATGAGTGATGGTGAGTAAGCAAGCTACTGTATGTGCAATAGCGTCGACTGCCCTTACGTGGGCGCCTGGTTGGGTAAATCCATCGCCACACGGACCGTGCATTCGAACGTGGACGTTGAGCATGCCCAGTCCTCGCGCTACTGAACACTCAGCAACGATGGGGCTTGTGCAAACGGTACGCGTGCCTCAACGTGATACAAGCAATCACAGCACGCTACCGCGGCAGTTGTCACCTGTATCTGGCTCGAAAATCACACTGTTTACGAAATGGACTGGCCTAAAATAAGTACCTTAGCTCTATTAAACCGCACATTACCTCCACTGCCCGTATGCTAATCATGTTGTTTCCATATACGAAAATAACAGCTTCGAGATCCATGAAGGTATTATAAGGCAAAACATCGCCTTCTAACAGTTCCGTTACAAATAGCGTGATACAATTTACAATAGTTCTCCACATAAGATAAAAATGATTTCATCATTATTCCTTTTTAGTAAAACCCTAAGAACATTCTTTCTTGATCACCTCCTATTCAATAGCAGAATCCTTATAGCAGATGAAATATTAGAGTTGAAACAGAAAGGTGCAAAATATCTTATTGAAAGCTGCCTTGTAGTAAAGCCAATGAAACAAACATCTCAGTGAGAGCACACTAAAATTTACTTTCCATGGAATATTATAGAACATAGTTCTACTAAATTGAGAATAAAATCTCAATACCTAGCAGAAAATGCGAAACTGAGTAAAAATAAAAATTTTCGTGTAATGAAATGTGAACCAACAACGCATCACTCATTCTCTTATAACTCTGCAGCTCCACACATTACGCCACACCGATGGTCTATGAGTGATATACGGCCACACTTTGTATCTTACCATCTACTGAAAGCTTTAATTGCTGATATGTTACAACAGATTTTACCAAGAACAATGTGTTTATGATTGATCTCCAATGTTTCGTTGGTTTGGAACGGTATACTTTCATAGCACGCATGTTGTTGTTGTTGTTGTGGTCTTCAGTCCAGAGACTAGTTTGATGCAGCTCTCCATGCTACTCTATCCTGTGCAAGCTTCTTCATCTCCCAGTACCTAATGCAACCTACATCCTTCTGAATCTGTTTAGCGCATTCATCTCTTGGTCTCCCTCTACGATCTTTAACCTCCACGCTGCCCTCCAATGCTAAATTGGTGGTCCCTTGATGCCTCAGAATATGTCCTACCAAGCGATCTCTTCTTCTAGTTCAGTTGTGCCACAAATTTCTCTTCTCCCCAATTCTATTCAATACCTTCTCATTAGTTATGTGATCTACCCATCTAATCTTCAGCATTCTTCTGTACCACCACATTTCAAAAGCTTCTATTCTCTTCTTGTCTAAACTATTTATCGTCCACGTTTCACTTCAATACATGGCTACACTCCATACAAATACTTTCAGAAACGACTTCCTGACGCTTAAATCTGTACTCGATGTTAACAAATTTCTCTTCTGCAGAAACGCTTTCCTTGCCATTGCCAGTCTACATTTTATATCCTCTCTACTTCGACCATCATGACTCATTTTGCTCCCCAAATAGCAAAACTCATTTACTACTTTAAGCGTCTCATTTCCTAATCTAATACCCTCAGCATCACCCGATTTAATTCGACTACATTCCATTAAGCTCGTTTTGCTTTTGTTGATGTTCATCTTATATCCTCCTTTCAAGACACTGTCCATTCCGTTCAACTGCTCTTCCAGGTCCTTTGCTATCTCTGACAGATTTACAATATCATCGGCGAACCTCAAAGTTTTTATTTCTTCTCCATGGATTTTAATACCTACTCCGAATTTTTCTTTTGTTTCCTTTACTGCTTGCTCAATACACAGATTGAATAACATCGGGGATACGCTACAACCCTGTCTCACTCCCTTCCCAACCGCTGCTTCCTTTTCATGCCCCACGACTCTTATAACTGCCATCTGGTTTCTGTACAAACTGTAAATAGCCTTTCGCTCCCTGTATTTTACCCCTGCCACTTTCAGAATTCGAAAGAGAGTATTCCAGTCAACATTGTCAAAAGCTTTCTCTAAGTCTACAAATGCTATAAACGTAGGTTTGCCTTTCCTTAATCTATTTTCTAAGATAAGTTGTAGGGCCAGTATTGCCTCACGTGTTCCACGCATGTAACAGTTCGAAAATTCTGTTACCAACAATACGACGCTTACCGTCATTTTTTTACAATAAGTAGTACGCATAACGATGGGTTTTGCTGGTGCTCTGAAACGACTCTGAAATCCAATATGGAGCCTCCCTCTCTGTACTGAAAATAGATATCCTGCGTGTGACTTAGGTAGCTTTCTTCCGTCTCAGTGGTCTATGTCAAACACGCGTTTAGGTTTTCTGTCATACTTTGTATTCCTCTGTACTTTCGGAAAGACTCCTCAACGTTTTTTTTTTATTTTCTTTCCCCACGTTACGAGTCCAGAAACTCGGCACGCTCAAAGCTGAAGTTAGATTCACGGTTTCTTGACCCCCCCCCCCCCTCCCTCTTTCCCTGCCACCACTTCCCCAACGCACGATGCGGTGCGGCGGCTCACTGCGGGGCGGTGCGTGCGGAAGCGCTTGTGGAGGATCGCACGTCTATACGTCATGCTATTGTAACGGTAGATTACACAACGTTTACATTATGCAACAGATTTACTAATTTTTTTGTGTGGTTTATGTTCAGTGGTGCCAAAAAGAATACTGGTTTCCCTACTCCACCTTTTTTTTATTTTACTTTATAAAGTAGCCTATGGTGTTCCCCAGGGAACCTGTCTCCATACCAAATATCAGTTACGTTCGCGTTTATATTAATATTAGTACGGATTATTGTTGAGGACTCATACGCCACTTTAGGTTTTGGGAATCGCAGAATTCGTCTTTCTCTCTGTCTCGCTCTCTCTCGCAGAATTCGTCTCTCTCTCCCCCCCCCCTCTCTCTCTCTCTCTCTCTCTCTCTCTCTCTCTCTCTCTCTGTCTCTCTCTCCCTCTCTCTCTTTCTCTCTCTCTGATTATACATCCAATTTAAAAAACTAAACCACCGTTTTTACAGATAGTTAAAGAGAAAACTCGATAGTCAGTAATCTAAATATTAACAATATCCGCTACAATAAGCACATACGTTCACTCTGTTTTGGAACAAGGAATTTACACTGAGAATTTTTATAGTAGCTGTTATTCTTGCATTCGGAATTCACGACAGATACGCTGCCATGTGTGGATTACCAGTGATAGGCCCACAGTTAACTCTGTGCAGCGAGTTCCGATGCTCTGATCATCACCGCCGCAAGTGTCTCCTCGAAAAACAATTAATTCGTCCAGCGTTTCTCTTTCACGTAAAGTACGTGACAAAACAGAATCACACACTGGAACTGCATCCATTTCGAACTGTTCAATAACAAAAAAAGATTTGAAGTTCGGAGGAATAAATACCGCCAATTTCTGTTCAAATCCAATACTTAGGCACAACTTATTAGCGCAAGAGGAGACTTCCCATCATTCGGCACACTGAAGAATAGTGTTAAACAAAACGGTCTGTTACACATTTTAAGTCGTTTGTTTCATTATAAATTCCTGACGCAACTTTTCCATTCTGTAGGCAAGGTGTGCCTTTTCCGTTGCCTCAGTAATAGGGGACGAGTATGAGTGGCTATAAATAGTAAAATCGAAGCTAGAACTACTGATACTGAAGGTAATTAAAGGATTCTAGATACAAAAGCTAAAGTAATGAAAGACACTACTGGTGCGTGCCAACTTAATTGTTCCCAGGTTTATAAATGAAGGGCTTATTTTAATAGTGGTACAAGTCCATTACCTCCACTTTTCTGATTATAGTGCTTCTGACATTAATGATCCAAACAAACAGAAAGAAAGGTTCATCTCTATCAAGAAGCCATATGCGTTAATATTTCTGGTATCTCAACTGCAGAGTTTTCAGCGCACATTTAACTTTAGGACTCTGTATCTGAAAATGAGCAAAGAGGAACTTGTA
The DNA here is from genome assembly GCF_021461385.2 of Schistocerca piceifrons. Lineage (NCBI taxonomy): Eukaryota > Metazoa > Arthropoda > Insecta > Orthoptera > Acrididae > Schistocerca > Schistocerca piceifrons. The sequence goes on from NC_060140.1 coordinate 658,439,442, forward strand.
CCACTATTGAAATAAGTCCTTCAAATGTCGTCTCTGTCATTCTACAACGTCTGACTGTGATTAACAGCACCTTCCACTCACGCTGCGATTGTGAAAATGCGTACTAATGGTTTTAAGTCTCAAGTTTAACTTTATTGCGTTACCCAAAGTCCACACCACAGGCGTTGAAATGACCAAAAAAAGCAAAATAACTACTTTGCGGTGTGTGGCGCTTTTCATTTTACATCAATAATAACTGTTGCTGCTCGCTTGATGATTCCATACATCCATAGACTAATCTTTCTATCTTCAATAATACACTCAAAATCCTACATAATATTTTTTTCATACCGTAATTTTGAACTGAGACTGCAATTTTTTCCTCTTTATTATTCGTTCCAGTGCCAAGATATTTACATTTTTTGGGGAATGGATTCCTTTCCATGTTTCTGTAAAATATTTTGATGACTTACCTACTGAATGAAACATTGTGCCTAAGACTGGACATTACGAAGCAATATTTCAACGCCATGTAGATCTCATAGTTGAGTAGATTTCCCGAGAACTCTTCGAAGTAACTAATAACACTAAGGTTTCTCGAAATATTTCCAGAGATCTGGAAAATGCTAGAACCGCCACCATTTGTCATCCCGTCGCGTAGCTATTCCCCTGACGAAGGGAATCAAACACCGATCGGGAGGAGTATGTGAATGCTGAATGGGAGGCTCCCCAGGTCACGTAGTATTCCTCTGTGCACTCCACAACTATTGCAGTCTACGTACGATTTAAGAACACTGATTAAACCATAGTTAAGGATACTATGTCCCGAGAATTTGCAAGAAATGGACGTCAAATCCAAAAATTTATTCTTTAGTAGTCAGAGCGACCCGCAAATATGCATCTAGCACAGTCTATACGCATTTTAAGTGGTGGTGGAAACAAAGAAAAAAGTGTAAGAGAATGGAGTGATGGTGTAATCAGCGGACAGGTACTTACGTAGGGACTTCAGAAGTAAGCCACATACGTCATCCTTCACTAAGATCATTGTGCAACAAAGGTGATGGATTTCCAGAAGGAGTACATGATCCTGGTTTCCCGTAAGCACAGTTCTTCTGCGAAACGCATGACAGGTGCAACACAGCTTGCTACTGAAATGGCACGCCAACTGCAAACTTCCAACAAGGTTTGAGTAAGCGAGACAGTACAATTCTTGTGAGCCAAACGTCTAAACGTCACACAGTTTCACCGTGAGATTCTGGCGGTATATGAACGAAAGGACATGTTGTGTCCAGCCGTTATGAAATGTAGCCAACAATGTAGAGGAGGCCGCATAGACGTGGATGTTGCTGATTGGGAAGTCCAGATTTTACACCATAAGATTTCCATCTTTTCGGCAAGCTGAAATAACATTCCGGGAAAGAAAGATCTTCTATCGATGAAGGCGTTCACACAGCAATTCTCGAGTGGCTTCGTGAGTAAGGAGCAGATTTCTATCGTGGAGAAACTGAACGATTGGTAGAATATTCCGACCGTTTTTTGCATAGACTTCATCACTATGTTTATGGATATTCATGTACCCGTGTCACTTTGATTGTAGTCCCGTGTGGAACAACAGTTACTTAGCCTGCCATAATAATGTGTAACTTGTTTTAAAGCCCTTTCGTACAAAATCGCTAGAAACGCAACGAATCGCGCTTGACTATCTCATTGTCAGCACCATCCAAGCCGCCATGTCTTCTCCTAGACCCACTGCAGTGTTCCACTGAGACGTCAACAGCCACAGACTGCTGATGGCGCCAGAACACTTATCGTATTACTAAGTTTCACAAGCTGCGACTTGGTCGCAAATAGAACAGTGATCCAGAAAGTGTAAAATAAATTTCTTTATTTCCGTCTATGATCACAAAATTGTGCGGTCCTTAGACTATCGATTTCGGTCACTAATGGCCATCTTCAAATCTGTTTTAAGACACGTCCTAATATAATAAAGTCATAGTGGAATCATTATATTAGGACATAATTATAAAAGAAAACCTGAAGGTAGTCTAAGAATCTAATAATTTTGTAATTATGGACGGAAATAAATAAATATATTACTAAGTAAGGGAGTGAAATGGAGCTTTTGCCGGCCGGTGTGGCCGAGCGGTTTTAGGCGCGACCGCTACGGTCGCAGGTTCGAATCCTGCCTCGGGCATGGATGTGTGTGATGTCCTTAGGTTAGTTAGGTTTAAGTAGTTCTAAGATCTAGAGGACTGATGACCTCAGATGTTAAGTTGCATAGTGCACAGAGCCATTTGAACCATTTTTTTTTTTTTTTTTGGAGCGCTTTTTGCGTGTAGTGGTCATATTGTTTATGTAATGCATGGCCTTATTTTCTAAAATATTCTTATTAATCATCCTTACTTTATCAATTCACCTACTTTTTATCGTTCTTACGTATTCGCCATTCCATTTTCAGTTTCTGCGTCTCTGGTTTCTGCAGGTCATCCTTTTATTTCGTCAGAGACACTTTGAGGAGACAGTTCGCCGATGCCATGCCAACATTTTATGCTAGTAAAGATCGATTCTTGAAGAGAGATTTCTTTGCCTGCTTCAGTTTACTTTCGGTGTCTTTTTTGGTTAGGCTGTTTCATACGGGTACATCTTCCCACATAGGAAAGCCGTTTGTCTCTTCCTGTTATTGTTTCACCCTTAAGTTAGCTAATTTATATTCTCATTTGTATTCTACTTTAGCACTTTGGTCATAGCTTTGTTTAATATTAATCCACATGTATATTTTAAAGCCCAAGCGTATTAAAAAGTATCATCTTCTCATAACTGCTCGAAATATGTCGCTACCCCTGTGGTAGATCATATTTTCAACACTTTCCATGGAATACTTCAGACTCGTGACAGCAACGTGGTTGTACAAAAATACCGCACATTTCTCTTCTGGAACCAAAAGATGTCCACTGTAAGTTTTGATTATGATATTAAGATGTGTAAACATGTTGCATACAAGATACATCAGTGAGACATATCTCTTACCAGGCGTAAATCAAGTGAGTTTTCCCACAGATGAGAATACTTATAATCGACATGACGTTCCTAATTTATTACACAGATCAGCAGGATGTGTGTACTGGTCATCACAGCATTGCACATTAAATATCTTGTTTTAATTAATAGGGAAATGCGAGCCTTTGCCAAAAATGACAGTTTAATATCCAAAGATCCACGACTAAAATGTCAACTCTTCCTTGTGATACAACTGCAGATGATCCGTCTAAACAGTAGACTCTAATTCCGTCGTCAACTGATACCGAATTTACAGTATACAAATTGTTCCCCATTTTTTATACTGTTGGGTGACTTACATCATTTGTAGTCATTCTTAGCTCTCCACATCTGTCATGACCCATGAGACGATGAATTTTTCATTTCCACACTCTTTGGCAATCATGACTAAACCCTGCTTACCTCACGAACGTTTTATCTTTGGCACACAAATACAAATACAGTTAATTAAACTTTGGGCGATCAAGCAAAACCCACCTTTGCGTGAATGAGTTTGTGTTTACTAGTTTACCCTAAAGTATCAACAAAACGGAAAATTACAATGTTTACTGTAGTTGCTCCCTAATCCTTAGTGGTAGTAATATTACGCTAATGTCCTACGGATTATTTCTGTAAGTGCAACTTAATAAATGTAACTCTTTTGACAGGCCCGATTTACCTTAATTTACTGAGGATTTGACTGAAACACACATACATTTTCGTTTGATGCTGCACATTCAATCTACATATTATGAATTTGTACATACAGATCACAAATCTTTCTGGTCATGGCACTTTCTTGTTCAGTACATGTATTTTATTACTTACAGTATATCTTCGTAGTGTTCTACATATGTACTTACTCTTCTGCTGGTAAAGCTAATCTTCGCACACCACTAAGAATTCTAGTCGGCATTCAACACAAACAGCAGAGTAACTTCTGTCACGTTAATATGTTGAGTCTTCTGAAGTGTTGGTAGTATTAGACTGTATTTATCTACGTATGCCAAATTATTTTTCTTTCTTTTAAATTTTTTTTTCAAAAGTGTTATTTTTCCTTAATGGAAAATAAAAAAATTAACTTACTCACTATAAATAAGAGGTATTTAATTTCACTTTAGAGCTAAGTTACGAGCTCACAAGACGGAATTTTAATTTTACTGGGGTATGTTACTTTTAATTCACTTCACGAAGTAGTACTCATTTTTTACTAATTCCATTTCTAAGTTGAAACCGTTAATTGAAAAGAAAAGTACTGATACGACATGACGAAATTGTTTTGGAAAACATAGCAGGGAAGCTCGAAGACGACGGTGTAGCTGGCTAACAAAACGACGGGGTAGGAGAGATAATATGGAGGAAGGAAAGGTGGTCTAGTGGTAACGCACGTCCCTGGACACCAAACGATCGCGGGTATCACCCCAAATGGGCCACTGAATATTTCAGTCTCCCTTTACTCTAACCTCCCACTCTCAATGAAGATTCGCCAGGAACATTATGTGGTTCAGATTAAACTGTACGTCCCCTGTCACTGGTAGGATTAATGGAGTAGGTTAGAGGCATGTAAGATGTCCAGATGGCATCCAATTGACAGATTTTCACCAGTACGTTGAGGCACACTGAAAAATTACTATGTTTTTTGCCAAAGGTTTAGCGGCTGCAGCTTATATGTATATACCTGTCTACCACCTGCCCGCAGGCATGATGCGAAATTTGTAAGCACAATAAATGTACAAAGGTATAAAAAAGGACTAAAAATAGTTTCACCTTAATCATAACGAAAGACAAAGCTCTTACAAATACACACATCAAAAACAGTTTTGCATCACCTTGGTTCAAAGAGTTCCGGAACCTGTACAGAAAATTGGAATAGATATCAACGTAAACATCATTTCCGCCCTTTTCACTGCTCATGAAAACCACACATTGTAACACCATACAGCGAGACCTTCAGAAGTAGTGGCCCCGACTGTTGTACACACCGGCACCTCTAATACCCAGCAGCATGTCTCTTGCATTGATGCATGCCTGTATTCGTCGTGGCATGCTATCCACTAGTTCATCAAGGCACTGTAGGTCCAGACTGTCACACTCCTCAATGGCGATTCGGAGTAGATACCTCGGAGTGGGTGGTGGGTCACATCGTCCATAAACAGTCATTTTTAAGCCATACCAGGCGTGTTCGATAGCGTTCACGACAGGAGAACATGCTAGCCACTCTAGTCGACCGATGTCGTTATCCTGAAAGAAGTCATTCACAAGATGTGCACGATGGGGGCGCGAATTGTCATCCATGAAGACGAATGTCTCGCCAATATGCTGCCGATGTGGTTGCACTGTTGGTTGGAAGATGGCATTCACCTCTCGTACAGCCAGTATGGCACCTTCCATGACCACCAGCGGCGTACGTCAGCCCCACATAATGCCACCCAAAAACAACAGGGAACCTCCACCTTGCTGCACTCGCTGGACAGTGTGTCTAAGGCTTTCAGTCTGACAGGGTTGCCTCCAAACATGTCTCCGACAATTGTCTGGTTGGAGGCATATGCGACACTCATCGGTGAAGTGAACGTGACGTCAGTCCTGAGCGGTCCATTTGGCACGTTGTTGGGCCCATTTGTGCCGCGTTGCATGGTATTGTAGTTGCAAAGATGGATCTCGTCATGGACGTCTGGAGTGAAGTTGCGCATCTTGCAGCCTATTGCTCACAATTTGAGTCGTAACACGACGTCCTGTGGCTGCACGTAAAGCATTATTCAACATGGTGGCGTTGCTGTCAGTGTTCCTCCTAGTCATAATCCATAGGTAGCGTCATCCATAGCAGTAGTAGCCCTTGGGCGGTCTGAGTGAGGTATGTCGTCTACAGTTCCTGTCTCTCTGTATGTCCTCCATGTCCGAACAACATCGCTTTGGTTCACTCCGAGGCGCCTGGACGCTTCCCTTGTTGAGAGCCCTTCATGACACAAAGTAACAATGCGGAAATGTGGACGCAATTGACCAGCGGTATTGACCGTCTAAGCATGGTTGAACTACAGATAAGACGCGCCATGTACCTCCTTCCTGATGGAATGACTGAAACTGATAGTCTGTCGGACATCTAATAGGCGCTGCTCATACATGATTGTTTACATCTTTGGATGGGTTTAGTGACATCTCTGAACAGTCAAAGGAACTGTGTCTTTGATACATTGTCCACAGTCAACGTCTATCTTCTGGAGTTCTGGCAACCGTGGTAATGCAAAACTTTTTTGATGTATGTATATGCACGACTTTCGCCAATGAAATCGCCAAGTTTACCAACGTGGAAAAAAGAATCTAGCGTTGGATGTTGCAAATGTCGGACTGTACTGAAATGCTCTTCTGCTCTAATCGAGTACGCACTTACAGTAGAACGACAGATACATATTCACCTATTTGTCTGGGAGTAACGAAAAATCAACCTTCTGAAGAAAAGAAATAAGAATTAGGAGTACTGTAAGATATAATAAAGCTATCGTACAGCATGTCTGTCTAGGATTCGTACTGCGTTGGTGGGAACGAGGTGACTACTGTGGTGTGTTTGCTGTGACAACGGCCGGTGCGCCCTCGCGACCTCATTGTGCTGCTGGGTGGCCGACCCCGTTGCCCCTTGTCGCTGCTCGGTCAATTTGCAGAGTGGCCCGGCGCGGGCGAACAAAGGACTACCCCGCTCTCCTCTGCGCTGCTCCCTCGTCAGACTCCGGGTCACCAGGAAACCGGAGGCAGCCGTTTGTGTGGGTCCTTTCGTTTACTCCTTTTCCCCAACTACACTTTGCCTATACGCGAGCCAGTTTAAGGCATAATGTAGCTTGTAGCACTGGCGCTCGCGAGGACCCTTATGACACAACGGATCGTCTACCTAAATTTAAATAGTGTAACTGGTTCTTTTTATTTCTTTATTTTTAAATAGATTTTGGTGAGAGTGTAATCAAGTGGTGACTTAATTTCGTTATGTTACAGTGAATGAGTTTAAGTCTCTTAGTCAAGAGTAATTGCACATGTGGTGTTGTAAGGTAAAAAACGGTAATTGCAATTCCTGTCTAATTTATAATCAGTTAAGCTGTCTCATGTACTCATCCAGTACATTCACTCCAGCATGCAAAAAGAAGGACCAGGTGTTGTAACCGCGACCGGAACGGTCGCGGGGTGGCCGTGAACGAAAGCGCGGCAGGACCGAACGGAAGCGGCCCTCGAACAAACAAGACAGACGAACTTGAAAGGATGAACACAAACAACGACAGACGACCGAGCAAGACACCAAGAATAGCAACACGCAAGAAACAATGGGGTCACATGCGGAAACCTCACGAAATCAACACCACCCACTCGGACACGGGAACAAGCAAAGCAAACACGATGCCTGTAAGCGAGATATCGAAAGACTCACGCGAATATCAGACTGCCTCGCTGAGTGAGAGTTTTTTTTTTTTTTTACTTTATTGTTATTTTAAAGCCTGTACAATAGGCAGGCTGTCAGCAGCACACTACGCTGCTCGTCAGCCATAGAATAAACAAGCAGCAAAAAACAGGAGAAGACACAGAAGTTACAGAACGGCGGGCAATAAAACAGGAGACACATAGATACAAACACGGAGCCGTTCACACTCGTCGATAATCCACACTGCTAACTGATGAGACGACACACAAACACTGAAGATGACAATGGCACTGGTGAACGAGGGAGTGGGACGGTGAACACTGAACACTAAACACGACGGCACACACGAAACACTGATGGCGGTGATCTCCGGCGCGCGAATGTCCACGTAGTGTATGCGAGTCCGGTGACCTGCCAAGGGGGGAAACAGGGGTGAGGGGGGGAGAGGGGAGAAAAAGGATGCCAATGGTGGAGGAGACGGCGGCAGGAGGAGAGGTACAGCGGAGGGGAGGCCCAGGGGAGGAGGGGGGAGAAAAGGAGGAGGGAGGGAAAAAGGGAGAGAAGGGAGGGAGGGTGCCCAGAGGAGCAAGCACAGGAGGAGGGCGGGAGGATCAAAGTTGGTAGGAGGGGTAGATGGAGGGGAGGAGGGCATCATCAGGGAGGGAGAGCTGGCGGAAGCCACCTTGGGAGAGGGTAAGGAGGGTGGAGAGATGGAGACCGGGCGGGACGTGGGAATACAGGCGCGGCAGCGGGCGGGGATGGGAGAGGATCGAGGATATGAGCGGGTGAGGAGGATCAAGTTTACGGGAGGTGTACAGGATCCGTATCCTTTCAAGGAAAAGGAGGAGGTGGGGGAAGGGGATGAGATCATACAAGATCCGCGTGGGGGAGGGGAGACGGATGCGATAGGCGAGGCGGAGAGCATGGCGTTCAAGGATTTGGAGGGATTGATAAAAGGTATGGGGAGCGGAGATACATGCTGGATGGGCATAACAAAGGATAGGGCGGATGAGGGATTTATAGGTGTGGAGGATGGTGGAGGGGTCCAGACCCCACGTAAGGCCGGAAAGGAGCTTGAGGAGACGGAGTCGGGAAAGTGCCTTGGCTTGGATGGTCTGGAGATGGGGAGTCCAGGAGAGGCGACGGTCGAGGGTGACGCCAAGGTACTTAAGGGTGGGAGTGAGGGCGATGGGACGGCCATAGACGGTGAGATAGAAATCAAGGAGGCGGAAGGAAGGGGTGGTTTTGCCTACAATGATCGCCTGGGTCATGGAAGGATTGACCTTGAGCAACCACTGGTTGCACCAAGCGGTGAACCGGTCAAGATGGGATTGGAGAAGGCGTTGGGAGCGTTACAGGGTGGGGGCAAGGGCAAGGAAGGCGGTGTCATCGGCAAACTGGAGAAGGTGGACGGGGGGTGACGGCGGCGGCATGTCCGCCGTGTACAACAGGTATAGAAGGGGGGAGAGGACGGAGCCTTGGGGCACACCGGCGGAGGGGAAAAAGGTGTAGGAATCGGTGTTATGGATGGTGACATAGGAAGGACGGCGGGAGAGAAAGGAACCGATCAGACGGACGTAGTTAATAGGAAGGGCGAAGGTTTGGAGCTTGAAGAGGAGACCGGAATGCCATACGCGGTCATAAGCGCGTTCGAGGTCAAGAGAGAGGAAGATTGCTGAGCGACGGGAATTGAGCTGTTCGGAAAGGAGATGAGTGAGGTGAAGGAGAAGATCGTCGGAAGAGAAGGACGGCCGAAAGCCACACTGGGTAACGGGAAGGAGGCGGTGCTGGCAGAGATGCTGGTGGATGCGTTGGGTGAGGATAGATTCCAGGACCTTGCTGAAGACCGAGGTAAGGCTGATGGGACGGTAGGAGGAGACGGCGGTCGGCGGTTTGCCGGGTTTAAGGAACATGAGGATACGGGAGGTTGTCCACAGGTCGGGGTAGTAAGCGGTGGACAGGACTACACTGTAGAGCCTGGCCAGGGTGGAGAGAAAAGAGACAGGAGCTTCACGAAGGTGACGGTAGGTGACACGATCGTGACCAGGAGCGGTGTTGCGTTTTGTGCGGAGTGTAGCAATGAGATCCTGTGTAGTCATAGGAGTATTGAGGTCCGTGTGTGCAATGTTGTCCAAGTACTGGAAACCAGGAGCGAGGGGAGGGAAGAAGTGTCAGTTCGATCGCGGATATCCGGGAAGAGGGAGTAATCGAACTGGGGATCATCGGGGATGGAAAACACATCGGACAGGTAGGAGGCAAAGTGATTGGCCTTACTAAGGGCGTCAGGGAAGGGGTGATCATCATGGAGAAGAGGATAGTAGGGGGAGGGCTTAGTTCCGGTAAGGCGACGGAAGGCGGACCAGAACTTGGACGAGTTGATAGGGAGGGTAGCATTTAAACGGGTGCATGTCTGTCCCCAGTTCCGGCGTTTCTTAGCCGCCAGCAAATTACGAATGTGTCGCTGGAGTTGCCGGTGGCGTCGTAGTGTGCCCGGGTCACGCGTGCGGAGGAAGGCACGGTAGAGACGACGGGATTCATGGAGGAGGAGGACGGCCTGTGGGGGTAAGGTAGGACGGTGGGGGTGGATGGCGACAGTAGGGACGTGGGCCTCCACGGCCTCAGACAAGGTCTGCTGGAGAAAGGAGGCGGCATGGGTGACATCAACGGGATGGCGATAGGTGAGAGGGTGGCTATCGACCTGGGTGGAGAGGGTATCCTTTCGCTGGCAAGTGCTCTACCATCTGAGCTACCCAAGCACGACTCACGCCCCGTCCTCACAGCTTTAATTCCACCAGTACCTCGTCTCCTACCTTCCAAACTTCACAGAAACTCTCCTGCGAACCTTGCAGAACTAGCACTCCTGGAGGAAAGGATATTGCAGACACATGGCTTAACACTCCGGAATGAACAGTCTAATGAGCACAAAATATGGATTGATAGTAAACCAAAGAAAGACGAACGTAATGAGAAGTAGGAGAAAGAAACTTAACATCATAATTGGTGATCAGAGAGTAGACGAAGTTAAAGAATTCTGCTATCTTGGAAGCAATATAATCTATGACGGATGAAGCAAGGAGGACATAACAAGCAGACTAGCACTAGCAAATGGGGAATGTCTCGCAAAAGCAGTCTACGAGTATCAAACGCAGCCCTTAAATAGAGGAATAAATTTCTGGGAATTTACGTTTGGAGTACAGTATTGCGTGGTAGTCAATATTGGACTGTAAGAAAACTGGAACAGAAAAGGAAGGAAGCGTTTGAGATGTGGTGCAACAGAAGATTGTTGAAAATAAGGTGAACTTGTAAGGTAAGGAATGAGGATGTGCTGCTCAGACAAGGAGAAGAAAGGCAGATATGGAAAAACACTAACAAGAAGAAGGAACAGGATGATAGGACATGTATTAAGACAGGAATAACGTCCATGGTACTGTAGGGAGCAGTACAGAGCAAAAACTGTACAGGAAGACGGAGACTGCAATATATATCCAGCAAATAATTGATGACGTAGGTTGCAAGTGCTACTCTGGGATGAAAATATTGGGGAGGACAGGAATTCGTGGTGTGTCACCTCAAACCTGTCTGAAGACTAAAAAGTAATCGAAATATAAGAAACTCAAAGACGATGTCTATTCACAGGATCTGATGACACAAGAGTATTTAATACAGTATGTGGGATAATACCAAAGGTGTCTTATCAGTCTGTCCTCATTTCATAGGATCAGTGTCTTCAAACCTGTAATGCAATAGATGATCGACATTTCGAATATCTGATGGTATGGCAGGACTTTACAGGAATTCTCACGACCAAAGTTTTTTGTCATTTCCTTTTTCTTGCTCTTGATGAAGAAATTTTTCAGTGTGAGTGTTGATCTTTACACTAAATTCATTACGCGAATTTATTTTTCAAGAATACTTATACCACAAATCCGTGTTTTGCAAATCCATTCCATTTTTGAAATGCACCTTCATTCCAAGGGTCTAGCGGGAACAAGAGCCGAACTGTTGATATACTAAACTAGTTAATCATTCTTAGATGCACGTTTTCTGTCTCCCTTGTGGTGTGTCAGTGCAAACACAAGTAGCCATGTGTTATTGGTATCAATTTAGTTTAAATCATTTCCCCACTGTTCCACTCCTTTATCGGTAGGTTCTATTGACTACGTGAAATTGCAGCGCCCCATCAACCCGATGTGACAATTCTATAAAACAACATGAAATTACACATAAAACAGCAGTCGATTTTAGGTTCAAAACAGATAAAACATAAGTCCTAAATGTTGCAAGTTCTCCGAAATTACTAATCATATTCTGAAGAGTGAAATGTCGTTGATCAGTCTCTCTTAGCACTACGTATTAACAGCAGATATGACTACAGTTACTACAGTTTCATTTGAAAAGCGAGGTCGATACCGATATCTCTGTGCTTCATGCAGCTCTGAAAATAAATTATGTTTCGTTTACTGAGGACTTCTCACAAAGATAGTCCCAGTCTTCAAGAAGGGTCGTCGAGCAGATGCGCAAAACTGTAGACCTATATCTCTTACGTCGATCTCTTGTAGAATTTTAGAACATGTTTTTTGCTCGCGTATCATGTCATTTCTGGAAACCCAGAATCTACTATGTAGGAATCAACATGGATTCCGGAAACAGCGATCGTGTGAGACCCAACTCGCCTTATTTGTTCATGAGACCCAGAAAATATTAGATACAGGCTCCCAGGTAGATGCTATTTTTCTTGACTTCCGGAAGGCGTTCGATACAGTTCCGCACTGTCGCCTGATAAACAAAGTAAGAGCCTACGGAATATCAGACCAGCTGTGTGGCTGGATTGAAGAGTTTTTAGCAAACAGAACACAGCATGTTGTTATCAATGGAGAGACGTCTACAGACGTTAAAGTAACCTCTGGCGTGCCACAGGGGAGTGTTATGGGACCATTGCTTTTCACAATATATATAAATGACTTAGTAGATAGTGTCGGAAGTTCCATGCGGCTTTTCGCGGATGATGCTGTAGTATACAGAGAAGTTGCTGCATTAGAAAATTGTAGCGAAATACAGGAAGATCTGCAGCGGATAGGCACTTGGTGCAGGGAGTGGCAACTGACCCTTAACATAGACAAATGTAATGTATTGCGAATACATAGAAAGAAGGATCCTTTATTGTATGATTATATGATAGCGGAACAAACACTGGCAGCAGTTACTTCTGTAAAATATCTGGGAGTATGCGTACGGAACGATTTGAAGTGGAATGATCATATAAAATTAATTGTTGGTAAGGCGGGTACCAGGTTGAGATTCATTGGGAGAGTGCTTAGAAAATGTAGTCCATCAACAAAGGAGGTGGCTTACAAAACACTCGTTCGACCTATACTTGAGTATTTCTCATCAGTGTGGGATCCGTACCAGGTCGGGTTGACGGAGGAGATAGAGAAGATCCAAAGAAGAGCGGCGCGTTTCGTCACTGGGTTATTTGGTAACCGTGATAGCGTTACAGAGATGTTTAATAAACTCAAGTGGCAGACTCTGCAAGAGAGGCGCTCTGCATCGCGGTGTAGCTTGCTCGCCAGGTTTCGAGAGGGTGCGTTTCTGGATGAGGTATCGAATATATTGCTTCCCCCTACTTATACTTCCCGAGGAGATCACGAATGTAAAATTAGAGAGATTAGAGCGCGCACGGAGGCTTTCAGACAGTCGTTCTTCCCGCGAACCATACGCGACTGGAACAGGAAAGGGAGGTAATGACAGTGGCACGTAAAGCGCCCTCCGCCACACACCGTTGGGTGGCTTGGGGAGTATCAATGTAGATGTAGATGTAGATGTAGATGTCATCTGACCGTAAAACAGAATTGCGATATCTTAAACGGGTTCGGAAGTATTAGTAGTGAAGAGGTTAACCTCTACATCCAAAAGCTCATCCATCCCAGGAATCGAAAATTTCGACATTTTTTGCCTGTTGTCGATATCGATATCGGCGAAATATCAAAGCATGTGACGTAAATGGATTGTATTGACGCAGAGTTTACATTTTCTACACCGCCGAGGGACGACAGATCTTAGTATGAGACACAAATTTTATCTTAATACATCTACCTGTTCCCGAGAAAAAGGAGTCTTAACAGACAGACCGACGCATAGACGGATAACAAATAACGAAAAAGTTTTTCGTGTGATACAGTTACAAATAATAGTTTTAGGATTTTTTCATTTCTTGTACAGCGAAACCTTGCTTCTTGTTAAATTTCGTGGTTCTACGTCAATGGGAAGTACCCTATAGGTTTTGATGAGTAAGTCTGCGAGTTTTAAAGTATGTGACATAAATGACCGTATATTTTGATTACTATGACGTAAAAGTTCAAACTTTTACGTCTCCAAGGGACTAAACCTTAGTGTGCGACATATTTTTCAACTCGATACGTCCACCCGTTCTTGAACAAAAGGGTTCTTAACAAACGGACAGATAGACCAACAGACGGACAACAAAGTGAACCTATAAGGATTACGTTTTTACCGATTTCGGTACAGGACCCTAAAGATAAGTATACTGTTAATTATTTTAAAAAATATCGCCATAACGTTAGTAAATTTTTCCCACTGTCAGACAAAACGGTCGATGCCTTCATGGAAAAATGTTTGCGCTTACCTATGAACCATGGTTGTACCCAGGCACGCACATCTTCGTCGGAAGCAGATCGACGGCCACAAATTTTATTCTTAAGGCTAACATGCAACCAAAGTTATTTTGACTACGCCGCAAAAGTTTAGCTGGGAAGCCGTTACACACCCACCGATCTCCATATTTTTGGTGTCCCGATGAAAGACGCCCCTGGCTGTCGATTACTTCGGACGCAGAGGTGCAGCACTCAGTACAATCGTGGTTCCGTAGGTAATCGCAAACATTTTTTCATGAAGCTATTAACTCTATTGTCTCACAATGGGACAAATGTAATAACAGATATAGTCATTACTTCTGAAATCATAAACAACTAACCTACTCTTTTGTCCATCTGTCTCGTTTTATTTGACTGCCCCTTATAAAATCCACATCACTGAACATAATCAATATACAAATTTCGCGCACAGTAGCGCACATAGCGTGCCCTCGAAGGATACATGAGACCTTTATTTTTATTCAACAGAATCTCTATAAAGCGCAAGAAGTTGGAGTTTCTGGTTTTTCCGTTATATTCAAATCCGTGCCGGTCGCCTGTCGTTATCATCAACTGGAGTTGTCAGCAAAGGGAACCTCTGACAAGACGTGCATTGTCTTGACGATCTTTACGCAAAAGGAAAGATATATAACGATACTGCTCTTAACGTCACAACAGCTTCATTAAATGATCCAGTCGTCATTGTATGAAATATAGCAGGTTAGCTACAATCAAAAGATTCACCTCCGATCGTATAGTTTCTATCTGTTAGAAAGGTTCTCGTTTGTATAACGTTTATGTAGGGTTCTCACCTAGCTCTGACGTCTGTAAGGTACACTCAGAACTTTTTCATGATAAAAGGGTGTACGAAAAAGCTTATTTTCTTACACTCCTTATAATAAAGGCTATGGCTATGGTTCTGGCAAAAGTTGTTTGATTCATAAAGATCCATCTGCGTGTTTTAAATGAAATCAGTTGAATGACATTTCCTAAAAAATACAATGATTAATAACAGCCGGCCGCGGTGGTCTCGCGGTTCTAGGCGCGCAGTCCGGAACCGTGTGACTGCTACGGTCGCAGGTTCGAATCCTGCCTCGGGCATGGATGTGTGTGATGTCCTTAGGTTAGTTAGGTTTAGGTAGTTCTAAATTCTAGGGGACTGATGACCACAGCTGTTAAGTCCCATAGTGCTCAGAGCCATTTGAACCATTTGATTAATAACATTTGTAGCATAGGAACTTCGTTATTTTCTACGTCATAAAACCAGATGGTTACGAGAAAATGTCAGTGATATAACTGTTTTGTATATGACAAGAAATTACTAAGTTAAAACAATAGAAACGTGGATTTTTCTGTTATTGTTGCAGCCGCTTTAAACAGTGCACCACTCTCGGCGGAAAGCGCCCAAGAAACATGAACACACGTTGTTACTCCATACTCGACGGAGTAAACTTCCGATCGTCACTTAACTCACTTATTGGCCACATACTGAAATATCGTCAAGAAAAAAATATTAAATTGCGTAAAGGAGTCGTGTATGGTCATGTGAACGATTTTACATGCATTTTTACACAAAATCAAAATGTTCTATATTCCGTTACTCCACTTCTCGGTGTAAGTCCCAAAAACAAGTAATTTCATTTAATTTGATTTGACTCAAACATATCTGCTATTCTTGCGCAAAAATGTACCGTAGCCCAATTAAGGAACCTGTGGAAAAATTTGGAAAGGCAATTAAATTTCAGGAAGAAGAAATAAAATCGCTGAAGTCTGCCATTGACATTGTGGTTCTGTCCGAGACAGCAAAGGGAAAAAAAAGGTCAGGAGACGAATAACAAAACTGAACTAAATCAGCGGTAATGGAACATAGCCGAACTAAATCGGATGACGCTGAGGGAATTTGATTAGAAAAGAGACACTCAATTTATTAAATGACTCGTTATTAGAAAACAAAATAGGTGGCGATGCCTAAAGTAGATAGTATGTAAAATAAAGACAGCCAACAGCGAGAAAATTGTTTCTATAAAAGAGTTCTTTTTCAACGTCGAATAAAAATTTAAATGTCAGGAAGGCTTTTCTGAAGTTATTTGTCTGGAGTGTAGTGAAACGTAGACGGCAAACAGTTCCCGTAAGTGAGATGTGGTGCTAAAAGAAAATGCTGAGGGTTTGTTGGATAGATCAGATAACTCTCAGGAAGGTACAGAATTGAAAAAATAATTTGTGGGATCTCTTGACTATGTATATAATGCATCCTGAAATATCAAGGAATCACCAGTTTGGTAATGGAGGGAAGTGTAGTTGATAAAAGTAGTAGACCCTTGACCACCGTAAGTAGGTTGAAACAGTAATTGCAGTGAATGGCGAACGATGAAGAGGTTAGCAAATGATAGACTATAGTGTCGAGCACTGCATCAAACCATTCTACAGTCTGAAGAGCACAATAACACAGTATCATAAAAAAGACAGTGAATGTTGTAGTTTAAGAAGATTAGACTCAAGTGATCTTTTGTGGCACAGGCGGATGGCGATTATGAAACCAAATAGCTTTGCCATTGTCCTTTCGGAGATAAAGTTCTTGCAGATGTCTGAGTTAGGTGGATATAAAAAGCTGATAATGAATTGTAGGAGGACACATACTGCACAAAAGCAATGCTCATTATGTCCGATAATCTCTTCATCATTTTTGTTCCGAGTTTACAGACGGGTAAAACTTAAGCAGACGTCCGAAACTGGTATATCTCATAAATATACACTATCCAACCTAAAGTATCCGGACACTTATTAATGGACATTAACAAGGTAGGTGTCCATCCTTTTGAACTCTGCTGGGGACTTTTCCAGTGAAGTGGGTGAATGTGGACGAGTGGCGGCCCATCCTTCCTCAGGAATCGACCCAGAAAAAAGGTGGTGATGTTGAATGTTGGTCAGTGGAATCTGGAGAGAAGTCGACGTTCAGATACGTCCCAAAAAAGATGCTGCTGAATGACAGTGTGCATTGTTATGTTAATGCAAACGATGTACGCCACCGGTAGCTGAGTGGTCAGAGCGACAGCATGTCAATCCTAAAGGCCCGGGTTTGATTCCCGGCTGGGTCGGAGATTTTCTCCGCTTAGGGGCTGGGTGTTGTGTTGTCCTAATCGAAAGACTTGCCCCCGGCGAACAGTCTACCCGACGGGAAGCCCTAGTCACACGAAATTTTAATGCAAACGATCATCGTCTCCGAACTGTTTCTATATTCTATGCACTACACAACGCTGTAAAATGTGTTCATATCCATCCGCATTTAGCATTTTGTTGAGCACGATAAGGGGACCACAAACTATCCGCGAAAAACACGCTCGCACTTGAGTATTGGCACTGCACTAGATGGCAGGTAACGTTCTCCAGGAATTCGCCGAACACAAACACAGGATATAGCATGGTTCTTCACTCCACATCACTCGCTTCCAGTTATCCACCGTCCTGTGGTGTCATTCTTTATACCACCTCTAGCGTCCCTTGGAACTAGCTACAAAAAGTGTGGCTTATCAGGTACTTAACAATACCAGAGAAGCAAAGTTGCTACTCACCATATAGCGGAGATGCTGAGTCGCGATAGGCACAACAGAAAGATTCATATAATTATCAGGAACTGCTCTACTGGTGTGCCCCATTCTTTTAGAGCTTCCTGCGCGCAGTTATCGTGCTACTTTCTCTACCGGTGGCACCTCGGAACTCAGCAGAAATTTCTTCCGCTGATTTCACGCGATATTTATACAATCAACGTCCGCAGTGCTCGGCGGTCTCTGCTCATCACTACATAAGGTCTACCTGATCGTGGTTTAGCTGTGGTCGTTCCTTCGCGTTGGAACCGCGCGACCGCTACGGTCGCCGGTTCGAATCCTGCCTCGGGCATGGATGTGTGTGATGTCCTTAGGTTAGTTCCGTTTAAGTAGTTCTAAGTTGTAGGGGACTGATGATCTCAGATGTTAAGTCCCATAGTGCTCAGAGCCATTTGAACCATTTTTTTCCTTCGCGTTTCCACCTCACCGTCACTTCACCAACAGTCGACTAGGGCATCTTTAGAAGGCGTGGCATGTCCCTCATGGATTTGTTACTCAGTTGAAATCAAATGACAAGTCCACAGTCTAAATCACTGAGCTTTCCTGACCAACCCATTCTGCTATTACTGTTTCTGTACTGAGAACACAGAACACCTCGAGACATTTCAAAGTCGCGGGTGCACATCCGATGATATTTACTGGTAAATTACGCCTTACATGGGGCTGTCCGCATACTTTTGATCAGGTAGTGTATATGATAGTGAAATGCAGACGAGAAGTATATCTACTACCATAAATCGTGAAGATAACCTTACCTTAATGTGAAATATGCGCAATACACGGTAACAACTGAGAAGGAGAGATGTTGACCTCACATAAGATCGTGGAAACAATGAGAGAACTGCTTGTGATAATTGTCACCGAGACAAAACCTGTAGGTAAATAAGCGACATCACTACGAAAGGTAAGTATGTACGACATAATATTTATCAAAATATGCAAATAAATTTAAGCTGTTTTCTTAGATCCGAACGAAGCCAACAACTACGAAATTCAAAGAAAATCCTACTCCAATCACCACGCAGTAACGTTTCACTGCAAATAAAAATTGTTGCCGTTTTTATGAAATAATTCTGCTGCAATTCCTATTTAGCCCACATATTTTTTGTATGGGGCAGTTCGTTCATAGGCGACTGCTGTATCCTACAGTAATACGAGTAAACAGACACTTTTACAACTACAGTATTTATTGGCCATCACTTACTGATACAGCTTCTCCCTTTGATAACAATATACTTTGTAATATAGTTACTCGCTGTTGAAGGTATGAATTTTTGAAAAATGAGTGTGTGTGAAATCTTATGGGACTTAACTGCGAAGGTCATCAGTGCCTAAGCTTACACACTATTTAACTTAAATTATCCTAAGGACAAACACAAACACCCATGCCCGAGGGAAGACTCGAGCCTCCGTCGGGACCAGCCGCACAGTCCACGACTGCAGCGCCTGAGACCGCTCGGCTAATCCCGCGCGGCATTTTTGAAAAATAAACCGCAAACAGCTGTTGTATTTTCATTTAATAGTGCTACCGGTTTCACGACGTTAGAGTTGGATCGTCACGTACATATAAATAAAGAAGAATAGCACTTTTTTAATGGCAAGAAACTAGGGAGAAGAATGTAACATCACATACAAAGAACATCACTGACAGAAACAACTTTAAATATAGAGGTCGACTTACTTATTTTCAGATTATTTACAGGTAAAATTTGAGCGCGTTAGACATTCCATCATTCCCAGTCAGGTTGTAATAATTCGTCAAATTAGAGACGAAAGTCAAAAGGCGGAATGAGGAAGACAGCTGTAGAATGAAGTCGGCTCTGAGAAGAATAATAAAATTGCAAACCCAGGAAAAAAGAGGGTTTAGGATGAAAGCGAAATTAAATAGTTGTTATGATAAAAAACAGGACGAAGTGAAAAGCCCCAAAAAAGGGCCATAGCAAGAAATTATAACGAATAAAAAATCAGAAGAAAGATTCGAAATAAGACTTGTTACTTTAAAGGCTTAGCGTAACGGATCTGATACATATTGATGATAGCCGACTTTGGCGGACGTTGGCAGAATACTGAACGCGTATGCGAATAACAAGTACACAGGCAGGCACGGCTTTTCCGGTAACGTTATATGTCTGTTGTAAGGACGCCTGCGAAAATTCTTATTCAGATTATTTACAATTTCACGCGCCGTCCGCCTCTTCCAGGTAAGCCGTACCTTCCTCTTTATTTGTTACTCACGTAAGCGCTCAGTATTCTACAGCCACTCGCACCTGACGGTTCTCACCGAAGTGTATCGGATTCGTTCCGGTAATAATTTAAAGTATTAAGTCTTATTCTGCATCTTTTTACTGATCCTTCATTCATTCTAATTTTATTCTAAGCCCCTTTTTTGTGCTTTTCACTATACCTTGTTTTTTATCACTGTTACTGTTTAATTTTGCTCGTAAGCTCCCCTTTTCTCTGGTTTTACAATTTTGTTCTTATTTTTACAGATGACTTCCTTCTACGGTCGTCTTCTTTCTTCCACCTGTTTTAACTCTCTCTTTTCGTCGCTAATTTGACGAATTATTGCAACCTGAATAAGAATGATGGGACGCCCAGTGCGCTCAACTTATAACTGCATATGATAAAAAAAGAAAAATAAGCCGACCTCTACATTTAAATTTGCTTCTGTCGGTTCCGTTCTTTCTTTGTATGTCACGTTATACTCCGCCTCCTAGATACTTGTCAGTCTAAAAAAAAAGTGCTGTTCACCTTTCTTTAGATGTACTTGAAGACGCAACTATAGCTTTGTGGAACCTGTAGTACTATTAAAGGATCGTTCAACAGCTCTATGCTGTGTATTTTGCCAGAAATTAATCATTTGAATCCCAACAATGCATAAAAATTAAATTTAAAATTTTTAGAACATTGCTCATCATCATCATAGTAAGCAATGAATAAGAGAGGAAACTGGCAAAAAGTAAACAATCAATTAAATTAACAAGCTGGTTTCATTTTGGAATATAATTTTAAAATTTTTCACAAAATCTTTATTATCATACTAAGCAACGAATACAAGAAGAAATTGGCAAAAAGTAAACAATCAATAATTTTGAAGTTGTGGTTTCACTTTCGAACCACTGGGACATATACTTTTCAACTTTCCATCGCTTCATGAGGTATATTTGAAGGCAATTTCGCATTTTTTTTCTAGACACAGTCCAACATCTAGAAACTTCCACGAACTCATAGTGGCTAACACAAATTATAAACCTAAATAAGAAGCAAAAATTGGCCTAACACTCAATAAACTTATATCAAAAGACATACTGCTCGTGTGGTTTCATTCGGAAGCCACCCATAACGTCAGTGGTACAAACTCATATTTGCGTTGTTTTCAATTTCAATTATCTTCTCAATATGATAGCTATAAAAGAACACATGGTAAAATCCCCTACAACAACGTAGCGCGATCTCCGCGCCGAGTATTGCTTCTAACGCTGTGACGGTTACAATCACTACATTCGTAGAAGTACCTCATTGTACCCCTAGACTTTCAGGCGGAAACTACTGGTACCCAAAAGGTTAACTCAATAGATTCTCGTAACTGAAAAAAAATTAAAGTCCAGAGAAAATAAACGAAGTAGGGGAAACTGACACTTAAAGTTCCAAAAGTTCAAAATCTGTCGCTCGATGCAACCAATGACGCGTTATGACAACGTGCACAAGTTTCAGAATATTCCATACTACTTAGGCCAGAGCAGTACTAACACTCAAAGAAAATGTGTACGAATCTTTGACCTATAGTCGAGCACTACTGACAGAGTCAAAGGTCCATGGACTTGCAGCATGGCGAGACGACAAGTAGGACAAAAGTCTGCAGAGTGATGGAGTGATGGAAGCAGTGAGGAGGCGGTCGCTTATGGCGTCGTGCTGGATGTGGCTGCCAGATGTGAACAGTCTTTCGCCCGCTCTGAGGCTTCTTACATGGACGTTTTCTTAATTGCCCCGGCGTTGACTTGCGTGGCTAGTGGTAGCGGGCAGTGAGCTTGCGCACAGAGGCAGGCAGAAAAGAGAGCGGCCCCACGAAATCTCGCACGAGTTTGGCTGATCAACTGTGACCCCATGTTTTTCCGTGGGTCTCTCTAGATTCATATGTTCGCAATGCTTTCCGATGTTTGAATACTGCGTTATTTTCGGATTTATCGTGCACTCATAGGTGTTTGCCCTCTGGTCAGACAGCAGGCTCTATAGGTTTCCCGCCTTTGAAAGTAAACATGAGGTTTTACCTGACAAGGGGACCATACAGAAGGACCTCCTCAGAGTATCACCATACCTATGGGATTTGAAGGTCAAACCCCGTACAAATAAATTTACTAAAGCAGTATAACTTAATGCTTTAGAAAAAAGGTTGGAAAAAAGCATTTTAGAGATTAGAAGAATTTCTAGGACGATTAAATACAAAAACATCACAGTTTGTACCAAAACTGATGGTAGCTGAGTTTCCGTCATAGTTTGCTGACCGAAGAGTCTCTGGTTTGAATTTTGGTAACAACTACTCTTGTTTAAATTCTCCGTTTATTATCAAAAGGAAATGATAAACAAATATTGAATCATGATTTTCTAATAAAACATATTTTCATGTTAAGTACTGATTGTAAAAAAAAAATTAAAATTGATACAGACATGTGAAATACCTCATGGATAAATGAAACACATCGTATTCCTCAATAACACTGTTCCATCACTATAGATAAAAAGGTCTTTTATGCTCGTATTTCCACGGAATGAGGGGACAAAAAATTAATGGGCATTTGCTGTGAATAGAAGAGATATTAAACACACAAGAATAATGCACCTGCAGTTGACTATCAGATCTGTTTTAGATAGTATTCCGCCTTGTGAATCTCACTTAGACAAGAAGAATCTATTAGATGACTCTTGTGATGGACGCTTCTCATGGTAACTTTTGGTTTTTGTATTTTACTGGCACTGATTCCCAATGTTTCAGGAGACTGTTTTAGTTTATTCCTGTAAGCATGAAACGCGCCAGTGATTTTACGACGCCCTACATTTGTTTAAAATTTCATGGGTATGACTATCAAGCTTTATAAAACCAATATGTTCCATTCCTTGTTGCTAACGTAAGATACCATTCGAGTTTTATTTCGATTCAGGAGACCAAGCTTCATTTTGGTTTGAGTATTACCGCAGGTTGCTGGCGTGGAAAAAGCGTGAGCACGTTTTTTCGCATACGTCATTGGTTTTTGTAGCACTGTTCATCGTAAATAGGCATCAGATTGATAACATTTTACAGAACATATCAGCTTTTCAATGTGTTACGGTTTCATGACACACCACATCTCCAGATTTATTGCCTAATGTAATACATCAATATTTATTTTAGAGTAGACACTGTTTTCTTGTTATATTTGTTATTTTATTTCGTTACTGCTTACAGTTTAACACTGTGGGATCACAGAAGGAACTGTTATTCCTTAGGTTAGCGATGAAAGGCATTCAGGTTGAATGCGTGAACGGTATCGCAAAAACGTTGTATGTTTATTTTTTGTTACGCCATTAAATGCACGTCGACTGTCGGAAATGGAGGATTTCTTACGGTTTTATCTTATTTGGCTTGAGATGTTTCATTTTTAAGATCTTACAGTTCACATAAAAAACATATCTTACAGCACCTAATTCGTAGTCTCTGTTCGTATTATTGGCCGGCATGAGTGGCCAAGCGGTTTTAGGCGCTTCAGTCTGGAACCGCGCGACCACTGCGGTCGCAGGTTCGAAACCTCCCTCGGGCATGGATGTGTGTGATGTCCTTATGTTAGTTATGTTTAAGTAGTTCTAAGTTCTAGGGGACTGATGACCTCAGCTGTTAAGTCCCATAGTGCTCAGAACCATTTGAACCATTTTGTTCGTATTATTATATTGCTTTGTCTCCTCAACTATCCTCAAAGCAGAAATATCTAAGTGCCTTAAATGGTTTTCGTATTCACTATACGCACTCCAACCATTATGAGCGTTAACAGCACTCAGCGATGTATTATTAGTCTAGCAACATATAGGCCCATATCGTTAACGTCGATATGCAGCAGGATTTTAGAACATACATTGTGTTCGAACATTATGAATTACCTCGAAGAAAACGGTCTATTGACACAGTCAACATGGGTCTAGGAAACATCGTTCCTGTGAAACACAATTAGCTGTTTATTCACATGAAGTGTTGAGTGCTATTGACAAGGGGTTTCAGATCAATTCCGTATTTTTTGATTTCCGGAAGGCTTTTGACACTGTACCACACAAGCGGTTCATAGTGAAATTGCGTGTTTATGGAATATCGTCTCAGTTATGTGACTGGATTTGTGATTTCCTGTCCGCATCTCGTGGTCGTGCGGTAGCGTTCTCGCTTCCCACGCCCGGGTTCCCGGGTTCGATTCCCGGCGGGGTCAGGGATTTTCTCTGCCTCGTGATGACTGGGTGTTGTGTGATGTCCTTAGGTTAGTTAGGTTTAAGTAGTTCTAAGTTCTGGGGGACTGATGACCATAGATGTTAAGTCCCATAGTGCTCAGAGCCATTTGAACCATTTTGTGATTTCCTGTCAGAGAAGTCACAGTTCCTAGTAATTGACGGAATGCCATCGAGTAAAACAGAAGTGATTTCTGGCGTTCCCCAAGATAGTGTTATAGGCCCTTTGCTGTTCCTTATCTATACAAACAATTTGGGAGACAATCTGAGCAGCCGTCTTCGGTTGTTTGCTGATGACGCTGCCGTTTATCGACTAATAAAGTCATCAGAAGATCAAAACAAACTGAAAAACGATTTAGAAGAAATATCGCAATGGTGCAAAAAGTGGCAGTTGACCTTAAATAAAGAAAAGTGTGAGGTCATTCACATGAGTTCTAAAAGGAACTCGTTAAACTTCGGTTATACGATAAATCAATCAAATTTAAAAGCCGTAAATTCAACTAAATACCTGGGTATTACAATTACGAATAACTTAAATTGGAAGAAACACATAGAAAACGTTGTGGGGAAGGCTAACCAAAGATTGCGTTCTATTGGCAGGACACTTAGAAAATGTAACAGACCTACTAAGGAGACTGCCTACACTACGCATGTCCGTCCTCTTTTAGAATATTGTTGCGCGGTGTGGGATCCTTACCATATAGGACTGACGGAGTACATCGAAAAAGTTCAAAGAAAGGCAGCCCGCTTTGTATTAACGCGAAATACGGGAGAGAATGTCACAGAAATGATACAGGATTTGGGCTGGACATCATTAAAATAAAGGCGTTTTTCGTTTTGACGGAATCTTCTCACGAAATTCCAATCACCAGCTTAATCCTCCGAATGCGAAAATATTTTGTTGACACCGACCTACATAGGGAGGAACGATCACCACGATAAAATAAGGGAAATCAGAGCTCGTACGGAAAGGTATAGGTGTTCATTCTTTCCGTGCGCTATACGAGATTGGAATAATAGAGAATTGTGAAGGTGGTTCTATGAACCCTCTGCCAGGCACAAAATGTGATTTGCAGAGTATGCATGTAGATGTAGATGTAAAACGACTCAATAACTCAATAAACACTCGATAGCGTATTTTTCACAATTTCGTCATCTATTTTTCTAAACCAAAACACCGCACAGAAACTTCCAGGAGTTGCTCTGGGACGCTTTTTGAGTATTTCGGTATGACGGATCCACGGTCGCCAACGTCTCCTTATGGAGTAATAACATTATTATAATTTTTTCAGTTTATTATCGCAAGCGTCTTTGTTACTTTGAAACTATTTTCAAACCAGTAAAGAAGTCTTATAATAAGCAACAACCAAAACGTACACCAAAAAACATAGAGTAATGCAACAACCGTCAGATGAATCGATGCATTGTGTTGTAGTCGCCGTCACTGCCGGAGCTGCTCAGTATAGCGTCACTCTGCCGCTCTTTCAGTGAACACATATATGACGTGCTTACCAGTCATCAATAAGCCTGTCCATACAGCTGCACATCACTGTCAACGTACAACTACGGCGATAAATAAATCAAACCCAACACAGAACCCATCTGGACCGAATGCAAACTGGAAGCTGGAGAGCAAAATGAGTGATGCTGTTATCAACAGCAGGTACCGTGAGCGAATGGAAACAAGACAAATAACGCATACCGTCGACATCTGCACTGTTGTGCACTATTTTTAGTGCAGTACAGATACAAAACTAAGTGGGTCAAGAAACCAAACGAAGTTCAATAACTCCCTAACTATCCCCAAGAGACCATGGGTCTCATATACCAAAATTCTCAGAAAGCCCGTCTGGAACATTCTCTGAGATTTTGTCCGTGGAATTACGTTTCACGTCGTATAATTATCTCATTACGTATTTATTTATTCGAACTGTTCAGATTAGGGCCTTCAGACCCTCTCTTACATCGGTTTAGGATGTCACATATGTAGTGCCCTTTTTACAGTCATAGTTACCTAAGAAATAACAATAAGTGTAATATAACAAATAGTAATGAAATGATATGAGTGTCAATGAGATAATATGAATAAGCGGTATTGAATATGAACTATTAAATCACTCACATCAAATAAAGCTTTGCATCACCTCGGTTCCGAAAGTTCCGGAACCTGCACAGAAAATTTGAATAGAGATTAACATAAACATCATTTCGGCCCTTTTCATTGCTCATGAAAACCAAACATTGTATCTTGATCCATGCCTCTATTCGCTGTGGCATCCTATCTACGAGTTCATCAAGGCATTGTGGGTCCAGATTGTCCCACTCCTCAGCGGCGATTCGGTGTAGATCCCTCAGGGTGGTTGGTGGGTAACGTCGCCCATAAACAGCCATTTTAAATATATCCCAGTCATGTTCGATGGGGTTCAAGTCTGGGGAACATGCTAGCCACTCTAGTCTGCGATGTCGTTATCCTGAAGGAAGTCATTCACAAGACGTGCACGATGGGTGAGCGAATTGTCGCCCATGAAGACGAGTGCCTTGCTAATATACTGCCAATATGGTTGCGCTATCGGTCGGAGGAGGCATTCACTTATCGTACAGCCATTACGGCGCCTTCCATGACCACCAGCGGCGTACGTCGGCCCCACATAATGCCACCCCAAAACAGCAGGTAACCCCCACCTTGGTGCACTCGCTGGTCAGTGTGTCTAAGGCCTTCAGTCTGACCGGGTTGCCTCCAAACATTTCTCCGACGATTGTCTGGTTGAAGGCATATACGACACCGATCGGTGAAGAGAACGTGATGACAATCCTGAGCGGTCTGTTTGGTATGTTGATGGGCCCATCTATACCACGCTGCATGGTGTCGTGGTTGCAAAGATGGACATCGCCATGGACGTCGCAGGATTCGAGCCTGCAATGATATCGCCAGCCGAAGTGGCCGTGCGGTTAAAGGCGCTGCAGTCTGGAACCGCAAGACCGCTACGGTCGCAGGTTCGAATCCTGCCTCGGGCATGGATGTTTGTGATATCCTTAGGTTAGTTAGGTTTAACTAGTTCTAAGTTCTAGGGGACTACTGACCTCAGCAGTTGAGTCCCATAGTGCTCAGAGCCATTTGAACCATTTTTTTGCAACGATGGCAGCAGCGCAGTTCTGAACTGAAACGCCTAGAACCGCTCGGCCACAGCAGCCGGCTACACAAATAAAAAAGAAAAAGGCACACACTGTAAGGATTAAAAGAACACAAGGCAAAACATGGCCGAAGCATAAAAGTTGTGATGGGTGGCGTAGCACAGAACAATCATGGACGGAAAAAGTATGTACAAGTCAGGCACACAATTAAAACTACAGCACTTGACATCACTGTAGATCGGCACCGAGTACAACATTGACATAGCACACTGATAACGAAGAACAAACTGGGATGATCTACCAAGGGTAGGGATATGAGGGAGAAGGGAAGAAAGGGGGAAAGGGCAGTGATAGAGGGGGGAGGGGAGAAAGGGAGATGGGATGGGGCGCGCCGAAGGGGGCCGGGGAGGGAAGGTTGGGAGAGAAAAACAGCGGAAGAGGGAGTGCAGAGACTCAGGGGGGAAATAGGAAAAACCGCTCTGGGAGAAGTGGGGGAGGGGAAAGGGGGGCTCTGGGGAGGGGGGAGGGAACAAAGCCATGCTACAGCTGGTAGATGTCACGGCAAATTTCATCATCTGGGAGGGGGAAAGTGCTGGAAATTGTCCTCATGAAGGATATAGAGGGTGTGGAGGTGAAGAGAGGGACAGATACGACAATAGAGAGGTGGCAATGGTTGGGGGTGGAGAGGAAGGAGAACACCAGGAGTTGGGGAGTATAAGAGAAACTATTTCACAGATTACATACGAATGCATGGTGTCCATTTTTTCAGACATGTCTGAAGGAACAGACGCCATACAGTATCTGTAGCTGTGATATATAATATGTAAACGGAAAGGGAGAGGCACCATGCACTCATGTACAACTAATCTGCTTCGATAGGCAATGAAAGCAAATCCTTCTGTGCGGATGCTGATTTAGGTTCGACCTTCAGCGGAAATTTAAAAATTGGGGAGAATGGAGATCACGGACAGGGACTGCAGATAGGTGGCGCTAGGTGGAAATGTGAGCCGAGGGGTAGCGTGGCGAGATAATCAGCGCACCTGCGATAAAACTATGTCCGGCACAGTGGTTAACGCAACTGCCGAGTACTCCAGAGATCCCGGGTTCAAGGCTCGGTTCGGCACACATATTGTTTCGTCGCCGCTGATTTTTCATAATGTCCCGAAGCAGCTGATATCATTATTTCCTTCCCTTTCCTTTCGTTTCTCCTCCCTCCTCCTTCACTTCACATAGCAGTTCGCAGAATATCGTAAAAAGTGCTAACAGACCTCTCAGTTATGGTTGTCAGCTCTCCTTCCGTCCATGGTAATAATGGAGTTTGGGTCCACAGAAGCGTGCGAGTGCTGCGAGAACGCCCCAGCTGTTTAAACGGACGTGTCTCCCAGAGGCTGCGTGTGTTGTAGCGCGAGGAGCACGCCCGGCACGCGCGGCGGCCGCGCGACCTGCTGCGGCTCGAGGGCGAGGCGGACTTCTCGGCGGAGTACCGCGACCGCTTCGTCGCCTTCCCGCGGCAGCGGCCGCGGCGCTGCCGGCCGCCCGCCTGCTCGCAGCTGGCGCCGCCCGCCGACGCCCCCATGGAGGTCGGCCACCCAGCCGCACGGCGCACCGCCTCTAGGCACGCCGCGGCACCGCACCTCGCCACCGGGGGTCGCTTCTGTACGCGCCGCTGCTGCCGGGTCGTAGGCCAGCACTACAAGTCTCTACCTCTGCTGCCGCTTCGTCACAGCTCTGTAAACTGTTGGTCGCTGGGCACGAGATCAGTGGAAACGTAGCATTGCTCTGCACCGTTTCGTTTTGCTGCAGCTTTGTCAATTTACCTTCTGCGGTACTGCTTTTCTCTTAGTATTACATTTGCTACTCACTAACATCCGCTTTCAATGTTAAATGTAAACTTTTTAAGCCAATATTAAAATATGCCGAGCCACTGAAAAATGATTGGCTGCATTTGTCGTTCTTAACGCAGCAAAATGGAGAAATGTAAAAGTTACTTCGGGAGTAACACAAGGAAATGTTATGTGGCCGCTACGGTTTACAATTTATTTTAATGATCTGGTGGATAAAGTTGAAGAGTCCGTGCGTCTGTTCATAGAAGATGCTGTTATCTACAGAAAGATCGCAACAAAAGAAGACTGAAGCGAAATGCACGCAACTACTTTTTTTTTCTTCTTATGTCCCACCCCGCTCTCCCCGATCGTATGCCCCGCCACCCAGCCACCCCACTTCCCCCCGCCGTCCATTACATACAGGATGTCCCAGAAACATTGCGACAAACTTCGAGGGACCATAGACTCTGTTTTGAGGAACAAACCGATGATAGGAACCCGTGCCCAGAAAAGTCATCCAACGACGCTACAGAACGTCCAACTTATAGGCTCAACGTATGCCACTAGTCCACCCCTTCGGAAAAAACGTGACTTTCTACGATGACGGACAGCGGGTGAAACGTCTCGAATTGTTGTTTTTTGTTCAGTGATCGCGACTGAGCGTGATAGCGTTACGGAGATGTTTAGCAAACTCAAATGGCAGACTCTGCAAGAGAGGCGCTCTGCATCGCGGTGTAGCTTGCTGTCCATGTTTCGAGAGGGTGCGTTTCTGGATGAGGTATCGAATACATTGCTTCCCCCTACTTATACCTCCCGAGGAGATCACGAATTTAAAATTAGAGACATTCGAGCGCCCACGGAGGCTTTCCGGCAGTCGTTCTTCCCACCAACCATACGCGACTGGAACAGGAAAGGGAGGTAATGACAGTGGCACGTAAAGTGCCCTCCGCCACACACCGTTGGCTGGCTTGCGGAGTATAAATGTAGATGTAGATGTAGACGGTCACGATCGCCAGTGGAGAAGGTAAATGTAGCTGCTGCGTAGGCGGGCCTAGCTCCTATGAATGCAATACTCTGTTGCCTTGATGGATGACAGCTTCGGACATGGGTTTCCACCTGCAGTTTATTTTTGTCGTGTATACGGGGAAAAATTGTAAATTTTAGAGACTTCCGTAAGAAAAATAAACTGCGTATAGAAACCCGTGTCCGAAACCGTCATCCACCAAAGCAACAGAGCTTCGTATTCATAAGAGACAAGGCCTCTCTACGCAGCAACTAGCTCCATCTTCTCCACCGTGACAGTGAGTCGCAATCACTGAATAACAAACAAAAGTGCGAGAGGTTCCGCGTACAGTTCTTCAGAGCATTAAGGCCGAACGGGTGGCCTAGTGGCAGGCGTGGGACACTCTTTATACAGGGTGGTCCATTGATCATGACCGGACCAAATATCTCACGAAATAAGCGTCAAACAAAAAACTAAGAACAACGAAACTTGTCTAGTTTGAAGGGGGAAACCAGATGGCGCTATGGTTGGCCAGCTAGATGGGGCTGCCATAGGTCAAATGGACATCAACTGCGTTTTTTAAATAGGAACCCCCATTTTTATTATATATTCGTGTAGTACGTAAAGAAATAGAATGTTTTAGTTGGACCACTTTTTTCGCTTTGTGATAGATGGCGCTGTAACAGTCACAAACATATGGCTCACAATTTTAGACGAACAGTTCGTAACAGGCAGGTTTTTTAAATTAAAATACAGAACGTAGATACGTTTGAACATTTTATTTCGGTTTTTACAGTGTGATACAGGTACCTTTGTGAACTTATCATTTCTGAGAACGCATGCTGTTACAGCGTGATTACCTGTAAATACCACATTAATGAAATAAATGCTCAACCCGTCAGCCGCAATGCATTTGGCAATACGTGTAACGACATTCCTCTCAACAGCGAGTAGTTCGCCCTCCGTAATGTTCGCACATGCATTGACAATGCGCTGACGCATGTTGTCAGGCGTTGTCGGTGAATCACGATAGCAAATATTCTTCAACTTTCCCCACAGAAAGAAATCCAGGGACGTCAGATCCGATGAACGTTCGGGCCATGGTATGGTGCTTCGACGACCAATCAACCTGTCATGAAATATTTTATTCAATACCGCTTCAACCGTACGCGAGCTAAGTGCCGGACATCCATCATGTTGGAAGTACATCGCCATTCTGTCATGCAGCGAAACATCTTGTAGTAAGATCGGTAGAACATTACGTAGGAAATCAGCATACATTGCACCATTTAGATTGCCATCTATAAAATGGGGGCCAATTATCCTTCCTCCCATAAAGCCGCACCATACATTAACCCGCCAAGGTCGCTGATGTTCCACTTGTCGCAGCCATCGTGGATTTTCCGTTGCCCAATAGTGCATATTATGCCGGTATACGTTACCGCTGTTGGTGAACGACGCTTCGTCGCTAAATAGAACGCGCGCAAAAAATCTGTCATCGTCCCGTAATTTCTCTTGTGCCCAGTGGCAGAACTGTACACGACGTTCAAAGTGGTCGCCATGAAATTTCTGGCGCTTAGAAATATGGTACGGGTGCAATCGATGTTGATGTAGCATTCTCAACGCCGATTCTAAAGCAATTTGTCTGCTACTGATGTGCAGATTCACCGCGACAGCAGCTAAGACACCTAATTGGGTATCATCATTTGTTGCAGGTCGTGGTTGACGTTTCACATGTGGCTGAACACTTCCTGTTTCCTTAAATAACGTAACTATCCGGCGAACGGTCCGGACACGTGGATGATGTCGTCCAGGATAGCGAGCAGCATACATAGCACACGCCCGTTGGGCATTTTGATCACAATAGCTATACATCAACACGATATTGACCTTTTCCGCAATTTGTAAACGGTCCATTTTAACACAGGTAATGTATCACGAAGCAAATGCCGTCCGGACTGGCGGAATGTTACGTGATACCACGTACTTATACGTTTGTGACTATTACGGCGCCATCTGTCGCAAAGCGAAAAAAGTGGTCCAACTAAAACATTCATATTTCTTTACATACTACACGAATATGTAATAAAAAATGGGGGTTCCTATTTAAAAAAAAAAGCACAGTTGATATCCGTTTGACCTATGGCAGCGGGCCAACCATAGCGCCATCTGGTTTCCCCCTTCAAGCTAGACGAGTTTCGTTGTTTGTAGTTTTTTCGTTTGATGCTTATTTCGTGAGATATTTGGTCTGGTCACTATCAATGAACCACCCTTTATATAGGTTTACAAGTTTGCAGCATCACTTTTGTATCCTTTATGGTCAGCCCTTTGTACATAATATTTACAGGTGAAGTAAAAGAACACTTCTGTAGTAGACAGGTCGTACATTCTCGCCAGTTTTGCCGATTTTGACGAAATGTGGTACAGCGAAAGTGAAGAGTTCAAGATCGAAAAACAATGATACACAAATATGCCTCGGCAAACAGTCCCTTGGTAATATGAGTAAATCTTGTTTCTTTTATGTAGAGCAAGCACTTTGCATGCAAAGGGCAAGCATGAGGCTATATTTCATATGATGAACGTTCACCAGACTTTGTCACCAATGAAAATACGAATGACGAAATTTATATTAATATATAATATAATGGATTATAGGTACTCTGAAGAATCCATTTAAAGCATTCTACTTTCCCTTTCACAGTAGGGTGGGAGGTAAGGAAAATGAACTAGAGCATCCTTGTGAAACCGTGATGCAAAGAACTTACAACTTGTACTTCTGTATAATATTTGTCTCAATGTCAGTAAATTTTCAGATGGTTTTAGCCTAAGAATTATTCTCAAACATCAGACTCAAAATCTGGTCAGATATTAGTTCTTCTGCTGTGTGGGCGAGTTTTTTAAATTTTTGTCAGTATCGTGACTGGACGTCGGGAAGTGACTGTCGGTATTTAATAGCCAAGGAAATTATAAAACGAGTAAGATGAAGCTACGAGTAATATGCACCATTGGTTTTAAAGCACTACACTATATATGAAATGTGCTTAAGTAAATAGTCTTTGTTATTACACAGGTCGCATTAGCGTTGCTATTAATGCTTTGATTCTTGGCACAGTATTTCGTACTACTTAGTCGTACACGTAATTTTATTTGTAGTCACAGCTGTAGCTTTAACAATTACACTAATCGTTTCTCCACGTATACTGTAGCTAGATAACAGCTACTGTTTCTGCAATACATACTTTATTTAAAATCTCATTGACGCCTTCATACTGGACAGTCAACACCAGGGAAAAGCATGCACCGCTGCACACATTGCTGAAATTGACAGAGCTTGCAGCTGTTAATAATAAACATTCGCTTGCCTCTTTCGCAGAGTACTGTGTTGACACTCGAATCTAGCTAGCAAGTGTTGTGCCGCAGCATTGTATGAGACTGTCTTAAAATTCAGCTTGTCTGTTTTCTGAAGCAGCTGCCTCGCCTGCAGAGTCTTCCACCAAATAGTAGGAGCAGAGTGACTACCGTGCGCGGCAGGTTGAGCCGTCTCAGTGCAGCGGGCGGGTCTATGTTGCAGGCGTCTACGGAGCAAGCGTCGCAGTACGTGTGCCACGGGTCGCCGGCGCGCGCGCCACTTCTGCGCAGGCGCACTAGCCTGCGTACGGAGGGGGACCTGCTCGTGCGCGAGTCTGAGCTGCGAGCGCGCTTCAAGAGGCTGCAGGGCGCCCAGCGCGCCGAGCTCGCGCGACGGCCCACCACACTCAGGTCAGCGCCCAACCGCCTTACACATTTTATATGCAGCCATGTTGCGTAGTGAGAGCAGAAACGTTTCCTGACCACGGAGGTGGAACCAAGGTCTGACTCTAGTCGCGCCGGAATGTACCACTACATTCTCTGGAGCCTTCTGTCGATGTATTTTATTGTTGAGAGAAGAGAAGTTTGTTGCACAACTTGACGAGGAGAAGGGATAGGTTGGTAGGACATGTTTTGAGGCATCAATGGATCACCACTTTAGTATTGGACGGCAGCGTGGAGGGTAAAATTCGTAGAGGGAGATCAAGAGATGAATACACTAAGCAGATTCAAAAGGATGTAGGTTGCAGTAGGTACCGGGAGATGAAGAAGCTTGCACAGGATAGAGTAGCATGGAGAGCTGCATCAAACCAGTCTCAGGACTGAAGACCACAACAACAACAACATGGTCATCAGTATCATGACGGGTTTGACTGCGGCCAACCACGACTTCCTCTCGTATGCAAAATTTTCATCTCAGATTGTCACTTGTTTTGCGCTCTACGGTCTCTCGTATTTTATCACCTATCTGCTATGACAAATGACAAAATTTTCGCAATCAGCTGCATTTATAGTTTAGTGCCCAGTACTGGCTCATTTCGACTGTTACGCCATTTTCAAGTGGTAGTTGACATGAAAGAAAACAAGACGCAAAGCTGTCCAGGCACGACGGGCAAACGTAAAACATATTACAGGTAATTACTAATATTCCATTAGTCTTATTTCATTACCTTGTCCCAGTGGAACGAGGGTTGCCTGGCAACAGAACAATATTCTTCTCTTCAGCCAAAAGAATGTAAGAAATAAAGATATTGAAATCAAAATTTTAAATGGATATATTATACACGAAAATGTTTTTAAAAGATTCTTTTTATTGGTGGCATTTAAAATTGTTGTTGTTGTGGTCTTCAGTCCTGAGACTGGTTTGATGCAGCTCTCCATGCTACTCTATCCTGTGCAAGCTTCTTCATCTCCCAGTACCTACTGCAGCCTACATCCTTCTGAATCTGCTTAGTGTATTCATTTCTTGGTCTCCCTCTACGATTTTTACGCTCCACGCTGCCCTCCAGTACTAAATTGGTGTCGGCCGGAGTGGCCGAGCGGTTAAAGGCGCTACAGTCTGGAACCGCACGACCGCTACGGTCGCAGGTTCGAATCCTGCCTCGGGCATGGATGTGTGTGATGTCCTTAGGTTAGTTAGGTTTAAGTAGTTCTAAGTTCTAGGGGACTTATGACCACAGCTGTTAAGTTTTATAGTGCTCAGAGCCATTTGAACTAAATTGGTGATCCCTCGATGCCTCAGAAGATGTCCTACCAACCGATCCCTTCTTCTAGTCAAGTTGTGCCACAAACTCCTCTTCTCCCCAATTCTGTTCAATACCTCCTCATTAGTTATGTGATCTACCCATCTAATCTTCAGCATTCTTCTGTAGCACTACATCTCGAAAGCTTCTATTCTCTTCTTGTCTAAACTATTTATCGTCCATGTTTCACTTCCATACATGGCTACACTCCATAAAATACTTTCAGAAACGACTTCCTGACAATTAAATCAATACTCGATGTTAACAAATTTCTCTTCTTCAGAAACGGTTTCCTTGCCATTGCCAGTCTACATTTTATATCCTCTCTACTTCGACCATCATCAGTTATTTTGCTCCCCAAATAGCAAAACTCCTTCACTACTTTAAGTGTCTCATTTCCTAATCTAATTCCCTCAGCATCACCCGAGTTAACTCGACTACATTCCATTATCCTCGTTTTGCTTTTGTTGATGTTCATCTTATACCCTCCTTTCAAGACACTGTCCATTCCGTTCAGCTGCTCTCCCGGGTCCTTTGCTGTTTCTGACAGAATTACAATGTCATCGGCGAACTTTAAAGTTTTTATTTCTTCTCCATGGATTTTAATGCCTACTCAGAACTTTTCTTTTGTTTCCTTTACTGCTTGCTCAATATACAGATTGAATAGCATCGGGGAGAGGCTACAACCCTGTCCCACTCCCTTCCCAACCACTGCTTCCCTTTCATGTTCCTCGATCCTTCTAACTGCCATCTGTTTTCTATACAAATTGCAAATAGCCTTTCGCTCCCTGTAATTTACCCCTGCAACCTTCAGAATTTGAAAGAGAGTATTCCAGTCAACATTTTCAAAAGCTTTCTCTAAGTCTACAAATGCTAGAAACGTAGGTTTGCCTTTCCTTAATCTTTCTTCTAAGATAAGTCGTAGGGTCAGTATTGCCTCACGTGTTCCAACATTTCTACGGAATCCAAACTGATCTTCCCCGAGGTCGGCTTCTACCAGTTTTTCCATTCGTTTGTAAAGAATCATTTAAAATTACACACAGAAAATATCTACTTAATTACTTTACTTTACGCGTTCAGGCCCAGAGGACAGTGCGCTGCCAGAAGGTTCCTCCGCCACTGGGTTCTGTGTTTTGCCTCCTGGCGCCAGTCATTCTCTATTCCAGTCTGTAGCATGTACTCATGGATTCCATCCCTCCATCTCTTCTTTGGTCTTCCTAGAGGGCGTCTTCCACACCGGGGTAAAATCCATAGCTTTCAAAGGCCATCGGCATTTACCCATCCGAGTTACATGTCCTGCCCATACAAGGCGCATGGTTCTCATCAGTCCTACAATGTTTGGTCTATTGTACATCTCGTCTAGTTCACAATTATGTCTGAGACTCCATCCTCCAGTGATCTCATATTGTACCGGAACAAAGATCTTCCTTAAGACTTTCCGCTCAAAAGCAAGAAGATTGTTGAAGTCTTTTTTCCGGACTCTCCAAGTTTCACAACCATACAGTACTATGGGTTGAGTCATTGTTTTATACAGCTGTAGTTTGCAATTTCTGGAGAGACCACGCGATGCAAGAATTTGACTGATACCAAAGTATGATCGCTTGGCGGCTTGGATCCTCGCTTTGATTTCTGCTTCATATGCTGCGTCTTCTGTAAATATTACCTCCAGATATTTAAATTCACGAACCCTTTTGTAGGATCGGTTTCCGACTATCAAAGGCTCGAGTGGGTCTCTTGAATAAGCATGGGTCCTGCTCATCACCAGATATTCCGTCTTTGATTCATTCACAAGGAGTCCAGTTTTGCTTGCTTGCGCCTCCACGCTTTCACTCATTCGCATAAGTTCCTCCTTAGATCTGGACAACAGGGCCACGTCATCAGCAAACTCGAGATGTGTGATTTTCTCACCCTCTACCTCTATACACTCGAAGCTTTTACAAGAGACTTCTCTCATTATCTTTTCAAGTGTCAGGTTGAACAATACCGGTGACACACCATTTCCTTGTCTCAACCCTGTGTTTATGTTAAAGCTATCCGTGAGTTGGTTCCCGAGCTTCACTTTGCCTTTTGAATCAGTGAGACAGATTCCAACTAGGCTGACGAGTTTCTAACGTTTTCCAAACTCCGTTAGGCAGTTCCTCAAGCTCTCCAAGTGGACGCAGTCATACGCTTTCCTAAAATCTATGAAGAGCACTTGAAGTTCTTCGCCATAGTCCCACAAGTTTTCGGTGAGCTGTCGCAACACAAAGATGTTGTCGACAGTTGAATGGCTCTTTCTGAATCCCCTCTTATATTCACCAATCACCTCTTCTGCAAATGACTATACTCTATCCAGTATACAGTTGGACAAGATCTTGTAGCAAACATTCAGTAGGGCGATTCCTCTGCGGTTAGTACAGTTCATTTTGTTACCTTTCCTGTGTATAGTGCATATGACAGCTGTCTTCCAATCTTCTGGGATATCCTCCAAATTCCAGATCCCCTTGATTAATTGGTGAATTTTCTTTTGGAGTCCCTCTCCTCCAGCTTGAATAATTTCTGCCTGGATTCCATCTTCTCTTGGGTTTTTGTTCTTCTTTAGCTTCCTTATCCGATTCTTTATTTACTCCAGTGTGGGTGGAGGATAGTCTTAATCAGCAATGCCAGGAAATTGAAATTCAAACAGATCTTTAGATTCATCACAGTTGAGGAGTTTCCTGAACTACTGTTTCCACCTTCCAGAAATGTCAAGATAAATGGCGAGTATGCTCCCATTATTGTCCTTAATGAATTTTTGGCGGCTTTGATATCCCTTCTTGAGGAATTTTACTTTCTGGTACATCTTTCGCTCCTCTTTCCCCAAGTAATCTTGTTGAGACTCATCTATCAGTCCTTTAACGTACATTCTCTTTCCTCTTCTCAGGGTTGCTTGAGTCGTTCTCCGAACTTCTTTGAACTATGCTTTCCCTTGTGCAAAATCAGCCCGTTGTAACCGGCTCTCCTTGGTTTCTCTTCTTTTGGCTTTCATTCAAAAAAATGGCTCTGAGCACTGTGGGACTTAACATCCGAGGTCATCAGTCCCTTAGAGTTAGAACTACTTAAACCTAAATAACCCAAGAGCATCACACACATCCATGCCCGAGGCAGGATTTGAACCTGCAGCAGCAGCGTGGTTCCGGACTGAAGCGCCTAGAACCGCTCGGCCACACCGGTTGGCTCTTAATGCATTCATTCCCAAACCAAATCTTTTTGGCTCTGATCCGCTTCTTGATGACTACATTAGCCACCTCATTTACAGCACCCTTGCCTTCTTTACACATTTCATCTGGGTTCTCTTGTGAAACCTCTTCCTGCAGATTTTCAAAGCAGTTGCTGAGCTGGAGCTGAAACTCTTCTTTCTTTGTGTTATCTTTCAGCGCATCGATATGGTAGTGTACAACTTTTGTAAGGTTGTTTCTGACTTTGACTTTGGGTTGCACTTTTAGCCAGCTGTTTACGAGGAAATGATCACTCTCACACTCTGCACCCCTTGCTGTCTTTACATCCCCCATCTAGTTCTTTACTTTGATATCTATTGCAATGTGGTCTATCTGATTATCTGTTTTACCATCTGGCGATACACAAGTTCCTTTAGTATATTGTTCCTTTGGAAATTTGCGTTTCAAAGGTTATGAATCTGATGCCATTGTCATTGCTAAGTTCATGAAAACTATGTCTTCCGGTTGTTGACTGGAATACGTTCTCTCTTCCAACTTTAGCATTCACGCCTCCCAGTAGGACTTGACAATTATTATTTGGGGTGCCATCTACGACTACTTCCAGTTCCGCGTAGAATTCATCCTTCACATGGGATGTACTTTCTTCTGTGGGTGTATGGCAATTCACAAACGATATTTTACATCTATCTACGTCTATTGTTAGAACTGCTATTCTAGGGCTCACAGCCTAAAACCCAGATACATCAGCAGCTAGAGCCTTACTGACACAAAATACCATACTCAGTTTGTGTCCTGTCTCAAAGCCTCCATAAAAGATTGTGTACTTCTCGATATCTAGGGTACGAGTACCCTCCCAACGGACTTCCTGCAAAGCGGCAAGATCCATCTTATATCTTTTGATCTCCTTGACTAGACTGATTACGGCGCCTGTCTTATATAAACTACGAATATTCCATATTCCATCGACTAGGACAAGAAAATATGACATACGAAGCTGATGATTAATTGCGAGAAAATTGAAAGTAATCTGTGGCCTGCATTATATTTTAGTTCACTACTCCTTGCTGGGAGGGGAGCAATGAGGAGAGGGAACGAGAACTTGTACTTTGGTGGGGTTAAATTTTTATGGAGATATGTGCATCACGTGCGATGGGTTGTGGGTACAGGTATAATGTAATAGGATGGCTGGGATTCTTCCGTTCCTCAAGGCGTATTTGTTGATATAACGAGCCACAGGTATACTGCCGTTTCGTAGTGTCCAATGGGCACAACAGCTCAGTTCGTCGTCGCACCTAAAACGTCTGATCTCCGAAATATGCTGCTCTTTGGACACTGTAGACCGGCAGTACACACAAGGACTGTTTGACAATAGGATGGTTGGTAGGGAAACTTGGGACTCGAGGAGCAGACTCTCAGGGCTGGGGCCAGGCCATCATCAAGAATGAGAAATAAAGGGGAGGGGGGGGGGATGATAAGAGAGTGAAGTCCTGAAATAGGAAATGGATATGGAGGAGGGCGTTAAATCTCACAGGAGGGCTAGATGTGAGGGAGGATTTTGTTGCCAGAGTGTGACAGTCTGTTCAGATTGAACGCAGAGAGACATAGAGAATGTAAGTGCAGAATGGATGGGATGTGATGGAAAAGGCACGGCAGGACTCCAGGATTGTTAATTGGGAGGAGGGGGGGGGGGAGGAGGAACAATAAGATTCTTGGAGCAGAGTTTACTCGAAGTATAGGATATACGGAGACGATTAATGTGGGCAAGGAGTTGTGGAAAGTGATGATTTGGTAAAGGACTTGTGGGGGAGGATAAACATGACTTTCAAGGATTTTGAAGGATTGATATAACGTTGGTGGGGCAGATATACAGGTGACATTTGCGTGGGAAGGGATAAGTTGGTTCAAGATTTTATAATGGAAGGATGTGGAGGGATGTAACCCCCACGCCCAGCTATCTAGTAGTTTTAGTCTATTGTGGACTTACTGTTGGAAGGTTTGTAGGTGAGTTTTCCATGTTTGTGTATGGTGAAGAGTTATTCTGAGACATTTTAGTGCGTTGGTTAGTTGGCTAGGACGATTTTAAATGGTAAGGTAAAAGTAGTGGAGGCAGAAACTGTGGATAGTTCGTCCTATAATTATTGCCTAGGTTTTGCAAGTATTAATCGTGAAGACCAGCTGGTACCAGTAGAATATGAACTGATCAGGTTGGATCTGGAGAGACCTTTTTGATTTCTAAAGGGTAGGGTACAGGGCTAGCAAATCTTTGCAATCGGAATACTGGAGGAGATGATCAGGCATGCCAGCAATGTAAAGGATATATAGTAGAGATGACGGATCGTTAAGGCATACCTGCAGCAGGATAGATAATTCTGGCAATTTTGAGTACAGTTGGTATAAAGGAAGTTTAAAGGTCGTAGCAAAAATGAGAACAGTGCCTAGGGTGAGTCAGCTGCAATAAAATAATCGTATCACCGGCAGTCGTCTAACCAGTAATAATATGAGCAAGTGAGTGCACGTTGAGGTGTTGTTCTCGCTCGTGACTACACAGAAACTGCGCTACAAAGGCGGGAAGTGGCAGCTCAAATATTGCAACATTCTGAAAAATCACTTGCATTTGGAAGTGTTCTTGTACTTGCTACTACTTTCGAATATTTTATGCCAACTGCAAGCATGACTATTTGTCGTAAGTTTCGTTTGCCCTCTATGCTGGTGGCTGGACAGCTTGGTGGCTGCTCTTCATGTCTGTCAGCTACCGCTTGAAAATAGTGTAATACACGAAACCGGCCAGTAGCAAAAAATAAATGTAACTGCAGCTGATGTCGAAGATTCATTTCTGAAATTGAAGAAAACTAACCTGTCCCTCCGTGTAGTCAGTGTGTTTCACATATCCTACCCTCACCGATTCTGCAGAAGGCTTCTTCATTTCTTATGTTAATTTTCAGTATCCTTCGGTGATATCACATCTCAAACGTTTCAGTTCCCTTCGTTTCTGGTTTTCCTAAAGTCATGATGTTCCAGATTTACACTCTCAAAAATTTTCTATTTCAGATCATTTCCCGCAACAATGACTGATATTTGTTTACTATTAGTGGAGATACATACGACAGCTTCTGTCTAAAATAATTTGTAAATTTATGAGAGATAACTAAATGAGCAATGAATATTGTGTGTTCAGTGTACGTGCACAGAGAAAAATTTATATTCTGCTGTGGTCTTCCCTTTTAGTGGAACTTCCATGTGATTTGTTGTTTTGCAGGGCGGGCAATCACAGCCAAACTTCGACATTTTTTCAAAGAAAATTCCACACTGGATGTGTTAATGATTTTTTATTAAATCTGGGACCGGTTTCGCACCACTTATCGGTGCATCATCAGGCAAACTGTACAAAAAATAATATAAAAGAGCTCATGTAAACTATTAGATCCCCCAATTTTGAGGTGTAAATTAAACTTTCAAATAGCAAGTTTTTTCAATGAGACAAGAAAGTACTCACATATATATACTAAGATGGTT
Source organism: Schistocerca piceifrons (assembly GCF_021461385.2). Lineage (NCBI taxonomy): Eukaryota > Metazoa > Arthropoda > Insecta > Orthoptera > Acrididae > Schistocerca > Schistocerca piceifrons. The sequence continues at coordinate 658,481,322 of NC_060140.1, forward strand.
CTTCCCGAAAGAACAGATACCATCGGTGACCATGGAGCTCGTTAGAATGAAATTACAATGAAATCAACACACTTAGCTGCTTACAGGCGTTGACATACGTCAACAGGGACAGATGAAAATGTGTGCCCCGACCGGGACTCGAACCCGGGATCTCCTGCTTACATGGCAGATGCTCTATCCATCTGAGCCACCGAGGACACAGAGGACAGAGAGGATAGCGCGACTGCAGGGATTTATCTCTGGCACGCCTCCCGCGAAACCCACATTCTCAACATATTGCCCCGCACTACATGTTGAGAATGTGGGTTTCGCGGGAGGCGTGCCAGAGATAAATCCCTGCAGTCGCGCTATCCTCTATGTCCTCTGTGGCTCAAATGGATAGAGCGTCTGCCACGTAAGCAGGAGATCCCGGGTTCGAGTCCCGGTCGGGGCACACATTTTCATATGCCCCCGTTGACGTATGTCAAAGCCTGTAAGCAGCTAAGGGTGTTCATTTCATTGTAAAGTACTCACATACGCTATTTATAAGATAGTAGCGTTGTACATTGTCTTGCAGCCACTCCCCACCATTCACGTCCAATATACCGACATCTGGTGAAAGCGGTAGTTAAAATTTGAAAATCTTTCTCACAAAATTTTTAAATGATGGGAACGGAATGACCTATGAAATACTACGCTGATAAAACTCCCCTAAGCACGAGCGACGAAGAGCTCAAGATTAGCACAAACAAACAGCGGAATTAGGGCCATGTAAACATATCAGAACATACCGTCCAAGTTGAGAGGAGCCGCGCGACAGCGGACACGGCTTGACTGACTGGCCGAAACCCGGAAAGCGCTCACGCAGTGTCGCGAGAATCGCCAGAGGCCGGATGAAGTGTACAAGGTGTGAAGAGTGAGATGTGCTGTACATTTGATAAACAATTCCTTATGTCTATATTTAATCTAATACCATACTAGGTGGCCAATATAAAAATGGGCAGTTAGTTAAAAACATAAGAATAATAAATGTGGTGGTTCTGAATGCGTAAGGCCCGGAGTACGCATAAAAATATTTTTTCAAAAATATTTAAAAAATAGACATAAGGAATTGTTTATCAAATGTTCAGCACCCCCCCCCCCCCCCACTCTTCACACCTTGGTACTTGGCTTTATTGACAGTGAATTGGTTCAAAAATGGTTCTGAGCACTATGGGACTTAACGTCTGAGGTCATCAGTCCCCTAGAACTTAGAACTACTTAAACCTAACTAACCTAAGGACATCACACACATCCATGCCCGAGGCAGCGGTCGCTCGGTTCGAGACTGTAGCGCCTAGAACCGGTCGGCCACACCGGCCGGCGACGGTGAATTTGTTTTGCTAACAGCGTACTAAAAGTATTACGGGTTTTGGACCCTACTCATACATCAGTACCTGTTTAAAAAGTATGTTGTTAACTTGAGTAACAACAATTAACGATATTTTTTTCACTTTCTGTAGGGTGGTCATAGTTATATATATTATGGGAAATGTGTTGGTATCTCTAGGGTTAAACTCAGGCTTTAATACTGGATTCTCTGTGTCTTCCACACAGACTTCCAGCTCGTCTTCTACCACGTCATCAGACATGTCGTCTCCCTCATAAAGGGCTTGTTTCTAGTTTCACCGAAGGTTGTGTTGACTTTTCTACTCGCTGCAACAGTCCTTCTGACGAGTTTTTAGATTTCTTCGCATTTTTCCTGCAGGCATTTCCCTTGGTTTCATTCCTGAGTGATTTACATTGCTGTATTCCTGAACATTTTTGAAATTTCCTTTTTTCGTCAATAAACTGAATTATTTCTTATGTTACACCGGGTTTCTTGTCCTTTTCCCGAATGTTTCTGTAATTTCCTTCTTTCGTCGATCGCTTGAAGTATTTCTTTCCTTACCCTATGTCTCTTCATAGTGACATTCTTTGTATCTCTGTCTCTCTCTCTCTCTCTCTCTCTCTCTCTCTCTCTCTCTCTCTTTCTCTCTCTCCCTCTGTGTGTGTGTGTGTGTGTGTGTGTGTGTGTGTGTGTGTGTGTGTGGGAGAGAGAGAGAGCGAGAGAGAGAGAGAGAGAGAGAGAGATCTCCCTACGTCCATTCCTCTTCATTTGTTCTTCATACTGTGATACGCATAATTGTAGTGTCTACAGCCTTAGAGAACTTCAAACGTCACCTCGTAATTTCACGGTACTTCAGTACTCCCTTTCCTTCCACCTTCTTCTGGACTATTCCTTTAAACTTGCCGCTACTCTTCACTTGTAAACTGTGATACGAGTGTATATCCACTCCTGGATACGCCTACAATCCGATATCTGGGAAGATTTATCTGACCATGACATAAATTTAAAACTTTGTGTTCTGCCTTACGGCAGGTCTTGTCATGGGGGAAGCTTCGTCACAAAAGGTCCACCAGATTAGCGTCTATGGAAATGATTCCAGTGGTGGTTTCCCGTTACCTTCCACTGTTGATGATGAAATGATAATGAGGACAACACAACACCCAATCCCTGTTGTTGTTGTTGTTGTTGTGGTCTTCAGTCCTGAGACTGGTTTGATGCAGCTCTCCATGATACTCTATCCTGTGCAAGCTTCTTCATCTCCCGGTACCTACTGTAACCTACATCCTTCTGAATCTGCTTGGTGTATTGATCTATTGGTCTCCCTCTACGATTTTTACCCTCCACGCTGCCCTCCAATGCTAAATTTGTGATCCCTTGATGCCTCAAAACATGCCCTACCAACCGATCCCTTCTTCTAGTCATGTTGTGCCACATACTTCTCTTCTCCCCAATCCTATTCAATACCTCCTCATTAGTTACGTGATCAACCCACCTTATCTTCAGCATTCTTCTGTAGCACCACATTTCGAAAGCTTCTATTCTCTTCTTGTCCAAACTGGTTATCGTCCATGTTTCACTTCCATTCATGGCTACACTCCATACAAATACTTTCTCTTCTTCAGAATCGATTTCCTTGCCATTGCCAGTCTACATTTTATATCCTCTCTACTTCGACCATCATCAGTTATTTTACTCCCTAAATAGCAAAACTCCTTTACTACTTTAAGTGTCTCATTTCCTAATCTAATCCTCTCAGCATCACCCGATTTAATTTGACTACATTCCATTATCCTCGTTTTGCTTTTGTTGATGTTCATCTTATATCCTCCTTTCAAAACACTGTCCATTCCGTTCAACTGCTCTTCCAAGTCCTTTGCTGTCTCTGACAGAATTACAATGTCATCGGCGAACCTCAAAGTTTTTACTTCTTCTCCATGAATTTTAATACCTACTCCGAATTTTTCTTTTGTTTCCTTTACTGCTTGCTCAATATACAGATTGAATAACATCGGGGAGAGGCTACAACCCTGTCTCACTCCTTTCCCAACCACTGCTTCCCTTTCATGCCCCTCGACTCTTATAACTGCCATCTTGTTCCTGTACAAATTGTAAATAGCCTTTCGCTCCTTGTATTTTACACCTGCCACCTTCAGAATTTGAAAGAGAGTATTCCAGTTAACGTTGTCAAAAGCTTTCTATAAGTCTACAAAGGCTAGAAACGTAGGTTTGCCTTTTCTTAATCCTTCTTCTTCTGAGCAGAGAAAATCTCCGACCCAGCAGGGAATCGAACCCGGACCCCTTGGCGTGATAGACCGCCGCGCTGACCTCTCAGCTATCTGGGCGGACTGATCAGGACGTCACCCAGCTCGAATTTTCCGATGTCTTCAGGTCATTTTCAAGCATATTTACCCCCTCTTCTGATTTTTGAACAGTGTATTCACTATTACCAGCGAAAATTTATTGCCGAACTTAATTAGTCGTTCTCCTTTCTCAGTCTTGCTACCGTGCCCACATTGTCCCTTAATTCTGTCTTCTACTAATACCATCACTACAGCGCTACAGTCGCTTATGATTATCAGATTTTCGTCTCCGTTTATATACAAAATTACGCGTTGAATTCCCTCACATTCTTTCCCTTTTCGCTTCACATGTTGTTTGTGATGTTGACACGTCTACCTGATTTGTTGTTACAGGCGTTTGTTTGCTGTGATGAGAATAATCCTAACACTTAACTGTTCACAGTAACTCACTCTCCCGGCGGACGTTAGAGTCCTCCCTCGGGAATGGGCGTGTGTGTTTGTCCTTAGGATAATTTAGGTTAAGTAGTATATAAGCTTAGGGACTTATGACCTTAGCAGTTAAGTCCCATAAGATTTCACACACACACTAACTCACTTTCACTGTTATTTAAGACGAATCCTAATCCAGTTGCATAATTTTCTGCTGACGTTGGCATTACCCTATATTCGTCTGAGCAGATATCCTTATCTTCTTTCCAGTTCAATATCTTCTTTCCAGTTCAGTTGACTGATTCGCAATAAAAGTTTATCACTATAAATTATGTAAGAGATCATAATATCAGGGTCACTCCTAAAGAAATGCACACTATATTTGTAAAAATACAGTTTTCATTCTGCATGTGTGAAAGTTTTACAGTGTGTAGATACATCCTTCTCGTTTGTTTTCAAACTTAGTTCAACCTGTTCCCGTGAGTGGCGCCGTCACAGCATGTCTTCAAGATGGCTGCTACACTTGACGTTCGTCAGAAGCAACGTGCTGTCATAGAATTCCTGTGCTGTGAAAACGAGACAGTGGGAAACATCAACAAGAGGTTCAAAAAGGTGTATGGAGATGCTGCTGTCGATCGCGGTACAGTTAGTCGGTGGGCAAGCAGGTTACATGATGAAAGCGGGCACAGCAATATTGAGAATTGTCCTCGCAGCAGCAGGCCTCGTACTGCACACATTCCAGACAATGTGCAGAGAGTTAACGAATTGGTGACTGCTGACAGACACATCACAGTGAACGAACTGACACGCTATGTTGGAATAGGGGAAGGAAGTGTTTGCAGAATACTGAAAGTGTTGGCGTTAAAAAAGGTTTGTGCCAGGTGGGTTCCCAGGATGTTGACAGTGGCTCACAAAGAAACAAGAAAAACGGTATACAGCGAACTTTTGGAACATTACGAAAATGGTGGTGATGAATTTCTTGGAAGAATTGTGACAGGTGACGAAACATGGCTCCATCATTTTTCACCAGAGACGAAGAGGCCATCAATGGAGTGGCATATGCAAATTCACCCAAGAAAAAAAAATTCAAAGCCACACCTTCTGCTGGAAAAGTTATGGCTACGGTGTTTTTCGATTCCGAAGGACTCTTGCTTGTGGGCATCATGCCAAGTGGAACCACCATACATTCTGATGCATATGTGACGACACTGAAGAAACTTCAAGCTCGACTGAGTCGTGTTCGACCACATCGGCAAAAGCAGGATGTTTTGCTGTTGCACGACAATGCACGGCCGCATGTCAGTCAAGAAACCGTGGAAGCGATCACAAAACTCGGATGGACAACACTGAAACACCCGCCTTACAGTCCTGACCTGGTTCCATGTGACTATCATCTCTTGTGCCAAACAGTGGCTCCAACAGGTTGGTCCAGAATTTTACCATGCGGGTATACAGGCACTGGTTCCAAGATGGCGTAAGGCGGTTGAGAGGGATGGAAATTATGTGGAGAAATGAAAATATTGTTCCTAAAGGATGTATCTACAAACTGTAAGACTTTCAAACATGTAGAATAAAAGATGGATTTTAAAAAAAGTAGTGTGCATTTCTTTTGGAGTGACCCTTGTACAAAATCAGTCACTTGATTTTCCCGTCATAATCTATCAATGTATCTTGCACTATGAGTAATAACAATGGGTCTATACTTGTAGAACAAATACCTCTTCTGCAAATGAAAAATGAAGTGAGCGTGTGACATTGTTGACAGGGAGGCTCCATCCAGGGAAGTTCGGCCTGGTAGAGTGGTCACACTGCATGTTTTAACACGAGCATTCCATTTATAGGAGCCTTATGGCGTAGCTTACTAACCATGGAATTTAGAGTTTTCAGAGGAGACCACACTCTTCTTTTAATCAAGCAGTCATACCAAAATACGAAAATCTGTTAACGTTGTAAATTCATGTAAACGGATTCACAAAGCTAACTCTTTTGTCAAGCGAAAACCATTCGAATAGCGATAGTCATCTAGAGCCGTAAACACAAATCTGAAATACTCTGCCTGAAAAATCCGTCAGCGAACAGGGTTATTTCATTAATGACAGAAGCGTGGTTTGAGGCAAACAGCTTCGAATGGCAACAGCAACAACAAGTGGCTTGTGGTCGCGGGATTTAAAGCACGCTGGAAGCATGTAGCATGGCCGCGTCACATGCTAGCGATTCCGTTATCTTGCCGATGGAGTACTGCAGCTCTACGTCAGCTGGTTCTTCCCGTATCCAACTTCGGGGTTGATATCTTACAGTACTAAATCTCTCATATCTTCAGTCGGCACATGGTGGCAGTACTTCCCTGGGCTCTACCATGGCTGTCAGGGAAGGTAGAGGTGTGTGCGTTCACCCTGGCTTGGGTTCAGCTAGGTGCGTGACCAGACATAGTAGCCCTCGTGGTAGTGTGAGTTCGAAGACAGAATGTTGGCTCGCGAAAATGGGCGCAGAAGATCAAAGAGCGCATGAGATCTATGCTCATGTAGTATCTCCGCTGTACTGTGAACAATGACAGGGTTGGTTCTTTATAAGGCAAAGAAACTTGTCAGAGCTTCGTGAGATGATGACCTCATCGTTTGCTTTCCTTATCTGCGTCTTGAAAGACCTCACCAACCGCTCCACCTCCGAGTTGCACCCTGGTTGAAAGACAGCAGTTTTCAGACGTTGAGTCCTTTTGTACTGTCAGAATATCTGAAACGCAGGTGAGGTGACCTGTGGACCAGTGTTTGTTATAGTTTGTAGGAGTGCCTTCAGTTGCAAAAATAGTCGCAAGAGCACATTTTGTTGCGTTTCCTGTTGTTGCTTAAGAGAATTTCGGGAGCGCGTTAACTACCAGCAGACACGTCGTTCCCTGAAATAGTCCAACGAAATCCACATGCACTCACTCCTATTGGTGATCTTCCAGTATCCAAGAGAAAAATTTTTGCGTGTGTTCTATCTACTTATCTACTCGGATCGAGTAAACATAATAGTTTGGCTAAGAGTTAATACATTTCCCAGTGCAATCCATGCAGCCATGTAGTATGCAGAGATGGAGTATGGGCAGGATGATGACCTGGAATTATATCTTTTTGGGAGCGAGTAGTAGAGCTCCTTTTGTGGCGAAAAATCAGTGACAGAATGAGAACAGTGTTTACTTAGGAGAAGAACAACTTTTTAGCCGAGATCGCTATAAAAAAAAAGAAACTTTATTGTAGATGATCAGTTTCGGTAAAACAAAGTTACCATCGTCAGATCTTATAAAAGGTTGTTACCAACATCTTTTGCCAGCTACATACAAAACCTTTGCATTGATTTCTAGATACTCAAAACATGAAATGAGCAATTCGTTGGCACATCAGAATTAAAATTAGTATGTACCTCACAATTCGCTAAATCAGCGTTCCCATAATACGTCATACCTCCCAGGGCAAGTGGCTCACCCACACCTGCTGTACGGCCAATAGTATCTATCGAAGTATCGACTTTCGTCCCGTAATCTTGGCTGCTTTATGAGTAGTTAGGAGAAATTCGTCCATGGTCCATTGCACAGCGGTGTCCAGGAAAAACAAGAAGCCTCATGCATATTGAAGTCAGTTTGCATTTTTAGTGGTGACACGAAATGTCATGGTTAGAACTGCTAAGATTGTGTTCACCACAGTGATCGTTACATCGATTTTTCTGGAAGTTTGTTATGGGATCACGTAGTGAGATCAGTGACTTGTGGTCTACTACAAAATGGAATTCATACCACACAGGAATAAATTAAATTTTTCATACGACAGTTTATTGCTAGCACATCCTTTTCGATCTGAGAATAATAAGAGTTTCCGCTCTACCTGCCAACACCTGTGGTCCCGCTCCTTTCAGGAAGACACATGGTTGGCAACACGACCACCTGATCTGAAGCCATCTTTAGCGTTGTCTTATGTTGTTTTCGTTTGTGGTAATAAGCCGGAGCTACTAAGAGTAAAATGGCCAAGGAGGAGTTAAAATCCTCAAAACGAAAATCTAATTACTGCTTGTGCTTCATCCTACAATGAGAAGAAGATTATATTTGCTTATACACAAAGCTGCTTCATTGTTTGTTTTGTAATATAAAACTAACAAATTCGTTATTAATTCGGATATTGAAGAAAGGAGAGCCAAATTTCTCGATATAAGACATAAAAGAGAGAAAGAAGGAAGTATTCATATAGGTAAATATGTTATTTTTTGAAGTTATTAGAATTACTGATAATGCACTATGTAGTTTTGTCTTCGATCTTACGTCCTCTTGATAATCTGTTTACAGGAAGAGAATTATGTGGTGCCTAATAATGCTGTTAAGAAACTGAGCTGTCACATAGTTCTTAAAACAGTGAAAACACTGCGTCTCCTCAGTGGTTGAGAATTTGGGAAAGAATGCTTTTGACTGCGACAAGAATTTTATGTATAGCGAAAATTTATTGTTTTGAAGCAGTTCCTTACTCAAAAAGAAAGTTTCGTATACGTATTGAAATATGTCAACTACATGGAACCACAGTTACAAAGCAGGAATAAAGACCTATTCTTTTCTTCTTGGCTTTGAACTAAGCCACTGAAGTAACTGAGGTTGCTCAACTTGCAGTGTTCTTGAGACTCTGGACGTTGAGTTCATTGCGGTGTAGTAACTCTTTGATTTGGTCCCAATCAAGACACAACTACAGCCGATATATCTTGTCCCTTAGTAAATAAAATTTACAAAAACTACCTTTGCTGAGGAAAACTTTGATATATTACAATGGTTGGAACTCCAGCAATGACTGATCACAAGAACTAGAGTCCTGCTTTTGAAGAAAAGAAAGTTGAAAGATGTTTGTATATAGCCAGAAATACCACCAATAAATTGTGTCCTATATCGTGTTAATCAAAAATATGCCAAAATAAACGGTATCATAGATGTAGTTGTAAAGCCAATTAATACTATCAGATCGCACATTTTGGGGCATCGACAGTTCACATCTTTCCTGGTACAACTGACAGGAGAACATGCTGGCCACTCTAGTCAAACGATGTATCTACCCTGAAGGAAGTCATTCACAAGATATGCACGATGGGGGCGCGAATTGTCGTCCATGAAGACAAATGCCTCGCCAATCTGCTGCCGATATGGTTGCACTATTGGTTGGAAGATGGCTTTCACTTATCGTACAGCCATTACGGCGCCTTCCATGACCACCAGCGACGTACGACGGTCCAACATAATGCCACCCCAAAACAGAAGGGAACCTCCACCCTGCTGCACTCGCTGGACAGTGTATCTAAGGCGTTCGGCCTGACTGCGTTGCTTCCAAAGACGTCTCCGACGATTGTCTGGTTGAAGGGATATGCGACTCTGATCGGTGAAGAGAACGTGATGTCAGTCCTGAGCGGTCCATTCGGCATGTTGTTGGTCCCATCTGTACCGCGCTGCATGGTGTCGTGGTTGCAAAGGTGGACCTCGCCATGGACGTCGGGAGTGAAGTTGCGCATCATGCAGCCTATTGCGCACAGTTTGAGTTGTAACGCAAGGTCCTGCGGCCGCACGAAAAGCATTATTCAACATGGTGGCGTTGCCTTCAGGGTTCCTCCGAGGCATAATCCGTAGGTAGCGGTCATCCACTGCAGTAGTAGCCCGTGGGCGCCCTGAGCGAGGCATGTCATCGACAGTTCCTTCTCTCCGTATCTCCTCCATGTCCGAAAAACACCGCTTTGGTTCACTCCGAGATGCCTGGACACTTCCCTTGTTGAAAGCCCTTCCTGGCCGAAAGTAACAATGTGGATGCTATCGAATCCCGGTACTGACCGTATAGGCATGGTTGAACTACAGAAAATACTAGCCCTTTACCTCCATCCTGGTAAAATGACTGGAACTGATCGGCTGTCGGACTCCCTCCGTCTAATAGGCGCTGCTCATGCATGGTTGTTTACATCTTTCAGCGGGTTTTGTGACATCTCTGAATAGTCAAAGGTACTGTGTCTGTGATACAATATCCACAGTCAACGTCTATCTTCAGGAGTTGTGGGAACCGGGGTGATGCAAAACTTTTTTTGATGTTTGTATAACTGGAAAGCCAGTAAAAGAATTTGACGACACTCTGGCGTACTAGATCTTGCGTTTCTGACCTTACCAAGCTCTGAATGTCTCGAACCCAACTTTACAGGGCATACAAACTAATCACATAAGTACTTCGGGGTTTTGAAGAGAGAATTACTGTTACGGGTAAAGCAACTTTCAGAAAGTTAGACTAATTGTAGGTGAAAAAATCTGGAAAAGGAAACACTGAACGATCATTTCGATGGATTTGGTACTGTGCTACAACCTCTGAGAGAGAATTTTAACGGTAGATACAGTGACTTAAATCAGTTTAAATTTGACTTTAGTATTTTTGCAACTCCTTTTGCAATGAAAATCGGGAAGACCCCTCCTGAAATTCACTTGGAGTTCACTGAATTTCAGTGTAATAGTGCGATGAGGAAGAGATTTGGAACTGCAGAAAATTTTTCAAATCTTCTGTAAAAAATTTTCCTAGTGAAAGGATCCCGCAGTTGTTTAAAATACCTGTTTGGAACCGCAATACTTGGGTGAAAGTTTGTTTTCGATGGTGAAATTACCGAAATCAAAACTTAGGAGTGGCCTGACTCGAATAGACTTGCCTTGAGTAGCCACTTTCATGACAATTAGTCTTACTTCAAAACATCGAAATACCAACAAAAAATACACTCCTGGAAATTGAAATAAGAACACCGCGAATTCATTGTCCCAGGATGGGGAAACTTTATTGACACATTCCTGGGGTCAGATACATCACATGATCACACTGACAGAACCACAGGCACATAGACACAGGCAACAGAGCATGCACAATGTCGGCACTAGTACAGTGTATATCCACCTTTCGCAGCAATGCAGGCTGCTATTCTCCCATGGAGACGATCGTAGAGATGCTGGATGTAGTCCTGTGGAACGGCTTGCCATGCCATTTCCACCTGGCGCCTCAGTTGGACCAGCGTTCGTGCTGGACGTGCAGACCGCGTGAGACGACGCTTCATCCAGTCCCAAACATGCTCAATGGGGCACAGATCCGGAGATCTTGCTGGCCAGGGTAGTTGACTTACACCTTCTAGAGCACGTTGGGTGGCACGGGATACATGCGGACGTGCATTGTCCTGTTGGAACAGCAAGTTCCCTTGCCGGTCTAGGAATGGTAGAACGATGGGTTCGATGACGGTTTGGATGTACCGTGCACTATTCAGTGTCCCCTCGACGATCACCAGTGGTGTACGGCCAGTGTAGGAGATCGCTCCCCACACCATGATGCCGGGTGTTGGCCCTGTGTGCCTCGGTCGTATGCAGTCCTGATTGTGGCGCTCACCTGCACGGCGCCAAACACGCATACGACCATCATTGGCACCAAGGCAGAAGTGACTCTCATCGCTGAAGACGACACGTCTCCATTCGTCCCTCCATTCACGCCTGTCGCGACACCACTGGAGGCGGGCTGCACGATGTTGGGGCGTGAGCGGAAGACGGCCTAACGGTGTGCGGGACCGTAGCCCAGCTTCATGGAGACGGTTGCGAATGGTCCTCGCCGATACCCCAGGAGCAACAGTGTCCCTAATTTGCTGGGAAGTGGCGGTGCGGTCCCCTACGGCACTGCGTAGGATCCTACGGTCTTGCCGTGCATCCGTGCGTCGCTGCGGTCCGGTCCCAGGTCGACGGGCACATGCACCTTCCGCCGACCACTGGCGACAACATCGATGTACTGTGGAGACCTCATGCCCCACGTGTTGAGCAATTCGGCGGTACGTCCACCCGGCCTCCCGCATGCCCACTATACGCCCTCGCTCAAAGTCCGTCAACTGCATATACGGTTCACGTCCACGCTGTCGCGGCATGCTACCAGTGTTAAAGACTGCGATGGAGCTCCGTATGCCACGGCAAACTGGCTGACACTGACGGCGGCGGTGCACAAATGCTGCGCAGCTAGCGCCATTCGACGGCCAACACCGCGGTTCCTGGTGTGTCCGCTGTGCCGTGCGTGTGATCATTGCTTGTACAGCCCTCTCGCAGTGTCCGGAGCAAGTATGGTGGGTCTGATACACCGGTGTCAATGTGTTCTTTTTTCCATTTCCAGGAGTGTATATTAGATTTGAGTTGTGTAAAAAATTGTTGCTTTCCTTTTCGCAAGTAATAGTCTTGTTGGGAACATAACACGTCTGTGTATGTTTAAATAAATTATTATCTTTGGCCAATGATTTTCTTGGAACACGAGTCCATAGATGCTAATAATATTTTTAATTGTTCCATACCGGCTGCAGTTGTTCATTGTGCAATAGTAGGAGAAGAAACTAAAAATTGCCAGTATCTAGCAGCACAGAATTCTTTAAGAAGTAAATTTAATTTGTTAATAGTTAAGAGATAGGATGTGCTATTTACTAATTACTTCATATGTTCGTTTGTTAGTGTGCATGAAATTAAAAATGAATATAATGTTTCGGAAGTGAGTCGAATAAATCCATGAGCCGAATTAGGCAGGGAGTATATACCCTATAACATGGCCGGCGGCCCCGAGTGTAAGAAAATTGGAACGTTTGACCCCCCGGGAATAGAATAGTGCAGCAGTGCAAAAGCCTCGCCTCTCTCTCGCAGGGCTGGCAACCTACTTCCTTCTTTTGTGCTACATCTACATCTACACTATGCGAATGACTGAAGTGCATGGCAGAGGGTACCTCCAAACGTAACAGTTATTAGGAATTTTTCCATTCGCTCATAGAGCACTAAGAAGAATGATTGTTAAAACACCTCCGTCGTACTGTAAGCAGTCTAATCTTGTCCTCTCGATCTCTGTGGGAGCGATAAGTACCAGGCTGAAGTATATCTCTAGAATCAGCATTTACAATTGGTTTTTGAAACCTACCAAGTAGGGTACAACGTGATAGGTTTCTCCTGCAAAAGCAGAACTGACGTAATGACCTTATGAATCACCGATCCCATATCGTGTTGCGAGAGTCGTACTCAAACCCGTCATGGACCAAGATTATTCTCTTCAATCACTTCAGAAATCAATGAACGAAGTGGAGCACAAAACAGCGTAGCACACAAATCGTTCGGTAACGGCTACAGTACAATTGTTTGCTGAAGTTGGCAGTGTGGTAAACATGCTAGTTCAGGCCCGACATCTGCAGGTATCTTACGCAACCAATGCTCAAAACACCCCCAACCTAAAACTGCTTCGTTAAATTGTCGGCATAATATGTGTTTTTCACGTGCTACGAGCAAGACAGTTAAGTCGTTGCGGACGCTTCCCGTAAACAAGGTGCGCGCGCATCGCACTGCCACGGCGACTGACTTGCCCTGTGGCCACGAGCCACCATGTCGGCAGCTCCAGTGCCCAGCCCTGGTTTAGCTTATGCTGCACAGAAAAGATTTAAGCTCTTTTAGAGTTTTAGGCACACGTAATTTAATTGTAGTTTATACATGCTCTGACATAAGCGTAAGACGGATCTGGTTCAAAATGTGATCTAGGTACTTAACGCTTGGCTCAAAAATCTGCACATGTCGAGCCGACAGTGATAATAGTTTCCCCGTGAAAGCGTAAACAGGCCTTGAATTTGTTGCTCCGATGTAATCCCCATTGCGATACTGTCATGCAGGTAGTTCGCACAGCTACGAATACCTTGTTCAAATGGTTCAAAAGGCTCTAAGCACTATGGGACTTAACATCTGAGGTCATGAGTCCCCTAGACTTACAACTACTTAAACATAACTAACCTAAGGACATCACACACATCCATGCCCGAGGCAGGATGAACCTGCGACCGTAGCAGCAGCGCGGTTCCGGACTGAAGCGCGTTGAACCGCTCGGTCACAGCGGCCGGCGGACACCTTGTATTAACTGCTCTAAGTAATACTGGAATATAGCTGTGGCACTACCCGTACCAAAAGATTAGAGATTCTAACAATGAATGCCAAAGTCGTATCGAGAACAAAGGTCTGTCACAACTGTCCGTCTGACGTAAATTGTATACTCTCCTTCCAACAAATTCCGAAATTGATTTTATTTCTGGCGTATAAGCAACTTTAACGCAGTAACTACGGAGACATCTTGAACTAACATTGTCTAGAATTTCTAATGAAGAGAACAGTTTTGCAAAGTCTGTCCCGCACAACTTCATTCCAGAACACAAACAACGACGCATGGACGTCAGGTGCGACTTGATAGCAGTGCGAAACACAGTTGCTCATTTTCTGGGAACTATCATCACTGGTGTCAATATGAAACTACTACAAAATGAGAAAATGGAGAAATTCATATGAAGGTTCAACGCTTTGGCGACATAATCGACATTCAAGCCATTGTGACGAGTGAGTTGCACATCACAAAGAAGAACTATTCTTACAGTTTCGCACAGTTGCATAAAATCTCATTGTGTTTTAGTTATGAGGCGGGATCAGGGGGGGGGGGGGGGCGAGGGGTTGTAGAACACCTAAATCATTGAAACCACCATCTTAACTGTATTTTTTTATCCAGTGTCGAAAATATACCTACTGAAGACGTAAGTATGTGTCGGCAATATGATTCTTAGAAATAAGCTGTTCACTAGCCCGTTTTGGCAGTAATTCTTCCGGGTGCGGAATTCCATACAGATCAATTAGTGATAACTCGTTAGTTGTCTTGAAATCACCATAGATTTTGACTCTACTATTTCTCTTAATCATCACCATGGGCGTTTCTCACTGACTTCTTGATATCTGTGTAATACAGTCTGTCTACGTCTGCTTTAGCTAAGACCTGCGAAGTAAACGGGCTGGACGAACTAGATGAAAGCGAGGTAGAGCAGACTGTTTTAACGATATACAAGCCTGAAAATTTGTGACACAGCCGAATGACGCTTCAATAATTTTTCTTGCTGTTTACACAATATATCCCGGTCTTTTAAGAGGATGGTTGAGAATCAAGGTCTACAGTCTAAGTGCATACTGAGTTAGACCCGAGATGGAACCTTTTGATCACTGTAAGGTGCCAGGTCCCTGTAAGGCTACTGAAAGGAAGTAAACCGATTCCAAGATATGTGTTCAGATTTATCAATGGAACAGCGGCTGCAGTGTCAAGCGGGTATTGCACTTGCTCGTTATTAATGATTAATTCGATCATCAGAATGTTTAGAGGTCTGTTAGCTGCCGGCACCGGTATGATAGCGAGCAGAGGTGTCACATGTGGTGATGTTGACATTTGCTAGCGAAGACACATAGAAGATAAGAGGCCGTGCTGGAAAGTGATGCCTGCGATATTTTTTTTTGTGAAAACTCTTAAAGCTTTTTAAATAAAACATCTTCATTCTTCCTGTCTACATATTTATTTCTTGTCATAGCCACCCTAGTGACGAACAAATTTCCCTCAACGAAACACCTGTTTGTCGAAACCGTCACTGTAGGGCACCATGGTACACACAGTGGCTTCAGCATGTTTACCATATTACTTGCGGCATGACTTAAGTAGATGCAATAAATTGGGGTGTGTTGACAATGTTGTAGCGGGAGTGTGAGCTTTACAGACTGTCGCTTCCAGTGGAAACTGACGGTCGCTTTGAAAATCAGCTTCGCAAGCGCTGTCCAACGAAGTGGAGGGAATAATCGATGAACATCGTAACGAACGACAAGTGTAGATATTACTCATGATTAGAATTGTACGAAAATTACCATACTAAAAGAATTATCGAAAGAAATTTTTTGATACCTTGAGGTATCATTGATAAAAATATTAGAATAGATTGTATCGGCTCCAATCTTTCCAGCTATGTATTTAAAATCTTTCTATAACAGCCAGAGATTGATTTTCTCAAGTTTTTAAATACAATAATATAGTAATTAAATCAAGCAACGATGTCATTATAGATTACACTTCTTAAAAATTTGGAATTACAAAACAGATTATCGGAAAATACCTTAACATTACCCAAAAGTTTATAAATTAAATCTAAATATTCTCTAAATTTTCCATTTTTTCCCCGTATAGTTACTCAAATACAATATTTTATCCGGTCGCGTCATTGATATTTTACATAACAAATTGATTCCGGCCAAGATCGATATTTTAGCAGTTGCACACGCACACACGCGCTCTGTTGTGGTGGTGTGTTTTCCTCATGCATGTTCCATGTTTGAAATGTTTTTCGAAGACTCCCAATTTTGGAAAACTATTTTGATTCTCACTTAATTATCATCCAGTTTAACAGAATACTGCCAAGTTTCACTTTTGTTAGGTGCCATTCTGTTAGCTGATTCAGAAATTCTTGCAGTTAAATTGTTCTAAACAACAGTAAAAAACAAACAAGTAAGTGTAACCGTGATATTAAGGCGATTTCTAGTGTATGAAGTGCAAAAACGATAAACCGTCGCAATGCTTTCGGAAACACACTTCACCCCACGCGCGCGTAACGCCTCCCTCCATTGATTTCGATCGGGTGTATGGTAGAATGCACTATAATTTGCTCCTCCTGCATATGGACTCCACGCCTCATCAACACTCCGCGACGCCCCCTGGCAGCAGCCAACTCTCAGGCCCAAGTCGCATTAAGAGTTAAGAGGCCCCTTCGACAATGCTGCCCCCCCCCCCCTCTCCACCCTACCCTCATGCAATTATGCTCGAGCCACTCCCTTGGAGTCTCTGTGATTGTCTATCTGGCATCACCCTGCGGGGCATCGCCTTCCGCTGTAGAGCGTACGCCGACGATCTGATGCTGCCGGTTCGTTCCACCGATGAAGTCCGCAGCGTACCAAACCGGATCGAGCGATACGGAAAGGCCGCGATCACTCACCTGAACATCAAAAAGACAGCGGAGTTGGATGCCGGGAACGGTCTCGGGCTGTGCGCTTCGGCCCTTTCCCGTCAGTTACTAAAATGAAATATCGGGGAGCCAACTTTACAAAGAAGTCAACTTTACGGCCTAGGCGAACTTCCGAAGTTTACTATGGATCGTACGCGTCATGGTGCGCCAGAAACTGTTCTGAGACTCGAAGCAGCTGCAACATGTGGAATACCTGAAAATCTAAGTGGCGTCAAAACACACTCCTACCGGTAATTTTCTGCCCACAGGACACGTATTGAAAGTACATTACAACACTCTCGCCCTTCCCCGGCGTAGTGGAGGGCTGGGACTGGTTACGGTACGGGCACGTGCAGCTGCCCTCTGTACGGGCAATATCCGGCCACAACGTACCAGTCAACGTGGCTCCCTCATTGGTCGTCCATTGTACGTCCTGACTCCGGTCTCTCACGCTGCGCCGGTGTCGGTGGCGCACGTCGCAACACAGCTCTCCCCTCTACCGACATTCATTCTGGAATACAGCTGTGTGATCTTGGATCTCGCTCCAAAACGCCAGCCAATGACAAAAGATTTTTATACCAACCATCTGCGAGCGGTTCCGCGTACTTGGTAGAAACAAAATACCCAACTGTCGATTCTCCACGAATGAGGAAACTTTTACAACAGAACTTTCTGCCCAGCGCGTGAGACGTGGTATCAAGTAACCAAAAAAAAAAAAAAAAAAAAAAGTTCCACGACACACCGACTCCTCGCTATAGGATTAACGGGCTCCCCCACTTTGCCCTGACTGCCGCCTCCTGGACACCGATGAACATCAGTTCACGTGCGTGTTTTCCTTCGGCGTTTGGCGTAAGATCTTCGCTTGTTACTTCTGCATCACACCTGACATGACTGAATCTAGCACACTCCTCTTGCGGATGACTGTTAGCTTCCCCTGCAAAACATCAAGCAGTTAAATGGTTCAACGAAATGACCATCGACTGTATTTTTGGCGAAGTGGAGAAAGTGGTGCTTAATTACTTGTGGCACCTGCAAAAGCGTTCACATTGCCCTCAAACGCACATCGAAGTACAGTACACTCTTTACAAATTATTTCCGCAGTATTTCGTTAATACGTCCCCTCCTGCAGTTGGAGAGTGCCAGGCTCAGTCTGACATTCCACACAGCATTACACTGACTATAGAAAGTCTTTAACTGTAACCAGTAAGGACGCAAAGAGATTGACTGACTCATGTGAAGACTAGTTCAATGAAGCATTAACAAAGCGGAATGACTGTGTTGTTGATACTGTATGTTTACACTGCATCGTTGGGTATAGGAAACGCCAATGGCAGTTGACAAGAAAATTCCAGTTGTACCATCTTTGAAGAAAGATTCTTTTAACTGATGTTGCACAATAAATATACAAATGTTATTTTTGTTTAACTTTTGAATAAAATTTTTAGTAGCATTATATTTTATTGGATTATCATTTGTACACATTTATTAACCATAATTATGTAGTAATAAAGAGGTTGTATAACGTGGACCATATCGCCTTGGGAGAATTTTTGAGTATAATTATAGGCAACACCTGAAAAGGGTTACTTCATTTTTCTTTGATTTTTCTTTATTTAACATTAAACTTAATTAGATACGTAGTTAATTAGGCAAAAAAGCTAAAACGCGTGCCTGGAAATCGAGAGGTCGTGTGATTAAATCTCTGCCGGACCGCGGATGTTGCAATCTTCGTTTTAAATTAGCCTAAAGAAAATAAAAAAGGAATGGTAGAGTATGTGACTAGTAATCAAACGTCCCTGGTCCCGGGTTCGAACCTCGCCACTGCTTGAATTTGAATAAAAACATTCAGCGATAGCGGTGAAGACTTCCGGCTTTAGAGGTTATCCTCGTTCTACCAACAGCCTTGTCAAAGAGGGCAGAGAAGCGGTCAGAGGTCAAGAGCATACTCGTGCCCTTCGGTGGGAAACTGGCCCTAAAATGGGGAAGAATCAGCAATGATTAGTGACACGAGGATGGAGAAAGCAAAGGAAACAACTGCACTAAAGAGACACAATGTATATCCAGAGTTCATGTGGCCTGTAACTGAAAAAGTGTCACAATTATTACCAAAAGATTCCAGACTAGTCCCCATTCGGACCTCTGGGAAGGGGCCACGAAGGAGGAGGTGAACAGGAGAAAAAGATTGAAAACCAACGAAAGGATAATGTTCTACGTGATGGGGCATGGAATGTCAGAAGTTTGAACGAAGTATGGAAGCTTGAAAATCTGAAGATGGAAATGTTAAGGCTCAGTCTAGATGTAATATCGGGGGATAGTGAAGTGAAACGAAAGAAGATAAGGATATCTGGTCAGATTAGTATTAGTAGAGTATCAACAGCAGTAGAGAATGGTATAAGGAGAGCAGGGTTTGTTATGAATAAGAAGGTAAGATAGAGAGTGAGTTCCTGTGAACCGTTCAGTGATAGGGTTATTCTCATCAGAATCCAATACCAACAACAATAGTTCAGGCATACATGTCGACGTATCAGGCAGAAGATGAAGAGATGAAGTATACGAGGATACTGAACCGGTAATTCAGTAAGTGAAGGGAGATGAAAATCTAACAGACAGGAGAGATTGGAATGCGGTTGTAGGGGAATGATCAAGGATCACAAGAGGAAGAGGTATAGTTGGCAAAAGTTCAAAGAGAGCGGAAGATTCCCAACAGATTACATTATAGTCAGGCAGAGATTCCGAAATCAGATATTGCATTGTAAGGCGTACCTAAGAGCAGATATAGATTCAGACCACTACTTATTAATGGAGAAGAGAAGGCTGAAGTTTAAGAGATATGCCAGGAAGAATCAGTGCGCAAAGAAGTGTGATATAGAACTAAGTAATAAACAGATACGCTTGAAGTTCTCTGAGGCTATAGATACTGCGATAAGGAGTAGCACAGTGGGCAATTCAGTTGAAGTGGAATGGACGTCTCTTGCAAGAGCAATCACAGAAGTTGGAAAGGAAAAGTAGGTACACGGAAGGTAACTGCAAAGCAACCGTGGGTAACAGAAGTAATGCTTCAGCTGATACGTTAAAGAAGGAAGTACAAAAATGTTTGGGGAAATTCAAGAATACAGAAAGACAAGTCACACAGGAGTGAAATAAATAGGAAGTGCAGGGAAGCTAAAGCGAAATGAATACATTAAAGTAAGAAGAGACCGAAAAAGAAATTATTAGCAGAAGGAGTGGTTCAAAATGGTTCAAATGGCTCTGAGCACTATGGGACTTAACTTCTAAGGTCATTAGTCCCCTAGGACTTAGAACTACTTAAACCTAACTAACCTAAGGACATCACACACATCCATGCCCGAGGCAGGATTCGAACCTGCGACGGTAGCGGTAGCTCGGCTCCAGACTGTAGCGCCTAGAACCGCACGACCACTCCGGCCGGCGAAGAAAGACGAAAGTAATGAGAAGTAGCAGAAATGAGAACAGCGAGAAACTTAACATCAGAACTGGGGACTACAAAGTAGACGAATTTAATAATTCTGCTACCTAAGCAGCAAAGTAACTCTTGAATGAGATTTTCACTCTGCAGTGGAGTGTGCGCTGATATGAAACTTCCTGGCAAATTAAAACTGTGTGCCGGACCGAGACTCGAACTCGGCACCTTTGCCTTTCGCGGGCAAGTGCTCCACCAACTGAGCTACCCAAGCACGACCCACGCCCCGTCCTCACAGCTTTACTTCTGCTAGTACCTCGTCTCCTGTCCCGAGTTCGAGTCTCGGTCCGGCACACAGTTTTAATCTGCCAGGAAGTTTCATATCAGCGCACACTCCGCTGCAGAGTGAAAATCTCATTCTGGAAACATCCCCCAGGCTGTGGCTAAGCCATCTCCCTGCAATATCCTTTGTTTCACGAGTGCTAGTTCTGCAGGGTTCGCAGGAGAGCTTCTGTAAAGTTGGAAGGTAGGAGACGAGGTACTGGCAGAAGTAAAGCTGTGAGGACGGGGCGTGTGTCGTGCTTGGGTAGCTCAGTTGGTGGATTACTTGCCCGCGAAAGGCATAGATCCCGAGTTCGAGTCTCGGTCCGGCACACAGTTTTAATCTGCCAGGAAGTTTCAAAGTAACTCTTGATAGACCGATCACGGAGGACATAAAAATTTGACTAGCACTGACAAAGAGGGCATCCCTCGCCAAGAGAAATCTACTAGTGTCAAACATAGGCCTTAATTTCAGGAATAAATTTCTGAGAATGCACTTCTGGAGCACAGCATTGTATGGTAGTGAAACATAGACTGTGGAAAAACCGAAACAGATGAACATCGAAGCGTTTGAGATTTACACCTACATCTACAAACACACTCCGCAAGTCACAGTGTAGTGCCAGGCGAAGGGTACCTTGTCATTTCCTTTACTATTCCAAATGCAAATAGAGCTAGGCAAGAATGACTGTTTACAGGGCGTTTTCGTAAGAGCGTGCAAAAACCACTGAACAATTTGAGGTAGCGATCCTGGGGTCGGAGACACGGAAATAAACTTTTCTACCGCTTTGTCTAGCATTACTGTTTCCCAGCTTATTTATAACTAACATACGTACAAGTATGCACATACTGTGCTCTTTATTTACATGTACATTCTTTATTTCCTGCAAGGAAACGAGGAGGACGAGCCTGATTACTAGGAAGTACGTCCTGGTTGCTGGTTTGAAAGAGAATGTCCTTTTCCATGGCCTGAGAGGTCACCTGACCTCATTCCCCTTGATTATTTCCTATGAGGGTATCTAAAGTCAGTTGTGTATGCCACCCCAATAGATACAGGGATAGAATTAGTTGCCAGAATTGTAGCTGCCTGTGATGTGATTCGAAACATATTGGGGATATTTGACAGGTTGCTTCAGAATCTTGTTCGCCGATGTAAGCTTGCATTGAGGTTGATGGCCGTCATTTTCAGCACATTTTGTAAGATACAGTACAAATGGTACGTTCGTTCCCTCAGTGATGATATTTTCAGTTATCGGTAACTAATGTAAATAAAAAAGTACACAGCACTGTGATCTCATTCCTATTTTCTCCTTAAGCTGACATCTGCGACCCAGGGTTCCCTAGCTCAAATTGTACTGTGGAGCTTCCTCTATGTCGTGTTAAATTTTTGCACGCTCTTACGGAAACACCCTGTAATTGCCTACACACTAGACCTCTAATCTTACCTCATCTTATATTCGTGGTACTTACGCGAAATGTACGTTACGGCTGAATAATCGTTCTACAGTCAGCCACAAACACTGGTTGTCTAAATTTTCTCCGTAACCCTCGAAATGAACGTAGCCTTCAATGCATTGATTCTCATTCGAGTTCCCGAAGCATCAGTAACACTTGCGTGTTGTTCGAATCTATCGGTAACAAATCTAGCAGTCCACCTATGAATCGCTCGATGACTCCCTTTATTCCGACCTGGTGCGGATCCCAAACAGTGGAACAATACTCAACAATGGGTAGTACTAGTGTTCTATAGGCGGTCTCCTTTACAGATGAACCATACTTTTCTACAATTCTCCCAATAAACAGAAGTTGACCATTCTCCTTCCCAATCCTTACATGTCATTCCATTTCATACTGCTTTGCAACGTCACGCCTGGATGGTTAATCGAAGTTGAGTGTCAAGCAGTAAACTACTAACGCTGTATTCGAACATTACAGGTTTGTTTTTCTCGTTCATCTGCATTAACTTACATTTTCATAGATTTAGAGCCAGGCGCCATTCATCACACAAACTAGAAGTTTTGTCTAAGTCATCTTGTATCCTCCTATAATCACTCAACAACTACACCTTTCCGTACACCACAGTATCAGCACAGAACAGCCACAGGCTGCTGCTTATCCTGCTGACCAGATCATTTATGCATACAGAAAATAGCAGCGGTCCTATCACACTTCCCTCGGGCACTCCTGATGATACCCTTGTCTCTGATGAACACTCGCTGTCGAGGCAACATAATGGGTTCTATTACTTAAGAAGTGTTCGAGCCCCTCACATGTATGGGAACGTATTCGGCATGCTTGAACCTTCGTTAGAAGTCGGTAGTGTGGCATGGTATGAAATCTAGGAATGTGCAGTCCGCCTGTTGCCCTTCATCAATAGTGCGCGGGATATCGTGAGAAAAGGGCAAGACGAATTACGCATGAGTGATGCTGATTCGTGGACAGAGGCTTTTCCCTCTCAAGGAAATTTATTATATTCGAAAGGAGAATATGTTTTAAGATTCTGTAACAACATTTGGTGCTATAGAATAATGCTGAAAATGGTATTGGATGACTGGTTTCAACAGAGCTATGTTGTCATCATCGGACCTTATTGCTGTTGAATTTTTACAACATATTATAAAAAATTTACAAACATAAGATCCGATGATGACACCACAGTTCTGTCGAAAGTCATAATCCAACTAAATGATTTTTTAGATCTCCTGTCTTGTGGAGTTTTCTTCAGTTACCATACATTGCAGATCACCCGAGGACGGACCATGTCAGGAATATAAAGGTGTAGTTTGCTCGCATGTTGACTGTTGATTTCTGTGTCGACTGGTAGACATGGCGGCTACTCGCAACCCTAAGTGATTCAACACAGAATGCGCTGCATTGTTTACATGCACAATTGCACTGACGAGATGAACGTCCTAAATCTGTGTCCCTGACTGCTTGCTGAATTGATTAAATTTTTTACTGGCGGGTACTATGTGAGTTACCTGTTCGTGATGGACACTCAGCAAATAATAGTGTATGTAAAATGGCAAGCCATTAGCTTCTTCTAATGGGTGTAAGTTCAGCGCTAGTTCAAATAACAGGGGTTGGATATATAAAGCTACTTGCCTTACAGTGCTACAAAAAGCACTGAAGATAACTTGCCTATGACTCGTCAGATACCTCGAAAAGAGGAAATGGCGGCTGCGACAGTGTGGACACCGGAGTCCGTTGTTGCTGCTGCAGTAACTGAAGCAGCGCATTCTGTTGCGATTATTGCTGCTATTGACGGAATTGGATCGGCTGATTCTGTTGTTTTGGATGTTGTTTCCAAAGTTCTGAGAACTCTGGATCCACGAATAATGAACACTCGTTGCACTCATGAGAAAGTTCCTTGTCACTATATTTGGTATCGCGTTCTGATACTAAAATACTAAAGGCTGTTAACTTCTTCTATGCAGCCCTAGTGCAGTGACACGTAGCCTTTGGCTCGCGAGCTGTGGGGTTCCCGAAGTGACTTTCGTTGCAAAACTAATATCGTTTGAATAACACAAATCGTCGAGAACGGTAAATTCGGAAGTCTGAAACACTACACCAGATAAATCGATTGGTAAGCGGGGTCGTTATACTTATGGCACTAGACGCATAGCTTTATAAGACAGTATCAACTGCCTAGTGGCCACGGTGTCGTGAGGTTTTAACCGTGCTGGTATCTACCGCGTTGTGTAACATGATTGCGACCCTGTTTCCGCGCCTGCAGAGTAACATTAAGATAGGTAACATTAAGAGTGCAAATGGTAATTCCACTGTTAAATGGAGAGGAGAGACCACATAGGGAGAAAGTGTACATTGAAGGCCTCTACAAGGGGGAAGACATGTCTCATGACGTGACAGAGGAATAAACAAGAGTCAATATAGAATACATAGGCGACCCAGTGCTACAATTAGGATATAAAAGAACTTTGGAATACGTCGATCGAATATGGTGGAAGTAACAGATAACATTCCATCAGAATTTCTAGAACCATTGGGGGAAATGACAACAAAACATTTATTCACGTTGACTTGTAGAATGTATGAGACTGGTGTTACACCATCACTTTAGGGAAAACATCATCCACCAGTTAATATAGCAACAGGTGACAAGTGGGAGAATTATCGCACAGTCAGCTTAACAGCTCATGCATCCGAGTTGCTGACCAGAATAGTACAAAGACCAATGGAAAGAAAACTGAGGATCTGCTAGACGACAATCAGTTTGACTTTAGGAAGGTAAAGGTGCCAGAGAGGCAGTTCTGACGTCGCGGTTGATTGTGGAACGAAGAGTAAGAAAAATCGGGACACGTTCATCGGATTTCTCGACCTGAAAAAACCGTTCCACAACGTAAAATGGTGCAAGATGTTCGAAATTCTGAGGAAAATAGGAATAAGCTAAACAGAAGACGGCTAATACACAATATGTACAAGAACCAAGAGTGAAGAATGAGATTGGGAGGCCAAGTACGAAGTGCTCAGGTTAGAAAGGGTGTAAGGCAGGGTTGTGACCTTTCGCCTTTGTAGTTGAATCCATAAATCGAGAAAGCAATGACAGAAATTAAAGAAAGGTTCAAAAGTGGAATGAAAATTCAAAGTTAAAGGATATCACTGGTAAGATTCGCTGATGACATTGCTACCCACAGTTAAAGAGAATAATACTGACAGGATGTGTTGAATGGAAAGCACAATGTAATGAGTACTTAATATAGACTGAGAGTGAATCGAAGAAATACAAAAAGTAATGAGAAGTAGCAGAAATGAGAGCAGCGAGAAACTTAACGTCAGAATTGGGGATTATTAAGTAGACGAATTTAAGGAATACTGCCACCTAGGCAGCAAAATAAAGCATGACGTACGGAGCAAGGACATAAAAAGTGACTAGCACTGGCAAAAAGAGCATTCGTCGGCCAGAGAAGTCTTACAAGGTGAAGGTCTCAGACGCGACCAACCGATTCGGCTCAGATTTGGCAGGTCGCTTGTGTACAACCTAAAACGAAGGACTCTAAGATATTTTGGGTCAACACCCCCGCAATTTTGAGTAAATCACCCCTAAAGATTATGACGAGCAATCGACTCAAAATTGGCGGGATCGATAGATAATTGTAAATAGAGCATTTTTCATCATCAAGTATGGGGCTCGAAAACGCATACTTTTCCAGAAATCGAGGTAAGAAAACTTTGAAACTGCCGCTTTTGTACCCACATGGTAAACGCTTTTCGCCGACAGCACCGATAGCGCAACGGCCAAGGTAATGCCGGCGCGGTAACTCAGCGTGTTCGGTCAGAGAGCTGGTTGGCCTCTGTAATAAAAAAAACTGAGTGAAATGATCAACAACGAACTTAAACGGATGTCATGTGACATGCGCAACGACCAAAAGAAAAAAAAAATACAATTGGCTGCTGGCTGGGAATCGGAGAAATCTATCGTATGTTCTTCTTTTCGTTTGTATTTTTCCATATCTCAATTGATATGGATAGGAGGGTTAATAAGGTAGGTAAATCAATAAGAAATGATAATAATAAGGTAGGCAAATAAATTTCTCAAACCTCTTGGGATAGTAAACAACTAAAATGTTACTCCAGGTCACTTTACAATTGCTCTTCCAGTCACTGGTACGTGTCCTCACTTTTCTTCGAACGACTTGATGGGTGGTACTTGCCGTATAAACATTCGAAACAAATATACTCACAGCACCAAGAACATCTAATGAATGCAATAATTCGACAGCTACACTTGTTCCGTCCGAAGAGTCGGCGGAAAACAAACTGGGTTTACATTTAACAATACGTCTTTTTCGTGAATTAATTTTGACGCGTACCACGCATACGATATCATTGCCTGAAAAACCGGTGCTGAAAGTTGGTTATGATTTATGCTGTGAATAGTTATTGCATCCATGCGGTAGTACAATTCCTGTTGGGTTTCCAGAAGCACACTGCAATTCTGAAGCCTGGAAATAAAGTTTTTAACCTGGCGATAGAAATAAACATCACACGGCTGGCACACAGGAGTGCAGTTTGGCGATATTACTTTTACTGTGCACGTCGGCTGACCCTCGCCATCTATAAACAATTTGTCATATATTGCAATATTAATTTGTCCACTCCAGCAATCCAAAATTAGGCAAAACTTGTTATCAGAAACGTATGGTTCTAAAACGTTCTCAAGAAATGTTCTGTAAATCGCATTCATCAGTTTCTCGGATTTGGAGCAGGTAATGTAAACATTTTTCAACGAGTCGGAAACCTTAGGCAACACTTTTCCACAGGCTGTGATGGCATATTGCGCCGTGTACGAATGTGTTGGTTTGTTTTTACTACCAACTGCGACAAGGGTTCGTTTTTCTCCCTTATGCGATAACGTACTTCGCATGTTCACCCGATTGATCACGTAATCACGATTAAAACCGGTCATAAGTGACGCCGTTTGCGTGTTGAAAAGAGCCGCCACTTTCTGTACATCTTCTATATTTTGTACCTCCTTATGAGAGATGTATTTAGTGACGTGCCGTTGACGAATTTTATATTCCGATTTGAAATTTCTTGCCCAAGATAATTATACAGCAAACGTAAAATCCTTGTTGACCGTATATTGAAACGCTGCACCTGCAGCCCACTCCTGAAGTATTCTCGTTGTTACATTCTCGTTACGACAACTAGATTCGACAAATCGGTCATATGTCCACTTATTTATCGCCTGGTATTTGGCGTGTCTTGTCCCTCCTTCAACGATATCACTTTCCCACAATTTCAAGTCCTTGTTTCTTTTCAGCGCTTCTGTTGCTCCATTCTTTTGCAGTGTTTGTAAGTTCCAATTTGGATGATTCGTGGCTTTCGCTACCGGCTTTATTTTTACTTCAAGGGGTATAGCGCCGAAGTTCAATCGTTTAGTAACCGGTTCGTAATACTCATCGGGAACAGATGAAGCACATATTCCCAGTGACGTGGAGATTTCCAAAGTGTTATGACCATTTTGCGATTCACTAGCCTGGATATCTTCCACTGAATCACCTTCTGCTTCTTCTTCATGGTATAGTACCTCAGTATCAACAAAAGTCATTTAGTTCGTCAGTTCCAAAAATTGCTCGATGATAGCCGCTCATATCAATCTGGAACGCCGAGAAACAGAACTGTCTGCTTCCGGTAGTGCATTGATAATGCATCTGTCTTGCAACACTTTTACAAACCAAAACACAGCGTCCGTAACTTCCCGCTTGCCATCGTCTGTGACAGGCTCCCAACTATATATTACAGCGCTAGTCGAAGGGTGTACATCCTCCATTACTCAGATTATGCACCTGAAAGATGTAACACAACAAACAATAACTAGTTACTACGGCGTATACAGACGAGCTAATTACTACAAACTACATAGAGTACTCGTCATATCTTACTTACGGAAGAACACTGTATTTATTCACAAAACGTATTTCATTCGACGCATTAACGATGGAAAAATCACTACATGTATCCGCGAGGTTCGCGGCAACCTAATGACGGAAAACAACTCTTTCCGATTGACTTCTATAAGACTCGTACTGGACAGCGTCACTCTTCCAGCTTCACAACTATGATATGACGAAGAGGCAACCGGGGCAACATAACTCTCACCGCGTGCATTCTGTTCCGTGCCTCGCTGTAAACAAGCGTCGCGCGGTTGGCTATCTTATCATTATCATTTCTTATTGACTTACCTATCTTACTAACCCTCCCATCCCTATCAATTGAGATATGGAAAAATACAATCGAAAACATACGCTAGATTTCTCCGATTCTCAGCCAGTTTTTTTTTTTTTTTTTTTTTTTTTTTTTTTTTTTTTTCGTTGTGGATGTCACATGACATCCGTTCAAGTTCGTTGTTGATCCTTTCACTCAGTTTTTTTATTACAGAGGCCGACCAGCTCTCTGACCATCCACGCTGAGTTACCGCGCCGGCATTACCTTGGCCGTTGCGCTGTCGTTGCTATCGGTGAAAAGCGTTTACCATGTGGGTACAGAAGCGGCAGTTTTAAAGGTTTCTTACCTCGATTTCTGGAAAAGATTGCGTTTTCGGGCCCCATACTTGATGATGAAAAATACTCTATTTACAATTATCTATCGATCCCGCCAATTTTGAGTCGATTGCTCGTCATAACCTTTAGGGGTGATTTTCCCAAAAATGCGGGGGTGTTGACCCAAAATATTTTAGATTCAGTCGTTTTAGGTAGTACACAAGCGACCTGCCAAATCTGAGCCTAATCGGTTGGCCGTGTCTGACGCCTTCCCGTTGTTAGTTTTAGAAAGTCATTTCTGAGAATGTACGTTTGGAGCACAGCATTGCATGTGCGGCGACGCTGTGCTTTGCAAAGTACTTTGTTACGAGATTTGCACCATACAAAATTCGTGTCCAGAACAACCTCAAATCTGAAGATCGTCCTGTCACGACGTCGCCACGTGTAACCTCCCCCTCACTTATCGACCTTAATGACAGTGAAAAATTAAACCGCGTGTACCTAATGGAAATTTGGGAAAAGCAATCGTCACCGAAGTTAATCTGTCGATAAAGAGGGAGGAAAGGGTTACATCTAAATGAAAGGAAAAATGCAAATGAAACTGGTGCAAATTAATTTTGAAAAGGGGTAAAGTTAATAAAGAAAGTAAATGTGCGGCCGTTACGTTAACAATTAACTAGCGGTAATTAGATATTTGAGATTTGGGGGAAATTACGGTCGCCAGTCCTATGGACAATTACTATAGTAACTGAAAAAGAAAGGTTATTACACATATAATTAGCACTAGAAGCGTGGCAACTGAAGGTTGAGACGTGTAGTGTGAAAACTAAAAGTTTGTCAGAAGTAATAAATTTCGCTACACTCTGACTTAATTTAGCAAAAGAATTAATAAAACCGGAAGATCGAAAGTTAATTTAGTGACTGTAGATAATAGTGAGCTTCCTTTCTGAAGCACATCGAAATTCAGTAAAATAGGGTTAGTCTTGGACTACCTCAACAATCATTTCAAAAGCTACTTGAATCTACGCAATTTAGAAATAAGAGATTTAGCTTTGAACTTGAATTAAATGATTCTTAACAATTAACGATAGTAAAATTTAGTACGTACCAAGCTGAGCTGGAGTCACAGGTAAGCTAAAATCTGCAAACAAAACTCGCGCTCTTTATTTGTGCTTGTGTAATCTAAATATTGTAGCCAGCTATGAATACTTTAACTGAACTTTGAAATTAAAGTAGTGAAATCGAATGCTTTTACTTTAATGCTGGCGTTTGAATTTCAACGACACTCGAGTTCATTTCGGAAAAGGAAGGGACCCTGCTTGGTAATGCAATTGGGACAATGAGCAACAAAGGTTCATGCTAAGTTGCTGTAATTTTGTGATGCAACAATTTTAAAAGCTGAGGTCTGCCGTACAGTTCTGAAACTTTACGTGCTTTTAGTCTTCCTTGTTGGTTGATTGAAGGTTTGAAGTCGTCGATCGAGGAGGTGGCGACAGTCACTCATTGTCGGCCGTCGCTGTTGCAGAAGATGGATGCTGGCGCGCCTTCTTCTCGACACGGTCACCAGGCGAAACGGGCTCTTGATGTGTGCCAGCTAATGCTTCCCGTCCGCGACACAGTGCTAGAAACTGTTATAGCCAGTCGAGCGCAATTACATGCTGTCCAACCCCGAACGCGCGGCAACTCGCGGGAGCGTCACACAACACACCTGCTCCACTGCACTACTCCAGCCAGACTCCCTCTGCCCGCGCTCCACGCGACAGAGTTAACACTACCAAAGATCCTAAACACTTTCGTTCTCCACACGACCTATCGGTGTATTCGTTCGATAGTACAGTTTTCCCTAGGCCAGACCCAGCGTATAAATACAAATAATATTCACAAAACAAACCAGTTATACATCGACATAAATGCATATATATACAAATAGTAAAACAATTACAATATACAAAGACACAGAAATGTTATATCTTCAGGTAAGAAAATAAGGAAAAAAATTTGCAGTGCAATAGATGGAAATAGGAGGATATGCATTTCCGGCGTTACACGTGCCCCACATTGTCTGAGGATGTTCGTGTAACCTAAACAGACTCAGAAAATGTCCCAAAAAAGAAACAGCGGAAATGCATGTGCTCAAAACATCAACAAAATTCAGTATTCGTCTAATTAAGCATAAATTAATTTTTAGACCATAATAATTGAGTGGAGACACTCCTAATCTTATTCCACTCTGTCATCTTGCACAAAATAAAACAGGTTGACAACATATTAAAATTCATAGAAAACAAAGAAAATGGTTTAGCTATTCTAAAATCGTCGAAATTCCTAACAGTATCATGAAATGGAATTCTATTTACAAAATTAACCAGAGCACATGGTCAAAAAAAACAGGTATATCAAAATACGCAAATTAATAATTAATTACATAGAATACACATTTTATGTAACCTTTTCATCATTAATATTCTCGCCATGAGAGTCCACTTAACGCTAAACAAGAAAATAATATTCAGTAGATCGACAAAAACATAAATATTGACAGCAGAATTCTTTCACATCGGCTGTCCGGGAAGAAAAACTATTCCGCCTTTGTACCCGCAGGTACAAATAATGCCGAGAGCGGCACAAGAGCCGACAGCGGCACAAGAGCCGACAGCGACTCCGCCTCGCCAGTATTGTTGCGCCCACCTGTGCGGCACGCTTGATCTCACTTGCCTGTGAAACGGCATTTCCAGAACGTCCGTTTCACTGAATTCTTTCGGAAAAACTCACTCCCGAGTAATCTCAAGGAGTCCATTAACACTATCACAGTGGATAACTCAACACTGTCTATCATCAAAAGCATGTACTAGCCTGAAACTTAAAACAGCGTCTAAGTACATCGGCAATGACAAGTAAAACACATTGTCATGAAATCTTACAGCTAGTTACAAAATCATATTTACATTCCTTAATCTACTGTGACTCAGCTAAAAACTTAAACTAGCAGCTTGGATTTTTTAATTGATAAATAATCACTGTCTCTTAAATCATTTAGTCAAAATTAATTACTTATTAATTACAATTTCTTCAATGTCCTCTTGGTCAGGCAAAAGCATGGCAATCTAGCAAACCTTAAATCTTACACTCTGTATTTACATACTGTACAAATTACCCATTGTGTGGTATTAATCGATCCTAGGTTGGTACAATTTCAAGTCTACAATATTCCGTATACCTAATCGTTTTCCAGAGCTTGGATACTCTAAGCAATAAGCATTTGTGTGAGGTATACCAATGACTTTATATGGTCCATTATAAAAAAACTTAAATTTAGAGATTTCATTGTCTATCTCGCTCGATTTCTCATGAGCTTTTACAAGTACTAAGTCTCCGATTGCAAACTTAGCAAAACGCGCTTTAGCGTCATGACGACGTATGCTAGCATCGGCTTTTAGCTTCATTACTTCTCGCAAACGATCTTTTTTCACACCAATACTAATGTCAATCCGTGAAGGGAATTTGATTATCTCTTCCACTGAACTTTTACTTCTGTCATCCAACAGGATTTCCTCTGGAGAAAATCCCGTCGATTCATGTCTCAAGGTGTTCATAATTCTCTCAAATACTGCTACATATTTGCCCCATGCGCTATGGTTGTGATGACAATAGGTACCGCAAAGTCGGCCTAGCTCGTGCATATACCTCTCAGCGGGATTCCCAGCCGGACAATAAGCTGAAATATGGATCACCTCGACCCCATAACTTTTCATGCCTTCATTCCACAACTTAGAAGTAAATTGTGCCCCATTGTCTGATAGAATCGCCTTGGGCTTACCAATATGAACAAAATAATCGCTCACAAGCTTGCTATAGACCGCTTTGGCTGTAGCTTTCCTAATCGGGTATAACTTGATGAATTTGGAAAAAGCTTCTAGCACTACTAAAATGTAGGCAAAGTTTCCTGATGACTTGGGCAAAGGTCCGTACAAGTCCACGCACAGTAATTCAAAGGTGTCGTTAGGCCTTATACTTTGCATAGGACCACGACTCGTACAGTTGGTAACCTTCACCTTCTGACATAAATCGCAAGTTTTCACCCTGTCAGTAACGCGTTTTAACATGTTGTTAAAATGCACTACTTCACTCAGCTTTTCCGTACATAGGTCCGTAGAAGTCCACGCACAGTAATTCAAAGGTGTCGTTAGGCCTTATACTTTGCATAGGACCACGACTCGTACAGTTGGTAACCTTCACCTTCTGACATAAATCGCAAGTTTTCACCCTGTCAGTAACGCGTTTTAACATGTTGTTAAAATGCACTACTTCACTCAGCTTTTCCGTACATTTCTTTGGTCCACAGTGACCATACGCCAAATGGTAGTAGTCTATTATTTCCGTGACGAATTTGGTGGGCCAGCATACCCGCCAAATATTACTATCTTCACCCTTACGTATGTACAAGATATGATCGTATATATTGTAATACTTCCTTAATTTCTCTCCTTCTGGACTCCTTTCGTCATATCGGGTTTTCACCATATTTAAACAACCATCCTCGTTCTGATGACGACGTAGATTCTTACAGATGTTCACTATTAATTTGCGTCCCTCAACTTCTTTAAAATAGTATAATTTGACCACTCCATCTAACTCATCTTTCCATACATCTTGATTAGACTCGGGCAACCGCGATAGCGCATCCGCTACGCAATTGTCGGTCCCTTTTACGTAACAGATGTCATAGTTAAATTGCTGTAAATACAGCGACCACCTAGTCAGTCTTTCGTGAAGTAGTTTACAATCCTTCAGATAAGTGAGCGCCTTATGGTCCATATGAATAATCACCGTACGGTCCCATAGGTAACCCTTGAACTTCTTGAATCCCCACACAATAGCGAGACACTCTTTCTCAGAAATCGTGTAGTTTCGCTCACTTTTTGATAAAGTTCGACTCGGGAACGCTATCGTCCGGTGTTCCTTATCCTCTCCTTTACCAACTTCCTGGAACTGTTCTACACCCACCCCGTAATTCGACGAATCCGTTACCAGATGGAAGGGTAGCGATAAATCAGGATGAAATAGTATGTTAGATCTTAACAACTCGTCTTTTAATCTCTCGAAAGCGGCCTGACACCCGTCAGTCCACACAAACGGAACATTTTTGCGTAAGAGGTTACTCAAATTTTCATCATTAAACACTTTTCCTTTTACAAATTTACGGTAAAATCCTGTGAGCCCTAGAAAACCTTTTAACTGTTTCCTAGACTTGGGTAGAGGACAATTCCTTATTGCCTCTACTTTCTCTGGGTCTTTCGTAATACCAGCAGTGGTAATTACATGCCCTAAAAATTTCAGTTCCTGCTTCACAAATTCGCATTTCTTTAGCTTTAGAGTCATTCCGCCACGGCGCAATGCTCTAAAAACTTCATCTAACAGGTCACAATGGTCATGCCAAGTGGCATTCGCCAACAATAGGTCGTCAACATATACAGTTAATCTTGAACTCAAAGCCGGCCCTAGCACTTTATCTAGGGCCCTGATGAATACGGACACAGATATATTAAGTCCAAACGGCAGTACTCTATACTGATAACACCTGCCCGCAAATAAGAAGGCGGTGTATGGCCTAGATTCTTCGTCGAGTTCTATTTG
Organism: Schistocerca piceifrons; assembly: GCF_021461385.2. NCBI lineage: Eukaryota > Metazoa > Arthropoda > Insecta > Orthoptera > Acrididae > Schistocerca > Schistocerca piceifrons. Next base: position 658,515,627 of record NC_060140.1, read on the forward strand.
CCAGTAACTAGCCGCCAGATCGAGGCTAGTCATGAACTTAACGTCATTAAAACGTTGCAAAATCTCCTCCATACTCTCTGGTCTGTCTGTTTCGCGTTGAACGACCCTATTCAAAGTGCGTGCGTCAATCACAATACGCACACCACCATCCCGTTTTGCTCCAATGACCAAACCTTTATTGTATGGACTTGTACTTCTTTCAATCACTCCCCATTCGATCATCTTATCTATTTCCCGTTGCACTGTTTCCTTTTTGGACAGCGGTATAGCATACGGTCTCACGAAGAATGGTTCGTGCGGAATTACATGCAACTTGCATTTATATCCTTCCACAAGTCCCTGTTTGTCTGAAAACACACTCTTATTCCTCATTATCACTTCATACAGGCCTCGTCTTTGTTCGTGTGTTACGTTTGACACACCGTCTACAATACTTTCCAATTCACTTTCTGCACTATGGTCAATACCGAGATTCCTCACATTACAGTAGTTCAAATTCATACCTACGTCAATACCATCCGGCCAGTTAACAATGTGTATAGGCTGGTATTGCCTATGCACACCGTCTCCTGCCTCGTCAAAACTAACTACTATTGTTTTATCTTGTGACATACATGTCAAAGTTTTGCTTTCGCAATTAATCACTGCACGGTACTTTAATAGCCAATCTAACCCGATAATTACTTCCGTAGTTAAGTCTGGCACGACGACAAACTCTTGTTCAAATCGTGCCCCACATATCTCGAAGTTGACAAAAATCTTTTTTGTGACCGGTTTACTGGCCTTCCCAGTAGCACCGATAATTTTCACTCCTGCTACTGGCATAACTACGATGCCGGGTCTGTCTTCCAGTAACTCAAATATTTTCCCAGATACAGCACTCAATTCTGCACCGGTGTCAATCAACACGTTTAGTTGTAGGCCGTGCATATTAACAGACACTACTATCTGTCTACACTTGTCCTCGACTGTTTCTTTATTTTCCCACAATAAATCCTCGTCTATATCCAGGTCATTCCAGAAAAAACCATCCGGCTTTGATCCTAAATCCGGCTTATCTGGCGGCTTTTGCAGCCTCTGTTCATATACAGTTTTAATTTCAACACGTTTGTCCTGAGGCTTAGTCTGTAGCTTCGCCTCCAATACCAAAACCTTTTCCTGTAACTCGTCAACTAGTGAGTGTTGCTTTGCTATCAATTCATTAATTGTCACCTTCGTTGATTCGTCTTTGGTCAGACTGTTCTCATCTGCCAATCTGCCTGGAGGAATGTGCCCAGTAGTATCTGCAATTACTTCCCCTAGATCTGCGCAACCTACACTACTTTCGTCTGACCGTATAATGTCAGCTCTAACCTCATACACGCTGTAATCTGTGTGCTCTTCTACCAATCGTGTCCGGCTATCACTAAAATTTTCGTAATCTTTCTCCTTAATACTCTCGCAATGTTTAAACTGGAAGTTGGCGTCGGATGGGTCGGCTACTTCTACCACTATAACTTTCGGTAAGGTCTGCCGGTTAGGGCCAGAACTTTCTATCACTTCACAAACACTATCTCCCTGCGGGACGAGACGCGGCAAATCCTGCCCGCGCTCCCCATAAACACTTCTCCCGTACAGGCCTCTATAATCTCTTAGTTCGTCGTATAAGCGACCGAACTGCCTTAACCAGACCTCATCCCTCTCTGCATCCCCTCACTCGATGACGGACGTGTTATCCGACATCTGATCTTCTCTCAACACTTGCGAATCATTCTTAAACTCAATCTCCAGTTCCACTGTGGGTGTTACAGCTGCCACTTTATAATCGATTTCCGGAACACTACTTAAATTATTCTCACTGACAGTGAATGTATTTTCTACTGCCGTGTCTACAGCTGATCTACTACTCGTGCGCGCACTCCTTTCTCCTAACACTGGCACACTCTCCCGCCGCTGATAATTCCATACGGAATTTTCATAACGACGACACCTGGGTTTTCTCCTGTTATTGGGCCGCCAAAATTTCTCCACGTCCGGCCGGCCCCTCACCGGCGCGGCTAATGGTTTCCCTGTCTCGTCCCAGCAGATCTGCTCCCCGGATGCTGCTGAGGCGGCTTATTGCACTCTCTGGCGTTATTACTATCCTGTGAAAGCCGTATCACGTTCGTATGATACTGGTTTCCGTCATTCCTGTTATTATTTGCATTGTACCGATTGTTATTACGGTCCGAACCATTATTGTTATTGCTGCCATGGTTGCGGTATGCATTATTCCCATGGTTATCGTTGTTGTGGTACCCGTTGTTGTTACCACGGCCTCTACCACTGTCGCGATTATTGCGCCAATTGTCGTCGTCCTCAACTCTTTCCAGGAAATCATTGATTGTCCTGTAATTGCTTCCTACATAGCGTTTTGTATCATCTGGAAGCTTCTTGTAGAGTTCCCAGACTATTTCGGATTCTGTGCGGCGATCACGCAAATATTCCAACTTGCGGATCCAGCCCTCACAAAACTCCTTCATCGAGCCGCGCGAATTCGATACGACAAATTTGCGCCAGACTCTTTGTTGTTTTTGCTCTGACCAGTATTCAGCCAGAAACAAATTTTTAAATTCGTCGAAAGTCAGGTTCGTAATGTCGAGGTTTAAGCCCCAACGCTTGGCATCACCAGCCAACACGTCAATAACCGCATTAATTATTCTCTCATTAGTCCATGATCTGGGTAAAACTCTTTCACAATTTTTAATGAAATCCGTCGCGTGTATACCGCCTTTTTTCAAGGGGTCGAACTGTTCCTCTTTCGTCAATAATTCCGAACTATGTGCACATATTGGCACATAGCTCTGTTTTTCGTCAAGTTTCTTTTCTAATTCCGACATTCTCGTAATTACTTGGCAAGTGGTTGCCGCAAGCGCTTCCACTTCCTTCTTTTTCTCTTCGCAGGTATTAGCCTGCTTCGTCACTTTAGCATCAACCTCGGACACTAAAGCCTTTAAAGTTTCCACCTTCTGTTGATCCTCTTTTCTCACTAATTGAATTTGTTCCGTCACCTTATTCTCGATTATCGGAACAACTGCTTCTCCTACACTTTTCTCGATTCTGCTAATTTCGGAATTAAAACGAGTATTTATGCTTGCAATTTCCGCCTGAACGCTTACCATTTCCTGTTTAAGATTACCGATTTCGGTATTAATTACAACAATATCTCTTTCATTTTATCAACTTTTGTGTTAACAACTCCAACATTTTTGTTAACAACATTAATAGCTTTGTTCTGATTGTCTAGCTTCCGTTCAATTTTTTCAGCCTGAGCTTCTTGCTTGGCAGCCTGAGCTTTAATTTCTACCGATTGACTCTTGATTTCATTAATCAAAACATTCAATAAATCAGTTAAATTCCCGGAAACTACCGGTTTTACTTCCGTAGCGGCTTCCTCTTTAATTGTCCCCCCGTATTCCTCATCAAAGGGTTCAGATTTGATTTTCACTTCCGATTCCGAAACATTTTCTAAAGTTTGGAATTCCATTTCTGCTCTTTGTTGCGTTTCGGCGGTCGCGTCTTTCATGCTAGCCGCCTGCCCCTGAACAATGGGTACCGCGGTGCGCGTTTCCCACTCTTCGACCGATTGTTCCGTATCCAAGTCTACCAAATTTTGGTAATTGTTGCCTTCACTCATTTTAATAATTTTTCAATATAAATGACAAATCTCAAATCTAATTAGGATTCCTCCCACTACTTAATCACGCTGACGTAACGACCTGTACGTAACCAGTACTTTGTTACGAGATTTGCACCATACAAAATTCGTGTCCAGAACAACCTCAAATCTGAAGATCGTCCTGTCACGACGTCGCCACGTGTAACCTCCCCCTCACTTATCGACCTTAATGACAGTGAAAAATTAAACCGCGTGTAACTAATGGAAATTTGGGAAAAGCAATCGTCACCGAAGTTAATCTGTCGGTAAAGAGGGAGGAAAGGGTTACATCTAAATGAAAGGAAAAATGCAAATGAAACTGGTGGTAATTAATTTTGAAAAGGGGTAAAGTTAATAAAGAAAGTAAATGTGCGGCCGTTACGTTAACAATTCACTAGCGGTAATTAGATATTTGAGATTTGGGGGAAATTACGGTCGCCAGTCCTATGGACAATTACTATAGTAACTGAAAAAGTAAGGTTATTACACATATAATTAGCACTAGAAGCGTGGCAACTTAAGGCTGAGACGTGTAGTGTGAAAACTGAAAGTTTGTCAGAAGTAATAAATTTCGCTACACTTTGACTTAATTTAGCAAAAGAATTAATAAAACCGGAAAATCGAATGTTAATTTAGTGACTGAAGTTAATAGTGAGCTTTCTTTCTGAAGCACATCGAAATTCAGTAAAATACGGTTAGTCTTGGACTACCTCAACAATCAAAAGCTACTTGAATTTACGCAATTTAGAAATAAGAGATTTAACTTTGAACTTGAATTAAATGATTCTGAACAATTAACAATAGTAAAATTTAGTACGTACCAAGCTGAGCTGGAGTCACAGGTAAGCTAAAATACGCAAACAGAACTCGCACTCTTTATTTGTGCTTGTGTAAAAAATGGTTCAAATGACTCTGAGCACTATGGGACTCAACTGCTGAGGTCATTAGTCCCCTAGAACTTAGAACTAGTTAAACCTAACTAACCTAAGGACATCACAAACATCCATGCCCGAGGCAGGATTCGAACCTGCGACCGTAGCGGTCTTGCGGTTCCAGACTGCAGCGCCTTTAACCGCACGGCCACTTCGGCCGGCTGTGCTTGTGTAATCTAAATATTGTAGCCAGCTATGAATACCTTAACTGAACTTTGAAATTAAAGCAGTGAAATCGAATGCTTTTATTTTAATGCTGGCGTTTAAATTTCAACGACACTCGAGTTCATTTCGGAAAAGGAAGGGACCCTGCTTGGTAATGCAATTGGGACAATGAGCAACAAAGGTTCATGCTAAGTTGCTGTAATTTTGTGATGCAACAATTTTAAAAGCTGAGGGCTGCCATACAGTTCTGAAACTTTACGTGCTTTTAGTCTTCCTTGTTGGTTGATTGAAGGTTTGAAGTCGTCGATCGAGGAGGTGGCGACAGTCACTCATTGTCGGCCGTCGCTGTTGCAGAAGCTGGATGCTGGCGCGCCTTCTTCTCGACACGGTCACCAGGCGAAACGGGCTCATGATGTGTGCCAGCTAATGCTTCCCGTCCGCGACACAGTGCTAGAAACTGTTATAGCCAGTCGAGCGCAATTACATGCTGTCCAACCCCGAACGCGCGGCAACTCGCGGGAGCGTCACACAACACACCTGCTCCACTGCACTACTCCAGCCAGACTCCCTCTGCCCGCGCTCCACGCGACAGAGTTAACACTACCAAAGATCCTAAACACTTTCGTTCTCCACACGACCTATCGATGTATTCGTTCGATAGTATAGTTTTCCCTAGGCCAGACCCAGCGTATAAATACAAATAATATTCACAATACAAACCAATTATACATCGATATAAATACATATATATACAAATAGTAAAAAATTACAAAATATAAATACACAGAAACGTTATATCTTCAGGTAAGAAAATAAGGAAAAAAATTTGCAGTGCAATAGTTGGAAATAGGAGGATATGCATTTCCGGCGTTACAAGTTCTCACCAGAAAAGGCTACAGAAAAAACCGCTGTACACATCATAAACTCAAGTCGAACTAAAATTGTTTTATCGGTGGAAGCAGTAGTTAAATGAAAGTTTTTACGTGCGTAATATTTCACTCTATTACGATAAGCTTGCATACACCAGTTACTACCAAGCCTTACTCTAAGCTGCACCAAGTCTGAAAAGCTCACACGCATACCCCATTCATAACCGTAGCCAGTTTACAGTAATTCTTCATCGAGAGCTTACAAACGGAATGTTTCTTTCAGAACTGCTCCCTCAAATGTTGCATCAGTCTCACGGAACAAATTGTTCAAGTTTGCGAGTAAGCAACATGTCACGCTGTATTTAGATGTTTTAAACGCCATCAAAAGTTTTGAATTTCACCCTGAATTCACTCGAATTCTCTTCCACACTTTACGGCACTTCTCAAATATTTTAGTACCGAAATATCACAACATCAGCAAGTTTTAGCGGAGTGCATATCAATAGGTCTTAAAATTATGAGATCCAGGCCCCGACTATTCATCGCTCTACACAAAAGAAGTTTCCAGTTGCCAAAATACGCGAGAATATGCTAATCTTTAATTTTTTTATTTGGAAAACCCACAAATAAAAAATTAATTCCCTTTTAATAAAACTATTTTTCCGATATCATAATCTCATTTCCCAGTACCATAAACTGACGAAATAGTTTATAATAAATTCCCTAAATCGAAAGACTAGCATACAAGTCATTCTGGAACATTCCTCACTTGACTAATTACTTCACTCTATAGTATAAAAACGCTACATAAAACAGTATTTTACATTCATACCTTCTTTCACGCCCATAATGAAACACAATAACAATAGTAATTAATGAACAATTAGAAAACTAAACAAACAAAACCGGAAATAAAATTACCAGTATTTTGACAAAAACTCCAACAGTGTCCGTCAGCTAGTGACCTCTATCATATCGCATATGAACTGCATAACTCGAGCCTTTTGACACCACCTGTCTTTCGCATGACACTTACTGCACGTCTAATAACTGCTGTAATGTCCCATCTGAATAGCCATTATGCGTGGCATTATGCCTCATATGGTAGTGATACACGAACCGTGGGAAAAGAAGAACAGAAGAGATTCGAAGCCTTTGAGAGGTGGTGCTACAGAAGACTGTTGAAAATTAGATGGACTGATAAGGTAACGTCTGAGGAGGCTCTCCTCAGAATCGGTGAAGAAAGGAAATGTATGGAAAACCTGACAAGATGAAGGGCAATGTGGCTTTCGACCTTCCTTCTCTGCCGATGACCAACTCCTATGCCTCACTCATCTCCTCTCCCTCCAGCTTAACTCCCATCATTCCACCATTTTTGTCTCCCTAGACCTCAAAAAGGCCTACGACTGCATATGACATCTCGGTCTCCTGTTTAAACTCCATACCTACGCCCTTCCTATCATCTATGTCCGTCTGATTGCCTCCTTCCTCTCCCACCGCCCCTCCGACGTTAACATCCATAACGCCGATTCCCGCACCTTCTACCCCTCCATGGGTGTGCCACAGGTCTCTGTCCTCTCCCATCTCCTCTACCTCGTGTACACGGCTGAAGTGCCCCAACTCCCTCACCTCCAGTCCACCTCCTGCAGCATACTGATAACACCGCCTTCCTTGCCCTCGCTCCTACCGTTCAACGGACCCAACGCCTTCTCTAGAATCACCTTGAGGTTTTTGCCACATGGTGTACCCAGTGGCTCCTCAAAATCAATCCTTCCAAGAGCCAGGCAATCATCGTAGGTCGCACCACTCGCTCCTTCCAGCTCCTTGATTTTTTCGCTAAATCCCAAGACCACAACAACCTCTGCCTCCTTCTCTCTGGCCAGACATGGGGGTTGAACCCCTCTACCATCCTCCACACCTACAAATTCCAATTATGCCAGTCCCGCCTGAATATCCGCCTCCCCCCCCCCTTAAATTCTATAAGTCCCTTCTATAAGTCCCTTCAGATCCTCGAGCATCATGCAATGTGCTTCGCCTTCTGTATACACCTCCTGTCCCTCACATGGATCCTCTATGACCTGATTCCTTTCCCCCATTTGCTCCTTTTCCTTTAACATATCCGAGTGCTCTACACTTCCCGCCGACTTGATCCCCCCCCCCCCCCCCCAATCCCCTGGTTGCTCCTCTCCTCTCCAGCCTCCACCTGCTGCTGCACCTTCACTGTTGTGTCCCCCTACCCTCCACCTCTACACCCTTCATCTCCTTTCCCAAGGTGGCTTCCATCAACTCCCCCTCCCAGATAATGCGCTCTCTCCCACCATTTATCCCTCCCATCAATTCTGATCCTCACCTCCCCCTCCCTCCCTCTGTCCTTTTCGCAGGCTTCCTCTGCCTCCCTTCCATCCTATTTTTTTCCCACTTATCTTCTCTTTGTCTCCTTTCTCGCCTGTGAGTCCTGTTTCTTTCCCCTCCACTGCCTCCTTCACTCCTCACTTCTGCCTTGCCCCGCTTTTCTGTGTCCTCTCCCTCCATTGGGTACCCACTTTTTGCCTTTCCTCTCCTCCCTCCTTCCCCCCCCCCCCTCATCTCTCCGGGTCCTTCCCCCACCACCCCTTTCTGTATGCCTTTGTACTCTATAGAGCATTGTTTCTGTGAGTTTTCAGTGTTGTGTGTCCCCCTTTTAGGTGTTGCAAACGGCCACCATACTGTAGCTAGGTGTGTTTTTAATTGTTGCGAACAGAAATCAGACTATCGCCTTGTTTTTTAATTGTGCCTGTCTGTTTACTATGTGTTTTAATCGGCTTCACTGACCCTTTGTTTTTTTATATTTTCTTCGAAACTTTTTCGCCATGTTTAAGTTTTTAACAGTCACCATTTTATCACCTGCTTTTATTGTTATGATATCTCCTAATTCTGTTTTTTAACTTTTCTGTAGCCTGCAGAGCGGCGTATTATGCTGCTGCCAGCCCGTCCCCCTCTGGGGGAGGGGGGGGGGGGGAACCGAAATCCAATAAAGAAAAAAAAAAAGATGAACGGCAGGATGATAGGAAATCTGTTAAGACTTCAGGGACTCTTAGTTGCTATTCAGTCTTCAGGGTTGTATGGCTGTGCTCCATGAAACTTCTCTGTTCTCGTCGTTCGCCCAGAGCTGCTTTGGACATCTTCAGTGGTGCTCCTGGTTTCGTTGGGTCCTGGCAAGTGACGGATCGGACCTCGGAGAGCGACAAAAATAGTTTGAAAAGGGGGCCTTGTAGACGTTTAAACGCGATTGGTAGAGATAATCCTTGTCGAAAATAGAGCTCAATTATCGAACTATCATTTGCAACGTAAAACTATCTGTTGATTCTGTGGAATTAATGTTCATATATCATTAATTTTCATGGATCCTTTCTCTCTATCAAACTCTTCATCTTTGATGACTTTTTCCTTTCTTTTTAAACTGCCCCCATGTTAATGGGACGAGAAAACGATGAAGCTTTTAAACTTAGAGATACATCGACATTTTTTTGTGTAAACTAAAGTGCTACTTTCGTTGAAGACGGTACTTTCATGGATAGGTTGTTGTTTTTTTATTGGTTGTGTCGTTTGGTGATCATTGGGCTGAAAGTCGGTCTGTCGGACCATCAGACCTATCATCACTTAGTTAAGATTGATAGCGGGACCTTGTATTTTTGCCAGTGTGCTGGTTGTCCCACCCAGACTTTTTCTAGGAGTCTTCACTAGTTTCGAAGTAAATTAATGTTGTCTATTAGACACTGCGTTCGATCCTCGATTTGTTGCTGTACCGTTGGAATATGGAGTTTTCTGGCGGTTCTGTGGTCCTAGTCCATCTTGGAACACTCAAGATGAGTCTCAGGCAACTGTTTTGAAGTCGTTGCAGGACTTTTTTGTTGGTTTTGCTTGCTGTGCCTACGAGGAACAACCATACAGCAGTATGAACTTCGTGTGTTGGTGCAACTCTCTGCTCTTGAGTAATGAATATACATGTAGATGATATAAATGGCGTTTGTGAGGTTGGTTTTCTTCTCCCTTATGTGCTCCTTGTAGAGCATTTTATAATCAAGAATTACTCCTACATATTTTGCACTGTGGGTCCAGTCTGTATCTTTGCTGAGAAGGTTTAGTTTCGTATAAAGAATAGATCTTCTTCGTCTAATCAGGATGGCTTGTGTTTTGTCAGCGTTCATTCGGATTTTACTGTCGGCGACCCAAAGTTCGATTGCATCAATCTGATTGTGGAGTCTCTTGATGGTGGTATCCAAGCACCACCCAGATATAATCAGCGTCGTGTCGTCTCCGAATAGTGTGAACAAGTTTGCCGTAGTGTGGGCAGATTGTTGACTTACACAGCGAATAGCATGGGAGATAACATATATCCTTGTAGGATTTCTTCTAGTGGGTGATGGTTTCAGAGCGTTTCCCATCAATCTGGACGAAAAATCTTCTATATGAGAAAAAAACTATCAAACAAAAAAGGTCCCGAGTTCGAGTCTCGGTCGGGCACACAGTTTTAATCTGCCAGGAAGTTTCATATCAGCGCACACTCCGCTGCAGAGTGAAAATCTCATTCTGGAACTATCAAACAATTTGAGGTTGCACAGGTGAATGTCCCTCCGCATTTTATTATAGGCTGTGGCTATGTCGAAGAATACTGCGGCGACGTAGTGCGAGCAGTTTACGTCATATGTGATATATTCCGTAATTGTGAGTATTTGAAGTTCTGCCGAAAATTTCTTCCGAAATGCATATTTTTCAGGGCGTATGACTTCATTTTCTTCTAGAAATGGTCGAAATCTGGCCCGGATCACACGTTCCAACACTTTGGAAAGTATTGACATTAGGCTAATTGGCCTATGATTGTTTAGATGTTGAGGGTCTTTCCCTGGTTTGGGAATTGGTGCGATTTTTGACAATTTGTAAGCTGTCCCGAAGTAGACATTTTGCAGACATTTGTTGTATATTAGGGCCAGCGAGACTGTACGTTTCTTGGTAAGTGCTTCAGCTGATCACTGGAGATATTGTCTGATCCTGGTGCTGAACTGATTCTCAGTCTATTGACGATTTGTCGTATCTCTCGTGGAGTTGTAGGTTGTGGAGTGTCGTGGATCGGAGTGGTTCGAATTCACTGGGCTTCTTCTTGAATATGGTAGTTGTTGATGTCTTGCCGTAGGGCATCATATATGAGGAAGTGCCCGTGTAACAATATTTCTTTTTCCTGGGAGTTAAGTTTATGATTAATCTGCAGTCAGACTACTCAGCTTGTCTTCTCAACATTGTGCTCTCTATTCATTGGCTCGTTTCCTAAGTTCTCGCGAAAGTTGATGCAATTCTCTTCTGTCAGCTGGATTGTGGTGTTTCTGCCAGCTTTTCCTGGACTGGTTTTTCAAGTATATAATATCCTGGCTTTAGTTATGAGTGGTGTGAGGTAAGTTGTTGCTGAAGTATTCCTGTGAGCTCTGTTGATTTTGTTACAGCCTCGTCGATTCTTTCATGTGAGCTAACGTTTTCTGTTAGTTCCATGTTATTGTTGAGGCACCTAGAAAACTGGTCCCAACTTCTTGTTGTATTCTGACGTGGAGATGGTTGTAACATAGCTCTGGTTATATATCCAGTGACTGAATTGTGGTCTGAAGTCATTTCTATTTTCATTTGGAGATGGAGGTCTCTGTCGAAGCCTTTTACTATTTCTGTCTAAGACATCTGGTCTGTGGTTGAGTATGGTAGGGATGTATTCAGGGCCGATGGTGACTGTCTGCAGGCGGTCTTCGAGGTTATGGAGTTGTTTCCCTTTTGAATTAGTTTGGCGATTGGCGTTTGAATCGCCGCGTAGTAAAACTTTCTCGTGAGGGTCAAATATCTTGAAGAGATCTTGTTTCCCCAAATTATTCAAATGGTTCAAATGGCTCTGTGTACTATGAGACTTAACATCTGAGGTCATCAGTCCCCTAGAACTTAGAACTACTTAAACCTAACTAACCTAAGAACATCACACACTGAAGTGCCTAGAACCCCAAATTATTCCTAGGACTAAATATGCAGCCACTAGAGTGATATTTCCTGTTAGCGTTTCTATGATGACAACCGTGGCTTCCAGAGTTATTAAGTTTGGAGTAGTGTCATGGTAGTGTATTATCGAAGATCTAAGGTAAATTGCAGTGCCGCCTCCTTTTCTACTGCGGCGATCGGTTCGATAACCAACCACATTGCGGAGATCGAAATTTTGTGACGGCCTCAGGTGAGTTTTCGTCAAAAACAGGATGTCAATTTTATGTTCTTCTATGAAATCGTTTATTCCTGGTTGTTTATTTGCCACATCGTTGGCGTTTAGTGTGCAAAATTTAAGGTTTGTGTTCCTGTTTTGTCTATTTGCCATAGCGTGAGGTGAAAATTTCCATTGCCTCTCCGATTGGGGTAGTGATTTTGGATAGAAGGTCTGGCGCGTTGTTGAACTTCGTGGCTGTCGCGGTGATGATGGCAAGTATGTTTGTTTGTTTGATTATTGCAGTGAGGTTACCCAGCTGTGCTACTGCCATTGTGATTTCAAACATTCTTGTTGTTGCCGTGGATGGTCTTGCACTGGGTCGCCGGTAGCCTCTTGGAGTGTGGTATTTAGATTGCTTGCTGAATCCCTTAGTTTTGCTTGAGCGATTTTTTGTTGCAAGAGTTTTTCTGGATCCGGTGTGTTTGAAGTTGAAGCCACCAATATTGTAGGCGCAGTGCCGTTTGCTGCTGTTTGTGCATTGATCCGTTGTTGTTCTTGCCTCCTGTAAATTTTGATGGCTGCTTGGAAGGCTCTACAGCCTCGCCAGGAGGCGGGATGCCCTTCCTCCTAACAATGCACGCACCGTGGCATCTGTGACCGGGGGTACGTACGTTCGCTCGCCAGGCGAAGACTTGCGTACCTGACACATCGAGCTGGCAACGTACAATAACTCTAAGTGTGGCGGAAATTCTGTAATCTCTTACATTCTGCTGGGCCGTCTTTATATTCATAATCTTCGATTGTTACTTTGGTGTAAAGTATGAACTTGATGTCGGAAAAGGCTTCGTTGGATTTTCCTTTCGGTAACCTTACCGATTACACCGGTTGAGGGTGAGCTTCTTGCTCTTCAGGTCTCTCTTCTTATACCGGTAAACTATTACGTCTTTAAAGCCAAGTTCGAACAATCTTGTTGCACTTCTTGCTCGGTAATCTGTGCTGGCAATCGTTTGACAATACCTTTCATGAGTTTTTATGTTGGCCGTTGGTGAGTGAATAACGGTATGTTACGGACCTTCAAAATGTTGAGTGCCTTTAGATAGCCATCGTTCGAGTCATAGTGATATTTTACGAAATTTTCTTCGTATATTGCCTTGACGGGACGTGGATGTGTTTTTTCAGTTCGGCATTCAGTTGGAGGTAGCGGCCGGAGAACGTGATCATAATCGGAGGGATTTTCTGTTTCTGAACTGTCTTTGGTCTCTGATTGGTCGTCGAGTCTTTCTGCTGCTTTGAGTCTTGTAACTGATTTATTCTGTATCTTAGTATCTTCCAAAATTTCGAAACGGTTAACGGTTTCGAAGCGCATGGCAGCCTATGATGTTTCCTGTTGATCAAGCGAATGTTTACCTTTTTAGTTTCTCCCTTCTTTGGAGTCGTGAAGTATTCTTTGTCATCTGCTACCATGTATTGTTTTTGTTGATGATCATTTCCTTTAAGGTTAGATGCATTACTTGAGGAACCGTAGATTATACGGGTTCTGTAACGTGGAGAGCGGCTTCTGCTTGAAAGTCCTCCAGTGCGATTTTGATGGTCGCGCTGTAGCTGTTGGATTTTCTGCACAATGACTTGAGCACAGTGTTCCTCCGTTTTTCTGAGGTCAGAGAGCTGCTGTATGATGTTCCTATTCACGGACTCTGTCTTTGTCCTGCTTTCTTGCCTTGGCCTTGAGGGACGCTGGCTTACCAGGCACCCTCGGGTGCGGCCCTGGCCCTTCGTCTTCCCCTGTGCTAGCCACGCTAAACTCCTTCTAACCCGGAATATATGTCCTGTCTCTATTCCGACCTGTGAGACACGACAATTTTGCTTTTAATCTTGCAAAAAGCAAGTGAAACGTAGTGTTTTTTAGAACGGTAGTTGCAAGACGCTCTGGACTTGTACGCACACACAGGACACTAAGGGACTCCAATCTTTCCTTGACAGCGACAGTAGCTCTATAGAATCTTAGGTAGTTTTATTTTTTGTTACGTCTTATCACTGACAAGGATTATCTCCAGCAATTACATGTAAACTTCTACCACATCCTGTTTTCTTAGTACTTATGTCGCTTTGCGTCGCCAGATCCGTCAATCAGTAAGACTCACAGGGAACAAGAGCGCCTCTGAAGACGCATGGAAGATTCACCAGCAACTAAGGCAACAGGTCGAGAAATAACTACTCTCCTCTGAGCTCTGCTGTCGTATCTGTGAAATGGCTTATCAGATACAAACAAGACAGTAGCTAGCTTGATGTGCATAAGGTATTAAATAACAATTACCTAATAGCAATAGCATCGGCACTGTACGCACCCAACATGCACATTTGTAAAAATCAGACAGTAAATGAATCATAACCTTTACAATAACTTCCGAAACAATTAGACAACGTAAACTTGCCAGCTCATGCAGAAGGCACAGCGAGACTGATCTCTCATCAGCTACCGACTACCCCATATTGTAAAGGCCTTACATGGGGTTATATTCTTCCCACGTGCCATTCGCGAGTGGAAGAGGGGAAGGGGCATCAGTTAGTGGTACCATAAGTACTGTCCGCCAAACACCGTTAGGCGCCTTGTGGAATATTACGTATATGTGGGTTTCTTTGTCAGACGACATCTTGCAACTTGTCACTAACTAATTTTTTCTTCGATTTACAGAAAATGAACTACACTATTGGCCATTAAAATTGCTACACCAAGAAGAAATGCAGATGATAAACGGGTATTCATTGAACAAATATATTATACTAGAACTGACATGTGATTACATTTTCACGCAATTTCGGTGCATAGATCCTGAGAAATCAGTACCCAGAACAACAACCTCTGGCCGTAATAACGGCCCTGATACGCCTGGGCATTGAGTCAGACAGAGCTTGGATGGCGTGTACAGGTACAGCTGCCCATGCAGCTTTAACACGATACCACAGTTCATCAAGAGTAGTGAGTGGCGTATTGTGAAAAGCCACTTGCTCGGCCACCATTGACCAGACATTTTCAATTGGTGAGAGATCTGGAGAATGTGCTGGCCAGGGCAGCAGTCGAACATTTTTTGTATCCAGAAAGGCCCGTACACGACCTGCAACATGCGGTCGTGCATTACCCTGCTGAAATGTAGGGTTTCGCAGCGATCAAATGAAGGGTAGAGCCACGGGTAGTAACACATCTGAAATGTAACGTCCACTGTTCAAAGTGCCGTCAGTGCGAACAAGTGGTGACCGAGACGTGTAACCAATGGCACCCCATACCATCACGCCGCGTGATACGCCAGTATGGCGATGACGAATACACACCGTGATGTCGCCAAACACGGATTCGACCATCATGATGCTGTAAACAGAACCTGGATTCATCCGAAAAAATGACGTTTTGCCATTCGTGCACCCAGGTTCGTCGTTGAGTAACACCATCGCTGGCGCTCCTGTCTGTGATGCATCGTCAAGGGTAACCGCAGCCATGGTCTCCGAGCTGATAGTCCACGTTGCTGCAAACGTCGTCGAACTGTTCGTGCAGATGGTTGTTGTCTTGCAAACGTGCCCATCTGTTGACTCAGGGATCGAGACGTGGGTGCACTATCCGTTACAGCCTTGCGGATAAGATACCTGTCATCTCGACTGCTAGTGATACGAAGCCTTTGGGATCCTGCACGGCGTTCCGTATTACCCTCCTGAACCCACCGATTCCATATTCTGCTAACAGTCATTGGATCTCGACCAACGCGTGCAGCAATGTCGTGATACGATAAACCGCAATTGCGATAGGCTACAATCCGACCTTTATCAAAGTCGGAAACGCGATGGTACGCATTTCTCCTCCTTACACGAGGCATCACAACAACGTTTCACCGGGCAACGCCGGTCAACTGCTGTTTGTGTATGAGAAATCTGTTGGAAACCTTCCTCATGTCAGCACGTTGTAGGTGTTACCACCGGCGCCAACCTTGTGTGAATGCTCTGAAAAGCTAATCATTTGCATATCACAGCATCTTCTTCCTGTCGGTTAAATTTCGCGTCTGTAGCACGTCATCTTCTGGTGTAGCAATTTTAATGGCCAGTAGTGTAAATAATCTGAATGCGAAGTAGGATCACCTTCGATATCTTCAACCGACGCATATAAATTCTGAATAGTGACAATGGGATATGATGACTAGTGTGTTTGTCAAATGCCGTAGGAGAGTTTGGAACGTCCATAGTTTCCCCCAAACGAATCGTATTTACCCCATAGCGAACGTAATAAAGCGTGGCATCAGTAGTCAAACGTGGCAATTTAGAAGACTAGTAAGGATGTGTTATCTCGTCGAACCGCTCGTCAAACCTGTCATGGACACCCCAATGAATGGGATCATTATCATCTGTCAAGATACAATTCTCTGTTAGAAATCACAATCGCGACATAGAACTGAGGTAGTCACGAAAACGACCTCATCTGCATTTGCTCTCAATGTTGATATAAGTCTCTTTGGAAGTCTTGATGAGTATATACGCTGACCGTCAGCTAACCCCCAAATCACGCAAGGCGGACGCTAGGACAAGTCCTTCGAAAAGTCGATCGTGGAATTCTGGAACCACCGTTGTAGTCAGAATTTGCGCTGTTTCCGTAACGATCATGTCGTCGGTCATAGTTGTCCTTCCGGCCGTTAAGGAAATATTACATTGATTCAGGGGCAAACGCATCTTTTGGAGCTCTCCGTAGGTAAGTACGTTATACAGCAGAGTAGAAGTGGATTATTCGGACTGCGTTATGTTATCTATCGCCATTGGTCGGTAGACCAAGTTATACAGAGTGGTCCATTGATAGTGACCGGGCCAAATATCTCACGAAATAAGCATCAAACTAAAAAACTACAAAGAACGAAACTCGTCTAACTTGAAGGGGGAAACCATATGGCGCTATGGTTGGCCTGATAGATGGCGCTGCCACGGGTCAAAGGGATATCAACTGCGTTTTTTAAAAATAGGAAACCCCATTTTTTATTACATGTTCGTGTAGTACGTAAAGAAATATGAATGTTGTAGTTGGACCAATTTTTTCGCATTGTGATAGATGGCGCTGTAATAGTCACAAACGTATAAGTACGTGGTATAACGTAACATTCCGGCAGTGCGGGCGGTATTTGCTTCGTGATACATCACCCGTGTTAAAATGGACCGTTTACAAATTGCGGAAAAGGTCAATATCGTGTTGATGTATAGCTATTGTGATCAAAATGCCCAACGGGCGTGTGCTATGTATGTGCTCGGCATCCTGGACGACATCATCCAAGTGTCCGGACCGTTCACCTGATAGTTACGTTATTTATGGAAAGAGGAAGCGTTCAGCCACATGTGAAACGTCAACCACAACCTGCAACAAATGATGATGCCCAAGAAGGTGTTTCAGCTGCTGTCGCGGCGAATCCGCATATCAGTAGCAGACAAATTGTACGACAATCGGGACTCTCAAAAAGTCGGTGTTGAGAATGCTACATCAATATCGATTGCACCCGTACCATATTTCTATCCAACAGGAATTGCTTGGCGACGACTTTGAACGTCGTGTACAGTTCTGCCACTGGGCACAAGAGAAATTACGGGACGATGACAGATTTTTTGCGCGCGTTCTATTTAGCGACGAAGCGTCGTTCACCAACAGCGGTAACGTATACCGGCATAATATGCACTATTGGGCAACGGAAAATCCACGATGGCTGCGACAAGTGGAGCATCAGCGACATTGGCGGGTTAACGTACGGTGCGGCATTATGGGAGGAAGGGTAATTGGGCCCCATTTTATCGATGGCAATCTAAATGGTGCAATGTATGCTGATTCCCTACGTAATGTTCTACCGATCTTACTACAAGATGTTTCACTGCATGACAGAATGGCGATGTACTTCCAACATGATGGATGTCCGGCACATAGCTCGCGTGCGTTTGAAGCGGTATTGAGTAGCATATTTCATGACAGGTGGATTGGTCGTCGAAGCACCATACCATGGCTCGCACGTTCACCGGAACTGACGTACCCAGATTTCTTTCTGTGTGGAATGTTGAAGGATATTTGCTATCGTGATCCACCGACAACGCCTGACAAAATGCGCTAGCGCATTGTCAACGCATGTGCGAACATTACGGAAGGCGAACTACTCGCTGTTGAGAGGAATGTCGTTACACGTATTGCCAAATGCATTGAGGTTGACGGACATCATTTTGAGCATTCATTGCATTAATGTGGTATTTACAGGTAATCACGCTGTAACAGCATGCGTTCTCAGAAATGATAAGTTCACAAAAGTACATGTATCACATTGGAACAACCGAAATAAAATGTTCAAACGTACCTACCTTCTGTAATTCAATTTAAAAAGCCTACCTGTTACCAACTGTTCGTCTAAAATTGTGTGCCATATGTTTGTGACTATTACAGCGCCATCTATCACAAAGCGAAAAAAGTGGTCCAACTAAAACATTCATATTTCTTTACCTACTACAAGAATATGTAATAAAAAATGAGGGTTCCTATTTAAAAAAACGCAGTTGATATCCGTTTGACCTATGGCAGCGCCATCTAGCGGGCCAAACATAGCGCCATCTGGTTTCCCCCTTCAAGCTAGACAAGTTTTGTTCTGTGTAGTTTTTTTGTTTGACGGTTGTTTCGTGAGATATTTGGCCCGGTCACGATCAGTGGACCACCCTGTATACTTCTTCCATCGCAGAAATCTTTTTTTTTTTTATCGAGCTGATGCTTACGCACTTGCAGTAGCGACTCTTTACCATGATTTTTTGCAGCTCCCATCCAATGGCATTCAAAGTGACTGCTGTTTCTACACTCATATTCGCTGCCATAGTTACCGTTGTGCAGATGATACAGATGTCTTCCAACATATATTAACGGTACTTGGGCTAGAACCTAATCAAAGACATTTGTTTTACTGCTCCATTGATTGGCAGCCTTGACTCAACAATTATATTCCTTAACATCACAGTTGTTGTTATCTGTTAGCTCTCTTCTTCAAAAATAATCAAGAGCGAGTGGTTTGTGGCGATCATCATGACAGAATTATTGATATTGTTCATAAGTTGAACATTAGCCGACATTCAGCATTTGCAGTCTTCCAAGAAACTTTAAACAACCGTTAATTTGTGCTCGTTGTGTACCACAATACTGAGAGACAAACACAAATTCGAACTCTAAAAATGTCGACATCACACTTAAGGCACTATGAAGAAAATGGAGAAGACTCTCTCAGGCGCTCAGTAATAACTGTTGAAGAGATGTGAGTCCATCACTAAGAACCACAGACTAAGCGGCAGCGCATTGTGCGAAAGCATTCATCGTCGCTACTGTTAATTCGTAGCCCTACTAAAGGACAAACAAGAATTGTGTGCTACTGCCATGTATGAAACCCAAAATCAAAACGAAGAAGGAAAAGAAGCTTTAATAAGAGATGTACGTTTCCTTCAGAATAGTGCCCGCTCTCGCGTAGCAGTGCATTCAAAGTTTTTGTTTTGAGCTGCTGAAGCAACCACCGCACAGTCCTGACATAGCTCTAAGTAATTTTTACTTTTTTTGGTTCGATGAAGGAAAGTACTGCGTGAAACCGACTTTTCGTTAGACGAACAGGCTGTGGCAGCGGTGTAACGGTGATGGATGTGCACGACCCCATAAAGCTTCTTCCAGAACGGAATTAGGAAATGTGTCAAGAAATGGGCCAATGCACAGGGACTGAGGTGTAATATGTAGAAAAATGACGTTAGCCTACTTGGAGTGTTTATTTCGCAGTGTAATGTTAGTTTCTTAAAAAATCTTGTACTGATTTGTTTTCTCTTATATTTAACAGCCTCCTGTCTACAGCGGAAATTTTTTTTTACTACTTCTGTGTTAGTAGACGAATTTTCCCAAAAGCTTTCTATTTTTTAATCAGACGATAAACAGTGTGTCTAAATACATCTTGTAGCTTTCCTGCAGTACAAGAGAAAAACGGATCACAACACTTGTGCATTACAAATATCACAAAACGAACCATAATAGTGAGGTGTCAATAATGGGATGCTTATTATAAGGGGAGACAAAAGGTTTTCGTTCGAAGGCCACACTAACCCCTTCCCTGCATGTCGGTGCTTATACATCAGCATCGGAGTCGCGCGCTGAGTTGCACACATGCTGCTTCGTAGCCCTCAAACGGAAACTTCTTGATCGCACCTTATACCTCATGTAGCCCCTGCGTATGCTGCGTGTATTGTACACTGCTGCCCATAAAATTGCAACACGGGAAAGGGCAGCAAATGACGACGTTTCATATTTTGTGAGAAGATAGTATGGTGGAAAGAATACGAGATTGAATTTGTTGGTGGTTTGGAGCTATGCAGTGTGCGAAGGCTAGTACACAGGGCTGCCGCATCTGGTAGAAACAAGGGCGTAGACTCGGTTAGACGTGGAGTCGAACTGAGCGTGGATGACAGGTATGGGTATTTCATTCTATTTTGTTTCAACTCTACGCCAGAGTCATCACTCTTATTGGCTGTCACGTTGTTAACTGCCAAGCTTTCAGCAACCAATGACTAGATATTTCTAATGATTGAGAGGTTGCGACGTACGCGCTCTTTCGCACATCGACGGCGGTTCTGCAACATAAATTGTCCACTTACCTCGATACTGCTGCAGATCTGCACACGTATTCATTGAACAAATATATTATACTAAAACTGACATGTGATTACATTTTCACGCAATTTCGGCGCATAGATCCTGAGAAATCAGTACCCAGAACAACCAACTCTGGCCGTAATAACGGCCTTGATACGCCTGGACATTGAGTCAAAACGTGCTTGGATGGCGTGTACAGGCACAGCTGCACAGCTGCCCATGCAGCTTCAATATGATACCACAATTCATCAAGAGTACTGACTGGCATATTGTGACGAGCCAGTTGCTCGGCCACCATTGATCAGACGTTTTCAATTGGTGAGAGATCTGGAGAATGTGCTGGGCAGGGCAGCAGTCGAACATTTTCTGTATCCAGAAAGGCCCGTACAGGACCTGCAACACGCGGTCGCGCATTATCCTGCTGAAATGTAGGGTTTCGCAGGGATCAGATGAAGGGTAGAGCCACGGGTCTTAACACATCTGGAATGTAGCGTCCACTGTTCAAAGTGCCGTCAATGCAAACAAGAGGTAATTGAGACGTGTAACCAATGGCACCCCATACGACCAAGCCGGGTGATACGCCAGTATGGCGATGGCGAATACGCGCCTGCAATGCGCGTTCACCGCTATGTCGCCAAACACGGATTCGACCATCATGATGCTGTAAACAGAACCTGGATTCATCCGAAAAAAATCACGTTTTGCCATTCGTGCGCCCAGGTTCGTCGTTGAGTACACCATCGCAGGCGCTCCTGTCTGTGATGCATCGTCAAGGGTAACCGCAGCCATGGTCTCCGAGCTGATAGTCCATGTTGCTGCAAATGTCGTCGAATGTTCGTGCACATGGTTGTTGTCTTGCAAACGTGCCCATCTGTTGACTCAGGGATCGAGACGTGGCTGCACGATCCGTTACAGCCATGCGGATAAGATACTTGTCATTTCGACTGCTAGTGATACGAGGCCTTTGGGATCCAGTACGGCGTTCCGTATTACCCTCCTGATCCCACCGATTCCATATTCTGCTAACAGTCATTGGATCTCGACCAACGCGTGCAGCAATGTCGTGATACGATAAACCGCAATTGCGATAGGCTACAATCCGACCTTTATCAAAGTCGGAAACGCGATGGTACGCATTTCTCCTCCTTACACGAGGCATCACAACAACTTTTCACTGGGCAACGCCGGTAAACTGCTGTTTTTGAGTGAGAAATCGATTGGAAACTTTCCTCATGTCAGCACGTTGTAGGTGTCGCCACCGGCGCCAGCCTTGTGTGAATGCTCTGAAAAGTTAATCATTTGCATCATTTTGCATCTTCTTCCTGTCGGTTAAATTTCGCGTCTGTAGCACGTCATCTTCGTGGTGTAGCAATTTTAATGGCCAGTGGTGTACACATTGTAAAACAATTACAATATATAAAGACACAGAAGTGTCATATCTTCAGGTAATAGATCAGGAAAAAATTTATAGTACGATAGGTGGAAATAGGTCGATATGCATTTCCGGCGTTACACAGTGAACTGCAGTTATGATAGGCCACAATCCTGCCGCTGTCGAATTCTGTAGTGTGCATTAAAACGCTATTTTCAATGGGAGACCCTCTTCGTAATCTTTTCTTATATATAACATTTAGATGAGGTCACTGCTACTTACTCTCTGTGGTTGTGATGCAATGGCAGTCATCGTACGTCCGAGCACACAGTAAATGCCAGTTTGAAATTTGTCGGATGCCGCCTTCAGTGTTGCACTTTTAATAGACAGAGTGTACGTGTCGTGGTGTGCAGGATGGAGGGCGAGATGGAGACTCGCACTGAGCACTTGGAGCGCTTCTGCGAGCCCGGGTCGGGCGCGCGGCGCGCCGAGCTGAGCAAGCGGCGCACGCAGCTGCAGCTGGAGGGCGAGCTCGCCCGCGACACAGAGTCCCGCGCCAGCTTCGCGCCGCCGGTGCCCGCCGCCGAGCGCCGCCCGCCACTGCGCAGGCGCGCCACCAACCTGCGCCTCGACGCCGAGCAGTCGGCGCAGCTGAGCTCCGAGTACCGCGCGCTGTTCGCGGACTTCCCGCAGCGCGACCCGCCCGTGCGCCGGCGGCCGCCTCAGGGGAACCTCGCGCCGGGCCCCGGAGAAATGGAGAAGGTGAGCGCCTTTGCTGACGCGCTACACAGCCGAAACTGATCTGCAACACACTGTTTGCGCCCGCATCGCCAGTCACTTGCGCGACAGGGGATGTTCTAAGTCTTGTAGGAGAACAGAAAAGTTGGCTAAGCCACATCTCTGCAGTATCCTTTCTCCCACGAGTGCTACTCCTGCAAGTTTCGCAGAAGAACTCACGTGAAGTTAGGAAGGTAGCAGAACTTTGGAAGGTAGGGGATGAGGTTCTTGGCGGAAGTAAATCCGTGAGGATAGGTTATCAGTCGTGCTTCGGTAGCTCAGTTGGCAGATACGTTTATAATCCTGTTCTCTTTTCTGAACTACGTAAATGGGTGTTTCTTCCAAGATTTGTCAGGCACATTTGCTGTTTTAGCCGGTATTTAAAATTTCGTTTTTGCATTCAGTACCTCAGTATTTAATGCAAAGGAAAACGTCGATCCGTTTCTCGTTCATGTAAAGGGTTGTCCTGATAGTCCATCCTGCGATGTGGAGGAGTACTGTTTCGGTCTTTTGGGCTAGTGTAATTTCTCTCCCACTCAGATGCTGTGTGTTCCATCAGCAGGCGCTACAGTGATTGGAATCTGTCAGAGATGAGGCTGGCCACTACAAGGTAGAAGGATTGTAGTAAACAAAAAGCTGGAGTAGACATAAGTGCAAGTACTCATCTGGTGGTTGCAGCCTGACGTCGAGCCGTGGGATCTTTCGACCAGTATAGTGAAGTCGGTCGTACCTGAAGGCCGTCTACTGCTGAGGCACCGTGTTGACAATGTGCAGCTGTGATCATTTGTTGCCAGAACAGCAGTTTTGCAGTCCGCGGCGAGTGCAGTTGCTGTAACACAGTCATTTAGGGAAGTTATTGCCTTCCATAGTTCACTGACAGAAGAAATATATTACACAGTGAAACACCAGTCCAATATGTATCAAATAGTAATGAGTATTAAATGATTAAACATTCATCAACATCAGTATGAAGTATTGAAGTGTGGACCCCCGCAGACACGAATATATTCTTGTAATCGCTGTGATGTCATATTGAGGAATTTCTTACCATTCCTGAAATACATTTTCAGTTCATGAAGATTCCTGGCTGAGGTATGACATGAAGATATACGTCTTCCCATCCATCACATTCCATACATGGCCTATGAGTTGAAAATTAGGTGGCCGAGTTGCCCATTCAAGGACCTGCACATTCTTCAAGCCGTTTGTGCGGTCTTTCTTTATCCTGCTAGAATATGCAATGTGATGACCTGTTCCTGAAGTGTATAACGACATGGACACTCTGACGTCGCTCTAACTCCCACAAACAGAAGAAACGCTCATCGCTGAACAACACAGAATGTCGCTTAATGTACCTGCCGATTCTGGCGCTGCAGCATGCTTGTCTGTGCTGTCTGTGGTATGATGTCAGCGGTAAACGATGCAGGAGAACTGGAGCGATGGAGGACACCTAGCGGCTGTAAAAAAGCGCAGGTCATTCCCGTTTTCAAGAAGGGTCGTAGGACAGATGCACCTAATTATATGCCTATATCGTTGACGTCAGTCAGTTGTAGAATAATGGAACATGTTTTATGCTCAAGAATTATGACTTTTTTGAAGAACGAACATCTCCTCTATAAAAATCAACATGGATTCCTCAAACCGTGATCCTGAGGACCTCAGCTCGCTCTGTTTCTCCATGAGATCCATAGCGCTGTGGAAAACGGCGCAAAGGTGATGCTGCGCTCCTTGACTTCACAAAGGTATTTGACGCCGTCCCACACTGCCGTTTAATGAAAAAATACGAACTTACCGAATATCGGGCCAGATTTGCGACCGGATTCAAAAATTCCTTGCCGACAGAACTCAAAAAGTCGCTCTTAACGAAACGAAATCGACCGGTGAAAGGTAATTCCCGGAGTACCCTAAGGATGTGTTAAAAGATTGTTACTGTTTGCAATATGTATAAATGATCTAGTAGGAAGTGTCGGAAGATTCCCTGTTCCATATGACGCTGTTCTCTATAAGAAAGTAACAATGTCGGCAGACAGTATCGATTTGCAGAATGACCTGCAGAGGATTGAGGATGGTGCAGGCTCTAGCCGTTGACTCCGAACTTAAATAAATGTAACGTATTGCGCATACGTAGGAAAATAAATCCACTACTGCACAATTACGCTACTGATGATAAATTGCTGAAAACAGTGTCTACCGTAAAATGTCTAGAAGTAACTATCCAGAGCGGCGTTAAGTGCAATGACCACGTAAAACAAACAGTAGCAAAAGCAGATGCCAGAATCATTGGAAGAACCTTAAGGAAAAGTAACTCACCCACGAAGAAAGTGGCTTACAAGATATTTGTTCGACCGATTCTTGAGTATTGTCCACCAATCTGGGATCCGTACCAAGTAGGACTGATAGAAGATGCAAAAAAGATGCAACGAAGAGCAGTACGTTTCGTCACGCGTTCGTTTAGTCGGCGCGAAAGATGCTCAAAAATCTTCAGTGGCAGTCAATACAAGAGAGTCGTTGTGCATCACGGAGAGGTTTACTGTTGAAATTTCGAGTGAGCACTTTCCGGAAAGAGTCGAATTACTTCTTCCCCATAAATATCGTGAAAAGGTCACGACAAGAAAATTCGAGAAATTAGAGCGGATACAGAGGCTTACGGATAATCATTCGTCCCACGCGCCATTCGCTACTGGAACAGGGAAGGAGGGGGGGGGGGGGGGAGGGGTAGCAGTTAGTGCTACCGGAAGTACTATGTGGCACACACCGTTAAGTGGCTTGACGAGTATGATTTACATGTATATGTAGAGGTAAATTTCAACCTAGCTTCTAGTAATCAGTTTCCGGCGATTCATGGAGACACTCAGCCAGCAATCTCTCCTCGTATATCCGCTGTTTTCATTCGTCTGTCCGTCAGACCCCATCGAACAATCCTGTGATTCTGTAATGGTGTAATCCAATTGAAGGGTCCGGTGTCCACTGTTCTTGTTACGCTGTTATCCTGAGTCCTATCGTCAACACTCTTCTGCAGTCACTACACGACAACCAACTAT
This sequence comes from Schistocerca piceifrons, assembly GCF_021461385.2. NCBI lineage: Eukaryota > Metazoa > Arthropoda > Insecta > Orthoptera > Acrididae > Schistocerca > Schistocerca piceifrons. The sequence goes on from NC_060140.1 coordinate 658,541,320, forward strand.
TCGTGCTATCTGTAGATATCTCCTTAACGCCAATGACACGATCTCTCCCAAAGTTCGAAAAATGACTTTAAACTGCACATGTTCGCCCCTCAGCATGCTGTGTTGTGGTCTCCACCCGAAACGTTCCAGAAACGTTAAGCACAAACCCAGTAGCCATCATGTGTCTACACTATATCTCACCTGTGAGAACAGCTTTTTTCTGTCCCGAAAATAAACTCAGTCAACAACGAAATTTTAAACAACACATCTCACAGGCGAGGAGATACTGGAGTATTAGTTTGGTAGCGTTCGGGTAAAGCTTTCACGGTGTAACTCTTTCAACTACCGTCAGCGTATCAGCGTATGTTTTTATTATCGACCTATTTCTAATACAGACCCAGAAGATATCACGTACAAGGCATTTTTGTTTGTTGGCTACATCTTTGGTACCTGGCGAAGCTCATCTCACCTGCTATCACATTTGCTGCCGTTGCGCGTGAGCTCTACTCAGCCATGTCTGGAGCACTGGTTATTGTTTAACTGCAAGCGTTAGCAATGGCGATGAATCGAATATCGCACTTATCAGGGATCTCTCTAACCGATGGATCCACAAAATTACACTTAAAGCAATCTTTTTTAAACATGCCGATGTTATCTTTCGACGCTGGTTGTTGTAAGAAAAATGTTATGAGTGCTATTTGTCTGCGTTATCTGCGAAAACGAAATTACAAATATCTGCCAGAACACTAGAAGAAATATGTCTTGACAACTTTCACGAAGGACGTCCGGTATATAAGAAACAACAACATATCCATCAATGTTTCAGACACACAGGATATTAGGAAGTTACACATTCAAAATTCACTGAAGGGCCAAAGAAAGCGTATTCACATACATAGATGTTTAATGAGGCAGAAGAAGGCGCAGCGGTCGGCAACGCCTATACAAGACAACAAATGTCTGGCGCAATTGTTATTTCGGTTACTGTTGCTACTATGGCAGGTTATCAAGATTTAGGTGAGTTTGAACATGGTGTTATAGTCGTAGCGATGAAGGTAGCGATGAAGAGGGGGCTTTCCCGTACGACCATTTTACGAGTTTACCGTAAATATCAGGAATCCGGTAAAACATCAAATCTCCGACATCGCTGCGGCCGGAAAAAGATCCTGCAAGGACGGGACCAACGATGACTGAAGAGAATCGTTCATCGTGACAGAAGAGCAACCATTCCGCAGATTGCTGCAGATTTTAATGATGGGCCATAACAAGTGTCAGCGTGAGAATCATTCAACGAAACATCGTCGATATGGGCTTTAGGAGTCTAAGGCCCAAGAGCTTTACGTCTCGTCTGGGGCCGTCGACACTCACACTGGACTGATGATGACTGGAAACATGTTGGCCGGTCAGACGAGTCTCGCTTCAAATTGTAGCGAGCGGATGGGTGTGTACGGGTATGGAGACAACCTCATGAATCCATGGACGCTGCATGTCAGCAGGGGACTGTTCAAGCTAGTGGAGGCTCTGTAATGGTGTAGGGCGTGTACAGTTGGAATGATAAGGGACACTTAATACGTCTAGATGCGACTCTGACAGGTGACACGTACGTAAGCATCCTGTCTGGTCACCTGCATCCATTCATGTCCATTGTGCATTCCGACGGACTTGGGAAATTCCAACAGGACAATCCGACACTCCACACGTCCGGAACTGCTACAGAGTGGCGCCAGGAACACCCTTCTGAGTTTAAACACTTCCGCTGGTCACCAAACCTTCCAGACATGAACATTATTGAGCGTATCTAGGCTGCCTTGCAACGTGATGTTCTGAAAAGATCACCACCTCCTACTCTAACGGATTTATGGACAGCCCTGCAGTATTCATGGTGTCAGTTCCCTTCAGCACTACTTTAGACATTAGTCGAGTCCATGACACGTCGTGTTGCGGCACTTCTGCGTGCTCGCTGGGGCCGTACACGATATTAGGCAGGTGTACCAATGTATTTGGCTCTTCAGTGTAGTACAACGGATGTAAGGCAAACATATAATTGTGAGAATTAACTTCTGATACTATGGAATGATTACTAGTAACCGAAGTTTACATATTATTTGCAAAATTTTTGAACAACTGCCCTCATCTTCATCAGATGAATTATATTCGAAAATAAAGGCGCAAACTGCCAAAATACTGTTTAGCGAAATTTTTCTGTAGTAGCCTGACACGAACTGGGCAGGTTATCGCCGCGATGCACACAGCGTCTGGAAACCAGAATCTCACTGAGACAGAACGTAACATGAGGCCAAATCATTACTGATGAACACAGCTACAGTAGTCTTAACACAACAAAACGAAGTTATAAATCAACCGGCAGGTCTATAAAGCGTCTAAGGCGCTGCAGTCATGGACTGTGCGGCTGGTCCCGGGGGAGGTTCGAGTCCTCCCTCGGGCATGGGTGTGTGTGTTTGTCCTTAGCATAATTTAGGTCAAGTAGTGTGTAAGCTTAGGGACTGATAACCTTAGCAGTTAAGTCCCATAATATTTCACACTCATTTGAACATTTCTATAAAGCGATCTGACAGCTTTATTCGAGAATCGGCGTAAGAAGGCTTTAGTTACGAAGAGCTGTAAATCAAAGGATAGGTCTCAAAGAATAGGTATACAAAGCGAGCTAACTGCTGAATTCGAGAATCGGCGTAATGTAGGCTTCAGTTACAAAATACAAACTGCCAATCCGACCTCTAGGCAGTGTGCCTAATCCCTGCTGGGAGCTAACGACCATCCCCACGTAACATGTTTCCTGTCCCCTCTGTACACGTGAGTTTCAAAGTGCCGTGTAAACAATATCGCTGTGACCCGTTGAATCAGACTCCACATCGCTCGAGTGGCGGTATATATTAGATGCGTATCCCATTTAACCATACAGTAGGAGTGGTAATGCTCAGATTGGAAGCAGGACCAACGACAGTGGGGGAAGGAGGAGGGAAGGAGACGCAGGAATCCATGATAACGGTTCAGCGACATTTGGTGGACTAGTTCTTTCGTGGAGCATAAGACATTCACTGCTAGAGGGACCGACTCAACCTCCTAGTCTCTCCATAGTCTTCTCCTCTTACTGGTCTCGGTGTAGTCGAGCTATGGAGCAGGTTGGGATTGTACCCTTGCCTTGCCAGGCAGAGAGTTGAAGAACTTTGGTGGGTAGTACGAAGAAGTCTGGACACTGCAGTCAGCACCTGGGCCTCAGGAGGTCCCTCCAGGCGCTGAACATCAGTTGACTATAACAGTCAGGTGCCACTATTATCACCTACCTCCCTCTAAGATCTTGAAACCTTTAGGATCCACGCCACTGTACAGCCTCAGACGAGTGAGCCCGAGTGGTAGTATAGGCTTAGGTCTGAGTAGTGAGCCATGTGGGTTGGTCGCAGGAGGTCAAAAAGAGCTATGGCCATGTGCAGGGAGGAGGAGGTAATCTATTTGGAGCGAGAAAGCATGTAAGAGCTTTGTGAGAGGTCGTCATCGTCATCATTGTATTTGTTCCGGCCTTGAATATTGTGACCAATCATGACTTCACGACGACTCTGCAATTAATGCTAAAGTGCCAGCCGCAGGGGTCATTGAACCATCTTCAGATTATTTCTCTACCGGTCTCCTCCCGAGCAGCGTGCGGGAAAATCGAACACTGAAATCTTTCCCTGCGACTCAAATTTTTCTTATTTTATTACGACGATCACTTCTCCCTATGTAAGTGGGAGTCAACAAAATAACTGCTCATTCGGAGGAGAAAGCTGGTGATTGTAATTTCGTTAAAAAATTTCGCCGCAACGCGAATATGCCTTAGTTTTTAATACTACCTCCTCAATGGCATCACGTCCGTGACTACCTCTCCCCTACTTCGCGAAATACAAAACTAGCTGCGCCTCTCTGAACTTTTCGATGCCCTCCGACATAGCCGCGCGGGGTGGCCGCGCGGTTAGAGGCTCCGTGCATGGATTGCGGGGGCCCTCCCGCTGGAGGTTCGAGTCCTCCCTCAGGCATGGGTGTGTGTATGTTGTTCTTGGCGTAAGTTAGTTTAAGTAATGTGTAGGTCTAGGGACCGAGGACCTCAGCAGTTTGGTCCTTTAGGAACTCACACACATTTGAGCATTTTCTCCGGCATACCAGAAATACTTCAGAAGAGGACGGAAAAGCTTCGAGTGGGCAGTCTGCTTAGTACATCTGGTGCATTTCTAAGTGTTCTATTAATAAAACGAAGCCTTTGATTCGCCTTGCCTGCAACATTTTTTATGTGGTCGTTCCAGTTTAATTTGTTCAAAAATGGCTGTAAGTACTATGGTACTTAACATCTGAAGTCATCAGTCCCCTAGACTTAGAACTACTTAAACCTAACTAACCTAAGGGCATCACACACATTCATGCCCGAGGCAGGATTCGAACCTGCGACCGAAGCAGCCGCCTAGAACCGCTCGGTCACCGCGGCCGGCATTTAATTTGTTATTAGTGGCAGTCCCTAGGTATTTAGTTGATTGACAGTCTTTAGATTTAAGTGACTTATGTCCACCTGTATCCTCCGAGTTTGATGTGTGATAATAGGAGTGGTTACCATTTGTGCAACGTCGGAGACCTACAATGTACTGCTGAACTACCGGTAGAAGTTTAAATGAGATACTTAAGAATCCCTGTGAACATTAACGTTATCCATGCACCAGTGCGCTGCAGTCAGATATATCGATCATCCCTACATATTTCTTTCTTTTACTGAAAGGTGTACACATTTTTCGCGCCTTTCGTATGTTTAACGTTCCATGCAGTGCTGATATAAAGTAAGGATTCTTATTATAGAATTTTACTCTTCCTTCTTTTTTTAGTATATGGAGCGAACAAAAAGTTTCCGTTCGGAGGCGATATAGTCCAGAATCGGTATGACACTCATGCAATATCGTGATGGGCACTGAGGCAATAAACCCACCGACGCATCTGGCTTAAGAAACCCGTTTGAAAACGCCGTGTCCTGCTGTGTGAGGAAGTCCGTAACTACCTGCTGCACATTCTCGTCCGACTGTAATCGTCTACCCTTCAAGGCCTTTATAAGGGACCAAAGGTGTGGTAACCGCTTGAGGAGAGACCAGCACTATAGGGTGGGTGCTCGAGAGTCCACTACTGCCAACATTTTCAAGAACCAGCCGCCTGCTGTACACACATTAAATGTACTCGCTGTTGCGAGTATGGATAACCATCAGCTGTATAATGGAATGACGACAGTGAAAATTTTCGATGGACGAGACTCGACCCTGGATAACCCGCTTATCGCGAGCGGTCGCCTTACCATTTCGCTTCCCAAGTGCGACTCACGGCCAGACCCAAAATTCTGTATGTCGTCAACTGTGTGTCTACAATCTGTACTCATACATCCGCGAGGTATATTCCCGTACAGGGGAGACATTTTACTTGAAAGTCGCTTGCCCTGTATCAGCGGATAAATACGGTACTGCAGCACCTACGTTAATCAGAAATTCGATGCAAATTCTTTCGGACATGCAATCCTGTCTGAAGGAATTCTGCACCATGATTCGCAGTAACACAGGCCTTCCAATATCATATCTTACCGTATCTGCTAGAAAGGTAAACGTCCATCAAATCTGCAACAAGGGGTGCTGCTGCTTCACGATAACGCACGTCCCCATATCGCAAATGTCGTAACGCAGAAGTTACTCTACTTCAAGTGGGAGACACTCAAGCACCCGGCCTATAGTCCTGATCCCTACCGTGCTATTACCACACCGTTCTTAAAAAAGGACTTTATGGATCGACGATTCCTGTCGGAAGAGGCTGTGCACCAGGCAGTTACAGATTTCTTTACGCAGCGGGACACGGTGTTTTAACAACAGGTATCTTCATCCTGGTGCGTCGGTGGGATTATTGCCTCAATGCTCATGGCTATTTTACCTGGTGGATATACCGATTTCGGACGGTACGACCTTCGAACGGAAACTTTTCAATCACCCCTTATATTTGTAAAATACGTCACTCTTGCTTTAGATGCGATCTTTGCTTGACCTGTCTCAGGCCAAGTCTTTGACCTTCAAGTTGTGTGATAAGGGTTGACTCCAGCACCTTGTCTCCTAAGGTTTCACCGTACTATGGTCACTTTCCATAGATCCTCACAATAGTAGCACGCGAACAGCCGACCACGTTTGTCATTTCTATGACGCTCGTTCCCAGGTGTCAGATCATAACAATCTGCTCTTTCTAAAAGTAGCTTGACTCATTGAATTTCCCCATTTTCGGATCGCATCGTCGCTAGAATGAGTCCCCATTCGTCTCTGCTCCATTTATGTACTCCTACTCTCCTTACCACATCACGTGCCCACAACGCCACCAGGCGGGATTCATCCATGTGGTGTACAGTGGTCGCGAAGCTTTGATTCATCAATATACACTGCCCACCACGACCGCTTATGCCGTCCGGTGACATTGCGGGCACGCGACGCGGTAACAAATGTATGTAAGCAGAGCAGACATGGACGGAAGACCACTATAGCATAAATATGGGGTGCAAATGGGGAAATCCATTGAGCTAAGAGAATTCTGCAAAGGTATGAGGTGGCAGAACAAATGGTCAGATTCGCACCTTACATGAGACGATTACAAATCGCAATGAGAAGGTGAAGATGACAACTAGGGGTAAATCGACAGTTATGAGAACATTTGCCTATCAATAAGTAATGCAAAAAGGGATGACACTATTCCTATACAATGCACGTCTTTGAGCGGAAAGCAGAACAGGGAACGCGTGTGAAGCTACGCTGTGGGAGTTACGCCAGCAACCACTTAAACGGGTGGCAGGAAGGAGGACAGCGACCCCGGACCAGGCGATTCAAGCTTGAGGGCCGCCTGTAGCGAGTGCTACCTGAATAGTGTAAATTCGTGTAGTCATCTGACTTCTGTTTTTGTTTTGAACGGCCAGTGTCGGTTGGCCACAGCCAGTGTGCTCCCTGCTGCCGTTGGATAAGCAGCTGCCAGCAGCAAGTCGTATACTCCTAGCTCACTCATTTGTTACATAGTTTAATTCTTAATTTCTTTGCGTGTTTTCGGGTACTTGCATTGTTTAATTCATAAATTTCGGGCTTATTATAGTATTTGAGAGTTGTAGCATCGCATTTTAGTACCTGAATAGTGTAAAATCGCGTAGTCTCCTTCTGCCGCCGATTAGTGTGTCAGCAGTGCGCAAGTAGCAGCATTACCGCATTTACTACGCAATCTTGTATTTTAATAACCGTTTAAATTTTGTGTCGAATTGTTTGTGCTCTCTGTAGATTAGCTCAGACATTCTTTGCGCAACAGTATTTAGCATGGATAGGGACTGTGACTGCTGTGTTCGGATGCGGGCGGAGTTGGCATCCCTTCGCTCTCAGCTTCAGGCAGTGTTGGCTTCGGTCACACAGCTTGATGCTGTTGCCAATGGGCATCACTGTTGGGGTTCGGATGGAGGTTTGTTGGGGACGACCAGCTCGTCCCACGCATCCCCCGATTGGACTACGGCTGTGGCTGCCCAGGATACTGCCCACATTGAGGCTGATCCCTCACCCGTGGTAGAGTGGGAGGTCGTCTTGAGGTGTGGCAGGGGGCAAAAGACATTCCAGAGGGTTGAACGGAGGGCCACTCCAGTTTGTCTGACAAACCGGTTTCACACTCTGTCTCCGGCTGACACTGACCTTTGGCCAGACATGGCTGCTTGTCCTGTTCCAGAGGTTGCCCCTCAGACTGCAAGATCCAGGCGGTCGCAGAAGGTGGGCTTACTGGTTGTTGGGAGCTCCAATGTCAGGCGCGTAATAGGGCCCCTTAGTGAAATGGCAGCAAGAGAGAGGAAGAAAACCAATGTGTACTCCATGCGCATACGGGGGGGAGTCATTCCAGATGTGGAAAGGGTCCTTCCGGATGCCATGAAGGGTACAGGGTGCACCCATCTGCAGGTGGTCGCTCATGTCGGCACCAATGATGTGTGTTGCTATGGATCGGAGGAAATCCTCTCTGGCTTCCAGCGGCTATCTGATTTGGTGAAGACTGCCAGTCTCGCTAGCGGGATGAAAGCAGAGCTCACCATCTGCAGCATCGTCGACAGGACTGACTGCGGACCTTGGTACAAGGCCGAGTGGAGGGTCTGAATCACAGGCTGAGACAGTTCTGCGACCATGTGGTCTGCAGATTCCTCGACTTGCGCCATAGGGTGGTGGGGTTTCGGGTTCCACTGGATAGGTCAGGAGTCCACTACACACAGCAGGCGGCTACACGGGTAGCAGCGGTTGCGTGGCGTGGACTGGGCGGTATTTTAGGTTAGATGGCCTCGGGCAAGTACAGAAAGGGCAACAGCCTCAAAGGGTGCGGGGCAAAGTCAGGACATGCAGGGACCAAGCAGCAATCGGTATTGTAATTGTAAACTGTCGAAGCTGCGTTGGTAAAGTACCAGAATTTCAAGCGCTGATAGAAAGCACCGATGCTGAAATCGTTATAGGTACGGGAAGCTGGCTGAAGCCAGAGATAAATTCTGCCGAAATTTTTGCAAAGGCACAGACGGTGTTTAGAAAGGATAGATTGCATGCAACCAGTGGTGGCGCATTTGTTGCTGTTAATAGTAGTTAATCCTGTAGTGAAGTAGAAGTGGATAGTTCTTGTGAATTATTATGGGTGGAGGTTACACTCAACAACCGAGCTAGGTTAATAATTGGCTCCTTTTACCGACCTCCCGACTCAGCAGCATTAGTGGCAGAACAACTGAGAGAAAATCTGGAATACATTTCACATAAATTTTCTCAGCATGTTATAGTCTTAGGTGGAGATTTCAATTTACCAGATATAGACTGGGACACTCAGATGTTTCGGACGGGTGGTTGGGACAGAGCATCGAGTGGCATTATACTGAGTGCACTATCCGAAAATTACCTCGAGCAATTAAACAGAGAACCGACTCGTGGAGATAACATCTTGGACCTACTGATAACAAACAGACCCGAACTTTTCGCCTCTGTAAGCGCAGAACAGGGAATCTGTGATCATAAAGCCGTTGCAGCATCCCTGAATATGGAAGTAAATAGGAATATAAAAAAAGGGACGAAGGTTTATCTGTTTACCAAGAGTAATAGAAGGCAGATTTCAGACTACTTAACAAATCAAAACGAAAATTTCTGTTCCGACACTGACAATGTTGAGTGTTTATGGAAAAAGTTCAAGGCAATCGTAAATTGCGTTTTAGACAGGTACGTGCCGAGTAAATCTGTGAGGGACGGGAAAAACCTACCGTGGTTCAACAACAAAGTTACGAAACTACTGCGAAAGCAAAGTGAGCTTCACTGCAAGTTTAAATGCAGCCAAGACCTCTCAGCCAAACAGAAGCTAAACGATGTCAAAGATAGCGTAAGGAGTACTACGCGTGAAGCGTTCAGTGAATTCGAAAGTAAAATTCTATGTACCGACATGACAGAAAATCCTAGGAAGTTCTGGTCTTACGTTAAATCAGTAAGTGGGTCGAAACAGCATATCCAGACACTCTGGGATGGTGATGGCATTGAAACAGAGGATGACACGCGTAAAGCTGAAATACTAAACACCTTTTTCCAAAGTTGTTTCACAGAGGAATACCGCACTGCAGTTCCTTCTCTAAATTCTCGTACAAACGAAAAAATGGCTGACATCGAAATAAGTGTCCAAGGAATAGAAAAGCAACTGAAATCACTCAACAGAGGAAAGTCCACTGGACCTGACGGGATACCAATTCGATTCTACACAGAGTACGCGAAACAACTTGCTCCCCTTCTAACAGCCGTGTATCGCAAGTCTCTAGAGGAACGGAGGGTTCCAAATGATTGGAAAAGAGCACAGGTAGTCCCAGTCTTCAAGAAGGGTAGTCGAGCAGATGCGCAAAACTATAGACCTATATCTCTGACATCGATCTGTTGTAGAATTTTAGAACAAGTTTTTTTGCTCGCGTATCATGTCATTTCCGAAAACCCAGAATCTACTCTGTAGGAATCAACATGGATTCCGGAAACAGCGATTGTGTGAGACCCAACTCGCTTTATTTGTTCATGAGACCCAGAAAATATTAGATACAGGCTCCCAGGTAGATGCCATTTTCCTTGACTTCCGGAAGGCGCTCGATACAGTTCCGCACTGTCGCCTGATAAACAAAGTAAGAGCCTACGGAATATCAGACCAGCTGTGTGGCTGGATTGAAGAGTTTTTAGCAAACAGAACACAGCATGTTTTTCTCAATGGAGAGGCGTCTACAGACGTTAAAGTAACCTCTGGCGTGCCACAGGGGGTGTTATGGGACCATTGCTTTTCACAATATATATAAATGACCTAGTAGATAGTGTCGGAAGTTCCATGCGGCTTTTCGCGGATGATGCTGTAGTATACAGAGAAGTTGCAGCATTAGAAAATTGCAGTGAAATTCAGGAAGATTTGCAGCGGATAGGCACTTGGTGCAGGGAGTGGCAACTGACCCTTAACATAGACAAATGTAATGTATTGCGAATACATAGAAAGAAGGATCCTTTATTGTATGATTATATGATAGCGGAACAAACACTGGTAGCAGTTACTTCTGTAAAATATCTGGGAGTATGGGTATGCTTACGGAACGATTTGAAGTGGAATGATCATATAAAATTAATTGTTGGTAAGGCGGGTACCAGGTTGAGATTCATTGGGAGAGTCCTTAGAAAATGTAGTCCATCTACAAAGGAGGTGACTTACAAAACACTCGTTCGACCTATACTTGAGTATTGCTCATCAGTGTGGGATCCGTACCAGGTCGGGTTGAAAGAGGAGATAGAGAAGATCCAAAGAAGAGCGGTGCGTTTCGTCACAGGGTTATTAGGCAAGCGTGATAGCGTTACGGAGATGTTTAGCTAACTCAAGTGGCAGACTCTGCAAGAGAGGCGCTCTGCATCGAGGTGAAGCTTGCTGTCCAGGTTTCGAGAGGGTGCGTTTCTGGACGAGGTATCGAATGTATTGCTTCCCCCTACTTATACCTCCCGAGGAGATAACGAATGTAAAATTAGAGAGATTCGAGCGCTCGCGGAGGCTTTCCGGAAGTCGTTCTTCCCGCGAACTATACGAGACTGGAACAGGGAAGGGAGGTAATGACAGTGGCACGTAAAGTGCCCTCCGCCACACACCGTTGGGTGGCTTGCGGAGTATAAATGTAGATGTAGATGTACAAGAGCAGAGAAGAAGCTTTAGAAAACTGCGTTTCGAAATTCCAACGGGATCCGAACAAAAGCAAGTGACGCATTTTCGTCCAGCGAGTGCGACACACGGAAAGGTCAATGTACTTAAGGCGTCTAGAATGGGCACAAAACGTCCAATTGACGGTAACGCACCAGGAAGGAGAAAAGTACTGAATTTTCGACGCAGATTGATAGAAGGGACATTGTGATTGGTAGAGGGTGTTTCTACAAAATAAGAGGAATGCTCCTGTTGGTCGAAAAAAGCCGTGACGTGAAAAAGGAAACCAAATGGAGGGAGGCAGTTCTACCACGAGAGGACAAGAGAGAAATTTTGGAGAGGACTCTTCTCTGAACTGGCGTCAAGTGCAGAACGGAGCGCTTAACGCTCCGTACAATGCTGAGAAGAAATTGGTGTGGACACTGCGTTCACAGCGGCTGCATTCCTTCTAAAATTAGCTGTAGCAACGTTTAGCTCCAACTGTGGAGAAACGAACCAGCCAAATTAATTAACTGTTCTTTTGAGAACTGAGAGGGCACTATAATATGCACGCTGCTCCAACCATGCACATGTATATTGCCACATAATAAGTACATGTTTTGTCGCATAACGAGAAACATAGGGAAAGTTTCTGCTGCAAAGTTCAGCAAAGGCCAGATTAGTTTTGTAGGAATTTCAGTGGGAGGAAGCGGCCTTGCAGACAGCAGCACGTCGCAGCTTAAGGTAAACACCGCGTACAGAGGCGTAAACTTTGTTAGTTCACCAGCTTGCGTTCACTGCAAACTCGAGTGGCCTTGGGTAATCTTGCTCTCAAATTTGTCACTTGACTAACCATCCACCTAAGACTTGATTGTCATCCTAAATAGTACCGAACTTTGAACCGGAATCGGACGATTTTCGTAGTACTGACTAACATCATAACGTATGTGTAGGAGCAATTTTGTAAAGAAACGTCCAATTAAACTTTCATTTAACATTGTTGTGTATAAACTTATTTCACTTGTTGATGTCAAGATGCGTTATCGATTGCGATCTTTTTATGTTGGCGAGTTGAAAACTGTGTGAAAAGCTGTAATTTGGTGAGAAATACTGCGACATTAAACTTTTCATTTCATCTCACACAGTTGTTCTCAGTTCAAGAATAAGCAAGCATAAACAAACCCCCCACACCTTTACAAAGGGAAGCTTATTATTACGCAGAGCCTGTGCAAGACTACGTTGAAAACGTGCGACTGTCTTGAGCATCTACAGACAAAGGTAGAAGGACAGTGAAACTATCACTGGTAGCTAAGTGGTTGGGCGTCCACGACTCTTGACAGAACGTGGGTTTCGGAGGCTTCTCTGCTCTGTAAAGTAGGAAAGATGATGATGTGTGTCATCTCTACCGAAAGAGCACAATGCTGGTGCACGCTGGAGCTCCGTAGCAGGTCAGCCCTACGTGTTCACAAGTTGACCCAGCGACATAGTCAGTTAAGATTGCCGTGGGCACGGGACCATCGGGATTCGACCATCTATCAATGGAAACGTGTTGGCCCTTCGTTTTTGCTATACTAGGTCGATGGTCGGTCTCCACAAACGACGTAATTGAGGTGAACCGCGGTTCGAAACGTGCAGCGCGCCACGGATGCAAGCTGGCGGTAGCGGTATTATGCTACGGGAGACATTCTACAGCAGTTGCTTGGGACCTGTGATAGTAATCGAAGACACGCTGAAAGCTGCAAACCACCTGCACACCTTCATACTTGATGTCTTCCCCGACGGCGATGTCATCTTTCAGCAGGATATTTGTCTGTGCTACAGTGATTTGAGGTGCGTTGTAGTGAGCTCACGTTGATTTCTCGTTGACCAAATTCGCCTGATAGAAATCCTATGGAACCCATCTGGGTCGCTATCGGACGCCATTACCACGAACGCAAATCAGCGATCTGTTGTTTACACGAATTACATGGCCTGTGTGTAGAAATCTAACGCCACATACCTCTAAAAACCTACCAACAAACTGTCGAATCCCTGATATGCAGAATCACTGATATATTTCATTCCAAACATGGACAAACAAGCCATTTAGCAGGTGGTCTTAATGTTTTGAGTCGTCATGACATAAATGCCTTCCTTCAGCTACGAAAGCCGTGAGCAAAATGCATACATGACAGCTTGTCGATTCCTCTACAGACCTACTTCGCCAGCACACATTCACGAGCTGCCGTGTTTACAGGTTATGTAATCGCAAAAATTAGAGTCGTCAGTGTCGGTTCTACAAGACACAAGCGAGGAAATCATCCGTTCCCTACTGTTAATCTCTGTGCTATATTGTCATTTTCTTATTTGCTAATCCTTGGCTCAGCGGTACACGTACTTGATGTAGTATGAATTCCCGTGAAGAAATAGTAGACACGGAAAAATTATGTTTTGATCCGACGACAGCATATTCCATAGATATCCTCTGTGTTGCAAAGCAACTTAAGTCACTTAATAAAGACAAGTTCTCCGGTCAAGATTGTATGCCAATTTCTTTCAGAGTATGCTGATATAATAGCTCCGTACTGAATAATCATGTACAACCGCTCGCTCGACGAAAGATCCGACCTAAAACTGGAAGGTTGCACAGGTTACCCTAATACTTAGCCGGCCGCGGTGGCCGAGCGGTTTTAGGCGCTACAGTCTGGAACCGGGCGACCGCTACGGTCGCAGGTTCGAATCCTGCCTCGGTCATGGATGTGTGTGATGTCCTTAGGTGAGTTAGGTTTAAGTAGTTCTAAGTTCTAGGGGACTGATGACCTCAGAAGTTAAGTCCCATAGTGCTCAGAGCCATTTGGACCCTAATACTTAAGAAAGGATGTATGAGATGAATTATAGACCCTATCTCTCAATTCGTTTTCAGTAGAATTTTGGAACATATACTATGTTCGGACATTATTAATTAAGTCGAGGAAAACTATCTGTTGACACGCAGTCAGCACGGATTCAGAAAATACCGGTTTTGTAAAACACAACTAACCCTTTACCCTCTCTAAGTAACGAGAGTCACCGACAGGCGATTTCAAATTGATTTCATAGTCCTAGATTCTCAAAAGGCTTTTCATACCATTCCTAGATTCACCAGATCAATAACTACAAAATAAATGGAAATCGTGCTTTACTTTAATCTCTTACAGTTTTGCGATGACTTCATACTAGTGAGGTTGCTAAATTTCAGGCAAAATCTTTGATTAGCCGTAACTCCGCAACTAAACATTTGCGGACCTTTTTTATATGAACTTTTTTCTTTAGTTTTACTTGTAGAATAACATATTAAAATATTTGCATATCTTCGTGAATCACGCTGTACACGGACGTTTTTCTTCGATGTATTTGCGAGTGAAACAGGAAATAAAACGAAAATAGTGGTACAGAGTACCCTCCGCCATGCAGTGTGCAGTGTGCGGAGTTAAGTATGTAGATGTAAATCTAGATGTATTGGCAGATATATCTCAGTAGTTCTACAATGACCATAATCTACCGTAAATTCCTGGGAGATCCTGCCCGCTAATTTGTGTATTACGTTTCAAAATTCTGTAAGAATTCTCACGGTAGTCCGAGAGATTAGGATTTAGGACGATAGTGCACACCTCTGCTACACCGGAGATGTCGTGCGACGCGGCGTGTGATGCGCTGTGAAGCAGGTGACGGAGAAGCGGGCGCACTTCGTGGACTGGACGGGCGTGGCGGAGCGGCCGCGTCCGCACCGGCGCAGTTCGAGCCTCAAGCTGGAGATGGAGATGGCCGGCGGTAGCGGCGGCGGCGCGGTGCTGCCCGAGTACCGGGAGCGCTTCGTGGAGTTCCCGGCGGTGGCGCGCCCGCCGGCCGCCACCAGGGCGCTGGCGCAGTCGCTGCGCCTCGAGGGGGACCTGCTCACCGAGACCGAGAAGAGCGCCCAGTTCGTCGACCACTACTCGCCCGTGGCGCGCCGCCGCCAGCGCCCGCCCAGCGGAGGCGACGGCGAAGGCAGCGGCACCGGCACCGGCACGCTGCCCCCGCTAGCCACGGCTGCGCAGCGCCCCGCTGCCGGCAAGCGCACCGAGGACCAGGCCACCAGGGACCAGCAGGTGAGGCCGCTCAGGACCGCTCTTTCTTACTCACAAAATCAGTAGCTGCTCTTCCGCAAACAGCAACCGAATCGGTACGCACGTGACAGCATGCATACCTAAACTACTGGCCATTAAAATTGCTACACCAAGAATAAATACAGATGATAAACGGGTATTCATTGGACAGATATATTATACTAGAACTGACATTTTATTACATTTTCATGCAATTTGGGTGCATAGATCCTAAGGAATCAGTACCCAGAACAACCAGTTCTGGCCATAATAACGGCCTTGATACGCCTGGTCATTGAGTCAAACAGAGCTTGGATGGCGTGTACAGGTACAGCTGCCCAAGCACCTTCAACACGATACCACAGTTCATCAAAAGTAGTGACTGGCGTATCGTGACGAGCCAGTTGCTCGCCCACCATTGACCAGACGTTTTCAGTAGATGAGAGATCTGGAGAATGTGCTGGCCAGGGCAGCAGTCGAACATTTTCTGTATCCAGAAAGGCCCGTACAGGACCTGCAACATGCGGCCGTGCATTATCCTGCTGAAATGTAGGGTTTCGCAGTGATCGAATGAAAAGTAGAGCCACGGGTCGTAGCACATCTGAAATGTTACGTCCACTGTTCAAAGTGCCGTCAATGCAAACAAGAGGTGACTGAGACGTGTAACTAATGGCACCCCATACCATCACGCTGGGTGATACACCAGTATGGCGATGACGAATACACGCTTCCAATGTGCGTTCACCGCGATGTCGCCAAACATGGATGCGACCATCATGATGCTGTAAACAGAATCTGGACTCATCCGAAAAAATGACGTTTTGCCATTCGTGCACCCAGGTTCGTCGTTGAGCACACCATCGCAGGCGCTCCTGTCTGTGATGCAGCGTCAAGGGTAACCGCGGCCATGGTCTCCGAGCTGATAGTCCATGCTGTTGCAAACGTCGTCGAACTGTTAGTGCAGATGGTTGTTGTCTTCCAAACGTCCCCATCTGATGACTCAGGGATCGAGACGTGGCTGCACGATCTGTTACAGCCATGCGGATAAGATACCTGCTATCTCGACTGCTAGTGATACGAGGCCGTTGGGATCCAGCACGGCGTTCGGTATTACCATCTTGAACCCATCGATTCCATATTCTGCTAACAGTCGCGATAGGCCTTTATCAAAGTCGGAAACGTGATGGTACGCATTTCTCCTCCTTACACCAGGCATCACAATACCGTTTCACCAGGCAACGCCGGTCAACTGCTGTTTGTGTATGAGAGATCGGTTGGAAACTTTCCTCATGTCAGCCCGTTGTAGGTGTCTCCACCTGCGCCAGCCTTATGTGAATGCTCTGAAAAACTAATCATTTGCATATCAAAGCATCATCTTCCTGTCGGTTAAATATCGCCTCTGTTGCACGTCATCTTCGTGGTGTAGCAATTTTAATGGGCAGTAGTGTATTATATTCCAAAACGTTGCGCATAAAAACGATGTTTTTTGAAACTCACACCTCTGATTCTATTGGTGATAAAAACGTAGGGCCAAGTGTTTTGGATAGCCTTTGGGCCAAGAACAATTTGTATACCCAACACTAGGATAGTCTTGATGTCACTGTCCTACAGTAAAGGGTCAAAGTATGAATATTAGACACATTTTCCAAAAAATCGGTTGGTTCTACAGTGCGATTAATGGAACTTCCAGAGGCACAATTAGTTCATGAGCAGTTTTTCGCCGTCACCAGCGAATCGAAACTCCAAGACGGCTATGCAGAGAAAATGGGTGAAATTTTTACGATATGTTCCTAAGATCCCGATCTCAAACAAACTTCAAATTTTCCTTGATATCTTTTTCCGTTTCCAAGACACAAAAGTTCAAAGTTATCCTCTTTCTACAAGTTAAACTAGGTATGAGACGAAATCTAAATAATAAATAACCGCAGAAAACTGCTTAAATTTTAATGGTATGTTCTCTAGGCATTCATCTAGAAGAGGCATCTCCCGTTTTCAAAAATCTTTATTTATTATTGAGAAACACCACAAAAACGTGTTTTCTGGTTACCAAAACCCAGATGCGGATTTCGGACGGTTATGAACAAGTAATGGCTGTAATTTTTACGATGTGTCCCTAAGATCCTGATCTTCAACAAAATTGAAAATTTTCATCGTATCTTTATTCGTTTCAGAGATACAGAGATTCAAAGTTACCCTGCTTGTACACGCAAAATACGCACGTAAAATCCGGTATGAGGCGAGAACTTAGTTTATAAAGTGACGCAGCACAGATAAAGACATTGTGAAGTGTCTCCGTTATTATCTGGAAATCCAATGTTGTAATACTGAAGGAGGAGTAAAAAGTTTTGCACATAAAACCCCGTCTAAGATGTAAAATTAATTCTGCATTATTTCAATTTCACATAGGTAAACTATCTAAACTTTAATGACCAATACATTTCTGCTCATGAGTTACATGCCCTGCTGCAGCAGGGAAAAGAAAGAAATAATCGGGAAATTGCTCCTATCGGAGCACAAAAAATACAAATATGTTCCTGTTTATTTAAAAGACTCTGACTGAAAAGTGGGGTACCAGCTGCCTCACTCTACCTTCCGCAGCACAGTGGCTGTGGAATATAGTTGACAGTGATGAAACAGTGCTAGGTGAAGAGTGAAGGAGGCAGTGCCAAGGGGCACAGTGACGACGAGGGACTGAGAGGTAATGGCAGTGAAAAGTGATTGCAGCAGTAGGTAGGAAGGAATGAGATATTAGCAGGAATAGGTAACAAGAGGGAGACAGTGAGGGGACTGCAGTATCAGGGCAGAATGGAGACAATGACAGACAGACACAAAGAGATAATGACAATAAGTTGTGTTGAATGAATGAGACATGGCAATTGGGAGTGAATGTGTGCGAGCGACTTATAGCAATCGACTAGCAGGAGTGAGTGAGTTACAGTTAGGGGAGGTTGTGAAGTGTGAAGTGAGTTGTATGATCAAAAAAGCACGATTATGTTCGCATGCCAAAACTTTTGGGAAAAGTTTTAAAGGTGCTGAAGAAAGTGGAATGAGGCAGCTGGAACTCCATTTTTCAGTCAGTCTTTTAAATAAACAGCAATGTATTCGATTTCGGGTCAGGGATTTTCTCTGCCTCGTGATGACTGGGTGTTGTGTGATGTCCTTAGGTTAGTTAGGTTTAAGTAGTTCTAAGTTCTAGGGGACTGATGGCCGTAGATGTTAAGTCCCATAGTGCTCAGAGCCATTTGAACCATATTCAATTTTTTGGGCTCCAGTAGGAGCATTTTTCCGCTGGTAATATACGAACAGTAGCCGAGGATCCACAATTCTAGTATCTAGGTTATCAAAGGCGGCCGTATTCTGTGTTAAGTCTAGAAACTGCCGACCATGACGGAGGACTTGAAAGCCTGTAGACCAGCAGAGCAAGACCTTACAAGAAGACGATGAATTACCACTGACTGTATGGAGTGGATGCACACCATGTCCATGTTGTGCCGCTACAGAGACACAGATCACATACTCCGTCCGAGCAGGCCCCTGAAGGTCCAACGATACTGGCCGACCGCTGTGACACTCCAGCAATAAGGATAAAAAAATGGTTCAAATGGCTCTGAGCACTATGGGACTTAACATCTATGGTCATCAGTGCCCTAGAACTTAGAACTACTTAAACCTAACTAACCTAAGGACAGCACACAACACCCAGTCATCCATAAGGGTCACCGGGTGCGGATATGGAAAGGCATGTCGTTATCACACCGCTCTCCTGGCCGTTATCAGTTTTCGTAACAGGAACTGCTACTTCTTACTCAAGCAGCTCCTCAATTGGCCCCAAAAGAGCTGAGTGCGCCCCGCTTGCCCATCCAAGTGCGTGCAAAGCCCGACAACTCTTAACTACGGTGATCTGACGTCAACCTGTGTTACCACTGCAGCTCAACCGTTGGCCTGATCACACACAGGTCGGCTGTAATTAAACTTTCACTACTTCGGAAGGCCCGCATGGAAAACGAGTGAGCGTAGCAAATTAAACTTTGTGGAAACATTTGTAATGATATGCGAAAGAGAAATAACGAATAAACCATTGAAAGAAACATATTTTAATTTGAACATGAGAGTATAACATTTATTTACTGGGTAACATGTTTACGTTCCAGATTACGAAAGTTGCCCAATTCGACGACCATATGCATCCACAATAGTCTGGAACCGCACAGGAGATTGAAGCACTTTTCCATTGATGGGTCTTGGAAAGTTCAGCACTCATGACACAGCTCGTGCAATCCTTGAAGATCGCACATTACGTCGAGCATTCTCAGTCATGCCAACAGCAACTTCTTCAAAAATATGTGGCGCAATTGGCCGTCGGCCTCCTTCAAGAGAAATTCCCACATCCCAGTTAATTCGAACTTCGGAATCTTCTTCCTCGACCTCGGTGTGGAAAGAGGATCTCTCCGTATTCCTTCAATGTGTATATACTCGCGAATAGCACCAGCACTAATGCTGCTGTTTTGATGAAACAGCTTTGAGAGTAAAGCCGTGCTCGGCTTGCCCCAGACCCATGTTGACTGTGTGCAGCTGTAATGCACACACATGCTTGTGTTTGAATCTTACATCACCGTATCAGTACTGGTGCCTATCAGCCAGTCGTGACGTTAACATTACTAAGAACGCAAATCCTGCAGTGCACAGTCTAAATGCCATTCCTATAAAATTGGCCCCATACGATAAATAGCTTACACCTACACTGGCTCAAATAATGAAAGTTTAATTATAACCACCCTTTATATTGGCACAGTAAAGACATGACTAGGAGACATCTAACAAATGGGAACCTCAGAAAAACACAGAGCTAAATGTAGCCGTAGATAATGATGGAATGCTTTCAGAGAGAAACTTTATCTCTCTCTCTCTCTCTCTCTCTCTCTCTCTCTCTCTCTCTGTGTGTGTGTGTGTGTGTGTGTGTGTGTGTGTGTGTGTGTGTGTTTGTATGTGATTTGAAGTGGGAAAACAAGGCGTTGTGGAACAGCTATAAAAGTTTTTAATAAATTATTCAATTGGCAACAGGAAGAATCGAAGATGAGCAATCAAATGGGTGGACACAACCACACAAATTGTGCCAATTTCCTTCTATGCTCACCGTGAGACTCATTGCTGCTATATTTGAGGTAACGCGCATTAACATTTGCTGGAACGTCGTGCAAGACCTTGTTTGCGTGTATATCTGACGATTTCCAGCGAGTCACAGCCTCAGCCGCCTTTCCTAGTCAGACACAGTGCTCAGTGCAACATCCTGCTACCACTGCTTACAGACCCTGCTCTTCTGCAGGGCGTAAGTGTGGACATCACCAGCAGACTGATCATCACCTGGCACTGCTCTACATTTGAGCACCCCCTTCATGACTAGCAGGCTAATGCTCTGTTTGTCTCACAACGGGACCTTAGGGACAGACCTCTTCGATTTTCTTCATACTTCTGGGATTTGACGGTCAGTGCCCGTAAATCAACTTTCTAACACCCCAAAAAAAAAATCGAAAAACAGCATTTGTAGAAGATTCTCGAGCGCAGTGAAGTAGGAGACATTTCAGACTAACACATATATCAAGACACAAGGGAATGACAAACATTGGCTGCAAGCGGACATTCATTTCAAACTAAAACACATATCAAAACACAAAGGAATGACATGCATTGGGGGGCGACCGGGCAGTGATTTAAATCAATGTCAAAAGTTGAAAAGTTGTGCCGGACCGGGATTTGAGCCCGCATCTCCTGCTTGCCATTCATTTCAAACTAATACAAATATCAAAACACAAAGGAATGACATGCATTGGGGGGCGACCGGGCAGTGATTTAAATCAATGTCAAAAGTTGAAAATTTGTGCCGGACCAGGATTTGAACCCGCGTCATCTGCTTACCATGCAGATGTGCTGACCACTGCGCCATCTGAACACAGTGGTTATCGAAACTGCACAGACTACATACCATACCCCCCGTCAGACCCAAATTCTCAACCTAGCCACACATTGCTAATGTAGTGTTCCTTGCCCATTATCCTCATTATCACAGAATTTCGCCGATTTCCCTAAGAGTTAGTCTTGTGCGCATCTGCACTGAAGAGGTGTCTGTTCTTTCGGACATATACTTTGGGAAGTAAAAAACTATCAAAGTTGGCACTTAAAAGTGTGAAGTACGAGATGTAACACTTTTTTTTACATCAGTGGATGTAGACCATGTTAAGAATCATTATCTACACATCAAAAGAAGTTTTGCATCACACCGGTTCCCAGAACTCCTGAAGACAGATGTTGACTGTCGGTCGATATTGTATCACAGACACAGTCCCTTTGAGTGTGCAGACGTGTCACTAAACCCGCCCAAAGATGTAAACAACCATGCAAAGCAGCGCCTACTAGACGGACGGGATCCGACAGCCGATCAGTTCCAGTCATTCCACCAGGAAGGAGGTACACGGCTCGTGTTGTCTGTAGTTCAACCATGTCTAGACGGTCAATACCGTGGTCCGATCGCGTCCGCATTGTTACTTTGTGCTAGGAAGGGCTCTCAACAAGGGAAGTGTCCAGGCGTCTCGGAGTGAACCAAAGCGATGTTGTTCAGACATAGAGGACATACAGAGAGACAAGAAGTGTCGATGACATGACTCGCTCAGGCCACCCGAGGGCTACTACTGCAGTGGATGACTGCTACCTACGGATTATGGCTTGGAGGTATCCTGACAGCAACGCCACCATGTTGACTAATGCTTTTCGTGCAGCCACAGGACGTCGTGTTAGGACTCAAACCGTGCGCAATAGGCTGCACGATGCGCAACTTCACTCCCGACGTCCATGGCGAGGTCCATCTTTGCATCCACGACACTATGCAGCGCGGTACAGATGGGACCAACAACATGCCGAATGGATCACTCAGGACTGGCATCACGTTCTCTTCACCGATGAGTGTCGCATACGCCTTCAACCAGACAATCGTTGGAGACGTGTTTGAAGGCAACCCGGTTAAGCTGAACGCCTTAGACACCCCGTCCAGGGAGTGCAGCAAGGTGGAAATTCCCTGCTGTTTTGGGGTGGCATTATGTGGGGCGAAGTAAGCCGCTGATGGTCATGGAAGGCGCCGTATCGGCTGTACGATTCGTGAATGTCATCCTCCAACCGATAGTACAACCATATCGGCAGCATACTGGTGAGGCATTCGAGTTCATGGACGACAATTCGCGCCCCCGTCCTGCATGTCTTGTGAATGACTTCCTTCACGATAACGACATCGTTCGACTAGAGTGGCCAGAAGGTTCTTCAGACATTAACTCCATCGAAAATGCCTGGTATGGATTGAAAAGGGTTGTTTATGGACGACGTGACTCAACAACCACTCTGAGGAATCTACGCCGAATCGCCGTTGAGGAGTAGGACAATCTCGACCAACAGTGCGTTGATGAACTTGTGGATAGTATACCAGGACGAATACAGGCATAGATGAATGCAAGAGGACTTGCTACTGAGTATTAGATGTACCGATGTGTGCAGCAATCCAGACCACCACCTCTGAAGGTTTCGCTGTATGCAAGGTATGGTATTCTTGAGTAATAAAAAGGGCAGAAATGATGTTTATGTTGATCTCTATTCCAATTTTCTGTACATATTCCCGAGCTCTCGGAACCGAGATGTGTGTAGTTGAAACATGATGTACACACTGTATGGTGTATAGCTACTTCAGTAGCATAGTGAATAGATGAGCCCACCTGTCTGTGCCTGTCTGCATGAACCACTCAGCAGCGTCGCTGTGTGTGTGTGCCATGTCACCGAGCACTGAGGCAGTCAAAGCAGGGGTGGGAGAGGGATTATGTATCATGCCATGGTTACCCAGACAGGCAGACAAGTGATGATGATGTTTGGTTTGTGGGGTACTGCGCATCATCAGCGTCCGTACAAGTCCCAATTTATACATAGTCCATTTTCTTTTCACAATACAGTCTAGTCACAAATGACGATGATGATGAAATGATGAGGACAACACCCGGCCCAGGGCAGAGAAAATCCCCAACCCGGCCGGGAATCGAACCCGGGACCGGGTGATCCAGAGGCAGCAACACTAGTCCCCATAGCACGAGCCGCGGGCAGGCACACCAGTGAAATCAGCTAATGTTGTTGCATGTACAATAGCTTACTTGCTTACCTTCACTGCTTGAATACTGCTCAGCAGTGTGGGATCCGTACCAGATAAGGTTGATAGAAGAGATAGAGAAGATCCAACGGAGAGCAGCGCGCTTCGTTACAGGTTCATTTAGTAATCGCGAAAGCGTTACGGAGATGATAGATAAACTCCAGTGGAAGACTCTGCGGGAGATACACTCAGTAGCTCGGTAAGGGCTTTTGTTGAAGTTTCAAGAACATACCTTCACCGAGGAGTCAAGCAGTATATTGCTCCCTCCTACGTATATCTCGCGAAGAGACCGTGAGGATAAAATCAGAGAGATTAGAGCCCACACAGAGGCATTCCGACAATCTTTCTTTCCACGAACAATACGACACTGGAATAGAAGGGAGAACCGATAGAGGTACTCAAGGTACCCTCCGCCACACACCGTCAGGTGGCTTGCGGAGTATGGATGTAGATGTAGATCATTGCAAAAGTACTGATATGCGGGTGCGAATGCTTGTAGCACGGAATAAACGTCACTGGAATCTCACGTCTCCTTAGAATTACAGTTTTCACTAACAGCGGGTCACGGCTCTCGTAATGTGTAGAAGACGTATGAAGGCAGCGTGAGTGACAGCTGGTGCGGTGCCTTGCAGGAGGAGCGGCGCCTGCAGCGGCTGCAGGAGCAGCGGCGGCAGCGGCAGCTGGAGGAGGAGCAGCGCGAGCAGCAGGCGCGCCTCATCCAGCTGCAGCGCGAGCTGCGCGCCCGCGCGCCGCCCGCCGACCTGGAGCCGGTGTTCCCCGCGACGGCGCCCGGCTTCCGCGACCGCGACCAGCCGCAGCCGCAGCCGCAGCCGCTCTCGCGCGGCCTCAGCCTGGACTCTCCCGCGGCGCGCCGCCGCGCTCAGCGCCGCCCCTCGCAGGCCTCCGCCGCCGGCGCCGCCCCCGCCACTGCTGCCGCGACGCCGCCCACGCCGCGCAAGGCGCCCGCCAGCCCCGCCCGCACCCCACCCACGCCGCGAAAGGTGCGCGCCCGCCACCAGTACGACAAGTCACCGCCGCACACTCCCAAAAAGTCAGCCCCCAAGGTCAGTAATAGCCACCAGCCGGTCAAATGAATCTACCGCCACCACATATTCTGTTTCGTATTAATTTAGCACGGAACGTCATATGAGAATAGAACACTGACAACACTTCTTTTGCGTCTTTGACAGTGTTTGAAAAACGTGGAATATAGGCTGTGGTGAAGGACTGATCAGTAGCATAGGTAGAGGTCTAGATTAGGTTGGAAAGTAAGATGCAAAACCTACGAGTAATATACAGGGTGTTACAAAAAGGTACGGCCAAACTTTCAGGAAACATTCCTCACACACAAATAAAGAAAAGATGTTATGTGGATATGTGTCCGGAAACGATTAATTCCCATGTTAGAGCTCATTTTAGTTTCGTTAGTTGGTA
Source organism: Schistocerca piceifrons (assembly GCF_021461385.2). Lineage (NCBI taxonomy): Eukaryota > Metazoa > Arthropoda > Insecta > Orthoptera > Acrididae > Schistocerca > Schistocerca piceifrons. The sequence continues at coordinate 658,566,208 of NC_060140.1, forward strand.
GAGGCGGACCAATTCCATGGCCTCCACGCTCTCCTGACCTCAACCCTCTTGACTTTCATTTATGGGGGCATTTGAAAGCTCTTGTCTACGCAACCCCGGTACCAAATGTAGAGAGTCTTCGTGCTCGTATTGTAGACGGCTGTGATACAATACGCCATTCTCCTGGGCTGCATCAGCGCATCAGGGATTCCATGCGACGGAGGGTGGATGCATGTATCCTCGCTAACGGAGGACATTTTGAACATTTCCTGTAACAAAGTGTTTGAAGTCATGCTGGTACGTTCTGTTGCTGTGTGTTTCCATTCCATGATTAATGTGATTTAAAGAGAAGTAATAAAATGAGCTCTAACATCGAAAGTAAGCGTTTCCGGACACATGTCCACATAACATATTTTCTTTCTTTGTGTGTGAGGAATGTTTCCTGAAATTTTGGCCGTACCTTTTTGTAACACCCTGTATAACACAATAGAACTCACGGTAAAGTGATATGCTGCTTTCTGTTTCTCTAACTTTACAGTTAAGGGGTCAAGAAAATACGCTACAAGCAAAAGAAAAATGACGGTCACGCAGCAAGTCAATAACGTGTGGTCCACATCTGACCCTTATGCAAGCGATTTTTCGGCTTGGCAATGATTAATGGAGTTGTTGAATGTCCACCTGGGGATATTGTGCCAAATTCTGTCCAATTAACGTGTTAGATGGTCAAAATCCCGAGCAGGTTGGGGAATTCTGCTCGTAATGCTAGAGACGGGCTCAACTGGGCGAGATCCGTTGACCTTGCTTGCCGAGGTAACGTTTGGCAAGCGTTAGAAGCTCTCTCTTCGTGTGGGCGGGCATTTACTACGTGAAATATAAGCCCAGGATGGCTTGCAATGAAGGACAACAAAACAAGGCGTGGAATATTGCCGACTTACTACTATGCCGTAAGGGTTCGCAGATGTTAAAAAAAATTGAGGAAAGAAATGGCACCCCAGGGGCCATAACTCCTAGTTGTTGAACTATATGGTAGGCGACAGTCAAATTGCTATCCCACCACTGTTTGGGACGTCTCCATATACGTCTTCGTCCGCGAGCAGAAATGTCTTCAGTGGCGAGTCCCATTCCGAATTCAGTTCTGATGGTCAGGAAAGATGGGTGTGGAGACGCCCCAGACAGCAGTGGGACCAATCTGACTGTCGCCCGCCGCACGGCCGACGACCAGCAGAAACGATCGCTGGTGGCTTTTCTTTTCGTAGCAGGACCCCTTCGGTTGTCAGCAGTGACCCCTTTACGGAACAATGGGACACTGACGATATTCTACGCTCTTCTTGGCAAACCGTTATGGGTTTGCTTTTGATCAAGATAATACCCACTCGCACACCGCAAGAATTTCTACTACTTGCCTTCGTCCTTGAAAACCCCATAATGGGCAGCAAGGTCGTCAGTTCTCTCCACAGATAAGAATGTTTCAACCACTACGAGCAGGCATCTCCAATGCGCTCGGGATTTTGACTATCTAACCCGCCAATTGAATAGAATTTGGCACAATAACCCTCAAGAGGGCATCCGACAGTTCTATTAATCAATGCCAAGTCGGAAACTACTTGCAAAAATGTCAGAGGTGGACCAACGCGTTAATGACTTCTTCAATTTGTGAAGTCCTTTTTCTTGAGTAATTCGTCCAATTTTTCTGAAACTGTAATCATTTGTTTCTCTGTAAATGTAATCACATCTACCGATTTCCGGCCTATTCGGATAATTCCTTCGTGATGCGTCACTATTTTTTGTCTTAGAGTTATTATAACAAAAATAATAACACAACAATAAAAGGAGAACAAGGAAACAGACAATCATCAATATTAGCCCAGAATACAAAATCATAAAATATACCCTACCAGAAAGTAATACCTCAACTAACACTGAGGACGCAATTAACACGAGAGATAAAATCAGCAGTAGAATACATCAGCCCAAGTTCTCCACTGGTGGGCACAACAAATGAGAACAAGATTGTGAATCCCATCAACATTCAGAGATCAAAATATTATTGATTGCAACAACAACAAAATAAAATGTTCCTCCTTACTACACTAGGTTACAGCAGCTTCACTGTAGTTGAAAATTGTGGTCTCTTGCTAGCTTAATATGGCCAACACACACATACCCGCCTGCGCTACAAGACTGTACTGATCAAATGGTCGCAACCAGTACAGTTCTCTGTAACTGTCATAGCTGAAAGCACAGCACCCCTAAAAACACTAGACTCCAAGTCGCAGTGCGTATCCTGGATCCACAAAGCCAAGCACTTTCATTGTTCCAAACTGGAATGATTCCCCCTACTGACAGAAAATCGCTGTCAGCCCCGACTGCAAGTGCACCAGGCTGCCTCGCTACTTTGCATCACAGCTTCCCGCTTTCCAACATCCAGATGGTTGCTCTCCTTGGAAGTTTTTAGCTGCATTACCTTCTCACCAGTCGTCTTCCAAGTGCCGGTTTGCTCTGCTGAGGCTCCCCCCTGCTATTGACAACGTGTAGCCTGTCCTCTGTTTACACAGGATAGTAGCTATTACTGTCCAACTCCTTCGGCCAGCCACTCTGGATAAAAAAAAAAAAGCTCAGTTCTCGCGCCATGTATGGCGTGGCCCCAAACGTGATGCATCATTCGCTGCTGTCCATAGCACGCTGGCATGTGAACCAAGTTGAAGATTTTGCGAAGAGAAGAAATCGAAGCTGTCACACCGAGCTAAATAATACAAAGAGGCTCTTTAACTGGGAATTACAAAGAAAAGAGAATAAGTGTCATAACTAGGATGATTAGGATGTTGATGGTCCGAGAGGGCGAAGAACTTTGACATAACTTCGCATACAAAGTGCTGCAACACACTTCAAATGCTTCAAGGAATATTACATACGATCAGACATCTGAATTTATTAGAGATTTCAAGGAACTTCAGTGTGCTAAAACTATTAATATCAGAGGTGCCAGTTACCTGTCGTCGCAGAATAGACATTGCAGACATTATTGGAAAAAACAATATTATTGAAAACTTAATCCGTCTGTGTACACGACGATTTAAAGCAACTTTATCCTTTTTTCTTCCTCCGTTTTCGTATAGTGCTGGTATCGCGCAACTATATTACATTCAATTTATGAAAATCCGCTCCAGTTGCTGAAAAGTACTAAATACTTTACTTAAGTTCACGATTGGTTTCGACCATCACTTTCAGGCAATTTCTAAGCTCATCTTCTGCTGTTGTGAAGCAATGTTAAATGATTATTTTTTATAAAAGAATAATTTTTAAAGTGTATAGACACAACTAAACGCAAGCCAAATTATTTAATCAGAAACTGAGTATTTTTTGTACAGCCAGTGCCACAGTCGCAGTACATAGAAGAAAAGTTGGATGCTCCACTGGAGCAGCTCTAGATTAGTGTTCCAGAGCGCATCAGTGCCCCAGAAAATATTAAACCTCAATAAAGACAGTAAAATTTTGAAAGCACCTGATGCATACAGTATCTCCTGTGTATGTGGCAATAACTGTGTCGATCAAGTATTGCTGCTGTTGAGGACTTGAGCTTGGAATTACCACCGAAGAAATGAGAGAGCCTATCTTGAAATCAAGAAATCTCTTCACAGTCTTTATCCACTCTGGACCTGTTAGATTACTTACCATAGTATTTTCGTTATAGAAAATAGCTCCTTTAATCGAGGAAGGCTCATGGTGAAACAATACGGAGAAGTTCACGGCCGTAATACGAAGCCGTGCGTTCATAGATAACAGCAATGAAACAGCGAACAAAATATAAACAGCTAGAAAAAACTCAAGTGTCTCCATGCGTCAGGAACTGTCATAACTTCGTCAACAATAAACGAACAAGTCAACAAACAGAGCGAGGTTGCGCAGTGCTTATGGTGCAGAACCCCTCATTGGCAAGACAGGACCTCGAATGTTCGTCCAGCCATCGAGCTTTACCTTTTCCATGGTTTTCCCAAATCTCTCAAGCTCTTTTGGAAGGACACAGCCGTGTTTGTTTCTCAATCCTTGCCTAATACACTATTGTGCTCACGAGGAGAAAACGGCAAGTGCCCTAACCCGTTTTCCCATGAACTTCTCTCAGTGAAGAGGAGCCAAAATAAGCGAACACGTGTCTCGTCTTATCCGTAGCTACTCCATCGTTCCTGAGAAAACAACCGTCAAAGTATTCGACGTAATTTAAATGCCTTTTATCGTGCGATGCGCTCAGCCCAGCTGAGGTATAGTGGCTAGCGTCGCAGTCTCTCACTTTTGTGCCCCGATTATTGTTTTTATTCATTTTATTTCATTTTTTCATTACTACACGAATATTTCTTATCAAGCTAGGGGATACAAAGGCGCTAATTAAGTTTAAAATGACAGCTGTATTTCACAATAAGTGTCATACACTTATTACATAATATGTGTGTTTCGCATTTTCAGGGGGTTACAATCTGTATAAAGTCTCATATTCTCATATTTCATTCTCATGTCAATTCTTATTCCTGTATTTTGTTCTTTTGTTTATTCTTCAGGACTATTGGTGCACTATCTTGGATGATAGTGATTGTAGAAACATTAGAAACAGAAATTCAGAACACCAAGAGCACCGCGCGGTCGCAGATTTGCCTGAGAAACATTTTTTCGTAATCTCACTCGAGGAAGTAACGTCGTTAACATTGCTGAATATTTCACACGTTGGTAATAAATTAGCGGCAAACCACGCATAAGGGATCAGTTTTCCGAAAACTAGCACTTGCACTTGGTTATGAATCAAGACACCCTGCAGGAAATTCGCCGAAAATAATTGAAATTATTTTTTCCACTCAGGTATTGTTTTTAACTTCTTTTTTAATTCATTCACCAGATATACAATTAGTAGTCGAATAAGGACACCGTTAAGAAACTTCCTGGCAGATTAAAACTGTATGCCGGACCGAGACTCGAGACCTTTGCCTTTCGCGGGTAAGTGCTCTACCATCTGAGCTACCCAAGCACGACTCACGTCCCGTCCTCACAGCCTTACTTCTGCCAGTACCTCGCTTCCTACCTTACAAACTTTACAGATGCTCTTCTGCGAAACTTGCAGAACTAGCACTCCTGAAAGAAAGGATATTGCGGAGACATGGCTTAGCCACAGCCTGGGGGATGTTTCCAGACGAAATTTTCACTCTGCAGCGGATTGTGTGCTGATACGAAACTTCCTGGCAGATTAAAACTGTGTGCCGGACCGAGACTCGGACTCGGGACCTTTGCCTTTCGCGGGCAAGTGCTGGCAGAAGTAAGGCTGTGAGGACGGGGCGTGAGTCTTGCTTGGGTAGCTCAGATGGTAGAGCACTTACCCGCGAAAGGCAAAGGTCCCGAGTTCGAGTCTCGGTCCGGTACACAGTTTTAATCTGCCAGGAAGTTTCGTATCAGCGCACACTCCACTGCAGAGTGAAAATCTCATTCTGGAAACATCCCCCAGGCTGTGGCTAAGCCATGTCTCAGCAATATCCTTTCTTTCAGGAGTGCTAGTTCTGCAAGTTTCGCAGAAGAGCTTCTGTAAAGTTTGTAAGGTAGAAGGCGAGGTACTGGCAGAAATAAGGCTGTGAGGACAGGGCGTGAGTCGTGCTTGGGTAGCTCAGATGGTAGAGCACTTGCCCGCGAAAGGCAAAAGTCCCGAGTTCGAGTATCAGTCCGGAACACAGTTTTAATCTGCCAGGAAGTTTCATATCAGCGCACACTCCGCTGCAGAGTGAAAATCTCATTCAAGGACAAAGTTATTTCAGCATACAGTGGAAAATATCCATGTGGTAATCTTGTAAGGACACGAGTACATAAATGAAAGACAAAAATTAAACAAAAATAATAATCGGCTTTCGAACACGAGGCGCATAAATTGTGTGGCGACAATGGTAGCCACTGTGCCACGGCTTCGGGTGGGCTTTTTACTCGCCAAAAGCGCATGCAGTACCTCGAAAACTTTGACCGTGGTTTTCTCTGAAACAGTCCAATAACTACAGATAAGCCGAGACACGTGTCTGTTTATTGAGCCCTCTTCCACTGAGCGAAGTTTCTGGGAAATCGGGTTGCGGCACTTCCCGTGTTCTTCTCGTCAGTCTATTATGTGCTAGTTGTTGACAGAATTCCGCACCGAGTTCTTTCTTTCCCTTCCACATACCTGGTGTTTGGATGACAGCGCCAGAAGCAGAGCGCCACAGAGAGCGCGTTAACTTTGCCTACAGAAAGCGCCGGCTACGCCGCGAGTCGGCTCCCCGTCGCCGTCGGCGGGCAGTGGGCGGCGGCGTCCCACGTCTGCCTCTCCCCACAGGCAGCAGACAGAGCAGCAGACAGAGCAGCAGCAGCAGGCCGAGGTCGCCAGGCCGGCCGACACGCAGCTCGAGGACGCCGAGGAGTCCGCCGCCAACCACCAGTCGCCGCCGCCGCAGATGCAGCCGCAACAGCTCCTCGCGGTACCCGTCAGGTACTGAGACCGCTGCTCAAACAGCTAAGCTGACAGCGGTCACCTGTGCGCAAGTTACCACTGTGGCCCTGTTGCTCTTATTTTACTGAGATGGCCGCTGGACCTGATGGGATACCAGTTAGATTTTACACAGAGTACACGAAGGAACTTGCCCCCCTTTTTCCAGCGGTGTACCGTAGGTCTCTAGAAGAGCGTAGCGTTCCAAAGCATTGGAAAAGGGCACAGGTCATCCCCGTTTTCAAGAAGGGACGTCGAACAGATGTGCACAACTATGGACCTATATCTCTAACGTCGATCAGTTGTAGAATTTTGGAACACGTATTATGTTCGAGTGTAATGACTTTTCTGGACACTAGAAATCTACTCTGTAGGAATCAGCATGGGTTTCGAAAAAGACGATCGTGTGAAACCCAGCTCGCGCTATTCGTCCACGAGACTCAGAGGGCCATAGACACGGGTTTCCAGGTAGATGCCGTGTTTCTTGACTTCCGCAAGCCGTTCCATACAGTTCCCCACAGTCGTTTAATGAACAAAGTAAGAACATAAGGACTATCAGACCAATTGTCTGATTGGATTGAAGAGTTCCTGGATAACAGAACGCAGCATGTAATTATCAATGGAGAGAAGTCTTCCGAAGTAAGAGTGATTTCGGGTGTGCCGCAGGGGAGTGTCGTAGGACCGTTGCTATTCACAATATACATAAATGACCTTGTGGATAACATCGGAAGTTCACTGAGGCTTTTTGCGCAAGATTCTGTAGTATATCGAGAGGTTGTAACAATGGCAAATTGTACTGAAATGCAGGAGGATCTGCAACCAATTGACGCATGGTGCAGGGAATGGCAATTGAATCTCAATGTAGACAAGTGTTATGTGCTGCGAATACATAGAAAGAAAGATCCTTTATCATTTAGCTACAATATAGCAGGTCAGCAACTGGAAGCAGTCAATTCTGTGAATTATCTGGGTGTAGGTATTAGGAGTGATTTAAAATGGAATGATCATATAAAGTTGATCGTCCGTAAAGCGGATGCCAGACTGAGATTCATTGGAAGAATCCTAAGGAAATGCAATCCGAAAACAAAGGAAGTAGGTTACAGTACACTTGTTCGCCCACTGCTCGAATACTGCTCACCGGTGTGGGATTCGTACCAGATAGGGTTGATAGAAGAGATAGAGAAGATCCAACGGAGAGCAGCGCGCTTCGTTACAGGATCATTTAGTAATCACGAAAGCGTTACGGAGATGATAGATAAACTCCAGTGGAAGACTCTGCAGGAGAGACGCTCAGTAGCTCGGTACGGACTTTTGTTGAAGTTTCGAGAACATACCTTCACCGAGGAGTCAAGCAGTATATTGCTCCCTCCTACGTATATCTCGCGAGACCATGACGATAAAATCAGAGAGATTAGAGCGCACACAGAGGCATACCGAGAATCTTTCTTTCCACGAGCAATACGAGACTGGAATAGAAGGGAGAACCGATAGAGGTACTCAAAGTACCCTCCGCCACACACTGTCAGGTGGCTTGCGGAGTATGGATGTAGATGTAGATGTTCATTTCTCCCTTTACAGGGTGATGATGTTACAAATTTTCAGGGATGATGAACGATACAGGTCCAGTGTCGGGAAAGGACTGAGTCGGAATGTATAAGCGAAATTCTACTCACGTCACGCAGCACTCAAACTAAGGGTGCCATCTTCCGAACGCTGATAGTAACGTACAAAATTACCACTGATTCGTTGTCTATACTCTCTGACACATTTACCACTCACAGTAATGTGATCAAGCGACAAAAGCTGGAACAACCGTCTTTTGCAGTGCAGACCGCGGTGACACGTGCAGGAATGGGAAGGTACCGACAGGGATGTGGAGCCGTATCGACTCAAGTGCCGGGGATCCATGGCCCGAACAGTGCAAACGGATCGTCCCACCGATTTTCGTTGGGTTTCAAAACGTGGGTAGATATCATCGATCTGAGGGAAAGCATGCTGCATGTAGGGGTTGATATAGTTCCCAAGGATACATACGTTCTTGTTTTCATCGATTGTGTCCTCCAGAATTGCGAGATCACCCAGGGAATGCCACATTATCCAGACCATAACGCTTTTTTCTCGTTGCAGGGTGTTTGCTTCCAACAAGTTTGTTTGCGTGGTCATCCTCCGCAGCAAGCACAGAAATACTTGTTTTGTGAATAAAACCGCCTTTTATTACTGCAACTTAATTTATCTTTCCCGGTCGCGTTTCACCTTTTTCTTGATCTAAGGCATCATCAGTGGCATCTATAACGATACAGTTTTGTTATTTTTTGATTATCAAACCGTTCACGTCACGATTTTTTACGTAAATAAGTAATTGCTTACGGTTTGCTGTGATCTGCGTTTCCTCTCATATGGTCTGCAGGTCGCACTACTATTTTATTACCAACACAAGCACAATTTTGTATTCCCAACTTTTTCAAACTGTTCACCATGTTTCTACTTCGTTTTTGTTGTGTACTATAGTTCTTTTGCACTCGATGTAACTATTTCTTCGGACACTGCTTTTCACAAAGTAAATATTGTAACTTCGTTATGCGTTTCCTCATCTTTGGTTTGTTTACCTACATGTTGTCAACCTAACGAAGTAAATGTTCAAAACTGACTTCTGTTCACGATGTTTATATCGTGTGTGTGTGTGTGTGTGTGTGTGTGTGTGTGTGTGTGTGTGTGTGTGTGTAGGGGGAAGGAGGCGAAGTGGTTGGTGGTTTCAGTTGTAGAGTGTGAAACTTCCCCTTTGTATGTAAAGAATGACAGTGCTGGAAAAACTTTTACGTTATTTGATTTTCAAACAACTGAGTAAAACTGAACGTACTCAGGCAGTTCTCTCTTTACTTATTCTGATCATCACTAAACTGACACACAACATCTTTAGCGCAACGCAATCTGACTTTCAATAATCCTTACAAAAGAATGGCCCCGACTAACAATAACCTATACCTTTCATGAATCACTTACCTCACAAACATCTTCGTTACTCGACTACTGCAATACAGAGAGCGCCAAACTGCTACCTAAATAAAAGATTCAAACTACTGAAGGCATTAACTACTGACAGGCATCGAGTTAGCAAATGAAAGATTTTTATAGAGAACAACAATGTATTTACCTCGTATTGTATTGTATTGTATGGTAACCGGGGACCTAGAAACGACGGAGAGGCTCCGTCCCCGCCGTAGCCGCAGTGGTCCACAAACCCACGACGACTACCGCAGTCCACTTCAACCCTCCGCCGCCCCACACCGAACACATGGTTATTGTGCGGTTCGGCCCCCGGTGGACCCCCCCCCCCCCCAGGGAACGTCTCACACCAGACGAGTGTAACCCCTATGTTTGCGTGGTAGAGTAATGATGGTGTACGCGTACGTGGAGAACTTGTTTGCGCAGTAATCGCCGACATAGTGTAACTGAGGCGGAATAAGGGGAACCAGCCCGCATTCGCCGAGGCAGATGGAAAATCGCCTAAAAACCATCCACAGACTAGCCGGTTCACCGGACCTCGACAAAAATCCGCCGGGCGGATTCGTGCCGGAGACCAGGCGCTCCTTCCCGCCCGGAAAGCCGTGCGTTAGACCGCACGGCCAACCGGGCGGCCTGTATTTACCTTAATAGTGTTATAATAAATATATCAGTTCATAACATCCAGTCTTACAAATTTCCTTTTTCTGACGGACACACGTCCAGATCGTCCACTCATAGTAACCTCTCAAAACTCTGGCGTCACTCTTCCCATATCCACCACTGCTGGCGGCTCACCTCCAACAGCCCAACGCCACGCGCTGTTCACATCCAACAGCCCAACGCTACACTAGCGAATATTCCAGCAATGAGTCCAACCAGCCACAGACTGCACACAACGCAGTCAGCGATTTTCATGCAGAGCACTACGTGGCGTTAGCAGCATAAAAACCTAAACAGCCTACTTACAAGTATTGAATATGAATGTAGTTGATATATACCTGCTTTCTGGTAAACGTCTCTGCTTTTTGTCAGTTTTGGGGTGTATTTTTCTACACAATTGTCTGTGTGTATGCTATGTTTATTCCCTGTTTTTTGAAAATGTTGGTGATTTTATGTGTGAGTTTATGTTTGTATGTCATTGTGTACCAGCTTGTGTTTTCTTTCGTCGTTTTCTGATTATTCTGTCTAGTTGTTATGGGACTGCGTGATTGTGTTTGGTTTTGTTATGTTTTTGTCTGTGGTTTGGTGCTGTCTGCCTCTAATTTAGTTTTTATTTCGTTGTTTAGTTTTGTGACTATGTTACTATTGTCACCATTGTTTTGTGCTGTCTGTATTATGTCCAGTTCTTTTTGATAATTTTCTTTGGTGAATGGCACTATGTTGAATCTATGGAACATGTGTCGAAGTGATGCTTGCTTTTGTGAGTGTGGGTGATTCGAGGACTGGGGAATGAGAATTTCTGTTGCTGTTGGTTAATGGTAAATTTCAAACATATGCTTATTGTTTTTCTTTTGATTGTTATATCCAGAAAGTTAATTAGTTTATTATGTTCTCTTTCAATTGTGAATTTCACGGTTTTATGTACCTTGTTGATGTCCGTATGCAGTTTTTCAATTTTTAAATTTTTGTCTGTGGCTCATCTATTAAGCAAAGGATGTCATGCATATACCTGAACGAATATAATATGTTGTATTCTTTTGCTACTGTTTTTGTGAAAGTGATCTGTTCAACGTGGTTTACAAAAGTATTTGCTAAGGCTACTGAAACTGGGGATTACTCCTACATGGGTTGCTGTGGCGACAATTAGCCCTAGTGTCACACAGAGGCGGCGTCAGAAGCAGAGGCTGATTCTTGATGAACACGGACACAAGACGCGACTCCGCTCTAACACTTCCAGACTACGAGTGGGCTCTTCTATCATCCATCAACCCATTGGCCTTCCGTTCGGAGCTGGTTGCGCAAAATCGTCTGTATCGGGACCTTCCACATTGGCATCATTATCTGTGTTGTAGGCATGATTCTCCCACAGGAACGACCGAAGAATTTGTCTCTGTTAAATTTCCTGTTAAGGTCGATTTTGCCCGAGCCTTCAGACTGACAATAGCTCCATCTCCTTTGCCGAGATTAAATTTAACTGCTTCCCTCTCACTTGCTGCCCTGACATGCGGCCATTGTAGAAAATTCCTCCCGGTACGTGACCATCTACTACGTGTCGTCATATATGCACCATGCCGTCCGTGGTGGGTCGTACCAAGCCTAGATTTACTTCTGGAGAAGGTGGAACTGATACTAAAACACATATAGATAATCTGATCACTTTATTAAAATTTGAACAGTGTAAAACACTTAACCTGGAAACAATCTATGTGCACAGGAATGACGCTATGTATTCGCTGCTCTCGCTGACCGCTACAGCTGTTGTCATTTGATACAGTATAGAATATTGGTCTCATCTCTATGTACAATTGAGCATAAAGTTTGATACACAGTTTGGTTAGGTTTCAACCAAATCACCGAATTAGAAGTAAGACGACGACGTCGTCGTAGGAGCTGAACGCAGAGTGGGCTGAGCGGCGCTGCGCTCTGACGTAAGCAAGCTTCCGGCAGCGGCGGCCAGTGGAACCTTTTGAAGGTTCTCATTCGTTGCTGCGTCGGGCAGAGACTGTCCTTACTTGTGGTTCCGTCTTGAGGTATCACCTTTGACATGGGATCTCTTTCTTCGGACAACGTCACACCGTCTCCCTGCCACCTTCCTCCATCATGACAATGAGCTCATACCCCCGTGAAATTTTGTTGCAACCCTAATTTTCCCCACCTTTGCCGCTATAAAAGTTCATTACTTTATAATACCGAAGTTACAAACTTCGTTTGAGCATCGTGGCTTTTTTTCTTTTTTTTAAATTCTACAGTACTGTTAACAACTGGATCATAGAAAGCGGAACATTAATACTTAATACTAATGAGTTACTAACAACTACTTTTGTTAAGATCTGCTTAACTTTTCTGTCGTAATTCTTATTGCAGTGTTTTTCTTCAAATAGACTCGATACCCCATGAACCATGGACCCTGCCGTTGGTGGGGAGGCTTGCGTGCCTCAGCGATACAGGTAGCCGTACAGTAGGTGCAACTACAACGGAGGAGTATCTGTTGAGAGGCCAGACAAACATGTGGTTCCTGAAGAGGGGCAGCAGCGTTCCTTTTCAGTGGTTGCAGGGGCAACAGTCTGGATGATTGACTGATCTGTCCTTGTAACACTAACCAAAACAGTTTTACTGTATGGTTAAATGATGATGGCGTCCTCTTGGGTCAAGTATTCCGGAGGTAAAATAGTCCCCCCTTCGAATCTCCAGGGGGGAGGGGGGGAGGGGAGGGGGGACTACTCAAGAGGATGTCATTATCAGGAGAAAGAAAACTTACGTTCTACGGATCGGACAGGTAGGTTAGAAAATTTAAAAAGGGAAATGGATAGGTTAAAGTTAGACATAGTGGGAATTAGCGAAGTGGCAGGAGGAACAAGACTTTTGGTCAGGTGAATACAGGGTTATAAATACAAAATCAAATAGGGGTAATGCAGGAGTAGGTTTAATAATGAATAAAAAAATAGGAGTGCGGGTAAGCTACTACAAACAGCATAGTAAACGGCTTATTGTGTATAAGATAGACACGAAGCCCACGCCTACTACAGTATTGCAAGTTTATATGCCAATTAGCTCTGCAGATGACGAAGAAATTGAAGAAATGTATGATGATATAAAAGGAATTATTCAGATAGTGAAGCGAGACGAAAATTTAATAGTCATGCATGATTGGAATTCAATAGTAGGAAAAGGAAGAGGAGGAAAGGTAGTAAGTGAATATGGACTGGGGGTAAGTAAATAATGAAAGAGGAAGCCGCCTGGTAGAATTTTGCACAGAGCATAATTTAATCATAGCTAACACTCGGTTCAAGAATGATGAAAGAAGGTTGTATACATGGAAGAAGCCTGGAGATACTAGAAGGTCTCACGCAGATTATATAATGGTAAGACAGAGATTTAGGAACCAGGTTTTAAATTGTAAGACATTTCCAGGGGCAGATGTGGACTGTGACCACAATCTATTGGTTATGACCTGCAGATTAAAATTGAAGAAACTGCAAAAAGGTGGGAATTTAAGGAGATGGGACCTGGATGAACTGACTAAACCAGAGGTTGTACAGAGTTTCAGGGAGAGCATAAGGGAGCAATTGACAAGAATGGGGGAAAGAAATACAGTAGAAGAAGAATGGGTAGCTTTGAGGGATGAAGTAGTGAAGGCAGCAGAGGATCAAGTAGGTAAAAAGACGAGGGCTAGTAGAAATCCTTGGGTAACAGAAGAAATATTGAATTTAATTGATGAAAGAAGAAAATATAAAAATGCAGTAAATGAAGCAGGCAAAAAGAAATACAAACGCCTCAAAAATGAGATCGACAGGAAGTGCAAAATGGCTAAGCAGGGATGGCTAGAGCACAAATGTAAGGATGTAGAGGCTTATCTCCCTAGGAGTAAGGTTGATACTGCCTACAGGAAAATTAAAGAGACCTTTGGAGAAAAGAGAACCACTTGTGTGAATATCAATAAGTTCTAAGCAAAGAAGGGAAAGCAAAAAGGTGGACGGAGTATATAGAGGGTCTATACAAGAGTGATTTACTTGAGGACAATATTATGGAAATGGAAGAGGATGTAGATGAAGATGAAATGGAAGATATGATACTGCGTGAAGAGTTTGATGGAGCACTGAAAGACCTAAGTCGAAACAAGGCTCCGGGAGTAGACAACATTCCATTAGAACTACTGATAGCCTTGGAAGAGCCAGCCCTGACAAAACTCTACCATCTGGCGAGCAAAATGTATGAGACAGGCGAAATACCCTCAGACTTCAAGAAGAATATAATAATTCTAATCCCATAGAAGGCAGGTGTTGACAGATGTGAAAATTACCGAACTATCAGTTCAATAAGTCACGGCTGCAAAATACTAACGCGAATTCTGTACAGACGAATGGAAAAACTGGTAGAAGCCGACCTCGGGGAAGATCAGTTTGGATTCCGTAGAAATATTGGAACACGTGAGGCAATACGGACCTTACGCCTTATCTTAGAAGAAAGATCAAGGAAAGGCAAACCTGCATGGTCTACATCAACCAATACTGTTTACTATGTGACACTTCGGATTAATGTCACCTGTTGTTACATGCGTGTAATTTTTGAAATCTAGATCTGCTGTAATAAACGAAGGAGATTTCGCGATCGACTGCTGTTCATTTCTCCACTGTGTCTCTATAATTTATTTAACTATGATAAATAAACCAAAATTTATAAGATTTCTTAAGTATTTTTGTGTGTAGGGTGATCTCGTTGCCCGAGTGTATCGGGAAGTTCGAGTATTTGTGTGCTCCGAGTACTCCGATTTCTTGTGTGTATCACGCGTTCTGCTTCATGGAGAAAATAGGGTTATTGACGAACAAATATATTCATATACCACAAACTTCCACTTAATTTTTCGTCTTTTCCGGTTTTCCCACAATAATTCATCATTCGTTTAGATATGATATTGTGCTTGAGACATACATTCTCAGAAATTTCTTCCTGTAATGAAGGGCTGTTTTATTCTGGCAGACTTCTTTTAGCGAGAAGTACCCTCTTTGACAGCGCTGGTCAGCTCCTCTAGCGTTCTTGCTTCACGCATCAGAAACGTTCTAGCGAACGCAAAGCGAAAGTAGACTCTCGTGGGCATAGTGAGGAGAAGCCAGCGCAGCCGACGCCTGGAGCCGCTACGCAGACTGCCAGCCTGCCGCCGCTGCCACCGCCAGCTCCAGCTCCAGCTCCAGAGAGCAAGTCTTCCAGCGGCTGCATCGGCGGCACCACGGACCGCCGGCTCACGAAGCTGCGGCCGGAGCCCGAGGCGGCCGAGCGGCGCCGCCTGCGTCCCGCCGCCCCCGGGGAGGTCTACCGAGCCTTCCACGTGCTCGAGAAGCCCGAGAAGACGGTCACCTTCGAGATGGATGTACGGCCGCCCACGAGGGGCCGCAGGTACGGCACCTAGCCATCCTTCACCCAACTTGTATTTTGAACGGTTTTTTTCAAATTCGTAATTACATTCGTAATTAAAATTAAAGACTATAGTGTGGAAAATTTATAAATTAATTTTTCAGCTTCAGTCACTACTTCAGGCAATACATACCGGAACGACACGTCTCGGGAGCATCCTGTCATCGTCACGTATTCTCTAATTTTTTTTTTTAACTATAGATTTCTTTCGAGCATGATGAGGTGTAGACTTGAAAGTCTCTTCGGGTTTGCTGCCGGATCCTAAAATCGACATGACTCGATATTTCGGCGATCCAGCTGGTCGCCATCTTCAGGAAAATGCTGCTTCTGCTGATGAGACCCGCAAAGAACTGACGCCAGGCTGCAAATCGACGTCCTATACAGGGTGTTACAAAAAGGTACTGCCAAACTTTCAGGAAACATTCCTCACACACAAAGAAAGAAAATATGTTATGTGGACATGTGTCCGGAAACGCCTACTTTCCATGTTAGAGCTCATTTTATTACTTCTCTTTAAATCACATTAATCATGGAATGGAAACACACAGCAACAGAACGTACCAGCGTGACTTCAAACACTTTGTTACAGGAAATGTTCAAAATGTCCTCCGTTAGCGAGGATAGATGCATCCACCCTCCGTCGCATGGAATCCCTGATGCGCTGATGCAGCCCTGGAGAATGGCGTATTGTATCACAGCCGTTCACAATACCAGCACGAAGAGTCTCAACATTTGGTACCGGAGTTGCGTAGAGAAGAGCTTTCAAATGCCCCCATAAATGAAAGTCAAGAGGGTTGAGGTCAGGACAGCGTGGAGGCAATGGAATTGCCCCGCCTCTACTAATCCATCGGTCACCGAATCTGTTGTTGAGAAGCGTACGAACACTTCGACTGAAATGTGCAGGAGCTCCATCGTGCATGAACCACATGTTGTGTCGTACTTGTAAAGGCACATGTTCTAGTAGCACAGGTAGAGTATCCCGTATGAAATCATGATAACGTGCTCCATTGAGCGTAGGTGGAAGAACATGGGGCCCAATCAAGAATCACCAACAATACCTGCCCAAACGTTCACAGAAAATCTGTGTTGATGATATGATTGCACAATTGCGTGCGGATTCCCGTCAGCCCACACATGTTGATTGTGAAAATTTACAATTTGATCACGCTGGAATGAACCCTCGTCCGTAAAGAGAACATTTGCGCTAAAATGAGGATTGACACATTGTTGGATGAACCACTCGCAGAAGTGTACCCGTGGAGGCCAATCAGCTGCTGATAGTGCCTGCACACGCTGTACACGGTACGGAAACAACTGGTTCTCCCGTAGCGCTCTCCATAAAGTGACGTGGTCAACGTTACCTTGTACAGCAGGAACTTCTCTGACGCCGACATTAGGGTTATCGTCAACTGCACGAAGAATTGCCTCGTCCATTGCAGGTGTCCTCGTCGTTCTAGGTCTTCCCCAGTCGCGAGTCATAGGCTGGAATGTTCCGTGCTCCCTAAGACGCCGATCAATTGCTTCGAACGTCTTCCTGTCGGGACACCTTCGTTCTGGAAATCTGTCTCGATACAAACGTACCGCGCCACGGCTATTGCCCCGTGCTAATCCATACATCAAATGGGCATCTGCCAACTCCGCATTTGTAAACATTGCACTGACTGCAAAACCACGTTCGTGATGAACACTAACCTGTTGGTGCTACGTACTGCTGTGCTTGATGCTAGTACTGTAGAGCAATGAGTCGCATGTCAACACAAGCACCGAAGTCAACATTACCTTCCTTCAATTGGGACAACTGGCGGTGAATCTAGGAAGTACAGTACATACTGACGAAACTAAAATGAGCTCTAAAATGGAAATTAAGCGTTTCCGGACACATCTCCACGTAACATCTTTTCTTTATTTGTGTGTGAGGAATTTTTCCTGAAAGTTTGGCGGTACCTTTTTGCAACACCCTGTATAGGGCAGGGCTCAGTACACAGCGCATGCGCCGCCCATCGCGGCGTCATACGAGGCTACAACAGCCGGAAAAATCGGCAGTAGCAGAACACTGCTTAAATGAGGGACACAGTATGAAATTTGATGAAACTGTGGTAGTTGCCAACATTTCCGGTTTTGGAACAGTGTCTATAAAGAGACAATTGAAATTAGGTTGGCGGATAATTTAATCAACAGAGGCAATGGGTTTCCTCTTAGCAAGACGTGGAATCCTGTATTGTCTCGCATCAAAATTGAACGTTCTTCGGTGCGGCCCTGAGTGCGACATATCGTTGCCAGCAGTGTTCCACTAAGGGCGGCGCCACCTCCCTGTCTGGGAGAGAAGCAACCGTGATGGGCGGCACATGCGCCGTGTACTGAACCGTGCCCTATACAGGACGTCGATTTGCAGCCTGGCGTCAGTTTTTAGCGGGACTCAGAAGCATTTTCCTGAAGATGGGACCAGCTGGATCGCCGAAATATCGAGTCAAGTGGATTTTAGTATCCGGCAGCAAACCCGAAGAGACTTTCAAGACTTATTACGCCGGGAAAGCCTACGTAATCACATGATGAGGTATATTTACGGTGTGAGCCAGTGAGGTTACATGTGGAAATTTGTCATTGTCCAGAAAGATTTCTTTAGCTTTTATGCACCTCGAATCACTTGTATGTAATAATGCACAATAATATCGTGCAATATTATTAAAATTCTCCCTTGGCTGCTAAATAATATTCTGATTAGGAGTGTTGTGCGATAAAGACGCAGCTACTGTGATAATTGCAAGTAGGAAACAATGATGGATGAAAAACTGGTTCAAAGAGTGTCGAAGGTCGCTCACAAAAATGTGTCGAGGAAACTGTGGTTGAACGAAAAAGGAAGATTATCATAATTCTCTGCGTGTTGTAGGTCCAACATTTGATACATTACTGAGAAGGGTTGTCCCTATATAACATAGGCGCCTCAATATATAGGCATGTGGCTTCCCCCTCCCCACTCCCACCTTGGAATTCAAAGTTTGGAGTTATTATTCATGCATTTTTCCCATTAAATTCTAGAAATGATTTCACGTGAATCCACTAACCTCGTTTAACCACACGTAGCACTACGTGACTGATAGACAGTACTGTGGGCTTATAGCAGTTGCTGTCTAATTGTTCGTTGGTTGTTTGTATCAAAGTAATGTACCTATAACAGACACTGAGTGAATAACACTCAGTTCTCTGAGAGATAATAAGTTGTTCCTGTCACCTATAGAATTTTTTTGTTGTACCATGACACGTCTCAAAACTGACTAGCTGATCTATTACAAAAATGGGAATTTTATGGTCTTGTCCCTCCTTCATAAATTCCTGCAGACGGCCATTTCCCCTTGAGCCAAAAACAAAATACTACAAAGAGAGACGCAATTTCACCAAGTCAGCGCCTTTTTAATATGCCATAACACCTGCCCATTGGCAATTCTTTCGAAGACATTAAATTAACAAGCGCAGTTTCACCTTAAAGTATTTGAGACAAACTTATAGAAACATGTCATGCAATAATATCTGCACTAAAGTTGCAGAGGGTGGGCTTACTGGTAGTTGGGAGCTCCAACGTCAGGCGCGTAATGGGGCCCCTTAGGGAAATGGCAGCAAGAGAGGGGAAGAAAACCAATGTGCACTCCGTGTGCATACCGGGGGGAGTCATTCCAGATGTGGAAAGGGTCCTTCCGGATGCCATGAAGGGTACAGGGTGCACCCATCTGCAGGTGGTCGCTCATGTCGGCACCAATGATGTGTGTCGCTATGGATCGGAGGAAATCCTCTCTGGCTTCCGGCGGCTATCTGATTTGGTGAAGACTGCCAGTCTCGCTAGCGGGATGAAAGCAGAGCTCACTATCTGCAGCATCGTCGACAGGACTGACTGCGGACCTTTGGTACAGAGCCGAGTGGAGGGTCTGAATCAGGGGCTGAGACGGTTCTGCGACCGTGTGGGCTGCAGATTCCTCGACTTGCGCCGTAGGGTGGTGGGGTTTCGGGTTCCGCTGGATAGGTCAGGAGTCCACTACACGCAACATGCGGCTACACGGGTAGCAGGGGTTGTGTGGCGTGGGCTGGGCGGTTTCTTAGGTTAGATGGCCTTGGGCAAGTACAGACAGGGCAACAGCCTCAACGGATGCGGGGCAAAGTCAGGACATGCGGGGACCAAGCAGCAATCGGTATTGTAATTGTCAACTGTCGAAGCTGCGTTGGTAAAGTACCGGAACTTCAAGCGCTGATAGAAAGCACCGAAGCTGAAATCGTTATAGGTACAGAAAGCTGGCTTAAGCCAGAGATAAATTCTGCCGAAATTTTTACAAAGGTACAGACGGTGTTTAGAAAGGATAGATTGCATGCAACCGGTGGTGGAGTGTTCGTCGCTGTTAGTAGTAGTTTATCCTGTAGTGAAGTAGAAGTGGATAGTTCCTGTGAATTATTATGGGTGGAGGTTACACTAAACAACCGAACTAGGTTAATAATTGGCTCCTTTTACCGACCTCCCGACTCAGCAGCATTAGTGGCAGAACAACTGAGAGAAAATTTGGAATACATTTCACATAAATTTTCTCAGCATGTTATAGTCTTAGGTGGAGATTTCAATTTACCAGATATAGACTGGGACACTCAGATGTTTAGGACGGGTGGTAGGGACAGAGCATCGAGTGACATTATACTGAGTGCACTATCCGAAAATTACCTCGAGCAATTAAACAGAGAACCGACTCGTGGAGATAATATCTTGGACCTACTGATAACAAACAAACCCGAACTTTTCGACTCTGTATGTACAGAACAGGGAATCAGTGATCATAAGGCCGTTGCAGCATCCCTGATTATGGAAGTTAATAGGAATATAAAAAAAGGGAGGAAGGTTTATCTGTTTAGCAAGAGTAATAGAAGGCAGATTTCAGACTACCTAACAGATCAAAACGAAAATTTCTGTTCCGACACTGACAATGTTGAGTGTTTATGGAAAAAGTTCAAGGCAATCGTAAAATGCGTTTTAGACAGGTACGTGCCGAGTAAAACTGTGAGGGACGGGAAAAACCCACCGTGGTACAACAACAAAGTTAGGAAACTACTGCGAAAGCAAAGAGAGCTCCACTCCAAGTTTAAACGCAGCCAAAACCTCTCAGACAAACAGAAGCTAAACGATGTCAAAGTTAGCGTAAGGAGGGCTATGCGTGAAGCGTTCATTGAATTCGAAAGTGAAATTCTATGTACCGACTTGACAGAAAATCCTAGGAAGTTCTGGTCTTACGTTAAATCAGTAAGTGGCTCGAAACAGCATATCCAGACACTACGGGATGATGATGGCATTGAAACAGAGGATGACACGCGTAAAGCTGAAATACTAAACACCTTTTTCCAAAGCTGTTTCACAGAGGAAGACCGCACTGCAGTTCCTTCTCTAAATCCTCGCACAAACGAAAAAATGGCTGACATCGAAATAAGTGTCCAAGGAATAGAAAAGCAACTGGAATCACTCAATAGAGGAAAGTCCACTGGACCTGACGGGATACCAATTCGATTCTACACAGAGTACGCGAAAGAACTTACCCCCCTTCTAACAGCCGTGTACCGCAAGTCTCTAGAGGTACGGAGGGTTCCAAATGATTGGAAAAGAGCACAGATAGTCCCAGTCTTCAAGAAGGGTCGTCGAGCAGATGCGCAAAACTATAGACCTATATCTCTTACGTCGATCTCTTGTAGAATTTTAGAACATGTTTTTTGCTCGCGTATCATGTCATTTCTGGAAACCCAGAATCTACTATGTAGGAATCAACATGGATTTCGGAAACAGCGATCGTGTGAGACCCAACTCGCCTTATTTGTTCATGAGACCCAGAAAATATTAGATACAGGCTCCCAGGTAGATGCTATTTTTCTTGACTTCCGGAAGGCGTTCGATACAGTTCCGCACTGTCGCCTGATAAACAAAGTAAGAGCCTACGGAATATCAGACCAGCTGTGTGGCTGGATTGAAGAGTTTTTAGCAAACAGAACACAGCATGTTGTTATGAATGGGGAGACGTCTACAGACGTTAAAGTAACCTCTGGCGTGCCACAGGGGAGTGTTATGGGACCATTGCTTTTCACAATATATATAAATGACTTAGTAGATAGTGTCGGAAGTTCCATGCGGCTTTTCGCGGATGATGCTGTAGTATACAGAGAAGTTGCAGCATTAGAAAATTGTAGCGAAATGCAGGAAGATCTGCAGCGGATAGGCACTTGGTGCAGGGAGTGGCAACTGACCCTTAACATAGACAAATGTAATGTATTGCGAATACATAGAAAGAAGGATCCTTTATTGTATGATTATATGATAGCGGAACAAACACTGGTAGCAGTTACTTCTGTAAAATATCTGGGAGTATGCGTGCGGAACGATTTGAAGTGGAATGATCATATAAAATTAATTGTTGGTAAGGCGGGTACCAGGTTGAGATTCATTGGGAGAGTGCTTAGAAAATGTAGTCCATCAACAAAGGAGGTGGCTTACAAAACACTCGTTCGACCTATACTTGAGTATTGCTCATCAGTGTGGGATCCGTACCAGATCGGTCTGACGGAGGAGACAGAGAAGATCCAAAGAAGAGCGGCGCGTTTCGTCACAGGGTTATTTGGTAACCGTGATAGCGTTACGGAGATGTTTAATAAACTCAAATGGCAGACTCTGCAAGAGAGGCGCTCTGCATCGCGGTGTAGCTTGCTCGCCAGGTTTCGAGAGGGTGCGTTTCTGGATGAGGTATCGAATATATTGCTTCCCCCTACTTATACCTCCCGAGGAGATCACGAATGTAAAATTAGAGAGATTAGAGCGCGCACGGAGGCTTTCAGACAGTCGTTCTTCCCGCGAACCATACGCGACTGGAACAGGAAAGGGAGGTAATGACAGTGGCACGTAAAGTGCCCTCCGCCACACACCGTTGGGTGGCTTGCGGAATATCAATGTAGATGTAGATGTAGAAGTATTATATTCGCATAGGTAATGAGTGCACACATCTAGGTTCCTTTCGGAGTTTGCTGATGAATTAGCGCCATACTTAACAATCATATGCAACCGTTCGCTCGACGAAAGATCCGTACCCAAAGACTGGAAAGTTGCACAGGTCACACCAATATTCAACAAAGGTAGTAGGAGTAACCCACTAAATTACAGGCCCATATCGTTAACGTCGATATGCAGCACGATTCTGGAACATAGTAGTGTGTTCAAACACTCTGAATTGCCTCAAAGAAAATGGTCTATTGACCACAGTCACCATGGGTTTAGAGAACATCGTTCCTGTGAAACACAACTAGCTCTTTATTCACGTGAAGCGTTGAGTACTATTGACAACGGATTTCAGATCGGTTCCGTATTTCTGGATTTCTGGAAGGCTTTTGACACTGTACCACAGAAGCGGCTTATAGTAAAATTTCGTGCTTATGGAATATCGTCTCAGTTATGTCACTGGATTTGTGATTTCCTGTCAAAGAGGTCACAGTTCGTAGTAATTGACGGAAAGTCATCGAGTAAAACTGGAGTGATTTCTGGCGTTCCCCAAGTAGTGTTATAGGCCCTTTGCTGTTCCTTATCTATATAAATGATTTGGGAGACAATCTGAGCAGCCGTCTCAGGTTGTTTGCAGATGCTGTCGTTTATCGACTAATAAAGTCATCAGATGATCAAAACAAATTGCAAACAATTTAGAAAAGATATCTGAATGGTGCGAAAATTGGCAGTCGACCCTAAATAACGAAAAGTGTGAGGTCATCCACATGAGCGCTAAAAGGAATTCGCTAACCTTCGGTTACACGATAAACCAGTCTAATCTAAAAGTCGTAAATTCAACTTAACACCTAGGTATTACAATTACGAACAACTTAAATTAGAAGGAACACATAGAAAATGATGTGGGGAAGGGTAAACAAAGACTGCGTTTTATTAGCTGGACACTTAGAAAATGTAGCAGACCTACTAAGGAGACTGCCTACACTACGCTTGTTCGTCCTCTTTTAGAAAGCTGTTTCGCGGTGTGGGATCCTTACCAGATAGGACTGACGGAGTACATCGGAAAAGTTCAAGGAAAGGCAGCACGTTTTGTATCATCGCGAAATATGGGAGAGAGTGTCACAGAAATGATACAGGGTTTGGGCTGGACATAATCAAAAGAAAGGCGTTTTTCGTTGCGACGGAATCTTCCCACGAAATTCTAATCACCAACTTTCCAATCCGAATGTGAAAATATTTTGTTGACACCGACCTACATAGGGAGAAACGATCACCACAATAAAATAAGGGAAATCAGAGCTCGTACGGAAAGATATAGGTGTTCGTTCTCTCCGCGCGCTGTACGAGAGTGGAATAATAGAGAATTGTGAAGGTGGTTCGATGAACCCTCTCCCAGGCACTATAATGTGATTTTTCAGAGTATCCATGTAGATGTATATGTAAGTATCAGTATGCTCCTTTATGCGTAAATTCGTAATAACTGATTATTTCAAAGTATCGTCCTTCCTGGCTATTTCTTGAGCAACAAATCATGAGATCCAGTCTTAACATTTTTGTTTTGTACTTATCCGCCCAAACGTCGCGCAGTGCCGGCAATGTTTTATACATGTCGATGCACTCTAATACTAATGCTCTTTCGTCTTGGTTTGGTCCATTTTCAACGCAAGAACAACGATCAGCGAACACAAAGGCATCCAGAATCCTTAGTACACGAGAGACTAGTAAAAATACTGTCATTATTGGCGACAGACGGCTCAATATTTCCAGGTAGTACGATATATTTCAAGTTTTGGATGTGCTCAATATTAGTACGCAACCTCTTAATCTCATCTTTACATGTTCAATATTATTGTCGCATCCAAAAATATTGTGTAGTGACACTGACTGACTAGGGGCCGCTTTGAAGGTATTTGGAATGTAAACATTTGTACGTGAAAGTGAGAAGAGATGGTCCTGTGTTTATTCTTGTGCTTTGTGTGTCAGAAATCGACGTATACGCCAAACATATAAGTAAATATATCGCTGAGATGATTTGAACGCGTAATTCAGTTAAGGTACCACTAAAATAAATAAATATTTTAGGACAAGAAACAAATTTCGCAATACAACCTCACTGGCTCACCAAGCAAATATACCTCATCATACACCGAAGGAATCTATCATTAAAAAATAACATACGAGACCGTGCTAAAAAGTAATGCCTTCGAATTTTTATGTGAAAACTCTTAAAAGCTTATTAACAAACAGATGTTATTAACACGCTTTTGCAGAAACAATGAAAAAAGCATGCAAAATTTAAACGAATGCAATACTCCCAAGATTAGCGATCTTTTACAGAAGCTAGAAATTTAGAGTGCTCTTCAGTGCGATTTGCTTATACCATAGTTTCCACAACGAAACTGTCTCGAAACCTGGCAGAAAATCCAGAGAGATTCCGGTGGTATGTGAAGTATGCTGGTGGAAAGAGACAATCAATGCCTTCTTTGCGTGATAGCAATGGAAATACTAACGATGACAATGCTGTTAAAACAATGTTACTAAATACAGACTTCCAAAATTCCTTCACCAAAGAACACGAAGTAAATATTCCAGAGTTCGAATCAAAAACAGCTCGACAGGAGTAATTTAGGGCAGATATCCTCAAAGTAGTGAAGCAAACTTAAATCATTTAATAAAAGAAAATCTTCCAGTCAAATTGTATGTACACTGCTGGCCACCGTAAATGCAATACCAAGAAAGACAAGAGATTGCACAACAAGATTTATTTTGTAGATAACATGTTGACCAAGTATCAAATGATTACGTTTACAGACGTCTGTGACATGTGGTTCCTGCAGAATCAGTAGCCAGAGTAGCCGCCATTGTTGGAGATCACCGCTGCCACACGTCTCGGCATTCAGTCAAAGAGACGTTGAATGTGTTCCTGGGGTACAGCAGCCCAAGCAGCTTCCACACGTTGCCAAAGATCATCTGGTGTGGCAGCTGTGGATGTAATCTGGATCACTCGTTGAGCAACCATGGACCACATGTTTTCTATCGGCGAAAGATCCGGAGAGCGAGCCGGCCAGGGAAGCAATTCAATCTGGTTATTGACGAAGAACCTTTGGACAATGCGTGCCACGTGTGGTCGCGCATTATCCTGTTGAAATATGGCTGTGGCCGAGCCCTGAAGGTAAGGAAGGACAACTGGCTCCAGCACCTCGGATATGTAGCGCCGGCTATTTAAAGTACCGGCAATGCGTACTAGAGGCGTGCGAGTCCACAATCTCGGTAAGCCACTATCCTTCCTCTGTCGAACTCGGATACTTGAGCAAAAGATGTTCGCTGTTGTCTACGAAGCATAACTGATCGTCTTGTGAAACAACCACATGGTAAACACACGTGCCGAACGTACACTCGTCGAAATCGCCAAACCTTAAATGGCGCTATGAGGTGGCGCCACAGGCGCGCGTGATGTGCGTCTGCGCTGAAATTCAAATCAGTTGCATATCTCATCGCTGCAAACCCATGGTGTAAATTTCACTTGATTCGGATGCTTCCTTCAGGGTGTTGCATTTACGGTGGCCAGCAGTGTAAATTAGGCTTCGTTCATAGTATGCTGATGCAATAATTCCATAGGTAACAGTCATATACAACGGCTCTCTCGACGAAAGATCCGTAGCCAAACATTGAAAAGTTGCACAGGTCACACCAATATTCAAAAAAGGCAATAGGAGTAATCTCCTAAATTACAGTCCCATACTATTCACGTCCATATGCAAATAGGATTTTTTAACATATACAGGGGGTACATAAAGTCCTGGAACACTTTCAATTATTTATTGCACAAGAACTAAACATTGTACAGATGCCATACACATTGTATTTTGAAGAGAAGCTCAGAAAGTTTTTTACAAACCTTCGATATGCGAACCATGAATAACCCGGCAGACGTCAATACTGTAGTCGAATTCTTGGCATACCCGTCCCAGCATGACATCGTCGACTGTGGCACTCGCTTCCCGTATTCTCTCCCGGAGCTCTGCTACATCACGTGGTAGAGGCGGTACATACACCAGATCTTTAATGATTTTCCACAGAAAAAAGTCACATGGAGTGAGATCTGGTATTTTTGTCGAACTCCAACACACAGAAAACTCGCTCCTCACCTGAACTCGGCATGTTTGAGACTAGCGCTGACTATCGGCAAATTACCAAACTACGCTGTGGCGATATACATGAAGAAAACCTATCAGGTTCTTCAAAATGACATACACATGATATCTGTACAATGTTTGGTTCTTGTGCAATAAATAATTGAAAATGTTCCCGAACTTTATGTACACCCTGTATTGTGTTCAAACATTATGAACTACCTCAAAGAGAACGGTTTATTGAGACACAGTCAACATGGATTTAGAAAACATCGTTCTTGTGAAACACAACTAGCTCTTTACTCAGACGAAGTGTTGAGTGCTATCGACAAATGATTCTGAATTTTCTCCAGATTATTTAGATTTCCATAAGGCTTTTGACACTGTACCTAACCCCACAAGCAACTAGTAATCAAACTGCGTGCGTATGGAATATCATCTCAGGTATGCGACTGGATTGGAGATTTCCTGTCAGAGAGGTCACAGTTCGTAGTAACTTACGGAAAGTCATCGAGTATAACCGAACTGATTTCTAGCGTTCCCCAAGGTAGTTTTATAGGCCCTTTGATGTTCCTTATCTATATAAACGATTTAGGAGACAATCTGAGCAGTCGTCTTAGGTTGTTTGCAAATAAGGATGTCGTTTATCGTCTAGTAAAGTCATCAGAACATCACAATTAATTGCAAAGCGATTTAGATAAGATATCTGTATGCTGTGCAAATTTGCAATTGGCCCTAAATAATGAAAAGTGTGAGGTCGTCCACATGAGTGCTAGAAGGAATTCGTTAAACTTAGGTTACACGATAAATCAATCAAATCTAAAGGCCGTAAATTCAGCTAAATGCCTGGAAATTACAATTGTAAACAACTGAAATTGGAAAGGAAATGTTGTGGGGGGAGGTAAACCAACGACTGCGTTTTATTGGCAGAACACTTACAAGATAAAACAGATTTACTAAAGAGACCGTCTGCACTAGTTTGTCCGTCCTCTTTTGGAGAACTGCTGCGCCGTGTGGGATCCTTACATGATAGCATTAAAGGAGTACACCGAGAAAGTTCAGAGAAGGGCAGCACGTTTTGTTTTATGTAGAAATAGGGGACAGAGTGTCACGGACATAATAGAGGATTTGAAATGAGCATCATTAAGGCAAAGGAGTTTTTCGTTGTGGCAGGACCTTCTCATTAAATTTCAATCACCAACTTTCCCCTCCGAATGCGAAAATATTTTGTTGACGGTGAGTTACATAAGGAGAAATGGTCATCATAATAAAATAAGGGAAATCAGAGCTCGCACGGAAAGATTAAGTGCTCGTTTTTTCCGAGTGCTGTTCGAGAGTGGAATACCTGAATTATTGTGAAGGTAGTTCGATGAACCCTCTGCCTGGCACTTAAGTGTGATTTTCAGAGTAGCCATGTAAGTGTGATTTGCAGAGTAGCCATACAGATGTAGAACATTCAACCTCTTTATTCTTCGTGTCTACATATTTGAATCCCTCTGCCGCTAGAGGGATCCGAATTGTAGCATGTAACATGGCGGTAATATATCACGTGGTCTAAGGGTAGCGCCTTTGATTAGTAATCGAAACTTCGTCGGTCCCGGATTTTGACGCCACCATTGCTAAAATTTTGTACAAAAAGCATTAACAATGGCGCCGGAGATTTCCAGCATACTTTCCCAACGGCCCTGTCAAAGCGGGCGGAAAAGCGGATAGAGATTCAGGGCTTGCTCTTACCCCTTCGGTTGGAAACTGTCCCTAAAAGAAGCAAGAATCAGCAATGATCTGCTGCATGAGTATGCAAAAGCGACTGAAACCACTGCAATAAAGATCATAACATATATCCACAGGACCAGAGGCCTGTAACTGAAAAAGTGTCATGACGATCGCACAATATGCAAAAGATTCCGGTCCATCCCTCATTCGGATTTCTCGAAGGGGACTGCCAACGGGGAGGTGACTGTGACAAAAGTTTAAATAATCAACGAAAGGATAACGTTCTACGAGCTGGGGTGTGCAATACCGGGAGTTTGAACGAGGTATTAAGCTAGACAATCTGAAAAAGGAATTACTAAGATTCAGTCTATATATAATGGGCGTCAATGAAGTGAAACGGAAAGAAGACAAGAGCTTCTGGTCAGATGAATATTGTGGAATATCAACAGCAGCAAAAAATGGAATAAAGAGAGTAGGATTCGTTATGAATAGAGGGTAGGGTAGAGAATGAGTTACTATGAACAGTTCAGTAGCAGGGGTGTTCTCATTAGAATCAACAGCAGGTGAACACCGACAACAATAGCTCAGGTTAAGTGCCAATGCAGCAGACAGAAGGTGAAGGAATAGAGAAAGTATATGAGGATACTGAAAGGGTAATTCATTACGTAAAGAGAGATGAAAATCTAATAGTCATGGGGGATTGGAATGCGGTTATACGAGAAGGAGTAGAAAAAAGGGTTACGGGAGAATATCGGTTTGGTAGTAAGAATGAGAGTAGAGAAAGACTATAGGGAAAGAGGGGTGGTATACAACATGTACAGGAAAAAAGAGGGAATGATAAGAGTGGAAGACAAGAACAAAGTGCACGGATTAAAAAGGGCATAAGACAGGGTTTTCCACTGCTGTTCAATCTATACATCGAAGACGAAGCGATGGATATAAAACAGTGGGACTAAAATTCAAGATCAAAGGATATCTGTGTTAAGATTTGCTGATGATATTGCCAGAGTCCGAACATTACTGTGGCCAGCAGGTGTGCAGAGAGCAGAGAGCGGTAGTGGTGGGGGTTATGAGAAGGAGTCGTAGGTGAAATGCAGACCTCTGGACAGGAAGCGCCGCTCTAGACTGACGCCTATGTTCACATTTCTTGTAAATATTAAGTGGGGTGCCTCCACGTCCACGCTTACATGGTGATCACTCAAAAGGATCTGCCACCTCTGCTTTGGTTAGTATCTAAAAAGAATTCCCCCAAAATGCAGCGATTCATTTTCGCCTGACTTGTTAAGCGTTTGTAATTTTCAGGAAGTGGCACGAGTGGTGAATTTTGAGTAAAACCTACACATTTCCCTGATTGTCATGTTAAAATTCGCTTATTTTGCCAAAACACAGAGGAGTTCACACAGTGTCACCTCACTATCATGTTGTACGGATGCAATTGCGAGAGAACTGTGAAACAGTGATTTATTAAGTTTACTAAGTGAAGAATTGAGGGAAAGTAAGGTCAGTACCTTGTGAAAAAGCGCATTCTCAGTACAAAAAATTTAATGTCTTCACTTACGTTGGTCCAGAAACCGCAGCATTTCTCGTTTCACCAGCCACCGATGTCCCATAAAAATTACATTTTTCCTTCGAAAAAGTCTGTAGTTAGTTGAATAAGACGGTATATAACGACGTTTTCTTAATAACGATATGGCAAAAATGCTCTCTGCGTGCTATCATTTTCCGAAATCTCATTTCGATATCTGAAACCGTTTATGAGATCTGAGGAACGTTGTGGATATTTCATTCTGGCCTTATCGCTGGCGCGGCGCGATCGCAAATGAGTGTGCTACGTGGCATCAATTTTCTCGATATTGGTGGCAATAGACAACTCTGTAGAAGTCTAAAGAAAAATTCAATATGCTGCCTAAGTTTCATATGAAGTATATATTATGTAATATGCACTAAAGACAAAATCATAGCGACCTCTATTTTTCATTGTAAACTTTTCCGAATTTCGCGCAGTGTCTTACTTCCTCGTAAATATCATAGTAACAATGATTATTAACGAAATGATGGACGTATCATCATTAACCTCATATACAGAGCTGTAAGTAAAGCAAAAATGATTTTTTATCGAATACTCTCTGTAAAATCGTTTGAAAAAGATTGTAGGGCGTGCGCCCTGATTCTATCATCGTCGACCAGCCGAAAGGTGCAAAACACTTGTCGGCCTCCCCTTCCAAACAAACGAATGAACTCGCCCAGCGCTTTGGATGACAATTGGTTATAGCGCATCAACCAAGTATCCTTCATGGACTCTGCCTACAGTGAAAATGAATGAAATGAACAGACTAATGAGTGCAGAATATGGATTGGGAGTAAATTGAAAAAGACAAAAGTAATAAGAAGTAACAGAAATGGGAACAGCGAGAAAATTAACATCATAATTGGTAGGTAGAAGAGTTGCGGTGAAGTAATTCTGCTTCCTAGGAAGCAAAATAACCCATGTCTGATGGAGCAAGGAGGACATCAAAAGCAGACTAGCACTAGCGAAAAGGGCATTCGTAGCCAAGAGAAGTCGACTAGTATCATAGGCGTACTGATAAGGTATGGAATGAGGAGGTTGTTAGCAGACTCTAAGAGGAAAGGGACGTTTGGAAAACACTGACAAAAAGAAGGGAGAGTATGATAGCCCATCTATTTGTTAAGACATCAGGGAATAAGTTCCATGGTACTAGAAGGAGCTGTAGAGGGTAAAAGCTATAGAGGAATACAGAGATTTGAATACACTGGCCAAATATTTGAGGACATAGGCTGCAAGTGCTACTTTGAGATGAAAAGGTTGGCACAGGAGAGGAATTCTTGGCAGACGGCATCAAATTAGCCACAAGACTGCTAACTCAAAAAACGTGGTTTTGCGTAACGCGCTTGAAAAGCAGCATGTTGTAATCGAGTTTCAAATTCGAATAGTTCGTCCACACGTGAAGCACAGTCTCCTTCAGCACGACAATACCAGAGCACAACCGAGTACTGTAATATATGCAGCCATCCGACACGTTGGATTCATTGTCACCCATTATCCTCCGTACAGTCCCAACTTGGCCGCATCCGATTTTCATCTGTTTCCAAAACTTAAAGAACACCTTCGACGACTTCACTTAGATAGCAATGAAGCGTTTCAGGGATAGGTGAGGATGTGGCTGTGTCAACAAACATTCTAAACTGATGGTATCAACAAACTGGTCTCCTGTCGGTAGAAATATGTCTGTCGCCAGGGAGACTAAGGTCAGAAATAAATATTTACACATAAAGGGGTAACAGCAAAGCACCTGACAATGGTAGCGTGCTGCTAATAAATATTGCAACATGTAAGGACTCAAGCTGAAAAATTCTCTTATAAATATTGTAAAAAGTCACTGACTTCAAAAAATTCAATGCAACGTGGATAGATTTAAGTTATAGTGCAAACAGATACGACAAGAGACCACCAACCCACCTCTGGTATGAAAAGTAACATGAGTACACTGCTGACCGCTAAAATGACACCATGAAGACCGATTGCAAGAAACGTCAAATTGACGTGAAGTATTATGCAAAATTCTCGAATAAGCAAGTGATTAGCATCTCAGCACAATCGCACGAAGTAGGAAGATGTAATGCCGGTTACGTTTTGTATAACAGAAAGATTACAGATCCACTTTCTCATTCAGAAATGGCACTTGAATGTTGCTCGCTTGTGAGATGATGGTGTTTTGCTTTGTTTGAGACGGAGAAAAGTCTACCAGAGTTAGGATTATGGCCTATCGAAACAGCAATTTATCTTCCTGCGGTATCCCACGACTGTCTTTAGCGTAAGGAATTCGTTGGTTCAGCAGACCACACTCAACGCTATACAGCATCTCAGCGGACCCATTGTTGCGGCTTACTTGACGCGGCAGCAGAGAAAGGAGCGCCAACAGTAGTGAAGCGAACGGGAGTGGCAAAACGTCTCCGAGCAGAAAGATCGTTGCTAGATTGCATTTGTTGTCATATGGGCTTAGCATCTGTCTTGATGGAACCTCTGGTTCACTTAGCCGGGTATTAGGTCTCAGAGACGTTCACTCTCAACAACACAACGCAAAACCCCATGCTTCCTGTGCTGTCCTGACCTACTCCGATATAGAGGATGTTCTACGGTTGGCCTGGACAGCGCGTTGTCCAGATCTCTCATGCACTGAAAACATCTGGTTGTGAGTTAAATAAACGATCTTGATGAAACTTGGCGGGTATGCAGAGGAGTCAAAATAATGCAATACGTTTTTTATTCATGTTTACCCAATTTGAATTTTAAAGGGTAAAACATACTCCGAAAGGTAATTTCGAATATTAGGTTTAAAGAGAATATCTTTCAAGCCAAACTACATAAAAAGAGTGTTTTTATTACAAGAGTTGAGATGTAATTAATGTTCTTGAAAACTACGTAACCAACTTCTGTAATATTCTGAAATTTTGCAAAACGCCTCAACACCGTTACCTAATTTTCAAAAATGAAAAACATTTGTTACAATGTAAATTAAAGAAGCGTTAATGCCACATACATATACTTCAGTAGAACTAGACATGAAAATCTTCTCACAAAGTTCTTCGAACATCGAATGCCACATATGGCCAACGGTCGAACCTTTCTCGCCGAGCCTCTTGGGGTCACCAGAACAAGTTCCTTGTCCTCAGCTACGATGCTCAAAACGGTCCTTTCACATTAAACACCCCAAGAACCTAACAGTGACACAGATTTTTCTACCACATTGGGAAAGAAAACGTCCTTTAAATACTTTTTGATCTGCTCAGACACTAATTTATCAAATTTAGATAGTGTCACAACAACATTTTGGGTTTCAAAAACAGATTCTAGAATTCTCTGTCC
Organism: Schistocerca piceifrons; assembly: GCF_021461385.2. Classification (NCBI taxonomy): domain Eukaryota; kingdom Metazoa; phylum Arthropoda; class Insecta; order Orthoptera; family Acrididae; genus Schistocerca; species Schistocerca piceifrons. The sequence goes on from NC_060140.1 coordinate 658,599,468, forward strand.
AAACTGTCCATTAGTTTCTTTTAAAACAACGGAAAGACGGGTGGTCAGCGTCAAAATCCGTTTAGAGCGTCGTACCAGAGATCAAAGAACTTGTTCATCTGGTGATCCCTGAAGGCTCGACAGGTCAGGTACGGCCGTGGGATGTATTCTGCTATCAATGTTGGAAGAACTTTGTGAGAGAGTTATGGTGCCAGTCTCCCCATGAGAATCAATATAATCAACCTGTAGTCATTAGTACATCAGCAGTTCTCTTCGCCACATTTTCCAATGTTCTGAAATACATCTGGTTTACATCATGATATTTAGAGGATCACCTACCACAATTTGAAATCCTGTTGAATTTTGTTTTATATTGTGTTCTCCGCGGTGCATATTATGTGAAGAAATTTGGTATATTTTATGTGTATCATGCAAAAAAGTTATGTTTTGAGGATTTCTTTACAGACTATCGGTATTTTGTGATTTAATGTCATAATGATGAGTTACATAATATTTTCAATTATCACAATACACATATGTGAATGTGAAACGATACAGAAAGAAATCGATAAAATAAATAACTATAATAATGATGAACGTTTAGATACTTTAATCATGCACGTTGAAAATACTCCAACAGCACACTGTGTAAGACTACAGCTTATTTCCGGAGATGATACATGAGAAACCAGGTTTATTGCACGTGGATGTATGTGGCGTGAAAGCTTATTTAATTTACGTTGTAAGAAAAGTTTTCATTTTTCAAAATTATATAATAGCGGTGGGGTATTTTGCAAAATTTCAAAATATTATTCGCCGCGCAGGATTAGCCGAGTGGTCTAAGTCATGGACTGTGTGGCCGGTCCCGGCGGAGGTTCGAGTCCTCCCACGGGCGTGGGTGTGTGTGTTTGTCCTTAGGATAATTTAGGTTAAGTAGTGTGTAAGCTTAGGGACTGATGACCAGTTAAGTCCCGTAAGATTTTTTTTTCAAATTATTACAAAAGCTGACCGCACAGTTTTCAAGAATTTTAATTACATTTCCATTTCTCCAGGAAACACATTTTTTTTTTATATATCATGGTTTCAAAGATATTCCCACTAAAGCTAACAGGCTATGCCAAATTGCCATTCGAGGTGTGGTTTACCCTCTTAAAGTGACATTGAGCAATAACGAAAATTTACGTAGTGGATTATTCTGTTCCTTTTATGTACCCTCCAAGTTTCATCAAGATCGTTTATGTACACCTGAAAATGTTTCCGTGTCAGTTCGACTTGGTGCCTAACCATGTTAAAGCTGGTGTTGCTGCCAGAGCTGCCAGATGTGCTAACCTTCGCACCCTGCATGTCTGCAGGTCACATACGAGCATAAATAAAAATAAGAAAAACTGCAAACGTCACTTTTGTTTTCTTCTTACTATACTGTAAACACACAATAAGTAAAATTTCGCCTTTACTGTCCTTCCTGGTCTTGTAATTTTAATGACGAGCGATGTACTTTTGGGGTCCATACGTGCAAATAATGGCTGGTGGGCAAACCTGATTCTGAACTATTGCCAGAAAAGAAGCTTTGAAAATTCTTTGCGATGGACAAGAAATGACAAAAGAGCGCTTAATTGTCCATTATACCTTGAACTGGCTCCATATTATTTAAACCTGTCATGAGACTAATCTCAGACATTTCAGCCGTATGAGTTGAGGCATCATCATATTCCGGGATAAATTTGCCATTACCGACAAAGTCTATTACTGCTAAGGAACACACTTGTCTACTAAGATTTCAAGAACTTTGCTAGCCATACTGTTACACTTGATACCAATAAGTTTGGTCAACACATGAGTTTTATGGAAATGCTTCGTGAACTTAGCGACAAGAAGTCCTGGAGAGAAGACGACGGACGTTCTTTTCGTGAAACAGTATTGAGAAAGTTTTGAGACCCACCATTTGTGACAGACCGCAGAACAATTCTGCTGACACCAACATATGTATGGTGTAAGGACCTCGAAGACAGGATAGAAATCAGGGCTTTTAGGGAAACGTATAGACAGTAGTTTGCGAGTCTAATAAGGAAACGAATGAATAAACAGTATTAGAAGGTGCCCTCCGCCATGGCTTGAATAAGAGACACAGGAAGACAGAGAGAGAGAGAGGAACAAACCATTCGGAGTCACGCACCTACAATAAATACACTGACTTATGAATTAGGCGTAGCTGGCAGTGGCCCCTGTAGTCAATCCTATCATGAAAAAGGTTGCGTTTGTTTGGCTGCCGCAGTGTGTCGCGCAGCGGCCGCGGCAGCCGCTGTTCCGACGAGCGTGGTAGCTGCTCGCTGGACCGTGCGCTGTCCCCAGGCTACCGGATGCACGTGCTCAATGTGGACGACAACGGCAACAGCGCTCCACAGCGTCAGCCAGACGTCGCCCCAACCGACACTGAAGGCACCGCAGACGCTCCAAGGCCTACCTCGCCCACTGCACGCCGTGAGTACCGCTGCCCTCTTGCATACGATGTTCTACTCCGCTACGGACATACTATTCGGCCTCGATGATTCAGTCAGTGTTTCACATTCTTCCATAGAACGATGAATAAATAAATCTAGAGCATCTAACTCACTTTTCCCCACCCCCTAATCTAATTTCAATGTCATGCGGAATCACGTGAAAGATTGTCTTTTAGAGATCGGCGCAGCTGAGTTTAAAGTTTTGTGCGAAGCTTGAAGCAGATCTCTGCCTTGGCTTCTAAATGGGCAGAGAATCATTTTAAAATTGACGAATTCTAAGAAAGATTGCTTCCAGATACAACCTGCAAATTTATATTTTATAACATTTTTCATATGACTCACAGTTTTAAGATAGTGTATACTGATGATTCAAATTAAGGGAATTGAATAAATTCCATATAGCACGGAGTTCCATGCAATCTTGGAGGCATCGAAGTACATGAGACATCTTCAGTGCAAAAAGTTTCTCTTCTCCTCCAATTACTTTAGCACACTGCAAGCATTGCAACAAATGTATCCAGCAGATAAAATGATACAACTAATTTTGGACAATCTGTTTCTTCTCCAGTACCAAAGGTCTTGTGTATCAGAATGCCAAAATGATACCCCTCTGCCACCACCCCCAACCTGTGATGCCTGTGGCTTCAACTGGCTTCAGACAAACCTATGACCCTATGTGCTACCCTTCATCATACACATTCAGTATTTCACAATTGTCCTATATGGTATGAGTCCCAAATACTTGAGCAATATTTCAGGATGAGTCACATGAGTGTTTTGTAATCACTTTTCTTTGTGTAGATTGATTACCTTTTTGCCCTTATCCTACTAATGAAGCAAAGCCTGTCACCTGCTCTACCTAGGACTGAGTCTACACGATCAGTCCACTTCATATTACTGCAAATATGGTTACACCCAGGTACTTTTATGTGTTAACTTATTCTGACTGTGACTCGAAATTGTAGTCAAAGACTACTACAGTTTTACATCTGGGTAGTGCTTTTCTGAAGGTTTAAAATGAGTTGCCAATTATTTGCACCAGCATGAACTCTTATCAAGATCACACTGAATATTTATACAATATTTTTACAGGCAGTGCTTCATTATAAATATCTGGTGTCATCAGTGAAAGATCTGTGGTTACTATTAATATCATCTGCATATGAAACTTCCTGGCAGATTAAAACTGTGTCCCAGTTCTAGACTCGAACTCAGGATCTTCGCCTTTTACAGGCAAGTCCTCTACCAACTGAGCTACCCAAGCACAACTCACGACCTGTCCTCACTGTGTTACTTCCACCAGTACCTCATCTCCTACCTTCCAAACTTCACAGAAGCTCTCCTGAAAAACTTGCAAGACTAACACTCCTGAAAGAAAGGAGTTCAGCCAGTTGAGCACTTGCCCGTCAAAGGCAAAAGTCCCAAGCTTGAGTCTCGGTCCAGCACACAGTTTTCATCAGCCAGGAAGTTTCATAAAAGTGCACAATCTTCTACAGAGTGAATATTTCATTCATTGTCTGCATAGTCATTAGTGTACAACATGAACAATATGGGTGCCAACAAATTTTCCTGGGCGAAACCTAACATTACTTCTGTATGTGTTTGTCACTCTCTATCCCAGATATCATGCTGTGTCCTCCCTAAAAGAAATTCTTCAGTCTAGCTGCAAACTTCATATGATATCCCATATGCTCACATTTTGTTTAATAAGCATTAGTGTGATAATAAAGTCAAATGCTTTTTGGAACACAAGAAATGCTGCACCTCAATCCATGTATTGTGTTCATAAGACCAAAGTCTTTTGAGTCCATGCTGGTTGGCATGGAGAGGGTTTTTTGCTATGAACTACATCATTCAAGTTTCTCTATCAGTATGTAAGAAGAAATATAACCAAACCATTTCCATACTATGTAAATGATTTACTTCAAATAATAATGAAACTATCAAACAATAATTCCATATCAGAGAATGATATTAACTCAGCTAAAAACATTTTGTTCATTCATATGATCAATCAGCCCTAATATATAGCAAAAATAAGATCATTACTGCCATTAACAGAAAACATATTTTGTACTATGAATAAGGTACTGTAAAATTAATTTACACTGTAAAAACAACTTACTCAAATGCACATATGATACATAAATCAGGAATACTGTCCTACAAATAAATATTAATGTCACAGGAATGAAGCTGAACTGACAGACACTTGAAGATCAAAGTACCACATTTCACGAACCAACATGTAGTGAGTAATCTAGGAATCTATGTATCACTCCCACAGAGATAGTAAAAGTAAGATGTGACTGAGTACAGTGGACACAAAGGCATTAAAGCAATCATTATTCCTGCTGTAGCGTAGGATATGGCTGGGGGTAGTTCAGGCATAGGCCTAGTTTCGTGAAGCAATTATTAAACATAAAATCTTTTTTAAAATAGAAAAATGATAACAAAACAGAAGTTAATTTACATTCCAATACAGCACCTTTAAGCATGGCTTATCTACAGAATATCAACATAAAATGCCTTTAGCATAATGAAAATAAAATTCAGCTGATTTCACACCAGCAGACAGAATTAAGCTAATAACAATAATAGTTAGAATATTTGGCCCATGGCCACAGACAAAAAATGGCCAATAAAATTGGCCTCTACAATTAACCACACACCAACAGATTATGAAACAACTCTTTGACTTACTTGATGCTACTTACATTGGCACTCAACTAAATACAAATCTAAAACTACTCTCATCACCAGCTAGTCAGGAAAACAAAATTACTATTAACTATCTATGAGGCATGGGACACATGTTCAAGGATACTTCAATTCAATAAAGACAAGACAATAATTACCAATCAAACACAAACTCTGGCTTGTAATTTCCAGCAGATTGTATTTAACAATTGCATTACAACAGCAAACTGCTTTTACTCCAGAATAATATACATAATTGCCCTAGAATTTGAAATGTTACTGAACAGACAAAATGTCTATGGGCGTCAAAGCCCACCCCAAACAATAAATAATTTTAAAACCCTCTTTACACAAATATTAAAAACCATACAAACAATAAATTGTTTACTGAGAAAAATTTCCACAGAAGCAGGACACCTTCTAAGATATAACAGCAGAAGCAACTCACAATTTCTCTTTCTGAATAAGATATTAAAAACCCAGTACAATGAAAGGCATCTTTCAAGTATTACAAAATTTCAGTGACAACTAATGGCACATCAGAGATGCACAGAAACTACAACTTACGTCAAGCCTGAATTAAAGCTGAAAGGAAAGGCTGAAGAAGGAAAGACGGATGCCTCAGTGTCACCACAAACAGATAATAAAAGGCTCAATCTAAAGTTGAGGAAGAACTGGAGTCTACTGATAAATGCAGCAACCAAACTATCAGTTACAATTCAAACTGGCCACTGCCATGGCGTTATCCCTCAGTTAAACAACCAGCTACAACGAACAACGTGCACCGTTGATTATACCACTGAAATAACAACATAAAACCACATGGCAAACTGGGCAGCATCTAGAGTAACAGAATCATTAAGACATTAGAAAAATTTCAAAACAGTGATATGGCCACGATGGACTCACAACCCATTCACATTCAGAATTAACCACTTTAAATATCTGCACTACTTTGTCATTGATAATATATGCAGATACCGTATTTACTCGAATCTAAGCCGCACTTTTTTTCCCGTTTTTGTAATCCAAAAAACCGCCTGCTGCTTAGAATCGAGTGCAAAGTAAGCGGAAGTTCTGAAAAATGTTGGTAGGTGCCGCCACAACTAACTTCTGCCGTCGAATATACACTCCTGGAAATTGAAATAAGAACACCGTGAATTCATTGTCCCAGGAAGGGGAAACTTTATTGACACATTCCTGGGGTCAGATACATCACATGATCACACTGACAGAACCACAGGCACATAGACACAGGCAACAGAGCATGCACAATGTCAGCACTAGTACAGTGTATATCCACCTTTCGCAGCAATGCAGGCTGCTATTCTCCCATGGAGACGATCGTTGAGATGCTGGATGTAGTCCTGTGGAACGGCTTGCCATGCCATTTCCACCTGGCGCCTCAGTTGGACCAGCGTTCGTGCTGGACGTGCAGACCGCGTGAGACGACGCTTCATTCAGTCCCAAACATGCTCAATGGGGGACAGATCCGGAGATCTTGCTGGCCAGGGTAGTTGACTTACACCTTCTAGAGCACTTTGGGTGGCACGGGATACATGTGGACGTGCATTGTCCTGTTGGAACAGCAAGTTCCCTTGCCGGTCTAGGAATGGTAGAACGATGGGTTCGATGACGATTTGGATGTACCGTGCACTATTCAGTGTCCCCTCGACGATCACCAGTGGTGTACGGCCAGTGTAGGAGATCGCTCCCCACACCATGATGCTGGGTGTTGGCCCTGTGTGCCTCGGTCGTATGCAGTCCTGATTGTGGCGCTCACCTGCACGGCGCCAAACACGCATACGACCATCATTGGCATCAAGGCAGAAGCGACTCTCATCGCTGAAGACGACACGTCTCCATTCGTCCCTCCATTCACGCCTGTCGCGACACCACTGGAGGCGGGCTGCACGATGTTGGGGCGTGAGTGGAAGACGGCCTAACGGTGTGCGGGACCGTAGCCCAGCTTCATGGAGACAGTTGCGAATGGTCCTCGCCGATACCCCAGGAGCAACAGTGTCCCTAATTTGCTGGGAAGTGGCGGTGCGGTCCCCTACGGCACTGCGTAGGATCCTACGGTCTTGGCGTGCATCCGTGCGTCGCTGCGGTCCGGTCCCAGGTCGACGGGCACGTGCACCTTCCGCCGACCACTGGCGACAACATCGATGTATTGTGGAGACCTCACGCCCCACGTGTTGAGCAATTCGGCGGTACGTCCACCCGGCCTCCCGCATGCCCACTATACGCCCTCGCTCAAAGTCCGTCAACTGCACATACGGTTCACGTCCACGCTGTCGCGGCATGCTACCAGTGTTAAAGACTGCGATGGAGCTCCGTATGCCACGGCAAACTGGCTGACACTGACGGCGGCGGTGCACAAATGCTGCGCAGCTAGCGCCATTCGACGGCCAACACCGCGGTTCCTGGTGTGTCCGCTGTGCCGTGCGTGTGATCATTGCTTGTACAGCCCTCTCGCAGTGTCCGGAGCAAGTATGGTGGGTCTGACACACCGGTGTCAATGTGTTCTTTTTTCCATTTCCAGGAGTGTATGTAGCGCTACACAGGCATGCTTTGCTAGCACAAAGATAAATACTGGCGCCAAAACCTCTGCGTCAGTAAATAAATTGAAAAACGGTGGAAGACGAGCTTTTTTCTCCGCCCCGAGTTTCGACCACTGCATTTTCATACATTATCCAACGAAGTAAATACAAATTCCGTATTGTTCATCTTCGAATGTAACAGCATTTCAATGGGCTACGAAAATCCGACTGGGAAGGCTGGGATGTTTGTCAATATGGCCAACTCTACGTTCTGAATTTTTTCCTACCTGTGAGAAGAGATGGTTGCTAATAGGAACTTTTATGAATTGTGAATCACATGCAGTATTCTCTTCACCATAAGATTAATACGAATATAAACATTTTGCCATGTATTCTTTCGTGTTTGCTACTATGTCATTTAAATCCTGTCTGCCTAATAAACTACGAAACTAGTGTGAGACAACAGCAAACGCGGAAGAATATACATACCATGTCATGTTTATGTTCGTATTATTCTTATGCCTAATAGTGATACAGTCAGAAATGAAGCACGGCACTTGACTAGATTTTTAAATCTAAGATGACTCTAATATCTATGGAGAATGTAATGTACTAAAGAGGCGTCTGCAAAGATTTTCAAACGGAGAAAAATTTTCGCTAAACTCTCGTTCAGAACATCATCTGTCATACGCAGTCTATTATTTGGTTCTTGTTGATCATTTTAATAGAAAGCAGCAGTGTAACTAACAACAAATAGCAGTCTCTTGCTATTGTCTCGCTAATGTGACGATTCTTTTCTCTCTCTCTCTCTCTATCCTCTCTCTCTTGCGGCGGTAGCGCGCACACAAAAGCAAGCCATGCCGCGAGCGGCGATAGGCCGTAAACACTCATTATCAGAATGCGACAAACAATGCAGGACACAGTACAGTAATGCATTTTCAGCTTAGAGTGACGTAAACATCTATAACAAAGAGAACAGCACTTACCAGATCAAAGAAAAATAAGCAATCAATTCAAACCAGACGAAGCGCGCGAAAAAGGAAGGGTACCTGTATAAATGCGCACGGAGCGCCTGACGCATTGCAATGACTACCTGGTAAAGCTTAACTGCTAAGCTTACGACTCGAACCAAACTACTGTAGCTGCATCGTCATTCATTCGACCTAAATTGTGTCTCATATTACAATGGACCAACTTTGTTTCGATTTGGAGGTGCGGCCTAAAACTTTTCTCTCCCCTTGAATTTCGAGTCTCAAAATACAGGTGCGGCTTAGATTCGGGAAATTTTTTTTTCCTTGATTCCAAGTTTCATTTTTCTGGTGCAGCTTAGATTCGAGTGCGGCTTAGATTCAAGTAAATACGGTAGGCTTATTATTGCCAGAGCAGGAAGTTATAATATACTCAAATATATAATAAGCTGGTCATAGTGCTAAATCGTGTACTTGTAACTTAATTCATAAGATAACCCCAGAGCCGGTTAATTATACTATATATATATTCCATAAACACACACTCAATAATTACAATATGGCAGGACTCGAGTACAAAGTAATATTTTCATCATTAAGCCTCTGCTTGTTTACCTCTGAACACATTACCTAAATACCAGCAGACAGCCAGAAAATTGAACCTGTGGTTATTTCAGAGTGCACAGACACGCACTTAGATATACATTCCTTGCTCGTATCTTGAAAGCTTCCAAAACAGGCAACCTCATTCACACAGATAGCCACTGTTCAATAAGTTGTGCACCAGTGGTCAATACAAAACAGACAACATGGGCATCCAAACACTGGGAGAGCCATTAACTGCAAACAGCATGAAATTCAATATACATGTATACAGAGGGACTTAAAGAATCTGAATAATTCCCACTGTTTGTTTCTGTAGCATATCTGGTTGCAGCTTGATACATTCCAAAGCCACTTTCACATGTTCACATAGTTTAACAACACAGATAAGACCATCACCTTCTCACTAGACGCAGTACACACTTGCCAACCACATGCGCATCTCCGTCCACAGCCCCACTACCCACACGACAGAAGGAGGCAGAACATGTGCAAAGAGCAGCCACTGACAACAAGACTGCACACTGGAATGCCAACCAACCGGCCAAAACCAGCACTCTGCCCACAGTGTCATGCACTTAAATAGCCGAAAAACGAGCAAAGAGGAAAGCTGCAGCCACGCAATACATAGTCAATCACAGAGATCTTAAATGAATACAGAGAAACGACTGGCACCAATGGTGCGATTAATCACATCCTCTGCCTCTCAATGGATCCATGGCCTCCAACAGAATGAAGCCAAAGCTTAGCCCTACCGCCCCCAGGCTTCACTTGACTCAGATAAACCTGGAATTTTCTGTTGGAGGATACCTCTGTAATCTCCAGATTAACCAGGCTAAGTACCTTAATGATATGACAGGTGCCCCAGTAATGCAGCCTCATCTTGCCCTTGATATCCTGGCCCATATGTGTGGAAATTTTTTTAATAAAAATGAGATCACCGATTTTTCCCTCAAAGGGGCACCTTCCCCGATTATACCTGTCAGTTTGTCGATGGTGAGACGAGCTGATATTTTGCCTTGCACACTCCCAATTCTCCTGGAGGCTTGCCGGATGGATGCCTACATGAACAAAATGCAAAACTATTGCCCAGGGAAAATTTGAAATTGAAGATACCTCCAGCATAATCAAGGATGAGACTGGTGCGCTGCATAAAATTGCAGACAAGAATAACTGGCACGCTCAAATTCTTAGCAATGATAAATTGCACTGGCCTGGATATCTCCTGCACTGATAGACTACCCCATATCTGCCCAAACAGAGGTAACTCTTGCCCATCAGTGAGCTGACATCTCCGATCAACAGATTTAGGAATAGAAAATCTACATAGGTACAATATTTAACGATATTCCAGATACTGTTTTTGATCAAGTGAAATAGAATCACTGCAGTCCAGGAGAGCACTCACTGGCTCTTGACCTAAATGAGTACAGATTTACAAGAGAGGAGGCATTGCAGCCGCTCAAATAACTTTACAATTCAGCGGCCAATACCTACGGTTTGCCCACCCCCTCCTCTTTAGGTGTCAACTCCTGGGGTATGGGCCTGCTGTATCAGACTCTGATGACTGAAATGATCATCAGCACCACATCAGAAACAATGGCAAATTGTCTGATTGTGTTTACTGTCTAGTTACATGGTGTGCACATCCTCATTCTTACAATAAAGGTCACCCCTAAAGTCTTGCGTTGCTCATCAGCAAAGGCAAGTGCCCCGGCCACATAAACAAGCTCTTGGAACTGACCCAAGATACAGGATGACTAGTGAATGTAAAATGTGACCGATCTTGAGGTCACACCCCCTCAATGAGATGATGAATAGCCTTCATTTCAGAAACTCATGTCTCCAATGCCAGCACAGCTGTGTGCACCCTGTCAAGGTACCAAGCTAAAGATTCATTCTGTGCCTGTACATGCCAATAAATTCTTGCTCTAAGTGGATCCACATATGTATGGGGAGCTTCTGTTTTACCACCCATTGGTGAAGGTACCCCAAGGGTCCCTGCTCCTGTAAAACCTCTGAAACAATTATGCTTAATCCCCCTCTGGTCATAGGGTAAAGAAGGACAACAGAACCAGGTGAGGAACCAGAAAGGCATCGGCATGAATCTGAAGCTGCACAAGTAACCACAGTACAGTTGGATCTGTAGCAATGTATTCACAGACATTTCTTTAATATCTTTTGTTAATGCTAATAATGGGTTAGGCAAATGAGCAAACTGCTCAGATAAATTTCCTACTGAGGGCATTGTGACTGCCATGACAACTGGTGTGAGGTACAGTAGCATCTATCAAATTCACAGCAAATGAATCACACATCACAGTAAAATGTGCCCAGACAGTCATATAGATACACAGTTTACCCCCTCTGGCACCAATACAGCATGTATTCTTTATGCAAACAATAGTAAAGTTGCCAAATGGCATCCTGCTATAGAATGCCCAAGAATCTTGCATCTTTGGTTGCAGTTGAGCAATGGCTTTTACAGGCTCTGTAGAATGAGTAACTTCCCAACCCACTGTGTTCAAGAGGTGTTCAATTGATGAAAGGATCTGGTGATCTTGCTGGATAGAATGGTTGTCATACACCATGGAGAGCACATTGTGTCCCATCAGCTGTATGTGGATGTGCATTGTACTCCTGAAAATCACATCACCTTTCTGTTGAAGAAATGGCTCAGTCTTATCCTGTAACTTCACCTGGTCCTCCACTACTAAGTTGTAATCCATCCACTACATTGCATGGAGAGCACGTTGTGTCCCATCAGCTGTATGTGGATGTGCATTGTACTCCTGAAAATCACATCACCTTTCTGTTGAAGAAATGGCTCAGTCTTATCCTGTAACTTCACCTGGTCCTCCACTACTAAGTTGTAATCCATCCACTACATTGCATGGAGGTTGTTGTTAACAAATCATCAAATATAGCTTCTAGCCTTGCCATTCTCTCCTTTACTTGATTTGACACAAGCTTAGTCTCCTTGCCAACTACTCTCAACAAATCATTAATTCTATTCATATAATGCATGTCCCTTGCTTTGGCCCCAGAAAGGTGGCTCACATTCCAGGAAATTCACTACTAACTCAAACTCAGAGATGGCCAACTAAACAGTTTTGATTTTACTACTCACATCCTGCTCTCCCACCATCAACTGCACTGATTCATCTCTGACCTGCCAAAGCTGCTGGCATAGCTCCACCCCCTATGCTTGCAGGGACCAGCCCTCCCCCCCCCCCTCACCCCTCTCCCTCTCCCCCCTCCACCCCATACTCCCACCACATATGAGTGCTCCTCCTTGCATAGCCACACTATGCCCACCATGCTACTGGCAGCCACATGTGTAACAGTATAAGGGAAGATAAGACACAGCCTCTTATTTATATCATAATGCTACTTGCCAACTGGCCCCACTCTGGCACAATACATAACCATGATCAGCTACCAATTGTAGTGTAGGATTTGGTTGGAGTGGAGTTTGGGCTGGGGTTGTGCAGGAAAGGGCTCAGTTTTACAAAGAATTTATTAAACATAAAATATTCTTTTTGACAGTAGACAGTAGAGAAATGGTAGGAAAACAGAACTTAATATACAGCCCAATACAGTTCTGTAGTGCGTGGCTCAACAAGAGATTAGCAACATAAAATATCTTTAGCACAATGAAAAACAAATTCCAACTTGACTTCATCTCATCAGACAGAATGAGGCCAAGAACAACAATAGTTACAACATATGGACCCTGGCCACAGGCGAGAAAATGAGAATAATATTAACTTCTGTGATTAAGCTCGTGTTAACAGATTTGAAGACAATTCTCTGACTTAATTAGGGCTACTTACATTAGCATTCAACTAAATGTAGGTCTACAACCACTCCCATCACCAACTACTCACTAAAGTAAAGTTACTGTCAATCTTCCACAGGATACCTACTGAAATTTCTCAATAAAGTTTCCTGCAGGGTAGAGTGTTGTACCTTAGAACACTTTTCAAACTTTCGCCTGTAATAGAAGTTTATTCACACTAACACAAATTTCCACTTCCCATGAGAGGGAAATTAGCTAAGATATTAAAGAAATTCAGTTTGTTTGCAAATATTACATGTTCCTCAGCAGCAGGCCTTCTTCCATTTTGATGTAGAGGATGGTGCACGGCCTACACATTATTAACTAGTTTTAAAAATATATAGAATTTAAAAGCACTCCATCTTCAGGCCGCAAGCGGCCCATCGGGACCATCCGACCACCGTATCATCCTCAGGTGAGGATGCGGATAGGAGGGGCGTGGGGTCAGCACACCGCTCTCCCGGTCATTATGATGGTTTTCTTTGACCGGAGCCGCTACTATTCGGCCGAGTAGCTCCTCAATTGGCATCACGAGGCTGAGTGCACCCCGAAAAATGGCAACAGTGCATGGCGGCTGGATGGTCACCTATCCAAGTGCCGGCCACGCCCGACAGCGCGTAACTTCAGTGATCTCACGGGAACTGGTGTATCTACTGTGGCAAGGCCGTTGCATATAGAATTTACTCACCATAAAATTCTGTAAATGGAGAATTAACAATATCCTCCAAACAGCTTTAATATATTATACAGCTCATACATCTGTAGAACTCATAACATTTACAAATGCTGTACACAACATAACAGAAAAAAGTAGAAAATCCTGGAAACTGCTTATAAAAGTTTCTTGTGCGCATTTATTCATGTGTCTAAAATCAGTCACTGCATTGAAACTCCAATTGGGAAACATCATGTGTTGTTAGATACTCTATCCTTCAGGTACACCACGGTCCTCTAGAATATGACATACAAAATATATCACTCTCACAGGGTAAAATAACAAGATGATTTTCAGTAAAATGGTAAAACAAAGTCATACTCATTGTGTGATAATAAAATCACCTTGTATGCAATTATACATACAAAATTAATCACACTGATGTTATATAAATAACAAAATCAGTTTCAGATTTAAAGAAAACATCTGCATGCTGAACATGTCATTACACAACAAGCATGTCACACTGCACCTGTGGGCCTTCTGTGTGTAGTATTACTGATCATCTGCTGTATTCAATCCTCACCCTGTGCACTGCATCACTTAACCAAGTTGGCTACTAAAGCATCTACTTAGTGTCCTTCTGTAATCTGGAAGCCCCTGCCAGCATCCCCATTGGAATTGCCACCCTCTCGCCCAGGAAATGACACCAACTGCCCTATTGGTTGTTTTTGTCCACACAGTGGCCACGCCTTGCACTAACCATTAGTGAGGGCTTAGAGACAGCCCCCCAGTGTACTAGCTTGGAGAAGACTTTCCATTCTTCACTCTTCACCAACAGATTGCAATTGTCCACAGCTCCTTCCACCTCCAATCCAGCAGGACTCAGATCACTCATGAGCACAGGGAGCCTGCCATCTTACAGCACCAGTATGACGAGCTGCCAAGCATAACTCTGGTCATGAGGGACAAAACAAAAAAAGAAAAAGAAAAAAAAAAAAAGAAATAGTGCTGCTCGATGTAGCACACAGCACTCCATATGATAATGGAATGGTAAGAAGCCTGAATAAGTGGCACAATGAAAAGTATTGTCTGCCATGCATTTCACATGGGATTGTAGAGTATGGAAGTAGGCAAAGCACTAAAATTCCCAGTTTTAGCATATGCAAATGAAACTAAGTAAATACACTCACAGAAAACTCATAATTCTGAAACACTGTGCAACCTTTTACGGTAAAGTGTTTCCACGTTCCTAATTCTTTGTGGTTTAACCATGTTTGCAGATTTGTGATCAAGTAGTTACTCACAGATTTCTTCACAGCAAGCGCACAAGCCACAAAATGTCATTCTAAGAACTAGGCATAGTGGTCTCATACCATTTTAAATTCCATCATGCTGAAAAAGCCTTCAGTAATCTGTTGTTGTATCTTAAACTAACCAATGTCCTACACAGCTTTCATGGCATCTGCTTGAATTTCTGTTGCTCTGATGCCTGATACTTTACACAAAACCAGTTGGATTGAATAAACTTGCTACTTCCATCATATTTTGGAAATCAAATATGTCTCAATCTTCATGTAAAAGAAATACTAATCAAATACCCAGAGCTGCAGAAATAAATATCAAATGACTGAAAGTCACATATAATTTACAGAACCAATTCACTTACTATATTTTTCATATTGATTCTGTCTGAATCTTGTACATACGTAAATGTAACACAGGCTCTAACGAAATTGGATAGATGAAAGATATACTCACCAAGTGCACCAGGAGAGCAAACATATAAAAGGTATTACAGTTTGCAAGCTTTCAGAGCCAGTGGCTTGTAACAATACTGCTGGGAATGGGAGTAAATACAATTATTTAAAATCGCTAAACAGTAATGTTCACTTTGAAATCTCTTTGAGTAGTCTCACCAAAAATGAATAATAAAACAATTCAGAACATGATGTGCTTATAGTGAAAATTTAAACTCAAACTGATGAGAATGAAAATATCAATAACGTTTTTTGGTGACATAAATTTGGTGGTAGAATTTAATAAGAGAGACCTTGCCACATTATGGAAATCAATGAAACTTCATGAGTTGCAATGACTTCCTTTATTACTGTGTAGGTGGTGTGCAGCAATGAAAAACAGGTGTTACAAACTGACAACATCTAGACTCTCTGAAGACTGGTTACGATCTGCATAACAACAATGCTGTTGCGTGACTTAGTAACAATCAATAGTATTGTTTAAGATGCAAATTTACAAAATTACGATAGAAAATTAATTCACAGAGATCAACTGTGGACAGTGTAATTTAAGTACATTATTTCCTGATGAGTATATTTTAGCAGTTTGTCAAATAAACAGTTTGGAAGTGTGAAAAAAGATAATATGTTGAAATTAACAATGCAATTACATTTCATTAAAGTATAAACAAAATACAAGTTGCATCATTTTCCGAATATAAATTCAAGACACAAATTAAATATGCTTTCATTTAATAATAGACTAGTCACATAGTTAAAAATGATTGATAGGGTTGAAAATCAGTATATGTTTACATTTGAAATCAATAACTGCATAATTTCTCTTTAATTTCAATTTATGTTGAAAGTATTTTACATTTCTGACCTATTATACTGCAAACTTTGATAAAATAATGCATATACTGTAAATAGAATATGAGGTAAATATTAATTCTAGTGAACATTGGTAGTCATTAAAGAATTTAGCTAATTGGTGGCTTCAGTGTCAACAAAAAAATATTTCTACAATTACAAAGTCTGAATATTAAGAATGCTTGAATCCGATGCAGTCATGAGCTTTTGATTTAGCTTCTAACTAGACTCTGTTAGTAACTGCTGTGTAATTCACTTAGTAATTAGTATCAAATTGCACTATTCAAATGTTTGATAATATTTTATATGTGTATCTGAGGCTTAAATGTCTCTTCAGTTGGTATTCTGTACCAGGCTCCTTCTTCTGGCAGAAGTGTTGAAGGGGAAGGAAGAAGGGTGAAGGAAAAGGACTGGTGAGTTTAGGAAAAGGAAAAGAATTTGGAAAAGTCACCCAGAGTTCCAAGTCAGGCTAGAGTTATCTGATGGGATGAGAAGGAAAGTCTTTCATGCTAATCAGATCTGGTAAGTCTCCCCTGATGAAGGGTTCTGTGCAACATTTCCAGACTATGTCCCTTTTCCTGAAACTTAGGAAAAACTGTCCTTCTCATCTTGTCCAGTAAGACTCCCTGACCTGACATTCTGGGTGACTGTTCCACTCTCTATCCATTTCCTTTCAACCCTTCTGCCAAAAGAAGAAGACACTGACTCTGAAGGGTGTAATACCTTTTAGCACATGTGTTCCACTGCCACCACTTGGTGAGTAGACTTTTTTATCCATCCAATTACATCTCATTTTCAAAAATAGATTATTTTCATTGATATACAGGCTCCGATATTCTATTTTACTCAAGGGAGATGAGATGTCAGTCTGATCCTACAATATTTTGCTAGATCAAGTTAAGAGGACTAGAATACCAGCCGCTTTTGATCAACTGTTATTACTGTTTGTTGGCCATTTTCTAAATATTTGGAGATTTTCTGACATAATTAGTACAAAGTAGGATATAGATACCATTTCAGACAGGGCACTGTATGCAAGCCCAATACAACTGGGGTGTGGTAATTATCCCTTCAGTTGTATAGTAATGAATGTTTCACTTCAGCACCTTTTCATCTCTTTAGCATGTTGTTCAGCTTGTGGTGACCATTCTTGCTATTTAGATATTTAAGCGTAGGACCATAATTTTTCTAACACACAATGCTCTACCATCTAGTGATTTCTAAAGCAACAACAAAACATCAATTACAATGATAGGTAGCCATTACTTAGCATATTATATAGGCTTTTGATTTCTACAGTTCCATCATTTGCAACAGAACTCTCTGAGGGAAACAATGAATTCGCAGATAATAAATTAAAAATACCTATGAGTTTATCTCTTAGTGCAGACAATTTTAGACAATTTTATTTAAAGGAAAAGTGTTGTGACATGTCCATTAATATAATAAACAAATAACATAGTTGCATGTATGTGGAAACGGAGTGCCTAAAATAATTGCTATACTTTACCCAAGAGGACACCATCATCATTTAATCATACAGTAAAGCTGCATGCCCTCAGGAATAATTACGGCTGTAGTTTCCCCTTGCTTCCAGCTGTTTGCAGTATCAGCACAGCAAAGCCGTTTTGGTTAGCGTTACAGGGCCAGATCAGTCAATCATCCAGACAGTTGCCCCTGCAACTATTGAAAAGGCTGCTGCCCCTCTTCAGGAACCACACGTTTGTCTGGCATCTCAACAGATACCCCTCCATTGTGGTTGCACCTAAGGTACGGCCATCTGTATCGCTGAGGCACGCAAGCCTCCCCACCAACGGCAAGGTCCATCGTTCATGGGGGTAGGATGTGGAAACGGAGTGCCTAAAATAATTGCTAAATTTGTAAATATCTTGTGATACTGGCACATAAAAAAACTTTAACTTACATCTTACAAAACCGTTTTTGAGAAACTGTCTTACAAATTTTGTGTGAAGATTAAATAATGCAAGCTGTTTAACACCATACTATTTTATTAGATCAAGTGCTGTTGCTGTCACTATCCTCTTGGCTTACCATGCCTTGTCAATTAGATCACAGTTTTGATAATGGAATAAACAAAGATGTAAACTAGAATCAAAAGAGCACTAACAACTAGGACTTGACAGTGATTGTGTTCCTATGGCCGTACCATGAATGCAAGTAATGTGAAACACAAAAATAAAATTCATTAATGAAACAAAAATCCAACTTTGAACACCTAATCTTTAAATCAATAAACTGAACTATAAAAGCTCTAACAAGATATTTTTTATTGCAGAGCAGTACAGCAAGGAAGTAATACCTCTGTGCCTTCTGGTTACAGGTGCTTCATCACCACTACCTCTTCCACGACGTCGTGGTAGTCACATAAGACGTGACAATGCTAGACATGCATTTATTGTCCTAGATAATGATAATGGCAACAATGATAATGGTAACAACAGTAACTTAAATAATAACAACAACACAACCAGAAGTGGAATGCTTGATGTTCCTAGGGGACGAGGAGGGTGGGTACCTTCCTGGTATAATGCTCCAACTTCTATTTAAGAAATAATCGCATAGTATATGTAGCTCTCTCCTCATTTGTGAGATGAATATCATCATAAAAAATTGTGGATGTTGAAGTAAATCAGTATTATTTAAACTGTTTCTATGTTAAACACAATTCTTCAATAGAAAGTTACAAAAGAAATGTAAATTATTATCATGCAGAAGTAAAAAGTCACGGATATAGTTTAACCTGGAGTTCTGATTTATCATTGTGGTGTATAATTCTATGAAAAATGAATATAATATATGAATGAGAAACAATGTGGTGCTGACAGTCACATAGGTGTTAAAATAGAGTTTTTGACAATTGAAGGGTTGTACATATAAAATGTATCTGATACTTATAAAATGTATCTGAGCAAAGACACGTTGGTGAAATGTAAATCTTCAGTATGGTACTGTTTGCTACTGAGATTTTGTTGTCTGAGATATTATTCATTTAATTTTTATGTTATTTCCGTTTTTTTAGTACCACACTGGATGATTTAAATTATTTTATCAAGATATTACAGTTCTGATACCCCACCCAGTAGTACTGAATACAAAGGAAATAATTTAACTTTTGCAGCCCTTATTTTAAGGATTTTCATACTGATTCCATATAATTTTCAGCCATTTCTCTAATCTATATGAACTACAGCACTTGAAGCTTCCACAATTAATTTCATATCAAAGCAGAACACGTTATCACAAAACTACTGGTGACCAAGTTTTGGCTGTGTGTGCTCTCACCACTAAAAAAACTGATTCAGGTTTTTCTTCAGTGAGGAAACAGATAAGCATTACGACCAAAGCACTGAGATGGCAAATATGCCACAGTCATCAAATTTAGTAATGTGGCTTAAATGATTGCATTTCTCTTTTATTACAATTTATTATTTTGATAAGGCAAAAAGTTTCATAGCAGGCAGTGACAAAATTACACAACAACTTATTAGACAGTAATTCTTGCATTATATAAGTATTATAATTTCTATACAAATTATATTTCATATTAATGTTGGGGGACCAAGAAGCTTGTGAAAAGTAGAGATGTGTGTCATATATTACAGGGATATTTTCAAATTCATGCCTTCCACTAACATATCGGTATGATGTGCTATTATAATTTCGTACTGAAAAATAGACCATTAGAGATGTAATGAGTAAAAACGTTATTTGCATATCACCCAAAAGTAAGGTCTAACATGAAGACATGATTCCCCTCTTTCATGAAAGATGTTGAATTGTAAATCAAATAGAAGGAAAACTAATTATCTGGGCAATGACCATTAGCTATTTCTAATAAACTAGAAAAGTACCATATTAACGTTCTGCAGATGAAACAGCAGACAAGCAAAAATTTCTTGGACTTCACTATTAGTCTACATCTCTCTTAAAGCATTGTCTAAATACTTAGTAGCTTCACAAGTCAATGCCATTACACCAACAAGAATTACAATATCGCAATGCTTTTAAAAATGGATCAGCTAGCAGCTACACTTTATAGAGCTGTTTGAAGTACTCATCCTAAATCAACTATAATATGACCCTTCTGCAGAACATTTGAAGTATTTAATGAGTAATCAAGAAGAAGTCAAACTGTGTGTCAAATGTGCCCATTTATATAGAACTGCCTACCTACAGACATAAAAACTGGCATTAGTGGGCCTATTGCAGATGATAAATACCCAGATTTTCTTAGCTGAAATTCCTTTTGTTCACATCTATTATGGATAAAAGGAAGGTGTGAAAGAGATGGCAAAAAGAAGTTATAGTACTGAGTATGTTATTTAGAAATATATGTTATGAAAGAAACAGTGCATTTCTCATTTATTAGCAACATCCTACCAATAAAGGTTTGTGATTTCCCATGTGTTATGTAACAGCTCTCATGCCAGTTGTCTTAAAAGTAGAAGGATAATCTACAAATCTATGGCAAAACTATCAATATTTTTTGGAAGGAGTGAAATGAGTACATATAAACTGCATTTACAGATCCAAGAGTGCATAAAAGATTCCAAAGAAACAATGACTATAGTAAAATAAAATGCAAAGCACTATGTTCATCATTCAAACGAAAAAAAATTTACAGGCTGAAGATTATACTATGAAACATACCGTAAGAACTTCATGTGTGCAAGAGCTTTGATGCATTCTCCTATATAACATTTGCTGTACTTTCTGTGTAATCATAATTTCATATAATGTAAATTACTTAAAATGTTATTGTGAGTAAGCTATTGCCACATTTGATGCCATACCTCTTGAAATAATAAATGAATAATAAAAACACTATATCACATTTAAAATTCAAATATGAAGGGCTGCTGTTTATTGAAACATATTACAACCTAATACTCATACAAACTCTGATAACTAAACTTAGTGTAAGAAACCAAAACACAATTTCATCAGGCTGTCAATTTTCCCTACATGACGAATCATATTCACACCTATTCAAAAAGTGCATAACGTTATCTTTTTGTACTTTTTTGAATGTATTACCTTTTATCATTTTTCTGACTTATGTGAAACAATTTTAAGACATCTTTCTTCATTGCAACACCAATTAGATTTTTTTATATCATTTTAGCTCTTTAAATCCGTGAAAAAATAAATTCTCCAGAATTTTTTTAATTATCGGAGCTCCAGAGAAATGAGTAAATAATGTATGGTCTTCAGTCAGTCATAAAGTTCAATAATCTCATGTACATAGCTATGGAAAATACTTGAAACATCTCATTAGTTTCTCCACAGTATGGTCCCATGTGGCCTGTTCATAGTTTCCAATCTTTCTTGTTCTTTGACATGGAACATTTGATTTGAGACTGTGAAACCTTGATAAAATATTCTGAATATTTTAATGAATCATTATTTATATAGGAGAAAATAAAATCACAGTACTGTACTCAAGTCCCGAACTGATCCTACCATGTACAAAACATCTTGCCACTTATTCCTGTGGAACTTCTTGGACTGTGATTACCATATGCTAGACTTCATAAATTTAAGTCTCCTTATTGTTATTGCAGGGAATCTGAGCAAGCAAATTGTCCAACGTAAAAGCTCAAAATAATTTTCGTACTGTCTATGAAATTCAATGTTTGTGCAGAAGAATTCAGACTAAGTCTATTTTGCCAAAACCATCAAGAGAAAAAGTATTTTTATTTAAATGTTTCTGACATCAGTAGTATACATTCTCGTGCTGTAGCAAGTGTCAGGGCACATGCAACTACAAGTGTTCAATCAGTCTGGAATAATACAAAATTCTTATTTGTATTTCATTTTTATATCACTTCCATTGCTAATGCAGCATATGGCCATTAATTATCCAGTGTTCATAATGTAATATGGTAAGAATTAATTCTAATGTTTACAATTTCTGCCTAGATTGAAACATATAAGTTGTCAAACTGCAAAATCATAATAATAGATTTGTCCCATTTACTGCAGGTGCCTAGTTTGTGTGCTGAGAAAGTGAATGCTATGTTACTTGGAAGAAACTCTAAAATAATATCATCAAATTTCTCTATTTCATGAACTTTAATAAGAAAAGAAAATAAAATAATATTTTAATTAAAGTTCATAAAATTTTGTAACCTATGACGTTAGTGCCTTTAATTTACCCCACAGTGTGTTATTTGGATGTA
The DNA here is from genome assembly GCF_021461385.2 of Schistocerca piceifrons. Lineage (NCBI taxonomy): Eukaryota > Metazoa > Arthropoda > Insecta > Orthoptera > Acrididae > Schistocerca > Schistocerca piceifrons. Next base: position 658,622,070 of record NC_060140.1, read on the forward strand.
AAGCATGAAATGTATGTATTTTTGTTCTTCTTGAAAGGAAATAATGTAATTCTCAGATAAATATAAATAGTATTTAATATATTATCTAAGTAAACTGCCATTCATCAACTTTAACTGCCTGAGAACTGCCAAAAGTTAGCTGTAATGACTTCAGGTAGAGCTTGAGGTTAAATATATTGTTAAAACAAAAGAAGTCTATTAAAGACTGAATAGCAGAAAATGTTTGAATTTAAGTAGTTTTTGAAGAGATTTGTGATCTTTTTTTAGATGGAGAAAATGATTACCACTAAATATATGACATGTGCTACCTTTTAAGTGGTCAATTAAGTAGTGATGAGAATAGAGAATGTCTCAAGTCTTGAGTCCTGCCAATGTACAGTATCTCTTTCTCTTTCCAACAAAAAAAGTGTCTACATAGCATCATAGAGGTAACCTGGCCAGCATTTATTTGATGAAATTTTTCTGATGCTACGATCATCACTGATGATGTCTGGTAAATCTCTCTTTTTGCATTTACTTAATGCTTGAATCTGCATAGTTCTTTAGGAAACAGGAACCAGACACTGGCTAAATCAATTAGAACATGAAAGATCTGTAGGTGTAATTAAATAGTTCAACATTATCAACAAAGCACCACTATGTTTCAATAAATTATGGTTTCCTTGCATACAAGTAAGTTCGGCAGTAAATTATTGGATTAAGTATGTGGTATAAACCTGAATAATGAAATCTTTGCATGTGTCAAATATAGAGAATGAAAAACATTAACGCAGTCTAACATAATGAAATCTGTTTTTATTTTCCATGCAGAAAAGAGTATTCTAATTGTGTTTCCTGTTAAGAGTTATGTGCTTTAAAGTTTCATGAATACTTTAATCAAATTGTTATCATGTTTCTTACTGTTATCTAACTTGATACACTACACACTGTAACCACCTATTGCTTTAATTACATTTTACTGAAAAAAGAGTCTCTTTAGAGATATGCTTGGCAATTGTATATAGAAATTCTGTTAAAACATTATAGGCATATATGCTTTTATACAAAAAGTCACCTCTCTTAAGTCACAAAGATCATTGGTTGTATTAGTGGTCTTATGTTAAGTTAAGGACAATAGTTAATAAAATTGGCAGAGAAAAATCTTATATCAATGCAGGCTAGATGGCATTACTTTTACAAGCCAACAAGTTAGTATTTTTCATTCATTATTTTATTAATTGTGAAGAGTAGTTCAGAACAGTTGTTTTGTTTCTTTTCTTTGTATCTCGTCTGTAGCTCTTAACATAAGAATGTATAAATTTTAAAGCTTTAATGTCATATTAGATTCATCTGTAATATAGCAGACAGTGTTCCACCACTTATTATTTCTTTTTACGGCCTAGAGATCTTGCAGACATTATTGTTTTCATCTTTTGATTGAAGGACTGGAACACAAAGCATTTTCTTGAGTTAGCTCCTTAATTTTATCTGTACATAGACATACACATACTGCACAAAAGTGAAGTTAGTACTTCAGGTTAGATTATGACACATGCATATGAAACATCAAAAAACTAAGTGAATTTGTTATAGGAAGAAAACACAAAATGTCACAGTTTTCTCACAACATGCATGCAGCCTACTGATGGATGGATATTGCACTCACATTAACATTTTTATATGAGTATAATCTTAGTATATTTTGTCACATAGAATAGGGCAACTGGATGTGTATACAATTCATCATCAAACGCAAATTATTTGACAATTTTGTCAGTGTAGCTTAGTAAATATTTATTCTTCTTGTCAGTACAATAACCATTCACCCTTTCCTTAATTTTTTGAAATGTCTGAAAGAACTGATACCACACACATAATGAAGGTGAGGCTGGTTAATGGTACCTTCAGTGCACATGCAGACCATGTTTAAACTTCCATAAGTAATGAGAGTAATGGACAGGGATACTGTCTCAGTAGCATGTGCATAAGTTGAGAATTTGGTTCTGATGGGAGATGTGCTAGGGTAGTCTGTGCAGTTGCAATGACCACTGTGCCCAGATGTCTTAGTGGGCAGAACATCTGCCTTGTGAGCAGGAGATCCAGGTTCGAATCACAATCTGGCACAAATTTTCAAATTTTCCCACTGATGTAAATCAATGCTCACTAGCAGTTAAACGTCATTAATTCCTTTGTGCCTTGTTATAATGTTATTGTTAACTGCTTGCAGTCATTTAATGCCTGACCTTTACACTTCAGTTGCAGAGCAAGAGTTTGGGCCATTTGCGGTATTTAGTTGAGAAGAACTTTGGAGAAATATCACTAGAAAGGAAAAATGGATGTGCATATCTAATACAAACATTTAAATAGTGTTCTGCGATAGTCTATCAGTCTGGATTAATAGCCAAAGTAAGATCCACTTTTGAAAAGGTTTTTCTTGCCATATTTGATTGCAAAGAAATGTTGCTCACAAAGTAGTCTCCAGTTGAAACCAGCAATGTTTTTAACATGCCACCTCTGTGACTGAAGACTGGAATAAAGAACATTTGCAACTATTGCTGGTTCACTAGCATCCTCTACCAGTGTTGATAGCACATTTTATTACTTTTCTTTGCTTAATTTTTTTATTTCTGATTGGTTAGGCATTGTCTGTGAACCATATAGAAACATACTATTGGGAAATTTTATATCATTTTTTTTCAATATCTAATAGGCCCCTCATGAAAAGTGATGTTAACACCTGTCATTCATAACTTTGCCCTCTGAAGAAAGTATTTTGTTTTTAGTGTTTGTTGGTTTTTATTTTCAGTGAATACCTATAAATTCTCTGTGTATATCTCTACCAATGTCATCTTGGCTGGCCACTTCTTAAGCAAGCAAAATTCCTATTATTGCTGATAGATACATTTAAAAGAAGAAAAAAAATTATTTCTTGGAACTATTAGCTTCTTTCTTGAGGAGGAAAGTCAGCTAAAAAAATTTGGGAGGCGATCCAGGCTGTGCAGGCCCCAGCTGAAAGGCATTCAGTTGTTGTGAGGATAAGCAGAGGCAAAGAATATGATTTGGTGTAGCGGTATGATTAGTGCCTCCTTATCAGAATTATAAAATAAAGAGAAAAATTTCTCCAGTAACTGAATACTTATGACTTTCGTCTCATTTTGATACAACTGTAAGTAATTGTTTTTTCAGCTATCACCTAGTAGATACAGGATTTAAATAATATAACACTAATGTACAGCCCATATAAAAACAAGGACAAACTATGAGGTCACATTTTTAGTCAAAGAAAAGAAAGAATAAATTAGTGCAAATCTGAGAAAGTTATTACTTGAGTAAAAGTATGAATACATGAATACGAACTCAAACATATGTGAAAAAATGTAGCAAAAAGAAATAAAAAACAATGGATTTTACTATGCATTACCACAAACCAATGTGAGTGTAAATTTGTAGAACACAGTTGAAACTGAGCCTTCTGAGTGCCCCCATATATTTCAATTTGAACTTGCACTGCTATATATAGCATGAAATATTCATTACATGAACTTAAAAAATACAAATGCTAGTTTTGAGACATGTGAATTAATGACTATATCATAAATTAGCTTGTGAAAATTGTTTAATAGCTGATTACGTAATTCTTTATGTACAATATTATATTTTTCCCAAAAAATGATACTGGAATTGAAAAAAGTTATACATCAAATGTGCCATATCTTTTATCTCTGACAAAAGATGCATATTGTTACAACAATTTTGGGAATATGTTCTCAAAGATCACAAAAAGACTGCTACAAACTTTGCAAAAAACATCAATATTGCAGATATTGCAGTTAATAATGCTGTATGGAGTATCTCCAAAAATGTGTCACATCAGCGGACATCTGTTTTTACCATTTGACATTTTTATCTTTTAACAGAGTGTTTCTGGATTTCCACTCTACGTGACAGTTTGCTTTTTGTGCACAATATTTTGACTAACTCCATTATCTTCTTCAGTTGCTAGCACTGGCAATATGCTTGCTGAAAGTAAATGACAGAATACAGCATTTAGCACTCAAATGTTGTTAAAGCTGACATTTAAATGCACTCAAGTAGGCAGCTACCTGTCTTAAGAACTATAATCTGCAAAATGCATAAAAGCACGGGAAGATGTGCAGATGGGGCAAAAAGAATACAGCATACAGTCATGAAAAAAATGTAACATAACATCAAAAATGAAAATCATGTGAAGAGATCAGAGCAGACGAATGAAGACCTCAGTTGTAAGATACGGTAAGGGAGAAGTTGTTTGTTTTGGGAATCTGTGCAGGGGGTAGAGTTTCAAAAAATTCTCATAAGTGAGATACTTCAAGAACATCCATTGCAGTTTTATTATTCAAATAAGTCATTGTTTTCAAATCTTTCTAGAGTAACGACATATTTTTAAATCACAAATTCTATCCAAAATCTTATTCTTCAAAATACTTCGGTGGCTACTTCACATTGTTTACTAGCAAACTGAGTGCATTTAACATCAGTTATCACTGACTTATCACAGTTAAATTGCTGGTTGAGTGAAAAAAAACATTACTGTGACACCTCTAAAAAATACAAATTTAAAATCTCCATATTGTTTCAGTTTATGATACAAAGATTTGCAATATCAATGTTTGAAATAATGAAGCATAATATCTTCAAAAATTAATCTATGATTCAGTGCAATTTTAAGGGTAGCCTTTAACATTTCTACCATCACATTGCCAAATAAATTCATATAAACAATGTTAAGGAACTCAACTTAATATTGATTACTTGCTTAAGAATTATTCACATTTAAATATGTAACAAATTTTAAACTACACTTGCATTTAGGAACTTATTCAGGGTCTTTATCTGAGATACAGTCAGCCACATCATACTCAAATTTGTACAAACAATTCCTAAAAAGCATTTTTCTGGCATAAACACCACACACATTACTGCCACTAGCAGCCATGCTTTTGGCACATGCAACTACTTACATGTTACATCCTGACAAAGTTCTCATTAGTGAAAATCTGCAATTAGAGATAGAGCTTCCCTTTCTTGGTTTTAAGTGGAATGATCGACTACTATGAATAAAGCACAGCACTTATGATATTTTACATGCAATTACTCTGTTGCTCATCAAGTGTCTCTTAGCACTGTTTACAGCAAATTTCTTCAAATGAGGTGGAAAGGAATAAAATAAACAGAATGTTAATGTTACAAGTAGAAGGCATTGGTACAATGCCCAAAGCACTGACATCACTGCAAGGTAGAGGTGGAAAGTGAGAGAAACACTCTGAACCCTAGCTAAGTGCAAAAACAGAACAAATTAACATAGGCTACAGCTTGGTACTCAAGCAGTTACACAAAATGAACAACCAAAGTAGACAGCCTTGAATATTTCAGGAACAATTCAAAATACTGGAGCAAGATTGAGAAGTGATAACATACACTAGAGCAACTGTTTTTTGTATGGCACAGCCCTTTAAAAAGGGTAACAATAATGTGAAACTTGTTATGGTTCAGAGGGAAATTTAACATATAAATAAATGAGGAATTTACTAAACATGTTAGATGACGTCCAAGCCATTTCAGTTAATTTTTGTCACCATGCAAATATTAGAAAATGAGGGCAGAACCTGCAGCAGCCCAGTTATGCAGTATTCGTATTTCACATTTTTATGGCTCTTTTTTATTTATAGTTTAATTGCATGTTACAATGAGCAACATTTATTTATATTCCTTTTCTACAGTTCTTTTGTGTATCAATAAAACAAGTTCACAGTCCATTCAAAATATGCTCTTTCAGCAATCAGTAGATAAAACACAATGTATATTAACTCCCCACAAGAACTTGCCCTGGAAATTCAATCATTTGTTGAAAATCTGCTTTTAGCATTTTTAGTGGTTTCTGAAATATTTGAAATCACAGTATGTGGAACAAACCTAGATATGCTACCCAGTATATGCTTTAAACAGGAATTCTGGATCATGATAACACTGTAGCACTGGTGGAGAGGAAGTACAAATGCATCTGAAAGTAACAGGAGTCCTCTAATATTTCTTTTGCACAACATACAACATGTGCTGGAAAGAATTAATTGCAATTTTTTGGTGATGTAACTGACATATTCTAATAGAATGCAAACAAATACATAATGAAAGCTTGGTAACACCACATAGCTCTGCATATTATAAGAACATGGATGTAGGTATACAAGTGAAATTCCTCTCAAATAAGTAGGTGCTTTCCTCTGGGTTCCAGTTATAAATTAATTCGGTTCAGTTAAAGTATGATAATGCTTTGGTCTTCTGTTAGTCTTTTGCATAAAACAACTGTGAGTATGCACAGTTATCTTTTAATTTTTTTTTTTTTTTTCATTTTTCCAAATTCTCTCTCTTCTAAGAATAACTTTAATAGCTAACCAAACAACAGGAACTTCAGGTTGAAATACCTACAGTATTAGGAATAAGATAGATTGCTATTCGCTGTAAAGATAACCCACTGAGTTGCAGACAAGCACAATGAAAAGACTGTCACACATTATAGACTTCAGCCAAAGCTGTCTTCAAAAAAAAAAATCACACACACACATTCACACAAGCAAGCAAACCTCACACACACATGACCACTAGCACTGACAGGAGTCATTTTGGTCAGAGCTGCCTGTGGTAGCACTGAAGTGTGCATGAGGTGTGCTCGCTTGTGTGGATGTGTATGCATTCTCTTTGCTGAAGAAGGCTTTCACCAAAAGCTACAAAGTGTACCAGTGTTTTTGTTGTGCTTGTATGCAACTCAATGTGTCATCTTTAATAGCTAACTACAGTTTCCTTGATGTCTAGCCTGTTGTTAATAGCAATAAGAATCTAAAGGGCAATAATAAAGATAAATATATTTACTGTAATTATAAGAACAGTATAGCATACTGTCACCTTACAAAAGAAGCCCTGAATGAACAACTTCAAGCAGATAAGCAAATAACCTTGTTGGCAGTATGAGGTCACAAGTGACACAGTAATGACTTGGAGGTGCAAGGAGAAAAACTTTCAGTAATAAAAGGAAATTAAGTGTATTGCATATTATAATACTTGTAACAGACTCAAATGACAGTATAAATTTAAGAAACAAGAATATGACTTCATCCAATCTTGCATGATGATAAGGACAGACTTCAGTGATGTGGAGTGAGTCAGACAAGGAATTCCAAACATACTCAGAAAAGAGTGACAATCATAATGAGAATAAAGCAAATAAATATGTGTGTGAAATTTGAAAAAGAAATTGAAAACAAGATTTTAAAAAAGCCAACACCAACTGGAAAAAAGCTACTGGAAGCATTCCTTACACACTACAAGTGTTGTTACAGTATGCCAGTTGCTATCTCCAGAACACTTCTTCTGCAGTTTATTTGGTGATGAGTGTTCCACATTCATATTAGACAGCATCTGGTACTGAAATATTGAAACTGATTGAAGTTTACTAACAGTCATGACAATAGCATTTTTTTGTAATTACTCTGTGTTTGTCAGAGTACTACAATGTCCCTGACATAGATGGACTAAGAAGTAATATAAACTTCAGTATTAATTGAGGTATTTAAGAGATATGGAGGCTACCTGAAGAAAAGTAAATTTACTCACAACGGTTACTGACATGCTCTAGTAAATTCAAAGGGATGTCTGAATATATTTCACTTGCTACTTTCTGTACATGACAAACTTTAAAGAGCCATCATGTCATCCCCTAACACTGAACAAGAGCTTTCCATATTGTACTGAGATATGATATTTCCCTCACTTTCAAGAATTATTACACTATTTATTCAAATAACTACTCTTATATGATGTTTCACTTCCTTCTATGATGTATGGTTGAAAAAACTTCAAAAGGAAACTACAAAGAAGAAAGTTACATATGTGTAACATCTAATGATGGTGCTTGAGATATTATGCCATGTTTTGCACAAATTTTGCTTTTAGACAGCCATAAAAATAAAAATAAAACTGCCATAAAATCTGTATTGGGAATGGGAAATATGACTAAACTATTTAAAGTATGAGGAAACACCCAAAAGACTAGTATGGAATATGAAGCTTTCACAATAAGTTTAAGAGTAAGGCACAAAAAGGTAAACATATATGAAAATGATGACTCACACAACTCACATTTCAAAAAATTATGTGGGTTAAAGAGATAACTGAAATTTTTGGTAAGACTTCATTGATTGTGAGATCTGAATTACTTACTATTTTATTGATCACATAGTATCAAAGAACAGTTCAATCAAGAAGACATAAATTCTGAGACAGGATGCTGGATGGAGCTTAGTTTCATAGAGAAAAATGTAGAATACTGCTGATAGACACATATGAAAGCAAGTGGGATTTATCACATTTTTCTAGTTATAAAACTCCATTCATTACTAATTTACTAAGGAATGAGAACACAGACCTCACATTTACTGTCACAAACAAACTTCTTGTCACTACAATTGAAACTGAAAAGGTCTTATAACACTACAGTATAAAATAACAGTGCAACAACACCGTATGTAACACTGAAGAGCTACAGCCCCATCTGTATCCCCATTAATACCAATATAATGTGAGTGAGATTGTTTACTAAAAATAAGGACAATAATTCAGTTTGACAAGCATGTATCTGTATTTTTTGTGCCATAAATAAAGAGAAAATGAGACATAGTAACAAAATGTGAACCCATGATAGCAATTCAGTCCACTAACTATCTGAACATATTCTTTATTTAAAAATTAATATCATGGTGTGGTAATATTATGGATGAGAAACATACTGCAAGATTACAATTTGAAATGTTTTCAGAGTTGTTATTCAGTCAGTTTGTTTCAGCTTGTATAAGCTTGCAAATTTGAGTTTTCTTTTTTTCATTGAGTAGTCAAATACCCCTATCCTGTCAAAGGCACTCCAACAACATGCTACAAGGAAAGATAAACTGCACACATGATTTGCAGAGAAGACAATCTCTTACAGTCATTCTTTTCTGTTTTTCTCAATTTTATTTTTAACAAAATGTATTCGCAAAAGTCAGTTAATCTACTCATACAAGATTGGAAATCTATGCCTGGTGTAGAGTAGCCATGATTATATTTCTATTTCTTCCCTTTGATAAAAAATATTGCTGGCAGTATTTGAAATTCAACTGCTAATGAATAGTCAAATTGTCCAGTTTCCATAAAAAAACAATGAAACTTATTGCTTCACTATTAATTTAACATTCATGTTTAAAATATAAATTTAAAATGGCAATTATTACAGATATATTAGAATGAAATAATGTAACATTAAACTAAGTCTCAGAATTGCATGTAATTTCAATGTTAGCATATGTCAATGCTCATATGCTGTATGAATTAACTTGGAATTAGTATGGTACTCAATGAAATTCATGTCATCAATGTATTTAGTCAGATATGTTGTTCTTTATGTTAGTTTCATTTTACTGTACGGGTACTAGTTTTAGTTGAGATGATAAAAGTGCAAGACCTAATCCTTTGCAGCTGGATGTACTCTTCAAGACTAATGTGTAATAAATTACAAATTAGGTATGTCCTTTAAAAACGTATTGAAAAAGGTAAATGTTAACTAAAAACTTGATATATATACACTGCTGCTATTACATTTAGGAAAGTAATGATATATGTGACCCAAACAAAACCTGTTGCTGTGTTACTAGAGCAAGATTGTTTATGGGAGAAAGAATCCTACTGAAGATTGCACATGTAAAGTATTGACTATTGTATATGTACAGCAATTAATTATTGGTAAAACTTATGTGTGTTGAAATAATCACTCCCTCTCAATGTAATGAAGCATCCTGTTTCCCTGTGTGTTGATGTACCTCCTTATGACTAATAGAGTAACTGAAACAAAGCAGTTCTTCAGATCCTGGTAATAGTAGTACTACCACTTTCATAATTTCAGTTAGATAATACAGAAGTTTTCAGCATAAACCAGTCAGATTTTGAGGACGCGTGTTCCAGGCATCAATGAACACTTCATTTATAACACCAGTCTCATAAATATGTTTGAGTCATCATGTGAAAACAATATCAAACAAAAGATAAATGAAAGAAAGATAGGCTGGTCAAATCCTTTTACAGACAGTCCAGAAACTGCTTTTGTTTCCTGCTCTGCAGAGGAAACTCCTCTCTCTATCCTGTTTATGTATAATATTATGTATATGAGAATGCATAAACCCTTCCAAAAAGCATTTATTGTAGAAATCCCTACCACAGTGTATATACATATGACAAAATATATGTCTATATTAGTAGCTGTATTGTGTATTTAACTAACCTCACATCAAAAAATATCCTTTTCAGAACCAAATAAAAACAGCTGAAAGCAAATCTGTATCCTAATGTTGTTGAATAAAAAACATCAATAAGAGGATAATGCACACAGCTGAAAAATGAATATGAACAGCACGTGGATTTTATTTTTTTATTTTTATTACTGTATGAGAAACCTTCCTCTCTGTGTCTTGCTAGAACATCTTCAATTTAAACTAAATGTTCTTGTCCACATATTCTGCAAACCACTGCTTTTTCCTTCATTGTTAGTGCAGCTTAAAGTCTAAAGAAAATTTGTTGTAAATATACATTTAACAGTTTTTTTTTTTTTTTTTTTTTTTTTTTTTTTTTTTTTTTTAATGCACTTGTTCTTACACTGCATTGATGTCATTTACACTTTACTTCATTTTGTAAATAGAAGTGCAGTTCTGTTTCTAAATTAAGGTAAAGTGTAACACCAATGTAGTGTAAGAGCAAGTGGATTTAAAAAAAGGAAAAAAACAGCTGCCAGATGTATATGTACAACAGATTTTCCTTCGGTCTCAGCCTCTACAAACCAAGAAGGAAAATGCAGGGTCTGCAGAATATGTGAATAAGACGCAGAAACACAAACGACCATGGAAGATGCTTTATAAATGAAAGCAAAATGTGTCTGGTGTAATATTCTTTTTAATTAACTGCAATTAGCTTAATCTGGAGAAACCTATAATAATTATTTTTACAGCCACTAATGGAAGATGGTCAAGCAAACAAATGTGTCAAGATATTTCTTTTAGACATTTAAGTTAGGTTAAATGTAAAATGGTTGTAGGAGGTACAGTAATCAGGATATACAAATATATTTTACTGTCCTACGAGGTACTTCAGTGTAATCTGAGAAACAGCCAACAGCCAAGAACTCTCATTGAAAGTCAACCACTTCTTGAGTATTGGTCAACATTTGAGAGAAGAAATACAGCAACTGTGTTATGCTGGTGATCTCTTGTTGCAGTACCACATGAAACACACCATCTGCAGTGATTTTGAGTTGTGCATCCAGTGATGAAAGGGCAAGGCCTACAGCCTGTGAAAGGTCAGATTTAATCTTCTCAAAGACCATTTGCATTTCAGAAGCCCACATCAGGTGTCATTTGCCAGTGGAGTTCTTGCTGCACAGAAACTCAGTCAGAAGCAAGAGTAGTTTGAGCAGCATGTGGGAGATGCCAGGGAAACATCATAGTTCTTGATAGTCCAAGGGGAGAGGGAGGAGATGGATTTATTCCCTTTTCTCTGGTGTGGAGTGTATCCCTGAAGTGTCAATCAAATATCCAACGAAGGTGACACATGATTGTTATACTTGGCATTTATCATTATTAATTATGACACCATGTGCTGCTAACTTGTCCAACATGGTGCATAAATGAATCTCATGTTCATCAAGAGACTGTGAGAAAATTATCACATCACAGGTAAGCATAACGGAAGGATATGTGAAACAGGAGGCCAGGTCCATGCTGTTTTTTATTTTTTTTATTTTTCTCCCCATACTGAACAAATAAAGACCCAAAGAGACCAAATGGTGTGATTACTGCAGTTTTTGGTATATTCTCATCAGCCATAGGTATCTGTAAATAGACCCTTTTACAGTCAACAACACTGAATATAGTGGTACCAGCAACTAAGTGTGTGAAGTGTCATAAGTTCAGTACAGGGTAACTGTCTATTACAGTCTGGATGTTGAGGTACCAATAATCATCACACAACAGCTAAGTATTACCCTTTTTGAGGATGTACGTGATAGGAGAAGCCCAAGCATCATCAGGTGGCCGTACAATACCAGCACGCAAGAGTTCCTCCATGGCACCTTTTGCCATTTTGAGTTTGTGGGAAGGTAGGTAGCAGGGGTAATGGCACATCAGCAGACCAGGGTTGGTGTTGATGTGATGAATGGTACAAATAGTCTGTGGCACATGGGCTGGCATGACATGGGGGCCATGGGCATAACGATAGGAAGCAGGGGAAATGACACTTCAGCAGGCCAGGGTTGGTGTTGATGTGATGAATGGTATAAATAGTCTGTGGCACAAAGGGCTGGCATGACATTGGGGCCAAGGGCATAACAATAGGTGTTATTGAAACACTTGTCAACAGACAACCCTGTCATGGTGGCACTATCAGTAACACTGGATGTGGTTGGGTGAGCAACTGACTAACCTGTTTTAAGGTCAATGTAATGTCTTTATCATTGGGCAGTGGGTGTAGATGTTGCAGAACAGTGAGTTGCTGTCAAGTGTATAAAGCTCAATAACTGTCTCAGTGGTGCATGAGTGGAGAAGGTCATTGGTTACTCATATATCTGAGTTGAAATTCCAGAGTTTGGCATGTGTGGCAGATATCATACAGAGCTCATTTAGAAGTGTCTGACTTTTCAAGATAAGACTGAGAGGTTTCTGTGACTGTGAAGTAGGGGACAGTGATGTATCATTGGCAGGAAGGGAGTCAGTGATCTTGCTGCTGATTGGCCGTTTGCCATTGTGATGCAGGAGCAGGGTGCAGTTCACGTCTGGCAGTAAATGGTAGTATCTGAGGAAGTCAGATCCTAAGACAGGTTCCACCATTTCAGTCACCAAGAACGTCCACGGCATAGGTGACTGGTTGCCGAGATCGAGAGTGAAGGAAGCGGTGACAACCACTGGTATCATAGAGTCATTAGCTCCATGCAATTGCAAGTGTGAAGGTGAAAGTTTAGCAGGAGCAAGAGAGGGTTGGATCATGCTGACGTCAGCTCCTGTCTCGACTAGAAGATAAGAATTCAGTTGTGCATCCTAAACAAAGAGGTGAGAGCCACCTGGTTGTAGCTGACACTTGTGGATGCTATCACAAAGTGGTGATTTGCAGTGGTTTGAAGAGGACAAGTGACCTGCTGCACTGGTGTCAGACCATGACATCAGTCTTGTATGAGCAAGGCTGTCTGCAATATAAGAAGCTGAAGTGAGTGTGGAACCAGCAGAGGTGGTGCCCACGGGCAGTCATAGTGGCTAGCTAACTTGCATTGTTTCACCAGGCAGAAGCACATGGGTGGTAGTCTGCACTGAAGGCATTTGTTTATGTTTGTCAACCAGAAGACTGCACGAAGTAGAAGCAGGTGCCGTCTCGACAAGTTTCAGTGAGTCTTAGTAGACATTGAGTGGCTAGTGTCTGTGCCATAGAAGGTGTACAATAGTGGCCAACACAGGAGCATAGATGGGGCATTGTCTAGCTTGGTTGGGGTCATATATTGTTGATGATGTCGGTGGGGACACTGTCAGCTGTAGTGTGGACACGATGAGAATTAATCAACGAATGGTGCACTGTGAGCACTAGCATTCTGTCAGCCAGGCATACTTTGAAATTTAGTGGAGAGCATCCTTGTAGGTGTACATTGCCATTTGAATGCTCTCTGGCAGTTTTAGTAGCCACCAAGTCCACAGGGCATGAACCAGGAGTAGGCTCAAATAAATTTGCAGGTGAAGCTTGCGCCAAAGCATGGAAGGTGTACTGTGACCAAGTGAGGTTTCACTTATCACTAGATAAAGTTGTTGCTCTGGTGAGTGGGATAGGCATTGAAGCAGAAGTGACTTGACAGTCTTGTACTAGTTTGTTTCTTTGTGGACATCAAGCAGAAAGTCACTAATGAGATCAACGTTATCACAGAGGTGGTTGAGAAGTACCATTTGTCATTGTCCTCAATGACACCTGTAGACTGCACTATGCACTCACCAAGTGTGAACCACAATGTGGGTGAGTCCATGTTCAGTGGAGGATTTTCAGCCAAGCATATGTGGAATGATAAGGGGCCTGGTTATATGAGGCATGCATCATCATGAAGTGAGTGTTGCCCAGCATTGTAGAGATGGCAGGAAGGGAGACATCATGGAGTGGCATGTCTTAAAGTAGTGAAGGGAGATGTGGCACAGTAGGTGCAGCAGGCATGGAAGTATTGGGGTGCAGTGCATTGTAAAGTTGTGAAAAGAAACACAGCACAGTAGCCACGGCAGGTCCGGAAACATTGGGATGGAACATGTCATGATGGAACAAATGTATTTGTGGCGTGTTAGATACAAGCCAAGCATCAAGGTGGGTGTGATTGGTGGTATGTGGTGCATAGTGCTGTTCCACCAGAGCTGCCACGTCCTGTGAGTACGTGGTATGCTCAAGAGGTAATGAATGTGGTAACACAGTTGTGCTAAATCCAAGCATTACACAATTATGCAGGAGTTGCAGTATGATCACATCATGCATTGTGGTGGCAGCTGCAAGCAAATGCAGGGCAGGTGGCACAGATGTGACATCACTCAGGTGATGTGGAAGCAGTTGCAGTGCAGATAATACAGGAGGATGCTACATGAGGATATATCCTGTGTTGGATAGATTGCTTTTATGTCCAGGAAGATCACTCAAACCCATGTTATTCTGTCCAGGAGGCAGTAACTAGTTGAAAACAGTTTGAGCATTGTTTAGCGGGGGCCTTGCTGACCGAATATTGTGTCACTCTGGTGGGTGTCCATATAGTTTTGCAAAACACTGGGAATGGTAATGCACATAGATTCACTGGCCAAAGGAGTTTCCTCATGGAAGCTAAGAGCACAATGTGTACTGATGAATGGAGTGGCAAGAAGCCATTTTTGCATGGAATCACATTTGTTGTTGTAGCAGAATTGCTAGGTAAATAGTGACCTGGCATCATTACAGTGATATCACTGGAAAGGTCACACTGAAAATTTGACACATGTCATTGGCCAGTTTGGTGTGAAGCAGTGTAAGTCTGGTGTTGTAGACATAGAAACAATGGACGCATTGTCATCGGTTCACTACTGACTGTTGAATTGAATACTACACCCAGATTTTGTTGAAATTGTACCAAACTGAGGCATGGAAAGTATGTGGAACTCACAAGCATTGAGAAAGAGATGAAACTGATGTCCCTTGGAGCAAGGAGTGGTTGGACTGGAGGTGGCTGTGGCATTGCAGGACAATGGAATGGTGCAGGAGATTTTACATTTTAAATGGGATGTGGTTAAAATTTCAGTGTCACCATTGTAGGAGGTACAGTATTTGGGATAGTTGTTATGTATAATAACAACTAACAGATTTTAAAATTCTGTACAAATATGTTTTATCATCCTACAAGGTATAAAGCATGTTGTCACAAACATCATTCAGAGTGAACTCCCTGAAATCCAGAAAAGTTAGCTGAGCTACCTCAGGACGGCGATATTGTTCCGGGTGACTCCACGGAGCTACAACCCAACATAGTCAAGCACTGATGTGAAGATCAGATACAGAAAGCAACCATTTGTTATTATTCATAAGATACTTTCTACTTACCCTTGAAATAATGTACCAAATGATTGCAGGAAATATCATTTGAGTTACTGATCCTGGTGATTCTTTAAAAGTAACACTGACACATTATTCATTCATGCACACATTAAGTTCCACAGAAGAGACTTTTGTAAGTGTGGAACCATCACAAACAGTAGTATCTTGGTTTAGCTACTCATAAATCCTGTATTTAACAATTAACTAATGCAAAATACCCTAGTTCTCTTCTAGTATTGCCAACTATACAATGTGGCAGTAACAATACATGTCAAATATGTCACCCTAACTATTAATATTTTTTGCTCTATATAGTCTGAAGACAGGGGTATCTGATACACACTGTGAGACTATTACAACTGTAGCCAGTTACAATGATGGTTTCATGATGCCTTAAAGTTCTACCATACTAAACTTACGATGATTGAGTGATAATTGCTGCATGAAGCTATGATTTTATTAAGCCTTTGATTAGATATTTTCGGAGTGCAAAGCATTCTCATTAAAACTGTCACCAACTCTGTATTTTATCTGTAAGTGTGAATAGACTGACATATTTAACTTAAAAAGTGTCTAATCAGAGTTTGAAGTTTTTTCTTTATGTTTTGCACAAAAAGGTAGACTTTTATTATTTCACTGGAAAATATATGTAAAACCTTTGATTTTCAAAAGACACTTTATCTTTTAATGATGCTGCTTGATTTTTCAATACATTTAAATACTACTTTTTCTAGCAAAAAATGGTGACATGTTAGTAATATTCATAACTTTTTCTAGATAAAAATACAGAAGATCGTGTATGGGACCACTAGTGTTTTATTTTCCACATTAATAGAATGTTTGTTCTGTCACCGAGTCAAAAAAGAGTCTGATAATCCCACTCTAACATTTCCAACCTATGATTCACGCTTAAAAACAATCAACCAAGAGTTGGACCTAATCCTCCATAGCTCTGCTGTTTACACACAGTTGTTGCCTTCTATCTTGCATGTAACTCTTGTACTATTATATTACAGATTATTCTGCCAGTTATACTCAAACACTACATCACTGTCTGAAAATGAAAACACACTCTTTATCCTACCTTCAAGCTTAAGAACAAAAATATAGGAGATTATATATCACTGCTTTCCAAGCACTAGTTCAGGATTAACACTGTCTGCAAAATGTATGTACACCCTTCAAGACAAATAAAACGAGTGGTGCTCTTACTTTTTACAATAATTGTAATAATCATGGTTCTCACATTTTGTGACCAATTTGTCAGTGAATGGTAACTTTGGGGTCCAGCAGCATCTGTGGTCCTGTTGATCATTGGTATGTAGTTCTGCTGTTGTCACATCTGTCACATGACACAAGATACATGCATCATATGAGTGGAACCACTATTAATACATTATAACCACAAATTTGTCCTTTACACAATTGTTCATAAAAATTATATTTATTAAGCAGCTCAGCATTCTGATGAGTGGAAATGTAAAAAAAAGTAGATTATTAGACCAAATAGTTATATCACACTATCATGAATGATGACTTCATATTCTTTTCAGTGTTTAAAATCCCAAAAATGAAGAGCTTTCACAAACAGAAGCAAAGTTGCTTCTTTTGTACTTATAATGTCCAGGTTCTGTTTACTTAACTACTATAACAAGCATAATATTTATGTGACAACACTGACTATTTCAAAGGATAATAGTTATGTAAGTGAATAAACACACTAGAATCACCTAATCTATAAATACTAGTGAATTTATCTGTATGCTTCTTAGGAATTCTGTTGGGGTGGTATTCCATTGCCTTCCCCCCAAAATTTCAGCCATTCCTAACATGGAGACAGTCACTGTTAGCAGCTTTCACTATGAATCGGATGCTGCTCCACCCATTGGTCTGCGGGAGCTATTTGATTTCTCTCCTACAGCCCATATCTGAGAGGCATTCCCGAGCCCCTATTTCACACTTTGTTTCTGAGGGCTATTTATTAAATACTCTCACACGAGGGAACAGAATGGTATTCTGAATTGTAAGCAAGGAATCACTGTGTAATCACAGGCATCTCCATGAGTGGATGGATTATTTTATTCATTACACATGAGCCATGCATGTCCTTTAGTGGCAGGTACATATCTGCATCTAAATAAATTAACATTTTTTAAATAATTTTGCCTGCAGTTCAGGACTCACGTGGATTGAGGTGTTTGTGACATTCTGTCTACCAGTATCATATATGACACATTTTGTGATGAATTATTGACCTATATTCACAATATAAATTTATACATTTAACAGTTTGCATCACAATAATTGGACAAGTACTGAATTAGCATAGTCTCTGCCACATTGCTTTCATAATTTCACAACAAAACTTTACATTATGTATCATTATTATGGAATTTGATGAATTTGTTGAAATTATTTCCATGATAAATTACAGGGTCACATAAGCAATTTCTTCAACTACAAATCTTATAAACTTTACCAAAGAATCATGTGAAATTATGAAGAGTTATTAGACACAATAATACTTTTAATTAATATTTGACTTGCTCTTAATTTACCAATCAAAGTTTGACACTAACATGAATTTGAAATATACAGGTGAGTTGTATTTTGTTGGATATGTGACTTGTCCTCTAGGACCATTTTACAATGGGATCCCAAGAATATTTATATGCTAACAATAATACCATCATTTCAGAATCAGCTAATTACATAATTAAAGGAGATGTGTGACACAAAACTACTTACATATAAAATATCAAACTGATTAAAGATGATACAGTTACAAATACACATATAAACAAAGTTGAATGGTGTTCACACTAACTGAGTACTGTTTGTGACACTGGTATTATAATCCATTGTTGATTTGGTGATGAAAACTGCAGAGTTGATGTAGCTCCATATCATTCTGAATGTGTCACCCCACTCTGCCATGTTGCATTCACCCTCCTAACTCCTTCCACTCAGAGTATTGTGCATAAAAATTATGCAGGAGACTCTGCCAGCGTATGTGTGATGTAAACTAAGAAGTGTATTTAAGAAAAATGTATTTGAGATAATAATGCAAATTACACTTGATGAGATAACAAAAATGTTAAAAAATGTCCAGCAAGTTAGACTGAGTGCACATGTTTGCAAATGAATTAACATGAAAAGGGAAGCTGCTACTCACCATATAGCAGAGATGCTGAGTTGCAGATAGGCACAACAACAACACTCTCACAATTAAAGCTTATGGTCATTAAGGCCTTTGTCAACAATAAACTACACATACACACACACACACACACACACACACACACACACACACACACACACGCACACACGCACACACACTCAAACACAACTCGCACACATGACTGCAGTCTCAGGCAACTGAAACCACATGTGAGCAGCAGTACCAGTGCATGATGGGAGTGGCGACTGGGTGGGGGTAAGGAGGAGGCTGGGGCAGGCTGGGGTGGGGAAGCGGAGAGAGAGTATGGTGGGGGTGGCAGACAGTGAATTGCTGCAGGTTAGAGAGAGAGCAGGGAGAGTTGGGAAGGGTGGGGATAGTGGAATAGGAGAGAAATAAAAAGACTGGGAAGGGGCTGGATGGGTGAGGACAGTGACTAAAGAAGGTTGAGGGCAGGAGGGTAATGGGAATGTAGGATGCATTGCAGGGAAAGTTTCCACCTGTACAATTCAGAAAAGCTGGTGTTGGTGGGAAGGATCCATATGGCATAGGCTGTGAAGCAGTAATTGAAATGAAGGATGACATTGAAATCAATGATATCACATTTGGCAGCGCGTCCAGCAACAGGGTGGTCCACCTGTTCTTGGCCACAGTTTGTAGGAGGCCATTCATGGGGACAGACAGCT
The DNA here is from genome assembly GCF_021461385.2 of Schistocerca piceifrons. Taxonomy (NCBI): domain Eukaryota; kingdom Metazoa; phylum Arthropoda; class Insecta; order Orthoptera; family Acrididae; genus Schistocerca; species Schistocerca piceifrons. The sequence continues at coordinate 658,641,591 of NC_060140.1, forward strand.
TGTGGGTTGTCATGCCTACATAGAATGCATCACTGTGCTTAATTCATAGGCCTGACAACCAACAAGCTGTCTGTCCACATGAATGGCCTCTGACAAACTGTGGCCAAGAAACAAGTGGACCACCCTGTTGCTGAACACGCTGCCAGACATGACAGCCCCCTCCCCACCTCTTCCTGCCCTCTCTCTAACCTGCAACACTTCACTGTCTGCCACCCCCACCACACTATCTCTCCCCCTCCCTGCCCTAGCCTCCTCCTTACCCCCACCAACTCACCACTCCCATCGTGCACTGGTACTGCTGCTCATGTGTGGTTTCAGTTGCCTGAGATTGCAGTCATGTGTGCGGATTGTGTTTGCATGAGTGTGTGTGTGTGTGTTTGTGTGTGTCTGTCATCTGTTGTTGACAAAGGCCTTAATGACCACAAGCTTTAATTGTGAGAGTGTTTTTGTTGTGCCTATCTGTGAATCAGCATCTGGTGAGTAGCAACTTTCCTTTCCATAATATTGTTACATTTCATCCTGGATTTTACATTGTTTGAAATGAATTAACATGATTGGCTTTCATGAAGCAAATATAAATTTGTTTTACATTCCAGGGATGAGTTAAAGTATTTATTTACATAACTCATTTGCAATTACCACTTGAAAAGTCCATTTTTCTCACAGTCTCATGTTTTAGAGTTTTGATCAGTTACTTTAAAGGTCATGTCATTAGGCTACACCTGAAATGACACATATGATCCTCTTTATAAAATTGTAGTCAGGACCTGCACATAATGCTGAAAGAGATATTAACTAAACAGCCAATGCCTAAGTGCAAAATGCTAAGTTATATTAAGCAAAGACAGGATTAATCTAATCTTCTTGACCCTAATTATGGTTATGTCTTATGTCATATGCTAATGTGAAACATTTACACATATTTCATCAATACTGTAATCTTTTTGTCCACAAGGTAGTGCAAATTAGTATTTCCAAAGTTTGTACAGAATGTTCTGGTAACTCAGTGTCATTTGTAACAAAATGAGAAATATAAAATTTGTAAATTCAAAGTAATTAGGGTAAACACTATATGAAGCATTGATGAGCAATAGCGAAACATACATAAATGTTCAAATACTCTAATAATTAGCTAAGTGATTAATCAGTGGCAAAAAATTTGTTTGCAAACTAAAATAAGAACCAGCAATGTCCCTATATATGCAAATGGATACATAATGATAATATGTTCTGGTAAAATACTTGACCATATCAGTGCATTTCATCTCATTATAATCGCTAGTTTCACAGTGTAAATTACTATACAGAATTCACTTATAGTGGCATGTGTGTACTTAATCACGCTGTATCAATATTACGTTTCTGAAGTTACGTTTATCTTCTCCTAAATTCCATAACTGATACTGAAACTCTTTATAGCACAGCTTAATTTTTAAACTACATAAGCTACATTTTGTCTCTACATACAAAGTAAAAGCATATAAGTAGAATTAAATAAAATTATAAATAACAAGTACATGCAAATAGCAGGAGGCTTCCTAATTTCAGATCAATGACTTCAACAAGCAACATTAATTTCTGCTTCAAAGTCATAATTATCATAATTAGATTTGGTGCAGTGTTTGCATATCCAAGTGCAGGTAAAACCATTATTATACCACCATAGTGCATTTTAGTTTCAAATTCTAGCCACAACATTGTCAAGTCTCTGAACATTGTCATGATAGACAACTTCTAATTTTAATCATTGTGTAGTAAAAGTCACTATCATTTAGTCAGTATCCCAAGGCATCATAATCTTTGTCTATATTCCTTTACAATAAGGGTAGTAGTTTAACCATCACTGCAAACTGTCAAAAATTACATAAGTGAAGTCAAAGTCCCTTGATCTGTTCATCATTTAGCAAAATCAGAAGTCCATTAATATTATCTATTCACTGAACAATGTAATGCAGAATAGTCCCTAGCAGAAAATTCTACAAGTAACACAACATAAGCTACAATAAAAGGAAAACTATAAAATATTCACCTTTCAACATCAGACAAATCACAGAATAGCCAAAGTCAGTATGATAGATAAGTGGTAATGTAAGATGTATGTTGCATAGTAGTGACATGTATTAGCATATCGATAGAATAAGATACTTCTAACCAAAAATCATCTGAATCTGCAAACTGCAAAATAGTCATACACCAGGAATAATTTGTCCTTATGTGTAAAAAGTAACTTAATATCTAGTTTAGAATGACAACAATGCTAACATAACTGACACAATTAGGTGTGTAAAACAGTGTTTTAAAAATTTTCTTCCTCATATGTCAGGACAGATTGATATTACTTTTTACTGGCACTAATATTCCTGAGACTTAATTGATTTTGTTTGTTTATTTGCCCCTATAAATCTCTTTTTCAGCACATATATCATACACAGGATGTTGGACAGCAAACCTTCTTATCTGTTGGTTTTTCAAATATCAAACATACATTATTAAAATTTTTATAACAAATTGGATCTATACAGTTAATAACTACAGTTTTTTGAAATACTGTATATTTATAACTTATTTCTACAATTAAAGATACAAATTACATTTTTTCTTGCATGAGATTCTGTGACATCAAATAGTAGCAGTTTTTCAGAAGGTGGGCTGTCACAGACAAGCTCTATAATTCAGGAAGAGATTTTATATGTCTTGGTAATCTGTTGCATAGTTTTGTTCCTGCATGATATACACCTTTTTGGTATAATGTAGTGTTACAATGATTAACATGTATGTCACTATCAGACCTGATACTGTAATCATGGACACTTCTGGTTTGAGAAAAAAACGTTTTCTTTTCTCTGTATAATTTTTTGGACATGCATGATTACTTCCAGTATATGCAGGGAAGGGGTAGGATCTTTAGATCTTTAAAGAAAGGTTTGCTTGGTTTTCTGCTGATCGCTTGTTTCATAATTCTTATAATTGCCTTTTGTTTCCTGAAAACTGTTATTGGCTGGTGTACATTTCCCCAGAAAATGATACCGTACTTCAGTTCTGAATGTGCATGAGCAAAGTGTACAGCCCTAACTGTTTCTGCACTAGTATTGTTACAAAGAATTCTTACTACATAGCTCATTTTTGCTAGTTTTGAATTTAGGGATGTGATATGAATGCTCCATTTAAGATTTTCCTGGATATGAATCCCAAGAAATTTAGTTTCATTGACAGCACTAATGTTTAGGTTATTTATAGATATTACGGGTTGTGTCATATTTTTATTTTGATTGGTGTGGAAATTCATGAGTACCGTTTTTTGGGCATTAACTATTAGCCTGTTTCTGGTAAACCATTCAGACAATCCTTTTGTAATATCTTTTGCAGATGCAGTAAGATTTTCTTCTTTATTCCCTTCAATCAATAGACTGATGTCATCTGCAAACAGTACTGGTTCAGAATCCCTAATGTGTTATGGGAAATCATTAATGTATACCAAAAAAAGAAAGGGACCTAACATGGAGCCCTGTGAAACACCATGATTTAGTCCACATGGCTCTGAAAGGTGTACCTGGAGTTCATTTCCTCCCATGTACTTAATTTCAGTTACCTGAGAGTTATATTCCAAATATGATTTAAGCCATTGATTTGGCACACCTGTTACACCACATCATTCAAGCTTCCTCAGGAGCATAGAATGATCAATCACATCAACAGTTTTTGTTAGGTCCAAGAATAAACCTGAGGTATTTCTGTGGTTGCCCACTGCATTTAAGACATGGTTTATCAGATTGAAAGTGGCTGTTTCAATTGATCACTGTGGTCTGAAGCCACGTTGACACTCAGAAATAATACTATTCTTGTCAAAGAATGTAGTTAGTTTTGAAAGAAACACTTTTTCAATAATTTTAGAAAACCGTGACAGTAGAGAAAAAGGCCTATAGTTACCCATACATAGATGATCACCTTTTTTATATAGGAGTATTAGTTTTGCCATTTTCAGTTGCTGTGGGAAGACACCACATGGTAAGGATGAACCGCACATGTCCAATATAGGCGGAAGTATTTGCCTTGCTGTTATTTTTATAATATAATCTGAAATATCATCAATACCAGTTGAATAATTACTCTTCAGTGAATTTATGGTATTTAGGAGCTCTGTTGGGCCTATTGGACTGAGAAACATGGATATATTATTTATGTCAATAGATGAAAGTGCTTTCCGTGTTGTATTATGTGGATTACCAAATTTTTCCCTCACTAATTTTCCAGCAACAGTTGCATAATAAGAATTGAAACTGTTTGCAACTGCCCTAGGGTCAGTGACATTCTTGCCATCATGTGATATCACAATATTTTTGTGAGTTCACTTCTTTCCCATAAGATCCTGCACAGCTTTCCACCAGGACTTAGTTTTATTGGATGACTTCATAATATATTTGACATTTTCCTTAATTGTTGTCTCTTTTATGACACATTTCAAAACTAGCTTGTATTTTTTGAAATAACATAGAAATTCTGGACTGCTGTCAGTTTTTGACTGCAGAAAAAGTTCCAGCTTCCTTTTACAAGATACTCTAATGCCTGATGTAATCCAAGTTATGAATCTATCTGTGCTTTTGGAAATCACTTTCCTTTGTGGAAAAGCTATGTCAAAGTACTGCTTGAAAATGTTCAAAAAATTTTCCATCTTTTTGTGGTAATAGAGGCACCATATACTTCTCTCCAATATTGCTCGCTGATTAAATACTGGAAGTATTCAATATCTTCCCTACTATAAATGCTTTTATGGATAATATTTTGTACTTTGATCGAAATGTGATTTACAGGTATGGTTAGTATTTGTGAAAGGTGCTCACTACAGCTGGTATAAAAGTTTTCTGATGTACTCTTGTCCATGTTTACACATACCTGATCAGGGAGAGTGACACTAGTTTTTGTTGCATGTGTTGGAGAGCTAACAGTCAGACAAAGATTGTAGGCTTTTATAATATTTAATAACTTTTCCATGTGAGGGCTATGGCTCAGAAAGTCAGTATTAAAATCTCCACATAGTACCACTGTTTCCCAGTTGTCTTAAGTTTGCCTAAAACAAGGCCCAGTTTTTTTTTTGAAAAAAAAAAAACGCTTATGTTGCTAACAGGAGATCTATACACATATAAAATAATAGTTTTTTTCAGATATTAACTCAACAGCTGAGATTTCAAAGTCTCTTTCACAACCAAGTTTGCAAACAGAGGCTATACTCTTACAATCTAAATTTTCTCAAGTCCCCCCAAGTTTTGATTCCATTCTATAAAAGCAGTTTGCAAGTATAAAATGCCATATTTTTAATTACTGAAAATATTCGTTTTGTAACCAATGCCCACAAAAACATAAAACTGAAACATCTTTCCATTCACTATTGACGAGTATATTTATTTCATCAACTTTGTTAACAACTGTACATTCTGGTGTACAATCTTCAGTGTGTATTTGCAATTTAATTCTGAATCACATTTTTTTGTGATACAGTCTACTTCCCTAAAAAATGTCTTTTGCCATTTCCATAAGACATCACATCTTTCTTTATGACCCATTTGGAGAAATGAACAGATCTGACAGAAGAAGATAACTTTGATAGGATGACAGAAAACAAGCAGGTGCAGCTTCAGAAAAAAAAATAGAAAAATAATGCTACATAGCTCACTATACTTAACACAGCTCTTCACCTTGAACCCTTCGTAATGATATTATATAAAATGACGAAAACTTCATTTTAAGTAAATATATTTGGAAAAATTTGCAAATATCACAACTAATATACATTTTTTGTTACTAATGACAAATAGAGTTTAAGTATAATCTCACAACAGTTTCAAACCAACAGAGTAAAATGTTCTTCTGAAGAGCAATGTTTTACTAAATTTATGACCTCCTCACAAAATTATTTTACAACAATAAAACTTTCAGCATAGCATCAGACCAACTCACCATCCACCCTTTGCCCTAAGCCCCCTTGCTCTCCATACCGCTCTAATTATGTTTACTTAATGTGGTGATCATCATTTAAATTCAGCCCCATTCCCAGAGCACTTGGAAGTCAAGGGTTTCTAGCATATGCTTCTCTTCACTGTACATGTTTCTTTGGTGCAGTTTGAGTATGGAAAAAAAAAATAACCTCTGTGAAAAGAATGTAGTGCAACGGTAGTGTCATTATGTGTATTGTATGTATGTGTTTTCTGTAATACATTTATCAGCAGTAATGATGTCTGTGTTTTAATTCAACCCCTCAACCATGCCCATGTGGCAATAATCACTCACTGCACACATAAAAATTAAAACAGTTTGTGGACCCAGAGCATGGGTGTGTTGACCATGTTTGGGCCTGACAAAAATAGCACACCAGGTACAAGAACTGATGAAGATGATGTATCTGACTCTCTACTTTATCTTATGACAAAGGAAACAATTCAGAATGATGGAACCACCTGTGAAGATCGATTGCCTGTGTGCAGCAACAATTTCACAAGGTCAATTCATATTTCTTCACTGAGACAACATCATGAGGCATCGGATGACATGGAACACAGTTTTGGAACTTGTTATGATGAGCTGAATGTGGAGAAAAAGAAGAAGAATGAGAGGGCCTTGTCCATGAGTCTAATGCTGGTTGAAGGGTGCTATCTGGATATGATTGGCACTCTAATACTAATGAAGGAAGCATGGGAGAAACTAGAAAAAATCACTGCAACAAGAGCCTATCTGAGATGAGGTTCTTAGTCAATATGAAGGAAGAAGATTATATGACTATGGATGACTTTGTAATGAAGATCCTGGCTGCCAATAGATTAGGGAAGCAAGGTGGGCTTTACCTTTGATGACAAAATAGTTGCAGGCTTCATGCTTCTAGAACTGTCATTTGAGAAGTATGATGGCCTCATTAAACATTCCAAAAGGGATGAAGGCAGACTGCCCACAGACCTCATCTTCAACAGACTAGAACTAGAAGAGAAGTGCTTGGAGCCAGATTTGAAGTCCACCAAGAGCTAAGAAGTAGCCAAAGCACAACGTGGAGTTTATAAATAACACAAGTTTAGCTAGAGCCAATACAGACATCATAAACAAAACCAAGAAGGTGAGAAGAATGCAGCTAGAAGAAACAGACTATGTTTCTCTGGTGGTGAAGCAGATCACGTTATCAAGGAGTGCCCACATTTCCATGGAAAACAAGAAGGGGTTGCACCAAGCAATCTGAATGTTCCCAAGAAATCAGCATACAGGGCTAGTGGATGCAAGCTCAACAGTACTAAGAATTATCCAAAGACTGAAGACCCATGCACAAAGGAAGATGATGAAATAGTGGCCATGACAGTGAGCAAAATTGGAGGAGGCACTGATGGAAAGCTGTGGGATTCAGAAGCACCACATGATATGACTAGTCACCAAAAGATACTACACGAATTAGAGATGGGTAGCTTTGGAGAAGAGAAACTGGCTGAAGGGGAAGTTACAAATGTTGTAATTATGTTTACTTAATGTGGTGACCATCATTCATTCAAATTCAGTGCCATTCCCAGAGCACTGAGAAGCCAAGGGTTTCTAATGTATGCTTCACTTCATTGTATGTGCTTCTTTTCTGCAGTTCAAGTAGGGTTCAAGAAAAGAAAATGTCTCTTTGAAAAGACTGTTGTGTGATAGAAGAGCCATTATGTGTATTCTATGTGCTGGCAATCCAGAGAAGAAGATCAGCTGAGCAGATCAAGTAAGTCAACTGATGTGAGAGAGGTGTGAATTTTGCTTGAAATTCAATATTGCACCACACTCCAGGTTGTCTAAAGCATTAGGACGTGGTGACCAGTGAAAAGGACTTGAAAAAAGAAATGGGAATTTTGAGAGGAAATCGAAGCAGAAGATATGAGTGTTGCACAGCAAACAGGTATAACAAGACAGGAGAACTGTTTCACTGAATTGGATTCTGTCTAAAAAGTTCAAATGGTGAAAATTAATAAACACAACACAGTGAAAGACATACAAAAGTAATAACATTAAAAGAACAGAAAGGAGACCTCCACATATTAGACTAAGAAGAAATACAATGACAATAATTCATCGAAGAAGATACGGTGTGGGGAGTAAGCGGCTCTCACTCACATCGCAGGGACGCAGACATGGAAACCAGTCTAAGTCTGATGATGCTAGCACCAGTCGCTGATCACCAGTGCTGATTCCACATATGTTCACCAACGCCAATGCAGAAGCCAACATTTGACACCGCTGGTACCAGTGCAGTTCACCAGTGCTGATTATGCATTCACTCACTAATGCAGCTAGAGCTCTACACCGGGTGAGCACAAAACAATAATTGTATGAGTGTAAAGTTAAAGAAGCTGTTGAATAATAGACTGTTAATATAGTTATTATACTCAGTGTAGAATTTTCTTATGATCACTAGATCAAAAACTAAGGGAAACATGGATAAAGCACAGAGAATTGGGGAAACTTCAGTACCAGCCATGCCAATTAAAGTGATGCCAGGCAGAGATGTCAGTCGACGCAGAAGTACAGAGGCAAAGATGTTGTTGAATGACAGGTGAGGTATCAGCGGCTGTACTTCCGCCTCGACTGACATCTATGCCCAAATTCTTTGCCTTTACATATGTCTGCATGTGTCTGTATATGTGCGGATGGATATGTGTGTGTGTGCGTGTATACCTGTCTTTTTTTCCCCATAAGGTAAGTCTTTCCGCACCCGGGATAGGAATGACTCCTTACCCTCTCCCTTAAAACCCACAACATTTCGTCTTTCCCTCTCCTTCCCTCTTTCTTGATGAAGCCACTGTTGGTTGTGAAAGCTTGAATTTTGCGTGTGTGTTTGTGTTTGTTTATGTGTCTATTAACATACCAATGTTTTCGTTTGGTAAGTTACATCATCTTTGTTTTTAGATATATTTTTCCCATGTGGAATGTTTCCCTTTATTATATTTATATCAACTAAATGATAAGATAGATGACCAGGGTGCTTCTTTGAGAAGTTAAATAAGTGCAACTTTAAATGCCAAACTAGAAGCCCAGAGCTTACAGTTAAAAGAAACTTTAAATTCTCGGCTGGATGATCAAAATACAACTTTAAATGCTCAGAGTCTTAAATTAGATTCAGGGAATACTCAATTAAATAATAAATTGGATGTTCAGAATGAAACTTTAGGATTGTTAAGCGCTAAGGTAGATTCACAAAGTAAAGACTTTAGTAATTTATGTGAAGGTATGGGAAATTTGAAGACTGAATTTGATGCTTTAACTACTAAAGTAAAAATTTTAAAATAGATTTGAAAGAGGAATTAACTAGTTCATTAAGCAGCCATGTAAACCAACTGTTCACTGACTATAGTCAGACACAGAGTAACCAATTTCAGGACTTAGCTATAAAGTTAGAATTGGATATTGAAGATAAATAAAATAATGTAGGAGCTGAACTTGGTGAAAAATTAGGATCATTTCAAAGTGTAGGTAATGTTACATTTGATGCTGTAATACGCAGATCACACACTTTAAAAGAGAATGTTGTGAAGCAGGACAAGTTATTACCAATAGTCCAATCTCAAATTGCAGGGATCAGTTCTTGAGTAGATAATGTGGAACGAAACTTTAAAGAGAAACTAGCAGCTTCAGATATGATAAATGTAAGTAGCCTGGAGGAACAGGTAGAGGAAATGGTAGACCGAAAAGTGGCCACGAGAGTAACCTCTGACATGTCTCCAAATCTGTCTTCTGAACTTGTCGATACCAAGAGAGGTATAGATGATTTATGGAAGGAATTCAAATTTATCCAGGATAGAGTAGAAAATAGAATAACTTTACCTCATGTTATGACACCAAGTCAAGTGGTGATTGTTTTGTTGTGGGGAGACTTTCACTTGCTCAAGTGAGATTAAGATCAGATCCATGGGATCTGGGTGGAGTCACATCTGTCTCCCATGGACGTTAACATTCTGTGTTAATGGGTGGAGTGATGACCATTGGATGCTGAGTTGTTTTCAGTGTTTCTTCAGTAAAAAAAAATTTCCTGTACCGAATTCCCTCAACTTCTTACACTATCCCACTACCCCCTACTTCCTACACTATCCTATCATCCCCTGCTTACAGTTTAATAGAGAAACATACCAGCAAAGAATTGTGATTATGTCACCCACAACTGCTCCTGGTATGTGACTGTGTCATCCTCAGTTGTTAGAGAGCTGTGCCTGCTAGGAATTTTAATTGTGTCATCCTCGGTTATTCCAGGGGGTGCCCCTACCTGTACTCAGGCCACATCCCATCTTATCCCAACTTATTCTGACTTGCTAGGCAGCGACACGAGATGTGAATTGGTGCGTACATTACCCCTGAGGTAAGATAGACTAAATCTGCCTAGCCAGCCTGTCTCTCCCCATACTCATATAGTTAGGTTTTATTTTTGCCTGAATTAGTCTTTGTAAGTAATCGCTTCACCAGTGTTCTGTGCAAATCTGTGGACAGAAGTCTGGGTGAAGTCAACATCATTAAATCTATTAATATGAGTGAGTACAAAAAAAAGAACCATACCTGGCACATAACTTTTGAGATAATTTCCGAAATCGTGAGAATACCATTCTCATACTGAATGTAAGGTAATCGAGTTAAAGTCATTGAAGCAGAATTTGCCTAGGAAACTGAATAGAATATATAATTTTATACTTGATACAGAATATTTTATACCTTTTATGTGATGTGATGTAAATGGAAGGGTTTGTATAAGTTTTGGAAGGGGTGGGTATTGTAGATTAAAACATGATTTACACCAATATATAAATCATGGCTAACCCAGAACACACACCACACCTTGCAAACAAGTGTGACTGATTGTTCACCATTTGCCATTCCATAGGGGTTGCTAAGGTTTTCTTTGGGAACTTCAAGGTTGAAGGTGAGAATGTCCATTCTGTAGGAGACAATTGAACACCATACACCCTCTGGCTTCTCACTCAGGTACTGGTGAGGTAGGGATCCTGGGGAAGGGGGATGGGAAGGGTTTCCTGTCTTTGGGGTTATCTTCTTTCTCTTCTTCAATCTTAGCACCCATTTCTATTTTTTCCTTTCTTACTTCTCTTTTGAGTACCTGCCTATTTTTCCCTTTTTCCATATTCATCTACTTCTATCACAAAAATCCTCCATATTCTCCATGGTTTCCAATAACCTACAACTTATCTCCAGATAAGAAGACTGAAGAATCAGGCTGCACAAACACACATCACCACACACAAAGATATACGAGTATGCTAACAATGAAACTACTAACTAGAAACCTGTCAAGAGGTATGAACCATCAAGTACTGTAGGGGGAAAGTATGTGTTCATCAGGAAATATGCACACATTGTTGTTTATTGTGAAGTTCTAAATCACATGTATATATAGGAAAATATATATACACATATGAGCAATATGATGATTTCATATCACATATATACTTAAGTATATGTAAACCATGATAATTCTACATCAGGTACACAAAAGAAGGAAGCATGAGTAATTAAGGAGAACATAGGCCAGAGAGGAATTGATTGTGATAATTATTAAGGAATGTCAGTCTAACAAATATTCTGATGATTTGTAGGATAGTTGGACTCTCATAACCTAAGTAAACATATTATATATTGAACAATATAGATAGACATAATATCTACTAAGAATTGAAGTATAGGTAAACATAGTGTCTATTAAGAGAAGTTGAAGTGTAAAGGAGGACTCTAGGGTATTAAATGAAGTATTAAGAACTGAGTGTGAAGTGTAAAATAGATTTTTATTTTTACCAGGAAATATTTAATTATAGTGTACATAAGGAAAGGGTGGCGTACCTGGCATTTGTTAAGGATATAGGGCAGGCGTACCTACATGGAGATAGGATGACCTGTGGCCTGATGAATAGGGATGTTTTAACAAGGGGCGTAACCTACCAAAATGGAAGGAGTAAGTGCACTCATAGGGTCAACTCACCTGTAAGATATAGGTACTGGTCCTAGGGGAAGTCATATATTTTGTAGAAATTGTTCTGGTGAGTTTGAATTCTATGTTCCACTAGCATTATTATGATTTATGTGAGTTTACAAGGGTCGAAAAGAACACTTTCATTTGGCTAGAGTTCCTCCAGATTACAAACAGTCTATAATTAATGAGACTATCAAGTACTAAAGAAGCAGTACAAAGAATCAGAATAAAGAGTAACATACCCAAGTGTCATGAACACCTGGAGCTTATGATTGGAAACCAAAGGTTTAGGCCCCACAACTCCTAGATATAAAAGAATTGACTCCAACATTGAGTGAAATACTCCCATCTTATAATGAAAGTAAAGAGAAAAAAGAAAAGCTAAATAGTATTAAAAGGGTTATACACAGATTAAAAAAGTGGAATGCATACATTTGAAATATGAATTGTTATTATATGTCATACTAATGTACATAATGAGTATGTATACAATATCGTGTGTTCAAGCTGAGGGGATGGGTATGTAGTGCTTCGAGAATTTACATGTAAATTCAAGAACCACTCATCCTACTACCATCTCGAACACATGATATTTTAAAAATAAGTGTGAGAGAACGTACATACTGAGCGACACATGTTTGTGTGTGCAGGCTGGAAGGAGTCACTAGCACAAGCTAGATGTGACAGTCCAATGGCATCGACAAGTGTTTGCCGCTCGTGACACAGAAGCTGTATTGGAAAAACAAGCAGTGTTTATGTATCTTATGGTATTTTATATCATTGACTATTGTAACAAGGAAAAAGAGGAACAGCTGAAACATTGTTAGTTAAAATTCATGTATTAGACTTGAGAGAAGTAGGACATGTGCATAACTGCTGCTGGTTATTAAGCCAACTATATTGTAAATGTATTCTAATCACATCTGACGTGAGATGAGTGAGTTGACTTGCACAAGTTTGAATATTTATGTGTGGGAAATATTGAATGTGTTCTTTGTAGAAGTTGGAATACACTATGACTGAGTTAAAAGTATTTTTCAAGTACCAAATTATTTCAAAAATAGAGAGAGAGAGTCTTATAAATTCTTGTAACCAGCATTATTCTTCGGAGAAGAAGGTTTTGGAGATCGATGGAGCTGGCAATCCAGAGAAAAAGATTGGCTGTGCAGATCAAGTAAGTCAACTGATGTGACAGAGTTGTGAATTTTGCTTGCGATCCAACATCACACCGCTTCTTATTGTCAACTACGTTAGACTGACAAAGATGATGTATCTGACTTCCTGCCTTAGGTGATGATGATGAAGGAAACAATTCAGATTGATGGAACAACCTGTGAAGATTGATTGCCTGTGCAGCAATAAATATTTTGTGAGGTCAGTTAATGTTCATTTACTGAGACCACACCATGAGGCATGGGATACCATAGAACCTGCATTTGTGACATGTTACAATCAGTTGGATGTGGAGAAAAAGAAGAAAAATGGGAGGGTCTTGTCCTTCATTCAAATGCTAATTAAAGACAGCTACCTGGAGATGATTGGCTCTCTAAAACAAGCAAAGGAAGGGTGGGAGAAACTGGAAAAAATACACTGCTACAATGGCTTATGTAACACTATATCCAAGATGAGGGACTTAGTAAATATGAAGTAGTTCAGTAAGAGTGAGAAGAAGACAAAGCATACGCAGAAAAAGGTGGAGGTAATAAGCAACCAAAGTTTTGCTGGAACCACTACAAACATCATAAACAAAACCAAGAAGCTGAGAAACTGCAGCCAGCAAAAACAGATCATGTTTCTCCTTTGGTGAAGCAGATCACATTACCAAGGAGTTCCCACATTTACAAGGAAAACAAGAAGGAGGTGCACGAAGAAAGCTGAAAGTTCCCAAGAAATCTGTATACAGAGCAAGTGGGTGCAAGCTCAACGGTGCTAAGAATTATCCAAACAGTGAAGACTCAAGTGCAAATGCAAAAGAAGGTGATGAAATAATGAACCTGAGAGTGAGCAAAAATGGAGGAGCTGCTGGGTTCTGTATTCAGAAGCATCACATCATATGGCCACTCACCAATAGATATTACAGGACTTAGAGATGAGTAACTTTGGAGGAGTGAAACTGGTTGATGGGAAAGTTACTAAAGTGAGTATTACGGCAAGTGTTGTCATGAAGGCAGAAAAGTCATGTGGGTGTAAATCAGTTCAATTAACAGAAGTGTTTCTGATTAAAGAACTGGATGGGACATTGTTCTCTGTTAAACAAATGGACAAGAAAGGAATGTACATTAGATTTGAAAATGGTGATGATAATGTGTCTATTAGTGAGAAGGAAGTGTTGAGGGAAGATCATCAGCCTGTAACATCTATTCAGTGCACTGTGAATATTACAAATTGAATAACAATATAGTGATGCTCCACAATGACAAAACACATCAACTAGTGGAAAATGAAGCAGTCACCAGAGAGGCAGAAATTTTGTGGCACCAAAGTCTTGAAACCAGAGAAGCTGTATCCAAAGTATAAAGAAAAATGTGAAGTGTGTGAAGAGAGAGAGAGAGAGAGAGAGAGAGAGAGAGAGAGAGAGAGAGAGAGAGTGTGTGTGTGTGTGTGTGTGTGTGTGTGTGTGTGTGTGTGTGTGTGCAAGAAAAAATGAAAAAAACAGCCTTTCAAACCAAGCTAAACTAGCACTAAAAGTGTTCAGGAACTGGGACATAGTGATGTGAGCTATATTGTATTAGACAGACCTTGGCTGGAGCACATTCATATGCTGCTTACCTGGATTATCACTCAAGATATTTGCAAGTAAAAGTTCTAAAGCATAAAAGTGATGTGTTTGACTCTTTTGTGGAGTTTGAGGGACATGCAGAGTTTGTGACAGGAGGGAAACTGCAAAATTTTCAATCAAACAATTGGACTGAGTACATCAACAGCAAATTTGAACAGCTGTTCGAGAAAGAGGGCATATTACATCATAAAAGCACAGTTTACTCCCCCTCACTCAATGAAGAAGCCAAGCACCTCAATCAAACACTTATATCCATTGTGAGGTGTCTACTATTCCACGGTGGTTTTCCCAACACCTTTTGAGGAGAAGCCCTGATGTTGGCCTGCTACATCCAAAATAGATGCACAAGAAGATCCCTTGGTGGAAAACTCCCATATTAAGGGAGGAAGCAGAAAGAACTTATTAAAGAAGACTTGAAAACAGTCAAAGTGTTTGGCTGCAATGCTTAGACAACCATGTTGACATATAAGAAACTTGGGGAATGGGCAGAAGAATGTGTTTATCTTGGAATAGAAGAAGAATCAAATGCATATTGTCCGTGGAGCCTTAGAAAAGAAAAATCCTTTTGAGAAAATATGCCATCTTTGGCAAGAGAATATTCCCTCTGAAGGCTATAGGCTACAGTAAACAAAGATCTATCAACAGGTGGCAACAACATAGCACCTAGCAGTGCAGAACTGGTAGCAGATGACATGGTTGAGTCAACAGCTGTTCAAGGAGATGTGGGCCAATCCAGGGTCAGAAAAGAAGATGGATACAATACTGAAGGCAGTGTAGTTACCAGCACTGAAGATAGTGATGTGTGTGAGGAGTGTGACCCCATGTTGGACAGTGAAATTTCTAGTCCAAATAGTAAAGTAAGTTTATTATGGTATTTGGGTGTGGTGAAAGCAAAAACGTGTGGTTGGTGTCTCTCTGTATGTGTGTTTCCTACCATGTGTCAAGTGAATCCATTTGATCCAGTGCCAGTAGAAGAGGTTTTAGCCTCAGATCACAGGGACAAGTAGTGTACAGCCATGGAGCCAGGGTCAGTTAGGCTAAAATGTCATAATATGTGGCAACTTGTCAACAGATCTAAACTGATCGTGTTATGGGAAGTAAGTGGGTGTCAATTAAAAAGAGAAACAAAGAAGGTGAGACTGCTAAATTTAAAGTGAGGGTAGTAGCTCTGGGCTACAGCCAGATGTTTGGAGTAGATTATTGGGAAAGCTACAGCCCAGTAATGAGATGGAGGATTGTGACAGCAATTGCAGTACTCAGAGGATGGAAAATCAAACACATTGTTGTAGAATCTGCTTCTCTCAGTGGACCCATCCATGGCATTGTTTTCATGGGGCAACTAAAATTATTTAGCATGGGGAATAAAGCGTGTTTATTGAATAAGGGCTTTTGAGGGCTTTACAAAGCAGGTAAGTATTGGAATGATTTTTTTTTCTGCTCTGTGATGAGAAAGTTAGGTTTGAAATAATGTGAAAAGATACCTTGTGTATTCTTCTCTAGTCATTTAATCATTGGGTTTCATGTTGACAATGTTGTAATAGATGAGGAAGAGAGAATTGAAAAACTCAAGAATGTTTTGAAATCTCTCATTAACATTAAAAAAATGAATGGCATGTTGTTTAATTTAAGATTTAAGACTGAGCAGTTTCAAGGGTAGGTGAAATTAAAACAAACTGGTTATATTCAGCAGTCATAGAGAAAGTTGAAAATGCATGACTGCAAGGATATGCTGCACCATGTAATCACAAACATTTTGGTGAAGATGAGATTGATAATTCATTTGACCAAAAATTGTACCAAAAGATTCTGAGTTGTGTGTTGAATGTATTCACATGCACTCAATCTGATACTGCCTTTATTGCAGGAAGATTGTGTCAGTTCAGTTCTAAGCCAAGTGTTTCTCATTGGGCCAGAGTAAAAAGGGTGTCCCATTACCTGCAGCAAACTTAAGACTTGAGCTTATATTTCAATGCCAGTTGATCTGATCCAAGTGCATTCAGTGTTGCTGACTGAGCAAATGATCCAGCTGAAAGCAAATCTATAACAGGATACACAATTTTGTTAGCTGGAGCAGCTGGAAAAGTAAAAGGCAATCCACTGCAGCCACCTCCACAGCAGAGGCTGAACATATTGCAATGATCAACAATGTAAATGGTTTATAGATTTTTAAAATGAGATTAAGTGTTCTAAGTTTGTAAGACTACTCCTGCAGGTCAATGCTAACAACACAGATGCACTGAGATCACCAAGAAAGAGGGTGTACCAGAAATAATCAAACATTACAGAGTGCACTATCATAAAGTCAAGTGTTAGCAGTATTAAAACTGAGAGATCTTAGAATTAAAATAAGCATTATTTCATGCTGGGCTACCTACCAGTTAAATTTTGTCTCATATGTGTACTTATGTTTAACGTATTTTTGCAATTTGAAACAGGTAAGTTATTTTCTTATGATGCCCACTGAGGGGAAGTGTAAGAATGTATACATAACATGGTGACCACCATTCGTATTCAGTGCCATTTCCATGGTACTTGGAAGCCAAGAGTTTCTAGAGCATGCTTCTCTTCTCTGTATGTGCTTTTTTGGTGCAGTTCAAATAGTGTGAAGGAAAAAAGAAATAAAAGAAGAAGAAAAAGAAGACCAAAAAACAGAAAAAAAAGCATCTCTGTGAAGAGAATGTAGTGTGAGGGTAGTGCCATTCTGTGTATTGTATGTGTGTGTTTTCTGTAATACATTTACCACAGTGATGATGTGTTTGTTTTAATTCAACTGCCCACCTAAGTCCATGGGTCAATTTTCATTGTATATGCAGAAATTACAACAATACTATTTCCATTGTCCCAAGACATATTTTAACACAAAACCATCAAATATGACCTACAAAACTATTACATAACAGTCAGAACCACAATAAACACATTACAAACTTTCATCATATTCCTGCAACAAATACATACTATATGATACAACTGAACATGACACAACACAATTCAGAATAAAATTCCTTAACAATGACATCAGCTTCCAGATTTTCTTCATCAACCTGTTACCTATTGTAACATGTTTTTCATGACACACATTACAAACCAAATATTGGGAACATGAAATGTTACGATTTAGAAGTAGCTTTCTTTATTAATGATTCTGAAACCATGAGTTTTAAATATTTCAAGTGTCCTAGTTTTCTTCACACTGGTGAATCAGACTTCATATGTAACAAAGGAAGTAGGCTCGATATAATTTCTACAATTAGTAGTTATATCATTGACTTAGCCCTTATGATAATGAAACAGATCACATCCAAGGCAGATAATGCTGATCATGAAACAAAATTCACTAACACATCCAAAGGATGGGCTATTAAAAATACATATATTGCATTAGTGTCAGAAAAAATGAAAAGTATAATATGATATATCCATTTGACAGAAATTTCTTTTATCATAAATAACTTACATATTGCACACACCCACACAAACAGAGATTAGGAGGAGAACAGATAAGAGAGTAACATGAGAAAGAAAAAAGATCTATTTGACACAGATATTTCCTTTGCATAACTTTCAACATCGGTATTTCAAGTTCATGTATTATGTGAGTCTCCCACTTATCATAAAAGAAAATGTGAGGTTTCAGCAAACCATAACAACTGTCCATATAAAACAATTTACAAAAAAATTAATGTGTCCTTTCACTGCACCCTTGGTTAAATGATAAAAATGGTTTAAATATTTTATTTCTCTTCACTCCACAGTACAAAAATATTCTGCCATAGAGTATTTATTCTCATATTACAACCATCCAGCTAATGTTCAGCATTTTCAATCCCTTCCCAAGACACTTTTTAATATTTATCCAGTTCTCTCAAAATATTACTCATATAAAGGGCATTTGAAAAGTCCGTGCAAAGTCCTAGAGATGGCACCACCAGCATGTATCGAGGTCATGTTTAGTTAGTAGCATCATTGGAAGGAACACACTTCAAATTTAAGCCATATTAGTCTATTTCTTTGTGTTTGGCATTCGTGTGAATCAAGGAAGGCGAGTGATTGTCAAAAAATGGACGAAAAATAATTTCGTGTGGTGATTAAACATTACTTTATGAAAGGTAAAATGTCTCAGGAGACTAAAGAGAAGCTTGATAAACATTGCAGTGACTCTGCACCTTCGATTAGAACAGTTTGTAAGTGGTTTCAAAATTTTTGAAGTGGCCATATGGGTACAAGTGATGCTGAACGTTCTTGACGTCCTGTGGAGGTTACGACTCCAGAAATCATTGATAAAATCCATGATATGTCGATTGATGACAGAAGAGTTAAGCTGCATGAGGTTGCTAGTGCTGTGGGCATCTTGAGTGAATGGGTACATAATATTTTGCATAAACATTTGGACATAAGAAAGCTATCCACAAGATGGGTTCCACGATTGCTCATGCTTGACCAAAAACAGAATCATGTGAAGTGTTGCAAGGATGGTTTGCAACTGTTCAGGAAGAATCTGCAGGACTTTAAGCATCATTTCGTCACTGTGGATGAAACATGGATACATTACTATACTCCTGAGACCAAACAACAATCTAAACAATAGGTTACCAAGGAGAATCTGCACCAAAAGAAACGAAGACCATTCCTTCGGCCAGAAAGGTTATGGGGACTGTCTTTTGTGAGTCACAGGGGATAATCCTCATCAACTATCTGTAAAAGAGTAAAACTATTATTGCAGGTGCATATTATTCATTGTTATTGGACCATTTGAAAACCGAGCTGCAAGAAAAACACTGGCGATTGGACCGCAAAAAAGTCCTTTTCCATTACGACAATGTACCAGCACACACCTCAGCAGTTGTGGTCACAAAACTATTGGAAATAGGTTTCCAACTCGTTTCACATCCCCCCTATTCTCCAGACTTGGCTCCCTTGGACTACTACTTGTTCCCCAATTTGAAGAAATGGCAGGCAGGACAAAGATTTTATTCAAATGAAGAGGTGATTGCAGCAACTAACAGCTATTTTGCAGACTTGGACAGTTCCTATTATTTGTAAGGAATCAACAAATTAGAACAGTGTTGGATGAAGTTTATAAGTCTAAAAGGAGACTAAGTCAAAAAATAAAAAAGGTTTACCCCAAACACATAAGTAGTTTTTATTTTTGCACGGACTTTTCAAATGCCCCTCATATGAAGAAGCTCTCACTTATTGCAATTTTTGTAAATTATACAGGTGGTCTGAAAAAAATAATTTTTTCTCTCTAAACATCATCCATTACAACATGCAATCAGGACAACAGACAAAAGTGGTTAAAATTTTAAATTTCAGCTTACAGTCATCTGCTCATAATAAAATTCGTATCAATGGTTCACTTTTTCAGATTATTTATATTCAGAAGCTGATTGCAAAACAGCAACATGACAATAGTAAACTAAAATGTGTTGTTCCTGCACTTCCTTTAATTATTTCGATACAAATGCTCTCAAATACAACACAAAAGTTTCCAAATTTACTTGAAATTCTGTAAGAAGGTGCAACAGTTTCTCTGAAACAAACAATATTTAGTCCCATAATTACTCTAAACTCAGGTAGTACATAATCACAATGTGTCTGCAGATCTCATTTCATGTTAAAACATTTTCATTACATTTGCAGAATGGTTTACAAAATGAGCTAAAATAAATCTACATTAATATCTTTGAATTGAGGACAAAAATTTAAAGCATATCTCTTGCCATGTCATACAAAATATTTTTCATGAAACAGTGAAAGATATAATCCCTTTCAGAATTACTCATTACTTAAACACGTATACAAATAGATTTTCAATTGCAACAGTTATGATGTTACCTGCATTTTCTCGATGATCAAAGACTCATAGAATTGCTGTAAATTAATTTCTAGAAACTGTGTTAATGCCATACATTACACAGATTTTCATGTAAAGTGGATTTTTTCACATTTGTTATCACCATGAACTTTACAGTGACCAAATCCAGATTCACATCAAAAGTTATAATTCTTCAAATTTCTTCTTAGTCAACTCTCTTTTCTTTCTCTTGCAAAGTCTGTTAGCTCTTCTCCTTAATTCTGTGTATTGTTCCACATTATTCTGGTTTATCTCTGTAGCACTTTCATTCTTGCCCTGGTCTTTTCTACATCTACATCTACATCTACGTTGATACTCCGCAAGCCACCCAACGGTGTGTGGCGGAGGGCACTTTACGTGCCACTGTCATTACCTCCCTTTCCTGTTCCAGTCGCATATGGTTCGCGGGAAGAACGACTGTCTGAAAGCCTCCGTGCGCGCTCTAATCTCTCTAATTTTACATTCGTGATCTCCTCGGGAAGTATAAGTAGGGGGAAGCAATATATTCGATACCTCATCCAGAAACGCACCCTCTCGAAACCTGGCGAGCAAGCTACACCGCGATGCAGAGCGCCTCTCTTGCAGAGTCTGCCACTTGAGTTTATTAAACATCTCCGTAATGCTATCACGGTTACCAAATAACCCAGTGACGAAACGCGCCGCTCTTCTTTGGATCTTCTCTATCTCCTCCGTCAACCCGACCTGGTACGGATCCCACACTGATGAGCAATACTCAAGAATAGGTCGAACGAGTGTTTTGTAAGCCACCTCCTTTGTTGATGGACTACATTTTCTAAGCACTCTCCCAATGAATCTCAACCTGGTACCTGCCTTACCAACAATTAATTTTATATGATCATTCCACTTCAAATCGTTCCGTACGCATACTCCCAGATATTTTACAGAAGTAACTGCTACCAGTGTTTGTTCCGCTATCATATAATCATACAATAAAGGATCCTTCTTTCTATGTATTCGCAATACATTACATTTGTCTATGTTAAGGGTCAGTTGCCACTCCCTGCACCAAGTGCCTATCCTCTGCAGATCTTCCTGTATTTCGCTACAATTTTCTAATGCAGCAACTTCTCTGTATACTACAGTATCATCCGCGAAAAGCCGCATGGAACTTCCGACACTGTCTACTAAGTCATTTATATATATTGTGAAAAGCAATGGTCCCATAACACTCCCCTGTGGCACGCCAGAGGTTACTTTAACGTCTGTAGACGTCTCTCCATTGATAACAACATGCTGTGTTCTGTTTGCTAAAAACTCTTCAATCCAGCCACACAGCTGGTCTGATATTCCGTAGGCTCTTACTTTGTTTATCAGGCGACAGTGCGGAACTGTATCGAACGCCTTCCGGAAGTCAAGAAAAATAGCATCTACCTGGGAGCCTGTATCTAATATTTTCTGGGTCTCATGAACAAATAAGGCGAGTTGGGTCTCACACGATCGCTGTTTCCGGAATCCATGTTGATTCCTACATAGTAGATTCTGGGTTTCCAGAAATGACATGATACGCGAGCAAAAAACATGTTCTAAAATTCTACAAGAGATCGACGTAAGAGATATAGGTCTATAGTTTTGCGCATCTGCTCGACGACCCTTCTTGAAGACTGGGACTATCTGTGCTCTTTTCCAATCATTTGGAACCCTCCGTTCCTCTAGAGACTTGCGGTACACGGCTGTTAGAAGGGGGGCAAGTTCTTTCGCGTACTCTGTGTAGAATCGAATTGGTATCCCGTCAGGTCCAGTGGACTTTCCTCTATTGAGTGATTCCAGTTGCTTTTCTATTCCTTGGACACTTATTTCGATGCCAGCCATTTTTTCGTTTGTGCGAGGATTTAGAGAAGGAACTGCAGTGCAGTCTTCCTCTGTGAAACAGCTTTGGAAAAAGGTGTTTAGTATTTCAGCTTTACGCGTGTCATCCTCTGTTTCAATGCCATCATCATCCCGTAGTGTCTGGATATGCTGTTTCGAGCCACTTACTGATTTAACGTAAGACCAGAACTTCCTAGGATTTTCTGTCAAGTCGGTACATAGAATTTTACTTTCGAATTCAATGAACGCTTCACGCATAGCCCTCCTTACGCTAACTTTGACATCGTTTAGCTTCTGTTTGTCTGAGAGGTTTTGGCTGCGTTTAAACTTGGAGTGGAGCTCTCTTTGCTTTCGCAGTAGTTTCCTAACTTTGTTGTTGTACCACGGTGGGTTTTTCCCGTCCCTCACAGTTTTACTCGGCACGTACCTGTCTAAAACGCATTTTACGATTGCCTTGAACTTTTTCCATAAACACTCAACATTGTCAGTGTCGGAACAGAAATTTTCGTTTTGATCTGTTAGGTAGTCTGAAATCTGCCTTCTATTACTCTTGCTAAACAGATAAACCTTCCTCCCTTTTTTTATATTCCTATTAACTTCCATATTCAGGGATGCTGCAACGGCCTTATGATCACTGATTCCCTGTTCTGTACATACAGATTCGAAAAGTTCGGGTCTGTTTGTTATCAGTAGGTCCAAGATGTTATCTCCACGAGTTGGTTCTCTGTTTAATTGCTCGAGGTAATTTTCGGATAGTGCACTCAGTATAATGTCACTCGATGCTCTGTCCCTACCACCCGTCCTAAACATCTGAGTGTGCCAGTCTATATCTGGTATATTGAAATCTCCACCTAAGACTATAACATGCTGAGAAAATTTATGTGAAATGTATTCCAAATTTTCTCTCAGTTGTTATGCCACTAATGCTCCTGAGTCGGGAGGTCGGTAAAAGGAGCCAATTATTAACCTAGTTCGGTTGTTTAGTGTAACCTCCACCCATAATAATTCACAGGAACTATCCACTTCTACTTCACTACAGGATAAACTACTACTAACAGCGATGAACACTCCACCACCGGTTGCATGCAATCTATCCTTTCTAAACACCGTGTGTACCTTTGTAAAAATTTCGGCAGAATTTATCTCTGGCTTAAGCCAGCTTTCTGTACCTATAACGATTTCAGCTTCGGTGCTTTCTATCAGCGCTTGAAGTTCCGGTACTTTACCAACGCAGCTTCGACAGTTGACAATTACAATACCGATTGCTGCTTGGTTCCCGCATGTCCTGACTTTGCCCCGCACCCGTTGAGGCTGTTGCCCTTTCTGTACTTGCCCAAGGCCATCTAACCTAAAAAACCGCCCAGCCCACGCCACACAACCCCTGCTACCCGTGTAGCTGCTTGTTGCGTGTAGTGGACTCCTGACCTATCCAGCGGAACCCGAAACCCCACCACCCTATGGCGCAAGTCGAGGAATCTGCAGCCCACACGGTCGCAGAACCGTCTCAGCCTCTGATTCAGACCCTCCACTCGGCTCTGTACCAAAGGTCCGCAGTCAGTCCTGTCGACGATGCTGCAGATGGTGAGCTCTGCTTTCATCCCGCTAGCGAGACAGCAGTCTTCACCAAATCAGATAGCCGCCGGAAGCCAGAGAGGATTTCCTCCGATCCATAGCGACACACATCATTGGTGCCGACATGAGCGACCACCTGCAGATTGGTGCACCCTGTACCCTTCATGGCATCCGGAAGGACCCTTTCTACATCTGGAATGACTCCCCCCGGTATGCACACGGAGTGCACGTTGGTTTTCTTCCCCTCTCTTGCTGCCATTTCCCTAAGGGGCCCCATTACGCGCCTGACGTTGGAGCTCCCAACTACCAGTAAGCCCACCCTCTGCGACTGCCCGGATCTTGCAGACTGAGGGGCAACCTCTGGAACAGGACAAGCAGCCATGTCAGGCCGAAGATCAGTATCAGCCTGAGACAGAGCCTGAAACCGGTTCGTCAGACAAACTGGAGAGGCTTTCCGTTCAGCCCTCCGGAATGTCTTTCGCCCCCTGCCACACCTTGAAACGACCTCCCACTCTACCACAGGTGAGGGATCAGCCTCAATGCGGGCAGTATCCCGGGCAACCACAGTCGTAGTCCGATCAGGGGATGCGTGGGACGAGCTGGCCGTCCCCGACAAACCCCCATCGCGACCCCCACAGTGATGCCCATTGGCAACAGCCTCAAGCTGTGTGACCGAAGCCAACACTGCCTGAAGCTGGGAGCGAAGGGATGCCAACTCAGCCTGCATCCGAACACAGCAGTTGCAGTCCCTATCCATGCTAAAAACTGTTTTGCTAAGAACGTCTGAACTAATCTACAGAGAGCGCAAACAAATCGACAAAATTTAAACGGTTATTAAAATACAAGATTGCCTAGTAAATGCAGTAATGCTGCTACTTGCGCACTGCTGACACTGCTCGGCGGCGGAAGGAGACTAAGCGAAATTATACTATTCAGGTACTAAAACACGATGCTACACTCTCAAATACTATAATACGCCCGAAATTTATGAATTAAACAATGCAAGAACCAAAAACACGCAAAGAAATTAAGAATTAAACTATGTAACAAATGAGTGAGCTAGGAGTATACGACTTGCTGCTCAGCTGCTTATCCAACGGCGGCAGGGAGCACACTGACTGCGACCAACCGACACTGGCCGTTCAAAACAAAACAGTAGACAAACGACTACGCGAATTTACACTATTCAAGTACTAAAACGCGATGCTACAACTCTCAAATACTATAATACGCTCGAAATTTATGAATTAAACAATGCAAGTACCAAAAACACGCAAAGAAATTAAGAATTAAACTATGTAACAAATGAGTGCGCTAGGAGTATACGACTTGCTGCTGCAGCTGCTTATCCAACGGCGGCAGGGAGCACACTGCACTACTGCACTACTGCAGACCTGCATTCTTTGGTAAACCATTCCTGGGTTCTTCTGTTTCTTCCTATGCCTATTATTTTTTCTGCAGCATCTTTAATGGCTTTTTCAATCATGCTCCACCTTTTGTCTACCCCTACTGCTGTCTCTTCATTTCTTGACTTTCTGCTTAGTATTACTTCATCAGGAATTTCCAGTTTTTCAGTATTCCATTTCATTTTCTTTTATGTTCTGTTGCCATTTGTCAATGACAATTTCTCTCAAGATTGATTTTATCACAAAGTGGTCTAAGTCACAGTTTGTTTGTCTGCAGCTCCACACCTCTATAACGGACATGGAGTGGCATGCAGTCACTAACAAATGGTCAATCTGATTGACTACACCATTGACTGCTGACTTCCAAGTACCCAGATGGATCCTTTTGTGTGGAAAGCTGCTACTTTTAATAATTGTATTATTCCTTGCTGCGAACTGACACTGTAAGTCTCCATTCACATTGTTTCCTTCATGCAGTGAATATTTTGCAGATACTCTGTATTATGTTCATTCCACCCTATTTTTGCATTAACTCTCCTATTACTAGCATCAGGTCATTTTTAGGTACTGCGTATTATACTTTTTCCAAATCTTCATAGAATTGTTCTTTTAGTATATCCTCTTTTTCCACTGTTGGTGCTTAGGCATTTACTACTGATATAATCCCAAATTTCCCTCTTAGTCTAAGTTTGCATGTCCTTTCATTTATGGGTTCATATTTTAATTGGCTTTTCCTACATGTCCCTAGTTATCATGAGCCCTGTTCCAAATTGGCCTGTTCTTTCTTCTGGTCCACTATATAGCTATGAGTACTCAGGTTTATCTATCTGCCCATTTCCTTGCCATCTTGTTTTCTGTGGCCTTGGAACATCATACTGAGTGGTTATAATTAAACTTTCCAAATTTAATACATTATAAAATGAAAACTAATTACTGTACGAGTATCAAACTTGATAGCATTAATGTCAAGGACATGTGAATGAGAAATAATGCAGAATCAGTTCAATTGAAACACTTTTAATATGCTGCTATGGTACATCATACCATTACATGTCAGTACCCTAACTGCTACAAAAGGGACTCATAAGGTGCTCATCAGTGTTCAGAAGAGACTGAAAGCACAGGATTGCATTCTGCACAACATGAAGCATGTCCATAGGTATGCTGGCTGCCTCCCTTGATATGCTGTGTTTCAGATCAGGACATGTGTGAATGTTCCCATTGTAATACTGTCCTTCAGGTAGCCCCATAACCAGAAATCACAGGGAGTGAGATCAGATGTCATCAATTGGAAATGATTGGCTGCTAATTCAGTCATTTCCAAATATGTTTCAGAGAAGCAGGTGAACTTCATGAGTGATATGTGGTGGGGGCCCCATAAAGCATGAAAACTGTTGAGCTCAATGTCTCTGTCTCCTGTGTGTGTGTGTGTGTGTGTGTGTGTGTGTGTGTGTGTGTGTGTGTGGAGGGGGGGGAGAGGGGTATGGTGATGCATATCACAGAAATGCTGGCCAATCACTGCACATCTTTGGTCCTTGAGCACCAACCAGTTCAAAAAAGAATGGGCCAACGATGAACATAGCCATGAAGCTACACCATACAGTGACACATTCACCATGTAGAGGAACTTCATGCACAGTGACTGGAGGTGAAGATCCCCACACTTGACAATTCTGTATGTTCACCTCACCCATCAGAGAAAAATGAGCCTCGGCTGTCCATAGGATGGTCCAGGGCCGACACTTGTCAACTTCATCCTTGCGAGAAAGTGGAAAGCAAAGTCAACATGTTTGTTGTGCATCCTTTAGTGCAAGCTGTTGTATGGTATGGATCTTGTATGGATATCATTTGAGAATGGTTTGAAGCACCTTCCATACAGTGGACCTTGGGATGTTCAACTGTTGTGACACAGGACATGCGCTACCTGATCATCAGGAATTGCATGTAGCATTGTCTGCCATAGCAACAGAGATTTCATCCATCACCTGTAGTGCAACTGGTTATCAGCCTCTTCCTGGAGCGAAACCCAGTTCTTCAGTTGATTCGAACTCCTTCATCATGCTCCTCACAGCAGGTGGAGGAAAAGAATCCTTCCATAATCCTTTCAGCTGGTGATACTCTCAAAGTGCAGCTGCAGGATTACTGTTCTTTTGATAATAGAGCTCCACAAATAACGCCCTGCTTCTTTTGTCCAAGCTCATGTTGATACATCAACAACTGCGCTGTGACTGGCCAGGTGTGTGAGACTGATCACAGCACCTGGTGGCCATAATTGGAACTGGATGGTGGTGCTGTGATGCATGGAAATCACGCGCATCATATTCTGGACATTAATACTGCCAAGTTTGGTACTCATACAGTAATTACTTTCCATGGTATCATGTATTAAATAGGCAAAGTTTAATTTTAACCACCTGGTACTTAAATTTTAAAATTTCATTAGCTGTTTCTTTCATTTTTCCAGACTGAAACATTTTCTTCACATTCCATGATGCTATTGTCAGATTCTTTATCCATTTCCTTTACCAGGGTCTTGATACATGTTTTCCATACATTTCTAAGGCCTCTGCTGAATTCCCATTTTTTTTAAGTATGGGTTTATTAGCCCCATGCCCAAACCCCAATCAAGAGGACCAGGATTTGTATTAGGTTTACTCCTCTATGAAAGCTGCTTTCACTACACCTCTAGAGAACTCCCTGCCCTATGTTGTGGGACACAATTCATCTGGCTCTTCATTCAAGTTAAAGGAAGATTTCAAGGAACAGAGTGAAATAAGAGAGTTTTCTCATGCTGTAGGCAAAAAATAATGGTGCACTCTAGTAAAAGTGATAAAATGATAAGGGAGGAAGAACACATAGTGGGAAGATGGGCAGAGTATTTCCAAGGTAACTAAATACCAATCTAGAAGATGAAGAGACAGCTGCACAGGAGGGAAGAGTGGAGGTGGAAGTAGACAATGATGCCAATGAGGCAAGAAAGCCAATGCTACAAGAGGTCTCCTGGTTTGTGAACAAGACAAAAAACAATCAAGACCCTGGGGAAGACAGCATAATCCCTTAATTAATAAAAACTGGTGGAGAGGCTGTAATAAAGGAACTACACATGCTAATATCAGATATATGACAAATCAAAACTATGCCAGATAATTAGAAAACTGGAATAATAATCCTCATTTACAAGAAAGGGGATAGAACAACATGTGAAAACTATAGAAGTGTAACATTCCTAAGCACAGCTTATAAGATCTTCATGAGTATATTAAACAAAAGGATACAGGAGTGTACAGGAGACATATTAGGGGCTTATCAGTGTGGCTTTTGACCAGATAGATGAACAACAGACCAAATATTTGTGACAAGACAAATAATGGAAAAGTTTTATGAATATGATATAGATCTGCATTTCTTATGCATCAGTTTCAAACAAACCTTTTACAGTAAAAACCAGCAAGAACTATACAGAGTACTGGAAGAAATTGTGCTAAAGTAATAAGACTAATCAGAATGACAATGACAGAGACAAGAGTAAAAGTAAGGGTCTTTAGCATAACAAGTGAAAGTAATAAAGGCATGAAGCAAGGTGATAGTCTCCCCACCGTTCTGTTCAATATAGTCCTGCACAGCGTAGTAAATAAAATCAACAGAAGAGGCACCATATTTTTGGAAACTAGCCAGATACATGCATACACTGATGACTTTGCTATAGTAGGAAGAAATAATAACACTCTCCAAGAAACACTCCAGGCAATAGAAACAGAAGCATTAAAAATTGGCCTCATAGTAAATGAAAACAAAACAAAATATATGGTAATGTTACAATCTGAGGCCAGAAGGTCTCCTAAAAATCTAAACATCGATGGGAAATGCTTTCATGGAGTCTCTTCTTTTAACTACTTTGGAGCCCTCATAACAGATGATTACAGTATTGGAAAGGCTATAAGAAGAAGAATACAAGCAGGAAACAGCTTATTTTGCAAATACATAACTTTTTGGAAAGAGCCTTTTTACAAGAGAAACAAAACTAGTAATATGTAAGTCCCTAGTCTGCCCAGTCATCACATACAGTTTGGAAGTATGGACATCGACAGAACATGACAAATATGCACTCAGAACCTTTGAGTGGAAAATACTATGCAAAATCTATGATCCAATAAGAGAGGAAGAAGGCTGGATAATATGTTACAATGCTGAACACAAATATTAATGAAGGTGGGGACATAATAAAATTTGTGAAATCACAGCAAATATGATATCACATGGAAAGAATGGCAGAGGACAGAATTACAAAGAAAATGATGAAAGTCGTGATCCATTCAGCTAGGCAAAAAGAGAGACATACAAGATGGATTGGCAACGTAATAGTGGATCTCACCTGTATGGGAGTTTAGGTGTAGAAAAGAGCAGCAAACAATCAAGAAATGTTGAGGAAAATCACTGAAGAAGCCAAGGCTCACCAAGGGCTGTAGTGCTACTAAAGAAGAAAAAGAAGAAGAAGGTGCCACCATTTTATTATAAATGGCTGTGACATTAGCAACACAATCACACCATAAAGTCACAGTCTCTTCTAATGCAATATTGACAGAGCACATTCCCTGTGTAGTGTAGAAACAGTGTACATGTACAAAAGAAGTTCATAGAAAATTGTATACTTCATTGAAGTTAACATGAGTCACATTTATATCTTGAGTGAACAATACAGGTGGCCAATTTTTATAGTATGATATGAACCCAAACTCTCACAATTGTACTACATAGCTTTTACTTGATTGCTTGCCACTCATGGACTGATTATTTTTTGGTGGAGTGAGCTATATAAAGACTGCTATATTAACATACTGTGATTTCATAAACTTCATTTCGATTTGAAAAACTGCTACACTAGATTTTGATAACACTATGTAACAAAATTTTGTCTTTGGGGAGTAAATGCTATTTTCTGATTGATTATGTCTGAAAAGTTTGGAAAAATATAATTATTCATGTCAAACTTTGTTTTTGTGAGCAGGATTTTTGATATTTCCAAAATTAACTTCTTTTTATTTAAAATGGTGTCTGATTCACCATTTCTCTGATTTATAATTAGCAAACAAAGAAAGATTATGCTAAATGCAATTAAAATATATAGAATGTGTGGAACATCCTAAAAACAGAGTATGAATAAATACCAGCATATATTTAGAAGTGTGTTGCTTTTAGAGATATATGTCTATTCTCAAAATGACAAATTAGCCCCCCAAACATTGTCTCCCATCATACTCTCATTATACTATCCCTGGTAGCAGTGTTTAAATTGCAGGATATCCTGGTGGAAGTGCTCCCCTTGTTCCTCCAAATGAGCTCCCTTATTTTACTTGAATATATCAAGACGAGCATCAACCATATTAACCTTTAGTGACATTCTGCAGTCCATAGAACTGTAATTATTCACTAAATTCTGGACCAGTTACTCATAGTTTCCAGACTTTGTACTGGCTAGGAAGCAATTAACAATTGCAATAAAGCTGGTCCAAGCAGTTTTCCCCTTCTTGTGAACCAACTGCAGAAGGTTGTTGTATTGAAAGATCTTTTTTACTTGCGGTCCCCCCCCCCCCCCAAAAAAAAAAAAAAAAAAAAAAAAAAAAAAAAAAAAAAAGAAGAAGAAGAAGACAGCTTTGGACTTTGCTTCAGACAACTTAAGAAAAAGGTTCCAAGGTATTTGAAATTTGTGGATTTTTTTATCCAGGACTCAAACAAACTGCTTCATAAGCCCCAGTTTTATGCACAGTGCAAGCATAAGCACCTTCTTGGTTTCTCCCAGTGGCTCCCAAATAACATCATGTGTCCCAACAGGAAAATCAGACTGCTGAGGCCAAAGTTGCTTGGCACAGTGCAGTTTTGTGTCTCTGCTATCCAAAAGACAAAGACAGCAGGGAAACTTGGTAAAACTACATAGGAGCCACTTTAGAAACTCCATCATCCTAAAGACTCTGGTAATTTCAAATCCAATCTGTTCATACTTCAGTGTTTGTAGCGGGATCTTGATACTTCTACAATTTTATTTGAGATGCACTGAGTGAGCCATAGGAAGAGATGGATACTTGTTCCAGTTACATAATAGCATATCTTTGAGGCTTTTGATGAGCTGGCCATGAATTCAAGATGATTCCGATTTCATCAAGCAAACAGCAAATATCATGGCAAAAACAAAGACAGCTTTGATGGGGAAAAAATGGAGAAAGTTTTATGATGTTTCCTCTGAGCTGTGTTTTTCACACCTGCATCCAACAGGTACTGCTGCTTCAACCTTGGTATCAGTACCTCATTTAACTTGATCAGGTCAAGATCTCTGGCCAAATAATTTATGCCATTTTGTTAGGATATTATTGATTCCTCTCCACTACAAAGTCAATATCTGCAATGTTCACATGATCTGACTGCTCATTCTCTCTCGAATCAGAAATTTGCTTCTTCCTCTCAGACCAAATAGGCACAAGGAGGTCTGGACTGCATGGTACTGCAGCAAAGGATGAAGGAAGATCTGGATAAATGATACCAGCTTGCCAGCTGTATGTTTTGAAGGGTCTGCAGTACAAAAGTAACAATTCCTTGAATGAACAGAAGGCACCTCTTTTCCCCTTGTAGTGCAGAAGAATGGTACAACATATTATGTTAAATGTGGCATTTACTACATTTACTTCAAGCCACATTTTTCAAACTACATAAATGCAATCTTAGCTTTTGAAGTTCATTTACAATTTTCACAGGCTAAGTGGGATGCACAGATTTAGTCTTGGTCCCAAACAGGCATGCTAAAATATGCTTTGTGAGCTTCACACACTTTAGATGACTCTTGTACAGAGTACTTGTTTGCTCCTGTGTTCAGAAACTGGCCAGACATGACAAAAAGCATGTGACAGATTTATTTCTCAAGATCTTGATGTAATCTCTGGGATGTCTGCTATTATCTCTACATTTTTTAAACTGAATATAGATAACACTAAACCAGAATTAAGCAACATTTTCACCACAAGAAGCAGCCATGTATCTAAAACTGAAGAAATAAGTAAATAAATAAATCAACAATATTATGAAATGGAAATTTACTATTCACTATATAGAGGAGATGCTGAGTTGCAGATAGGCACCACAAGAAGACTGTCACAAATAAATAAATAAATAAATAACGAGAACATTTCTTGTTTCAGGTCAATAATAGACACACACACACACACACACACACACACACACACACACAAGAACGCATTCTCAGGCAACTGAACCATACTGCGAGCAGCAGCACCAGTACATGATGGGAGAGGTGACTGGGTGGAGGTAACGAGGTGGCTGGGGTGGAAAGGGTTAGGGATAGATAGTATGATAGGGGTGGCAGACAGTGAAGTGCTGCAGGTTAGACGGATGGCAGGGGAGAGATGGAGATGTGGGGGGAGGGGGCTGTAGTGGGAAAGGAGAGAAGTAAAAAGACTGAGTGTGATGGTGGGATGACGGCTGTGTAGTGCTGGAATGGGAACAGGGAAGGGGCTTCATGGCTGAGGACAGTGACTAACGAAGTTGAGGCCAGGAGGGTTACAGGAACGAAGGATGTATTGCAGGGAGAGTTCCCATCTGTGCAAAAAACTGGTGTCATGGGAAGGATCCATGTGGCACAGGCTGTGAAGCAGTAATTGAAATGAGGAAGGCTGTCATGTTTGCCAGCACATTCAGCAACAGGGTGATTCACTTGTTTCTTGGCCACAATTTGTCATTGGTCATTCATGCGGACAGACAGTATGTTGGTTGTCATACCCACTTAGAATAGAGCACAGTGGTTGCAGCTTTTCTTGTAGATCACATGACTGGTATCACAGGTAGCCCTGCCTTTGATGGGATAGGCGATGCTCATGATCGGACTAGAGTAGGTGGTGGTGGTGGGAGGATGTATGGGACGGGTCTTGCATCTAGGTCTGTTAAAGGGGTATGAGCCATGAGGTAAGGGGTTGGGAGCAGGGGTTGTGTAAGGATGGATGAGTATATTGTGCAGATTTGGTGGATGGCAGAATACCACTGTGGGAGAGATGCGAAGAACAGTGGGCAGAACATTTCTTGTTTCAGGGCATGGCGAAAGGTAGTCGAAACCCTGGCAGATAATATAATTCAGTTGTTCCAGTCCTGGGTGGTACTGAGTTATGAGGGGAATTCTCCTTTGTGGCTGGACAATGGGACTTTGGGAAGTGGTGGACAACTGGCAATAAAAGGCATGGGAAATTGTTTTTGGTACAAGGTTGAGAGGATAATTATGGTCTGTGAAGGCTTTGGTGAGACCTTCAGTATATTTCAAGAGGGACCACATGTCACTGCAAATGTGACAACCACAGGTGGCTACACTGTACAGGAAGAGACTTCGTGGTATGGAATGGGTGGCAGCTATAGAAGCCTCACCATAGATCCATATCACACAGATGTCATCAATGAATCTGAACCAAGTGAGGGACTTAGGATTCTGGGTTATTAGGAAGGATTCCTCTAGATGGCCCATGAATAGGTTGGCATAAGCTGTACCACAGATTTGTTTGCATGTAATCCCTTCAAAGAATAAGTAATTGCAGTTGAAGATATAGTTGGTCATGGTGACTAGGAAGGAAATTGTAGGTTTGGAATGCATTAGGCATTGGGAAAGGTAGTGTCCAATAGCAGTAAGGTCGTGGGCATTAGGAATGTCCATGTAAAGGGAGGTAGCAACAGTAGTGATGACCAGGGCACTGTGTCTTAAAGGGACAGAAACTGTGGAGAATTGGTGCAGGGAATGGTTGGTATCTTTTATATATAGGAGGGTAGGTTCCGGGTAACAGGTTGAAGGTGTTGGTCTACAAGAGCAGAGATTCTGTCAGTGGAGGCACAGTAAGCATCCACAAAGGGGCGTCCTGGGGGTTAGGATTATGGACTTTAGGAAGCATGTAGGAGGTGGGAGTACTGGGAGTGGTAGGGGTGAGCAGAGAGGTGAACTCCAGGGAGAGGTTCTGGGATGCACACAAGGATTTGAGTAGCAACTGTAGATTCTGCTGTATTTATGGAATGGGGCCTCTGTGGCAAGGTTTCTAGGTGGAAGTATCTGACAGCTGGTGGAATCATTCTGCCAGGTAATCCTTGCAGTTTGTCCACAGGAAGGTCGGGATCAGTTTTTAGATGGTGGACTGCAGTTCTTTCTGCAGATTTAAGAGTTTGCGTGTTGAGGGATCTGAGGAATGATGGAGAGGCAAGGTTTGAGGTTAAGAAATTCTGGAAAGTTAACAGGGGGTGATTTGGGGGCAGTGGGACTTCCCATCAAATTACCCATATCTGCTGGCGACCCTCTTTCCACAATGACCTCCACCTGTTCAGATTCCACCGATCCTTAGCCCTCATCAATGTAGACCTGCAAAACCTAGCCCAAACCTCCTTGCAGTACCTTCTCTCCATCTGTAAAATTCTCCTACTATGCAATCCCAATTTTCTGGAACTGTTAACACACACTGAATCTCTTGCCCTGCAGGAACTTGAGCAACATGCACAATGCCACCTCAAAAAGCTCACTAACCTGCTCACTTCCTACTCCTGCCTTGGAGTACCACTTTTCACTGCCTCTACAACAACCTCCAAACCTCCCAGATGTCCCCTCACAGTTGACAAACTCTTTGTCACAGACCTATTACATTTACCCCGCCCTCCAAAACTCCCTCCCACCACCAAACAGAATCCAGAACCTAAACAGACCTGTAACACAGCCATGATCCTTTCCTCCAGAAGTCTTATCCCCACAGAAATATTTGTCCTTTCAAAAGGCCTCACCTTTTGCCCCATTCCCAAATTCAGTCATGTAGGACTCATTAAAAATCTCTCTTCTACCAGTCCCTAAAGTGGAAACATTTTTTCCACCAACCCTACCAATCATACTCAACCAAAGACCAATATTGAACCCTGCCAGAGATGGGTAATTTGATGGGAAGTCCCACTGCCCCCTAATCACCCCTTGTTAACTTTCCAGAATTTCTTAACCTCAAACCTTGCCTCTCCATCATTCCAAAACTCCCTAAAAACTGTTCCCAACCTTATAATCTTACCTGTGGACAAAAAGGCTCCACCACTGTTGGTTTGAATTGCAAGGATTATCCTGGCAGAAGGTCTCCATCAGCTGTCACATACTTCCACCTACAAGCCTTGGCACAGTGACCCCATTCCAGAAATCCAGCAGGATCTCAGTCACTACTCAAATCCTTAGGCCCATCCCAGAACCTCTCCCGAGAGTCCATCTCTCTACTCGCTCCTACCACCCCCCACAATCCTACCTTCTAGATGCTTCCTAAAGTACATAAACCCAACCACCCAGGATGCCACTTTTGGGCCAGTTACTGTGCCCCCAATGAGAGAATCTCTGCTCTTGTAGACCAGCACCTTCAACCTATTACTCAGAACCCACCCTCCTATAGAAAAGATATCAACCATTTCCTCCACTAACTCTCCACAATATCTGTCCCTTTACCACATGGTGCCCTACTCATCACCACTGATGCCACCTCCCTTTACATTAACATTCCTAATGCTACCTTTCCCAATGCCCGATGGATTTGGAACCAACAACCTCTTTCCTAGTCACCATGACCAACTATATCCTCACCCACAATTACTTCTCCTTTGAAGGTATTACCGACAAATAAATCGGGGTAGGGCTATGGGTACCTGCATGGTACCATCCTATGCCAACCTATTCATGAGCCATCTAGAGGCATCCTTCCTAAATTCCTCATCTGGTTCAAATTCATTGATAACATCTTTGTGATCTGGATCAATGATGAGGACACCCTATCCATATTCCTCCAGAACCTCAACAATTTCTCCCTCATTTGTTTCACTTGGCTCTAGTCAACCCAACACTTCACCTTTCAAGATGTTGACCCACCAGCAATACCTCCACTTTGACAGCTGCCACCCATTCCATACCAAGAAGTCCCTTTCCGTACAGCCTAGCCACCCATGGTTGTCACATTTGCAGTGATGAGCAGTCCCTCTTGAAATATACGAAGGTCTCACTGAATCCTTCACAGACTCTAATTAGCCTCCCAACCTAGTACAAAAACAAATTTTCCATGCCTTATCTTTCCAGTCTCCCACCACCTACCAAAGTCCCACTGTCCAGCCACAAAGGAGCATTCCCCTCATAACTCAGTACCACCCAGGTCTGGAGTAACTGAATTACATTCTCCACCATGGTTTCGATTAGCTTTCATCATGCCTTGAAATGAGAAATGTCCTGCCCCCTATCCTTCCCACCCCTCCCACAGTGGTATTGTAGTCCACCAAAGCTACACAATTTACTCATCCATCCTTACACAACCCCTTCTCCAAACCCCTTACCTGTCAACATGGATTTAGAAAACATCATTCTTGTAAAACACAACTAACTCTTTACTTGTATGAAGTTTTGGGTACTATTGACAAGTAACTTAAAATGGATTCTGTGTTTCTGGATTTCCAGAAGGCTTTTGACACTGAACCACACAAGTGGCTTGAAGTGAAATTGCGTGATTGATGGAAAGTCATCAAGTAAAACAGAAGTGATTTCTGGCGTTCCCCAAGGTACCTTTGCTGTTACTTATATATATAAATGATTTGGGAGACAATCTGAACAGCCATCTTAAGTTGTTTGCAGATGACACCATCATTTACTGACTAGTAAAGTCATCAGACTATCAAAACAAATTACAAAAAGATTTAGAAAAGATATCTGTATGATGCAAATATTGGCAATTTACCTTAAATAACGAAAAGTGTGAGGTCATCCACGCGAGTGCTAAAAGGAATGCATTAAACTTCAGTTACACAATAAATCAGTCAAATCTAAAGGACATAAATTAAATACCTAGTAATTACAATTATGAACAACTTACATTGGAGGGAACACATAGAAAATGTTTTATGGAAGGTTAACTAAAGACTGCATTTTATTGGCAGGACACTTAGAAAATGTAATAGATCTACTAAGAGGATTGCCTACACTATGGTTGTCCATCCTCTCTTTTAGAATACTGTTTGTGGTGTGGGATCTTTACTGGACAGAACTGATGGGATACATCAAGAAAGTTCAAAGAAGGGCAGCACTTTTTGTATTATTGCGAAATAGGCAAGATCTTGTCACTTATATGATACAGGATTTGGGGTGGACATCATTAAAACAAAGGCATTTTTCATAGTGGTGGAATCTTTTCACAAAATTCCAATCACCAACTTTCACCTTCAAATGTGAAAATGTTTTGTTGATGCCAGCCTACATAGGTAGAAATGATCACCATGATAAAATAAGGGAAATCAGAGCTCATAAGGAAAAATATAGTTGTTCATTCTTTCCGTGCACTATAAGAGATGGAAATAGTAGAGAATTGTGATTGTGGTTCAATGAACCCTCTGCCAGGCACTTAAATGTGATTTGCAGAGTATCCATGTAGAAGCATATGTACCTTATGGCTCATACCCCTATAAAAGACCAAGATGCAAGACCTGTCCCATACATCCTCCCACCACCAATTTCTCCAGTCCAATCATGAACATCATCTATCCCATCAAAGGCAGAGCTACTTGTGAAACGAGTCATGTGATCTACAAGATAAGCTGCAACCACAGTACTGCATTCTATGTAGACATGACAACAAACTGTCTGTCTGCGTGAATGGCCACCAACAAACTGAGGCCAAGAAACAAGTGGACCACCCTGTTACTGAACATGCTGGGGAAAACATGGCATTCTGATTCACAGCCTGTGCCATATGGATCCTTCCCACCAACACCAGTTTTTATGATTGTCACAAGTGTGAACTCTCCCTGCAATACATCCTATGTTCCCGTAACCCTCCTGGCCTCAACCTCCTATAGTCACTGTCCTCGTCCATGAAGCCCCTTTCCTGTTCCCATTCCAGCACTACACAGCCGTCATTCCACCATCACACTCAGCCCTTTTACTTTTCTCCTTTCCCACTACTTCCCCCCCCGTCCCCATCTTCATCTCTCCCCGGCCATCCATCTAACCTGCAGCACTTCACTGTCTGCCACCCCTATCATTATCCCTCCCCCTTCCCACCCCAGCCTCCTTCTTACGCTCACCCAGTCAGCTCTCCCATCATGCACTGGTGCTGTTGCTCACAGCGTGGCTTCAGTTGCCTAAGGCTGCAGTCACGCATGTGAGTTGTGTGTGTGTGTGTGTGTGTGTGTGTGTGTGTACATCTATTGTTGACAAAGGCCTTAAGGGCCAAAAGCTTTTTTTTTTTTTTTTTGTGACAGTCTTTTTGTTGTGCCTGTCTTCGACTCATCTAGATGGTGAGTAGCAACTTTCCTTTCCATAATATTGTTATATTCCAACCTGGACTTTCCATTGTTTAATATATAAATAAAATTAGACATAATAAAACAATACGTACAAGAACCAAAGTTCATGGAACGTAATGGATATTTTAGATACTTTTGGTGCATTTTCAGCACAAGAACAAATGGGACTATAAACACAAGAACAAATAAAGAAGTTCAAATTTGTTACATAGCATAATTCAGACAGACTAAAATTTATGACAATAATTTTGTGTACAAAGTACGTGGTGCATTAGGAAAACACAAAAGATCATATTACCATGTTATGCATCCACGTTGATAGTAACCCATTTACAAGTGCAGGTGCCATATTTAGATTTATAATCATTTATGCCAGCTTAGTAAATTCTTATTTATTGGCTTAATTACTTAGTGAAGGTTGTCATTCAGTCCAGGAAAATTAGAGTGAGAAAGGCATGGTGGAAAAAGTTGGACTCTAACAAGCACAAGGCTAAATCTGCAATGGAAACTCTAGGTATGTTTGAATTTTAATATTAATTATCTGTTAAGGTACTTAATTTCAGGAAACTCAAAATACATTACTACATGGTGGGGGAAACAATAGTAGCCTGAACAAATGGATACATTTTGAAAACATTTGTGGTAGCATTAATGGGGTAGGAAAAGACCTACAGTTACTTCCAACAGAATGGAGCCACTGCCCATACAGCCAGCCAAACCTTGGAGCACATTTACACAGTCTTCACATCCGACTGAGTTATTAGCAGAGGACATCTGGTCACAGCACTAGCTGGTCATCCAGGTCACTTGATCTGTCAGTGTGAGATTACTTTGTGACTTTGTGTGTGGAGGCCTCTGGTCTAAGGTGTATTGCAGCAATCCTCATAGTTTCAATAATTGCAGCAGAACATTTCAACTGAGGACACAGCAATTGCAGCATCCACTTTCCATCCACTTTCAGCAACTTGCTGAACACGGTCAAAAAGTGGCAAGAAATGAGCGATGGTATCTTTCAGCATCTGCTATAGTCAGTTACTACTTTATTTCCTTTCCTTTGCTATGTTCCTTTGTACTCTGGAACTCTGTTCTCTGGGCCACTTTTATTTTCCCCACCCTCTATAAAGTCTGGATGCCAATCTTTCTAAAGAGTGGTCTCATCATCCCAAATGATTTCACACACAGATGTTAAGAAATAGTTGAATGGATAAATTAGTGGCACACAACTGATAATTAAACACTTTTTGAAAATGATAATAAATAAGGACAATTCTATTAATGTGACATTTAGAACACTGCAAAAATGTACGCAATCAGAACTTTCACTGGCCATTGTCATTATACAGGAAATATGATAATGTTGGACAGGTTTATAAATAAATACATACACAAACATATTGGAAATTTGTTTAACAAACACATTGCTTTTTGCAACAGTTTTTACATTATTGCCAAGAATTGTGTCCTTTTTTTTATAGCGCACAGTCTCGCTGAGATCACCTAACATGTTGTGAGTCTTGCCCAGTCCTTCCAAAGGCTCAAGCTGTGGCTCCATTTCCCATGCATTTTTATTGGCGACTACAGTTTCACTCATTCTCAACACCCAGTTACTCAGAAAAATACACAATACATCCTACATTAATTACATCATACACTAGTTAGTAAAACAATGCAGCTTATTTCTACATCTGAAAGAAAATGATTCAAGTCCTGTTATGGATGAAACAAAGATTATAATTACAAAAAAAACTTTCACATAACAATGCATAAATTCATTTATAGGGGATGGAAGCCTATTTCAGTCCCATAATTCCTGAACTTTACTTGAAGTCTCAGAAATTCTGATTTTATTATTGTTCATTCCTGTCAGAATACCACACATTCAGTTCATTTGTTGACACTGGTTAATGATCAGTGCTTTATTATCCGAAATTGTTAGCCCTAAAACATTAATAGCAAATTATAATATCACAGAAAATAAAATATGTAACAATATCTGCATCTGTCAAATTTTGACATTTCATTCAGTTTATTCTTTAAAATGCCATAAATTGCATCCACTACTCCAATACTACCTTAACTCACATAGATGTTTTAGCACAACAATATTATATTTCTCATACAATTTGTAGTGGCACCACCATTTAAAATAGGGAAAGTTAGTTTTGTGCGATATTCTGAGCACAAGTTACAGCCAAGTGTGAGCTGGATTGCAGTGGGTTATGCATACCAGCAGTTGCGAATGCAGAGGCCACAGGAGTGTAGAACTGCCAGAGAAGGCACACCCAGCAGTTTGCATGGCACAAGTCACAGGCAGAAGGGGCCCACTGGCACAGCCCAGGTTTTGTGCATACGTGACTTGGAGTATTGCATTAGCAGAACAGAGGCAGACAGCCGAGTATAAATAGGTGCCGTTTTCTAACGAGATTCATTCAAGTGTGCAAGCTCTACTGGATGGCAGGACGTATCACACCATTGGGCTACATGCAGCAACAGAGGGGGCGCCAGCGTCCCAGTCCACAGCGGGTCTTTGGTTCGACCCTCTGAGGCTGACGCGGGGTCCGCAGCCAGCCACTGGCAGGCCACTCTTCGGCTCGCTACTGTGGGCAATCGTCTTGGCTCCCGACACACACTGGAGACATCATGAGGCGAGGGCCACAGATTTGAATGCCAGATTGAGGGTGTTCATTGCCACTGCGATCTCAGCTATGCCAGTGAGGAAGAAGCAGCAGCGGGGCCAGCCTACAGTTCCCGGCGGAGCAGTTGGCTGCTGGCGCAGCCATTCAGACATCATCAGGACTCAGCGGGCTGGCCAAGGCCGGCGTGACACAGCACTGCATTGCTCAGGCCACTGGGGTGCTTCCTCAGCATTGTGGGGCCCTGTGATGCAGACCAGGAGGAATGAGGCCACTGTAGCTAAAAAACAGTAAATCACTTGCAATGCTCTGACAAGTTTTAATATGGCACCTCCTGGCACCCCTCCACTACATTTGGTGTCTTTCTGCTGCATTTGGTCATCCTGATACAAATGGTGGCAGAAGTCGCCACTACATTTGGTGTCAGAATAGCAGACATCTTCTTTACAGTACACACTCAAGCCCACTGCCTGCATTACGGTCACAAGATGTGGTAAGTTCTGACCAGTTTTCTTTTGAGTATAAGATGTTTTCTTGCCTTTTTGTGTTTTATGTGTATGGCTCCTGGCAACCAACATTGTAAATGTTTTACATGGGCATAGTATATTTTGTTGTCAGAATAAGTGTTAGTGTATTTAAGGCAGTAAGATTTTTTTTTCGTGGCATTTAATTACTTTTGTATTGGTTTGAGTATGATGTTACTGAGTGTGATGATACAGAGCTGTAGGAAGTCGGGATATTCTTGCACTTAAAAAATGTTTGGCTTTGGAACTAACTGGGCACCAAAGCAACACAATGGCAGAGTCAAGGACGCAAGGTGTGTCGGAACCAGAAGTGGTGTGGATTTTGATGGAAAAAGTAGCACAATTGACAGCAGACAATATGCAGTTGAGAAATGAATTAACATCTAGAAGTGAGCGAAAACTGCATCTGATCAGTCGTTGCTGGCTAGAGTGCAGGAGATTGATCCAGCTGCCGCGAGTCTGATTATTCCATTTTCTGGCAAGGCATCTGAGAATGTGCGTTTGTTTGTGGAGGACTTGGAAATTTCAGCTGTGATGATTGGTTGGTCTGATGAACAGTTGTTACATGTAGCTAAGATTAGATTAAATGGGGAAGTGAAAACATACGTAAGGTGTTCTGAGGCCTTAAGGAAGGCAGGACAGTTTAAGCAGTTAAAGGAAGGGCTTTTACAAAGGTACAAGAAACAGAATAGAGCTCGGTACTTTAGAGAGAGGTTAAGTACAATGTCAAAGAGAGAGGGGGAGACGAAAGAGAAATTTGTGGACAGGATAAGAGAAATTAATGAGTATACTTATGAGTTGGGTCACAGCAATGAAGCAAATAGTGTTCTGTTGCAGGAGGCTGAGTAAAGGGCACTTGATGTACTTTTGAGAGGGTTACCAGCACATATGTCATGGAAAGTGCATGAAGGGACTCCGAAAGATTTGTATTCAGCCATTCAGCTGGCAATTCAATGTGAGGAAATAGATGTGGCAAACAGTGTTTACTGTGGGTGTGAAATGTTTTAAGTGTGATTTTATGGGACATGTGCAGAGTCAATGTACCCAGTCACCGAGGAATAATCGAAGGGTGGAAATCAGCAGTGTGGAGGATGGAGAAATGGATATAGGAGAGGTGGACAAGTGTTAAATGGCAGAGGGGGCCCAAGACCCACCTAAGGGAGCTCCCATTTGCTTTCAATGCTACGAATACGTATGCAGAGGTGGAATGTTCAGTGGTAGGATCAATAGGAACAAAAAGTTTAAGACTTTGTTGGACACAGGGGCGCAAGTGTCATTGGCTACTAGGAATATAATGGGATGAAGGAAGCTAGACCCACCATGTTACAGGTTGTGTGAAATGGGGGATAAGGAGGTCACACCTTTGGGGTCAGTGAGAGTTCACTTTCGCATAAGGAAAGTCCAATTTGATGCATGCATGGAGGTAGTTCCATGGGTAAGTGAGGGCTACAACACGATCCTAGGAATAGATTTCTTGCATCAACATCATGTCAAAATTGACCTTGGACAACAAACTGTGGAACTTGGTGGAATGTTATTTCCTCTAGAGGAAACTATTGTCAATGTAGAGCTGTCATGAGGGCTGTTCAACATAATGAACAAACCAATTGAGCCATGTACCTTAGCATTAAGGCTTAATTCACATGAGTGTGGGTCTAGTGGCACCAGCAAGTCACTTTGGGTAAGTGTGGAGTCAAATCTACGTGTGGGTATGGTATGTGTTATTGAACCATTGGAGGATAATGAAGTTTTGAGTTCACTGGGTTGTTTTGTGAAATGTAGTGTTGTAGGCATACAGGAGGGGAATGATGGGCAAGTAGTTCCTGTGAACATGAATAATTTTAGTGCTGTAGATGCGAATTTGAGAAAAGGAGTTTTAGTAGCAAATTTGGATGTGCCAGATGACGAAGATTGGTGTTCGAGAGGCAGGTGAAGCGATCAACCACTAACTGCCAATAGAACTGCATTGCATGACAAAATTAAGCATCTGAAAGGAGGAGAAAGAGAGCATATGGATGAATTATTGTGGGAATTTAAGGATTTGTTTTTTCCACAAGGGCTGTTACCAGCAACTCCTTTAATTCAACATAGGATACCAATAGGGAATGAAGCACCTGTTTACAGTAAACCAAACAGAATACCAAGGTATTTGCAGCCAATTGTGGAGGATTTCATTGATCAGCAGCTTGTGGACGTTATTATAGAGCATAAAATAGTTGCTGGGGAGCGGGCATTGTCGTCGTGCCTAAAAAATCTATGGACGTAACGAAGAAATACAGGTTATGTTGTGACTACCAATACCTCAATAATAAGACAGTAATGGACACATACCCCATTCAAAACATATCGGAGACTTTGGATCACTTGGGACAGTACTTTTCTATAATGGATTTGACAAGTGGTTATCATCAGTTAGAGGTGGCTCCAGAGGATCATCCAAAAACTGCTTTCTCTACACCTGGAGGCCATTACCAGTACATTAGAGTGCCATTTGGTTTGGAAAATGCTCCGGCAACATTTCAGAGGTTGCT
The DNA here is from genome assembly GCF_021461385.2 of Schistocerca piceifrons. Taxonomy (NCBI): domain Eukaryota; kingdom Metazoa; phylum Arthropoda; class Insecta; order Orthoptera; family Acrididae; genus Schistocerca; species Schistocerca piceifrons. The sequence goes on from NC_060140.1 coordinate 658,686,008, forward strand.
AGACAGTGTCTTGAGGAGTTTGAAACCATGGCAGTGTCTGGTCTATTTGGATGACATTATAGTGTTTTCAAGTAGCATGGAGCAACATAGACAGCAGTTAAGGGAAGTATTTATGAGGTCAAGAGCAGCTCGTTTGACGTTGAGACTGGAGAAGTGTCATTTTGCATTAGAAGAAGTAAAACATTTGGGTCATATTATCAGCAAGGACAGAGTGCAAACAGATCTGAGGTTGGTACAGGCTGTGAGGGATTTTCAGGAACTGAAAACAGTTAAGGAAGTGCAGTCATTTGTCAGAATTTGCAATTTCTGTTGAAAGTTCATAAAGGGTTTTGCAGATTTATCACAGCCATTGACATGATTGTTACAGAAAGGTGTGAAATTTGAGTGGACAGAAGAGTGTCAGAAAGCATTTGACAAACTGAAACAAGTGTTAACATCAGTTCTTGTGTTTCCAGATTTTGAAAAGAAGTTTATACTAGCATGTGATGCATCGAATCAGGCATTGGGGTGTGTTCTTAGACAGGAAATTGATGGGAAAGAACATCCTGTAGCCTATGTGTCTAGGCAGTTGAATGCAGCAGAGAGGAATTACTCAACAACAGAGAGGGAGATGCTTAGTGTAATCTATGGAATCACGTATTTTAAATGTTATTTATGTGGGAGAAGATTTTGGGTAGTGACAGATCATGCTGCATTGAAGGTGTTGTTGGGGTTGAAGGATCCATTCACTAGACTCGCTAGATGGGCTGTGAGGCTTAGTGAATTCAACTACGAGGTGGTGCACAAGCCTGGGAAGAAACACAGTAATGCAGATGCACTAAGTAGGAAGGTGGCAAAAGTAGAAGTCATAGGTTATGACCTAGCGGTATGGCAAGAATTACAGGACGTGGACAATGATCATAAATTGTATCAGACGCAGCCACAATTTAATATGTATGATGGTCTTCTACACAGGCAAACGAAATTAGGGCCAAGGGTAGTAGTGCCAGCAAAGCTGAGGGATGAGGTTGTAAAGGAAGCACATGATCATGTGTTATCTGGTCATGGAGGGTGTAGAGCGATGGATAGGAGAGTGGCAGAGAGGTAGGAAAGGAGATTTAGATCAGTATGTCAAGAATTCTATACCATGTGCCCAGAGAGCAGATTTGAGTCAGAAACAGATACAGCTATAACGATTGCCAGAAGTGGCATTTCCATTCTCTATGCTCGGGATTGATGTCTTAGGACCTTTTAGGAGAACACCATTGGGGACAGATTCATTCTGACAATAATAGACCATTTTTTGAGGTATGTGGAGATGGCGGCTATGCCAAATCAACAGGCAGCAATGGTCACCAAGCATTAGTAAACAACTAAGTTTTGTAGTTTGGTGTACCGGAGACAATAATTACTGACCAAGGGACCAACTTCATGTTTGATTTAATGAAGGAACTGTGCAAATTGTTGAATGTAAAGAAGTTGAGGATGAGTGCATTTCATCCACAGGCCAATGGAAGGACAGAATGGGTACACAAAACAATCAGGAAGATGCTGAGTTTTATGTGGATCTCATCACCATCAGTGGGATGAGTATTTGAAGCATATTGTATGTGCATACAATGCAAAAATTCATACAAATAACAGTTTGTCTCCATATGAGGTAGTGTACGCGCAAAAAATGTTGTCACTGTTTGATTTAGTGAAGCTACAGAAAGGAAGGACCAGTGAATCTGTACGTCAATTCGCAAGGACAATTCGGGATGTTTGGAAATGGGTACAAAGGATGAATACAAAGGCTTTAGAAAGGCAGGAAGATGCAGTGAAGCGGTAAGGAAGTTTACTGCAGTATAGAGTGGGGCAATGGGTAATACTGTCCATCCCCTACACGCAAAAGGAGAAAATGAAGTTGAAACCACATCTCCCATTAATGTTAAGCTTCAGCTACCAACTAGAACAACGATAGTACACACTGGGAGGTTACGACCATTTAAGGGTTGCCTGGATGTGATTTCAGTCGTGTCACAGGAAGGAAAGAGGAAGAAAGAGAGTGAAGAGAGGTGGTAAGCACAGAGAAAACCAGGAAGATAGAGTACAGCATGAAGTACCGTATGCTTTCCGATCAAGTAAGTAGTGGAAGTATTTGTAGTTTTGTTGTTTTTCTGGTTATGTATCATTGGGTTTGCGTTGATTAATTAGGCATTGTATTTTATATGTATTTTCGAATATGGCCTGCTGTGGACAGCAGTCCCTTTCAAGAGGGAGGAAGGGTGATGGTGATCCCTGTCCTAAGGGTCACTGAAAAGGGAAGTGTAGCATCTGACATATGTGGAGTGTTGCTGGAGGAGAAATAAAATGCAGTTCTGGAGAAATAAATATGTCAGAGTAAATTTTGCAGCAAAGCCGTAATAAATATGTATTGAATGATGTCAGAGTCATATGATTTCCTGTTTAAATTTTTAGTTATCGACAGTGCTGGGTCAGGAAAGTCTTGTTTATTGCACAAGTTTATATAATGTAAATTAAAGGATTAAAGTAGTCACATAATTGGTGTTGAGTTTGGATTAAAAATAGTGAATGCTGGAGGAAAGTCTGTGAAGCTACAAATATGGGACACGTGCATGGTGCAGTTATTTTTAGCTATGGGGAAAGAAACAGACTGTCCAAGGAACATCATGGAGCCAAAATTGAGCTTGAAATGGGCCGGGATGCGTTGGATCTTCTCCACCCATGAGAATTTGGTAGTAGTAGCAAATTGTTTTGAGTGGGGAGTATTTGCAGAAGCAAAACGTATAGAGCTTGAGGGGAGCAGAATTTTAATCAGTGGAACTAAGTGTCACATAATAGGATGAACCTTCCATCTGCCAGCATCAATTTCAGCAGTCAGACAACTGAATATTATGCAGCCACAGCTGTACTGGCCAGAAGCCACTTTAGAGTTTTGCCACACCAGAATCTGACCTTGTTAAATCAAACTCTGGAGCCAGGTCTGTCGAGATCTGTAAACCAGTTCATTTTGGAGCAAGAGAGGCACATATCATCTGAACAGCTTGTGCAACATGTCGCTTAGTATAGGGAAAGGCAATGGCAAATCATTTTGAGCACCTCTATGCCAAGTGTCATCGCAGCCTTAACTTTGTTATGTGTTGTTTTCTTTCTGATCAGGCAGAGAGCTAATTCCAAGAGGGAAGCAAGGGTAGTCCAAGTCACAGTGGACTGGATACCAAGGGCATGAGATGAGTAGGTAAGGGGTTGATCGAGCAGTGGTCGTCCAGTAAGGAATTTTTACGTATTGTTTCATATCATGGTTTTAAGAGGGCACTAGACCACATTTAAGTTTTCTAGTAGTAAGGAAATATGCCATAGGTGCTGACCGAAACAAGTTAAGAGCTAGTTAAGGGTCAATCAGGGGACTGGGTTTTTCAAAAGAGGGAATAATGTAGAGGCACTGCCGTTTAGGATAGGGAAAGTTAGTTTTGTGTGATATTCTGAGCACAAGTGACAACCAGGTGCAGGCCGGATTACAGTGGGTTATGCATAGCAGTTTTGAAGACAAATAGAGGCTACAGGAGCATATAACTGCCAGAGAAGGCACACTCAGCAGTTTGAATGATGCAAGTCACAGGCAGAAGGGGCCCACTGGTGCAACCCAGGTGTTGTGCGTATATGACTGGGAGCGGTACATTAGCAAAACAGAGGTGCACAGCCGAGTATAAATAGGTGCTGTTTTCTAACGAGATTCATTCAACTGTGGCAGCTCTCCTGGACGGCGGGGGCATCTCACACCACTGGGCTACATGCAGCAACAGATGGGGCACCAGCATCCCAGTGCACGGTAGGTCATTGGTTCACCCCTCTGAAGCCAATGCAGGGTTCACAGCCACCCAGCAGTGGGCCATTCTTCGGCTCGCTAACGCAGGCAGTCATCTTGGCTCCCGACACATGCCGGAGACATCCCGAGGATTCAGATGCCAGATCGAGGGCGTTCATTGCTGCCATGATCTCAGATATGCCAGCAAGGAAGAAGCAGCAGCGGGGCCAGCCTAGGGCTCCCGGTGGAGCAGTGCAGAGACAACGAGCATGGTGGCCACTGAGTCAGCGACTGGCGCAGCCATTCTGACATCATCAGAACTCAGCAGGCCACCCAAGGCAGCACGACACAGCATTGTGTTGCACAGGCTCCTGGGGTGCTTTCTCAGCATTGCGGGGCCCTGTGACACAGACCAGGAGAAATTAGGGCACTGTAGCTAAAAAACAATAAATCACTTGAAAAGCTTGGCTGAGTTTTAATACAGCACCTCCTGGCAACACCCATTACAAATTATACTTCATTATCTACTCATGTCTGCTTTCTGCCTGTTATCCATAGAAGTGGATTTGCAAAACTAAACTACTGTAGAGACAAAGACCCTAACAAATTCCTCAATGATTGCTCCTTTACATAATACGGCTTCATTACATCAATCTTAATTCTCTATTTTCTTATTTACTCATATTTTGTCACTTCATTAAAATGTTGGTCATTTCATTACCTCACACTTCTTGATTACAATATTATTTTACATTCAGTCCTTGTTTGGTTTCTTACATAAAAAGACTTTATAAAAATGACACTCTGCAGCTACAAACCAATACCACTGATTAAAAAACTTCACTGTCTACTAAAAAGCTGGTAAAATCTTGTTAACTACAATTCAGTACCTTAAGTGAGGACATTACTTTATTTCAAAATAGTTATTTTGTCCTCACCATTCATTAAAATTTCTCATCTCCCAATCCACTCTGATGTGCCTGCATATAAAATGAAGTGATTTAAATCCAGGCAATCACATATGATATCAGCAGAATCACTAAAGCAGTGGATTTCAACATGAGCAGGATGTGGTCAGAAACGTTGAAAAATATTGTCCATGAGGAATATCAGACCCTTGTAAGACCTGGCACAAGAGCATCCAGCATGGAATTACCACAGCATGCTTGGAAAATAATCAACAGAATTTGTACAGTCCATGGTATTTGTTCTGAAACAATGGAGAAAGGCTACATCTTCTAAATGTGATAATGGCAATGGGCATCAGACCATCAAATACATTGTAAGCAGACAACCTTGCCGTGGAAATCTATAACATTTATTTGAAAGGACAGAGGCAGCCCTTGAATGGACTTGTAGAGCTTCTGGCCTGAAGTGCCAAGTCTTTGAACCAATGCTATTTGACTTTACTTTTGGTTCACTTACCAATGTTATGTGACTTTACTTTTGGTTCACTTACCAATGTTATTTGACTTTACTTTTGGTTTACTTTGTCTATGTCTCACTGCGCGCCATATTTGACAGCTTCTCTTGTATTTGCTTTGTTCTGTGTTAAAATAAATGTTCATTTGACTGCAAAAGTGTTTTATTACAGTATTACTCCAGTCATCACCGCGTCTTGCGCCATGGAGTTAATACCTTCATGACAGTGCTTAATGGATGACCAACTACAGCTTCCATGCAATCAATTAAGGGGCTCCGGAAAGGCTCAAAAATCATGAAAAATTCAATTTTTACTTTTTTGCGTTTTCTGAATCTGCAGACCATTACCTTTTAATAGATATATAATTTATTCAATTCCGAAGACTACAACTATTTTTAAATTTTTTTTGAAATGTGTTCTACATGGGCGGGACCCACTGTGGCGCTGTTAAACTGCTGTCAAATGGTGTTATTATTAACGTCCGTGTTCATCAGGTACATTTTAGTGATGTGAGATAAAGTATGTGTTGTGGCTAACCTGTGATGGTTCAATATATATCACTGATGTGATTGTCGATTGTTTCATGTTTATTTACTCTGCCGTTATCTCGAAAATATTCGTAATTAATTCTGTTTCTTGAGTCTCTGTTTTGTTGATGTATAATAATGAGTAAAAGTAAAGTTATTAGAAATCCTCTGAAGGCTTTTAAGAAAAGGAGAAATGTTGGAAAGCCAAAGGTATGTGTTATTACTGTAAACAATAAAGACGATAACCAAGTGAGTGAACCTAACGTCTCAAGTACACCTGCCCATAGCAGTCAAAGTGGGAAAGAAAATACCTCACAGAAGAAGCTTGGTTCAATGAGTGAAAACTATGACTGTTTTATGGGCAAATCGGATGTGAATGAAATATTTCATATGTCGGTTCTCAAAGGAATTTTTTCAAACTGTGTAAGATGTATTCATTGTAGTGAAGTTGGTCTGGAACTCTCCATAATAAAGCACGTAGGACTTGCTAGTGAAATACAACTGAAATGTGATAAGTGTTCATACATGACCACCTTTTGGAACAGTGTTGCAGTAACTGCAACTGAAGAAAATGGTAGCAAAATCTACGAACACAACAACGAGCAATGCTTGCTTTAGACAAGGAACGCCTTCGGGCTGCAGACAGGGCTGTAAAGAGTCTAGAAATACAAGCAAGAGTAAATAGGAGGAGGAACAAGAGGAAGCTGGAGGAGGAGTTTGCAGAGGATGAAGATAATCCATCCTATGGACCTGGAATGCACTAAAAAGTTAATCCAATCTTTGTCGCTCGATTCCCAAAACTTTTATTTTCTCTTACTAATTACATGTTTTCTAAGGATCTTCCAAACATATTTGTTTCAAACTTTCAGTAAATGTTACACAGTACCTTCTGCATAATTTAACACAGCCTTTTTCCAAAAAACTGTATATTTTTGAATATATAAATAAAAAATTGCAAAAAAATGTTGTGAATTTTCATTACATTTGAAAAAAAATCATCTTTAATAACTGAACTAAAATTTTGTAAAATCCCTGTGTTAAGTTGTAGCCCATATTCCAATAAATAATCTGTAAAAAGTTCAACTTCCTACCTCAAATACTTTGTGAGGAAAGATGTAATTTATAAGCGTTATTTTAACATTGCAAGTATAGGGCGTTCCGGAGCCCCTTAAAACCTGCATGGTCCATCTCCGAGCCGCACTCCGCTGCCCCCGGCCGGCCTGCCTTTGCCGACACCTCACCCACTGATGCTGCTGACATGACCTCCAACGACTCCCCATCACCTGCACAGCTGTCTGACAAGGCTTCCAAGGTGCCCACTTTGCTCACCAGATGCTTCCCTTATCTGCCGCACTGGCACGAGTATTCTGTGTTGACATGAGCTAACTTCACCTCCATGCTCCGCACTGCCATGGGGTGGGAGGGAGGTCTGTGGTGCCTCTGGTGTGAAGTTCCATGTCTATGAGCCAATGTTCTTTGACTTTACTTTTAGTTTGCTTTGTCTATGTCTCACTGCATGCCATGTTCGACTGCTTCTCTTGTATTCACTTTGTTCAGTGTTATAATAAATGTTCATTAGACTGCAAAAATGTGTTATTATGGTTTTATGCAACATAATACCCACTGACTGAAATGTTAGAAATTGTAGATTTAGTCACTGAGTTCTGTTTATTTTGTAAAATTATGCAGTTCATTCATGTAAGTTGTAGTTCAGTTGTTGCCATATGCTAAATCAATAAATGCCTTCACCATGCTTGAGAGATTAGCCTGAAGAGCAGTTTGGTGACATATTTTTGTAAACACTGGCACAACATTGCAATGAACATTTTATTTTTCACTGACAAAAATTACTATAAATTTATTTTTTCTGCTTCTAATTAAAAGGCTTATCGCACTCTTAACTTTCTACACCATTAAGATGATAAAGATTTAGGTACTATTCATACAAATTTTGTCAATGTTACTAAATCTAAATGTAGATATGATATTTTTTCATAATACTTTTAACTTAGATACCACCGAATGTTTTTGCTACCATTCTTTATTGTGCTATTATTTTACACTGACACTGGCATTTTTTCAGTGTGAAATTATTGGCTAAAATTCATATTTAGGGAGCTGCATATTTTTTATGTCACATTATTTATTATCTTTTATTTTAAAAATCTTTCAAAAACTATCTGATTCTCCAAACTTAAGAAAGAGTAATTATATCCCAATGTATTTATCAATGTGAATCACACTCTGTGAACTGTCAACTTAAATGTATCTTTGGTTCGTGCTAATGCAACTGTAAGTAGCAGTAGTGTTCAGGGCTGTGCTGTGGAAGAGGGTAGTCGAAATGTAACCTGTCTCGATTGCGACATATTTTTGTGAACACTGGCACAACATTCCAATGAACATTTTATTTTTTACTGACAAAAATTACTATAAGTGAGAAGTATTGTTAATGTACCAGCAAATGTGTAGATGTTTTTTTGCGATCACTTAAAAGTGAAGAAAACATGTGGAAGTTATTTTAATCTGGTGTTTAATTTTGATAAAGTTACATTTAATAACTGTTTGCTTCATTTTGAGAGTACAGTTCATCTTTGTTTAATGAAGAAGATTAACTTATTGACGTTAAACACTTCCAAAGCTCAGGTAACCTTTTTCTGAGATCATACCCCACTTAATTTATCAAACAATGAGCTACAACAACAAAAATTACTTCAACATCAACAGCGACTTCAGTGTCAAACAAAAAGATGAGCATTATAATGATTATGAACATTTAGTAACAAACAGTATTAACAACATTTCTTCTAGGTTCCGTGCCTTGCAACTGACTGAAACAATTCTATATCAGGCAAGCTTCCTCTGAAAGTATTATATCTTAATTTTATTTCATCAGGCATTCAACAGTATTTGGATCATAGGCAGGATGGGGTTCCACTAGACTATTCATTAATTCTCAATGACATTGACACCCACTCCTCCATCTAGTGTTCCAGTATAATGTTAAATCTTTAACTTATTATTCAAGTCAACTGTAAACACAACAAACATACCACCAACATCTCCTTTCTACAACTACAGTTCCGATGGATATGGCATACACACTGAAAACTACTGCCTGCACATTTACACTGAAATTTACCTTTTGCAGATGGTCCACTTCACTGTCAACTTTGAGGCATTTGAACATAGCTACCATAGACAATTTAATACCAGGTGTCTATACCATAGTGGCCATCATCTTATTTACCATTTCCACATGCTCGTTTTTCATCACATTACTGACATTAGCATTTGCTAATCTTTTTCATTTACCTTACTGTTATTTACACATGCTTTATATTCTCCTTTAACCAATTTAACAACTTTGTCAACAATTTCATTCAGTACTTATGATGTAGTACTTCTTCCACATCATTACGAAATATCGTATTCATGATCCATGGAACTAGTATTAATCTAATCTAATCTAATCTTTCTACATCATTGACTGTACAAATATTTACAGCCACATCTTCTTCCACTGCTTTCAAATTCTTCATGTGAATATTATTTATCTACTTTCCATCAGAAATTATTTCATTACAGTCATTAGAATATATTTGATTTGCTTCTGTGAGCTCAGCCTGACAGGAATTAACAGCACCAACTTTCATTTGCTTATTGCTTTCATTTTCAGTTACTTTTTCACCTGACAGCTCATCAGTAGCAAAAGCATCTAGTTTTGGACTCAATGTTTTTGTCGTTTCATCTAAGTTATTTTCTAAACAGATTAACTCTGAATCTATTTTTTTTTAAGTTTTTGATATATTTACCCAAATCTAACTTTAAATTGTTAATTCCACCCTCAACTTTTTTAAGGTCACTGTCATTTTTATTTATTTATAACCTTAAATTGTTGATTTTACTGTTCCATTTGTCCAGCTTTATATTTCAAGTGTTCATCAACAGTCCTAAAATTGACTTTGGGTCATCATCCCCTTATGTTTCTTGTACAAATTGCTTTTCTTCACCTATTTTTTATGTTGCTATTAAGCAGTTCATAACACAATTTTACCTTCAACTGCCCTGATTTCAGTTGCTGCTGCCACTGCACTGACTGGCTGCTGTCCCATGAAAGATGGTGTTAGTCATCCTCATCCTCTCATTAGTTGCAGAAAGGTGAATGCATTATGGCAGTGTCCATATATTATAAACCAGTGCAGTGTTGTATTTAACTTTGTCTTGGTTATTAATGGTATTATAACTGTTTTATTTACTGTCCTCGTGAATTTAGTCACTCAAAGTTTTTTTCAAATTCACTGTTTATTGCCACTATGACCCACAGTTACTACGTTCCCAGTCACTTTTAATCTTAATTTCACTGTCCACAACTTCATAAATTCTGCCAAGTATCACTATTCTTGCATATACAAGTTCATTTCACCATATCAAAACAGAAATATGTTCTCATATACCCACACCAAATGTGACAGTGTCCACAAGCATTGTCAATTAAGCCCTTGGAGTCTCAATGATCAAAGTCTCATAGAATTGCTGTAAATTAATTACTATGAATTTGTAGTGGCTATGCCTGCTTTATTTTCTTCGTTTGTTGACCTCGGTGTCAACACACTGCATTGCTACACTGGCTGAAAAATGGGGTTTGTAATTTGGTCACTGACTACGGTAAATGATGTAGCCGACAGGAGCATTTTCACTTTCACTTTTCACAACCCCCCTATAACATTTAGTATGGCTAGTGGACTATTGTTTAAATTTCCATAAGCCTCATTAATAGTATTCAGGCAAACATCCACATACTGCTATTCTAGTTTACTATTGAACATCATCGAGCAATAAAACCCTAACCACACAGTTCACAGTCTTTCAAATAAATTGAAGAGTCACTGTCATTGCTTTAACACATGGTCTATTGGTGTAACACTTATTTCACTGTTAAGTTGATGCATTGTTGTTCTAAGCAACACAGGTTCCTCATCTGAAACTCGGCCATGGACTGACTGTTTCGTGACCAAACATCAGGCCTTTGCATATCCTCACAATAACAGGTACTGAACTTACACATTGTTCAAAGTTAAATTTACAGAAATTACAATTAAAACTTAACGCATTAAATCAACTGAATACTTGGAAAAATTGTGTCTTTTTAACAGTTTCTTCTACTGCAAGAGTTAGTCCAAAATATTTGTTAATCATGAAAAACAAATATCATTATGCAAACAATATTTTTGACAAAACTGTTAATTACTTTGGAATTAATTCAGGACTGGTTTTGCTAACATGTTTTCGAAGAGAGCCAAACAGATACTTTAAGATTACTACCATTTTATCTTCCAAATGTTTATAATTAGTATAGAATTTATATTTGTTTATATGTCAACAATAGAACTTAAGTTACGAAACAATTACTGATACTAACTAGCAATAAAAGATGCTAACTAGCAAGAGGCAAAATAAATTAGAAAATCAATTACATGCATAAAACTAAACACAAAATTAGATCTGGCATTATATTCTTTCTCTTTTATGAAAATGCAGATTATACTCGTGTATGCTAATAGTAAATAGTTAAAAGTAACAAAACGAATTTAAAGAGGCAGATGGCAAAACAAGAGGGGAAGTAAAAATGTCCCAGTTTGCTTTGGCACATCAACCCCTCATTGGATTGACCAGATAGATACTGAAAATAGCTAACTGGACAATTCAATGACGTCAAGTGATGCCAGAAATTGGGTTTAAAATCTACACACAAAAAATATCGTAATACATACGAAACCTTAGCGAAACTAAAGTACATATACTTTTTCAAATTTATATTTATACTAACTGGCCATATGAAAATCCCCATACTAAATATTTACATACAGTGTATTGCAAAATCACACAAAATATCCACAATTTATACTTTTAACAAAAAATTGGGCATCTTCATCATAAGTGATGTCCTTTTTGGGTAAGCGAAGATTACATTTAAAGATAAATATCATCTGATACAAGTCCTGGCTTGCTTCAAACAATAAACCCTCATGGGTTGCAATAGAAAGAAAATTTCACTTGCTCAACGTTTAGTATTTTTCACAAGTACTTTCACACTTTTAATGAGCTTTTACACACGTTCACACCAAGTTGTCCATGCCTTCAACACGTCCAAGTGGCAGTTAGCAAGGGAATGCACTGCGATCAGTTCCCTTGGGGGTGGCTCTCCTTCATCACAGTACATGAAAAAAAATCAGACAAAATATCCTACTTTAGTGCACTTACTTTTTCTCCTAACTTAAGTATAAGAAAAAATATGTTTAACACTAATGGCAAATGATAGTCATTACATCATAAATATAGACATTACATACTAAAATTGACTATAATAGTGCACATTACACAACAAAACCTTATTCTACATCATAACTCTGTCTGAAACTGGTTAAACTTGGAAGACTTTGTTTCTTTCCCATTTGCAAAATAGTAAAATCTCAAGATGTGCAGTAGAATAGATTTACTAATCATTACATTATGAAAAAGGAATAGAGCTGCCATCGCATAAGTTAATTACTGTTCAAATCAAGATTAAGGGGATGGAAGTTGTACCAGATAATTGTCCTAGTTCTCCAATCTGAGTACTACTCTCATTGAAACAGTAAATCACATAATGTTACCAAGTGGTTTACCTGTCAGAATATTCACATCAGTCTAGCACCACAGTTATCAGCTACTTAGCAAAGTTACTTTTCTTCGTTCCAGTATTACCACCTTATGCTCATAATTCCTCAGAACACTAATAGACATTTTCAGAAACCCTATAGATCCAATAATGCAGCATTATACAACTTGTACCTCACTAAAATATTGGTATTTCATTTAAACTCTCATTTCAAACTGCAGTGTCATGAATTGCACAATACACACAATACCCAATGTTGCCTAATTCAAAATTAGATCATCAATACATTTACACCACATTTGTTCATGTGCAGTTATCGTTTTCATCACTCAATCATGTCTGTCACCATCATTATTTTACTTACATTTATTACCTCATTAACTAGTGGAGTGCATCTAAAAAACGTCCCTACTACAGAGGCAGGCTTCCTAACCATTAAGACCCTAACATTATTCATTATTTTATGATTTCATGATTGTTTCATTATCTAATAAACACCTGCCCTGCTTATCTAATGCAAAATTTACTCTACTGAAAAACACTCCACAGTTACAGATCCTTATGTTAAAGCAAACTTAACTCTCATTACTAATCAGACAAAATAATCACTTAGACTGACTATTATTTCACTGTATTCTAGCCTGAAGGGCAATATACATACAAACATACTGGTCTTTCTAATACATTCCACACACATTACTCCAAGCAACTGTGTTTAAAGTTGAAATTCCTTAATGTTAGAAAAGGCTGTACCATGACACACTTCTATGGGTAGATAGTTGTAGCCATATACTGACTGCACTGAACACAAACACTTCTATTATACCACAATTAATATTAAGACTTAATATTCAAGAAGGTTCTTACTGCATATTGTCTATGCTGCTGCAACAATGAGCTGATTACTTCAGGTGGTAATGTTTTCAGATAAGCTGCACCTTCTCCTCCACATATGCTGACACCTTTTATTTTCTGCTTACCTTATCTCTTTGTCTGATGTAAATTCTTTAAACAAGGTATCAATTTACTTTGTTCCATCCTCTCATGATTACATTACTTATAACTAACACAACATAATATACATTAGGCATAGAAACACTAGAAAAACCTTTTATAAGATATTCAAACCACAGATAGGTTACTAGAAGAGTTTGACTGCATCAGGAAACATGAAAAATGAGACAGACAGCTGGGGTAAGCATTATTGCCTCATAATGAATCCAACACAATGTTGAACCCACTACTTGCTAACTGTGCAACAAATTAGTCTCAAATATAACATCAATGCTGACTATAACACCATGTTCAAACTCACTTAAATCTTGATAACCTGCCATTGTAGTAGCAGTAACAGATCTAACGACTGCACCAGCACTTGTTGTCTTATATAGGCATTACCGAGAGCAGTGAAGCCTGTAAACATTGCTCTGTATATTAATATGATGCCTATACTAGTTTCTTGGGCCCTTCAGTGCAGTTGAAAGTAAAGTAACAGTAGGGATGCATTAGAGACATCTGTGGAACACCAGAGTGAACATCCATCATGTCATGAAGGACAATAGCGACCAACGATTGGTTTCGTATCATCACATTACATGCACGAAGGCTTGTCATCCACGGAAGTTGCTCAACATGCATATCAGAGTCAAACTAATCTCGTATGGACATAGAATCATTTCCAATCGAGAGGTAGTGTTGACGACTTTCACCGCACAGGTGGTCCATGTTCGACAGGTGCACAAGATTTGTCAGTGATGTGGACTGTCTTCCTCTTCTGTGTTCTTTTACATGTTTACTTCCTTGTAATCTATTGAAATTGGTTTGATTCAGACCGTACATGTGTAGTGTATTCAGTAAAAATAAAATGTCCTCAAGTGATGTGATGTGCATCTGTGTGTGCTCCCTGCCGTTCTCAAAAGAAGATTAACAGGTTATGGGCCCAGGATCGCCGATCTACGATGACAGGGAGTGAAGGTGACATCTCAACGAAGACAAGCTGTAGAAATGTTCGAACTGTTCAGGGTGTATACAACTTGGGTCAACCAGGAGATCTGAGAAAAACCCGGGAATTTTTTCATCTGGGAGAAAACCGGAAAAACCACGGAACATTTAGAATTCCGGGAATTTTTCTTTGTTTTAGTTTTCTGTAAAATGTTTTGTAATTTTGACTGGTAAGAACCGATACTCTGACGAAAGATATTACTGTATCCCACTACTGCAGAATAACACTTCAACAATAAAACCTAAACGAGAGAAAGAAACGAAAAGAATTTAAATTGCAAAGGAAATGCGCCATATACAACAACGCCACACAGTGCTCATGCAAGTGTGTGCCAACACCAAAATGTGTCAAAGGCTTTAGGACGACTATGCAATGCTCCATAGCAACAAATTGACTCCGATGAGCGTGAAGTTACAACTGTTTACATTAGATTCGTTTTAGCAGGTACAAGTGGGCTCATGTGCATGCGCAGTTGAGTCGCATTAGAGTAGTAGATTATCCTGCTTCTGGCTATAAGAATGTGGCTGTTCGCTGTGTAAGCAGTTGCAGCAAGCAGCTAGATGCTGCCAGGAAAAGGGGGGGGCCAAATTCATATTCTCGAGGAAAAAAACTTTATTCACAAAGCGCTTAGCATCCAGAATACGTTGGTCTATCGATTATTCACTTGATTTTGAAATGCATCCCTGTTGGTTTTTGAACATTTTTGAAAACATTTTAAGTTGATTTCTGAATGACTCATAAGTTGATTTGGTTTGATTTATTATTGGTCCTGCAGATCATACAATTTGTACAGCAAAGCACATCATGATATAGAACAAGTCAATCTGAAAGATTATGTTAAGATGGTATATGACGAGAGATGACAGTTGTGACACATTACTCACATAGCAGAATACATATAGGATATATAGACAAAATATAAAAAAGGTGGTGTGTGAAATGACGACGGTGGTGCATACTGCACATACCAGAATACATATAAGAGATACAGACAGAATATGAATGACAAACAATAATTAAATTATCTGACTAAGTAGAAATATCTACAAGTGAATATACAGCTTATTACAAGTAATTAAAATATTGTGGTACATAGTTCACATAGCAGAATACATATGAGATACAGACAGAATATAGATAAGATACAATAATTAAATTATCTTACTAAGTAGAAACATCTACAACCAAATAAACAGCTCATTGCAAGTAATTGAAATTTTGTTTCAAGAAATTCATGTACAGAATATAAAGAGTGATTTAGTAGCAATTCCTTTAATTTAATTCTCATTATTTTTGGGTTTTTGCTTGTTTTTATGTTGGGAGGTGGTTGTATATTTTAATGCCCATACATTTAACCCCATTCACATATAATTTTGTGTTGTGGGCTATAATTTGTAACTGTGATTTGTTTCTGGTGTCATGTATGTGGCGGTCTGCATTTCTGTCGAGGGCGTCCAAGTGCTGTACTGTAAAACGAGCTAGTTCCAATATATAGAGGCATGGCAGTGGCAGAATTTTTAGCTGTTGTAATAGTGGTTTACAGTATTCAGTTCTTTTTTTACATTTCATTATTCTTACTACTTGTTTTTGTAACTTGAAAATTGTGAAAGAATCAGAGCTCTTTCCCCAGAAGATTAGGCAATAGCTCAAGACAGACTCAAACAGGGCATGTTACACCAGCTTCAAGGTATCTACACTGGCTATGTCTTTTAATGATCGTAATAGATAGCAGGTTTTACTAAGCTTTTGTGGCAATGCCTCAATATGTGGTTTCCAATTTAGTGTGTTACTGATGGTAAGTCCAAGAAATTTGGTGTCCTGCCTGTTCGTAATGCTATCTTTGCCGATAACTAACTATGACAAGTAGTTTCATTAACTGCATCTTGCAATGTGTCACTTCTACTGGTTATCATGATATTTGTGTCATCCACATACAGAAAGGATCTGGCATTTGGTATGTGTTCTGGGAGATCATTTATGAACAATATGAAAAGAACAGGGCCAAGGACAGATCCCTGAGGGACGCCATTTGTTGTATGTTGTATATCTGACCTGCAGTGCCTGAATGTTTCTGATTTTCTTATTTCTACATGTTGCTTTCTTTGACTAAGGTAGCTATGCTACCAATTGCGGGCTACACCTCTAATCCCCTTCCTTTGGAGTTTCATAACCAGCAGCTTGTGGTCTACCATGTCAAAGGCCTTGGAGTGATCAAGAAATATACTGACAGCAGGTTGTTTATGGTCAACAAAACTTGAGCACTTTTCAAGAAATGCATACAAAGCATGTGTGGTGGACCTATTTTTCAGAAATCCATACTGGGAAGATGTGATTCTGTTGTTAGAATTTAAACATGTTTCTAATCTAGTTAACATACAGTATTCAAATATTTTTGAGAAGGCAGATAGTATAGCAATTGGCCTATAGTTTGTCATGTCCGCTTACTCTCCCTTCTTTTAAAGATGTAAAATTTTAGCAAGTTTTAGCTGGTTTGGAAATGTTCCCTCTAGAAATGAGGTATTTATGATATTTGACATGGGTCCACTGATGCAATTTGAACATTTATGAAGTAAGAAGCAGGGTATCAGATCATCCCCTGCAGAATAAATCTTTTTGACTCTTTTTTAAATAATATCTTCAATTTCATACCATGTTGTAGGAGATAGGAGTATTATTTTTGAGACTAGAGTGTGCAATGTTTGGAGAGTTAGTCAGGAGATTTGTGGGAGGAGAGTGAACAGTATTTGAAGAGTTGGTTAGGAGATTTGTGGAAGTTTCTGAAAAATAGCAGTTGAATTTATTGGCAATTTTATGTACATTTTCAGTCTTTTGTCCTTCTATATTTAGTGTGATTTTATCCTCTATCCTTAACTTTCTGTCAGTCTGTTCATTTACTATACCCCAGATGGTCTTACATTTGTTGGAAGAGCACCTAATTGTTTTATCATTATGAGCTTTCTTAGCCCATTTGATAACTCTCCTGTATGGGTTTTTGTAATTTTTATAGTATACCTTGAACTCTTTGGATGTGTCACTGTCCAGTTTGCTAAGTCTGTGCAGCAGCCTCATATTTTCTGATGAAGTTTTAATACCTTTTGTGACCCAAGCATTCTGTTTTTTGTTCATGATAGTCTTTGTTTCCTCTTGGAAAGGCAATTAAAGTAATATTCAAATATCTGCAGAAAATGGTCATATTTTTCATTTGTTGTTGAGGAAGTAAATACTCTTTGCCAATCTTCTTTCTCTAAGCTAAGTACAAGATTTTTTAATGTGTGCATAGTGTACATGATGTCTCTGTCAGGAGAATCCTCATTGCATCTAGAAATAAACTTTCTGCACACAAAAGGTGACGGGGATATACGAGCTGAGCACAGTAAAGCCGAACGGATGAATGTCAATCACTGTCTGATTATGTGGTTGATTGGGTTTGTGAATGATCAGAGTTGTTATAATTACTAGCGAAATCTATAGATTCAGACTACCAGAATGAAAATAAACGACTAACAGGAATAACAGGTGAGAAAGATTACGTATCTTCTTTCGGTGTATCCAAGGAAGTGAAATTTTGACAGAAATTTTTTGTCCAGATCGCTACACTAATTAGGACCAGTTGTACAGTCCCTGGCTAGAAGCCGCTTAAGTTCTATACTGGAAGTAACGCGGAAAACGTGTTGTACGAACATGTAACAACGCCTAAATCGAGAATAATCACGGGATAACTAAACCTGTGATTCTGGCAGGGTTAGTGAAGTTAATCGACGGACAAATTTTGACAACAGCAGGAATAGCTACAGAATTGGAGATGACAAAATTGTTTGTAAGAACGACGAAGGAGAAGACACGGGGACATCACACAAATTATGGAAGAACAAGACGATTCGAAATTTATATAAAAATTTCGTGATACTGCTTTTCGATCTCATGCTTGAGAAACTGGTTCGTATGAATGAAATGTGAAACTACTTCCTAACATAAAGCTTTTTGCTTGTAGTAGGCCTAATAGGCATTTGATATTGGTACTTCATGAATAATATTCTGTCGTGTCATAAAAATGACCAATTGGGCCAAAACAGCCTCATTTACTTGGTGTGTGTTGCAAAATTGGTGCAATATCAGAAAGACCTATTTTGTTTTATCTAGCAGACAGTGACAAAACAGACGTAATCAGATCGAGAGACCACACCAGTATTGGGTATTATTTGTATTAACAGCTTTTTCAGTATTAGGGATTTCGATTTTTCATGTAGCAAAACGTGTGACGAACTTCGATGAGGTATTAGATTCTTTCACAGAAAGGAAACATGCCATGTAAAACTGTAGCAAGATTAGAGAGAAAAAAATGCTAGGAGCTAAGGATTGAAGAAATGTGTACTTTCTTGCTTGTCTCTTGTCATTATTGCTTTTATTTAATTTTATGTCACAAAACAGCATGTTATTAGCTAATAGGCAATAAAGAGTGCAAATTTTCTGAAGAGTTCTCGTTCTCCCGATTACAAATAATCCCATTCGCTATTATTTGCGAGATTTTTTTAAAAAAAAGATAGGGGCAGGCTGTCAAACTGGCTGACTGCGAGTAGGAGAGGCACCAAACATTACAATTTCCACTGTCCTGAATATAGTTTGATGGCATCAATTACAAAATATACACATTTCAATACCGCAGGGCGAAATACAGTGACATGCAATACAAGAATGTTGTCTGGAGAGGCGTGGCACTGCACTTTGGGGCACTTAAGACCAAACAACATGTCTTGTATTTCCTCAAACATATATGTTTTATGTTTCAGGCTTTTCAGAAAGATGTGCACTACAAGATGAACATATTTTTGAAAATTCGATTTTTTTTTTTTTATTTTTAGTATTGACCCAGTTAGCAAATATCGTAGATTTGGGGTTGATGCACAGAGCAGTTTGAGTTATAGTGGGTAGTCTACACATGACCCGT
Source organism: Schistocerca piceifrons (assembly GCF_021461385.2). Classification (NCBI taxonomy): domain Eukaryota; kingdom Metazoa; phylum Arthropoda; class Insecta; order Orthoptera; family Acrididae; genus Schistocerca; species Schistocerca piceifrons. The sequence continues at coordinate 658,705,350 of NC_060140.1, forward strand.
GTTTACATTTAGTGATTTTGCTGTTTCTCCTTCGTTTACTCTCATGTCAAATGAAAACAAAACGGAGATGTGTGGCCAAGAACTATCAAATGAATTAAAATACATTCACATAATTACAGAAGCTAAAATATGTTATTAGTTTCAGATTTTATTTTATTTCCACCATTCTGACTGTCAAGCATTAAAAGCCTTGCAGAACAATGAAGTTTCTTTGTCTGTTTGCTAAAGAAATTTGACTTTTATTAACCTTTTCCGCAGAGGCAGTCGATGTATTTGAAACGAAATGTTTAATTCCACAGTAGTTTCTATTGTGTTACTACTACCAGTTTCAATTGTTCGCTGCATTTCAAGTGCACATTTTCATCTTATAGCATATGGCATTATGCCATAATAGAGAACCAAACATTATACTGTATAATACAGTACTGGTGCTCCAAGAAAATTTACATCCTGAAGACCACACTGAAAAGCTTATTATCAGGTCGAGGTATACTTCATTGGGAATCTGGACATATGAATGTGCACTTTTAGCATGCATTTTAAATGTGCACATTTTAGTATGGTTCACAATATACCGATGCTTTTGGAGTATCCTCTGATGTCTTGTTTCTTTTATGACATAATGTATGATCTTTCAATGTTTTACACATACGTACATACAGGCTTCCTGCGTCATGGTAGCTGTGCAAGCGTGGTGTTGCCTGTTATCTGCGCTCTCTGGCAACTGCAGAAACGAACCTGTTTCTAACAGGTCCCGGGAAAATATTACGAATGGTGGTTTGAAAAGCGTTACTTTAAAAGCAAAAATAATATTACGTAAGATGAACTATGTGCGAGAATGCACCATGAATTTCTTAAAAATCAACTTTGATGACGAGCCATTTAGAAGAATTTCGAACCCTGGAGATCAGACATATATGTCATTATCAAAAATTTTACTGGCACATTTGTGTGATGTATCTTAAAGTTAACATGCGCAAAAAAGATCAACATTATATGCGAAAGCTTAGCTTCTCTTGCAGTTTATTAACCTTAGAGACCAATATTATACGTAAAGCTTTGCTTTTCTTGTAGCAACTCTATGTATATTAATTTAAACTATTAACTTTCCCTGTTTCTGTGTCTGTGCTACTTAACAGTGATGTTGCTGTTGGCTGACTACATCACGTGTCCTATTCTCTGAATATCCACTATAATCGGCTGGCGAGACCAAGTGACAAGAGCTATGACTAGCTTACAAAAGTGCATCGCGATCTCGATTTCGAAGATTCGGAAAAGAACATGTGGCGTTTAGTGGAATTCCAATGCATACTTTCGTAATACGAAAATACGCAGCGTACATGTTACTGCACATCAAAGATATTTCCAAAACATGTTTTTTTCCCTACGTTTAGTTTTATAAAGTGCTGAGAAATTCAGCTCCCATGTATAAAACCATAACCATTCAAAGGATTGATAAGTTTTGCAGGGAAAATATACTGTTACTTAATATGGTAAAAGTGTGTTTGCACTCAGGAGAAAGTGTATTTTTAACTGGGATATCTGAGGAAAATCCGGGAATTTATTTTCCTTGTCCACGTATACACCCTCTGTTCAGAAACTGTGAGTACTGAAAACCTTTCCCTTTTGCGGATTGCGAAAAGGATTTGTAAGCGAAATTACGAAATCCATGTGAAAGTGATGGGCGCGACTGAATTCCTCGAAAATAAGCGGAAAATTACGAACGGAAAGTCTTTCTTTACTACACGATATATTTAAAGCACTAACATGACGGACGAGCGTAAAATCGAACTGTTGAATGCAGATAATTACCGTCACTGGTCACAAAGAATTAAGGGGATTCTCACATGCAACAGTGTTGGTGTGCTATCGATACTGGCATGGGAAATACACCCACAGCGGACAAACAGAAAACAAATAAAAGGGCCATGGGTAAACTATTAACAACAGTAGATGATAATTCACTTGACGATATACAAGACTGCCAAACAGCGAAAGAGAAATGGGATGTGCTGGAAGATTCCCATACACATTTTGATTTGTAGGATGGAATTTGAAGTAAGGGATCTTGGAGTTGCACGGCATATACAAAAAATTCGAATCTCGAGAGAAGATGGCACCCTGGTTTTAGACCAGTCAGCATATGCTAAAGAAATTTAAAGGAATTTCAAATGGAAAACTGTAAACCTGTGCAAACTCCACTCATCATCAATTTAAAGCTGCAGAATGCAACAGAAGAAAACAAACTTACCGAACAGGAGACAACAAGATACAGGATTGCAGTTGGAAGCACGCTGGGCCCATAACCTGTTAATGTGATGTATACTAATGCAGACTCATGAGCTGATCCAAACCATTGTAAATCCTTTAGTGGATATTTGACAGTATTTTGGGGTGCAGCTGTAAGTTGGAGCAGCAGAAAGCAGCGAACTGTGGCACTAACCATTGTTGAAGCAGAGTTTGTTGCACTGAGTCAAACTGTAAGAGAAGCAAGGTGGATGAACAGCTTTCTCGGTGATACTGGTGAAGATTGTTTTCTGTACCACCCCATTAAGATTTTCATCAACAATCAAGGTGCGAATAAACTCGCTGACAATCGTGAGGTTTCTGAGAGGACTAAATATGTGGATCTGAAGATCTTCTTGGTGCAAGAGGAGGTGGAAGCCAACGACGTAAGTTTTGAATACATCGCAAGTGAGAAGAATGTTGCTGAATGTTTGACAAAGGCAGTCAACAATGTGAAGCTGAAAACCCACCGGCAGTTAATTGGGGTCATGGATTGGGGGGGGGGGGTCAGTGATGTGGACTGTCTTCCTCTTGTGTGTTCTTTGACATGTTTACTTCCCTGTAATGTATTGAAATTGGTGGGATTCAGTCTGTACATGTGTAATGTATTCTGTAAGAATAAAATGTGCTCAAGTGATGTGATGTGCATCTGTGGGTGCTCCCTGCCCTCCTCAAAAGCAGGTTAACATGATTATCGATATTTGCGACTTTTAAGACAAAGGAACGTTTCAGAACTAAATTTGGCGTTCTAAGAGGCCACAGGATGTCACATATCACATTAAACTGTTCACAGACGATTGCATGATGCGAATCGCCATTCCCGACTACCCTGGTAAGCAGCACTTCGTATATTACACCATCGACTCCATTGCAGATGGGCAAGAAATCATGCAGAATGAACACTCTGTGATTGGCATTGGGTGTTGTTTACAGATGGAACTCGAATCTGTTTGTATCCTAATAAACTCGGACAACGTGCTTGCGGACAAACTGCCAGTATCAAACGCATCCAACACCGTTTCCACATGTGAAAAAGGTGGTGGTGGAGTGATTTTCCGGAGTGGCAGGGGGTCACCACATACCTTTTGTGGCTGTAAAGGAAAGTCTCACCACTCTTTGGTACAGAGGCGAGTTTATGCAACCAATAGTGGGATCAACATTTTGTTGACTATTTCATCTTGATGGATGATAACTCGTAGCTCACTGTGCTGTTCTCATGAACACGTTCCTTCAGGATTACCAGAATGGAGTGGCCTACCTGATATGAACCCAATCAAATGTGTGTGGTTCAAATGGCTCAAAGCACTATGGGACTTAACATCTAAGGTCATCAGTCCCCTAGACTTAGCACTACTTAAACCTAACTAACCTAAGGACATCACACACATCCATCCCCGAGGCAGGATTTGAACCTGCGACAGTAGCAGCCACATGGTTCTGGACTGAAGTGCCTAGAACAGTTCGAACTGAGCTGTTTTTGGACATTGTCAGTGACCACATACTCTGCACAGCTTACAGAGAATTGCCACTGAAGACTGGAACAATTCATATAAGGGCTGGCTTGATGATTTCGTAGATAGTATACCACAAAGAAATACCAGGTGTAGAAGTATGAGACCAGAATTTGGCTGCATTCATCATATGTTTGTTGTTTGAAACTGATAAACAATATTTTATTCAAAATAATCTCCAATGGTATTTTTACATTTCTCCCAATTCCCCCGCCAGGAAATGAACGCCATACCAATAAAACAGTTCTTCTTTTGAAGCGAACCAGTCAGCGAGCCATTTTCGTTCATTTTCATACAAATTGAAGCGTTGTTCAGCGAGAGCGTGTCCCAGAGACGCAAGTCGATGACAATCGGACGGAGAAAAGTCTGGAGAATAAGCCACATACTTAGTATTTCCCAACTGAACGCCTCGATCCTTTCCCTGACCCATTCTGCTGTGTGTAATGGCGTTATCATGGAGAAATATGACTGTGTTGCCTTTCTCCATATTCCGATCATTTTTCACGTAATGCTCGATGTAAATCGATCATTTGATATTGGTGGCAAACAGTGTTTACGGTTCCACTACGTTTTAGCAGCTCATAATAGATGACACTCTTCTGATCCTACCAGACACAGAGCATTGTCTTCTTTTCAAGGTGTTTCGATCTTGCAGCAGCCAGTGGATATCACCTGCTATCAGAGTATCCAGCCAAAAGCTAAAACTTCTCAATCAACTGAGAAAAGACAACCAAGATGAACACTTTGCAGAATATGTTAAAACATATAAGAAAATTTATAAGAAAGCAATTAAAACAACCAAGACGACGCACAATGACAAAGTAATCATAGGGACAGCAAACAAGTCGAAAGCAATATGGAATATAGTAAAAAAGGAAACAAACAAAAGCGTCAAAAAGCAAGATGACATTGAATTAAAAGATGATTGTGGTGTGTTACTCAGAAATGGTACTCTAGCAAATTACATAAATTACTATTCATAAACACCCCAGTCAATCTGAGTAAAAATTTTGCTAGTAATAGTAGTACCACAGTTCAAAGAGAGCAAAGTGGTAATTCAATATTGTTATGCCCCAAAAATAAATTATAAGTTCTTAAGATAATAAAAACAGTGAAGAATAAAATGTCCTCTGGAACTGACAAGGTACCAGGTTCAGTAATAATTAAATGTGCTAGTGTCATAGCAGAGCCACTCCCACATATCATAAACATATCATTAACAGAAGGGGCGTTCCCACGAAGATTAAATATTTCAAAAATAAAACCATTGTATAAAAAGGGTAATATATATGAAGTGGGAAAATATAGACCAATAGCTTTGTTATCTGTATTTTCAAACAATTACAAATTATCGGTACCTCGAAAAATTCAATCTCTTGTCTGTAAACCAACATGGTTTTCACAAAGTAATTAGTACAGAAACAGCAATTACCCAATTCATCGAAAACTTTGTAATTGGACTTGACAGAAATGACAGTACAGTAGGAATAAACTTAGACTTACCGAAGGCATTTGATACTGTTGATCATGATATCTTTCTAGGCAAACTAGAAGCAATAGGTATACGAGGAGTTGCATTAAAATCGTTTCAGTCATATCTCCACAATAGAAAACAGGTAGTAAAAATTACCTTGGAAAACAATAAAAACGAAAGCATTGTGTACAGATCGGACATGCAGACTGTACCAATCGGAGTACCTCAGAGCAGTATTCTAGGAGCTCTCTTATTTCTTATATATATTAATGATTTCAAGATCCCAATCAGTGGTATGCACATAACTTTGTTTGCTGATGACACAAATATTGTTGTAACAGACGTAAATAGGGTATTGCCATCATCTGTAACCGGAGTTTTGGAATACATACAAAACTGGTTTGAACAGAACAGGCTAAACTTAAATATTTCAGAAGCTAATTATATACATTACAGGAAAACAAAGTCTCATCATGAAGTGAACCTCAAAATTAAAATAAATAAATCGATAGGGTAGCTGCCACAAAATTATTAGGTGTGCAAATTTATGAAAACGTAGACTGGAAAGCCCACATTCTCTGCCTCACTAACAAGTTAAGCTATGCTTGCTTTGCATTACACATAATTAGTACTGTGTGTAGTAGAGAGTGTAGCAGAACTGTTTACTTCGCTTACATCCATTCTGGTATCACCTATGGCCTAACCCTCTGGGGTCATAATAAGGCAAACATAAAAACCATCTTCACCTTACAAAAACGAGCTGTTAGAAAAATTTCAAACAGTAAAAGGCTAATGCCTTCCAAACAGTTATTTCAACACTTAAATATTCTACCCTTACCATACCTCTATATAAGAAAGTGTTGTTAATACAAAAATGCACATTGATAATTATAAAACCAACCCAAATCTTCACTCGTACAATACAAGAATGTGCAATGACATCCACATAAAAAGAGTAAACAAGACTTTAACACAAAAACAAACCAACATTCAGGGTACTGTTTTGTACAGCAAACTTCCAACTCAGCTAAAAAGAAAGAAAAAAATTGTCTACATTCAAGGAAGCAATATTTAAATTCTTAATGACCAACTGCTATTATAGTATAAATGAAAATCTGCAGTAACCTTGTAGCAAGTAACTACACTCATTTACTATATGTTAATAAATCAAATTCTTGCCACAGCCTCAGTGTTAATTTTTCTGAACAAAAGTGTTAAATCAATTATTACTTGTAATGTATTTCATGTAAAATGCCCCAAACGAAAGTGTTAAATCAATTATTTACTTGTATTTCATTTACAAGGTCCTTCTCATTCTTTTGTATTATTACAGTAATCAAAGTTGTATTGCCCAAAAATATTGTGATGGGCACAATGAACCATTTTATTATGTAGGGAACCGTACACCGTTATCTTATTTTGTTATGTTATGTTCTTTGACGAAATCCATAAAATGTACATTGTCACTGGATGAATAAACTACTGCTTCTACTACAACTACTACTACTTGCAGTGGATGTCGATGGTCTGCCTGGACTCAGCCATGATTTACGATGCTTAGGAATCTCAAAATATATCCATTTTTTATCATCTGTCACTATTCGATTTTTAGAAATGACTTTCTTTTGTATCTGGCGAGCAGAATTTCGCAAGTGGCCTTTTCCCAGTTTCTGTACCTTTCCCATAGCTTTCAACAGAAGAGAAACGGCTTTCTGCCCCACATTAAATTGTTCCGCGAGTTCCTGTTGTGTTTTAGTATCATATTAAACGAATAAAGCCTGCAATTCGTTGCCTTCGAACTTTTTCGGTGGTTTCCCGCGTTCGTCGTTTCTCACGTCAAAATCACCACTTTTGAATTTCTTGAACTACTCGAAATACTGTGTTTTCCCAAGAGCATGTTCGCCGAAAGCTTTGACAAGCATTCAACGCGATTCTGCACCAGTTTTGTTCAAATGCAAATAGAAAACGAATGCTATCCGCAAATCGTAGATCGTAGGTACAAAGCTCGACATGTTTACGGGTTTGAAACAGATACCGAAGTATGGAACTTGGGTTATTGTGTGTTGACATTCGTCGCCAGCTGTCACAGGAAGCAGATGGCGCCGCAAACGCGGTGTGATGGACTTTACACTTACGGTTAGCTCCATCCATAGGGAAATTCCGGTTTCATACTTCTACATCCAGTAAGGTTTGCTTTCCAGCAAGGGGACATTCCACCACATACTGAGGTTACTCAGGAGTGGTGTGAAACACCCCTCATGGGAAAAGAACTATCGTAGAGTTACATAAATGTTTTCTTTGTCTAAGGGCCAATTTTGGTTTTGTGTGCCATGAATTTCGTAAGAAAGAGGTAATGCAAATCTTTTGTTGGTGTATGTATACACTTGTTGGAACTTTCATGTCAGAGAATGATGCCTCTCTATTTTATTATTCTGCTTTTTGCATGCAAGTGAAGGTACAGGGTGAGTAAATAAGTGCAGTTTTCAGTTCAACTGAAAACCAGCCAGAGATACAATTTAACATTTTTTTTTATTTTCTTGATGACTAGTTTTGAGCTGGAACCCATTTTATATTAACCACATAGCCAAAATGGCATTTCCAAATATATAAAACCATGTCAAGAATATACAGATATTGTGAAGCGCTGATGAACAGATACACTGCATACAGATACCTCTGCCACCGTCCAGCCATCCAGAGTTAGGTTTTCCATGATTTTCCTAAATCGCTCCAGGCAAATGCCAGGATGGTTCCAATGAAAGGGCATGGCCGATTTCCTTCGCTATTCTTGACACAATACGAGGTAGTGCTCAGTTTCTAATGACCTCGATGTTGAAGGGACATTAAAACTGATATTCCTGCCTTCCTTTTACAGATAACTCAGTATGTAACTTTTCATTTGCACTTCGTTATATATACAGGGTGAGTCACCTTACATTACCACTGAAAACACCTCCCAAACTACAACAAACATGGAATAACCAATTCTGCAAACCGAAAGTGACGACAGGAGCTGTTGTAAGTGGTTACTACAAGTCATTGAGAAATGCACTGAAGTATGATTTTCAACACATACATGTATGTTTTTATTTAAATGGTAACCTGTTATTTTTAGCACAACTGAAAACAGAAAAAATACTTAATCAATGCCGTTTTTTACATTATAAAATGTTTATTACATCCAGAGTAATTTTTAACTTAAAGTTGACACTTGAGTGACTCCTCAGCAGTTCAGTCGTGTGTATCGGAGAGAACTTAATTAATCACGAATACAAAAAGAACAGTGATGTAACGTAGGTACAGAAGAGATTTGAACATGCTAACATGTTTATTAGTCTTTTTCTCTGAAGAAAACTGTACGACAATGATTTGTTAGAAGAAAATATACATTGTTGTTGTTGTTGTGGTCTTCAGTCCTGAGACTGGTTTGATGCAGCTCTCCATGCTACTCTATCCTGTGCAAGCTTCTTCATCTCTCAGTACTTACTGCAACCTACATCCTTCTGAATCTGCTTAGTGTATTCATCTCTTGGTCTCTCTCTACGATTTTTACCCTCCACGCTGCCCTCCAATGCTAAATTTGTGATCCCTTGATGCCTCAGAACCTGTCCTACCAACTGGTCCCTTCTTCTTGTCAAGTTGTGCCACAAACTCCTCTTCTCCCTTATTCTATTCGATACCTCCTCATTGGTTATGTGATCTAATCTTCAGCATTCTTCTGTAGCACCACATTTTGAAAGCTTCTGTTCTCTTCTAGTCCAAACTATTTATCGTCCATGTTTCACTTCCATACATGGCTCCACTCCATACAAATACTTTCAGAAACGACTTCCTGACACTTAAACCAATACTCGATGTTAACAAATTTCTCTTCTTCAGAAACGCTTTCCTTGCCATTGCCAGTCTACATTTTATATCCTCTCTACTTCGACCATCATCAGTTATTTTGCTCCACAAATAGCAAAACTCATTTACTACTTTAAGTGTATCATTTCCTAATCTAATTCCCTCAGCGTCACCCTACTTACTTCGACTACATTCCGTTATCCTCGTTTTGCTTTTGTTGATGTTCATCTTATATGCTACTTTCAAGACACTGTCCATTCCGTTCAACTGCTCTTTCAAGTCCCTTGCTGTCTCTGACAGAATTACAGTATTATCGGCGAACCTTAAAGTTTTTATTTCTTCTCCATGGATTCCTACTCCTAATTTTTCTTTCGTTTCCTTTACTGCTTGCTCAATATACAGATTGAATAACGTAGGGGATAGGCTATAACCCTGTCTCACTCCCTTCCCAACCACTGCTTTCCTTTCATGCCCCGCGACTCTTATAACTGCCATTTGGTTTCTGTACAAATTCTAAATAGCCTTTCGCTCCCTGTACTTTACACCTGTCACATTTAGAATTTGAAAGAGAGTATTCCAGTCAATATTGTCAAAAGTTAGTTTTTAGTATTTTGCAGCTGTGACTTATTAAACTGATAGTTCGGTAATTTTCACATTTGTCAACACCTGCTTTCTTTGGGATTGGAATTATTATATTCTTCTTGAAGTCTGAGGGTATTTCGCCCGTCTCATACATCTTGCTCATCAGATGGTAGAGTTTTGTCAGGACTGGCTCTCCCAAGGCCGTCAGTAGTTCTAGTGAAATGTTGTCCACTCCCGGGTCCTTGTTTCGACTTAGGTCTTTCTGTGCTCTTCACGCAGTACCGTATCTCCCATTTCATCTTCAACTACATCCTCTTCCATTTCCATAGTATTGTCCTCAAGTACATCGCCCTTGTATAGACCCTCTATATACTCTTTCCACCTTTCTGCTTTCCCTTCTTTGCTTAGAACTGGGTTTCCATCAGAGCTCTTGATATTCATACAAGTGGTTCTCGTTTCTCCAAAGGTCTCTTAATTTTCCTGTAGGCAGTGTCTATGTTAACCCTAGAGAGATGAGCCTCTACAGCCTTACATTATCATGAGAATTTAGTTAAACTTACATATTTGTTTTGCTTTCAATTACAGAATGTAAAAGAGTGTGTACTGACATTGCAGGCCAATAAAAGTTCAATGTGGTGCCCATCATTTGCTGCACACATTTGCAATCTACCGCATAGTGAATGTCTTACACGATGCAGTACACCTGGTGTACTGTTACCACAGGCTGCCTCAATATGATGTTTCATATCCTCTGGGGTTGTAGGCACATCACAGTACACGTTCCATCTTAGTGTACCCCACAGAAAGAAGTCTAATGGTTTAAGATCACGAGAATGAGCTGGCCAATTTATGCATCCGCCACATCCTATGAAACGCCCGTCGAACATTCTGTCAAGGGTTAGCCTAGCGTTCTTTGCAGAATGTGCAGCAGCATCATCACGTTGATATCACATACATCAACGCGTTCCCAGCGGGACATTTTCTAGCAATGCTGGCAGATCATTTTGTAGAAACTCGATGTATTTTGCAGCTGTTTGGGTGCCTTCAATGAATTGAAGACCAATGAGGTGGTCGCCAATTACTCCGCACCATACATTTACATTCCACTGTCTCTGTCGCTCTACCTGTAGAAGCCAGCGAGGATTTTCCATGGACCAGTAATGCATGTTTCGTAAATTCACTGCACCATAGTTTGTGAAACCTGCTTATTGGTAAACAGGTAGAACTGCAATGCATTCTCTGTTAATGCCCATTGACAGAAATTCACTCTATTTAAGTCATCTCCATGTAATTGCTGATGCAGCGACACATAATACGGGTGAAATTTGTGACGATGAAGTATCCGCATTACGATATTTAGACTCATTACACTGCCCCTAGCGATGTCACGTGAACTCGTGTGGGTTCACGGCAACAGCAGTTAAAGTGGGTATTACACGACGATCCTCCTTGAATGGTACTGGTCTAGCACGACAGCCATCTAGTGGTAGAACAGGTGAAACTACGAAAATTAGCAGACACATAATCCGCGTGCCAGAATAGAGTAGTTCTAGACTGCCGTCAATCCGCGCATGTGAAGTAGGCAGCGATAACTCGCGCATGCACAGGAGAGGTTACCACAGTGCTTTCTGCTTGTTATTTGCTTATTGTTAGGCGGCTAGTGGCTAATTTCAAATTTTCGTATTAGGGTTGTTTTCAGTAATTAGGTTTCATAAATGCAGAAAAAATGTTTTTTTCATTAGACTCTTTTATACTAGCTGTTTGTGAAAGCATTTTTTCTATTGATTGCTTCATATTCTAGAAATGAAATGGAGCAAAGAGGCGTTAAGCATCTTAATTCAGGCATACAGTGAGGAAAGGTGTATGTATGACCTGCTGTATCATAATAAGGTATGTTGGCAATAGTTTCTTTCTGGGTATATACATATAACATTATATGGTGATTTTCGATTTCTATCGTATTTCCCTAGTTTACGAAAGTTCATTTTTGATTTCATTGCATCTCTTGCTTTATTTCAGTATGCCAGAAAAGAAAAACTGGCAGTGATAGGGGAGACAGTCCGTGCAGTTTGGCCCAGTCGGAGAGACGAGGACTGCAAAACTCTGCGTAGCACACATATATATATTCCCAACTTGGAAAAATAACACAAGTGCACCTTTAAGTATTTTCCCTTTAAAGTGTTGCAAATTGCAGTGCATATAACCACAACCACTTTTGAAATGGTGGGCTATGCTATTCTATGGCTAAAAGCCAGACTCTTTAAAAGGTTCCCCAGTAGCCAGAAAACGTAATGTTACAACTAGCCTGCAACATAACAGGGCATTTACCAGTATTTTATTCATGACCTAGGCTGGTATGATCGTAAAACGTATAAACAAATGATGTAATTCTTATTTACGATAATGTGAGACACCCTTCCTCATGACTGTGTCACACTTGCTAGTTTCATCTTCCGTCATAGACAGCAGCTTCTCGAAACAGGCCATGTCCATCTTCACGAAGCTCCATAATTCATGCGGATCTTCGAACCTCAGTTCTTCCATAAGCAGTGAATATAGCCTCCTGCCTTTGTCCCTTCTTTTAAGCCAGGATCGAACTCAACAACGTCTGGCTTCTTGTTTTCGTCGACGTTCTGCCCTAATCCAAAGACTTACTGTCACTGCAGGGCAATAGCTCCAAAAGCGAAGTGGGTCCTCCATGTGCAAAATGCTCTATAAATACATTTACCTGTGTAACCAAGTGTCGTAGTATAAAACAAACTGTTGCGTCTGTAATTTAGAACAGTAGTGACCTACATAAGAGAATAACAATTACTTAATAAATAATGATAGGAAAAAATTTCTTATGAAATAGGAACCTTGAATCACATAAATTCGAACGGATGACGTTCTTATATGTCACACGATCCCCCTTGTGTTTCGAGCGATAGAACAAACGACCTTACAAGCGATCACACAGTTCTGTTTGCGTTTCGCGCGTTATCACTGTCTACTGCACATATGCCCCAGGTATATCCCGCATGGATGATGTAATAGGTCTGCGTGAATCAGCCTGTAGTTACTGACACGCACGCTTGTGGCGCTGGTGCATAGGTCTACGGTTTAGGCGCATCGTCTAACACGGGCTTACACCAACTGCACCTGCTGCTCCTGTGATGTGTTTGTTACGGACCCGTTTGCGTGTTACGACCATATCTGTTGCATACAATTGTTTGCAGATGTTTTCAAATGTGCAGCGCGTTGGATGATCTCTGTCCGGGTACCTTTCCGCATACAACCTGCTGGCTGCAGCTCCATTTGGCTACACTCGGCATAAATGAGTATCATCTCTGCCTTTTCATGGTTAGAATAAACTATTTTCACAGTTCTTACAAGATGTACACACTGTTGTACTTGCGACCTTCTCACGTTCCTACTGTGCATACCTCTGTTCTTACTTGTGTACAATATACTGTTACAGACGTCCGGTAACACAGTGTGCTACAGTTATTCTGAGTACAAGGAGTAATTCAGTAAGCGCTACATGCAGACACGGAGACAACCAAATTCGTAAACATCGTAGAGGTAGACCTTCTTTGTTACAACATGTGACAGAAAGTTTGAGGTTTCAAGAGTCAACTTTACGTTACAAATTACTCTGGATGTACTTAACGTTTTACAACGCAACAAACGGCATTGATTAAGTATTTGTGTCTATTTTTACTTGTGCTAGTAATAATAACAGGTTTCCATTTAAAAAAACGAAATTATGTGTTGAAAATCAGACTTCCGTCATCTATTGACCAGTTACAACAACCCCTTTCCTCACTTTCGGTCTGCGGATTTGGTTATTCAGTGTTTGTTGTGGTTTGGGAGGAGTTTCCTTTGGTTCAAAAAATGTTCAAATGTGTGTGAAATCTTACGGGACTTAACTGCTAAGGTCATCAGTCCCTAAGCTTACACACTACTTAACCTAAGTTATCTTAAGGACAAACACACACACACACATGCCCGAGGGAGGACTCGAACCTCCGTTGGGACCAGCCGCACAGTCCACGACTGCAGCGCCTCAGACCGTTTCCTTTGGTAATGTTAGGTGACTCACCCTGTATATATATTTGACACGGTATTTGTATGTGACAATCAATTAAATAACAAGAAGTGAGATTTGCAACTTTGGCAGGTTTTCCATTGTACTAATAATAGAAGTTGGAAATGAAGTCCCCGCTACTTTGCAAAGCACCGCCCTACTAGGCCGGGTCCTAATTGAGGTGGTTGCCTTCCTCCGACCGTAATGTGAATAAATGATGAAGATGACACATCACCCAGTCAGCTCACGGCAGGTGAAAACTCCTGACCCTATTGGGAATCGAACCCGGGACCCTGTGATCGGGAAGTGAGAAAGCTACCGAGGGACCACGAGCGACGGACTAACAATTGCTACTGACGTGCACTTATTCGAGCAGGCTGGAAATTTGTAAATACAGTTTTATCGATTTTTGAGCTTGACCGTAAATTTAATTGTAATGTTCCGCTGAGAAACCCACAATCGAATCAATAATTGTTAACTAAAACACTTATACGTTCATTAACGGTAACATAACGGTATTAGGTCACCACGTGATTACACGGTAATTTACACTATTTAAATTTAGGTCAACTATTACCGTTGTGTTATATATGCAAGCGTAAAACATGTTCAAAAATTCGATAACATACAACAGCATCATTTTACGCTGGGTCGACCACGATGCGTCAAACTGCATGCGAGCGCGATATGCGAGCCGAGGCTAGGCCTGTTCTGCTTGGTACTTCTCAGAAGTACTCGATACAACGGAAATTTCATTTAGCACTGTGGTGCGGCAGTTTTCTGTTGGCTCGACTTCCTTCAGTTCGGCAGAATCGTCTTGTCAGCACTGTTTAGCCTTCGGTATTTGTTCACGGTATAAATAAAGATCACAAGTCCAGTGATTGTTTGAACAAATGATGCAGCTAGCAGTCAATTGTTCCACGCCTTTAAAAAGGAATAGGAATGATAGGAGAGAAGGATAAGAATTCTCTGTGTCAGGCCGGTCGGTCTAGGCGCTTCAGTCTGGAACCACGTGGCCGCTACGGTCGCAGGTTCGAATCCTGCCTCGGGCATGGATGTGTGTGATGTCCTTAGGTTAGTTAGGTTTACGCAGTTCTAAGTTCTAGGTATACATGCCGACGTCGCAAGCTGAAGATGAACAGATAGAGAAAGTGTATGAGGATATTGAAAGGGTAATGCAGTATGTAAAGGGGGACGAAAATCTGATAGTCATGGGCGACTGGAATGCAGTTGTAGGGGAAGAAGTAGAAGAAAAGGTTACAGGAGAATATGGGCTTGGGACAAGGTATGAAAGAGGAGAAAGATTAATTGAGTTCTGTAACAAGTTTCAGCTAGTAATAGCGAATACCCTGTTCAAGAATCACAAGAGGAGGAGGTATACTTGGAAAAGGCCGGGAGATACGGGAAGATTTCAATTAGATTACATCATGGTCAGACGAGATTCCGAAATCAGATACTGAATTGTAAGGCGTAGCCAGGAGCAGATATAGACTCAGATCACAATGTAGTAGTGATGAAGAGTAGGCTAAAGTTCAAGACATTAGTCAGGAAGAATCAATACGCAAAGAAGTGGGATACGGAAGTACTAAGGAATCACGAGATACGTTTGAAGTTCTCTAACGATATAGATACAGCAATAAGGAATAGCGCAGTAGGCAGTACAGTTGAAGAGGAATGGACATCTCTAAAAAGGGCCATCACAGAAGTTGGGAAGGAAAACATAGGTACAAAGAACGTAGGTGCGAAGAAACTATGGGTAACAGAAGAAATACTTCAGTTGATTGATGAAAGGAGGAAGTACAAACATGTTCTTTGAAAATCAGGAATACAGAAATACAAGTCGCTGAAGAATGAAATAAATAGGAAATGCAGGGAAGCTAAGACGAAATGGTTGCAGGAAAAATGTGAAGACATCGAAAAAGATATGATTGTCGGAAGGACAGACTCAGCATACAGGAAAGTCAAAACAACCTTTGGTGACATTAAAAGCAACGGTGGTAACATTAAGAGTGCAACGGGAATTCCACTATTAAATTCAGAGGAGAGAGCAGATAGGTGGAAAGAATACATTGAAAGCCTCTATGAGGGTGAAGATTTGTCTGATGTGATAGAAGAAGAAACAGGAGTCGATTTAGAAGAGATAGGGGATCCCGTATTAGAATCGGAATTTAAAAGAGCTTTGGAGGACTTACGGTCAAATAAGGCAGAAGGGATAGATAACATTCCATCAGAATTTCTAAAATCATTGGGGGAAGTGGCAACAAAACGACTATTCACGTTGGTGTGTAGAATATATGAGTCTGGCGATATACCATCTGACTTTCGGAAAAGCATCATCCACACAATTCCGAAGACGGCAAGAGCTGACAAGTGCGAGAATTATCGCACAATCAGTTTAACAGCTCATGCATCGAAGCTGCTTACAAGAATAATATACAGAAGAATGGAAAACAAAATTGAGAATGCGCTAGGTGACGATCAGTTTGGCTTTAGGAAAAGTAAAGGGACGAGAGAGGCAATTCTGACGTTACGGCTAATAATGGAAGCAAGGCTAACGAAAAATCAAGACACTTTCATAGGATTTGTCGACCTGGAAAAAGCGTTCGACAATATAAAATGGTGCAAGCTGTTCGAGATTCTGAAAAAAGTAGGGGTAAGCTATAGGGAGAGACGGGTCATATACAATATGTACAACAACCAAGAGGGAATAATAAGAGTGGACGATCAAGAACGGAGTGCTCATATTAAGAAGGGTGTAAGACAAGGCTGTAGCCTTTCGCCCCTACTCTTCAATCTGTACATCGAGGAAGCAATGATGGAAATAAAAGAAAGGTTCAGGAGTGGAATAAAAATACAAGGTGAAAGGATATCAATGATACGATTCGCTGATGACATTGCTATCCTGAGTGAAAGTGAAGAAGAATTAAATGATCTGCTGAACGGAATGAACAGTCTAATGAGTACACAGTATGGTTTGAGAGTAAATCGGAGAAAGACGAAGGTAATGAGAAGTAGCAGAAATGAGAACAGCGAGAAACTTAACATCAGGATTGATGGTCACGAAGTCAATGAAGTTAAGGAATTCTGCTACCTAGCCAGTAAAATAACCAATGACGGACGGAGCAAGGAGGACATCAAAAGCAGACTCGCTATGGCAAAAAAGGCATTTCTGGCCAAGAGAAGTCTACTAATATCAAATACCGGCCTTAATTTGAGGAAGAAATTTCTGAGGCTGTACGTCTGGAGTAAAGCATTGCATGGTAGTGAAACATGGACTGTGGGAAAACCGGAACAGAAGAGAATCGAAGCATTTGAGATGTGGTGCTATAGACGAATGTTGAAAATTAGGTGGACTGATAAGGTAAGGAATGAGGAGGTTCTACGCAGAATCGGAGAGGAAAGGAATATGTGGAAAACACTGATAAGGAGAAGGGACAGGATGATAGGACATCTGCTAAGACATGAGGGAATGACTTCCATGGTACTAGAGGGAGCTGTAGAGGGCAAAAACTGTAGAGGAAGACAGAGATTGGAATACGTCAAGCAAATAATTGAGGACGTAGGTTGCAAGTGCTACTCTGAGATGAAGAGGTTAGCAGAGGAAAGGAATTCGTGGCGGGCCGCATCAAACCAGTCAGTAGACTGATGACCAAAAAAAAAAAAAAAAAAAAAAAAAAAGTTCTAGGGGACTGATGATCACAGATATTATGTCCCATAGTACTCAGAGCCATTTGAACCATTTTTTTTTCTGTAGCTGTTATCTGATATACAGTCGCATAATGAACGCGCACCACAAATTTACTGTGGAACAACATTACAACACCAAGAAGAAAGAATTTAAAGATTTAGTTGGCGATGTAAGAACAAAAAATTACAGGAATCAAAAGACGGGATTCATTGTTCTGTACATCAAGAAGCAGTTTGTACCAAATTTGCAGCAAGCGGGAAGTGATGAAATGTTGGTATGAATATTAAATTTTCTGCAGTCTCAAGTATTACTCACACGTCAGTTGCAACAGTTTTCCATGGAACTGAATGAAGGCTTTATCAAGGACACTCGTGCGGTAGGTTGAAGTGTGTGTGTGTGGGGGGGAGGGGAGGAGGGGGCGTAGACCTGGTAGTATGGAGCATTTTTAATATTTTGGAAGAGGAATGGTTCGAAAATGGTTCAAATGGCTCTGAGCACTATGGGACTTAACATCTGTGATCATCAGTCCCCTAGAACTTAGAACTACTTAAACCTAAAGACATCACACAACATCCATGCCCGAGGCAGGATTCGAACCTGCGACCGTAGCGGTCACGCGGTTCCAGACTGTAGTGCCTAGAACCGCACGGCCACACCGGCCGGCTGGAAGAGGAATAGCGACTCGTAAGTAGCCATAAGAAAGTTCTGACCCTGTTATAAACCTGCGTAATGCTCATTTCTAAGACATTATCTTGAAAGAAAAACATCTGACTGCGCTATATTTCTTTTTCCTTTTCGTGAGAGATTGGGGGGAAAGAGGGGTAGGAACCTTGCCCCCGCGTTGGGTGCCTCTGGCTTTATATATTTCTGCAAAGTACTTTGGTTAAGTCAATGGGCACGCCTAGAACGATTTTTCGATTTAAAACCCTCTATTGTTCGATTTATGAAGGGAGAAGGAGAACAGGAACGGAAATTAGAGCATCTGGAATTGATTGCAGATCTCGCATTTTAGGTGGGGTTAACTGTACATTGCTCTCTGCAAGCCACTGTAAGATGAGAAACAACTTATTTCTGATTTGTTGGGGTTCATTTAAAAAGAAAATCGCACTGCGAAAGGGACAAATCCTGCCAAAAAAACACCGTCCATTTCCCTAAAGTCACAGTCGTTAAAGAAAACGGGAGGTTTGGAAAACTCGTTGTGGCCCTGAAAGAGTTACAAAGATAGTTTTATAAACGTCTTGAGGACAGTGGCAATCTTACACCTTTTAAAAATTTTTAAAAAAATGCATACCATTGTGAAGTCTTTAATAATGTTATTTTTTATTATTTTGCTACCGGTTTCGGTTCTGAAACATCATCATCGTCAGCTGTAAACATACCAAAGTGGACAGCGTGACGATGCATGTTGTACAGCTCCCAATTATGACGGTTCAGAACCGAAATCGATGACAAAATAAAAAATAACATTATTGTAGGCAGCATAGTGGTGTGCATTTTATAAAATTGGTACATGCTGTTGACCATCGTCTGAGCAAGATGTTCAGTCTTATATCTGGTTTTCAGCTATTTCCGAGACCGTTTGTCGTTTCAGTAGGAAGCGCCTGCGTGCGTGTGCAGATGTAACTGACTGATCTGCAGTGTAATTCAGGCTTAAAGGACCAACTGTCTAGGAGGTCTATGTCGTTTTCCCCGGAAGAGTTTCCGTGTCTCCATAATGAGGTTGCAAACATGGTAAAATATATAGATGCTGTCTGTATCTGTCCGTATGCCGACAGTTTGCATGACTAAGGCGGTAGTGTGCAGCCAGGCGAGAGAGCTGTGGCACGCGAGCACGACTGCTGCTCGCGTAGCGAATTCTTGGCCATTTGTGGTTCCCTCTGCACTACTGCACCAAAGACAAACACTATAGTGTAAGTTTATGCCACTAAAAACACCTTAAAATATGGAGCGCAAGTCTGTATGTCTTCTAGGTGAAGTGACTAAAAATGCAAAGTGATGCAACATGATTCATTGTGCAATAGCCGTTAATAAATGTCTGCGTCTCTGATTCAACCCTTGAAATTTAACAATATTTAAAGAAATTCTCAGTTCACTGAACGATTAAGTTTCTGTTAGTATTGTGACATCTGCCGTTTGTCCTGACAAAATGTGATGCCTGTCCAATCTACGAATATGTTTGTTTTCTTCATATTCTCTTGAAAGTTAATTGATATTCTTATCCGTTATTATTTTGTAACAAGTAAGGAAGTAATTCTTTTTTATGGCGTCAGAAGTAAAGTTAATATTTTCCTGATTACTCTCAACAAATATCTTTGTTTAGTTTAGATTTCAGTTCCTACACTGGAGCCTAAAATTTTTTGGCTAAGATCAAAATGCAGCATCTGTTCTTATCAGAATGAATGTAGCTGCATTGGAGAAACAGAATATCAAACTCATTTGTTCAGAACTGTTTCAGAATTAGATCGAAAGGTATTTGTTTCAAATGTGACTCAATGCAATATGCAGACACATCACATAATAGATAATTTTGGATTTCTCTCTCTTTCTGTCGGTATTTAGTCTTCAATTTCTCAACATACTCAGATCCTACTGATATGCTATAATAATGCAAGAAACCCATTTATGGGACCGTGAAGAGAGATAGCGACTCTGTTGGCTTTTTTACTTACTCTGCATCTCGACAGACCTTTAACCGGAGCTCTTCATCGAAGAACTGCCGCTGGGACGCTGATATCGGCCTCTCTTGAAGCGTGTATTGAAATTTCTTTTGTTTTGCGCCCCTTAAGCGGTATGGAGTAAGAAACTTTGGCTCGGAACCAGTTTTTCGCCCCATTTCACGTTTCGTGGTCGATTGCGCCTGAGCAGCCATTTAGCAAAGAGGTTTTGACAGGAGGGACTCAAAATTTCTCACATTCATCGATTATTCAGTTGCGTTTTAAGCTTTCGTACGCAACTGATGCCAACGGGGAATCAAACTAGTAAGCAGACTTTTCCCCCTGCTTAGTCGAGGACGATAGTCTTTTTATTTTGTAAGGTAGGCTACCAAATGGGACTACCAGGGGATACTGAATGGATATATAGAACAGCAGAGCGAGTGATCACAGATGTTTGATCTATGGGACATGTCTCATGAATACGCTGAAAGAAGTGAATTGGCAGATTCTTAAAGATACATGCAAACTATCCCGTGAAAACGCATTTAGAAAGTGTTGAATCTAGGAATATATCACAACGCCCAACATATCGCTCCCATAGGGACTGCGAAGACAAGATTGGAATAATTCCATCAAGCATAGAGATTTATGCAAGCATTCTTCCCGCGCTCCATGTGTGAATGGAACCGGAGAAAGTCCTAATAACTGGTAAGATGCCACGCACTTCACAGTGGTTTGCAGAGTGTAGATTTAGATGTACTAACATGCGATCCTTTATATCATGAAGAAAGTATTGAATCTAAGTGAATTTATAACAGTCACCATTAAGAGGAAACGTTTGCAGTAGACTGACAACATGCAAACGACGACAATGTAACGCATTCAAGTGACTCCTTCCGAAGATCGACAGTAATTCGATGACAGTTGACCAAGAGTTTAGGCTTGCATTCCGGACGTGCAAACAAATTTTTATCAGCGACGTACTGGTAGAGTACAGTATCATATTCTTCACCAGTATTCTATGCTAAATCCCAAACTTTTCTTCGGTGTTCTCAGACGTACAGTTAATTGTTTTCTATCTGTCAAAGGGTGACATCCTACCAGGTGTCTACTCTGAGTGCTACTCATAACCATTACATTATGTTGTCACAATTTTTGACCATTTTATATAGCTCGAATATATGCTACAGAAAACACTAAATCTTTTGGAGGAGAGGGGTATGGGGCTACTGCTTCACTGCTACTTGTCACCGATTTCACTTATGAACATTTCGAGGGAAGAAATATTGTCAGCACGGTCTTGTTCATGTCCTAAATTTTACGTTCTATTCGCGATGTATACGTTTCTAGCATGTCAGGAGTAATACTAAATCAATATGTGTTGAATATCAGTTCAATAACTTTAACCATTTTCAAAATTGGATGCTTTTCTGTAAAAATCATTGGCGCAACAGAAAAGAGCTAGAAACTTAAAAATTTATTTTTAGATTCCTTTTTCATAATAATTTAGTAGAAACTGTATTCTGGATCTCACAAATTAAAATTTTAGTTGAAATTCACGATTTTCTGGTTTTTGTCTTAAAAATTAAGGAAGCAAGACACATTAAGGAGGCGAATAAATACGGCTAGGATGTTTAAATTTAAATAGAAGGGAGATCCGCTATAATCATAAAGATATGAGAAGTTTCAACTAAATAACTATAAAACTATAGCGATAGCGTATCTCCAAAGGGCAAGTTCAGAGCTCGTCTACTGCGTGTAGTGTAATTAAATTAATTCTCTCGCCCAAAATATTTGACTTAGCCACATCAGACTTTTATTATGATTACTTACATGTTTGCTGATTGCACATTTAAATTGAGAGCTTCATCGGATATTAACAAAGAAAGCAATGATTTATTCGATAACTTGAAGTGGTGCATTACTAGCCCAGCGGCTAGTCGGGAGAGCGGATTTGATCAGGCGTTCCCTTAGCCGTCCGCACCGCGGCTTTATATATAAGAACGCTGCGCGAGAAGAAAAAGGCCCCAGTTCTCTCCAGATGCTGATTAGCGCACCACCTGTGCCGGGAGTCGCGTAGCGTCGATATCATTGCTATAAACAGCCTCCGATGCCGTAATAAGTTACTCGGGATACGAGTACCCATGAAGTCGTTTTCGAGTGAAGTGTTAATTCTGGGATGACTTTAATGATCTATCTTCAGTTTGTGTATGTCCTATTTTCACGTGCCGCCGCGGGACAGACATTCTACCATTATTTAGCGTGGCGTTTGATGAACAT
Source organism: Schistocerca piceifrons (assembly GCF_021461385.2). Taxonomy (NCBI): domain Eukaryota; kingdom Metazoa; phylum Arthropoda; class Insecta; order Orthoptera; family Acrididae; genus Schistocerca; species Schistocerca piceifrons. The sequence continues at coordinate 658,727,740 of NC_060140.1, forward strand.
TATCATCAAATTATGGCGAGCATTCACTTAAACCTTTAGTTTGAACAGTTATAGTTGCATCAGTGCATTAGACTCTGAACTGCTCTGGTAGTTGGATTGTGTGGATTCTTTTTGGTCTGTGACTTTCGGAATATAGTGAACATTTTAGAGAAAATGGTTTTTGATTATGAATCCCAGACAATCTCCTAATTCCTCAGAGTTGTAAGCTGTAACTATAAATGTTTTTCTCAGATGAAGTGGGCACTAGGAATTCTAAATACATGCTTCACGTTTTATTAATCACTTTATGGTTGCCAATATTGTAGTTAGAGAGCCAGTGTTGAGAACGGCAAACAACAGCATAAATACAAAACATTTATTCCAAACTAACTCCACCCGCCGCCCCACAATAGCATATCTCACCTACTAACATCTTTGGTCCATTGGCGGTGTAAATCATTTAAGTTTCTGAGTCAATGCAATTAAAATAACGGACATTTATGTCACACATTTTGATACTCGCAAATTCACTCATCAGAACCTAGTGGGTGTCCGATTGCTTAGCTGGGTGGTAACGTGCTCGCCTCCCATGCAAGCGAGCCCGCATTCGATTCCCGGCCGGGTTGCAGATTTTCTCCCCTCTGGGACTGGATGTTGTGTTGTCCTCATCATCACTTCATCCTCATCGCCGGCGCACAAGTTGCCCAATGTGGCGTCGAATGAAATAAGACTTGCACTTGGTAGCCGAACTTCCTCGAATAGGGACTTCCCGCCCACGATGCTACACACTCATTTCATTTTTACCTACTGGTTACTTCCCGTTGACTTACAATCACGAAATTTGGCATGAAGTAAGGCCTTACACTACAAATAAAGGAGAAAAGTCCGAAAGTTTTTAATTTCGTAATTATAACACACGAAGAAATTTTTGTTTGTTATTCGTTATCTGTCTGTCCGTCTGTTCAGATCCCTTTTTCTCAGGAACCTGTAGATGTGTCAGGTTGAAATTTCTATCACGTACTAAGAAAATTAACCATCTAAGTCAACGCAGTCAAAAGATACGGCCATTTATGTCACATATTTTGATAGCTCGCCAGTATAGACTTTGATAACAGGCAAAAATCGTCGAAATTCTCAATTTTCGGGATGGATGAACTATCTATAAACATAATTTAAGTTTGTGCGGAACCCTTGGTACGTGAGTTCTGCTCGCACTTCTCTGGATTTTTTAAATGTAAATCTAGCGGTTCTAGGCGCGCAGTCCGAAACTGCGCGATTGCGTCGGTCGCAGGTTCGAATCCTGCCTCGGGCATGGATGTATGTGACGTCCTTAGGTTAGTTAGGTTTAAGTAGTTCTTAGTTCTAGGGGACTGATGACCACAGTAGTTAAGTCCCATAGTGCTCAGAGCCATTTGAACCATTTTTTAATGTAATATATAGCTCATGGTATTCCCAGACGATACTGAATGGTTTTATCGGATTACGTATGTTATTTTATGATGACAGAAAACGATATTTATAACAGATCGTAGTGGGATCAAAGAACAAATTAATCTTTTTGGCGTCGATACAGTGCTCATATCGTATGCAGGTATGTTCAGTCTGAAAGCACTATTCTTCCTACCGAAACAGAAGCTGTAGTAATACAGATTCATAAATATTTCCCATATTTGTGCTGTCTGAGTCATTCAGCCGAAATAGTTCTGAGACTTTGTACTTGGAAAGTACAATAAGGTTTTTGAAGGTGTCAACATGAGTTTTCTTTCGCTACTTCCAGTTTTGATGAAATACTTGAAACTCATGAAGAACAGAAAGCCTATTGCATTTCACAAGGACACCTTACAGTGATGACACAATAGATTCCTTGACAATCTGCAGGGACGGATTTCTGACTGGAAATGGAAGAAAAAAGATCATATGAACATGTGTCCGGAAATGCATCGTTGGCACGGTATAAGGTGTTGACGAATGACAAGATTCTCTGACCATTTGCCATGTGTCCCTTGTGTGTTGCAGGCTGTGTGATGGACGCAGCGTACAATGAGCAGCAGAATGATCCGGTGCTAATGTCGGGAGCATCCCGATATGTTGTTTGTGTACGGTCAAGCAGATGGAAACGGTCGAGAGGCAGCACAGTTATAACAAAACAAGTAACCTTACAGACACCAACCACGTCGCACTACATATCAAGCGATTTTGGGCGTTTGTGTGATCATAGGTCCTTCCAGACAGACGAATGTGCTGGGAAGAGGCGGGATGGGCGTACAGCAGATTTCGAGGATCGAGGTCTAGAGCGTGTTCACGACGCCTGTGATGTGATTCGGAGAGAGACCAGAACGTGTGAAAGAGTGCGTCAGTCCATGATGCGATGCGTGAACGCGTTCATTGCATCCCGTGGAGACCACTTTAAGCATTTGTTGTGACGCCGGCCGCGGTCTCTAGCGGTTCTAGGCGCTCAGTCCGGAACCGAGCGACTGCTACGTCGCAGGTTCGAATCCTGCCTCGGGCATGGATGTGTGTGATGTCCTTAAGTTAGTTAGGTTTAAGTAGTTATAAGTTCTAGGGGACTGATGACCACAGATGTTAAGTCCCATAGTGCTCAGAGCCATTTGAACCATTTTTTTATTTTTTGTTGTGACGTGAATGCGATGCAGCTATGTGCTGTGTACCGGGATGATTTGTTGTCGTTGCACGCACACCGTCCATTTCCGGACACATATTCATAGGATCTTTCTTCTCTCATTTCCTAGAAATCCATTCCTGCAGTTTGTAGGTTTTATCGATGTTGACCAGAAGATCAGTGGTCGTAGCACAATCCACTTTCGTCTCAAATGTTAAATAACAACTGCAAGTGTTCTCCAGATGTCCGCCTCTGTAGCTGAGTGGCGGGCATGGTTGACTGCGATGTGGAGGATCCAGCTTCGAATCCCAGTTCTGCCAAGTGGGCGTGAGAAGACTGGAACGGAGTGTACTCAGCCTCGTGATGGCAGTGTAGGAGCTTCTTGACTGAGTGGTTGTGGCACCAGGTCTGCTAAACCGACCACGGTGGGCTGAACCCCAGCCGTCCACACCTCATCCAAATGACTCCATTGGCAGAGGCTGACACGGCAGTCGGTCGGTCCCAATTTCCTCATCTGTGGCCCGGTCCACAGTGCTTAATTTTTCTGTAGGCTACTACATTAGAATAGTTAGAGTGACACGCATCTCATGGTAGCCACATTGGGGGAAGGCTGCAAATCTGATCAAATTCTCTAGTGCAGTATAGTCCTACCTGTTGTTCTTTTTGGCAGTTCAATTACAAACTTTACGAAAGCCTTCAGAATGCTCCTCAAGTAACAAGAAGAAACTTCAGATGTATGCAAGGAAGGAACGTGTTATCATCTGCAAGTGATGACATGTTATAAGCCATTATTTCATCTAATCGTTAGTAAAACACACACTGGGTGATGACACTTCTCTTACTATAATCTAGTGCACTTTAGCAAGGTATTTACAAACGTAGCATTCTTTTGTTACAGTGTGCAGAACTGCCAATTTAAGAGACAGAAAAGTATATTTAAATAATATAGTTCGACAAATGATCAAGAAAAGAATAATAAAAAGGTACAAAAATGGAGCTTCGAGGGTGAAGGTTCAGACATTCTGTTAATTGTCCTTCGTTGTAAATACTGGAACATGAAAATTATGTGGAGGTTGGTACAATTACTGTAGGAAGACGGAAGGGGGGGGGGGTCTTTCATGCCCTGGGCGCTAGTTCCAGTGGGGCACCAAACGGTCTCCAAGACAAACAAGATTTCCTGGAAAATATACTATTATTAGAGTCAATATATTGTATTACTAAATGTGTGTGTTTCTGGAGGGCAGGGGAAAGCCAATAAGCTTTAATGTCGTACCCTACGCGCCGAGGAGGGCGTGGAGGTGGGGGGGGGGGGGGCGCCAATAAATTGTCGAACCCTAGGCACCAATGACGGGGGGGGGGGGGGGGAGCGGCCTGAATCCGATGGTGGGGTGGGGGAGGGCCAAATAAAGCGTCGTGCCAGGGTGCCAGTTATGTTTGCTATGCCAGTGTAGAATTCCCTTAGTATAAGGTAGTTCTGCATTCCAGAAGCCCATAAAAGCTGCACTCCACAGACGCCACAGCCCTGAACTTTTATTTCATGGAGTTAACTGGCGTTTCAAGGCTCAGCCTTAAAATTATCTACTACGTGATGTGATTCTTCAATTTCTCCAGGCATATTTTATGATGAAATAAGTCTCGGGTGAACAGCCTGGTGTGAGTGTATGAGGGACACAATATTTCGGCGAACGACCTTGTTGCCATCATCAGGTGTGATGGTGTACTACCAAGGGACGACAGGCGTGAGGTATATATTAGATTCTCCCTCCGCCGTTGGCGCCGCGGACGCTTTCGCTTTCGCGGTTCGACGCCCAGCTTGTGGCCCAGCGTCTGGGTGTTCCCTCGTAGGTCCGGTGCCGAGGTGGTTTGTCGCCGGCGTTTCGGGGGGTCCTGCTCGCTCTGCGCCTGCCGAGGATCTACTCGAATGACTGGCTACACGAGCAGACAGGTATCCCTCTCCTCCGCAACCAATTCAGGCAGTCGGGGCGGACATTCTATGAGTGGGCCGAACGGTCCGACAACAGGCTCATCAGGGACTTGGCCCACCCTATTCACCACAGACCAACCACGCGTTGGCTTGATCTGTTGCGGGAGTAAAATCCCATAACAGAGCCAGGACGTCCCCCACCAGAAATCCACCTCAGGCCAATTCAGACCGAGACGATATCACCCCAACCCATGAGGAACAGCAGGAATAGCAAAGAATCAGGGCAGACTCGTAAGGAAAAGTGACAGTGACAGTGACAGGGTTCCTGTCCATGCCCTCGAAGTCAGTACATTCTGGGATATTTCTATCTTCTCCTTAATCCGGTTTATGGGTGGTTCCCAAGCATGGTTAAGGGAATAGCCGCTGTCATGATTCAGTTCAGATTTTCTTACCCTGATCTCAATAGTTTCTTTGATGATACAGTCCCTATATTTCGAAGTCTGTGTTAGGACCTTGATATTGTTATAATGCATGTCGTGAAGTTCTGACAAGCAATGCTCGACGATTGCAGACTTATTAGGTTGTTGCAATCTCATGTGCCGTTGGTGTTCACGGCATTGGTCTTCAATGGTGCGAATTGTCTGACCTATGTATTCCTTACCGTACTGGCACGGTATTTTATAAATCCCTGATTTGATTTACATAAACCCAGGTCGTCCTTAACACTGCCAAGAAGGGCTCTGGTTTAGTTGGGGGGCGGAAGACGGTTTTTACTTGATATTTGTGTAAAATACGTCCAACTTTTCCCGATAAGGCCCCACAAAACGGAATGAATGCCATGGGCGTGTTTTCCTCAGGTTCTTCATTAGTTTCCGCCGGTTGTGTTGAGAGTGTCGGGCGTAGAGCATCCCGGATTTGCCTTTCCTTATAATCGTTCCTTAGAAACACGGACCTAAGATGGGCCAATTCTTGTTAGAGACTGTCCTCATTAGAGAGGGCGCGAGCTCTGTGTACAAGTGTTTTTAGCACACTGTTCTTCTGAGCAGGGTAGTGGCAGCTATCCGTGTGTAGGTATAAGTCAGTGTGAGTTTTCTTTCTGAACACACTGTGTCCCAACCTGCCGTCATCTCGTCGTTTGACGAGAAGATCCAAGAAGGGGAGCACCCGATCTGATTCTACCTTCATGGTGAACATGATATTCTCGTGTCTTGAGACGTGCGAGAAATTCGGTCAGTTTGTCTCTTCCATGTGGCCAAATAAGACCTGTCGTCCACGTAACTGAAGAAACAGGTATGTTTTAGATGTGCTGACGCCAAGGCTTTTTCCTTGAAATGTTCCATGTACATGTCAGCGACGACGAAAGAGAGAGGACTCCCCATAGCAACACCTTCGGCCTGCTCGTAGTAGCCACCGTCAAATAGAAAATATGTTGACGTTAGAATATGACTGAACAGATCGGTGATTTCCTCATCAAATTTCCGGCTGCTATGGGAAGTCCTCTCTCTCCTGTCGTCGCTAATATGTATATGCAATATTCCTAGGAAGAAGTCTGGGAGTCAGCGCATCTAAAACCTACCTGTTTCTCTAGATACGTGGACGACACGTTTGTTATTTGGCGACACGGAAGAGACAAGCTGACGGAATTTCTCGCACATCTCAAGACACGAGAATATCATGTTCACCATGGAGGTAGAATCGGATGGGATGCTCTCATTCTTGGATGTTCTCGCCAAAAAACGAGATGATGGCAGGTTGGGGCACAGTGTGTACAGAAAGAAAACTCTCACTGACTTATACCTACACGCGGATAGCTGCCACTACCCTGCTCAGAAGAATAGCATGCTAAAAGCTCTTGTACACAGAGCTTGCGCCCTCTCTGACGAGGACAGTCTCCAACAAGAATTGGCCCATCTGAAGTCCGTGTTTCTGAGGAACGGTTATAAGGAAAGGCAAATCCGGGACGCTCTACGCCCGACACTCACAACACAACCGGCGGAAACTAATGAAGAACCTGAGGAAAACACGGCCATCGCATTCATTCCGTTTTGTGGGGCCTTATCGGGAAAAGTTGGACGCATTTTACACAAATATCAAGTAAAAACCGTCTTCCGCCCTCGAACTAAAACCAGAGCACCTCTTGGCAGTGTTAAGGACCACCTTGATTTACGTAAATCAGGGATTTATAAAATACCATGTCAATGCGGTAAGGAATACATAGGTCAGACAATTCGCACCACTGAAGACCAATGCCGTGAACAGCAACGGCACACGAGATTGTAACAGCCTAATAAGTCTGCAATCGCCTAGAATTGCTTGTCAGAACTTCACGGCATGCATTATGATAAGACCAAGGTCCTAACACAGACTTCGAAATATTGGGACTGTATCATCAAAGAAGCTATAGATATCAGAGTAAGAAAACCAAAACTGAATCGTGACAGTGGCTATTGCCTTAACCAAGCTTGGGAACCAGCCATAACCCGGATTAAGGAGAAGACAGAAATATCCCAGAATGTACTGAGTTGGAGGGCAGGGCGAAGAACCTCCACCCAGACGCTGGGCACAAGCCGGGCGTCGAACAGCGGACGGACGAGAGAGCGCCCACGGCGCGGACGGCGGAGGGAGCGCCTTAGGGAGGGGCAGGGGGAATCTGATATATTTCTCAATCCTGCCGTCCCTTGGCAGCACATCAGCACACCTGATGATGGCAACAAGGTCGAGTGCCGAAATACTGTGTCCTTTGTACACTCACACCATGCTGTTCAAATGGTTAAAATGGCTCTGAGCACTATGGGACTTAACATCTGAGGTCATCAGTCCCCTAGAAATCAGAACTACTTATACCTAACTAACCTAAGGACATCTCACGCATCCATGCCCGAGGCAGGATTCGAACCTGCGACTGTAGCAATCGCGCGGTTCCAGACTGAAGCGCCTAGAACCGCTCGGCCACACCGGCCGGCCCAGGGTGTTCACCCGAGATTTATTTCGTCATCTACTACTTGTTTGTAAAACATCACGCGATATCAGAAGTTCGAATGTCCAAATGTGTGTGAAATCTTATGGGACTTAACTGCTAAGTTCATCAGCCCCTAAGCTTACACACGACGAACCTAATTTATCCTAAGGACAAACACACACACCCCGAGGGAGGACTCGAACCTCCGCCGGGACCAGCCGCGCAGTTCATGACTGCTGCGCCTTAGACCGCTCGGCTAATCCGGCGCGGCCATAAGTTCGCAAAAAAAGTTTATTTTTATTATTTAAACCTATGAGGAAAGCGCAGTGCAAGCCGGTAGTTTAAATTCTGTAACCTTTTCCAGATAAATAAAGTTTATGAGATCATGCCGCTAGACACAAGAAGGCTTCTAACATTGTCAAGAAGAGGGAAAGAAATTGGCTGTTGTGTTGTAAAGACGCCGATCACATAAAGTGATATAGGAACGCACATAAACTCAAATCTGGTGTCGTCGTACAGGATTCTGATTCCCATTCTTCCAGAATTCGAGCCGATGTATCAACCATAGCGCCACGTCTGTTGGTTTGCGCTTAGATTAGAACTCAGTACACTACTAGCTTAAAAACGTTATTAATTCTCTTCCAAAGGATAAGAAAGCAAATAAAAAGAAAACAAAATCAGATGGAATCAAATTCTGCTTGATCCTAAAATACGGGGATGATACCAGATATTTCGGTGCAGTCTCATTTTCATATTAATGCTGAGCAGGAATGTTATCGAGCCATTTTTCGAGGAAGTTTATGCGAAAGAGGACAGTGAATGCTGCGGCAAGCATGACGCCGTCACGCTATCCGGAACCCCTTCCCCCACTCCGTCTACCGTCTGCTCGTCCCCGTGTGTTTTATGCTCAGGCCTGAGTTTACGGCCGGCGGCGCAGTAAAACAGGCCCGCGCCTGATACGGGGAACCCCCGCGCAGTGTATGCAAAGCACTGCCGACGCCGCCAACGCCGCCAGCGCCGCCACGCTGCGTATCTGCAGGCGACAGGCGAGGCGCGCCGTGCTGCTAACCTCTGCCGTTAATTTGGCGCCCCGCGGGCTAGACAAGGTACATGTGTGGGGCCAAGTAAAATAGCTATATGGACTTCAAACGTTTCCGCTTCAAGACAGTGCCTGCTCGTCTGCATTAATTTACATTTTTTTCAACATTTAGAGCAAGCTTTCAACAAACACACTAAGTACACAACTGGCCATTAAAATTGCCACACCAAGAAGAAATACAGATGATTAACGGGCATTCGTTGGACAAATATATTATACTAAAACTGACATGTGATCACATTTTCACGCAATTTGGGTGCATAGATCCTGAGAAATCAGTACCGAGAACAACCACCTCTGGCCGTAATAACGGCCTTGATACGCCTGGGCATTGAGTCAAACAGAGCTTGAATGGCGTGTACAGGTACAGCTGCCCATGCAGCTTCAACACGATACTGGCGTATTGCGACGAGCCAGTTGCTCGGCGACCATTGACCACACGTTTTCAATTGGTGAGAGATCTGGAGAATATGCTGGCCAGGGCAGCAGTCGAACATTTTCTGTATCCAGAAAGGCCCTACACGACCTGCAACATAAGGTCGTGCATTATCCTGCTGAAATGTAGGGTTTCGCAGGGATCGAATGAAAGGTAGAGCCACGGGTCGTAACACATCTGAAATGTAACGTCCACTGTTCAAAGTGCCGTCAATGCGAACAAGAGCTGACCGAGACGTGTAACCAATGGCACCTCATACCATCGCGCCGGGTGATAACGCCAGTATGGCGATGACGAATACACGCTTCCAATGTGCATTCACTGCGATGTCGCCAAACACGGATGCGACCATCATGATGCTGCAAACAGAATCTGGATTCATCCGAAAAGAAGACGTTTTGCCATTCGTGCAGCCAGGTTCGTCGTTGAGTACACGATCGCATTTGCTACTGTCTGTGATACAGCGTCAAGTGTAATCGCAGCCACGGTCTCCGAGCTGATAGTCCATGCTGCTGCAAACGTCGTCGAACTGTTCGTGCAGATGGTTGTTGTCTTGCAAACGTCCCCATCTGTTGACTCAGGGATCGAGAGGTGGCTGCACGATCCGTTACAGCCATGCGGATAAGATGCCTGTCATCTCGACTGCTAGTGATACGAGGCCGTTGGGATCGAGCACGGCGTTCCGTATTACCCTCCTGAACCCACCGATTCCACATTCTGCTAACAATCATTGGAGCAGCAATGTCGCGATACGATGAACCGCAATCGCGATGGGCTACAATCCGACCTTTGTCAAAGTCGGAAACGTTAGGGTTCGCATTTCTTCTCCTTACACGAGGCATCACAACAACGTTTCGCCAGGCAACGCCGGTCATCTGCTGTTTGTGTATGAGAAATCGGTCGGAAACTTTCCTCATGTCAGCAAGTTGTAGGCGTCGCCACCGGCGCCAACCTTGTGTAAATGCTCTGAAAACCTAATCATTTCCATAACACAGCATCTTCTTCCTGTCGGTTAAATTTCGCCTCTGTAGCACGTCAGCTTCGTGGTGTAGCAATTTTAATGGCCAGTAGTGTACAAATTCTGCCCAAGTCAGCTTCTGTCTTCATACAGTTGTAGCGTCATCATCAAACAGTCGCAGATCGCTGCTCACACTATCCGTCAGATAGTTTATGTATATATAAAACGAGAGCGGTCCTGTAACACTTCCTGCGGCAAAGTGGTGTAAACTTCTGTTTACAATCGTAGCCCAAGTGAAATACTGATGAAGGTGAGAGCACACTTCAATTTTGTGTCTACTGACACTGTAGTTCTTAAATAAATTGCAGTGACACATGTACTTCTCAAATGACGTACTTCTCTGAAGTGCAGTTTGTTGGAAAATTATGCTAAGTTAATGTAAAATGCACTGATGTGAACGAAATATTGATATAATTATTACTATGCTAAGTTTCTACTTCGTTTATTGTTATTATTATTCAAATCCTGATCATCTATGAAACGTTAAAAGTTGTAGTGACAATAAGTTCCAGTGGGGAGGTAGGGGGGTGGGGGGGGGGGGAAGGAAGAGGAGGGAAGTAACAAACTACGAACCCTCACCCCTCCCCACTCCTCACCTCTACCCCCACCCCTGAACGGAAATCTACATTCACGTCCGTTCTGAAGTGCAGCAATCCATCACGGAATCAGAAGAGAAACAATGTAGCACTCCTCTGTTTTCACCTGGGATGCTACAATATAATTCGCCAACGAAAGTCACGTGCCCCCCGAAGAGTCTAAAATAAGTCTAATTCATTGAGGACGAAACTATAAGGCGGCAGAGTGGCGTGTGGTGGGTTGGGATATTACGTTATCAGTTAATTTTTAGCTCTCGAGCTACATGGAGTCGCATATTTCTTACAGGTATGTAGTTCTGTCATAATTTTATTTTGTCACAATTCAAAAACTTGCAGTAAATGTAAGAATCACACAAATTTGTGTTTATTTATTTATTTATTGTGTTTGTAAAATGTGCGCAACATTTGTAGATACTTAACGTAGTGAAACCGTGTAATATTTCCCATATTTTTATCAAAACTTCGGAAATTGCATGTAAGTGTGCGACCATGTTTTTAATAATGACGAATTTATTAATCTGAAAATTAAATACAAAAGCTATGAACACAAAATTCAGAATTAAAAGTAATTAAAATGAAACTAAAATCATTGATGTATAAAAATGGCAAAAATTTGGAAAATTTGAAAACCTATTGCTACGAATGACCGGTTAAGAGGTGTACTTCCTACTACACCTTTGATGACGAGCAGTACGATTTTTGTTTGTTATCGACGTTGATGTTGGCAAGATATCAGTCTCCAGAACTCCAATACTTTCGAGAATATTTTGATTTTAAGTTTAATGTTCGCTAAAAATGACGAAAGTCTTTTTTATTTGATACAACTATTACTCGACACTTACCGGATTTTTTGCTTTACTTGTTCCTTAAACTTTTCTTCGTGCCAAATTTCAATGGGTGGTAGGTATCCTATTGCTCTTCGTGAGTGAGTTTTCGAGTATCAAAATATGTGACATAGCTGGTGGTATCTTTTGATGGCATCGATTTAGAAGCTTAAGTTTATGACACCGCCAAGGGATTATAGATCTTAGCCTGTGACATAAATTCTAGCTTGATACGTCCACCTGTTCCTGGAAAAAGGGCTTCTTAACGGACGCATGGACAGACAGATAACAGACAGATGACAAATAAGGAAAAAATTTTTCGTCTAATATAATTACAAATTAACACTTTCTGGATTTTTTAAATTTAGTTGTACGGTGAGTCCCTTCTTGTTGCCAAATTTAATGATTCCAGGTCGACAGGAAGTACCCTAAAGATTTTGATGGGTAAGTCTGGGAGAATCAATATATGTGACATAAATAGTCTTATCTTTTGACTGCGTTGGCTTAGAAGCTTCAATTACTTAAACCACCAAGGGACCGTGGACGTTAGTGTGCGACACAAATTTCAACTTGACCGCCAACCCGTTCCCGAAAAAGAGAGTTTTTAACTGCCGGACAGACAGGCACACGGACAACGAAGTGATCCTATAAAGTTCCGTTTTTACCGTTTCCGGTACGGAGCCCTAAAAATTAAATTTAGAAGGTATTTTAAGAAGGTTATTATTTGCAACACCAGGACCCAGATAATCTTCCTTGTGATGTAGTGCAATGAAACTTGGAGAAGACTGTGTTGGAATGGAAATGGTGAAATTGATCTCGATGAAAACAGACGATCAGAATTGTTTCAGTTAATATTATACTTCCACACTTTTCGGATATTTTTTCTTTTTTTTTACCTTATGCGCGTTATATCCGTGGAATACGGGGATAATGCAGTGCTTTGCCTTACGGAGCCGTGTTTTGAGTGTTTAAGTAAGTTACAGTACGATGTTCATTATTATAAAAACGAAACATAGCTGAGATTAGGTCACATTAGCTCTTACGAAGGATATAAAATAAATTTAATGCCAGCAATGAAAAATTACGTACGAAAAGGCTTATGACACGCATCAAACGCTAAAAAATTCTTTCGTATTCAACAAAACCTTTCTACTTACCAACATACCTGTTTCCTTGCGCTTCACACTCTAATATCGTAAACATGCTGTTTTTTGGCAATTTATTGACAATTAAAATCCATTCGTCTTCTGTATTATACAAATTTAGTGGCTGCATCTTAGAGAATGTTGCAGAATCCTTAGATCAATGCAAAATTGAGGCAGACCAAACAGGTGCCCTACAAGAAGATTTATATGCAGTAGGTCTGAACGTTATAAGAATATGATTGCTATAGAAGCTAAGACCTCTTGAACGAAAGGCTCTCTGGAAGATATTGGGACTTCGAATAATCTATAATGCGACCGTCGGGATTTGCTATTTAATTATCCTCTTTAATTAAAAGTTGCGACGGTGAGTGCGTAATGCGTCGAACTATTCAGCGCCGTGTTACAATGATAATTCTGCAAGAAACACAGTTATGGAATCTTACTTCTGCGTGTTTGCGGAAATTTTAAAACTGGATTTAAACGCGAGATAAGCTGTTTCTTATTGACATGATAAACAGAAGTATGACGAAGGCAATATCTCTTATACACTTTCTTACCGCGCAACACATAAGGCAACACTGCTACTATAGTTAAAGATATTGTGCAGCTAATGAAATCTACTACGATACTGGAATGGCTAAATACTTTCGTGAAATTATTTCTTGCATCTTTAAGTGCCCAACTCACTATTATTTTATATGATAGGTTGTAGGATAAAATAAAGCGAGTTGATCATTTATATGGAAAAATATATTCATCGAGGAATTACACATTATAATAAGTGTCCCATCTGAGTTAGAGGGTTGCGTTGTTGCCGTGAATGTCTTGTGTTTTAATGATATCTCAGTGACAAATTTACATCTCGTTATACAGTGAAATAAATTGTTCTAACCTTCTTAATACATCGCCTCCGCAATCACGACAAGCCATACTATTCTTGCAGATATCAGTTTTTCCTATTATCGCATTCCAAGCACACACACTGCCACATTGTCAGCCCGCCATGACTACTACTCGACGCTTTTACAATAAATAAAATTTTTATCTAAGCAGCGCACTTCTCTTACAGACGTAATAAAATTCCTTACATATCGGTACCTCTGCTTTACTCACTACACGTTCTACTACTGTTCCAGTACAGTCTGACTAATGAGAGAATATATCACAAAAATTTTAATTTTGCAATTACAACTTTGCTCAGAATGGAAATGAAAATGTTCATGTAAACAGTTCCCTTCGCTACTAACAGATGGCCTCACTCGTTAAATTTGTAGGACAAATGGCTCTGAGCACTATGGGACTTAACATTTATGGTCATCAGTCCCCTAGAACTTAGAACTACTTAAACCTAACTAACCTAAGGACATCACATTTGTAAGACATTGGCGGCTACATCAGATTGATTTATTTAAAATTAACAAATAAATGGACGAAAATTATGCTGTGCCTTTTGGTTTTGAAAGTAGGCCTATATGGGTTAAATGCGTATTAAGTCTCGACTTAACTGTGTCATTACAAATTGTAGAGCACTATTGACCAGAGAAGATTGACACATTGGATACTGCGTTTCCTTGAGCGGAAGAAAACCAGAGCACGCAAAATCTAAAAAGTACAAACATGCATGAAAGAAATGAGAAAAAAGAAACAGATTTATGACAAATTAACTTTCAAATCGATAATCAAGCCTGCCACACGTTTCTAGGTCAGAATTATAACGGACAGAGGAGCGTCGAATGTTGGGAAATGTGAGAATGAAATCTGGACAAGGCTACAGGTCGAAAGAAAACAAGTTGACCCGAACTGAAGTAGTCCGAAGATAGCTAAAATGAAAAGAAGAAAATGTTATAGTGTTATGAAGGACATTCTTTTCTGTGAACAGAACTACTAAGTTTGGGATTCGTTTTTACCCTGTACGGACATCTCATATGATTTTATTCTTTCACAATCTGTCGACCTGAAGAAACTGCAAATTACTGGTGCCTGCGCGAGGCACCGTTTTCTGAATACAGTTGTCTCAAATCGCATGTTTAGCGCCGCGCAGTGCGGTTACCGTCTTTCCTACACTGCGTACAAGAGTTCACGGCGATTCTACGGCATTCGTCGGCGTGTAATCATGGCATCGCCGCTAACAAAGTTAAAATAAAGACTAAGGAAAACAGTTGTGTTATTTACTCGCATTATTATCTTTGGTAAGAGGCATTTCTTAATGCACAGAATGACCGCGAGCATCGACTTCGTTCGTGAGGCGAACGAAATGTTTTGAATACCGTATTTTCAATTTCGATCAGCAGGATACTGAGCGAAGACCTGTATCCACAGTAAATTGAGAGGATTTGCTGTTGTAACGTAATATGGGAGAAAGTTAAGACATGGATATCACTGGCTATATCGTATTACGTTTTCACAATTGCAGTGGCGGCTTTGTAGTGTGCTAAGCTATAGTTCTTAGGTAGCAGGTAAAAATATGTATATTTTAATTCTTTGAAAATATGTCGTCGCACTTCCCACGTTATAGACTGGGAGGTTAAAGTTCCTACTTATATGGGAAAGAGTAAGGGGAAAAGTCTAATTAAAACCATCCAGGTGTCTCGCTTTTGTAATTACACAGGAAAAATGTTAAGCCGACTGCTACAATGTTATTACACTTGTGTCATGGCTTCTCAGTTTGCCTACTCGGAGAATAGCTGTCGTGTTGCGCTTCTTTCAGAAAATAAAGTTGTAATCGGTCACACGTGAGTGCACTGGGATTCCGATTCACTGCAGCTTACGTTACCAGCAAAACTCTCTTGTGCTGATTTCCTCCTCAAAATTTTACAATAAAACCATTTTTAGTGCCGGTAGTCTAACAGGAGAATTCTCATTTCATTTCTCAAACCAAGAAATACCAGAACATTCTTAAGAATAAATTAATACCTCGCCATATCAAAGAATAATAATTATTGTTTTTTATAGATACATCTACGCCGCTGATTTTAAAAGTTTCGCTGACGATGCTTACTTTTTCTCACTCGCTCATAGATGTCGCTGTTATCGAGATTTCATGTCCTCTATAACCTCAGGAAATGGCAATATCCTCGTCTGGCCCAAATCGTCTCTCTTTCTATATCCATCGTTTGCAGCATGAAAAAACATAATAAAACTACTACTTCCTCCTCACCCAACATTTTACTTAAATTGTATTTCATTTGTGTGCTGTCAGAAATTATCTGCATTTCGAGGGGCGTAAAAGACACACTAATTGTGAACGAAACTCTCCTGAAACTCCATTCATTTAACTAGCATACCTTCGACTATGAGTGTCCGCTCCCAGGAATTATCCTCGGCGATAATGAGATGTCTCGATTCCTCGCGATCTCGTTTTCCTTGTGGGGATATAAGTAACGTTGGGAGCGTTAGGTGATGATTTTAGTGGACTACATATAAGAATATAGACAGTGTGAGATATGGAAGTTTGGGTCAGTCCAGAGAGCGTGTGCAGACAGCCCGAAGTTGTTAAGGTGACTGATTCCGATAAGAAGGAAACCCAGGATCGAGTCCCAGTCTGGCACAAATGTTCACACATCGCTATTGGATATTGCATCTATACCTAATACAGTTCATGTCAAGAAATTCACAATTAGCGAACAAATTTCGATAAGCTGTTAGTTTGTTCACGTTTCGTACAGCAATGATTCGATTGATAATACAAGGCGTATCACAATTAATAGCTAAAATCGACACAGGTGAAAGTACATGACAGTAGATGCAAAAACATTACTGTAAAGCCGGCCGCGGTGGCCGAGCAGTTCTAGGCGCTTCAGTCCGGAACCGCGCGACTGCAACGTCGCAGGTTCGAATCCTGCCTCGGGTATGGGTGTGTGTGATGTCCTAAGTAGTTCTATGTTCTAGGGGACTGATGACCTCAGATGTTAAGTCCCATAGCATTTGAACCATTACTGTAAACACGGATCCACAAACTAACCGCCTGTGAGTTAAACGCGAATATGTGATTACAAGCTGCCACTGATTTCGGTACGAAATACACTCCTGGAAATTGAAATAAGAACACCGTGAATTCATTGTCCCAGGAAGGGGAAACTTTATTGACACATTCCTGGGGTCAGATACATCACATGATCGCACTGACAGAACCACAGGCACATAGACACAGGCAGCAGAGCATGCACAATGTTGGCACTAGTACAGTGTATATCCACCTTTCGCAGCAATGCAGGCTGCTATTCTCCCATGGAGACGATCGTAGAGATGCTGGATGTAGTCCTGTGGAACGGCTTGCCATGCCATTTCCACCTGGCGCCTCAGTTGGACCAGCGTTCGTGCTGGACGTGCAGACCGCGTGAGACGACGCTTCATCCAGTCCCAAACATGCTCAATGGGGGACAGATCCGGAGATCTTGCTGGCCAGGGTAATTGACTTACACCTTCTAGAGCACGTTGGGTGGCACGGGATACATGCGGACGTGCATTGTCCTGTTGGAACAACAAGTTCCCTTGCCGGTCTAGGAATGGTAGAACGATGGGTTCGATGACGGTTTGGATGTACCGTGCACTATTCAGTGTCCCCTCGACGATCACCAGTGGTGTACGGCCAGTGTAGGAGATCGCTCCCCACACCATGATGCCGGGTGTTGGCCCTGTGTGCCTCGGTCGTATGCAGTCCTGATTGTGGCGCTCACCTGCACGGCGCCAAACACGCATACGACCATCATTGGCACCAAGGCAGAAGCGACTCTCATCGCTGAAGACGACACGTCTCCATTCGTCCCTCCATTCACGCCTGTCGCGACACCACTGGAGGCGGGCTGCACGATGTTGGGGCGTGAGCGGAAGACGGCCTAACGGTGTGCGGGACCGTAGCCCAGCTTCATGGAGACGGTTGCGAATGGTCCTCGACGATACCCCAGGAGCAACAGCGTCCCTAATTTGCTGGGAAGTGGCGGTGCGGTCCCCTACGGCACTGCGTAGGATCCTACGGTCTTGGCGTGCATCCGTGCGTCGCTGCGGTCCGGTCCCAGGTCGACGGGCACGTGCACCTTCCGCCGACCACTGGCGACAACATCGATGTACTGTGGAGACCTCACGCCCCACGTGTTGAGCAATTCGGCGGTACGCCCACCCGGCCTCCCGCATGCCCACTATACGCCCTCGCTCAAAGTCCGTCAACTGCACATACGGTTCACGTCCACGCTGTCGCGGCATGCTACCAGTGTTAAAGACTGCGATGGAGCTCCGTATGCCACGGCAAACTGGCCGACACTGACGGCGGCGGTGCACAAATGCTGCGCAGCTAGCGCCATTCGACGGCCAACACCGCGGTTCCTGGTGTGTCCGCTGTGCCGTGCGTGTGATCATTGCTTGTACAGCCCTCTCGCAGTGTCCGGAGCAAGTATGGTGGGTCTGACACACCGGTGTCAATGTGTTCTTTTTTCCATTTCCAGGAGTGTATTATCCCCGATATTTCAAATGAATTAGAAATTTAAACTTTTCGATTAACCCTCCATCAAACTAAGTTCAAAATTCACCAGTGGTTCTATTGATAATACACGATTATCATAATTAATAGCGAAAACTGAGATAGATAAAATATATGACAATAGAGGCAGAAAACGTTCCCGTAAACATGGGTCCGCAAACGAGCTGTTTGTGAGGTAACTACGAATGCTTGATTACAAACTGTCACTCCATTCGGCACGAGATATTGTTCTCTTTAGCTCAAATGAATTAGAAACTTAAACTTTTCGATTAAGTTCTCATATAACTGAGCTCAAAGTTCAATTGTGGTCCACTTAATAAGAAATACCATAACCCTTCAGCACGTTACAATTTACTGCACACTTGTACCTATTAAAGGAATTCCACCTGTCATTCTTGCATCTGAATACAGTGCTGCATGCGTCTCTGTAGTGAGTTACACATTCCTTCTCACACTCCAGGAACGTCTCCCATACGATGACAAGAAGGTACGATTAGATACACCACGTCATTAACCTTACCAAAGGGAGTACTGTCCATTACACTTCTGAGATGACCTCAGGACAGAAAAATCCCGAAGATTAAAGTTAGGCTATTTTGGGACACTGCTCGACCTGTTCATCTTGGGCGATACTGGCGCATTACGTCCTGTTACATCAGCAGAGAAACGTGCCCATGCATAGTGAGGTCTGTATCATATTCCCCATACATGAGCCATGGGAGAATTTGAGCCCAGTTACATGCGGACTTACTCAAAAACTTTACATTTCAAATTATACTCACTAGGACAATATTTTATACTGAACTCAGTGTGGCTGCAGCCAACGGCATTGCCGCAGTGGTAACACCGGTTCCCGTCAGATCACCAAAGTTAAGTGCTGTCGGACTTGGTTAGCGCTTGAACGGCTGACCGTCCAGGTCTGCCGAGCACTGTTCACGAGCGGTGTGCACTCAGTCCTTGTCGGGACAATTGAAGAGCTACTTGACTAAGAAGTAGCAGCTCTGGTCACGGAAACTGACAACGGCTGGGAGAGTGGTGTACTGACCACAAGATATCCACATCCAGTGAAGCCTATCGGCAGAGGATGACTCGGTACCGTTGGCCTCTCCGAGGCATGTTCGGGGTGGCTGCTCGTAATTATTTCGCGAACGGGTTGTTCATAGAGCATTGTTTACCGAAACGTACATACTTCTACTGTCGTATACTTTCGCCAGTGCCAGTTTTCCCTATTATCTATGTAACAAAAGCCAGTCAGTTGGGTTTGCTACAACATTTTAACTTCTCACAAATGCCCCGTCTCATGGAGTTCCAATATAGGGGGGACAACATTTGTGTTATAAGAATGACATATTCACACTTTATCAATGTGCTGATATACAAAAAGGCCTGAAAGAACCTATGCCACATGTGTACCTTGCCCATTAATTTTATTGGCAAACTACTGTAGTGCGGAAGGTACTACGTTGAGTGGTAGCTTTCGTTACAGCAGCAGCACATCAAAGAGCACCGTTAAGTATACTGTTGCGTTTCTGAGTTGACGCAACTTCTTATAAGAAGCGCCCTTCTTCTGTGCTCTTTAGCTTAAACTCCTAAATTTCAAGTGTGTTTGTGCATTTATCTGGCACAGTTCCGCGTTTTAGTAATTGTCTAGAGTGTATTTCTGCCATCTTTAGAATTGATAAGAACAGCTATTGCCGAGTGCAGATAAGAGCTGAGTTGGTGACCCTTCGCTCACAGCTTCAGGTGGTGCTGGCTTCAGTCACACACCTTGAAGCTGTAGGCAGTGGCCATCACAGCGGGTAGCCAGATGTGGGGATTCAAAGGTCGTCCAGCACATCCCACGTGTCCCCCCATTCACTTTACTACTGTGGCCATCTTAGGTATTGCCCACACCGAAGTTGACCTCTCACCCTTGTTCGAGTGGGAGGTCACTCTGAGGTGTGGCAATCAGAGGGCCTCCTGATTCGTCAGACGAACAGATTTCTGGTTCAGGCGCACTCTGTGTGTCATAAACATCTTGAGCCAGATGCACTCGTTTACCATGTTTCTGGGGACATCTCTCAGTCTGCAAAATCTGGACACTCATAGAAGGTGAGACTACTGGTAGTTAGGAGCTGCAAAATTAGGCGGATAATGGGGCCACTTACAGGTATACCTGCCAAGGACGGGAAGGAATCCAGTGTGCACTTTGTGTGAAAACTGCGAGGAGTCACTCCAGATGTAGAACAGGTACTATCAGATGCCATGAAAAGCGCAGGGTGCAGCCAACTGCAGGTGGTGACTCATGTCGGTCCGAACAATGTGTGTCGCTTTGGATCGGAAGAGATTCTCTATGGTTTTGGGTGGCTAACTGAAGAGGTATAGACAACCAGACTTGCCTGTGAGATGAAGGCAGAACTTAACATCTGTAGTATTGCCGACAGGACTGATTGCAAATCTTTGGTACAGAGGCGAGTAAGGGGTCTAAATCAGAGGCTCAGACGATTCTGAGACCTCGTAGGCTACAGATTCCTCGACTTGAGCCATAGAGTGGTGGGTTTTCGGGTTCCGCTTCGTAGGTCAGGGGTCCACTACATACAGGAAGTGGCTGTGTGAAGGGGCCTGGTGTGCTTTTTAGGTTAGAGGGTATCAAGGAACTACAGAATGAGCATTCGCCTAAAAGAGCGCAGGGCGAACACAGAAGAAGGATAGAGCTAGCAACATCGGTATCGTAGTTGCAAATTGTTGTAGCTGTGTTAAGAAAGACCAGAGTTCGAAACACTGATAGAAAGCACTGAAGATCAAATAGTTATAGGTATGTAAATCTGGCTAAAGCTGGGGATAAGTTCAGCCGAAATTTTTACAAGGGATCCAGTCATTTTCAGAAATGATAATTGAATATAGTAGTTGGTGAAGTGTTTATTGCTGTCAGAAGTACAGGATGTATCGAAAAGAATCATCCGATACAAAAAAAATTATAACTGGTATGTTATTTGAGATATTTGCGTGGACAAAGTAGTGTTGGAAAGAGCAAACTCTCGTGTTTTTCATGGTTTCCGTTAGGGAGCAGCAGTGTGCACCCATTTCAGTTCTAGTAAAATTGGCGCCGGGAAAACAGAAAGCGTTTTGTGTTCTACGTTTTGTGCAGCGCAGGTCAGTAATAAGTGTTCAGTGTGACTTTCGTACTAGGTATGGTGTGGATCCTCCTACAGCACAGAGCATTATACGATGACATGAACAATTTCGAGAAACAGGTTGTTTAAAAGCAAATCGCTGGTCCGTCCCCGAGCGTCTGACATAGACGTCGAACGCATCCGCCATAGTTTCACAAGGAGTCAGCAGAAATGCGTTCGCCGTGCAGCTCGACATCTCAATATGACCCCGATGTCCACCTGGCGTGTGTTGCGTCGACGTTTACTCATGAAACCATATAAAATTCAGCTACCGCAAGCTCTTCGTGAAGGTGACAAACAACAACGTGTGGAATTCTGTAATTTCGTTCTTGGCAAGATTGAGAATGTCAGTTTTCTTGATTTTCAGTGATTATTTCTTGTGGGAGTTTATAAAAAAACTGTTTATGTGCCTCCGTTACCAACAACAATGAATGATCTGAGACATGGCATAACAGCAACTGTGGAAGCTGTTACTTAAGACATGGTCGCTGCAGTGTGGGAACAATTAGAATACCGCATTGAAATATGAATTGACATATTGAGTTTCCCATTCATCAAAAAACAAAATTCATTGTATATATTTATTGGTTTCAGAAATATAGACGTGCCAATCTGATGATTCTTTTTGATACACCCTGTTGTGTGGTAAAAAGTTATTCTTGGCAAGCGAAATAAATCAATAAATGGTTCCTTTTACCGACCCCCTTCTCCCTTACTCAAATATACAGTTGCTGAACTGCTCAAAGAAAACTTCAGCTTCATTTCAAATAGGTACATCACTCACACAATTATACTCGGCGGATACTTCAATCCACCCTGGACAAGTTGGCGAAAATACATGTTTAAAGTCGGTGGCAGGCATAAACCGTCGAAACCGTTCTGCATGCGTTCTCAGAAAGTTATTTTGAACTTTTTTTCTTTATGAAGTCATATTCACCATCAAAATCTGATATCCTGTTGTGAGTGTATGAGGAAGGTTGCTGATGTGTGAAAAAATATTGTCCTTCTGTATTGTGAAACGGGCAGCTGAGGTGATTGTATGATTCAACATGACTGATACGTGACTTGCAGTAGCCAAATTTTTCGCGCCAGATGATGGTAGGAAATTAATAAATTTTTCTAACGCAGACAAGTGTCATCAGCTCCCTAATTTTTTCATGTTGACAATGTTGTCAAAATATTGACTTATAAAGTACTGTGGAGCAAATACATTACCGTCTTACAACTTGTTAACGATAAACTACCATTTACGACAATTATGCAGGTGACCTTCAGATACCGCTCTATCAGTTGAATATTGTGTGTAATAACTACAATATAAAATGCCAAAATAAAACATGAAAACCACTTGCTTTCAAATGAGCATATACAGTTACAGTACACATTTGTAAAGGTAGTAATTTGATAGAATGGGTACCATGCTTGAACTGACTATGGAAGAATGAAATAGGCTACAAAAGGTAAATGTCTAAGTGAAATAATACAACCTAATGCTTTGGCAAAGAAGCTAACTTATGAGACACATGGGAATTGGCTGTTACAATTAACAAAAAAAAAAAAAATAACAAGAAATCTTTATCTACAAATGCAGAACTCCGGCACTAAAATACTATCGTTAGACCTCAATACAATTATATTTCAGAATACGTTTCGTTCAATACAGCCAAACAGTTAGGTGAAATAGAAAGAACGGAAAGCAAAATAGTGAGAAAATTCTTGGGAGCAAAAGTGACAATCGGAGCTATATTTTAAAAAGCGTAAAGAATGTGAGAAAACAGAACGAATATTAGATACAGTGATGAAGAGAAGAGTTGTATTCTATTGACATCTAAAAGAACTATAACAAAAAACGAATAATAAAAATTTGTTTAACTTTTTTGACAGAATCCCAAAAAATATCAATGAGATGGCTCAAAGAAGTGAAAACAGATCTGAGCGAAACAGAAATAATACAGGAAGAAGTAGGAAAAAGTTGAAATTTCAGAGCAAAAGTAAAAAAGTTTAAGAGTTTCCACAAGGAAACCAAGAAAACGTCAGTCACAATTTGGACAGGAGAAAAAAGAGAACAACACAAGAAATAATTAAAAACTACTGGAAATAAAGAACGGAGAAAAGAAAGACGACATAAATTATGTCATGAAATTACTATGAAATCCATACATTAGCTGCTTACAGACGTTGATAAATATCAACGGGAACAGTTGAAAATGTGTAGATGTTATTTGCTGTTTCGGACATGTCCGAAAGAACAGATATCATCCTCATATAGATAAGGCTTAACGGCCAATAATCTTCACTGCGGATGCACTCACATTACTCAAACTCTTACGGGAATCGGTAGATTGACTGCCGAGAGTAATGAGTATAGTGGACAGGGGCACTAGCAAATATGGTGTGTGGACAGTAAGTTGGAACTGTGAGTCTCAACGGGGAGCGTGCCAGAGAAAAGTCCCTGCTGTCGCAACATCCTCTGTGTCCTCGGTGGCTCAGTTCGGACAGAAAGAGCACATACGCCGGCACGGTAGCTCAGCGTGTTCGGTCAAAGAGCCGACTTTCCACTGAAAAAAAAATTTAAAAAAAGAACTGAGTAAAGGAATGAACGATCAACTTGGACTGATGCCATGTGACGTCCACCCAGATCAAACGAACCGAACAATGCCGAACAAAATAATAATAATCAAAAAGAGAAAAAAAAGGTCGGATAGAGTGTCTGCCATATAAGCAGGAGATCCTGGGTTCGAGTCCCGGTCGGGGCAAACATTTTCAAGTGTCCCCATTGATGTTTATCAACGCCTGTAAGCAGGTAATGGTCTGGATTTCATTGTAATTTCATTCCTCGAGAGCTGCAAGATTTGTTCCTTCGGACAGAAAGAGCAGATACCATCTTCATATAAATTATGTCATGTGGTCCCCAGTAGGTGAAACCAACAATTAAAGAGAAAGGGAAATAAATTCGTGGAATGAGTTCGCAATCATTCTGAGGCTTTCCGAAGGATACTATCTAGACTGCTTAACGATTTTGTCATTTATACCTGACACCGTACCTTGTTTGGGCTACTGTCATTATTCTATCTACATTAAGAACTTTTACGACAAATTTCAGTGGCAATGTATGGTAAACCTTTTGCAGAAGCGGTGCATCGTGAATGAAGCACAGCGTGAAAATAGTCGAAAACCTGGTGACTCAAAAAACTAAAATGGAATATTTCCCTAGGTATCATAGTATCAAATGAATATATTTGAAAGCAGTTGCTTTATTATTCCAGTATTAGTTCTCACTGGGAAATAGAAAGTTAAAACTATGTTAACACTTCAAAGGGAGAAAGACAAACTGATATGTGTTATAGTTAATAATGTTCGAATATCCCTGAATATCCATTACAATCAAGAGGATACGGTATATCAAACTGCTACCTCCCCCATCCCGCTGATGAAGAGAAGTGTTATACGAAAAGCAACAAGAGAAACCGCCTTTTTGTCATTCACGTGTCAGGCAGTCGTACAGAATGGGAGTCTGCATATAAAAACGACACAGCCTCTGAATGAGCCTGCCCCGGAACATTCCATTCGCACGCGGTGCAGCGTCGTGTTACAAGGGCACATGAATTTAACAAGGACACCAACGCGGGACAAACATCCTCTCTGACAGTGGTTAAGCGGCTCTACTCGGAACGAAAAGCGTAGTTTTCTCTTTTACGACTCATCAGGAGAGTGGGCTTTCTGTACACACCAACGAAACGTTGAAGTTTTATTTCCGACGTTTTTAACAAGTAATAGGCACTAACCACACTCATTGTTTACCTTTTTCTTTGGTTCTATAATTATCGCGTGTCTTTGGCTCCCACTATCCAAAACTCATTTCGTTTCAGAGTATTCATAACTACAAGCTATAAAATATCAAGTCGAAAATCACTGAAATGTGTTTCTCGCTTTCGAATTTTTATATGTCCCTATAATCTTTCCTCATTACAGTTCCTTCCAGCCCCAAATTAATTATTTAACTATTTCTGCATGCATGAGCAAATGTTCCACTACAATATAGACAAACTTTTTTGGTAACGTCTTATTTTGATAATCTTCCAACACCAACACACTTCAGATTCATCAAGTTTCACGTTATCCGTATTTTGCATGATTCCGTTTAATAAACTTCTATACTGCACAAGAACTGTACTCTAAATGCTCTTCAACAATTTCTTCCTCACCTCAGTATTTGACAACAGTAAGACTGTTTTGTTGAAGTAAACTTTCACTTCCTGTGGCAAACTACATCTGATTCCACTCTTGCATTTCCTAACTCCTGCAGAGAAGATTTCTTTCACTTCATTTGGATATTCTCCTTTCGAATACTCCCGGTAACTTTCTACCTAGTTTTTGTTAAATTTAATTCATATTATGTGAAAATACACTGTTATTTCTATTCAACAGGTCTTTTTCAATTCATCTGCTACTAAATCTCCTTCTGTTTAACGTTAAACAAGTTGATATTCTCCTTTCGTATACTCTCGGTAATTTTCTACCTAGGTTTTGTTATATTTAATCCATGTTATGTGTCAAATACATTTTTATATCTATACGACAGGTTTCAGACCTAAAGATTAAGTCTTTTCGAACCTTAGCTACGGAGTGCGAACGTTACCTACTTTCTTTCACTGCAGTCCAAAAGCTACTTTCTGTTTCCGTCACTTCTCTTCGACGTACCTGTTCAGCAACAGCGACGGTAAGCTGCACTCGAGAACTACGCCCTTAGTGACACGAAATTACTTTTTCGAATTCGACTCTCACTATTCGTAACTGGTTTTTTGTAGTCTCTCTGTATTTTACCTCCATTGCACTCTGGATGTCCAACAGAGTATTCCACTTCAAGTGTTGAAGCTTTCGTTAGATCTCTGAAGGTCCTAGATGGTCCTTTAATTTTTCTAATATTTACTGGCATTCTGCCAGAACGTCTTCTCTGCTATGTTTACCTTTTACGAAACCAAACACTAAAGAGATAACGACAGCTAAAACACAATCGAAACTAGCTTCTACTGGGTGTCAAGTGCCATAGTGCCATTAAAGGACAAAATTATATAGAAGAAAAATATCTTAGAGATCTTTTGTGAATAAAGCCATGTAGGTCGCTACTGCCATCCTCAGAACTGTAATTAAAATTAAATTAACTTAAGAATGAGAGGGGTTTGTTACACATTATCGGGCTGGAAAAGATGAAAATTAAAAACTTAAAATATTTTAAGAGCTTCACTCATCAAAACAGAACTATTACATCTTTAGTGCCAGAATCAATAAAAACCATGCCTAGGGCGTAGGCAGGGAGGGAGGAGGGCGGCGGTGGGTGGAGGGGGGGGGGGCAGGAGGAGGAGGCGGAGTGGTGGTGAATTATTCACTAGGCTTAAATATGTAATCGATACGTTTTAGCACATTTTTGTTTTTGACCAAAATTCAGCTCCTGGGCTACAGTTTCTATGCATCGGGCATACTTAGTTATAAGACCAGCTACAACTTTTATAATCACAGCATCACGTTATAGCAAAGTGAACGCAATATTAAAATTTATGTGGCTGTTGTATTGGTACGATTGTAAAGCAGATATAATGCTTGTTATCAGATTTAGATGAACTCCACCTGAACCTCTTCTGAAAAACTAATTTTGTAAATGTACTGGTTTATACACTCCTGGAAATTGAAATAAGAACACCGTGAATTCATTGTCCCAGGAAGGGGAAACTTTATTGACACATTCCTGGGGTCAGATACATCACATGATCACACTGACAGAACCACAGGCACATAGACACAGGCAACAGAGCATGCACAATGTCGGCACTAGTACAGTGTATATCCACCTTTCGCAGCAATGCAGACGATCGTAGAGATGCTGGATGTAGTCCTGTGGAACGGCTTGCCATGCCATTTCCACCTGGCGCCTCAGTTGGACCAGCGTTCGTGCTGGACGTGCAGACCGCGTGAGACGACGCTTCATCCAGTCCCAAACATGCTCAATGGGGGACAGATCCGGAGATCTTGCTGGCCAGGGTAGTTGACTTACACCTTCTAGAGCACGTTGGGTGGCACGGGATACATGCGGACGTGCATTGTCCTGTTGGAACAGCAAGTTCCCTTGCCGGTCTAGGAATGGTAGAACGATGGGTTCGATGACGGTTTGGATGTACCGTGCACTATTCAGTGTCCCCTCGACGATCACCAGTGGTGTACGGCCGGTGTAGGAGATCGCTCCCCACACCATGATGCCGGGTGTTGGCCCTGTGTGCCTCGGTCGTATGCAGTCCTGATTGTGGCGCTCACCTGCACGGCGCCAAACACGCATACGACCATCATTGGCACCAAGGCAGAAGCGACTCTCATCGCTGAAGACGACACGTCTCCATTCGTCCCTGCATTCACGCCTGTCGCGACACCACTGGAGGCGGGCTGCACGATGTTGGGGCGTGAGCGGAAGACGGCCTAACGGTGTGCGGGACCGTAGCCCAGCTTCATGGAGACGGTTGCGAATGGTCCTCGCCGATACCCCAGGAGCAACAGTGTCCCTAATTTGCTGGGAAGTGGCGGTGCGGTCCCCTACGGCACTGCGTAGGATCCTACGGTCTTGGCGTGCATCCGTGCGTCGCTGCGGTCCGGTCCCAGGTCGACGGGCACGTGCACCTTCCGCCGACCACTGGCGACAACATCGATGTACTGTGGAGACCTCACGCCCCACGTGTTGAGCAATTCGGCGGTACGTCCACCCGGCCTCCCGCATGCCCACTATGCGCACTCGCTCAAAGTCCGTCAACTGCACATACGGTTCACGTCCACGCTGTCGCGGCATGCTACCAGTGTTAAAGACTGCGATGGAGCTCCGTATGCCACGGCAAACTGGCTGACACTGACGGCGGCGGTGCACAAATGCTGCGCAGCTAGCGCCATTCGACGGCCAACACCGCGGTTCCTGGTGTGATCATTGCTTGTACAGCCCTCTCGCAGTGTCCGGAGCAAGTATGGTGGGTCTGACACACCGGTGTCAATGTGTTCTTTTTTCCATTTCCAGGAGTGTAGTTTAAATTTGAATGTTTTGAATTTTGAAGACTGTGATTTTGTCTGTATGACCTGAGCGAAAGAAAGAAAGCAACGTCCCCTGGGCTAAAGCCAACTCTCGGCAAGCACTTGTATCTGTGCGAATTTTTTGAGCCGAGTTGAGAGCTGACACCCTGCTTAGGCAAAGAGTCCATTGCCACTGACTCGGAACGCTGTATTACAAGTTCTAAGTTTTGGTGATTGAACTTTTTAGAAATTTCAAACTTTTAGGTTTCCTTCCTTGACAGCCTGATAATGTATAACAAACACCTCTCATTCTTATGTTGTTTTAATCTTGAACACATATCTGATGGTGACAGTACCTGAGACGGTGTTATAAATAAAGAAATACGAGTATATTAATCGATGCAAACCGCTTTGATCACAAAATACACAAAATGATCACAGACAAATTCAGGAAATTCGTTTGCTTTTTTTTCTTTAATTTCTAATGAGCCTTTTATGGGCTATGTACGATACATCAAAATTGTTTTTGCTCTTTTATTCTGCGAGCGTGTTGTTCCTTCTCTTCATGTATCCACGTTCTCCAAGTTACCGATTTTTCTCTGTCGTTAAAGTCTGGCTTTACTATTTCTTCTTCAAACAGTGTCCTGTTTTTTACTGTATCCATGTCGATAGCCGCATTTTATCTTTTCCGACGTCTTTCAGACGTGTGATCTTGGATTTGTAATTATTAGCAAATCAGATATTTGTTTACATATTTAATCCTGCAAATTTGTCGATAATGTTGAATCTCTTTTTTTCTGTTTACATCTTTTAACCTTTCAACTTTCAGCTATAGCTGTCTATTGCATCATAATCTGTATTTTGATTCACTGCTGCTTTTGGATCCTAATATTTTTCTTAGATTTCTTCTTACGATTTTTGTTTCATTTTTTGAGCTTTCTCTTTGTAGTGTGTTTAAGGGTTTGCACAGCATAGAGTACTTCCGGTCTGATCACTGCTAGTGTTTCAGTTTTGTGTTTCAGGATGAAGATATTTTAGAATGTATGTTTCTTGTTATTTCAAAGGCCCTCTCCATGTTGTTCGATATAAAATCTGCAACATATTTAAAACAGTCTGCTTTAGATATTGTGGTGTTGCTTATTTTAAGCTTTAGATGTGTTACTGATGTTCATCATGAACTGTGTTTTTTCAAGTGGTATTTGTAGTCCTAATTTTGTAGCTCTGTGATTTGTTCGTTTGTTCTTTCAAGTGAGTTCGTGAGAAGTGCCGTGTCATCTGCAAATGCTGGACAGTGTGCAATGATCTTGTTTGGGTTGTAAGATGGCAAGAACCATGCCCCTTACATTAAGTAATTAAAGATCACCTAACTCACGTTGAGCTAACAGTAGGGCTGAACAAAATGACTGGCAAGGCACAATGCATCTTGTAGATGGTATAGTATGCACATATTGGAATAATCATTGTAGGGTGATGGTTTTAAAGTAATTCACACGACACAAAAACTTTGTGGAAACGCGTTGATTTACTGGAGGCTAGTTTATCCCAGGGAAGTACCCAGAAATGACCGCGGCGCGCGGCTGGGGAGCGGCGAAGGGAAGCAACAATAGGCAGCTTAGGGCGGCTCAAGCTCTGAGAAAGCGGTAATGGGGCGCGGCCTCCAGCTGCCTTAAGATGAGTGACAGCATGGGTGGTTGACCCCGACCCCATGCTGGTGTACTGGGAAGCAGATGGAGAACTTGTACGCCTGTTGATAAATGTCCGTCGTCCCGTTTTCAGTGAAACACACGAGAAAGCCGCGGAAAGCTATTGTGGAGCTGTCAACAGAGGTCAAAATATGCATGTTCGTGACTATAGCACCTTCACGCTGAATTCACGGTCTGCAGAGTCTCAAGTAAATCAGGTGAAGAGCGACAGAATGAAATATGCCGGCCTCTGATGGGAACGTAGGACCGAGGAATTTGAAGTACTCTCCTGGGAGTCAGAATTCCGGAAAAATTGGTGTTTGTGCAGACGCTAACTTTGATGGGTGGCCTGGTAGGAGCTAAACAACAGAAGTTGAGAGGAAGGGAAATTTTGTGGGAATTTGTTCACTTCGCAGAGCAGGCATTGGTCGGCACTGGGAAGCGACGCATAATTCTACATCTACATCTACATTGATACTCCGCAAGCCACCCAACGGTGTGTGGCGGAGGGCACTTTACGTGCCACTGTCATTACCTCCCTTTCCTGTTCCAGTCGCGTATGGTTCGCGGGAAGAACGACTGTCTGAAAGCCTCCGTGCACGCTCTAATCTCTCTAATTTTACATTCGTGATCTCCTCGGGAGGTATAAGTAGGGGGAAGCAATATATTCGATACCTCATCCAGAAACGCACCCTCTCGAAACCTGGCGAGCAAGCTACACCACGATGCAGAGCGCCTCTCTTGCAGAGTCTGCCACTTGAGTTTGTTAAACATCTCCATCTGTCATGGTTACCAAATAACCCTGTGACGAAACGCGCCGCTCTTCTTTGGATCTTCTCTATCTCCTCCGTCAGACCGATCTGGTACGGATCCCACACTGATGAGCAATACTCAAGTATAGGTCGAACGAGTAAGCCACCTCCTTTGTTGATGGACTACATTTTCTAAGCACTCTCCCAATGAATCTCAACCTGGTACCCGCCTTACGAACAATTAATTTTATATGATCATTCCACTTCAAATCGTTCCGCACGCATACTCCCAGATATTTTACAGAAGTAACTGCTACCAGTGTTTGTTCCGCTATTAACGTGACTTGCACTGCAATTGGCGTAAGTGATTTTGCTGGAGGGGAAACCGAGGTGAAGAGCGGACCGTGAGAAGTCTCCGTAGGGGTCTTCCGTTCCCAGCTTGCCTAGAATGCGGATGTGGCGTTCTTTACTCAGCTTGCCTGAGAGAGAGTGAGCATCTCTGCAGTTAGGACTTAGCAAATGGAACGATTGAACTTGGAGATAGAAAGTTTTGGTTCAGCTATGTACTGAGCAAGATAGCTAGGAGTGAATAGACAAGCACAGCCTTGCAGCACCATGAGGTCGGCCGACGTCCACACAACGACGCCGCTCCGCCACACTGTATTCGGTGATATTGCGCCCGCTCTGGCCACTGATTAATTTGTTGGATCACGACGCAAAATTTCCAAAAATTTCCATGAGGATTTCATGGGCCGTGTATTGTAGAATTCTTCTCGCACTTCGCATTACGCCTGGGTCAGTCGATAGGAATTACTTTTGAGTTGTCGCAAACGCAATTTATTACCACTGACTGATAGGAGAGTCTTGTAATGTGATGATTGAAGGTCGGGAGTTAAAAAAAATAAATTTGTGCTAATCGACTGTATCTGTTTTCAATCAAGTAGTTGAAATCCCAAGTCACTTTCTTAATTAATTTTATGTTCAACATTTGCA
This sequence comes from Schistocerca piceifrons, assembly GCF_021461385.2. Lineage (NCBI taxonomy): Eukaryota > Metazoa > Arthropoda > Insecta > Orthoptera > Acrididae > Schistocerca > Schistocerca piceifrons. The sequence goes on from NC_060140.1 coordinate 658,759,433, forward strand.
TCTGGTGTTCAGTAGCTGAATATAACATCAATGTGCACCCCTTTTTAATTAAAAGTGATCAATTCAGGATAAATAAATGTCAACACTGCCACCGCAGTTCAATCAGGAGTCACAGGGCCATATTACTTTTTTGCGTTATCCGATATTGCGGCAGTTTTGCACCCTCTGTTGATCTGTTAGTCAATTAGTTGGGGTGAACACAAGCCAAAACCAGCTAAGTGACGGGTGGGGTGTTACAGGGTTTGTTCCTAATTGTATACAATTAGTATTTATGGTCTTCCTGCATTCTCTAAGCACTTTCTCCGATAAACAGTTAAAAATCCGGGCGACAGCCGTCTTGTCTTACTCCTGATTTTATTTCGAAGTTTTCTGATTTTCCTTTTGGTGTTGTGTTGTTTACAGTTGCTTTAATTATTTCTTTTATTTTGTAATCTAGTCCAAACTCTTTCAGAGTGTTAAGTAATGTATTTTTATGAATAGAATCGTATGCCTTTTTCAAAACTTACAAATGTTATCAGATGTTTGAAAATTCTGATTTTACTAATTTCTAAGTTGTGCTTCAAAGTTTGTGACTTGTTCGATACATGATCTGTTCTTCCTGACTCTTTCTTGAAACTCTCCTTAAGTTTGGGTGAAATATTCTTTCAGCTCTACTTAAAACTGCCTTCGAAAGAACCTTCTAGGTCACTAGCAAGCGGTGGTTTCATTTATAATTGCTAGGATCTGTTTTATATCGCTTTTTATGTAAGGGCTGCATTAATGCATATGTTCATCTAGCTAACAGAATGTCTGTTTCGTAGATTCCTTGAATATCTATGCCAGCAGCAGTTGCACTTTCCTTTCTATTTTAAGAACTACAGACGGTTGCGGTCCCCATGGACTTGCCCAGTAGTTACAAGTGCGACGTCCTGGGTGAACACAGGACGCATGATCAGTCGTGGAACCTGCACCAACGTAGTCCATATTTCGGACAAGAAATATCTTTAATATAATATATTCACTTTCGTTCAGAGTCAACTGCCATTCCCTGCACCATTATCGTTCCTGCGCACGTCTCCTGTATTTCGCTGCGGAGTTCTGGCGATGCAACCTTTATAAATAAGATAATTTTGAGACAAGGACTCAATAGTCGGATAAGAATATTAAAGGCATTGCGAAGTTTTGAATGCGCATTTCGTGTGTTTGTAAACTGCCTGCCTTTCGTAACAAACCACTGAGGGCCGTTTCAGCGTTGATGACGCTCCTTTGATGAACAACACACAGTCGTCTGTGATGAGTCCACAGGCGAGTTTACCACAGTTTACGGCTCACGGCAGGTTGCATAAAATGGAGCATTACTCATTACAGAAACCAGCAGAATTACATTCAGTGTATGGTGGAGCAGGTTGTGATGCCCAGAAGGTCAAAGAATTTGCAGAGACATGCATCTGTATGACTGGAAAATGTTGTCGTTGTGGAAAAAAAAAGAAAAAACTTACAAGAAACCGGGTCATTCAAGTGACTTAAGCCTGGCCGAAGTACACGACAAAGAATTTTTCACCCAGCAAAATTTCAAGAAATGGTTTTGTATTGTGTAGGACAAGAATCATAAGTTATCAGCAACAAGTTGCCCATGTTTTGCACAAATCGATGAATTGGTGGCCCAGTAATTACGTCCGTATCACAGACAACGTGTGCAAGCATGATTTAAAACGATTTTGAATCCAGGACTCGTCCCTATTAATGCACTGCCCAGCGCAACACTGTACTAACTGCACTGATGAACTTGCTACATTTACGTCGACACCCCGCAAGCCAACTGGCGATGTGTGGTGGATGGCTCCACAGGTACCGCCCTGGGGTAGTGAAACAACTGAAAGATTTGAAACCAAATAAATCACCAGATCCGGATGGCATCCCACTTCGGTTTTACGGCATTAGCCCCCTACCTAGACTGCATTTATCGTGACTCTCTCGCCCAGCACAAAGCCCCAAGTGACTGGAAAAAAGCGCCGGAACTCCAGTATATAAGAAGAGTAAAAGAACGAACCCGCAAGACTATAGGGTAATATCCCTAACTTCGATTTGCTACAGAATCCTTGAACGTATTCTTTGTTCGAATATATTAAACTTGCTTGAGACTGAGAAGCTTTCATACACGAAATGGCATGGTTTTAGAAAGAATCGGTCGATTGAACGTCAGTTTGCCCTTTCTTCACATGTTATATTGCAAACAACGGATAAATGGTGCAGGCAGATTATATTTTTAGATTTCTGTAAAGCATTTGACACGGTGCCCCATTACAGGCTGTTAACGGAGGTACGGGCCTACGGAATAAGTTCACAGATACGCGAGTGGCTCAAAGACTTCTTAAGTAATAGAACCCAGTGTGTTGTCCTCGACAGCGAGTGTTCATCAGAAACAAGGGTATCGTCAGTAGTGCTCCCGGGAAGTGTTGGAAGTGTCATAGGACCGCTGTTGTTCTGTATATACGTAAATGGTTTGGCGGACAGTGTGGACAGTAATCTGCGGTTTTTTGCTGATCTTGCTGTGGTGTACGGTAAGGTGTCAAAGTTGAGTGACTGTAGGAAGACACAAGATGACTTAGACAAAATTTCCAGTTGGTGTTATGAATGGCAGCTATCTCTAAATACAGAAAATAGTAAGTTTTTGAGAAAGAGTAGGAAGAGCAAACCTGTAATGTTCTGATACAGTACTACGTGCACAGTCAAGTCGTTTGAAATCTGGGCATAACATTGCAAAGTAATATGAAATGGAACGAGCACATGAAAACTGTGATAGGGTAGGTGAATGGTCGACTTGTATTTATTGGGAGAATTTTAGGAAAGGGTTGTTCACCTGCAAAAGAGTCCGCATTGAGTACTGCTCGAGTGTCTTGGATCCGTATCAGATCGTATTGAAGGAAGACATTGAAACAGTTCGGAGGCGGGCTGCTAGACTTGTTACCGGTAGGTTCGATCAGTATGCCAGTGTTACGGAGATGGCTCTGGATCTGAGCACTATGCGACTTAACTTCTGAGGTCATCAGTCGCCTAGAACTTAGAACTAATTAAACCTAACTAACCTAAGGACATCACACACATCCATGCCCGAGGCGGGATTCGAAACTGCGACCGTAGCGGTCGCTCGGCTCCAGACTGTAGCGCCTAGAACCGTACAGCCAATGCGGCCGGCATTACGGTGATGCTTTGTGAACTCAAATGGGGATAGCTGGAGGGAAGGCGACATGCTTTTCTAGAAAATTCAGAGAACTTGGCATTTGAAACTGACTGCCAAACGATTCTATTGCCGCCAATGTTGATTGCGCGTAAGGACCACAAGATAAGATACGAAAAATTAGGGGTCATGCGGAAACACACAGACAGTCGTTTTCCCCTCGCTCTACTTGCGAGAGGAACAGGCAAGGAACTGACTGGTAGTGGTGCAGAGTGCCCTCTACCACGCATCGTACGGCGGCTAGCAGAGTAACTATGTAGGTGTAGATTCCCCCCCCCCCCCCCCCCCCGTTTTTCCCCGTTCCATTCGCGAATGGCACGCGGACAGAATGACTATCGGCAAACCGAATTAGCCGTGCAAATAAAGGTAAGGTTCCACGCTGTGGCCATATACGGGCCAATCGAATGTACCGATCGTCGTGGCATGCTCTGCCATTGGCGTCATCGTATGAGGTATGGAGAGGCATGTGATCAGCAAACAGCTCTCCCGGCTGTTGCCGGTACCGCTACTAATCCCTCGAGTAGCTCTTCAGTTTGCCTCACGAGGCAGAGTTCACCCCGTACCAGCCCTTTCACCAAGGAAAAATCCCTGACAGCACTCTCCCGCACTGGAGGTAGCCGTGCTGACCACTCAGCTATTGAAGCAGACGCATTAGCCGTAATACGTATCACGTTTTCTGTTTGCGACATTTAGCGAGGCGTATGTGCGGAGAAAGTAATATGCTGTTCAGCTCTTCCCGGGATATTCCCTGAATTTTAACAGCAAACCTCTGCATGATGCACACCATCTTTCTTGTAGAGTTTACCACTGAAGTTTATTGAGCGTCTTCAAAACGCTCTCGTCCCGATTAAAGCCTAGTTTACACGACGACATTGGGTTGCTCCAGTCGTTGCGTGGAATGAGTTACACGAAAGTGGTTTCATATATGACTGTAGACAAGGCGACACCACTTTACACTTCAGTTTCATCGTTTGGTGGGTCCCTGAGTCGTGTCTGAAATGAAAGTTTTGGCAGCTGCACGTCACACGAGTTGTGATGGAGTTAAAGCCTGTTGCGTGGAATTACTGCATAAGAAAAATATAAGAAACGTATTCCGATTCGTGACTGTATGAAGAAAAGACGTCATCTCGGTTGCTCAGCATCCTTACTGAAATAATTTATAACGGAAGATCCAAGAAGTTCTTTTAACTATCTTAGAATGTCACCTGAACTGCTCATGTTTCTTCTAAATAGAGTTATTTATGCAATAAGAAATAAAGGTACTGTAATGCGTGAAGCACTGTCGCCAGAACTGAAACTACATATCGTATTGCGTGTATTACAATCGAGAACACTCGGCATGCTATAAGATACGGTTTTAGTTGGTGATGACGCTGTGTCATTGACACCAATAATTATTAACATTAACAGTAATAATTATTAACATTAGCAACAATAATTACTCGAAGCAGGCAGCATAAGAAGAGAATGGTTTGCAAACTACTCTCTTGAAGAGAGATCTTTACAGTGGCAGTATTTCAAAATTCTAACATATGTGAACGGGGAGCAATAGATGAATACTGAATAAAGGATGCAGCTTCTTGAATGTGTATAGCCTTCCTTCCTGTTAACAATATTCCTTAACAAAGAGTTGGCCAGCTCGAACGATGGGATTTTAGTCTTGTTGACGAGAACATTGCCACAGCTAGAATTACACTTGCTTGTATTTTTCTTAATTCAGTTGTTCCTGTGCTCCTAACTCAATAAATTTTGCCTTGCAGCTCAGATATTAACAAACCATCTGTGTTATGATCGCACATGACGGTCTTAGCGACAGCAATATGTTGCTTATTTTTGTAATCAGCATCACTGAAATCCCACAAACACCTATGCAAAGGATATATATCCAAAAAGCGAACATTATTCTCCGTTCCCCACTTCATATTTCAGTTTGTCTACACTCTACGAACGCACATAACCTCAAAGCTCATGCAACTAGTGTTGCCAAAGTTGGAACACGCCGAAAGTGTTTAGTTACACCAACGAGTTGCGCTAACGCGCGGCGCGCATGCGCAGTGGAGGGTAGCACAGTTGCCTGCAACCTAGTGTCCCGCTTTACGTTGGATATTGCTTACCTCTTCCATTAATCCAGGTAAGGGTCGTTGGAATAATTGTTTCACTAGGCACTTCTTTCTGGATAGATTGTATTTTCTCGATATCTTTTCAGAGAATCAAAGTCTTGTACCTGCTTTCCTACAATTTGTTGTAAGTGCGACTTTACGTCGTTCCAGGTGGTTACTTCTAAGTATTTTACGGTAGTTACTACATCCAGTGATTTTTCGCCAGTAGTGTACATCTACACACATACTACACAATTCATCGCACCATGCATGACGGAGGGTACCTTGAACGATTGCTATTCATTTCCTCTCCTGTTCCATTCCCAAATAGAGCGAGGGAAAAAAGTCTATAAGAAAAACCTCCGCACAAGCCCTAATTTATCACATCTCCATGGCCTTTATGCGAAATGTACGTTTCCGGCGGTGGAATCGTCCTACAGTCGGCCTCAAATGTCGGTTCTCTAAATTTGAGCAATAGTGCCTTCTGGAAAGAGCGTCGTCTTCCCTCCAGACATTGCCAATTGAGCTCACGAAGCATCTCCATAATACTTGCGTTGGTCGAACCTATGGTTAACAAACCTAGCAGCCCGCCTCCGAATTGCTTCGATGCCTTCCTTTAATACGACTTGGTGCGGATTCCAAACACTCTAACAGTACTCAAGAATGGGTCGCAGTAGCGTTCTATACGCCGTCTCCTTTATGTGTGAGACACATTTTCCCAAAATACTCTCAATAAAATGAAGTTGAGCAATCGCCTTCCCTACTACCGCTCTGACGTGTTCATTCCATTTTACATTGCTCTGCAACTTTAGGCCTAGATATTTAACCGAAGTGACTGTGTCAAGATGCACCCTAGTAATGGTGTATTCGAACGTTACGGGAATGCTTTCCCTGCTCATCCGTAAGGGGACCAGGATGGCTGCATGTTTTCCTTGCTAAAATTACAAGTTTTAGGTACATTTTTCTTGGAAATTACTTAAGATACTACGATGAAATTTTTACAGGTTGTTAAAGAGGCTTTATTCAGTATTTAAAAATGTTGTGGGAGCAATGGACTGTAATACGAAAGATTAATATTTTTATCTGAATACTAATATTTTAACAAAAAATATCACGTAGACTATCTCATAACATTTTTGTGTAATATGAATTTCAGCAGAAACATTTTAAAATGGTAAACGTACATATTACAACAGCCCGTGAAAGTTTGAGCCCTCTGTGTATTATAGTTTTAAAGGAAATTGTACTTCTAATTTAGAAAATATGAATTTGAGAAACGCAGCTTTTAAATCTGTTACCTGTTTAGAAGATCCTGCTGCACAGGATGGACTGTCAGCGTGTTCAGTTTCCTCTAACAGTTTTCCTTTTACATTTTTTCTCTGTTGAAGTTAGTTCTCATACGCATTTTGTATCTTTTCAGCATTTCTTATTCTTTCAGAGTTTATCGCAACCATGGACTGAATTGTGAAGCATCCTGGTTTCAATCCTAGCCACTTCAGAACTTCACACTTAAACACATTTCCTTTATTATTAACAGATACTTCATTACAGACTCCAAAATGTAGAGTACTAAATTCAACAGAAACGCTTTTGGGCATGCGACTCTAAATTACATTATTCACACTTTAATTGCAATTTTGTCTTTTTCTGTGAAGACATTTTTCCAATAATGTTCCATTTGGGAATTCCATAAGACATCGTATGAAAAAAATTAATGCCAAAATTGCCTTTCTCATATCACTTACACATGTGGTATTCTGCCTTAGACAAAGCCTATAATATCTCCGCAGTCTGTCTATTACATCATCTGTCAGCCTGTTCCTACCTGCAGTACGCTTCCCATCAGTAACTTACTTTGTTCCTAATTTTGTTTTGAGTTGCCTCAGTCTTGACCCCATTGTCCTCTGAATGTGGCCAATACGTTCCAACTTTTTTACTTAGATGTCATTTCCATAGGGTTCCAATTCTTCAGTTGTTTTGAAGCTTTCGTAGTCACAATCACCTAGGAAATCGACACATCTTTCGTTGTACCATGAGATAGACCACTCAAAAACTTTCTTTATCCCTTCAACTTCCATAACACCACTGCTTCCACTATAATTAGCTTGAAAGTTTTCGGAATGTTTCTTTTTAATTCTGTCGCAGCGTCTGCAATACTTTGATAAAATTACAGCGCCAGTCACCTTTATAGTGCTCCACTAGTGTCTGTTAGCACACCAATGAGTGACTGATGCCCTGTCTTTTGTCAGAAACTGTCTAAGCCCACAATAAAATCCCTTTTGTTGACACTGTCATTGACACTAACAGCTTCTTCAGCGGCTTCCTGCGTAGTGTCTTGTGCAATATCTTCCACTACAGACCCTTACGTCTTACTGTAAATACTGAATTTGAGGGAGGCTTTGGTAAGTTCATAGGACCACACATCATTTGTTCTGCGATTGCAGCCTTTTCTATAGAGCGAAGGGCATAAATCAATCTCAAACTGAGTTCAAATAACTTTCCTGACTCACTTTGCACAGAGTGACAGTTAAAAGACGACACCTTGTAATCACACATGTCACATGATAGCATTATTTCACATGCCAGGCAACATGTCGCTTGAGTTGAAGCTCAAGACCTTCCTGATTACAACTCTTACAACTGATATAATTTTTAAAAATATCTGACAGTACACTTATGTCAGCCCGCCCGGTTAGTCGAGCGGTCTAGTGCACGGCTTTCCAGAGTGGCAAGGAGCGCCTGGTCCCCAGCACGAATCCGCCTGGCGGACTTGTGTCGAGTTCTGGTGAGCCGACCAGTCTGTGGATGGTTTTTAGGCGGTTTTCCATCTGCCTCGGCGAATACGGGCTGGTTCCCCTTACTCCGCCTCAGCTACACTGTGTCAGCGACTGCTGGGCAAACAAGTTCTGCGCGTACGCATATACCAACAGTACTCTACCACACAAGCATAGGGGTTACACTCGTCTGGTGTGAGACGTTCCCTGGGGGGGGGGGGGGGGGGGGCGGGGGTTCCACCGGGGGCTGAACCGCACAATAACCCTGAAAGAGAGGTTCGGTGTGGGGTGGCGGAGGGGTGAAGTGGACTGCAGTAGTCGTCGTGGGGTTGTGGACCACTGCGCCTGCGGCAGGGACGGAGCGTCTCCATCGTTTCTAGGCCCCCGGTTAACTTACAATGCAGTACAATAAAATACAATACACTAACGCCAAATTTTCATATACATTGTTTTGATTTGTTTCCTGAGACATTTTATTGTAGCTCTTGGATGCACTCCACTAGAAGGAAGAAGCCTCGCTATTTGTTTCAGACCTAACCTTTACATTTGCAGAAACGTTCTTCCAAATAAACTTTTTCCCGTTGTCTTTCCGCTTTACTCACTCACGGCATTTTCGCTAAAACGAAAAATGATATTCAAACAAGAATGCATCCACTCTGTCTGCCTACTCAACGCACTTCAGAACAACAGTTTCAAAACCGCCCTCGAAAACCACCCAACAAACTTCGATATACAACTGTCTTATTTTCTGCCAGAGCTATCTGCACAGAATCCACACAAAGCAAATTTTCCATCCCTATCGTCGAAGAAAATGGAGGGAAGTCCAAGGATACACGTATAAAAATCATTATCCGACTGTGATGACGTATGCCTTCGCCAGCACACCAGTCGGCACAAAGAAACGTTGTGCAGCATGCGCTGAACTAACTGTAAGCGCGCCTATGATAAGAGAAGACCAAGACACTGCCCCTAGGCAGCATGCATATAGGCACCGCCGCCGACCGAGCTGCCTCAGTCTCTCAATCTCAGTACCTCAGTACGTCGCATCAGAACTCACTCAGTTCACATTGCACCTCAATACGTCGCACTGTGCTCTAGTCTTACACAGTGACAGTCGTCGCCTCTCACCTTAGCTAGCTGTGAGGGAACGTTAGTCATTGTATACAGTTGTGATTTGGAGACAGACAAGATTCAAGAATTAGTACATGCTATCTGATTGCTGTTAATCGCAGAATTTCCGACTGGACTTCACTGAAGTCTAGTACTCAGTTGGTTCCTGAAATGAAGTTTATTTTGACCACGTGTGCATTTTCTGTTCTAGAGAGAGGAAACCGGCCACCTACCCATAAAAAAATTACAGGACGGCACAGCCATAGCGCCGACAAACAAAAACAACCTGTCAAACGGGTCAGGATATGCCCATAAAGAGCGGCGCATCCCTTTTTATTTCTTTATTTTTAAATATTTAGAATTAAGGCAGATGCGTGATTCTTGAATCAAATTAATCACTAAAATTCGGTAACGTTTTAATATGCAAAAACAAATATTCCCTATTTTTTTTTTACATTTTTCATCTTCCGGGTGCCCTATTACATTTTCCTGCATTTAGAGCAAGCTGTCATTCACCACACCAACTGGAAATATTATCTAAGTCATCTTGTATGTTCCTACAGTCACTCAACGACCACACCTTTCCGTACACCGCAGCATCATCAGCAAACTACCGTAAATTTCTGCTCACCCTATCTGTAAGGTCATTTATGAATTGGACCACTCCTGACAATAATTTTTCTCTGATGCACACTGGCCATCGAGGACCTCTTACTAGGTTCTATTACTCAAAAAGTCTTCGAGCCTCTCACATATCTGGGAACCTGAACCGTATGCTTGGACCTTCGTAAACAATCTGCAGTGTGGCACCGTGCCAAATGCTTTCCCCAAAACTAAGAAAACTGAATCTGCCTGTTGCCCTGCACCTATAGTTTTTTATGGTATCATATGAGAAAAGACCAAGCTGAGATACGCAGTAGCGATGCTTTCTAAATCCGTGCTCATTTATCGACAGAAGCTTTTCTGTTTACAGAAAATGTATTATTTTCGAGTTCAAAATGTATTCAAGAATTCTGCAGCAAATCAATGTTAAGGATACTGGTCAGTAATTATGCGGGATAGTTCTTTTGCCTATCTTACCTATAGAAGTCACCTGCTCTTTTTTCCATTCGCTTGAGACTTCTCGCTGGCTAAGTAAGGGGCCAATTCTGCAAAGTACTCTCTGTAAAACTGAACTGATTTTCCTTCTGGACTCGTATTTGTTTTCAACTCTTTTAGTTGCTTCTCTGCGCTTTGGATGTCAATCACCAAATCCCCCATGAGGAAGTCTGTGCCACAGTCAAATGACGGTATGTTTGTACGATCCTCTTACTTGGATGATTTCTTGAGCCGGCTGCTGAGGCCGAGCGGTTCTAGGCACTCCAGTCTGGAACCGCGCTGCTGCAACGGTCGCAGGTTCTAATGCTGCCTCGGGCATGGATGTGTGTGATGTCCTTATGTTAGTTAGGTTTAAGTAGTTCTAAGTTCTAGGGGTCTGATGACCACAGAAGTTAAGTCCTATAGTGCTCAGAGCCATTTTTTTTATTTCTTGAACATGAAATTTAAAACTTCGGCTTTTCTTTTGCTGTCTTTTACTGCCACTCTACACTGGTCATCGAGTTACTGGATAGAAGCCTTCGACCCACTAAGTGATTTTACGTATGAGCAGAAATTTCTTGGGTTCCCGGCAAGATCTTTCGCTAAGGTATGAGAGTGGAAGTAGTCGTATGCTTCGCACGTTGTTCTTCTTACGGACGCACAAGTTTCTACTAACTTTTGTCTGTCAACATTTGCGCGATCTTTTTTGAACCGAGAGTGCAACAATCTCTGTTTCCTCGGCATTTTCCTAATCTGATTATTAATCCGTGAAAGGTCCTTTCCATCCTTAATCTACTTTTTGGCACCTACGTCTCCAAGGCGCTATTTACGATCAGTTTAAACTTGGTCATCATTTAACTCCAGTATAATGAATATACAGGAATTATGGGCCATCTACTGTCTAAGAGGGATGCTAGCAACTTCTTATCTACTTTTTCTAACCCAAGCACTCTCCTGGCCTTCTTGTCTGATTTATTAACATTGTCTGTATGATGACATCACAATCACTAATTCCTGTTTTTATACTGACACTCTCGATAAGGTCAGGCCTGTTTGTAGCTACAAGGTTTAACATATTTCGTCTCAGTTATGTGACTGGATCTGTAATTTCCTGTCAGAGAGGTCACAGTTCGTTGTAATTGACGGAAAGTCATTGAGTAAAACAGAAGTGATTTCTAGCGTTCCCCGAGGTAGTGTTATAGGCCCTTTGCTGTTCCTTATCTATATAAACGATTTGGGAGACAATCTGAGCAGCTGTCTTCGGTTGTTTGCAGATGACGCTGTCGTTTATCGACTAATCAAGTCATCAGAAGATGAAAACAAACTGCAAAACGATTTAGAAGAAATATCGAAATGGTGCGAAAAGCGGCAGTTGACCTTAAATACCGAAAAGTGTGAGATCATCCACATTAGTGCTGGAAAGAACGCGTTAAACTTCGGTTACACGATAAGTCAGGCTAATCTAAAAGCCGTAAATTCAACTAAATGCCTAGGAATTACAATTACGAACAATTTAAATTGGAAGGAACACACAGAAAATGTTGTGGGGAAGGCTAACCGAAGACTGCGTTTCATTGGCAGGACACTTAGAAAATGTAACAGACCTAGTAAGGAGACTGCCTACACTACAATTGTCCAGTCCTCTTTTTAGAATACTGCTCCGCGGTGTGGGAACCTTACCAGATAGGTAGGTACATCGAAAAAGTTCAAAGAAAGGCAGAACGTTTTGTATTATCGCGAAATATGGGAGAGAGTGTCAAAGATATGATACAGGATTTGGGACGGACATCATTAAAAGAAAGGCGTTTTTCGTTGCGACGGAATCTTCTCACGAAATTCCAATCACCAACTTTCTTCTCCGAATGCGAAAATATTTTGTTGACACCGACTTACATAGGGAGGAACGATCACAAAGATAAAATAAGGGAAATCAGAGCTCATACGGAAAGATATAGGTGTCCATTCTTCCCGCGTGCTATACAAGATGGAATAATAGAGAATTGTGAAGGTGGTTCGATGAAACCTCTGCCAGGCACTTAAATGTGATTTGCAGAGTATCCATGTGGCTGTCTAACTAGATGTCCAAGACAGTTTTCGGAAAACGTGACCAGAAGTACTTCACAAGACTTGTCTGTCCGTAACACCTGCAGTGAATCCATAGAAGTCCAGTCTATATTCAGTAGTTTAAAGTTACATCTAATTAATCTGGGTGTTTCCGCGATTCTGGCCGTAGATTTTCCTTGAATGTCTAACACTGTCAAAACGGAATTGGGTGTCCTGCAAAAACATCCAACAATTTCCTCGATTTCACTTGCGCCTATCAAACGTATCCGGATAACTTCACTACCAAACTCAAATTCGACCTCAATAGAGACAATATTTTTGTCAGCTGCCATGAAGACTCCAAAGGCCTCTATTCTATCTTTCCGATATACGTTCTTTGATTCACTAAATATCACACAGCTTTCTGCTTTGACATTCAGCCAACTCTCGGTCCTGAGAATAATTTGAGTGCGAAAAATTTCCTGGAGAGACGTCGGGAACTTTGTTACGAATACTTCGACAGCTTACTGATAAGATTTTGACAGTAGAAGTTTCTTTACTCCGAACGCGGTCTGACTTCCCTTTTTGCGTATCAAATGGCGAGCGTTCATCAGAGGGCAAACTACGGCCTAGCATTTGCACTCCTCAAGTTCTCCGATATCCGAGAACCTACTTCCTCTCTGTAGTTCCCCCCTGACCTATCAAGGAGAGTCCTGCAATTCTGCACCTGTAATGAAGGTCCAGCTGTCTGCAGCGATGAACTCCTTAAGTAATGGATTTCTTAGCCTGTTTATGTGTAATACGTTATATTTCTTTACTCTCAAGTTCAACTACCAGCCCCTGCACTAATCATCGATCCCCCGCAGGTCTTCCTGCACTTCGCTGCAGTCCTCTGGCGTTGCGACTTTTTTTTAGAGACAACAGCGCCATCTGCAAAAAGCCTAATGGAGCTTCCGACATTATCTGCCAGATCATTTATATACACTGAAGAGCCAACGAAACTGATACACGTGCCTAATATCGTGCAGGGTCCCCGCGAGCACGCAGAAGTGTCTCAGCACGACGTTGCATGGACTCGACTAATGTATGAAGTAGTGCTGGAGGCAACTAACACCATGAATCCTGCAAATCCGTAAGAGTACGAGGGGGTACAGACCTCTTCTGAACAGCACGTTGCAAGGCATCCCAGATATGTTAAATAATGTTCATGTCTGGTGAATTTGGGGGCCAACGGAAGTGTTTAAACTCAGAAGAGTGTTCCTGGAGCCACTCTGTAGCAATTCTGGACATGTGGGGTGTCGTATTGTTCTGCTGGAATTGCTCAAGTCTGTCGGGATGCACAACGGACATGAATGGACCCAGGTGATCAGACAGGATGCTTATGTACATGTCACCCGTCAGAGTCGTAGCTAGACGTATCAGGGGTCCAACATCACTCCAACTGCACACGCCTCACACCATTACAGAGCCTCCACCAGCTTGAACAGTCCTCGGTCGACATGCAGTGTCCATGGATTCATGAGGTTGTGTCCTTCGCATACACGTTCATCCGCTCAATTTCCAGTCATCAACAGTCAAATGTCGGTGTTAACGGGCCCAGGCGAAACGTAAAGCTATGTGTTGAACAGTCATCAAGGATACACGGGTAGGCCTTCAGCTTCGAAAGCCCATATCGATGGTGTTTCGTTGAATATTTCGCACAATGACACTTGTTAATGGCCCAGCATTGAAATCAGCAGCAATTTGCGGAAGGGTTGCTCTTCTGTCACGCTGAACGATTCTCTTTTGTCGCCGTGGGGTCCCGTTCTTGCAGGATATTTTTCCGGCCGCAGTGATGTCGGAAATTTGATGTTTTACCGGATTCCTGATATTCACGGTACACTTGTGAAATGGTCGTACGGGAAAATCCCCTCTTCATCGCTACCTCGGAGATGCTGTGTCCTATCGCTCGTGCGCCGACTGCAGCACCACGTTCAAACTCACTTAAATATTGATAATTTGCCATTACAGCAGCAGTAACCGATATAATAACTGCGCCAGACACTTGTTTTCTTACATAGGCGTTGCCGACCGCAGCGCCGTATTCTGCCTGTTTACATATCTCTGTATTTGAATACGCATGCCTACACCAGTTTCTTTGGCACTTCAGTGCATATCGTGAACGTTAATGACCAGATAACAACCGGCAGGTATGGCTTAGTGCACAGTATGGTAGCTGGAGAGATAGGAAGCTGAGGTACACTCGAACCGAGCTGGTGCATCGGCCAACCTGTGGCCATTGCCTCACCGGACCTTTCTAACTTGGCGACTAGGTACCTAGCGTGGTTCCAAACGCTTGAATGCTTGGTGGCCATACCGCAGCATCGATGCCGTTTGCTATAGGCGTGTTGCTCGTTCGCACTGTCGAAATGTGTCTTCCAATGCCGAGTAAGAAAATGCTAATGAAATTCGTTATGAATAATCCATCTCAGTTCGCGAAGAACAGTGATGTTCATACGTACAACACTAGAGGGAAAAATGACTTTTCCTTTCCGTTGTTGAAGCTGTCAGTTCCTCAAAAAGGAGTACATTATTCAGCAACTAAAATCTTTGACCATTTGCCCAATAACGTGGAGGGCCTGGCAGGTAGCAGATCAAATTTTAAATCTAGCTTAAAATCATTTCTTTTGGGAAACTGCCGTCCTTTGTGGCCGAGCGGCTCTAGGCGCTTCAGTCTGGAACCGCGCGACCGCTACGCCTTTTTTTTTTTTTTTTTTTTTTTTTTGACAACTCCTTCTATTCCATGGACGAATTACGAATTTCTGTTTCAGAACAGATACCATCGGTGACCATGCAGCTCGTTAGAATGAAATTACAATGAAATGAACACCCTTAGCTGCTTACAGGCGTTGACATACGTCAACGGGGACAGATGAAAATGTGTGCCCCGACCGGGACTCGAACCCGGGCTCTTCTGCTTACATGGCAATGGCAGACGCTCTATTTTTTTTTTTTTTTTGACAAGATTCGAACCTGCAATCTTCGGTTCCGAAGTCCGACGCCTTATCCATTTTTTTTGTCCAAATCCATCTGAGCCACCGAGGACACAGAGGATAGAGCGACTGCAGGGATTTATCTCTGGCACGCCTCCTGCGAAACCTACATTCTCAACGTATTGTCCCGTACTACATTCGTAGTGCCCCCCCCCATTACACTCATTAATCGCGGCGCGTTGCCGATTCCCGTAAGAGTTCGGTCACTGTTTGTGCATTTGCACAGAAGAAGAAGGTGGTCAAGTGGCCGGTGAGCCTTAACTATATATTTACTAAGATGGTTTCTGTTCTTTCGGACATGTCCGTTGACGTATGTCAACGCCTGTAAGCATTTCATTGTAATAACTAAACTAAAACTAAGCTTCTGGCAGGAAATATATCTTTGAAATACAAACTGTTGCAGAAAACTACCATCACGCAGAATATATAGTATTAATTGGGAGAGAAGTGCACTTGGTGAATTGAGCGCGCTGGAAAAACAACTTCGAGAGTTTCAAAACACAATTTTTAATTGTTTACAAATGACTGTAAAGTAGTTCGACATCTTTCCCACCGCCATTACAGGAAAACTACAAAAATAAAACACTCATTATAGAGCTATTATATCTCCTGTGTGTATCTGATACCACAAGATTTTCGCGGTTTTTGAACAGTTACAGTTTTTAAAAATGCCACAATCACCTTCAAATACAGAGATTCTAATATTTTCGGAAGTGTAAGCCGATCAACAACAGGTGAAAATGCTACGCTGTTTCAAGACGTTCAGTTCCGGAGTAGCCAGGCGTTCATCAGTTAGCTAACACCCCTGAACAACAGAGAAAAACGGGATGTGTTGCACTGTGTCTATTAGCAAAGGTGAGCAGTTGTTAGACCTTGAGAGAAAGAAAGTGAAATACTGAAGCAAGACTTCGACAGAAGCTAAAATAACGATCTTCCGTTCTTTCAGAGCTCATTATCAAATGGGGCTGAAATCCCATCTTGGCAAAATCTTAGACTGCGAAACGAAATTCGAAATTACATTGTTGCAGAACTTCAGTCGGTTCAAGAAGTCATTTCTGTTTTGAAACTTACCGATATTAATGCATCATCATCCATGGTAGGGAAAAAACAAACGTAATGACGCAGTTAGGAGCGTTTATCAGGTAGTACAATCTTCGACCCCACTAGGTGACGCCATCGGGAAGAGTCAGCGCGACCGTTCGTCTAGCGACTCGCCAAGTGACTAGGTTAGCCAGCTAGCCCTCAGTGCGGACATTCCCGTAAGTTCGCAGCTGTTTGTTTAGCAAGGTGAGTCGCCTGGAGATTCGCGAGGTAGGTAGGCGCCAAGCGAGACACGTCCGTTGTGGCCGTATTCAGACTGTTGTTTTTGTCGGTTTCCAAGATCGTGTAGGTAATGGCTGCACTTCTCACCATTTTCCACTTCAGAAAATAAGGCACACCAACAGTTAAAGTACCATCAGTCACAGAGCAACGTTTACGCTGTTGACAGACAGGTGGCGCGCACACGAGTTCCCTGCCGTAGACGAGTAACGACTGCAGCGACAGGAGGAGCATGTGGCCCCTAAGTTAAGTAAAAATAAATCTGCCAAAACTTGAGTACAGCGGATCTCGTAACTAGACGGGATTAAAGCCAATGAAAAGAAAAGAACAACAATATCGATTTCTTCATGTAGTACTGATTTATATCTTTTAGACAATTCTGATCCGATAACCAGTACGCTCGTATTTCGTTCACTGAAGGACAATGGGGAATCTTATCAAATGCCTTTCCTGAAGTTAGGAAACACAGCATCAACTTCGGCTCCGACTCTACGGCGCTATGGAGCAACAGAGCGAGCTGGCTTTTGCTAGATCTCTGCTTGTGTAGTCCAAGTTGATTTTTATAGAGGATATTTTCGTTCTCCAAAACTGTCTTAACACGTGAGCATAAAACATGCTAGTACTATAAGAGGCATCTTTCTACACCAATAGTGTTTTCAAGTTCCGAGTTGCCGTGTCTGAAGTGACGAAAATCCGTTCGCCGTGCCCCTTTGATGTAATTTTGCAAGAACAGCTAGTATGAAAGTTACCTGACATTCATTCGACATTCATTAAGACGCAGAAGAGAAGGGGCGAGGGATGCAAATGTGTTTGAAGGTTACTACCCTCCTAGCCACCACTTTGTTGCTATAGTCATCGCTTTTGACATCCCAAATAGCGGGACGACTTTCTACGTCACTTTAAAAATCTTCCGTTTCAATGAAATTTAAACTCATGGCTACAATTTGTACAGTATAATATATATAACGAATGTTCGCGGCACTGTCTCAGAAATGACTGCCTGTCTGTTGGCAAATCTGCACCGCTGTGTCTGTGATCCGTGTCCCAGTGCGAACACTCCAATTCAAACTAATGCATGTCTGGCGGTGACTGCTCCAAACGCAGTGAGCGTGTTCATCACATGTGGCGAGAGTGAGTCACTGCTGGGTCACAGTGGCTCGATGAGGCAGTGTGGTGTCCCGGTGTGAATGCTCCAGTTCAAACGAATGTATCTCTGTCAGTGATCGTCGCTGGTGACCGCCACCAGTGTCCCACTGTGAAACAGGCCTTAGAGTGCGCCTGTCTTGCTCGTAAGCATGTCTCGACTTTTCCAAAACTTCACCTCCGTTTTCTTCGTCATTTCCTATTGTTTACATGCAGTGGGCGAAGACCTTAGATTGGAGGAACGGGAGTATCGGTGGAAAAGACATTTAAATAATAATAATAATAACTTTAAAATTGATTTCAAAGGAAAATTATCACTTCTGTTTCCTCCTTTTTTAATTTCCAACTATGGTACCAAGAACTGGAACAAGGGTTCGGCTGATAGCAGTTCTTACAGCATTCTTTAAAATTACGATCAGAAATACTCTGGTGCAACACAAATAGAAAAATATCTTTCACCTACACCAGACACAAAAATAATCTCCGCTGCTTCTCCGTACAGCTTACAAAATTCTTCCTTCAACAAATTCCGATGGAATTCGAGCAAACCTTTGGTGCTGTAAAATTAAATCTTTTCAGTTATCACATGTTTCCAAATCGATTTGTTCGAAATGTAAATTGGTAGGCGAACTTTCAGTTGCTTTCGAAAATAGCTTTCTAAACACACCAAGTATTGGCTGCAAGCTAGTAATTTCCTGTCACAAAAACAAAACCACATGTTAATAAATGAAAGTAATGGGTGAAGTTCCTGTGAAGCAAAAAAAGGTGATATCTTTTAATGAACAGGTACTGTGAACTATAGTTTTGAGTTCAAATGGCTCTGAGCACTATGGGACTTAACATCTGAGGTTCTTCAGTCCCCTAGAACGTAGAACTACTTAAACCTAACTAACCTAAGGACATCACACACTTCCATGCCCGAGGCAGGATTCGAACCTGCGACCGTAGCAGTCGCGCTGTTCCGGACTGAAGCGCCAAGAACCGCTCTGCCACCGCGGCTGGCTATAGTTTTAAGTGTAATGTTACACTTGTACATTTAACGAAATCGACTTTATTTTGCTGTTAGTGATATATCTGTAGCTGAAGTTTACGTTGGAACGGTTTTATTTTGCCGACCATATCATCGATGAGATTGTTTGCTTTTTGGAGTTTCGGACTTAAATAATTTAGGAGAGCTAAAAGCCTAAACCAGCTACCCATTAAGGGTCATGCAAACGTGGCGCCGGACGTCCTTTATCCTCCGAAATCTGCGCCACTGGGCGGCGTAGTAGAAAAACTCCAGAAATAACTTTTACTTTGCTCAGTCGGTAATGGTCACTAAGGTAGCCGACATCTGGATACTCCTCTTCACAGGAAATCAAAAACTTTGTGAGCTGACGGTGAACGAACCCATGAGAGTGACTGTCGTTCACGATACGCACAACTGCCTTCGACACGTCTTGAAGACCGATAACTTTTGTACAAAGAGCCTCACTGCGTGTGAAACAATGAACGGAACGAAAATTTGGTACGTTAAGCGTTTTCCGCAGTAGGCCAGTAAACCCTTTTACTAAATCGCGCACTACTGACAACCCCGTCTGTGGTTATGGTCCTGCAGCAGTGAGTGGCCTTCATCGAAATCAAGTCCAGGAGCTCTTCCGTTACACACACACATAAAAGGAAGGCTAACTTAGCCGTGTCGGTAATATCTGTGCATTCATCGAGTACGATGTAGTACGCTAAGCGGTTTTCAATGTTGCGTATCAATTGTTCACGAAAATTACCGGCAATGTCGCCGATTCGCCGATATACTATCGTACTAGAAAGTGGTATTCTGCCATATTCGGAAGCTAATTGGGATTCATTGTCTCTATTACGTCCAACAAAATGTTCTTTATTAATGGCCCTCCCATAAACGACTTGCCAACTCCTGCTAAACATAGAGAAAATTTAACTAGCTCTAAAAGTCCTTTCGCAGCGCCCTTCTTCTTCTTCACCTTAAATTAGAGAAAAAAATGTGTTACGAATAATACAAGCGAAAACGAAAACGAATAATTTGAGAGGAATGTAAATAAACCTCAATTCGTTTCGCAGGACCTTTAACCAAAATAAACTTGCTGAAGTACTGTTACAAACCTCACTTGTGGATACAGGATTTTCTTCTGCAAGAGTCTGAAACTTCCTTAATTCTGCCTCTCTAGCGTCCCCAATGATTTCGCTACACGTTTCGGAATACAATTTTCTGTAGTGTCTTTCAATAGACGATTTTCTTACAAAAAAAAAAAGGTTCAAATGGCTCTGAGCAGTATGGGATTTAACTTCTGAGGTCATCAGTCATCAGTCCCCTAGAACTTAGAACTACATAAACCTAACTAACCTAAGGACATCACATACATCCATGCCCGAGGCAGGATTCGAACCTGCGACCGTAGCGGTCGCGCGGTTCCAGACTGTAGCGCCTAGAACCGCTCGGCCACTCCGGCCGGCTGATTTTCTTACACACTTAATTACTGTAACACAGTAATACATGTAATAAAAAAGATAAGGAAGTTCCCACTCCGGTGTAGATGAAATTTGGAAATCTTTGCTTTTTCTGGAGCAGATTGTTCCATTGTTCTTGCACTTATCTATTTCAGTGTTGATTAAGCCGTGTGTCTGCGCACTCGGCACACACCATGCAAGCCGAGCCGAGGCGAATTAAGCCGAGTTGGACTGATGCATAGTGCAATCAATCTCTGCACCTCACTTTGCAAGCGCGATTTTCCATGTGTAAGAGGCCCTGCCTTGGACTTTGTTGTCCGTGAGAGAAGGGGATGAGGGGAGAGGATTTCAACACAACGGTGTATCCTTATGTTCTCATATTAATATCCGCGAACACTTTAAAAGCAGAGATCTCATCATTTGATTGAACGTCTTTTCCCACGCCTAGATTGATCGGCAGACCCTATTCCTAAGCATTTCTTTGTTTGAGTTTCTAACAAACTGTTGGTATGTAAAGCACCACCACGAAGCGAAAGAATGTTTGTTAAGATTGTAACTACTTGTTTCACTGTGCGACAGGCAACAGAGACGCCTGAGAGAGAGAGAGAGAGAGAGAGAGAGAGAGAGAGAGAGAGAGAGAGAGAGCGAGAGCGAGAGAGCGAGCAATAAAACTGTCCTCACCGTTGAAATGCAACCATTAAGACTGGCGTTCATCACTTTGAACAATTGCTATGAGATGCAAGGAATAAGCCATTTAAGTAAAGAAAAACTAAACACTCGTTTTTGTTCTTGTCACCGTCCGTAATCCGTGAAACAGAAGTATGGAAAAAACACAATTTTTGCCATTTGTTTCACTAAAACTTTCTCTGCATGACGAAACAAACATAAACAGCAAATAATTCACAATCATCAAAGAAATTAATTGCTAATGTAAATATAGGACAAAATATTACATTCATAAATACAGAACTTGCAAATCGCGTTTGGAGATCAAGTGGCACTTTGGATATCAAGGGGCACTGCAAGACTCGTTCTGAGCAGCTACTAAATCATCAAACAGACTTCTAGTACTCCCCGCTTCTTGATACTGCAAATCTGACTGTCTACTTAATCCAGTTTTCTCATGGTATGGCTCAGTATAAATATACAGCGCTTGAACAAAATATGAAAACACCGCTAGAAATGCATGCTTGTACATAAATTCCGATACAAGCGAAGCCTGCAAGTTGCGCTCTTGTATTTGACCACGGACGACACCCTTGCAATGTACTCAATACGTTGCAAGTGTCAGTCGTGAAAAGAACGTCGCAGTCGCGAACCCTGTCAGCAACAAAACAACACGAAGAGAGCTCCATAAGTAAGAATGTAAACGCCCCTAACAGGAAATCTTGGCGCCAGAGCCATAAAACCTGGGCTGTGGAGAAATGAAGTAAGACCATTTGGTCGGGTGAGTTGCTGCACACCGTTCCCAACTTCCGGCCGAGTTTTCGCCCCAAGCATGAAACCTGGCCGGGCTTCGGTGACGATTTGGGCAACCATATCGCCTTACTCCATGGGCTCGTCGGTACTCTGCAAGCTTGCATTACAGCCAAGGATTATGTGACGACCTTTACTTACTGCTACATAGTTCATTTATAATGTCGACTCAGGTGTTGCCATCATCATATCTGTAATTAAGATTAAAGGAAGCATAAGAATGAAAGCTGTTTGTTACACATTATCAGGCTGCAAAGGACGAACATTTAAGGTTAAAAATTTTAATATCTCACTCGCTAATACATAGAATTTGGACACCATCGTAGCTTCCAACTTGCTTTTACATAAATACAAGTACTGGCCGAGAGGTGGTGGTAGTGTAATGAATTCACGCCTCTTCCGCCCCCGCCCCCCCCCCCCTCCCCTTCGCCCACTCAACATCCCCTTTCCTCAGTTCTTTTAAAATTACAGTAAGTCATTAAAATTCACTCAAAATCAAATTATAAAACATGATATAAACGAGTACGAGAACGCTGCACGACAGGACTGTCGTTTTCTTGCCTGTTCCTTGGCGTCATTTTAGTCGCGGCTACGTTGCTGATATAGTCATTAGCTACAGTGGTTAGGGAAACGTACTGTTTTACCACAGATACAACGCGATTTCAGAAACTGCAAAAGTATCATGTGTACTCTTAGTAACTAAACACTGGACATGGGACACACATATTTGGTACTAGGACGCTTGATAAAAACATTTATTGGCACAAGTGAAGTACCCTCTGATGAGCCACAATATTACGACTGTTGCCCACCGCGAGGCTGTCTGCATTCCGAATACTTGACGCCATTATGAGAGTATGAAAGTGAAACGAACGTCAATGAGAATGATTATAGCGACGATACAGGCCGCAAATGGAGAAAGTCATTGACGTAAGCGACTTTGACAAAGGGCAGATTCGTATTTTCTGGGGCCCTGGAATGCCAGCCCGCGTGATACTGATACAGCCGTGACCACCTACGAAGGTGGAAGTAGTTGATACAACCACGAGTAGCCGACAAGGTGTTGGATGTCCACGCCCCATTACGGAACGTGGAGGTCGGAGGCTTCCCTGCTCTGTAAAGCTGGAAAGGAGCCGATATGTCGATGGAATAGAATGCTGGAACGGACATGAGTGTTTCTAAGCACACTGTTCATTACAAACTGTAGATTATAGGGCTCCACCACAGACGATCCCTTCGTGTTCACAAGGTCCATAGAAAAATAAGGTTTGGCAGTAAGCGTTCTTTGCTGCTGTTTGCTGACAGTGTGACGTCACAAACGGTTCAAATGGCTCTGAGCAGTATGGGACTTAAAATCTGAAGTCATCAGTCCCCTAGAACTTAGAACTACTTAAACCTAACCAACCTAAGGACACCACACACACCCATGCCCGAGGCAGGATTCGAACCTGCGACCGTAGCGGTCGCGCGGTTCCAGACTGAAGCGCCTAGAACCGCTCGGTCACACCGGCCGGCGTGACGTCACAAAGCAACAGTGTCTGACTTGGGAACAAGATAAAACATGTGGGCCGTGCATTTATGCGATGTACACTGAAAAGCCAAAGAATATGGTACAGCTGCCTAATTCCGTGTAGGGCCCCCGCTAGCACTCGAAAGTGCCTAACACGACGTTGCATGGACTCGACTAATGTCCGAAGTAGTGCTGGAGGGAACTGACACCAAGGCTGTCCATAAATCCATAAGAGTACGAGGGGATGGAGATCTCTTCTGAACAGCGCATTGCAAGGCACCCCAGATATGCTTAATAATGTTCATGTCTGGGGAGTTTAGTGGCCAGCGGGAGATTTTAAGAGAGAACTCAGGAAGAGCGTTCCTGGAGCCTCTCTGTAGGAATTCTGGACGTGTGCAGTGTCGCATTGTCCTTCTGGAATCGCCCAACTCCGTCCGAATGCGCAATGGACAGGAATGGATTCAGGGGACCAGACAGGATGCTTACCTACGTGTCACCTGTCAGAGTCGTATCAACACGTATCAGGGGTCCCATATCACTCCAACTACACACGTTCCACACTATTACAGAGACTTCACCAGCTTGAAGAGTGCCCTGCTGACATGCAGGGTCCATGGATTCATGAGGTTGTCTCCATATCCATACACGTTCATCCGCTCGATACAATTTGAAACGATACTAGTAGGACCAGACAACATGTTTCCAGTCATCAACAATCCAGTGTCGGTGTCGACGGGCCCAGGCGAGGTGTAAAGCTTTGAGTCATGCAGTCGTCAAGGGTACACGAGTGGGCCTTCGGCTCCGGAAGCCCATATCGATGATGTGGCTGGCTCTGAGCACTATGCGACTTAACTTCTGAGGTCATCAGTCGCCTAGAACTTAGACCTAATTAAACCTAACTAACCTAAGGACATCACACACATCCATGCCATCCATGCCCGAGGCAGGATTCGAACCTGCGACCGTAGCGGTCGCTCGGTTCCAGACTGTAGCGCCTAGAACCGCGCGGCCACTTCGACAGGCATATCGATGATGTTTCGTTGAATGTTTCACACGCTGACACCTGTTGATGGCCCAGCATTGAAATCCGCAGCAGGCTGCGGAAGGGATGCACTTTTGTCACGATGAACGATTCTTTTCAGTCATCTTTGGTTCCGTTCTTGCAGGATTTTTTTCCGGCCGCACTAATGTCGGAGATCTGATGTTTTACCTGATTCCTGATATTCACGGTACACTCGTGAAATGGTCGTTCGTGAAAATCTGGAATTCATCGCTACCCCGGAGATGCTCTGTCCCATCGCTTGTGCGCCGACTGTAATACCACGTTTCAGCTCATTTACATCTTGATAACTTGTCATTGTAGCAACAGTAACCGATCTACCCGCTGCGCCAGACACTTATCTTACATGAGCGTTGCTGACCGCAGTGCCGTATTCTGCCTGTTTACATATCTCTGTATCTGAATACGCATACCTCTACCAGTTTCCTTGGATGTTCATTGTATTTGTGGCATGTTTTAGTTCCTGCTGAATTTGAAATTATAGACAGTAAATTGAACAAAAATCCAGCGTCTGTCCAATCGAATCAAGTAAAGAAGTGCGAGGGAGGAGGCTGATTTTGCAGTTTTTTGTCAAAGTAATTGTTCGAAATGAGCATGCACTTTTCTAAGTTGGCACTGAGAAAAGTTTTATCGCTCATTTTTATCTTGACCGAGGGACGTCGATTAACTAATGCAAGATAATAAGTGATACACATTTTCTGAAAGTAGGTTGGTTTTATTCAGGATTCCTATACGCCATATTACTCCCCACAATTTCGACTACAGAACCCATTTTTCAACACAACCTCCGTTCAATGCGGCGGCCTGAACCACCTTGAAGGGAGGGCCTGTATGCCCGCATTATATCACTCTACTGGTGGACGTTGGAGCCAAAGTCTTGCTGTATCAATAATCTCCAATCATCCATGTATGCCGGCCGGAGTGGCCGAGCGGTTGTAGGCACTTCAGTCTGCAACTGCCCTGCTGCTACAGTCGCAGATTCGAATCCTGCCTCGGGCATGGATGTGTGTGATGTCCTTACGTTAGTTAGGTTTAAGTAGTTCGAAGTTCTAGGGGACTGATGACCTCAGATGTTAAGTCCCATGGTGCTCAGAGTCATATGAACCAAGCCATCCATGCATTGCATTCCGCGGAGTGCATCCTTCATTGGGCCAAACAGACGGAAGGCGGAAGGTGTGAGATCCAGGCTGTAAGATGAATGAGGAAGAACAGCCCAATAAAGTTTTGTTCCCTCCTCTCTTGTGAGGCCTGCGTTGTCATGGAGTAGTTCGTTTTCACTTTTGTGGCGATGAACACGCTGAAGTCGTTTCTTCAGTTTCCTGAAGTCAGCACAGTACACTTCCAAGTTGATCGTTACACCATGACAAAGGACATCGAACAACAAAACCCCTTCGAAGTCCCATAAGAACGTCGCCACGACTTTACCTGCTGAAACTAGGCTTTTGAACTTTTTCTTCGGAGGAGAGGTAGTGTGGCGCCACTCCATGGGTTACCATTTTCTTTCCGATTCGAAGTGATGAATCTATATTTCATCGCCTGTGACGGTTATCGACAAAAAATTGTCACGATCAGCCTCGTAACACGTAAGCAATTCCGCACAGATGGCCCTTCGGTGTTCTTTACTGGAGAATGACAATTACTGAACTATATGCAATATAATCGTCATAACTTCTGAACAGTTTGCATCAGGACTTTCAAACTGCACGGTTGGCTGCGGGCATGATGGGAATGAGTATTCGTATGGGTTAGTAAGAAATCCCAGTTTCAAATGGCTCTGAGCACTATGGGACTTAACTTCTGAGGTCATAAGTCCCCTAGAACTTAGAACTACTTAAACCTAACTAACGTAAGGACATCACACACATCCATGCCCGAGGCAGGATTCGAACCTGCGACCGTAGCGGTCGCGCGGTTCCAAACTGAAGCGCCTAGAAGCGCTCGGCCACACAGGCCTGCAATCCCAGTTTCATTTGGATGAGTTTGTCAATAAGCAAAATTGGCGCATTTGGGGGACTTAGAATCAGCATTTCGAGATCGAGAAGTCTCTTCACCCTCAGCGGTTGACTATGTGGTGTGCAATGCCCACTTACGGAATAATCGGTGCGATAATCCTTGATGGCACTGTGTCTACCGAACGGTACGCAAAGGTTTTGGAACATGACTCCATTCCCGTTATCCAACGTAACCATGATTTCAAAAAGATGTGGTTAATTCAAACGAAGCTCGACCCCATCGAA
This sequence comes from Schistocerca piceifrons, assembly GCF_021461385.2. NCBI lineage: Eukaryota > Metazoa > Arthropoda > Insecta > Orthoptera > Acrididae > Schistocerca > Schistocerca piceifrons. The sequence continues at coordinate 658,785,991 of NC_060140.1, forward strand.
GCAGGAAAGTGTTTCATGTCCTGGAGGTGCACTTTGCAGACCGAATTCTGGCTCTGGCGTACCCAGAGGCCACTGGCATGGGCCTCGATTGGCCGCCATATTATCCGGATCTAAACACATGCGACTCCCTTTTGCGGGGCTGTATTGAAGAAAAGGTGTGTAGCAATAACGCCAAAATCATTGCTGAGATGAAAACAGCCATTCAGGAGGTTATCGACAGCATCTATGTTCGGACACTCCAGCTGATCAGGCGGAATTCCACTATTCGTCCACGCTACATCATCGCCGACGATGGCAGGCATATCGAACGTGTCATAACCTAAATCCGAATATCTGTAGTGACACTCACATGTTGAATAAAATGTATGCATCCCGTAGATTGTAACTAATTTACGATTTTTTTCATATTGTTGAGTAACTCACACCTGTATCTTCTGTTAGGCGGCGAGGAACCCAGCAGTCATCTCAACAGAGACGCCCAGTTGTGCAGTGAGGTGGTTGATAGTCAACCGTCGATCACTTCGGATGAAAGTGTCCACACCTTCCAACAGTGTAAGAGTCACAGCTGCGTGCGGCCGGCCAGCACGCGGAAGATCGGGCAGGTTTGCACAACCTTGTTGCGATGACGACAGACGCCTCGCCCAACGACTCACCGTGCTCTTGTTTACTACCAGGTCTCCGTAGACATTCTGCAAGCGTCTACGTGTATCTGTGATGCTCTGGTTTTCCGCCAAAAGATACTCTATGACAGTTCTCTTCTTGGAAAGTGCCTGACTTACAGACGCCAGTTTGAACTGTAAAGTGCCGAAACCAATCGGAACTTCATGGAACTATAGGAGCTGCAGCGACAATATTACACGATGTCCCACAAAAAATTCTGCATTTTTTTTAACCGAAATTGGCCGAGGAAAAATTTGTTGCATTACTTACAAAACGCTTCTCGTATGTATCACAAAGTTAATAGAACTTTAACTAATTCGTGGACACTGCCGTTTTCACACAAGAAATTGCCTTATTTGTAGAAAGCATTTGATTTAGTAAGCGTAACAGAAACGTCCTTCAAAAGACCTCAATGGCAGTAGTTTAGCCAAGAACACTGGCACCGCAGGTAGGGGCTATCCTAGCAGAAGCAGCACTTGTCTAATAAACTGTAAATTAATTTACTCTTTGTTTTTTGTTCACATGTTTCTGCAAAGAAGTGAACTATACCTGTGTATTTTGCTATGTAGACTAGTGGTTAGAAAATTAATCGTAGTTTTTGTTGTTGCATAAGTCTTGTGAATGTCCTTGTGTAGAGCGGCTTCCTAGTGTAAATTTTCCCGTCGCCAGAAACCCCGTCACGCCACTAAATTTTGTGCTAGTAGGCAGCACACAGTTTAGATCAGTGTATTTTAGGTTGAATATTTATCTCGTGTAGTAACTTTTCATCAAACAGGATTTCTAATAACAGGTATCTGTAATACATCAACTTCAGTAGAGAAATTTATTTCTGTTTAATAGCTTGCGGTCTCAGAGTACTGTGAGAAATTTGCACAGCAACTTTTAGTGCTACTCTATTCTACTTTGGTATCTTATCAAACTCAGTAGCGCCATTTGAGACCTCATATATCTATTTTATACACAATACGATATGGCTATGGACTGTACTTGTTGTGAGCGGACACGAGGAGAGTTGGCTGCTGTCCGCAAACAGCTGGAAGCTGCATTGGCTACCGTCGACAAGCTTCTAGCTAATTCTCAAAGTTGAGGTGGCGTCGGGGCGACAGTGACGAGACCTGCGACACTTTTGGTACCACTGGAATCCTCTGGTGACCCGGACGTCGCTGCGGCTTCTGATTCGCAACATCTGACCGGTCCGTCCCCACTCCAGACTAGGTGTCATACGGTGTTGGATTCGCGTGTCACTGGGCGTAAGGTGAAAGAGGGAGCATGCCGTGCGGCTGGCTCCTTACATCTTAGCAACAGGTACGAGGTGCTTCCCAGTGTTGATGACAACTCTGAGCTATCACGGGATGCTTCTCCCGTTGGGCCAGCGGTCGATTTTCCTACCAGCCTTTAGGCAGCTGGCTGATTTGGTGAAGGCAACTAGCAACGCACGCGGGGTGCAGGCTAAGCTGTCTATTTGTAGCATCGTACCCAGGGTTGATTGCGGTCCTCCGATTTGGAGTAGAGTGAAAAGTCTAAACCAGAGGCTCAGACGGCTCTGCGACGGTACCGGATGAGAATTTCTCGACCTCCGCTATCGGGTGCAGAATTGTAGCATTCCCCTCAATAGGTCAGGCGTGCACTACACGTAGGAAGCGTGGGTAGCGGACTACGTGTGTCGTACACACGGGGCTTTCTTTTAGGTTAGAGAACCATTCCCTTAGGTGTAAAGACGATTTCCCGTTAAATCAGCCACATCGATCTCAGAGAATCTTGGTCCTCGCAGATCGGAGATAGAAAAGATTAATATGATTTCAGTAAACTGCAGGAGCATCCAAGGAAAGGTCTCAGAATTAGTATCGCTTACTGAAGGTTGTAGTGCACAGATAGTATTGGGAAGAGAAAGCTGGTTGAAACCAGATGTCAGTGACAACGAAATCCTAATTTCAGACTGGATAGGTTAGTCGCCAATGGTGGTAGCGTGTTTATTACAGTAAAAAATTCGATAAAATCTAGCGAGGTTGTCACGGATTCCGAATGTCAATCTGGGTGAAATTGAGTATCAAAGAACGGTCAAAAATGGTGATCGGATGCTTTTGTGGACCACCTGGGTCAGGATCGGAAGTTGTAGAGCGCTTCAGACAGATCTTGAAGAACATCATTAGTAATTTTCCTGATCATTCCGTTGTAATAGGGGGTGACTTAAACTTGCCAGGTATAGACTGGGAGTTTTATGCCATCAAAACTGGTGCCAGAGACAGGGAATCATATGGCCTTGTTCTGGTTCAAATGGCTCTGAGCACTATGGGACTTAAAATCTGAGGTCATCAGTCCCCTAGAACTTAGAACTACTTTAACCAACCTAAGGACATCACACATATCTATGCCCGAGGCAGGATTCGAACCTGCGACCGTAGCGGTCGCGCGGTTCCAGACTGAAGCGCCTAGAACGGCACGGCCACAACGGCCGGCCCTCGTTCTGGATATCTTGTCCGAAAATTACCTTGAACAGATAGAGAACCAACTCGTGAGGGTAACGTCTTAGACCTCCTTGCAACAAACAGACCCGAACTTATCGAATGAGCTAACGTAGAGGAGGTATCAGTGATCATAAGGCTGTGACAGCATCTATGAAGATGGGTCCAACCAGGAATGTTAAGAAAAGTAGGAAGGTCTATTTGCTCATCAAGGGTGACAGGATACAAATTTCAGAATATCTCAGCAGTCAGCATCAAACATTCAGCGATGAGGACGAAGACGTGGAGAACAAATGGAAAAAATTCTAAGGCATCGTTCATTATGCTCTAGACAAGTATGTTCCGAGTAAGGTTTTAAGGGATGGGAATGATCCACCATAGTTTAATAGCCGTTTCAGAAAAGCGCTACGTAAACAAAGAGCTCTTCATCTCAGATTCAAGAGAAGTAAAAAGCTAGCTGACAAACAAAAGCTGAACGAAGCGAAAATGAGCGTAAGGAGAGCAATGAGAGAAGCCTTCAATGATTTTGAAAGTAAGACGTTGTCATCCGACCTGAGTAAAAACCCTAAGACATGTTGGTCGTATTTAAAATCAGTAAGTGGGTCAAAATCATCTATTCATTCACTCAGCGGCCACACCGGCACCGAAATGGAAGATAACAGAGAGAAGGCCGAAATACTGTATTCGGTCTTCCGGAGTTGTTTTACCTCGGAAGATCGTAACACTGTCCCTCCTTTCAATCGTCTTGCGAACGTTGAAATGGCAGATATTGAGATAACCGATCGCGGAGTTGAAAATCAGTTACAATCGCTTAGTAGTGGAAAGGCTTCAGGACCAGATGAGATACCTATAAGATTCTATAAAGATCATGCGAAAGAACATGCTCCCCTTGTACCAGTAACTTATCGTAGATCGCTTGAGTAACGAAAGGTACCTAACGACTGGAAAAAAGCGCAGGTCGCTCCCGTTTTTAAGAAAGGCTGTAAGACAGATCCACATAATTATAGCCCTATATCGTTGACGTCAATCTGTTGTAGAATTATGGAACATGTTTTATGCTCAAGAATTATGACGTTTTTGGAAAATAAACATCTCCTCTACAAAAAACAAAAAACAAAAAAAAACGTGGATTCCACAAACAGAGATCCTGCGAAACTCAGCTCGCTGTGTTCCTCCATGAGATCCACAGCGCAGTGGACAACGGAGGCATTTGACACCGTCCCGCACTGCCGTTTAATGGGAAAAAACGAGCTTTTGGAGTATCGGAGCAGACCTGCGATTTTATACAAGACTTTCTTGCAGACAGAACCCAGCACGTCGCTCTTAACGGAACTAAATCGATAGATGTAAAGGTAATAACCGGAGTACCTCAGGGAAGTGTGAAAGGACCGTTGCTGTTTACGATCTATATAAACGAACTAGTAGAAAGCATCGGATGCTCTTTAAAGCTATTCGCAGATGTTGCAACTGTCTGTACCAAAGCAGCAACGCCAGAAGATAGTAATAATTAGCAGAACGGTCTGCAGAGAACTGATGAATGGTGCAGACTCGGGCACTTGATCCTGAACGTAAATAAATGTAACATATTGCGCATACATGGAGGGTAAAAATTGTAGAGTGAGACCAAGAGATGAATACCCTAAGCAGATTAAAAAGGATGTAGGTTTCAGTACGCACTGGGAGATGAAGAAGCTTGCACAGGATAGAGTAGCATGGAGAGCTGCATCAAACCAGTCTCAGGACTGAAGACCACAACAACAACAACAGGAAAAGAAATCCACTACAGTACAGCTACACTATTGATGATAAACAGCTGGAGACAACATCTGCCGTAAAATATCTAGGCGTAACTATCCAGAGCGACCTTAAGTGGAATGACCGTATATAACAGATAGTAGGAAAAGCAGACACGAGACTCAGATTCATCGGAAGAATCTTAAGGAAATGTAATTCATCCACGAAGGAAGTGGCTTATAAGGCGTTTGTTCGCCCGATTCTTGAGTAATCTTTCATCTATCTGGTACCCCTATCAGGTAGGGCTGATAGAGGAGATAGAGAAGATCCAACGAAGGGCGGCGCGTTTCGTCACGGTATCGTTTAGCTGGCGAGAGAGCGCTACGGAGAGGCTAAAGAAACTCCACTGGCAGACGTTACAAGAGAGGCGTAGTGCATCACAGAGATATTTACTATTGAAATTTCGGGACAGCACTTTTTAGGAGGAGTCAGACAACATATCGTTTCCCCCCACATACATCTCGCGTATTGACCACGAGGAGAAGATTCGAGATATTAGAGCCAATACAGGGGATTACCGATAATCATTCTTATCACGCACTATTCGAGAGTGGAACAGTGTTGGAAGGATCAGATATTGGTACCGAAAGTATCCTCCGCCACGCACCATTAGGTGGCTTGCGGAGTATGATGTAGATGTAGATGTAGTTTTTAACTGAGAAATCAAACGTTCCTGCGGAACGGAGTGCAAAGTAATGAACTCGACCTCTTTGACCCATCGAACACGTTTTTGCCCCTGCACAAAGATCTGATGTGACTGGGTGAAAATATTTTGCTCAGTATTTGATTAATTTCATGAGACACAATTGCGTTTTTATTACTTCCTTAGTCGTGCAGATCTGGTTTCGTTGACGACAAGTGACTTCGAAGTTATTTTTTACGTACCTGCAGTTTCATAGACATGTTTTTCAGATGTATATATCTCCTCTGTAGTGGCAGTACGGAATTCTGTAAATTGATAGTAAAAACAACTTCATCTCTAAATTTTTAATTTAACAGCACTCTTCTTCCGTGGTTAAAGCTTCTCTGAAGTCTCTATGCTTCTTCTTGGATCTCACGCGCTATTTGCACGTAGGCGCAACCACTGGTGCTGCTACAACAAGGCAAATTACACGATGGAAATGCGCCACTCTTAAGCACTCGTTCCCGCAGTATATTTAGCAGTCTCTAACATAATCAGTTTCTTTGAAATGACGAGACGTGTTCTAGCGCGTGCAACATTCGCAGCGTCTTTTCTACAGCATTTCGACAGCCACATCTTCTGCAAAGTTTCATCTCGATGGAAAGCATGAAGCGCTACTTCAGCCAGTCCAGTGTTGCTGTTGTGAGAATAACAGCCAAAAACAGTACAACCTGCCATTGCTTGCACAAACTCAAACACTTTCATTTAAAAATCAGTTATTACTCAAAAGCAAAATGCAAAAACGACAACACTCACGAAATCAGTCTCCAACGTGCGCTATGCACACAGTGGCAGAAAATGATTTTCTTCTGCGCAACGTTTACTGCGTTTCCCTTCGCGTCCCTATGTTTACCTAAGGGCTTCGTCAATTATGACTGCATTAGGCACGGATTCATGTAAAGCCGGCCGGGGTGGCCGAGCGGTTCTATGCGCTACAGTCTGGAACCGCGCGATCGCTACGTTCGCAGGCTCGAATCCTGCCTCGGGCATGGATGTGTGTGATGTCCTTAGGTTGGTTAGGTTTAAGTAGTTCTAAGTTCTAGGAGACTGATGACTTCAGAAACTAAGTCCCATAGTGCTCAGAGCCATTCTTGACTCATCTAAATTTGACCATTGATGTACTGGACTGTGCCGTCTGGCGAATGAATCACGTGTCCCCTCGTACCAGGTCGATGGTTGTGTCCGGGCACGCCGTCATCTGGGGAATTTTTTGCGCCACGGACGCAGGACGGTGGAGGCAGTATTATGCAATGGGTGACTTTCACAGGGGCTTCCAGGCGTCTTGCCGTAGCAATAGCAGGCACCATGACAGCTATCGACTAAGGGAACGCTATTGCGGAGCACCACGTCCCTTCATATTTGATGAGCTCTCTGGCGGTGACGGCATCTTCCAGCAGGGCAACAGTCCTTGTCACAAGGTCATGATCATGATACAGTGATTTGAAGAGCGTTCAAGCGTGCATTTCTCGCGGTGTTTCCATACTTTTGTACAACCCCTATATGCCTCATATTGTACGTAGAGGATCAGAAGTGCGATGTAAATCGTAAAACGGCAGACACATACAATATTCCCTTGACGATAAATTTACGGATATTATGTTTGGGTGGAGATGAAGAGGAATTTGTTAAAGTGATACGTACATATTTTATGGGACGGAATTATTATTTTTTTTACGCCATTTTACGTTGGACATCGTTACGGATTTTATTAAGCTGTTCTTTTGAGGCGGTTGAAAGTTAGCGGGATTAGTTTTAAGAGTAAGTGACTTGAACGTGAGGTGGAAGGCGCATGGGGCAACTAAGGTTAGCTGCTAGAGGATATGGAAACACCGGTTGTGTGACGAATGGCTGCCAGCTGTAAATGTAGAAATATGTAAATTAATGCAAATGAAGAGGAAAAAGAATCCCGTAATGCTCCGTTACAACTTAAGTACTGTGAAGCTTGACGGTCACGTCGATTAGATGTCTAGATGTTAAGTTGCAATGCAATATGAGATGGACAGAGCATGTAAGAACGGCAGAAGGAGAGACGAATGGTTGACTTAGGTTTATTTTGGGAAACTGTGGCTCATCTATAAAGGGGACAGCATATAGAACACTAGTACAACCCTGTCTTGATACTGATCGTGTGCTTGGCTTTCCTATCAGATTGTATTAAAGGAAGACAGCGAAGGAATTTTGAGGAGGGTTGCTAGATTTGTTACCGGTAGGTTCGATCAACAAGCAAATGTTACGGAGGTGCTTCGTGAACTCGAATGTGAGTACCCGACGGGAGACAACGTTCTTTTCACGGGACACTAATGACAAAATTCAGAGAACCTGCATTTAAAGCTGGGTGCAAAACGATTCTACTGCCGGCAACGTGCATATCGCGTAAGGACCATGATGATGGTAGGAGAAACTAAGTCTCGTAAAAGGCATATAGACATTAGTTTTTCTCTCGCTTTATTTTGCGAGTGTGACAGGAGGGGAAATGGTATAAAGTACCCTCCACCACGCACCATACAGTGGCTTCTGGAGGATGTATGTAGATCTCGATATGATTCTTTCGTGATTGTTCCACTATAGTACTGTTTCAATAGCTTATGACTTTATGATCGTTACTCTGTAATGGACAACTGTAACATTTGTAATTAATTCTGGGCACATTTCCTGTAAAACAATGTGCTATTCAGGTGTAGGCCATGCGTATTTATGTTTTTTATTTAGTCGTTTTGCTGTACAACCCCATTTTTGGTAACGTTCACATTACAGTGTTACTGTTTGGAATACTGTACTTTTATTTCTACAATATCTTTTGGATGAATCGTAATTGAACCGAAACTTGCTGTGTACATAAAATTACAATTGACTAGCAACTGAAGCGTCGATTTAAATGAATGAGCAATCAGGTGTTGCGGAATAACTTTGATGCTTCGAGGACGAAGACACTACACAGGGCGTACCAAAAGAACAGCGACAACGCCTAGTATGTCGTGCGCGTTAGACACACTGATCGGTTTTCAATAAGTAACCCATATCCGGAAACGCACAGCTTCGCCACTGGAGAGCGTCGAAATCTGATGTGTGTGTGAGTTCCACATTATGTCAATAAACCCAACATGAATGACACATCGCGCTGCCTGTATTACAAACGGACTTCGAACTGCGTACCTCCTACGTCAATGCAGAGCCTACATGGCGGTGCCGAGCCTCACGCACATGAGTCAGAATGTGCGGTTGTCTTTGAACTACTTCAGACGCTCCGTGGACCCGAACAATAATGTCCTCCGCTTACATTACAAGTGTGTCATACACCAAACGCTTCACACGACCCTACTGAAAATAGTCGAGATATGCCAGATCTGGCGACCTTGCTGGTCATGGAACTGGTCCACCTCTACCAATCCTTCGATTGACGTATGCGACGTTGAGGTGATTCCTCACATCGACATCAAATTGTGCTGTAGTCCGTCGTGTTGCAGCCATAACTCCATTCGAACGTCTCTACATCCGGCAGGGTAGCCAAACCCTCTCTCACTGCTAAAGATATGGCCCAATGATATGGTCACCAATTATCACGGCCTAGATATTAATGCCGACCAGGAATTGCTGATTTTGTACCATCTGTGCACGAAGGTTTTCATCCAACCAGACATGCAAGTTGTGGAAGTTGAATATACCGTCTTTAGTAAACGTGCATTCATCCTTGAATAGCACAATGCTCGGGAACTATTGCTGGAATATGCACCGCTGTTGATACCACAGCGCAAACTGTACCCATTGTGGGCAGTCCTCCTTCCTTAATACCTGGACTTCCTGGAGATGGAATCGTTGGAGCCAGTACCGGTAATCATGGACAACACGCCACACGACACTTCTACACGTCTGCAGCGCCTGTGCCACCTGCCGACTGTTGGTGGTTGGGTCCTCTTCGAACGTTGTCAGCACGTCCTCCTCCAACCGTAGCATTCGAGCCGAGCGTGGACGATCCACATCACGTTTCGACACCTACCAGAGGACAAATAGTAGACTGGGGATAGTATTCGCAAGTGCCAAGCACCAAGTCTACTACTTTACTGTAAAATCGACAAACCTCTGAAAACATCCATGTGTAGCTCTCCGGCTTCTGTGAGGACTCTCTCGATGGCCGCTAACGTGGAATGATGTAGGGTACGTCTGTTTGAAAAACGTTCAGCATAGAATTTAGCACCAGCTTTCCCATTGCAGTCCGCTTTGACGTACGAGGTGCATTCAAGTTCTAAGGCCTCCGATTTTTTTTCTCCGGACTGGGAAGAGATAGAAACATGCGCATTGTTTTAAAATGAGGCGGCGTTCATTGTCAATACGTCCCAGAGATGGCAGCACCGTACGGCAGATGGAATTTTACTGCCAGCGGCGAGAATGAGAACTGTTTTAAATACTTAAAATGGCGACGTTTTCCTTACTTGAACAGCGTGCAATCATTCGTTTTCTGAATTTGCGTGGTGTGAAACCAATTGAAATTCATCGACAGTTGAAGGAGACATGTGGTGATGGAGTTCTGGATGTGTCGAAAGTGCGTTCGTGGGTGCGACAGTTTAATGAAGGCAGAACATCGTGTGACAGCAAACCGAAACAACCTCGGGCCCGCACATGCTGGTCTGACGACATGATCGAGAAAGTGGAGAGAATTGTTTTGGGGGATCGCCGAATGACTGTTGAACAGATCGCCTCCAGAGTTGGCATTTCTGTGGGTTCTGTGCACACAATCCTGCATGACCACCTGAAAATGCGAAAAGTGTCATCCAGGTGGGTGCCACGAATGCTGACGGACGACCACATGGCTGCCCGTGTGGCATGTTGCCAAGCAATGTTGACCGCAACGACAGCATGAATGGGACTTTCTTTTCGTCGGTTGTGACAATGGATGAGACGTGGATGCCATTTTTCAATCCAGAAACAAAGCGCCAGTCAGCTCAATGGAAGCACACGGATTCACTGCCACAAAAAAATTTTCGGGTAACCGCCAGTGCTGAAAAAATGATGGTGTCCATGTTCAGGGACAGCGAGGGCGTAATCCTTACCCATTGCGTTCCAAAGGGCACTACGGTAACAGATGCATCCTACGAAAATGTTTTGAAGAACAAATTCCTTCCTGCACTGCAACAAAAACGTCCGGGAAGGGCTGCGCGTGTGCTGTTTCACCAAGACAACGCACCCGCACATCGAGCTAACGTTACGCAACAGTTTCTTCGTGATAACAACTTTGTAGTGATTCCTCATGCTCCCTACTCACCTGACCTGGCTCCTAGTGACTTTTGGCTTTTTCCAACAATGAAAGACACTCTCCGTGGCCGCACATTCACCAGCCGTGCTGATATTGCTTCAGCGATTTTCCAGTGGTCAAAACAGACTCCTAAAGAAGCCTTCGCCGCTGCCATGGAATCATGGCGTCAGCGTTGTGAAAAATGTGTACGTCTGCAGGGCGATTACGTCGAGAAGTAACGCCAGTTTCATCGATATCGGGTGAGTAGTTAATTAGAAAAAAAATCGGAGTCCTTAGAACTTGAATGCACCTCGTATACAAGCACCATGCCCGTCCTTTCTGCAGCTGTTTACTGCTACATGCCGCACTGTTGTCAACAATGTCACTTCACTGCCAGACCACACAAGGTCGTCAGTATGATGTGCACGAGCGCTGGGTGAAGGAACGTAGCGCATGCGCAGGAATGTTATTCGGCTCAGGTCTTCCACCACCAGTACACAGATGGCTGAAAGGTGGCATACCTTCCATATTCAGACACCAGTGTGAATCACAACAAACCGTCTCAACCACTCGTTCTCACTTCGACGCTCTCTAGCGCCCAAGCTGTGCGTTCCCGAATATAGGTTTGTCGTTGAAAACCGATAAGTTTGGCTTCCCTCGCAACATACTATGCGTTGTCAATGTTTTCTTCGGACGGCCTGTGTATCAGGACAGTTGAAGATTCCCTTGAACGCATCCATTTTAAATATGAAATGATTATTAAATGATACTAAAACCGTAATACACCAGTGGTAATTAAAATTGCTCCATCATGATGGTTCAAATGGATCTGAGCACTATGGGACTTAACTTCTGAGGTCATCAGTCCCCTAGAACTTAGAACTACTTAAACCTAACTAACCTAAGGACATCACACACATCCATGACCGAGGCAGGATTCGAACCTGCTCGGAAGGCCGGCCGGAGTGGCCGAGTGGTTCTAGGCGCTACAGTCTGGAACCGCGCGACCGCTACGGTCGCATGTTCGAATCCTGCCTCGGGCATGGATGTGTGTGATGTCCTTAGGTTAGTTACGTTTCATTATTTCTAAGTTCTAGGGGACTGAAGACCTCAGCAGTTAAGTCCCATAGTGCTCAGAGCTATTTTTGAACCTGACTCAAGATACGTGACGTCTTTATTGCCGTGATTCTCTTTCCGGTCCGGTCGGGTAGAATCGTGCTGTCAACACTGTTTACCCTCTGCAGTTCAGTGGCTTGTAGCAAAACAAGTAGTCTAGCGATCTATAGTCCCAAACCTTTAAAACTGAATGGATATGACAGAAAAGAGCTGGCCGCTGTGGCCGAGCGGTTCTAGGCGCTTCAGTCCGGAACCGCGCGACTGCTATGGTAGCAGGTTCGAATCCTGCCTCGGGCTTGGATGTATGTGATGTCCTTAGGTTAGTTATGTTTAAGTAGTTTGTAAGTGTAGCGGACTGATGATCTCAGATGTTAAGTCCCATTGTGCGTAGGGCCATTTGAACCATTTTTGGCAGAAAAGAGGGATAAGAGTTCTCAACATATATCGTGCAGTCATCTAAGTGATGGGTACTGCAAATTTGCTACGAAACGGCATTATGACAGAATTTAAAGATTTCGTTGACAATGAAAGAGCAAAAAATTACAACCATCGACAGACGAGAGTCACTGATAGCATCAAGAAGTCTCACGCATTACTCCACTGTTAGTTGTAATATTTTTTATGGCACTGAACGAAGAGTACAGAGATTTTGTATATTACTGCGAAGTACGCTGTTTAAGTCACGTAGCATGCCTGTATTGATTTTTGTATTTGTACCTCGCTCTTGTTGAATTTATGAAGGAAAAAGGAGTGCAGGAACGGAAGTTAGAACATCCAGAATAGATTGCAGACCTCGTATTTTAAGCGTACTAACAAGGGAACCTCCCCATCGCACCCCCCTCAGATTTAGTTATAAGTTGGCACAGTGGATAGGCCTTGATAAAATGAACACAGATCAATTGAGAAAACAGGAAGAAGTTGTGTGGAACTGTGAAAAAATAAGCAAAATATACAAACTGAGTAGTCCATGGGCGACATAAGCAACATCATCGACGCAGTGTGCTTAGAAGCGCCGTGGTCCCGTGGTAGTGTGAGCAGCTGCTGAATGAGAGATCCTTGGTTCTAGTCTTCCCTCGACTGAAAATTTTACTTTCTTTATTTTTGCATAGTTATTATCTGTCCGTTCGTTCATTGACATCTCTGTTCACTGTAATAAGTTTAGTGTCTGTGTTTTGCGACCGCACTGCAAAACCGTGCGATTAGTAGACGAAAGGACGTGCCTCTCCAATGGGAACAGAAAACATTTGATCGTAAGGTCATAGGTCAACCGATTCCTCCACAGGAAAACACATCTGATATATTCTATACGACACTGGTGACGGCATGTGCGTCACATGACAGGAATATCTTGTCGACCCACCTAACTTGTACACTTGGCGAATGGGTAAAAAGATTCTTCTACCTTGCCCGATTTAGGTTTTCTTGTGGATGTGATAATCACTCCCAAAAAGTGATGAAAACATAAGAGTTTGTCACATAAACTGAAAATAAAAAATTAAAATTTATGCTTGATGGAAGATTTGATCCTAGGACCTATCGTTCCGCAGCTGCTCACATTACCACGAGACCACGGCGCTCCTGCTTTACTACTATCCTTATTGTTGCTTATCTTTCTTTGAACTACTCAGTTTGTATATTTTGCTTATTTTTTTCACAGTTCTACACAACTTCTTTCTGTTTTCTCAATTGATCTGTGTTCAGTTTTTCAAGGCCTATCCACTGTGCCAACTTATAACTAAATCTGAGGGGGGTGCGATGGGGAGGTTCCCTTGTAAGCTGCACACGGCCCACACTAAGACATTACAAAGGGAGAAACAGTTCCTTTTTGGCTTGGTGGGGATTGCGTTTTATATGTGACAGATTCTGACAATCACATTCCACTTCCCTAAGCTCAATGATATTAAAGAAAAAGCGAGGCCTGAATAATTCATTGTGGCCTTGAAAGACTTACAAAAGTAGTTCGCTAAACGTTTTGAGGACAGTGAATCACCCTTCTGTTTTCGAGCTGTTTTAGAGACCATTTGCCGTTTCTGTTAAAAGTTCCCCTGCGCATGTACAGATGTAACTGGTTGATCTTCATAGTGAAACCCGTATTAAAGACAAATCCTTTACCGGCCGCGGTGGCCAAGCGGTTCTAGGCGCTTCAGCCCGGAACTGCGCGACTGCTACGATCGCAGATTCGAATCCTGCCTCGGGCATGGGTGTGTGTGATGTCCTTATGTTGGTTAGGTTTAAGTAGTTCTAAGTTCTAGGGGACTGATGACCTCCGATGTTAAGTCCCATAGCGCTCAGAGCGGTTTTAACCATTTTTGAACAAATCCTTTAATGTTGAAATTGTCCAAGATGCCTACATTGTTTTCCGCAGGCAGAGTTTCCACGTCTCCACAATGAGGTTGTGAAAGTGGTTCACATTCAGATCAACATATGTGTGTGTGTGTGTGTGTGTGTGTGTGTGTGTGTGTGTGTGTGTGTGTGGAAACCTTGCTTGGATTAAGAAAGTTAATAAGTCACGATTATGTGGCAACCTAAGCGTGAAAATTTGTGAAATCACGTGTGCCTGTCCGTATGCAGATAGTATGTATCCGATAAAAATTACATTATGTCTTTAGTGCGCCAAAAACAATCAAATACTACAGAAAATCTATTTTGTTTATGATCTGTGTCGTTCAGAAATTGGAAATAACCGAGTTGTATGAGGTGATTGCGTTGCCATTTGAATGTGGAATTCTTGCAGTTTCCTCCTCTTCCCCCTCCTCACGCTCACACGACGTCATGTGGCAGTGAGTGAACTGTGCAGCTGGGCTGAGCGCTATGCCACGGTGCTGGGGCACGGCTTATAAGACGAATTCTTGACCATCCCTGATTCAGATTGTGCATGGCGTTGAGTATGACCCTCACGTATCCACAGATTTTCCATCGACTGATAGTCATTCAATAGCGACCAAGGTGATCAGCAATATTGCAGAGCAATAAACTGAAGTCTCGATACACCACAGTCCTTCCGCTGTCGATTTCCGATCGGTGCTCCTAGGCGCTTCTCCTCCTTCAACGATGCATACTGCGATCTTCTCTCAAACAAACAGCTATCAGCTTCAATTTCTGAATGAGAAACGTGCTGCATAATCTTTCCTTGTATACAGAATGTAGATGACGTTACTCATACCTATTATGTGCAGATCCACTACAGTGCTGATCGTCTGCATCTCGAAGCATGAGTACTCATGTCAGTTGGACGTTTGCTGCATGCCGCCTTCATAGCATTGTAATTTTGATGTCTAGCAGTGTACGTTACAGTTGCTTCATAGTAAATTACCGAGTAGATACCTCGAAGACGAAATAGACATACCCCGAAGGAATTATCCGAATGGGGCGGGAATCGATAGATCTGATGTAGATGTACAGACAAAAAATTCAGAAAAAGTGGATGATTTACTCAAGAGAAAAAGCTTCACAATATAAGCAAGTCAATAATGCAATGGCCCACCTCTGGCCATTACTCTAGCGATTATTCGGCTGACATTGAATCACAGAATTGTTGGATGTCCTCATTGCGAATATAGTGTCAAATTCTGTCCAATTGGATCGTTAGATCGCTGAACTCCCGAGACGGTTGGAGAGACCTGTCCATAATGTTTCACACCTCCTCAACTGGGCAAGCATCCAACAACGTTGTTGGCCAAGATAGGATTTGGCAAACATGAAGACAAGCAGAAGAAACAGTGGTACATCGACGATATTCTGCACCTCATTTTGTTGTCCTTCATGGTAAGCCAGCTTGGGCTTACGTTTCAGCAAAATAATGCCTGTCCATACACGTCGACAGTTTCTACTTTTTATCTTCGTGCTTACCGAACCCTACCTACAGCATTTGGCATAACATCTCTCAAGAAGACGTCCACCAACTTTACAAATCAATGCCAAGCACAATAACTGGGCCAGAGGTGGACCAACGCATTATTGATTTGCTCAGTTTGTGAAGCTCTTTCTCTTGAATAAAACATCGAATTTTTTTGCAGTTTTAATCATTTGTTTGTCTGTACATGCCACCATCTAATGATTTCTGACCCTTTTGGATAATTACTTCATGGTGTGTGTCTTTTTTTCCCTAGAATGTATTTGGCACTACCTACTAATATCAGTTTTTTGCTAAATACTGTGAGGTTAACAGGCGAATTGTGGCACCCTGAAAATTTCAAAAATCCGAGCTGGGGCCTCTCAGCAGGTTTTGGCCCAGCAGCAACCACATGGTGCTGAGCGTTAGTTTAGCAACCGCGTGATGCCACACAACGGCCGGTCCAGCCACGTGGCTAGGAATTCCATGGTGACGCTGTGTTGATGAAGGAGACATGCCCGGAGTGCCAAAGATGGCGAAATCTTAATGGCAGACATTTCACAGTCCATATATAAATTAATAGTAGCCAGATGAATCATGATACCTCAAAAAGAAACATGTACATTACTATTATTTGCATGACGATTCTGATGGTGTAATCAGATTTTCAATATCTTTAATAGTTTAAAGTTTAGTATCTGACTGTGAATTAGACAAGTAACACTCAGCAACGAATTTCCAAAATCTAAACACTTCTTCCGATTTCGTCGATCTGCAGGTCTTCAGAAAGCTATTAGTATAAACATAAATTGGTATGAATTACAGGCATGTAACTCGAATAGTACATGAGTTATTGGAGGTCAAAGGGGCCGATTACTATCGATCACGTCAGGCCATAAGTATTCCAGAGTTACTCGAAAAAACGGTAGCAGAATGCTTATAAATATATTTATTCATCTATGTCTTTGTTTATATCCAATATATATTATTCATGAAGAAATTGGTGAAATATTTACTGTGTTTTAGAAAGCACAGAGACATTAGGCTACTGGCCTACCTTTTGATGCTATTCCTTTGATATATGTTGATTTAATTTCTTTATGTACTTAATAATGTGTGTTAGAGCGTGTTTATGGTCCAGCCATAGGAATATTTATTTAATTTCAAGTTATTTAAATGTTTAAATATGTTTGTGAGTGTACGTTGGCTTGGAGACATGGAGGTAGCGCTCTAGCCAATCACAGGGCTCATTACTAAGAGAGACGTATGGAGGTTGGGGAGGAGCATCGAGTGAGGACACGCGGGAGTTCGGAGGGTACGGCACAGGAGGTGCTGGACGTGACAGCGTGACGGACGCTCAGTCGCGGCAGAGACTTGGAGAGTGTGGAGCAGTTTGCGTGTGGTCACGGCAGATAGAAATACTTTGGTGTGCCGACTTGTGCACTTGTGAGATTTCTGTGGCTTCTACAGTGAACACGTTGTGTGCGTTTAGAAGTGAATATCTCGCGAGGTGTGTTGTTCTTCATAACTAATTACATGCTGTAGGAATCTATTGTTTCCCTGTTATTCAACTTATATTTTATTTCATTGCTGGACCATCGACACCAATAAGTGTTTTGCAGAAATATAACGCATTCTCAAAAGTACTTCTACTACATTTAAAGTCGTTAAGATAGTATCTGTAGATTTTATTTAATTCCAATCTTTCATTTATAAATTTATATGTTACATTCATAATTCACAATTGCCGAGTGACAGAAATCTTCGACCATTCGATTCATGTGTGCATTCTTATCGTGTACTGTAGACTCAGCAGTATTTGGCCTGTAATGCGGTAACTACGTATCCCAGCTCTTAGACAGCGAAACCAGGCAAATCTTTTAATATTTCAATGTTGAGTCAGAGCGTACGTAGTTGAGGGCTATCTCATTTCATCATATTGTTTGAAAGCCCGCAACACACAGCAGCTGGGCGAAATGGAAATGATTGACCAATATGCCGACACGGCTCTACTGGCATGTTTCAGTACCTTCTACAGTTGTTGTATACACGGATTTTCACAGGGGACGAGTCCATCTAAGCGGTCGCACGGATGTTGAATTGGATTAAATTACTTGCACCCGTGAAATATTTATGTTTCTTTCCCAGTCTTTTTGAATACATTTATCCACATGGCATGAGTCATCATATCTCGCTAGAAACATCATCCTCTCCATGGAATGTAGTCATCATGTATGGGTCAAAGTGATCTACAGAAAGTATTCGTGACAAAATCAGTTGCATATAGGCCTCACGTAGTTGTAGTGGCTACACTATAATGGTTCTCGGACAAAATTGTAACCCGCCCAATGAAGCTGTAAACGCCGCTACTCTGAGACCTTGTAGCAGTATAGTTTCGATGCTGTTCAATTATTTCTATTCAATATAAATGAAAAGCCGTCACTATGTGGCCTCTCTTTACCCAGCTGTTCTGTTTCCTACAACATGAAGATTGAGGCGGAACTTACAGTTCCCCTGCCTATTCTCATGCCTTGGAAGAGGAGCTGGTAGGAGGAACCGGCCATTGGTATGTGAGTTCTGTTGGCAGCTCTGTTACACAAGCACCCTTTTCTGGGGCATTAAGACGAGACGTAAGTGAATATATTTCATCAATACCAAACTCATTTTCCACACTAAAGGTTAAGAATGTGGAACAATGTGGACTCGACAGTTCATGAAACCTATAGTCGACTCTCAATGTACGGATTCTTAAGGGGACTGCCAATGCCTATGCCGATATTGCTAACGCATGCCTGTGGGTTAACGCTGGGTTCTGAGGTATCCAGTTCGAATTCCGGTGGTGCAAGGAATTTTGACCACCATTATTTTGTCGGCTAGGGCGGGATAAGTGGTGACATAAAATTTCTGATCATCAGACTGTGCGCCAATGTTCTAAATTAAATTCCTAATAGTTATTAGTATCTTATATGGCACTGTTGATGATGATCCATTCGTCAGATGCATACATTAAGCCTGGTAGCCCACCTTGATGATGTTTGCATAGAGAATGGCATGTGCCGGCGCCAGATTTCACCGTCTCCTCTTATCATGATATACCATAAACTTGGCGCATTACTGTACTGTACTTAACACACAACTCTGATACAGCGCGAGGAAATGAGTCATTCTGCGCTGCACTTACGCCTCAGTGTCTTCCAACCAACAAAGCTATATGGCTCTTTCTTTCCACTATTGCCTTTGCATCTTTCTGTAAGGGCGGCTTTGTTTCTGGCCGATGACGACTAAAGCTGTTCCTCTTTCCGCGCTCTGACTCCTTTCTTAGGGTAATTTCTTTGGGCTAATTTCTGAAGTAGCATGTAGAGCTAGCAGTGGTTAGCCCCATACTTGACTACCGTAACGTTATTCAAGTGACGATACGCCAATAATAGTTTATTTGACAATGTTGTTCAGTCGTCTGGCGGAGTTCGTAAGGAATTTAGGCTCGTTCAAAAAGATACCATTGTGACAAGTCCCTTTCGAACACCAATATGATGCGGAACACCGCAGGTTCCATTACAGTTATTTTTGTTCTGATAGACCAATCACAATATTCTTTCATAAGAGAAGCAACTTTTGAGAATGATTCATAAACAACGCTGTTTAAAGATGTTGTCTAACCGACCCGAAAGACTATGACTATACCCTTTTGCAATTAAAACACGTTATTTGTTTCCTCAACGACAGCAACGAGCAAGATGTGTAGCTGTGCACTATGGTCTGAACGCTCCCCATCTACAATTTAGTCAGAACCATGTGCTCCGACGGGTTATGTGGTTGATAGTGTTGTGAGAAACAGGGTCATTACCTACGGTTGTTTGCTGTAACACGGACAAAGCGCATGGAAACCGTTAGTAAAATGACCATTGCGCCGACAGAAAGTGTCTGCGAGCCCGTGACTCGCCGTGCATCTGATATGGCGAGCGAAAGTCGTAAATAGAGCCCGCGCTCGTATGATACTATCTTGGTTCTGTATCTCATATGATACATAGCTCACATAACCAAGTGAAACAAAAGAGCAGCGGTGGCTCCACTGGTATTTCATTGAAGACGAACCCTTGGTGACTCTCCTTCTACAATAACGTTGCTCAACAGAAAGTCTTTATTGAAATGAAACGAGCTAAACTTTGTTAATGAGTGCCACTATGCACGAAACTGATATTAGAAATTCGAATATTAGCTGTTATTTCTTAGCAGGCACTGCCTGTAATTACGATTTTCACGCTAAATACCGGCATGAACTCAACAGACAAACAAAAGAGCTGCGGCCAGAATAGGATCTTCAGTATTTAAAAATTATTGTAATTAAGTGGTCACATTTTACCATTTCTCAAAGTGCTTTCATGATATCTGGTACAAGAGAAACATATGCAAATCTTAGAAACATCCTGATCGACTATACGACATATCGATGGGAAGTTTGAAGTGATTTAACTTTATTGCATGTTACTAGGACTGCAGTTCGGCTGCATTAAGTACTATTCTTTCCCGTATGAGTAGGATAATAGTCACAGAGACAAACAAAGTTTGCGCAAAAGCTGTCGGTATAGACAGCCACGAATTTATGGAATGTAAACGTTGTGAATGAACCACTCATAGAGCAAAGTAAAGTATTGCTTTCAGCACTAAAAATAAAACTGGGATTTACTTCTGTTTAGAAAAAGTGAAAGCAAGTCTGTTTTTCGGTCCACAGACCAGAGAATTTTTTAACATACTCTGTTTGAATTAGTACTAAAAGACAAAGAAAACAACGTGGCAATCGATTTAATCTTTCGATTTTGTGGGAAGCTACAAAGCTAACAAATTCAAAGGACTTATAGATGCAGTGCAGTATGCAGTGTAGTATGTCACTAAAAATGCACTTTTTGCTAACACACTCGGATGTCTTCCAGTCAAATTCTTTGGTGCGAGCGCTTACACCACGATATTTCCCTGATGGAGGAAAGGCACGAAGGAATATGAGGTGCTGCCGTGTCAAGTGGTTACTGCTGGATGTCTGGAAGAGACGCACCTGCAACACTGCACCGGAGGAAAGGCAGAAACAGTCGGCCGTAAAATGTCTAATCTTTTCAGCCTATATTGTAAGATACATCATTATCTCACAAATAGCGGCCAGTCAGTTTACGCTGGAAAAAAAAAATCAAATTATCTTAAACTTCTGAAAATTCATAAAACATTGTAAATGTTCATTTGAAGATAGCATCCTCTCGATCATGAATTAGTTTTGTATCATTTACAAGAACTGATAAATCAAGAGGTCACACGTCTATCAAGGAAAGTGAAGAAAGCATCTCCAAAGAAATGTTGCCGTTATTGCCTTGGTGACCAGCATGTAGTGACGTTAAGAAACTCAATGCTCAACTTGTGTCGGCTTATAATGCATCCTAACATAATATGCAGATATTTGAATAATAAATTAAGAGTGAATAAATAATTGGTGTCGGTTCGTGAGAATTGTTATACGGTGTATTTCTACTGCAGAGTGTTTAAGTAAATGCCTAAAAGAAGAATTTAGCTAAACAGGGTCGCGTGGTTCAATAAGTTTAGTGTGTATGTCCTTCATCTTTGTAATATCTTCTGATGACGAGTAACGCAATTCTGTTCACATTGACACAGGGGCTCCCTCGTTATGCTGCAGAGATCCTTAAATATCTCGTGGGAATATATCGTGATGCACGAAAAATAAGCGTGCTGCTGTGTGTTATCACGAGATCATCCCGGTTGTTAGTGAATGAGGACTGAATAAATTCAGCTTCTAATTTCCAGGGTCTGCCCCTCAGTTTCGTGCAGCCCTCAAAAGATTTTGGGAATCAGTATGCAGATAAGTTGCTAATATATCACATGCCGGGGAGCTTTGTCACGTGCAAGTATGTTGATGTTGTGCTCTCTACTCTACGTCTACATCTTTACTTTGCACGCCACCTTACGGTGTACAGTGGAGGGTATTTTGTGTACCAGTGTTACTTCCCTCTATTCCTCTACCAGTTGCGAATGGTTCGCGGGAAGAACAATTGCTGGTGAGCCTATGTGTGGGCTCGGCTCTCTGTAATTGTATCTTCGCGGTCTTTTCGCGATATGTAA
The DNA here is from genome assembly GCF_021461385.2 of Schistocerca piceifrons. Taxonomy (NCBI): domain Eukaryota; kingdom Metazoa; phylum Arthropoda; class Insecta; order Orthoptera; family Acrididae; genus Schistocerca; species Schistocerca piceifrons. The sequence goes on from NC_060140.1 coordinate 658,807,881, forward strand.
GGAGAAGGAAGCTATATACTGAATTGTTTCTTCTAGTAACTCCCTACGCTCTCGGAAATATAATAGTAGACCACACCGTGGCACTGGACACCTCACTTTCAGCGTACGCAGCTGGAACTGGCTGAGCATCTCCGTGAAGCTTTCGCGGTCCCTAAATGAGCATGTAACTAAACGTGCTGCTCGTCTTTGGATCTTTTCTGTTTTCTCTATCAACCCTCTCTAGTACGTATCGCAGACTGCTGAGCAGTATTCAAGTATTGATCGAAAGAGGATTTTATAAGCTGCGTCCTCTATTGATGGGCTACATTTCCTGTGGATTCTTCAATCAATGTCAGTGAGGCATCTGTCGTACCTGCGATTAATTTTGTGTGATCTTTCCACTTCAGATCGCTCTGTAGGCATACTTCTGGATATTTTATGGAGATAATTTCTTTCAGTGGTTGTTCAGCAATTGTGTAATCATACAATAAAGGATCTTTTTGTCTATGTGTACATAACGTACTACATCTGTTTAACTGCTTCTAGTGATTGTTCTGCAACTGTATAAACATACAATATAGGACCTTTCTGTCTGTGTACACGAAATGTATTACATTTGTTTACGTTGGGGGTCGATCGACACTTCTTGCACCAAGCGTCGACCTTCTGCAGGTCTTCCTGCATTTCGCTATAATTTTTTATCCTTGTGACTTCTCTACATTCAACAGCATCATCCGCGAAAAAAGCCTTACGGAACTTCCAAAGTTATCTACTAGGTTATTTACATATATTGTGAAAAGCAGTGGTCCTACAACACACTTGGGGACACAGCCGAGCTTACTTTTACGTTTGAGGACTTCTCTCCATTGAGAATGGCTTTCCGTGTTCCGTTTGCTAGAATCCAGTCACACTGTTCGTGTGATATTCGGCATGCTCGTATTTTGTTCGTTAAGAGGCAGAGTGACACTGTATCGAAATCATTCTGGAAATCAAGGAACACAGCGTTTATCTGGGCACCTGTATCTACTGCTTCCTGGGTCTCCTGGACGAACAGAGCGATCTGCATTTCACACGATCATTGCTTTCGGAACTCTTTTTGATTCCCACAGAGGAGATTTCCGGTCTCCAGAAATATCAAATACGTGAGCATAGAACGCGTGCTTCCTAAGCCAACTAAGCGAGTTTGAAAGGGGTCAAATTGTGGCCTTCCGAGTGGCGGCGTGGTTCTTTAGAATAACTGCAACACAAGTTGGATGTGCTGCGTCTATGTGCAACGATGCTGGTAGGAAGACAAGGGTCTGGACGTCCGCGCAGCACAGGCGCCTGCCAGGATCATCGTATTGTAAGGGCAGCAGTGGAAAATCGAACAGCTACCACAGCACACATAAGACAGCTTGTGAGCCTAGACGGGTCAACACGAACTGTTGCGAACCCGTTCTTAGCACTAGGACTATGGGCATGCATACCTCTACCCCATCTTCCATTCAGGTCACAGCATCTGTAACACTGAAAATGCAGGATGCATGGAACCTGCTACCGGTATATAATTTTTCTTTTAATGGTATGTAAATATTTGCAATTTAAATGCTATCTTTTAATAAGTAAGGATATTGCTTCACTGTATGTGTACATTTAGGTAGAAGTCTGTTGACATTTCATTGTATTTATCTGTGTTTCACTGTGAAACTTATAAGCTCTGGGAGAAAGCCAAAGGAATTGTTATTTCCATCGACTAGCAACGATAATAGCAGTGCTTGAGAGTTGTAAAATCTTTGTGTAGGGAGTTGTTGCGCATAGCGCGCGGAGTGAGCGGGAGACGGGTTCCAGCGCTGGTAGTGTGCGGAAGTGTGGTGTTAACGCTCTCGCAGTGGGGAGTACCATTTCGGCGGCATCATGTACGCGCGCCGGCCAGATGACTAATAGCAGGAGGAAGGACAGTGGACGGACAGAAGAGGCTGTATTAATTACGATTGCCCGTTCCTGAAATTAGCTGTGGCCCCACAAGATGCTACCGTCTTCAACAACAGCAGCAGTTCCAGCAACACAGATTCGTAGTCGGCTCCTAGTTTCGTCGCACACACAGCACTGAAGTAAGACTGTTCATTGCTAGAAAGTATTAACGGCAGCACAACTGAATGTGATTAGATTAATGAACTTTATTTAAATAATAATCAGTTAAGTTCAGGGCGATTGTGTCCTCATTGCCCCCAGACATTGTTACCAAGCAGGGTCCTTGTTCCCTTTTTTCCTTATATGCTAACCAAAGTTTGAGAATCTATCACTGGAAAAATTCCAAATCTAAAGAAAATGCAAAAATTAAGACTGCGGAAGATTTATTTGTTTTACATATAGCTTGGAGCACATGGCTGTTTGGTTTGGTACGCAGTGTAGTATTTAATTCTGTTCAAGTCAGTAAAAAAGGCTCAGTTGTTCAGACAATAATATGAAATCCAATTTGAAAATTAAGTAACTGCAAAGTAAAAAGTGCTTGCCTTTCTCTAAATTTCATTGATGACGTTATGTTAAGGTTTCGGAAAGTCATTGTTCACGTAATGAAGTCCAGTACTAACATACAGTTTAAGTGGATAATTTCAAATCATTACTCGATTGCCTTTTTCAAAGTTTAATGACAAACTTAACGTAAAAATGATTTCTCACTTTTCTTTATCATTACATACTCACTTAAAATTAGTGTCAAAAACGTGACAACCTTCAGTTGCCATGTCAGTGTTTAATAATAAATGTTTTTCTTTCCCATCGTCTTGTACAGGATTTTGGATGTAAATCGCCATAGTGGACTGGCGACCGTAATTATTTCCTTTTCGTTCAATAATGTAACTTTTGGATTCATGATCAGTGGTACCCCTTTTCTGTCCAGTGTTGTTCGTGAGTGAATACACAAAAAATAACGTTCATTTTTCCAAATTGTAGCCCTATTCGGTTTAAATACTTTTTTATTTTTAGTAGACTTTTCTATCGGAAAGATCGGTTGTACACTTTCCCCCTACTTATCGGTATTACTTCTTCGGAAAAGATAGCCTTATCCAGTTAAAAAAAATCCGTTAGGTATACATGCGATCCACGGTCATATTTTATGTCGCAAGCACGATAGGCGGATTAGTAAGGGGAACAGCTTGACTAGTGCCGTTAGAGGATCGCTTGGAAGATGGAATGGGAAGCCGTGGTCCTCAACGATGAAAGCAAATTCTGCCTGCAAGCAAAGTGACGGTCGTGTGCTCATACAAAGTACCGGGTGATCAAAAAGTCAGTATAAATTTGAAAACTTAATAAACCACGGAATAGTGTAGATAGAGAGGTAAAAATTGACACACATGCTTGGAATGACATGGGGTTTTATTAGAACCAAAAAAAAAAAAAAGTATTCCTAGACGCGTGAAAGATCTCTTGCGCGTGTCGTTTGGTGATGATCGTGTGCTCAGCCGCCACTTTCGTCATGCTTGGCCTCCCAGGTCCCCAGACCTCAGTCCGTGCGATTATTGGCTTTGGGGTTACCTGAAGTCGCAAGTGTATCGTTATCGACCGACATTTCTAGGGATGCTGAAAGACAACATCCGACGTCAGTGCCTCACCATAACTCCGGACACGCTTTTCTGTGCTGTTCACAACATTATTCCTCGACTACAGCTGTTGTTGAGGAATGATGGTGGACATATCGAGCATTTCCTGTAAAGAATATCATCTTTGCTTTGTCTTACTTTGTTGTGCTAATTATTGCTATTCTGATCAGATGAAGCACCATCTGTCGGACTTTTTTGAACGTCTGTATTTTTTCGGTTCTAATGAAACCCCATGTCTTTCCAAGCATGTGTGTCAATTTGTGCCACTCTATCTACATTATTCCGTGATTTATTCAGTTTTCAAATTTATACTGACTTTTTGATCACCCAGTAGAACTGGTGAGCGCTGCCTCGTAGAGTGCATTCATGAGAGACACACTGGCCCTATCCCAGGCTTTGTCGTCTTGGGTGCGATAAGCTACAACTCTCGTTCATCTTTGGTGTTTCTGCAGGGGACGCTTAGCAGCGTTCGGTACGTGCAGAGTGTTGTTAGACCCGTTCTTTTGCCATTCTTACAATAGGAAGTCGATGTGTTCCTCCAATAGAGTAATGCTCGCCCACACACTACCCGTCAAACTGAACGTGCTCTGCAGGACGTGCAGCACCCTCTCTGGCCAGCACGATCCCTGGACTTGTCTCCAATCGAGCACGTGCGGGATGTGATGAGACGAGAAGTGATTCGTGTGACTCGTCAACCGACAACTCTTACAGAACTACGTGGAGAGGTTGAGCAGGCGTGGCATAACGTATCCCAGGACAGTATTCGCCATATGTACGATCGACTGGATGCCAGAGTCAAAGCCGCCTGTGAAGGTTACAACATAGTTTCAGCATTGATTGATACATAGTATCTCAGAACCACTTACGTTATGCGTCAGTGAATGTAATCATTTCATGTACTTCACATGCACTATTACAAAGATAAATTTTGAGTGAATTTGAAGTCTTTAAAACAGGGGTACTAATTTTTTTCCGGTAGTGTATTTTTGTGTTTCTCTTCGTTGGCACTTCCTAAAAGCGGGAATGACCTGTGCTTTTTTTCCAATCAGTAGGAACGCTTTGCTCCTCCAGAGACCTACGTCACACCGCTACTAGAAGAGGAACAAGTTCTTTGGCATACTCCAACTAGAATCGAACTGGTATACCGTCGGGTCAACTGGTCTTTCCTCTGTTGAACGATTTCAGTTGATTTTCTATCCCTTGGTTACTTATTTCGGTGTCTGTCATTTTGTCGTTCGTACGACGATTTAAAGGAAGAACAACAGTGCGAACTTGAAAGATGCCCATTAGTTCTCTTTGTGCCATGCGGTGTATCTTTTCCTTTCGCACTATATCGATTGGTGCTTCAGGTTGGCAGCATCGCTTGTTGCGGCAGAGGAACGAGCAGCGGACCCGCCACGAAAGGGAAGGTCGCATGACTTGACGCAGGGTTTAAGAGCACCAACGCTGGTCAGCGCTCTCAGTAAGTTACGGAGAGGTAGTGAGCTGCGAGTAACAAGAGTGGGTTTGGGGCCTGCGAAGTGCGAGGTTTGGGGAGCAGTTAGGCGTTAAAACGCGAGTCTGTGCTGACCTGATATGCCAGTTGATACCGTTTCGGTAGTGAATATCGTCCGATGGAAAACTGATCTGATGTGGCGGCTGAACGATTACTTGTGCTTCGATTTTGGATCTTGGGAGGAAATCTGTGTCAGCTGTGGTGGCGGGTTTGATACCTGTCAATCTCGTTCCAATTGTTGGTCGTAACGGCCGCCTTTTGATTACGGCCTGTTGGTTCCTGAGTGACAGTTGGACGACAAAAGTACCCTCGGTTCTACATCTACATTTATACTCCGCAAGCCACCCAACGGTGTGTGGCGGAGGGCACTTTACGTGCCACTGTCATTACCTCCCTTTCCTGTTTCAGTCGCGTATGGTTCGCGGAAAGAACGACTGCCGGAAAGCCTCTATGAGCGCTCGAATCTCTCTAATTTTACATTGTGATCTCCTCTGGAGGTATAAGTAAGGGGAAGCAATATATTCGATACCTCATCCAGAAATGCGCTCTCTCGAAACCTGGACAGCAAGCTAAACCGCGATGCAGAGCGCCTCTCTTACAGAGTCTGCCACTTGAGTTTGCTAAACATCTCCGTAACGCTATCACGCTTACCAAATAACCCTGTGACGAAACGTGCCGCTCTTCTATGGATCTTCTCAATCTCCTCTGTCAACCCGACCTGGTACGGATTCCACACTGATGAGCAATACTCAAGTATAGGTCGAATGAGTATTTTGTAAGCCACCTACTTTGTTGATGGACTACATTTTCTAAGGACTCTCCCAGTGAATCTCAACCTGGCACTCGCCTTACCAACAATTAATTTTATATGATAATTCCACTTCAGATCGTTCCACACGCATACTCCCAGATATTTTACAGAAGTAACTGCTACCAGTGTTTGTTCCGTTATCATATAATCATACAATAAAGGATCCTTCTGTCTATCTATTCGCAATACATTACATTTGTCTATGTTAAGGGTCACTTGCCACTCCCTGCGCCAACTGCCTATCCGCTGCAGATCTTCCTGCATTTCGCTGCAATTTTCTAATGCTGCAACTTCTCTGTATACTACTGCATCATCCGCGAAAAGCCGCATGGAAATTCCGACACTATCTACTAGGTCATTTATATGTACTGTGAGAAGCAATGGTCCCATAACACTCCCCTGTGGCACGCCAGAGGTTACTTTAGACCCCTCTCCATTGAGAACAACATGCTGTGTTCTGCTTGCTAAAAACTCTTCAATCCAGCCACACAGCTGGTCTGATATTCCGTAGGCTCTTACTTTGTTTATCAGGCGACAGTGTGGAACTGTACGAACGCCCTCCGGAAGTCAAGGAAAATGGCATCTGCCTGGGAGCCTGTATCTAATATTTTCTGGGTCTCATCAACAAATAAAGCGAGTTGGGTCTCATACGATCGCTGTTTCCGGAATCCATGTTGATTCCTACAGAGCAGGTTCTTTGATTCCAGAAATGACATGATACGCGAGCAAAAAACATGTTCGAAAATGCTACAACAGATCGATGTCAGAGATATAGGTCTACAGTTTTGCGCATCTGCTCGACGACCCTTCTTGAAGACTGGGACTTCCTGTGCTCTTTACCAATCATTTGGAGCCTTCCGTTCGTCTGGAGATTTGCGGTACACGGCTGTTAGAAGGAGGGCAAGTTCTTTCGCGTATTCTGTGTAGAATCGAATTGGTATCCCGTCAGGTCCAGTGGACTTTCCTCTGCTGAGTGATTTCAGTTGCTTTTCTATTCTTTAGACACTTATTTCGATGTCAGCCATTTTTTCGTTTTTGCGAGGATTTAGAGAAGGAACTGCAGTGCGGTCTTCTTCTGTGAAACAGCTTTGGAAAAAGGTGTTAAGTATTTCAGCTTTACGCGTTTCATCCTCTGTTTCAATGCCATCATCATCCCAGAGTGTCTGGATATGCTGTTTCGAGCCACTTACTGATTTAACGTAAGACCAGAACTTCCTAGGATTTTCTGTCAAGTTGGTACATAGAATTTTACTTTCGAATTCACTGAACGCTTCACGCATAGCCCTCCTTACGCTAACTTTGACATCGTTTAGCTTCTGTTTGTCTGAGAGGTTTTGGCTGCGTTTAAACTTCCAGTGAAGCTCTCTTTGCTTTCGCAGTAGTTTCCTAACTTTGTTGTTGAACCACAGTGGGCTTTTTCCGTCCCTCACAGTTTTACTCAGCACGTACCTGTCTACAACGCATTTTACGATTGCCTTGAACTATTTCCATAAACACTCAACATTGTCAGTGTCGGAACAGAAATTTTCGTTTTGATCTGTTAGGTAGTTCCCAGACGAGCCTCAGAAATTAGGGTGCGCGTTTTGTTTGACGCCTATTGTGTCGTTTGGTGATCTACCCGTCCGTGTACATGCCGTGCCGTCCTGGTTAGCCATAAATTTGTCAGAAGCACATTGAAGTCAGTGAACTAGTTATGACAAGACGGCTATCATGTAATTTCCTACCGATTGCTTGTTATTAATTTTACAGTTTCAGTGGAGCCGCTATGTCGAGACGGGTCGTGTTAAATGTGCGCCCTGTTCAAAATGGCTAAGCCGCATGCAATTTGATTCGCGCCTGTGACGTTGTAGTTAAGACCTTACGTACTGTTGTACCTTGTGTTAGCGAGTGTTTCTTTACTTTCAAAGTTGTCTGCTATGTGTATGTATAGTTTGTAAATGTATTTTGATCTGTGTCTCTTATGTTGCAGGAAGGAGATCTCATAATCCCGTCTGTTCATTTAGTGTATTCACGGACCCCGTAATCTGGACCAGCATGTAATTAGTTACTTTTCTACTGGAACAGATTGATCACTTGCAATTAAAATCTTTGTTTAAAGATAAGCAGCGCTGAGGGAGCTAATTTAAGAAACTAGTTAGACTGGCCAGCCGTTTAGTCCAGAGATAAGTCAAAATTGTGTTCTGGTTTTGGTTGCGTTACCACCTGACTGTCCCATTCTAAAAGACAGACGAAATATGGTATTCACCGTCTGAACGTATGTATGGTTTCTTTTTTCAATGTTTCAAAAAGGACGCGCTGCCAGGTACCTGTAATCATACTTGTTTCGATATTTTGGGGAACTGTACACTCTGGATAAGATTTCCTTTTCGGTTTAGCTATCTTTGTTACACTAAATTACGTTTTCGCCGGAGTTTTTTCCTTTTAAATGATTATCTGTTTAGAATTATTTTTAAATTCATTCGACTGTTGTTTGAAATTCTTCGCCAGTTGCTTTCTGTAAGTCATAACACTAAATCCGGTGGACAGTTGGCCCTTCATTAATTGCACTGATTATTCCTTTAAATTCTACCACCATCTGCTTCCAGTGTGTCGTAACAGTCATCTCACTGGCAGTTGCTGTTTTAATGTTTTGTTACTTAAATTCTGTCAACAGTTGCTTTTCGTAAATGAAAATACATCTGGATGGCAATGTGAAATAATACGGAAATTTTTAAATTGTTCTGTTGAGTTTTTGGTGACTTTTGCCTTCTGTATCCCTTGCTAGAGTAATACTAAAATGTTGGAGGCATGTCTTACGCTTGTGAAACTTTTTGTTAAATCAAGTGGTTTATTTAAATTTCAGGAAACTTATTCTGCTTCAGTACCTTACCACTCAGCTCAAGTTCCCTCCCACTTTCAGACATTTATTTACGATATTGTGTTCAAGATTATATTACAAAGTATAACTTATACAGTATACAATGTTGTAATGATTTGTTTGTCTGTGAATGTTCATCACATCTACCGATTTCCGTTACATTCGGATAACTTCTTCATGGTACGTCGTCTTTTGTGTGTGTGTGTGTGTGTGTGTGTGTGTGTGTGTGTGTTTGCATGTCAGAGTGTATTAAAGGTGGTTCGTTAAGTCAGCCCTTCACACACTCTTTATCAGTTTCTCAGTTATTGTTTATCTCACATATAAAATACCTTTCATCATTACAATTGCAACACAAGACTCTACCGCGCAGTATCAGGCTATACCTTTGCATAACAATACGCCGTACCCCTTCTCCTTCTCCATTGCAATAATATGAGTCTGGAACAAGCTGCTTGGTAACCCCTCCCCCCCCTCCCCTCATCTTGTCCAAAGCCGCCGTCCAATAAAGAGGGCAGTAAACCTTTGCATTATACCATGCCACCTACCTCTCGGCGTGTCACAGCTGTCTTCCTTCTGTCCAACAATGAAACAGAATTTCGGTCATATTGTCAACAAAAGCGATCTGTTCATTATCTTGTCTGTTATTGTTTCCTTGTCTATCTGCTAACCTTACCATGTCATCTCTCGCTCTTCTCCAAATCAGTTTTCTTCCACAGTTTGGATTGTTTCTTTTCTACTGCTATTCGTTTGTGATATATTTCATTATTCATAGGCGACAAAAATGTAATACTGAAATTAGAGTGCCCTTTTCGTAATACTATATCCCGCTTCATTGCTACTATCTGGTTATTATTATTAGTATTATTATATTACCATCATCATTTATTTCTTATGTAACGTTAATATTCTGGTTATTACATATTATATAGTGCTCGTAAGTTAAACATATTTTAATGTTAACTTACTTAGCGTGTTTGGATAGATGTAAGAGAGGGTCTTAAGTCCCTAACCTTGCCTGACCAAAAAAAAGCATAAATAAATAAACATTTCATTCATGTTGGACAGTCTCGTTGGGGTGTTCGTTTTTCACTTTCCACTAGCCTATTATCGGTTCTCTGTACCTATTTGATTAACATGATTAATTTAAATCAAAGAGGTACTCTTCTGTGTACGTTCTGCCCTTTCTACTGTGTATTTTGTCTATGTGTATGTATGTTTATGTATCTGTATTTTCGCCGGCCGCTGTGGCCGAGCGGCTCTAGGCGCTACAGTCTGGAACCGCGCCACCGCTGCGGTCGCAAGTTCGAATCCTGCCTCTGGCATGGATATGTGTGATGTCCTTAGGTTAGTTAGGTTTAAGTAGTTCTAAGTTCTAGGGGACTGATGGCCTCAGAAGTTAAGTCCCATAGTGCTCAGAGCCATTTGAACCACTTTTTTCTGTGTTTTCAGAGTAGAAATTAATTCCAAAGTGCTTTTTGTTTTCAACTTTGAAACTTGTCTCTCTTTGATACAGTCATTCGCTTGTCGAAATATAAAATCTGACGGTTGAGATCCATGTTACTTGTCTTTTAATTTTACATGGAATTTATAGGTAATTGTTGGACGACAATGTATTAAATAACTATGTATCTCTTGTACACTGATCGAAAAAATATCGCAACCCCAAAAACAATTAATGTAGATGAGACCAAAACCAAGGGTCAGGATTAATTTAAGGAAACCACTTGGAAGGGTGGCCCAACCTGATGCGTCATTTATCATTCGCAAAAAAATATTTTTATTTAATAAAAATTCAGTCATGAGTCAACTGACAGTTACCAAGATTCTTGCGAAATACATACAAATGGTTAAGATTTTTAAATTAAATTCACAATGTATAAGGACATTGAATTCGCAATGTATAAGGACATTTATACATAAAATTACAACTAGCACTCAAAGAACGTCAATTGAGTAACGCAATGGAGACCCGGCTGCAAACAGTTAATTAATTAAATGAAACTGCGACGGCACTCTGTCCCCGCATCTAGATCGCAACTGTCGGTTAATCCACAACAGGACTTGAATATAAATTCAACAAAAATTAAATAAACAAACATTAAAATGCATACAACTCCAATAGTTATTCCGTTCTGATATAAACAAGATACGTCCAAGCTGCTCAAAGGTTACGCACATGGTAAAACCAAGGCAACAGTAGTACTTTACTGATTGGCCACAAGCCTGTTCCACATAAATCACGTTAAGTACTTAAATAAACTACCTGGTCCCTAAAACGCAATTAAAATGATAATGAGAATTAAACCATTAATTTTTTAAAAAAAATGATGAAACTATGTGCTCAGTTTGCCCAAATGATTTCATCACATGACCACAAGGGCCTTACAATAACAAGATTACTGAGTCAGTTATTTCCTAACTAGGCGACACCCCCGCTATGGCACGATATCAAAAGAGTAAAAACAAACTATTCAACTTAAAGCTAGAACTGGAGATCCGCAGAATCGCGTGTAACCTGCCAATACTTAGACCCCGTGCGATGATGGTGAAATGAAATGAAATGTCGTGTGGCTAGGGCCTCCCGTCGGGTAGTGAAAGCCGCCGAAGCAGAAGTCAAATGCATCCCCGCCCCAGACCAGCAGAACAGCAACGCGTCAACCGCTGCCGATAGAAGGCTGTCAACCTATACCAAACAACAAACAACAAAACAAGTTTAACAAATATTAATAGATGCAGTAATACTTAAATGGGCAATTGAAAATTCAACTATTAAAACTTTCATATGGGAGCGGCAAGCTCATAACATTGCAAGTTAACCTTGCCAGTAATAACAAGAAGTAATGTACAACGTCATTTAAAATAATTACATAATAATTAAAGTAAGAGTTTAAAAAATCAAGGGGTACCTTTACCGGCGCCTCTTAGCGGCTAATAGACACTGTGATTGGAATACGCACCAAATAGCAGATGGCCGCTTAAACTATACACTTATAACCCGAAGAGATCCTCAACACGGAGTAAGTGTTTGCAAATACAAGCACACATACACGCATGACCCACACGTGCGTACATTTGGACTGAGCACACACGACTTAAGTTACAGGCCAAATCTGTTTCTGTTAGTTGTAGACCTCATGGGCCTTCGTGGGGAGAGTTATTAGATTCAATAACTTGCCCCTGGAAGGATCACGAGGTCTACAACTAACAGAAATTACAATCAGTAATATCAAATACTCAATAATAACAAACCATGATTTTAAGTACATGCTTCATATGCAAAATACTAGCTTGGCGCGTACAGAAACCTCCATATTGAGACACACAGCCCCAAAGGAGTCACTGAAAGGCTTAAAGAAACTGGATTCCTGGTCAGATCACACCAGACAGAGTTAACAATCTTTAGTACAGTACTTACTAAACAGTCTTCACAGATATTTTCAAACAACTGCTGAGGAGGCCAATAGCTTCAGGACTCCAGGTATGGCCGGCAGGGGTGGCCGAGTGGTTCTAGGCACTACATTCTGGAACCGCGCGACCGCTATGGTCGCAGGTTCGAATCCTGCCTCGGGCATGGATGTGTGTGATGTATTTAGGTTAGTTAGGTTTAAGTAGTTCTAAGTTCTAGGGGACTGATGACCTCAGATGTTAAGTCCCATAGTGCTCAGAGCCATTTGAACCAGTTGACTCCAGGTACGCACCGGACAACACTGCGCTGCTGCTCGTGGCTGCTAACAAGTTGTTCAATACATCTTGGCGTATTTAGCGCACCACAAATGCCTCATGTACGTCGCAACCAGGGTGCATGCGACAAGAGCCACTCCTTGCCCACTAAACTCATCGGTACCAACGGTCATCGCTGCAGGAAAACGTGGACACCCATAGCCCAACGGTCAACGGTATTAACGCGCTGCAATCGCCAGACGCCCAGTACTCAGGCACACCTTTCCACGTTCTTTTGCGATACACCCAGGGACAGAGTCGATGGTACGCGCGCACAGGTGGCGCTAGCAGGAGCACCCTTGTGCCCTCATGGAAGCCGCCACAACTCAGTAGACCAATCAAAAATTTTGGGAATACATTTGTCTAGGTAACATATTTAAGTGATTAATATTGCAAGATCAGAAGTTAATGTTACCGCGAGATAAGCCATTGCAAATGTGAAATACTTGACCTTAATAACCAGTGTAGCCGCCGGAATGTTCAAGGCAAGCACGTAAACAAGCATGCATTGTGTTGTACAGGTGCCGGATATTTGTTTGTGGGATGGAGTTCCATGCCTACCCCCCTACGCTCCATGTCTACAGCCTTCATCTCCTTTCCCAAGGTGGCTTCCGTCAACTCCCCCTCCCGCCTATCATCTCTGATCCTCACCTCCCCCTCCCTTCCTCTATCCTTTTCCTGGGCTCCGTCTCGCCCCCCTTCCCACCCTGTTTTTTCCCTGCCTACCCCCTCTCTCTACCTCCGTTCTCTCCCACGAGTCCTTTTGCATCTCCCTCTTCTGCCTTTCCCCACTCCCTCTCGCGTCTTCCTGTCACCCTGTCACCCCCCCCCCTCCTTATGAGTCCTCTCCCTTCGTCAGATCCCTCCTTTCGTTTTTCCTCTCCTCCCCCTTTTTTTCCTCTCATCTTTCCAGCCCCCCCCCCCCCATCTGCCTTTGGCTGTGGTGTATCATCTTCGTGCCGACTTTTTAGTGCAGTGTTTCCAGTGATTGTTAAGTGTTGTGCGTCTTTTCCGAAGTGTTGCGAACAGACATCGTACTGTCAATGGGTGTGATTTTTATATCACTTGCCAACAGAAACCAGATTATCACCGTGTTTTTTAATTGTCTGTTTACTATTTTACCTGTCTGTTTCCTGTGCATTCTATTAGCATCTCCCACCCTTTTTTATGTTTTAACTTTCCACAATTTTCCGCCGGTTTACAATTTAAGCCACCGTTATATCGCCTGCATTTATTGTTTCTAATCTTCATAAGTTTTAAAAATTCTGTACGTTGTAATGCAACGTACTAAGCTGCTGCCAGCCCGCCCCCTCGGGGGGGAATCTAAATTCAATAAAGAAAAAAACAAAACAAAAATTCCATGCCTCCTGCACTTGATCGCTCGTTTCAGTGACGGTTAACGCTGGTTGTGGATGACGCTGGGGTTGTCCGATGATGTCCAGTATGTGCTCGATTAGAGACAGATTTGGTGATCGAGCTGCCTGAGACGCCATGTCGCCACTCTGTAGAGCGTGTTTCATCGCAACTGCGCTATATGGACGTGCGTTATCTGGTTGGGAAACACCGTCTGGTATGCTGTTCATGACTGGCAGCATGATAGGTCGAATCGCCTGACTGACGTACAGTTTTGCAATCAGGTCGCGTGGGATAACTACCAGAGTGCTGTTACTGTCATACGAAATTCGGCCCCCTGACCATAATGCCAGATGTAGGTCAAGTGTGTCTAGTTCGCAGACAGGTTGGTTGCAGGCCGTCAACTGGCCTCGTCCTAACCAACAAACGGGCATCACTGGCACCGAGGCAGATGCAGCTTTCATCAGAAAACGCAACAGAGTTCCACCCTGCCCTCCAATGAACTCTCGCTTGACACGACAGAAGTCACAAATGGCAGTGGTTTTGGGTCGGTGGAACGCACGCTACAAGGCGTCTGGGTCGGAGCTGTCCTTAAAGTAATCGATTCGTAACAGTTCAATGTGTCACTGTCGTGTCAACTGCTGTTCAAGCTGCTTCTGCAGGTGCAGTACGATGAACCAGAGCCATACGCCGATCACGATGGTTTTCCCTCTCGGTAGTGCCACGTTATGGTCTGGAGGCCGGTCTTCTTGCGACTGAACATTCTCTTAACCACCGTTGCCAGCAATCATGTACAGTAGCTACATTTCCGCCAAGTCTTTCTGGAATATTGCATAAGGAGCATCCAGCTTCTCGTAGTCCTGTTACACGACCTTGTTCATACTCTGTGAGGTGTTGATCATGGCGTCTTTGTCACTTTAAAAGCATTTTTGACTGAAATCAACTCCCTATATGAAATCCCAAAGGTAACTTGCGTTCATGTGGCACAACTCCTTCTCGGCTTTGCTATTTTTTTCCGTCAGTGTATTAGTTACCTCAGCCAATGGCCTTGCCTCAGTTGTAACACCGAATCCCGTCAGATCACCGAAGTTACGGGAACTTTCACGTGAATAACTGTCAAAAAATCGATTTTTCAATTTTCGTCTTAAAAAATTCTCTGTAATTTCCTAAACACGAAAAATTTTACTTGCAGGAAAATGGACCACAGAAGGTACCAAAATCAGAGGAATTTAAAAGTGGCTCCACACACCACGACGTCCCGATGGTACACAGTCAGCTCTACTAAAAATAAAGTTTTGCTCTCATTTGTTTTGTTTTTACGACTTTTTAGTCCCTTAAGTTGGCTAACCTGCGAAAACTTTACAGTTGTGTATCTTGTGTTTATACAGGTAGTTTATTTGTTGTTTGCTGTTGTTTTGACGCGAATATTTTGTTTATAGCGAAGTAATTGTGTGTGTGATTTTCTTATTGTGTGCGTGAGTTTCTTATTCCACTTGAAAGCCATGGGAAGAATTAAGAAGTTCGGTGTTAAACAACGTAAATTTCATGGAAATCGGTTCACCAAACGGTTTAACTCTGATAATACTAAAATACAACGTGATACAACACTTGAATCAGCTTCAACTACTCCAAGTGCTTCGAAGCTAAAACTGAAATACTTGTATAATGGACTTGACAGTATTAATGCTGATAATATAGAGACGCCAACTATTGATTCAGGTTGTGTTATTGTCTAAATCCCTGCTCTATCTGAACTAATAAATAAAGCTTTGCAGTGTTGCAGTGTAAGGAATGAGGCAATAGTGGTGTGAAGGTAGTTGGGGAGATACGTGCTGGAAGAGGTTGTGCATCAAAATTAAGAGTGGTTTGTAGTTTTTGTGATTTAAGCGAATGTAGTTATACTTGTGGCGTAAACAATCAGCGAGTGTACAACACAAATATTAAACTTGCTTATGCTATGAGGTGCACAGGCGAAGGGTACAGAAGTGCACAAATTTTCTGTGCTCTTATGGACTTACCTCCCCCTACAAGTTTTGACAGGTACAATAAAACTATTCTACAGACTTTAGAAGAACTATCAAATTATAGTATGAAAAATGCTGCTCAGGAAAGTTTAGGCATGAATGACACCAACACATATATGTCTGCAGCCAAGGATGCATCCTGACAACAAAGAGGCCATAGTTCCCTAACTGGTGTAGTGACAGCTATCTCCTTGGACAATGGTAAACTCATTGATGTGGAATGTGTTACCAAGTACTGTCATGGTTGTACAAGTGGAATTCAAAATCATAAATGTTTGATTAATTTTATTGGAAATAGTGGATGGATGGAATCTAAAGGTGTTGTGAAGATATTTCATAGGTCAGTGGAGAAATGTGGTGTGATGCATACATCTTACCTAGGAGATGGAGACTCAAAAGGGTACCAAAAAGTTTGGGAATCCAAACCTTATGCTGATACAAAAAATTGAAAAAATGGAATGTGTTGGACATGTCCAGAAAAAAGTTAGGTACAAGACTGAGGAACTTGAAGAGGAATTTTATAGGAAAGAAATTACCTGATGGTAAGTGCATTAGTGCGTGTGGTCGGCTTACAGACAAAGAAATAGACTGGTTGCAGTATTATTATGGACAAGCCATAAAACAAAATAAAAATGACCTTGAAGGAACGAAAAAGGCAGTGTGGGCTACCTTCTTTCATAAATCCTCCACAGATGACAACCCTTGTCATGCACTATGCCCACCTGACAGTGATCCATGGTATGGCCACCAGAGAGCTGTTACTAAAGGTGAAACCTGCAACCACAAAGATTCTTTGCCATTTGCTTTAATAGAAGTTATAAAACCTATATGTTGGGGTTTAGTGACACAAGATTATTAGAGAAATGTTTAAATGGTAGGACTCAAAATCCAAATGAAAGTTTCAACAATTGTACATGGGAACGGATACCAAAAACTGTTCTAGTAGGAGTAAATACTTTGAAAATAGGTGTGCTAGAAGCTTTTCCATGTTTCAATGTTGTGCAGTGTCAAGGCTTAATGTTATGCAACTGGTGGGAGTGCCTATTGAACTAAATATGCGTAGAAATCTAATAGCTTTTGACAGAAGGAGACTCTTCGAAGCAGAGAAATCAGTGTTGGAAGCCACCAAAGAAGAAATAAGAAGAAGATGATGAAGAAGAAGAAGTGTGAAAAAGAGAAGCGAGGAAGAACAACACAGGAAACAAGATGAATATGGACCTGGGATGCACTAGTGATATGCAAGTTAAATAGGAAAATCAAGTTTTAACTTTAACTTGAATTTTCTGAAAGTTAAATTATTTCATGTTCTGGTACACTTTGGCTAAAAGCTACTAAAGATAGAGTACTGAAATTTTGTATGCTGTCTTAAAACATGCTTCACTAAAAAGTAAACTACTGCTGCGACTTAACTTTGAAAATAAAATGCTGAATTAATTTCCAAAATGTTTGATAATCATACTTAAAATTTTTTATACCACAATTTATGGTAGAACCACGTTTTCAATAGTCTACTTTAAAGATAATGATGTAAAGAACTTACAGAAAAGATAAACCTTGTGCTTTGTTTGTATGCTGAGTGGTGTTTGCCCATGATGTACATAAATAATTAATAATATATAATAATAAATAACTAGCAACAAAAAATACAATTCAAAAAAGAGTGAGAGAGCTAAAGCTGTAGTTTATAAATAAAAATGTTCCCAAAAGATGTCTTGAAAGATAGTAAGCGTCATATGGGCTTACAAATCTTATTCTTTGAGTTGCACTGTTTAGAAAACTGACAATTTTTTCAAGGCTTCCCCTGGTATTCACAGATACCTTCCCTTAAGTGCTGTCGGGCTTGGCGAGCACTTGGATGGGTCACTGTCCGGATCTGCCGAGTATTATTGGCAAGCGGGGTGCACTCAGTTCGTGTGAGGCCAATTGGGGCGCTATTTGATTGAGGAATAGCTGCACCGGTCCTGAAAACTGACAACGGCCGGGAGAGCAGTCTGCTCACCACGTGCCCCTCCTTATCCGCATCCAGTGACTCCTAAGGGCTGATAATGACACAGCGACCGGTCGGTACCGTTGGACCTCCAAAGCCTCTTCAGACGGTGTTGTTGTTATTGTTGTTTTGTTAGTTACCACACACTGTTACAAGACATTTACTTTTACTAGAATCTAAAAACAAAAACTTCAGTGCTTCTAGTGCAGATGTTTCCTGTTCGATATTAATATTATCGTGTGAACAAGATTCGTATACGACAGTGTTACGGGAAGCTGCCAAACACACGAGGCGTTTTATAAAACCTTAACTCTTCCTAAAATATTTCAAGGCACATTAATCCCTTCGGCCTATTATTATTCTTCAAGTAAAAATTATGTTTTCATTGGCTTGAATAGAACTATCTTTTATAGTTATGTTATCACCTTGAAAAAATGAAGTTACATAATTATGTTTTTGTTAATTCTTGTTTATTAAAAAATAAAAACAACCCCTGGCACTTATTTCGTAGTGATTCAGAGAGACCAGATCTTGCTGTGCATGAAACTTGTAACTCCAGCAAGGTGATGAGTACATCCTTAGTTTAAAGTATTGCAAACTATTAATCTCCGATTAGTCATTAGCATTTTTAGAGACATTTAAACTGAAGGGCAGATTGAAAATAACTGTCACATTGTTTGTTATTTTCTGTGTCAAGCATTATTAATAGAAGTCGGGACAATTTCTTCTTCTTTCTGTATCACAGAATTATGAGATTAGACATTCCTCACGACTGCTTCCTCTCCATTCCTTAGAAATTCCTGTCGCTCGCAGAACTGTTCAACTCCTGCCTCCTGCAACATTCCATTGCAGTGTCAGCTTCTAGTGTGTGTGTGAAATCTTATGGGACTTAACTGCTAAGGTCATCAGCCCCTAAGCTTACACACTACTTAACCTAAATTATCCTAAGGGCAAACACACACACCCATGCCTGAGGGAGGACTCGAACCTCCGCCGGACCAGCAGCACACAGCTTCTAGTCTAAGGCCAAATAAAGCTGTCAGCTGTTCCTTTCTCCCAGAGATATCACAAGCGGAATATAATGAGAAAGCTTGTATGAAGCTTGACAGGAATGTAGAGTAACAAGCGGTAGCTGGACCTTTTATTGGACCAAAAGAAATGCTCTGATGAGCCAACTGGAGCTGTAACTCACTTCGAAATAAAGGTATCCGGCTTTGACAACTTTCTGAGAGTTTTAGCTTCCACGAACGTCAAAGTTAGCTTGAAAATCGAAGGCGATTCGCATGAGCAGATTGCCTCCAGAGTTGAGTGTTACTCCCGTTCTTTCAACACAAAAAAATGCAGTGTAAACAAAAACATCAATGGCCGTGCGGTAAAAGCAAGATGAAACAGATAGGACAGGCAACAAGTATTCCTTTCGCCACTACGGAGTGGGATATCGCAGAACACGAATCCAGCCGACGCAAGCGCCACAGGCGGGGGCGCCGGGAAACACACGGCAGCGCGCCGCCTATAAGCGACGCCGAGCGCGGCAGTTTTCCAGTGCTGCGTCTGACGCCTCATGGAGCGCAACAGTCGGAGATTTGCAGCTTCTGCGCCTCGCTTGTAAGTACCACAAGCAATAAGAATTCGGCGAAGCAGTTGTCCGTAGAAGGCATGATTAGTGTATTTAATTAGATGTAGCCACTGACAGCAGCTTGCATTTAGCGTGCAATGCGAAGATAAAACATGCAAATGTATCGATGTTATTTTCCACTTTACTGTCAGCTTTAAAAATTAAGTACAACCTTCTCCTTCTTGCTTTCAAAATGTCATCTACCTCGACAGACAGAATAGTGAACCATGTCGAATTTCAAACAATAATTATCTTCCAATATGGACTCTATTGCTGGAGTGGTTTTTGTCCAGATAAGATGAAAAACCCATATGCTACTGAAGTGTGCTAAACTTTATGTCAACGTTTAAAACGGCACGTACACACATCGCATTCGAATCTCAGTGAGATGATAATACAGCAGATAGCTCACAAACACTGCTGGACACGCAGTGAAGTAGCAGACACTTTCTGACCTGTGTTTGTTGTGAGAACACGTTTTCCGCAAATGTGTATGGCTGTTTTCGTACAAAAACGAAACGTGTCAGTACTTCTCATTTGACTATATATCTTTACAACTCTTTTTTGTCGGCCGCCAGCATCCTTTAGTCCCTTTTTGTGTGGGGTGCACCAGACTCATATAGCCGAGTGGCCGAGCGGTTCTAGGCGCTACAGTCTGGAATCGCGCGACCGCTACGGTCGCAGGTTCGAATCCTGCCTCGGGCATGGATGTGTGTGATGTCCTTAGGTTAGTTAGGTTTAAGTAGTTCTAAGTTCTAGGGGACTGATGACCTCAGATATTAAGTCCCATAGTGCTCAGAGACATTTGAACCATTTTTGAATTTGAGAACTTGCGAAAAACAGTCGAGGTAGAAAATTTTAAAATGACCTTCAATCCATGATTCCCATTGATGAAAACTGTCACACTGTGGTCTTTACTCCCAGAATGCAGAGAGTAAGTTATTTTGTCGCAGCATAATTTAAGTACAAACTTAAACTTATAGGCTGAAATGTACTATAACTCATTGGGAATTTAGTCTCTTTCCTGTTTAAAACAGAGTTACGTGAGAGTTCCCACAATGTGCAGTAGATATATAAGGAAATAGAGTGAAAGATATTGCGTTTAAGTCTAGAGCTTGCTGCTGAGGAATACAAACGATGTACAATAACAAACTTTTCTAGGTTTCATAAGAAAATTTAAATTCTGGGAAAAGATTTGTTTTAGATCTGAGATCAGTGAGGGACCTATAGGATAACTACTTCCTGTAGTGTAACGGAAGAAAAGTGTAGACCATGTCAGATGTTAGAAGTATATTAATACCGTCAGCTGCTAACGGGCGTTGGTATATATCAACGGGGACACGTGCAAATGTGTGCCCTACCGGGACTCGAACCCAGGATCTTCTGCTTACATGGCAGACGCTCTATCCAGCTAAGCCACCGTGGGCACAGAGGATAGCGCGACTGCAGGGACTATCTCGCGCACGCCTCCCACGAGACTCACATTCTCACCTTGTATGTCCACACATTACATTCGTAGTGTCCCACCCAAACACACTCATTAGTCGTGGAAGACAATCTTACCAAGTCCCGTAAGAGTTCGGGGAATATGTGTGCATCCGTGCAGAAGAAGGAGGTCACGGCCGGTATTGCCAGAACTATATAATTATATGGATATGGTGTCTGTTCTTCCGGACATGTCCGAAAGAACAGACACCACATCCATATAAGTACACGTCAGATGTAGTTTTAGTTAGGACAGTTCGGGAAGAGTGGGTCTCAAATTCCAATCCGACCATCCCATACTTTCCTTCAAGTCACTAAATCAATTAAGATGAACGCAGGATAGTTCCTTCTCCATCCTTGTCCACTCTGAGCTTCTGCTCCACCGTAATAACCTCGTCGTCGGTGGAATGCTAAAATTTATGTTTTGTCTGCGTGCCTCCGCCGCTTTGAGCTAGCGCCACGCATCACAGGTTCGACTCTCGTAGCAAGCTTAGATAACAGTTTCAAAGGTTTCGTCACCATGTATGTATTCCCAACTTTGAAGAATCAAGCCCATGAATAACGGTTGTAAACAAAACGATCGAGGACATAATTAATTCACTATAACAATTAACATTAACGTGCACTTACAAAATGAATAATAAGGACACGTGAGCTGCCTATATTACCAATGACATTTAAAAACACTTTTCTTCTTTCTTTTTCCAGTACAGATTGTCTTTCTGTTTTACACGAACCATAAGAACGATGAAAGTGTTACTCGTGATGGCTGTTATAGATGAAGCAGCGTAATGAGAATGTGAAATTCGAAATAAAGGGTTTCAGTAATCAGCTACATACATCGCTCCAATCACTCGTTTTTGGGCAAAAAGTACCTCCTCCGACTGAACTGAAGCATCATGTAACCAAACTAAGATAAACAAGTGTGGGCGAATGACGAATACGTTTGGTTATCATCCGCAGTACAGAAGTTCAGTACCTGGTACCGTTAATTAGTTTTCCTTACTCGGAGACAGAAATTAAGTGCACTCAGCGTAGTGAGCATAATTATGGAACTAAAAGGAAAAAAACGGGTTTTAAGGTCAAAACACTGATTCTCTGACAATATACGACATTAGCAGGGCGCTTCAATAAATGCTAGCCAGTACATCAGACGCAACAGCAGTCAGCGAACTCGTTAGTGTTCTACGTAGACAAGGATTTTGCTGAACTAGTTTCCACGTGTAAGTTTTATTAGCCGTTTAGTTGGGCGTGAGGCACATGAAACGTTAAAACTTCTGTAAAATACATGGAAAGTTTCTTTTAACAAATTCATCCATTACGAAATAAATATATTCAGTTGCTTTACTTACTGATTACTTTCCCATCTATGAGAATTCTGTATTAGCCCTAATTGGAATATATACTATGTTTCTCATGCAAGTGTCAGTAAATGTTTTATGTATATGTTGCTGTGATATGTAGCCTGCAATTGGAGACGCCTCGACGCAAACGTACAAGATGACAGAAATGGGATGGTTTCCTGTGCGCAACAATAAGTTGTTTATGGTTTTGGACTGTAGAGCATCTTTATTGTAAGCGTTTGATGAAATTATAACTTTATTATTTTTATTTTGAAAATTTTACTGTACAGTGATTCTTATACCGTATTTTTCTATGTATAGGTCGACTGAATATGACGTTCCATCGAAACTAATTCAAGTAAAGACTGTATCTTTGCAGCATCTTCTTAGTGGTGGTTAAATAATGACTTTTTTCAAATGTTTGGGAGCAGCTGAACACTGCTAGAGAAACAATTTTGGTTAGATTATTGACAGCAATTGCAGCTCGCTCATTGTGCAGTCAAAGACTGTGGACATCTTGGCATGGAATAAGAGAGGCCCCTGGGGAATATTCTTCCACGCAGCATTTGCGCGAGTCCTCAAGCCAGCAACAGGAATAACTACAGGACCATCGAACAAGTTCCTGCCGAACGGTATCTTCCATGTGGAACAGTCAGGGCGAACTTTGAGTTAGGGAAGCAGTGCTAGACGCCGTGCCTCAAAGACAGCTTACACATTTATCGCCACATATAGCCTGCGAACACAGGAGCCGATCTTGAGTTTGGGAAGTGCATGTGTATTGCAACTGATTCAACCCTTACGTATAAATATAATTCCTACAAACTCTCACGACTTTAAAATCACCAAATCTAACACGATGTAAAATAGAATTACGCTTTCACTTAACCCAACGATGCTTAACTCAGATCATCCTCAAATAGGCGAGATTGTACACTGAAGAGCCAAAGAAATTAGTACGCCTCCCTAATATTGTGTAGCGCCCCCGCGAGTACGCAGAAGTGTAGCAACAAGACGTGGCATGGACTCGACTAACGTCTGAAGTAGTGCTGGCGGGAATTGACACCATGAATCATGCAGGGCTGTCCATAAATCCGTAACAGTACGAGGGAGTGGGGATCTTTTCTGAACAACACGTTGCATGGCAGTCCAGATACGATCAATAAAGTTCATGTCTGGGAAGTTTGGAGGCCAGCGGTAGTGTTTAAACTCAGAAGAATGTTCCTAGAGCCACTCTGTAGCAATTCTGGATTTGTGGGGCGTCGCATTGTCCCGCTGGAATTGCCCAAGTCCGTCGGAATTCACAATGGACATGAATGGATGCAGGTGATCAGACAGGATTCTTACGTACGTGTCACCTGTCAGAGTCGTATCTAACGTATCAAGGGTCCCATATCACTCCAACTACACACACTCCACGCCACTACAGAGCCTCCACAGCTTGAACAATACCGTGCTGACGTGCAGGGTCCATGGATTCATGAGGTTGTCTCCATATCCGTACACATCTACCCGCTCGATAAAAATTGAAACGAGACTCGTCCAACCTCGCAACATGTTTCTAGTCATCAACAGTCCAATGTCGGTGTTGACAGGCCCAGGCGAGGCGTAAAGATTTGTGTCGTGCAGTTATCAAGGGTACACGAGTGGGCCTTCGGCTCCGAAAGCCCTTGTCGATGATGTTTCGATGAATGGTTCTCACGCTGACACTTGTTGATTGCCCAGCATTGAAATTTGCAGCAATTTGCGGAAAGGTTGCACTTCTGTCATGTTGAACGATTCTCTTCAGTCGTCTTTGGTCCCGTTCTTGCAGTAGGTTTTTCCAGCCGCAGCAATGTCGGGAATTTGATGTTTTACCAGATTCCTGATATTCACGGTACATTCGTGAGATGGTCGTAAGGGAAAACCCCCACTTCATCGCTATCCCGGAGACTGTATGCCCCATCGCTCGTGTACCGATTTTAACACCGCGTTCAACTTCACGTAAATCTCGATAACTTTCTATTGTAGCAGCAGTAACAGGTCTAACAATGCGCCAGACACTTGTCTCGCATAGGCAATGCCGACCGCAGCGCGATATTCTACCTGTTTACGTATGTCTGTGTTTGAATGCACATGCCTATACCAGTTTCGTTGCTGCTCCAGTGTATAAAAGGGCCCATGATGTTCTGACTGCATTATGAATTGCCTTCAATAAGCAGAAGTAAAAGTCGCGTGTTGTATCCATTGGGACCCCCAGCATAGCACACACAAGCAGACGGAACTTGTCCAAAATCAACGTATTTTGACACTCAAACTAGCAGCGGACATCTAACGACGAATATCGAGCCGGAACTGTTGATTAGACTGTGAAGCCAGTTATTCAGGAAGGAAAGAAGGAAGACACCATCGAGGTCATTCGATAACGTGGCACAAGCTCATACTGAAGGACGATGGGGAACGAAATAGTATGTTATCAAAGGAACTAACACGGAATTGACTTAAGCGATTTAGAGTAATAATTGAAAACCTAAACTGGATCGTTGAAAGGGATTTAAAACCTTGTTTCCCCAAAGGCCCCACTGGGACAACGTGGACGGTGTGGTGGTCACTCTGCGTGATTCCATCAGACGATCATCAGTAAGTACGAGTCTGTTCTACTCACTGATTCCTCATACGCACTGCTATAGTTGCACCATGCTATGAACGACCCAAAATGTCGCGGTATCTCGCCGTGTCGCATTCGAAATGAATAGCATGTTGATACTGCGTTCTTTGACGTCTCTGAGCAATCTTGGTATTCGTTTTCACGTTTCCTCTTTGACGATTGTTCGCTGACAGAATAGTATCAAATGGTTCAAATGGCTCTGAGCACTATGGGACTTAACATCTATGGTCATCAGTCCCCTAGAACTTAGAACTACTTAAACCTAACTAACCTAAGGACATCGCACAACACCCAGCCATCACGAGGCAGAGAAAATCCCTGACCACGCCGGGAATCGAACCCGGGAACCCGGGCGTGGGAAGCGAGAACGCTACCGCACGACCACGAGATGCGGGCAGAATAGTATTGCACCGGTCTTTCCGCACACAAAAGAGATGGTGTTGTCGTATGTTCGTGTGCGAAATCGTTCCACAAACTTATAACTGTTACACTGATATATATGGGACAGCCAAATGAAAAAGAGGGAGATGCAAAAAAGTAAGTAAACAGTGTATTATTTCAAAAGTAATCGCCATAACTGTTAATATATATATCCCACTGTGAGTAAGACGGTCAGTGCCTTCATGGAAAAAGTTTGCTGTTGCCATAGAATCATGAATGTACCCAGGGGTTCACCTCTTTGTCCGAAGCAAATCGACGGCCACGAATGTCTTTCTTCATGCCTCCAAAAATACGTAAATCGGATGGGGAGGGAACGGGACTGTATGGTGGATGTGTAAGGGCTTCCCAGCGAAACTTCAACAACGTTTTCTAAACAACCCCGTGTTTCAAGGTTGTTACCCTTTCGCTGCAGAAGTTTCGTTGGGGAGCCCCACCTGCCCCAAATATTTCCATGCGAGTTTCATATTTTAGGAGCCCTGAAGAAAGATATTCGTGACCGTTGATTTTCTTCGGACGGGTGTACGCCTGGTTGTTATCATGATTCCATGACAACCGCAAACATTTTTCCACGAATGCATTGACCGTCTTGTCTCGCAATGGGATAAATTTATGAACAGTTATGGCGACTACCTTTGAAATAATGAGCAGTTTACTTCATTTTTTCCATCTGTCTTGTTTTCATTTGAGTGTCTCTTATGCAAATGAACCAAGTTCGAAAACATTGAGGTTGTTGTCGGCTTCAGCCAATTTTCATAACCGTTAATATACACGCTGTCCCAGAGAGTAGTATTAATAATTTGGAAGGTGTGAAGCTTATTCATTCTTTGCTCTCTCTTTTTCAATTGAACATTTAGCATTCATAGAATCGAAAATCTGAGTTGGTACCGAAACGTCTAGTTTTCATCTCAATTTCGTAAATACACGCTTGCTTCTAATCTATACTTCTGCAAACAGGGCCCTGTGGTTCACTCTTCGTGGAAGCCTTCGATATTACCTCAATGTGCATAATATGCGTGCCACCGAGCCTTTCTTTTTTCCTCATTCATCATGTTACGTAATTTGTTCCGCGAACCAGAATAAATACCATCAAATCTTTAAAAAAATACATTCATTCAGTTTTTCTAACGCCCACTTCACAGTAAAGCCGTGTTATATAGGCCAATACTTATACATGGAAAAAATTTAAAATAGTGATTAGTGGAAAAATGATTTTGTTGTTTGCGTTGTACGTATTATACATGGTTTTACTGCCAACTTTGAAGATACTATTCACGATATGCAACAACAGTTTCTTTCTGGAAATATACGAAGAAATCAGAATATAACGTGAAAACTGCGGCTGTTATAACTGTTGTAGTGTGACATGGATTTTGACACAGCAAAATAAGTAAATAAGAGGAAGATCGGGAGTAAGATTCTTATGGCATGTTGTAGGAACAAGTCAAAGATGTTGATACGACAGTTTAACGCAAAATAGGAAACAGGCTTTGACAAATACAAAGCTACAAAAGAAATAGATCACACATCCGCGATCAGCTTCTGTGAAAAGGCTGCTGTTGAAAACCTAAGGTAAGAGAATATTCCGACCGATTCAGAGAAGATGGAGTAATACATGCATTGGTTTTATAGCGATAAAAATTAGAGATTCATCACAAGTTCATGGTCTGACACAGACATGCGTTGATATAAATTTTTTCTTATATTTCAGGTGAGTCAATACCTATGTTTGTTTTTATTTGTCACCTTCCGCAGCAGCTGTTATAATCAAGTATTGTTGGGTGTTTGGTCTTAAGCTTACTGCAAGTTTAGAGTAACTGTTACAATGCGTACAAAAGGGGTTCCTATTCTTTCTTACAAAATTCAATGCTCTGTTGCTATTAAGAAGAGCTGAAGCAATGTCTGCTATCAGCCACATAATTTTACTCCTCCGCCTCGTCCCCCTCACCCCCCCCCCCCCCCCCGAAAATAATTACGAGTACGGCCAGTTTTCTCTCCGTTAAAAAATAAAGCCAATGATGTCATCTTCTCCCAGTTACCCTTCTTTCTTTCGTCTTATCATCATTACTTGTGTTTTATGAAGTTCCTCTTTCAATATCTTTCACCCCTCCCCTCATGCCAATTGCTGCTAGCGCTCTGTCTGTAATATATCTTTATTGTTACACTGTATGTGAACGAGTAGAAATTGTATTTTTTCTGGTCTATTCGTGTCATAGTATTACCTAAATGTTTGTATGTCAGATGTACCAGACTGTTAAAATTATAGATTTATAAAATCCGCTATTGTAGCCGTGGTCTTTAATCTGCGATGCACTTTCAAACTGCTTAAGGCCAAAATTTTAATCGGATAAATAAATAATTTTATCAGTTCAAGGCGAACTTAGCCACAGTATCCGTTCTGAACACAGAATCACTCCCTCTCTGCAGCCGGCAGAATTACGATTAGGAAGAGTGCAACTGTGTAATTGCGTGCCATTAGCGCGACGCATATTTACGCCCTTCTCTGCGTGCCTCCATCATAAACTGTCTGTGAATGTATTCTAAATACGCACTTCATTTCGTTGAAAACTTCCGAAGTTTCATAAATCTTATAGCTAGAAAAGTTCTTCACCGCTGTTGCGAAGCTCTTAATTTATGTGACGAAGCAGTGCATTTATCAAGCGAATGCCACAGTTTAACATATATTCTGTGTTTTATGAACCGGGAGATAATGGTCATTACCTACTTTAATACCGGATCATGTCAAATACGCACAGCATCATTTGGTACGTGACAGATACATTAATTATTAAAATGGCATTATACTACATATATTTGATTGGAATTGGAGTATTAATGATAAAGCTGTATCGTTGAAGCGGGCGATTAGCCGTTTAAGAATTTAAAGCTTGGTGTATCGATTACAGTAGTACGTACACCTGGTTAGTCTTATCGTACGAAATTTAGCAGCGATACTGTCAACGCTTCTTCACCACAAATTAATAATAATGACACATCTGTAGGTTTAGTCCAATTATTGTGAAATTAGTACAGGGCCTGAGCTACAAGGTACCTTGGTTAAGGCAGTTGATCACATTAGGGAAGAACAGAATTCAAATCCCTGTCCAGTTACCCTCATTTAAGTCTTCAGATGCTTCTCTTAATCATTAAAAGAGACTGTTGGAACAGTTCCTTAAAGTAGCCTATTAGAAAATTCCTGGCAGATTGAAATTGTGTGCCGGACTGAGACCCGAACTCGGAACTTTGCCCTTCGAGGTCAAGTGCTCTGCCGATGGAGGAAGCCGAGCGTAACTCATGATCCGCCATCACAGCTTTACTTTCGTCAATATCTCATCCCCTACCTGCAAGACTGCTGGTCCAGCACACAGTTTTAAGCTGCAAGGAAGTTTTCTAGATGCGCACATTCTAGGGTAGTGTGGTTTGTACTAAATTCTCCCTAGTCGTTTTATATGGGGTGTCTAGGATCGTTAGACAGCAATTTAAGCAAATCGTATTAATGAGTTTTATTACGAAAAGTACATGACAAACTTAACTTTGAGAATTACATATCTGAGTCGTAAGCAAAGGGCGACATGCAAAATAAGAAAGCTCTTCTGTGTATACAATTCTTAAGTCGCTGTGCGACGGCGCGGTTCTTTCCGTCCCTTTACGACGATCCTGCACCTACCTGTGAACATTATGTCAGCATATCATCAGTAGGGAAGGCGAGCAAAACCTACTGTACTTCGACGTGAACCAGGCTGCAATTAAAGTCACTAATCTACGATTCGGGAAAAAGTTTTCACACGAAATGAAAGGTTGGAAATTTTGTCCTTAATTAATATATTCTGAAACTTAGGTCAACAGGTATCACTGCCAAGCCCGTCCTAGTCTCAACACAGTCACCCACAATCCCTTTCACTACATTAGCAAGTTTATGGTGTTGCATTTCCCGAAAACGTAATAGCTTCAAAAATACGGATTGTTTTTGGTTGAGAATGTTCGCCAAATATTAAGTCTGTCGGTACCTAATGCATTCACAGTTTTTAGACACCGACCTGCTCAATACGCCACGCGAAATTTATGTCTTTTCTCGTCACAAAATTCACTTAAAAATTCCGAAATTTCTACACACCCATCGGAATAATTATGCCGTCACTTTACAACACTTTTGATGTATGAAACACTGCTAGATCCGGCAACTTATAATTTCCATCGGAACTACTACTACACACGTCCGAACTGTTTCATGGCTAGGCTCCGACTCCTCTCTAGAATACTTAAGTCTTCTCTACCAGCAGAGAAAGGCGCGCGAAGAATATTGCTTTACCATTGGTCAGTTTACTCAACAGCCAATAGCAATACAACATTCTCCAGCGTCAGTCCGCGCTTTTCATAAATAACCAATCGCAAAATAGTAAACCTAACGACTGCACTTTTTACCGACGTAATTATCTAATATACTGAAGTTTTGTTTATGCATAAAGTTATGTACCATTGTTATTTATACCTGAATTAACTTTCCCTTTACCATAAACTTACTTTACAAATCTATTCTACAAAAATCCCCTTGTCCACATCCATATTTCTTCGAAATGTTCCCACACTAAATCCCACAACATAACTCGTTAAACAATTATAGTCATATTAACCTTAAACCACACTCATGCATCATTCATACTGCTAAAACACATTTATAACATATTACCTGCACAAAAAGACATAACAACACTTCATGAAAATACTAGAACAGTTTATGAAAAACATTCTATTACTTTAGTGCACTCTAGTGGGCACAATCGAAACTAAATCAGTCCCCTATCCAATATTGTCCTCTATCGGCTGATACATAAACTACGTGCACGTCCAGTCCCCGCGTCACCATCTGTCACTATCCAGCTCTGCGAGACATCTCCCACTTAACCGCCTCCAAGGCAGGATCGGTATACGGCGGTATGCCTCAGATGCTATAAAAGTGCCTAATGTTGATGCTGCTGTAGAACTAGGCCGCGGCCAGCAGGGCGCGGCGCTTATGTTGTCTTCACATAGAGGCCGCTGCCGTCGCGTTGTCCTGGAGAGGGGTCGGTCAGCCTGCAATTGGCTGACATCTTCTTCACAGCCCTCTCTCCTCTCTCGTTCCCGACTAGCGTACTGGCGCTTGACTTGACGCCGTAACAGTTTGTTGTCCTTGTGCTAATTCAAATACACTACTGTTTGGACTAAGTGAAACAGCATGGCCAAGAGATGTGATCACAATGAAATTTCTTCCGTGGATTAGGGACATGGCGCTCCACAAATGATTGGCATTACAGACCTGTACGTGCATGTGAGAGTGGAGGTTCAGTACGGAGCAGCACCACCAAGTGCTGCAATCAGAGCCGCTAGATGTCGTTGCATGGAATCAAAGAGCGCCTGAATACGCTGCTGAAGAATACACTGTCGCGCGTTTGTAGGGTATAAGACGGATGCCATATTCCTTGACTTCCGGAAAGCGTTTGACTCAGTGCCCCACTCTAGACTCCTAACTAAGGTACGAGCATATGGGATTGGTTCCCAAGTATGTGAGTGGCTCGAAGACTTCTTAAGTAATAGAACCCAGTACGTTGTCCTCCATGGTGAGTGTTCATCAGAGGTGAGGTTATCATCTGGAGTGCCCCAGGGAAGTGTGGTAGGTCCGCTGTTGTTTTCTATCTACATAAATGATCTTTTGGATAGGGTGGATAGCAATGTGCGGCTGTTTCCTGATGATGCTGTGGTGTACGGGAAGGTGTCGTCGTTGAGTGACTGTAGCAGGATACAAGATAACTTGGACAGGATTTGTGATTCGTGTAAAGAGGTGTAAAGAATGGCAGCTAACTATGAATATAGATAAATGTAAATTAATGCAGATGAATAGGAAAAAGAATCCTGTAATGTCTGAATACTCCATTAGTAGTATAGCGCTTGACACAGTCACGTCGATTAAATATTTGGGCGTAACATTGCAGAGCGATATGAAGTGGGACAAGCATGTAATGGCAGTTTTGGGGAAGGCGGATAGTCGCCTTCGGTTCATTTGTAGAATTTTGGGAAGATGTGGTTCATCTGTAAAGGAGACCGCTTATAAAACACTAAAACGACCTATTCTTGAGTACTGCTTGAGCGTTTGGGATCCCTATCAGGTCGGATTGAGAGAGGACCTAGAAGCAATTCAGAGGCGGGCTGCTAGATTTGTTACTGGTAGGTTTGATCATCGCGCGAGTGTTACGGAAATGCTTCAGGAACTCGGGTGGGCGTCTCTAGAGGAAAGGAGGCGTTCTTTTCGTGAATCGCTACTGAGGAAATTTAGAGAACCAGCATTTGAGGCTGACTGCAGTACAATTTTACTGCCGCCAACTTACATTTCGCGGAAAGACCACAAAGATAAGATAAGAGAGATTAGGGATTTTTCCCTCGTTCTGTTTGGGAGTGGAACAGGGAGAGTGGATGCTGGTTGTGGTACGAGGTACCCTCCGCCACACACCGTATGGTGGATTGCGGAGTATGTATGTAGATGTAGATGTAGGCGCGTCCAGAAGGCATCAATTGTGGCTGCAAGAGGACCTGAACGAACAAGTTGCCGACCCACCACATCCCAAACATGTTAGAAGCTGACATGTCTGGCCAATGGGCAGGCCAGGGAAGCAGTGGTACCTGTCGTTCCTCGCAGAAGACTTGCACATTCCTCGCGACATGCGGTCTGGCGTTCTCCTGCTGAAATATGGCATATGGAACGGCCTCCAGGAGGGGCAACGTCTCGGGCTGTGAAACTTACCTGATGTAGCGGTAGGTGTTCAGATTGGCCTCAGGAAGTAGGAGGCGTGGTCACGTGCTATAGGCAATGACGCCTCATTTGGCGTTTGTCCGTTATGCCGCTCGGTGATACGGTCTTCCCGTTTCGTTCGCCACGGCGGCGTCGAAAGCGTATGAGGCCATCAGTGAAGAATAAGTTGAAGCCGGTCTTATCTGAAAACTACATTTTGCTACTTAGCACGTCAGTTTCGGCGATCACGTGCCCATTGCAGAAGCGGCGTTGGTGGGTCCTGGTCAATGAATGCCAACGCAATGGCACGCGTGCACAGTCGAGCCCACGGCATCGAAACGTCGACGCAGTCATGCCCACACTCGTTAAAGCGCTCCAACACTGCACCGACGTTGCTGTTCTGTAGGTTACGGCCAAGCGGACAACACTGAGATCATCTCGCGCTGTGGCCACATTGTGCAGTCCAGTGCCCTGTCGGCGTTGTAAACGGCCCTCTTCTCTCCACTGGTTCCACATACGCTTCACTGTTGAAGCAGCGTGCCCCGAACGAGCCTCAGTATCACGGAGCGACAGATCCGCCTCCCAGAGACCAATCACTCTGCCCCGTTCGAACGTACTTAAATGCCGATATTCCACCCTGTGAAGTCGGCAAGGCATAGTTCCATTTGGTTGCACGTTTCCACCTCGTATAGCACCTCCGCACCTACTGAGCGTTGCGTAACGCTAAACCGTCCGGTCACACAAAAGCGGGCGTTGTTGGGCTACGTGCACGCCACCTCTGCCATTAAAATCACTTGTTACGGTTCTGCTGTTCTACACGTTCCCTTATTGAGGCGTTTTGCTGACCAATGATTCTGAGTGTTTCACTTTTTACAAACAGTAGTGTAGTACTCGACATCTAATGACCTACATTTGGAAGATGGGTTAACAATAGACTATGCTACATGCAGTTTTTTTGACTGTCTGCTCAAGAACGAACAAGAGAACAGTCGCTAACAGATTGAAAGTACAAAGATAATTCAGTAAGTAAGATACGTCCAAGCGACTGATCCATTAGTCAACCATTCTGTCGTGGTGTGTAGGCTTAGGGACTGATGACCTTAGCAGTTAAGTCCCATAAGATTTCACACACATTT
The DNA here is from genome assembly GCF_021461385.2 of Schistocerca piceifrons. NCBI lineage: Eukaryota > Metazoa > Arthropoda > Insecta > Orthoptera > Acrididae > Schistocerca > Schistocerca piceifrons. The sequence continues at coordinate 658,841,106 of NC_060140.1, forward strand.
GAACATTTTTTTATCGAAATCAATATAAAATAAATCAGGGTCCAGCTCTAGGAGCCACTTAGCTCCACGCCCTGTGCGTCGGCATCGGATATGAAGTGGAGACGTGAAATGTGCTTCTTTAATGGTCCAGAGAGATAAAAATGACTTGGTGCTACAGATACAGGCCGAATGGAGGAGTCCATCGAAAACATCGAAACAAACGTCCGCCCCCGGTAGCTGACCGCTACGGTCGCAGGTTCGAATCCTGCCTCGGGCATGGATGTGTGTGATGTCCTTAGGTTAGTTAGGTTTAAGTAGTTCTAAGTTCTAGGGGACTGATGACCACAGATGTTAAGTCCCATAGTGCACACAAGGGAACCTCCCCATCACACCCCCCTCAGATTTAGTTATAAGTAGGCACAGTGGATAGGCCTTGAAAAACTGAACATAGATCAATCGTGAAAACAGGAAGAAGTTGTGTGGAACTATGAAAAAAATAAGCAAAATATACAAACTGAGTAGCCCATGGGCAAGATATGCAACATCAAGGACGGTGCAACCTTAGGACTGCCGTGGTCCCGTGGTTAGCGTGAGTAGCTGCGCAACGAAAGGTCCTGGTTCAGTTCCTCCCTTCAGTGAAAAGTTTAATTTTTTTATTTTCAGACAATTATTATCTCCTTGACAGCTATACAGGACAGAAGGATCAGACATTGTACAACTTTAGTGTGGGAGAAGACGTGATTACCATTCCTCCAGGGTGTACACCTCTTGTGCAACCGTTAGATGTGTTTCGCTTTCGGCAAGTGAAATACTTTATAAAAAGATTCTATGATTTTGCGAAGCTGCACAGGTACACAGAGCAGTATTGTTTACGTGGTCGTGTGTCAATTATCAAAGTTCAGGCACTCCCACATAATCAACTTCGCTCTCCAAAATTCCAGGACATGTTCAGATTTGCTTGGACATATGCAGGATTTGACGGTCTACACACGGAAAAATTTGAAAACGTTAAAAACATATGTTTTGACAGAGCACAGGGAAAACTGTGCGACTGTGAACTGTTGCATTCATTTGTTGCAGTTTGTGTGACAAACTCTTACGTTTTCATCACTTTTTTGAGAGTGATTATTTCATTCACAAGAAAACCTAAGTCGGGCAAGTTAGAAGAATCTTTTTACCCATTCGCCAAGTGTACAAGTTAGGTGGGTCGACAACTTATTCCTGTCATGTGACGCACATGCCGTCACCAGTGTCGATAGACGTGTTTTCCTGTGGAGGAATCGGTTGATCTATGACCTTGCGATCAAATGTTTTCGGTTCCCATTGGAGAGGCACGTCCTTTCGACTACTAATCGCACGGTTTTGCGGTGCGGTCGCAACACACAGACACTAAACTTTTTACAGTGAACAGAGACGTCAATGAACGAACGGACAGATCATAACTTTGCGAAAATAAAGAAAGTAAATTTTTTACTCGAGTGAAGACTTGAACCTAGGACCTCTCGTTCCGCAGCTGCTGACGCTAACCACGGGACCATGGCGCTCCTGAGATCATGTTGTCCTTGATGTTGTCTATGTTGTACATGGACTACTCAGTTTGTATATTTTGCTAATTTTTTTCATAGTTCCACATAACTTCTTCCTTTTTTCTCGATTGATCTGTGTTCAGTTTTTCAAGGCCTATCCACTGTGCCAACTTATAACTAAATATGAGGGGGGTGCGATGGGGAGGTTCCCTTGTCAGAGCCATTCAGTTCCGTTTCAGCCGCGCTCGCGAGTGGCCGCTGTTAACTGTTGCGCTGCGCTTCAGTGTTTACATCGCTGTACTTGTGCTTCGCCGAGTGCCGTCTGTCCGTTAATCTCCGTGTTCGTTCCTGTTCCTTGTGATCTGATCGCTCTTTCTGGTCTTGCTGCTGCTACTTGGAATTTCGGTTGTTTAACCGAAATTGCTTCGCTGGATTAACCATGGCTACAAACCTCAGGAAGAATACTCTGGTATTTGCTTTTGACAAAGAATCCCGTCCTGTTCAGCCGACATCCCTGGAAATTGATGACTGGATTACACAGGTAATTGGTCTAAATTCTGAAACCGTTCATACCTGGCAACTGGATCAGGAAAAATACTGTGTTTTTGTCAAGTTAATCGAATTTAATCAACCAACCGACTCAGTACAGTGTTACGATCTGAGGTGAACTTGTTTAGTGCCCTGATCTTTGCTCGTCTCGAACATCTATTCTGCTTTTATCAAATTCCTAGGAACTGCTTTCGTGACATTAACTCACTCCGTTGACTTCCTCTCTTCGGCAATGAAAGACAAAACCCTTCTTCCACTCCGCACTACATTCACCTACCATGTACTGTATCTCTCAACCATTTCATCGTGAAACTATATTTTTAAGCGCAACGGCACTGCTACCTTCGTCCCCGGTAGAATTTAAAAGCTATATAGACATATGTTAGTAACATAATTCTCACTGGATATTTACAAGAGAGAACTTTTGTTACCTTGCTTACTGGACCCCTCTCGTTTATGCTTGATAGTGATTCATATTCGTACACTTTGCTGGCAACGTTCTTATGAAAAAATTATGGATGACGTCCTTAGAGATTAACTTAACTCGTGAAATGTAAGGACTCGAGTTCGAGTCACAATGTAACACACATTATTTAGCTGTCAGAAAGTTTCATTTCAGTTGAAACTCACTGTTTGGTGCAGTTGTCATTCTGGAAGTGAAGACTATCCAGAAAAGATATTATTTAAGGTTAGATGAATAATTAGCTTTTTATAGTTCTTGATGTGCAACAGATTTAACAATCACGAAAATTTTCAGTCTTCTTTATCAAGAGCGGACTAAAAGCAAGTACGAAGATAGTCCTCGATTCTATGAGACTTGGTTCGGCTGCTAAGACATTCTCGTTCATCCTTAAATTTACACCGATCACAGTCGTATGGCTAGGTTTCTGGACTGGTATTCTCGAGAAGCAAAGTCCTAATTCCCAACATTGGTTTTCCACGGTTTCAGCAGGTTACAGGACGATTCAAAAAGATCATTCGCCTTGTCTTAATCTTCCCTAGTTGATCTAGCATGTCGTATCTATGATTCAGTGCCGACAGTGTGCTTATCATGCTTCATCTTCTTAATGAAACGTGCACAGAAAAAAAGTAAAGGAAGGCAGAACTTTCTCAAGCCCACCGCTGTTAGTCTTGTCGATATGTAAGGTAATTTCGCGAACTACGAGACATTTCCACAATAAAGACTACCGTAAATAGCAGATTTTCAAAAATGCTTATTCTCGAACATATTCACCAAATAGTTTTATTCTGTAACAAGATTAGACCGATTAACGATTATCTTCAGATCATAAACTACTGAATCATAATATTCAGCATTGTACCCTGTTGAGCTGGTGCATTATCAACTGGTAAGTTTTCTCAAGTTCTTGAACTACTTACTATTTTTTTTTCTTTTACGCTTACTATGCTACTTTAATTTATTTGAGATTAATAATTTATTAGTAAGTTGAGATACATCATGGACACCATAAAGACATCAAGAACGTAAAACAACATGCACATCACAGATACTCCTGAGACAGTTTAAATAAAGTCAACGATGAATAACATTACTATCAAGATACGTTACGCTAATACTGCGTGTCTTTAAAACCCATGTTTGTGATTTAAATCGTAAATGAAGTCATAAGAGACAGCCATGGAGAAAAATTCGGATTTGTTACTCTAAATAAGTATTGTTTAAACCGGATTCCGGTATATTACAAATGAAATCTCGGATGACAGTAGCTTCTAATGACCAACGTTCAAGCGATCACTCTCTAAAGAGGGAACGTATAGCAGAGGTTGTCTCAAATAAAAGTCCACAATGTTCTCGCAAGGGAACAGGGCCCATTTCTACAGAATACAAAAGGAAAGGTAATTTTACACGTTTAACTCTGGATGTGGGAATGCACAGGGCGAAACTACTCGCCTACTACTTAACTTATTCCAAATACTTCTGAAACCGTTAGATTATTGGGCTAGTGGCTACAAATGAAATACTTTGGAAATACATACTGAAACAAGGTTAGTGACAAGGTCAGAGAGCCTCACGTAATAAACGTATCTGTGTACAATCCATCTTAAATTCACCACTTCTGGTCTAATGCGGTAAAGAGGAGAGTTCGTAGAGCGCAAGAAATATAGCTGGCGTAGCAGAGTATATTTCGTTAGCGATGAAGTACTCGGAAATGTTGAGCTCAATGCGTTCTTCTGCAAGACAGCGTCTAAATTAGACACTCTGCTGGGTTTTGTGTTCCCGCACCGTAGCTCACGATGGAAGGGACAAGGCTCCAATCCGCGCAACGAGCAACTGGAGCTGCAGCGAAAGCTCACTGGAAACGCTTTAAGCCCTCTGACTACTTCACTAAGGACGCCGAATGAACATTAAAGGGCTACATCAGCTCCGTAATGAAGAGTGACACTGAAACAGTCTAAGCATATTAAGTGTTAGTGCTCCATATATTTTGTTCAGTTGTAGGAACATTGGACTGTTGGAGGAAAAAGTACATTACTGATCACAAAAAGGCCAGAAGGAAGAAGAACCACGACATAAGCACATCCATCCAACTTGTTGACGAAGAATGGAAAAGAAAATTGAGGATCTATTAGATGATGGTGTTTGACTTTCGGAAAGGTAAAGACACCAAAGAGGCAGCTCTAACGTTGCTACTGATCATGGCAGCAAGGCTTAAGAAAAATCTAAACAAGTACTTAGGATTTATCGGCCTAGAAAAAACGTTCGACAGTTTAAAATGTTGCAAGATTTTCGAAATTCTCAAGAAAACTGGCATAAACTAGAACGAAAGACAGATAATATACAATATAAACGAGAATAAGGATAGAAAAATAAGAATAGAAGAGGAAGAAAGGAGTGATCACATAACAAAGGGTATAAGACAGGGATGCAGTCTTTCAGTCCTATTGTTCATTGTATAGGGTGATTATAATTAAACTTTCAAACCGCTGTTAAAATAACACCACTGGTCAGAATGATGTCAAATTGCAACGCAATATTATCGGAGAAGGGAAAACATATGACAGAAGAAAAGTAAATAATTACAAAATGTAGCAAAAAAATGGCTCTGAGCACTATGGGACTCAACTGCTGAGGTCATTAGTCCCCTAGAACTTAGAACTAGTTAAACCTAACTAACCTAAGGACATCACAAACATCCATGCCCGAGGCAGGATTCGAACCTGCGACCGTAGCGGTCTTGCGGTTCCAGACTGCAGCGCCTTTAACCGCACGGCCACTTCGGCCGGCTAAATGTAGCAACAGATGGCGCTGTTAAGCTTCATAATTTAATAGTGGTCGACTACAAATGACAAATGAGTCATACAACAATGCCTAAGGTGAACGTTTGACGTTAAACAAACTGTACTATTCAGTGTGCATGGGTGTACAGGTGTGATACTCTTAGTTACATACGCCCATCCACCACGGGAAGGTCATATCACATCGGATGGGAGAAATCGGTTTCTAGTTGCACTGAGGCCAAAAACCGCATAAAAAGTATGAATCACATAGGTTTTTAGTTGTCCAGAGGCCAAAAACAGCTTAAAAAGCATCAATCAAAATCAAATCGGATTATTAATTTCCGTGCGACTGGCGCAAAACATGTTCAATATGCTGTCCGTAGTTTTCTGCAATAAGTTGAAATAGAGAAACAGCATAACTGATCGAATGTTTCCGGGGTCACGTTCAGAATGTGTTGCGCAATGCGTGCCTTCAATGCAGCTAAGTTTGCAATCGGAACGCTGAACACAACATCTATCAGATAGGCCCCACAGCCAGAAGTGACACGGATTAAGATCAGGTGATTGGGACGGCCTGGCTGTAGGGTAATGGCTGCTGATAATTATAGTATTTCCGAAATGGCGCTTCACCAGCTGCTGAACTGGATTTTCAATGTGCAAAGGTGCGCCATGTTCCATATAAATGGTCCCATCCACACAGCCACGCTGTTGGAGAGTTGGAATGATGTGGTCGCGCAAAAGACACTCATAGCGCTTATCAGAGACGGTACAGGTAACAGGACCGGAAGCACCTGTCTCTTCGAGAAAATATAGCCCTACGATAAATGATGCCGTAAACCTGCATCACACAGTGACCTTTTCAGGATGAAGTGGTACGGTTGATTTGCATGTGGATTTTCCGCTGCCCATATTCGACAATTGTGTGTATTGACATATCCTGTCAGATGGAAGCGGGCTTTGTCTCTCCACAAAATCTTCCATGGCCAATCATTGTTCACTTCCATGCGAACAAGAAATCCTAAAACAAAGGACTCTCTTGCTGGCAGGTCAACATGAAGCAACTCGTGCACATGGGTAATTTTGATATGTAGCAAAGAAGGATGTTTCGTAGGATTTTACGCACCGTGCTCCGGGCAATTCTCCGTGCACCACACGTTTGCACACCACCACTCGTCTTCTCCCGCACTGCTGCGGCCACTGCTTCCACTGACGTCGAATCGGTTCGTTTGCTCCCTCTACCAGGTTGCACACCAAAGGAACCCGTCTTTTAGAATTTCCGAATAATTTTCTGCAGACCCACGGCAGTCATCGGACCATCGACTTTTTTCAAACCGTTCAGTGTCCATAACTTCTAAAGAGCGACGTTTGCACAGTCATCATTCCTGTAATACAGCTTTACAAGCAGAGTGCGATCCTGCATTGAGACAGTCATGGCGAACGTCACAATCGCAAAGGAGGAAAAGCCGTACACCCGGCGTGTTTATACCAACTTCAACGGGTCGTGCGCATGACAGGTGTTTTCATTTATGTATTATGATATATACAGCGGCATCTGTTGATCAATTGCACACTATTTCTTTTCTTTTGCCATACGTTTCCCACTTCTCCGATAATATTCCGTTGCAGTTTGACGTCATTCTGGCCAGTTGTGTTATTTCTACAGCGTTTTGAAAGTTTAATTATAATCTCCCTGTATATTCCTAATGACGTAAATAAAAGAAAGATTCAGAAGAGGAATTAAAATTCAGGGCGAATAGGACTAGAAACCTGAAAGCTGGTTCAGAACGAAACATGAAAGAAATATTGTGCACCATTAATTGTGTGTATTTCGGGTTTTAACAGTAAGGGATAACTTCCATTATACTTGAGGGAAGTCGGAGATTGGAATATAACGAACAAATAACTGACGATGTAGGGTGCAAGTGGTACACTGAGATGAAGAGGTGGCACAAGACAGGAATTAGTGGCGAGCTGCATCAGGCTGATGAAAGAAAATCATAAAATATTCAGCATATTTGATGAACAGATAATTTATTAATTATTGCAAATAAACCTTGCACTGATGAAATAAATCAGAAAGTTCTTTTAATGTAATATACTTTTTAGGAAGAGCTTCACTTGTTGAAACTGTCCGTACTCGGCGGAAAACACTGGAAATTGTACCTCCAATGACTTCACAGTGACTTCATATCAAACGATACATCTTTCTATAGTACATCAGAACCATTCTAATGTCATTATGGCTGTAGCCTTTAAGCAGACTTTTCCTCTTAATGTTCTAATAGAATCTCACATTAAAATTCTTCAAAACATTATTGTATTCCTGAGATTAATTTTTTACAGCTTTTTTTTGTCGATGGGAAAGCGGTTTGGGTACTTGTGCTGCAAGAAATATTTACACCAATATATTCTGGGAACGAGATGCTGATCATCAGATTGTGTTCAAGTATCCTGAGGTAAATACAATGTCTCGTAGAAAGAGGATATGTAACGCCATCGAAAGAGTAACGTCCATTGGACCCCCTTCTCAGTCATACTCATCAACAATACATGCACAACACTCCACGAACTCATAATAGGCACCTGCTATATTATAACCAGTTAGAATTTACTTGATACCTAAGGCGCCCATTGGCCTCATCTAGAACTTCATGCCGTAGGCAGAGAGGCAAGTAATTCCTGTAGGTACTAGATCCCACGATATGAAATATTTGCAGGGACGCAATACAGCCGATAAAACAGAGACAGTTGTGTAACGAAACAGTCATCTTAACACTCATTACGACTCAGAATAGCCAAGAAGAGAGGGCATTTGATCTTTGAAAACCGAAATTAGTCTGCAAAGTTGAAGATCAAGGTTGGAAAGTCAGGCTGATGAGGCATTGTGAGAAGCACTCGACTTGCTCCATCATCTGAGAAGTGCTCACCTCCGTCACCCGTCCCTGCTTCACGCGAACGTCTTGTAGCTCCAGGTTAACAGAGGTGTGCTGTTTTAAGTCAGTAAATTCTGGAAAGGCACGTAGCACCCAACTTTTTTTTTCATAGCTCAAATACGTTATTGTTTTTGTCACAAGTAGCCAGAGAGCCTGATAATTTGGTTGCTAAAATTTTAGTTATAGTTCAAGGAAACTAATCTTGTGTTGGCATCTGTAAATTCTTGCATAACTCTGAATCAGTAATCGGCACATCAACACACACACACACACACACACACACACACACACACACACACACACACACACACACAGTCGTACAAGGGTTGGACAAAAATGTGGAAACACCGCAAGAAAGGCATGCTTGAACATAAAAGCAGATACTAGCAAAGCCTGCAGGCTGCGCTGTTGTACTATGACTACATCTATACCTACATTTATACTCCGCAAGCCACCCAATGGTGTGTGGCGGAGGGAACTTTACGTGCCACTGTCATTACCTCCCTTTTCTGTTCCAGTCGCGTATGTTTCGCGGGAAGAACGACTGCCGGAAAGCCTCCGTGCGCGCTCGAACCTCTCTAATTTTACATTCGTGATCTCCTCTGGAGGTATAAGTAGGGGGAAGCAATATATTCGATACCTCATCCAGAAACGCACCCTCTCGAAACCTGGACAGCAAGCTACACCGCGATGCAGAGCGACTGTATTGCAGAGTCTGACACTTGAGTTTGCTAAACATCTCCGTAACGCTATCACGCCTACCAAATAACCCTGTGACGAAACGCGCCGCTCTTCTTTGGATCTTCTCTATCTCCTCCGTCAACCCGATCTGGTGCGGATCCCACACTGATGAGCAATACTCAAGTATAGGTCGAATGAGTGTTTTGTAACCCAACTCCTTTGTTGACGGCACCTGCGCAATGTCCTCAATACGTTGCAACTGTAACCTTGGTCAGAACAGTGTTCTGTGTACTTATGCGTGCATTACGTTGGAGCTTAAGTGATCCTAGTTTAAAACTGTGAGTGCATGAAAGTTGCGCCTAGTAATTATGTATACTGCAGACTTGGTACTTCAAATGCGTTTTTCTTGAATAATCGAAAACCGTGGCCTCAGCGAAAACGTATTCTAGTACAAAATTTAAATACATTAAATTTCCTAAAAAAGAATCCTTTTCGTATTTTGTGTAGGACTAATAGTTTGCATGTAGGGAGCGAGAGAACATAAAAATCTCGTTGTTGGTTGCATAAAACCCATAGGTAGGCGCAGCTGAATCGCCTTGTATAAATCATCATGATATTTTAGAGTTTTGATGTTAGAATTTAAGATGTCATGTAAGTTTATTTTGAATATGTTAAACATGAACATCGGTAAGTTTGAGTACTGTTGAAGACCTCTGCAAGTTCTATGGTCTATTTGTTTAGTGAAGTATTACAAAATTATTGTTTCAGGCAATGTCGTAATTGATGTAGTAATTACGCATTTCTTTTGTTTAAACAGACGGCGGTCACAGGTCTTATACAACTGCGTGAACGAGCTTAATCTATTCGTCTGCTTAAATAAAACAAAAAATAAATCGCTTCTGCAATTTTGTGTTGCTTCCTATCAGAGTACTTGTAGCGGCCTGTTCGCAAAATGGGCTAGAATTTGGTGTATGCACAGTTTCTTGATTGAAAGACTACTGTTACAAGATCTAGTTGTACTGGAAGTTGACAGAAGTAGGGACGCTACACAGCACTGGACAAGACAAGTGGCGACAAGTCCCGAAAAACCAGAAGCAGGCTGTCTAGCGTACCAGATCGTAGCTCGTTGATCTCTCACATAATTCTGACAAGTTGCTGCTCACATCCCTTAATTATTAGCCGGAGTGCTATGCGTTAAACTACACTAGCAGGACTGCATGACTCTGCAAGTAAAACTGAACTTGTTAAGTGTTGATATTATTTTATGTGTACGCCAGCCTCTTTGTTGGCTGAGAGGGAGAGACGAGAAAAAATTGTGAGCGCTGGCGTCTGTGAACGGGAAGAGCAAACCCTGCATGAAGTAGCTCGCACATCAACGTCAGAGACAGCTGCGGCCTTGATATACAGCGCCAACAGCTCGTGGCTTCCCTTAGCTGTGTTCCACAGCGGAATCTACTGCCTGCCCACCTTCTACCGGATAAAAACACCAAGACTTAACTTGTCCACGTGCAGACATGTACTTCGTCGAGGGGTTCTCGCTACATGTGCGAACGGATCCCAACATACGAAAATATTGTAGGTAGATTCCCACCTGCCTGGATGCATGAATTCTTAATATAACAGCTTGCAGTTGAATAAGAACTTTGAAGTTACTGTGATACCATTTACAGACCGCTGTATCGCACGGAAAGTAAATATTAGTTTCTCCATGGTGCCTTCTTAACTGCAAATGACAGTATTAATAAAAGTTACAACATTTATTCGGGCATAATATATACAGTTCGAGTCGTATGAGAAGAGTCTGGAAAAAATACGCAAGTTCACAAAAAAATTACTTATATGCCAAGTCCAAGGTGGATACGCTATGTAGTACTGGTTTAAAGTCCAATACCGGCTCGCCGGCTTGCTGGGCGTAATCCAGTCTGTAAATATTCACAAACCAGAATAGAAATCTGGAAGATCACCATACAAATGATTGAAAAAGAGCGCAGGTACTCCCAGTCTTCAAGAAACTATAGACCTATATCTCTGACGTCGATCTGTTGTAGAATTTTAGAACATGTTTTTTGCTCGCGTATCATGTCGTTTCTGGAAACCCATAATCTACTCTGTAGGAATCAACATGGATTCCGGAAACAGCGATCGTGTGAGATCCAACTCGGTTTATTTGTTCATGAGACCCAGAAAATAGAGAAACAGGCTCCCAGGTTGATGCCATTTTCCTTGACTTCCGGAAGGCGTTCGATAAGTTCCGCACTGTCGCCTGATAAACAAAGAGGCTACGGAATATCAGACCAGCTGTGTGACTGAAGAGTTTTTAGCAAACAAAACAGCATGTTGTTGTCAATGGGGAGACGTCTACAGACGTTAAAATAACCTCTGGCGTGCCACAGGGGAGTGTTATGGGACCATTGCTTTACACAATATATATAAATGACCAAATAGATAGTATCGGAAGTTCCATGCGGCTTTTCGCGGATGATGCTGTAGTATACAGAGAAGTTGCGGCATTAGAAAATTGCAGCGAAATGCAGGAAGATCTGCAGCGGATAGGCACTTGGTGCAGGGAGTGGCAGCTGAACCTTAACATAGACAAATGCAATGTATTGCGAGTACGTAGAAAGAAGGATCCTTTATTTTATGATTATATGATAGCGGAACAAACAATGGCAGCAGTTACTTCTGTAAAATATCTGGGAGTATGTGTGCGGAACGATTTGAAGTGGAATGGTCATATAAAATTAATTGTTGGTAAGGCGTGTGCCAGGTTGAGACTCATTGGCAGAGTCCTTAGAAAATGTAGTCCATCAACAAAGGAGGTGGCTTCCAAAACACTCGTTCGACCTATACTTGAGTATTGCTCATCAGTGTGGGATCCGTTCCGGGTTGGGCTGACGGAGGAGATAGAGAAGATCCAAAGAAGAGCGGCGCGTTTCGTCACAGGGTTATTTGGTAAGCGTGATAGCTTTACGGAGATGTTTAGCAAACTCAAGTGGCAGACTCTGCAAGAGAGGCGCTCTGCATCGAGGTGAAGCTTTCTGTCCAGGTTTCGAGAGGGTGCGTTTGTGGATGAGGTATCGAATATATTGCTTCCCCCTACTTATACCTACCGATGAGGTCACGAATGTAAAATTAGAGAGATTCGAGTGCACACTGAGGCTTTCCGGCAGTCGTTCTTCCCGCGAGCCATACGCGACTGGAACAGGAAAGGGAGGTAATGACAGTGGCGCGTAAAGTGCCCTCCGCCACACACCGTTGGGTGGCTTGCGGAGTATAAATGTAGATGTAGATGTAAATGAAGGTTACTAGATGATCACTGTTAGCCAACCTATGGGTAAAAACATTCAACAGCCAAATCACATAAATATTTATTTATTTAAAACAAGCGGTTTCCACAGACCTTGCTGTCATTTTCTGTCTTAAAACGGCTGTCATCGTCTGTCTTAAAAAATCTTTTTGTTTTCCCCTTATCAATGTCTGTTCAAAACTGTATTACGAATGCGACTGCAGTAAAAGCGATATTGTGAGCGGTTATACATTGTTGTTCTCGTTTTCCAACTATGGATAATGTCGATGAGTGCCCGGGCGGTTCCTTTAATAAACCACGGTGCATTCCTCCGTCACCGTTCCTCAATCCCTCGTCGCCCACCAACTCAATACTGACGGAACCATAACACGGGGGCTCTTACTTTACGTAACTCTCCAGAGACGACCTGGCGGCGTCACAGAGCGACAGACACTGCTGCAACTTACTGTCTCCCCGGTATCTAACATTCAAATGCTCACCGTTTTATGAGGTCTACCTTGACAATAATTTTAATCGTTTTTTAATATTATTCAGAACTGTAAGGCCATATGTTACCGACTCCCAAATCAGATAATACAATTGCTGAAAGGTTCAAAGAAAACTTGAGTTTGATACAATTATAGTTGGTGACGACTTTAATTTACCCTCGAAATGTTGGTGAAAATACATGTTTAATTCCGAAGGTACGCATAAAACATCACCCGAAATTGTGATAAACGTATCCACTGAAAATTATTTCAAGCAGTTAGTTCATGCGCCCACGCGAATAGTAAACGGTTGTGAAAACACACTTGACCTCTTAGCAACAAATAATCCTGAGTTAATAAAGAGCGTCAAATCGGATACAGGGATTACTGAACACAGAGCTGTCGTAGCGAGATTGAATATTGTACCCCCATATCCTCCAAAAATAAAAGATAAATATAGCTGCCGGCCGGAGTGGCCGTGCAGTTCTAGGCGCTACAGTCTAGAGCCGAGCGACCGCTACGGTCGCAGGTTCGAATCCTGCCTCTGACATGGATGTGTGTGATGTCCTTCAGTTAGTTAGGTTTAATTAGGTCTAAGTTCTAGGCGACTGATGACCTCAGAAGTTAAGTCGCATAGTGCTCAGATCCATCTGAACCATTTGATAAATATAGCTATTCATAAAAGCAGATAAAAATTTTCTTGACGCCTTCCTGTGAGACAATTTCCGCTCCTTCCAAATTAACAATGTAGGTGTGGACCATATGTGGCTTTAATTCAAAGAAATAGTATAATAGTATTAGCAGCAATTGAGAGATTCCCACCACATATATTAACAACGAGGGAGATGATCCTCCTTGATACACAAAACGGGTCAGAACACTTGCAAAAACAAAGAAATAAACATGCCAAATTTAAACAGCCGAGTTTAAAAAGACCCAAAATCTTCAATATTGGCCATCTTTTACAGAAGCTCGAAATTTAGAGCCGATTTCAATGCGAGATATTTATAATAGTATCCACAACGAAACTTTGTCTCGAAACCTGGCAGAAGATCCAAAGAGATTCTGGCCGTATGTGAAGTATGCTAGCGGAAAGACACAATCAGTTCCTTCTCTGAGCGATAACAGTGGAGATTCTGTCGAAGACAGTGCTACCAAAGCAGAGATACTAAACATAGCCTTTCGAAATGCCTTCACAAAAGAAGACGAAGTAAATATTCCAGAATTCGAACCAAGAACAGCTTCCAACATGGGTAACGTAGAAGTAGATATCCTCACAGTAGTGAAGCAACTTAAATCACTTAATAAAAGCAAGTCTTTTGGTCCAGACTGTATACCAATGAGGTTCCTTCAAGAGTATGCTAATACAGTAGGTCCATACTTAACAATCATATACGACCGATCGGTACCTATGGACTGGAAAGTTGCACAGGTCGCGCCAATGTTCAAGAAAGGTAGTAGGAGTAGACTAACACACTAAATTACACGCCCATATCATTAACGTCAATATGCAGCAGGATTTCGGAACATATATTGTGTTCGAACATTATGAACTACCTCGAAATAAAAACGGTCTATTGACACACAGTCAACACGAATTTAGAAAACATCTGTCTTGTGAAAAACAACTAGCTCTTTACTCGCACGAAGTGTTAAGTGCGACTGACAAGGCATTTCAAATTGATTCCATACTTCTGGATTTCCGGATGGCTTTTGACACTGTGCCATACAAGCGGCTTGTAGTGAAATTGCGTGCTTACGGAATACCGTCTCAGTTATGTGACTGGATTCGTAATTTCCTGTCAGAGAGGTCACAGTTCGTAGTAAATGACGGAAAGTCATCAAGTAAAACAGAAGTAATATCTGGCGTTGCCCAAGGTTGTGTTATAGGCCCTCTGCTATTCCTCGGCTATATAAACGATTTGGGAGACAATTTGAGCAGACATCTTAGGCTGTTTGCAGATGACGCTGTCGTTTATCGCCTAGTAAAGCCATCAGAAGATCAAAACAAATTGCAAAACGATTTAGAAAAGATATCTGTATGGTGCGAAAATTGGTAATTGACCCTAAATAACGAAAAGTGTGAGATCATCCACATGAGTGCTAAAAGGAATCCGTTAAACTTCGGTTACACGGTAAATCAGTCAAATCTAAGGGCCGTAAATTCAACCAAATACCTAGGAATTACAATTAGGAACAACTAAAATTGGAAGGAACACATAGAAAATGTTGTGGGGAAGGCTAACCAAAGGTTGTGTTTTATTCAAAAAAGGTTCAAATGGCTCTGAGCACTATGTGACTTAACATCGAAGGTCATCAGTCCCCTCGAACTTAGAACTACTTAAACCTAACTAACCTAAGGACAGCACACACATCCATGCCCGAGGCAGGATTCGAACGTGCGACCGTAGCAGTCGCGCGGTTCCGGACTGCGCGCCTAGAACCGCGAGACCACCGCGGCCGGCAAAATGTAACAGATCTACTAAGGAGACTGCCTATACTAAGCTTGTCCGTTCTCTTTTAGAATACTGCTGCGCGGTGTGGATTCCTTACCAGATAGGACTGACGGAGTACGTCGAAAAAGTTCAAAGAAGGGCAGCACGTTTTGTATTATCGCGAAATAGGGGAGTTAGTGTCACAGAAATGATACAGAATTTGGGCTAGACATCATTAAAAGAAAGGCGTTTTTCGTTGCGATGCAGTCTTCTCACGAAATTCTAGTCACCAACTTTTTGCGCCAACTTACATAGAGAGGAACGATCACCACGACAAAATAAGGGTAATCAGAGCTCGAACGGAAAGATATAGGTATTCGTTTTTTTCGCGAGCTATATGAGATTGGAATAATAGAGAATTGTGAAGGTGGTTCGATGAACCCTCTGCCAGGCACTTAAATGTGATTTGGAGAGTGTCCATGCAGATGTAGATGTAAAGCTATATATTGTTATGGCTTTTAAGCTTGTTTTGAAATCCTATCGCACGCGGCCCACAGGATGTGCTTTTATTTGAATTGTGTATTTGTCTATCGTAGGGAATCTAATTCAGCTTTATAATGTTACGGTTGTACTTTCTCAGTAGTGGAATCGTATTTGGAATGTATTTCGATACGTCAGTACCTTTAGTTCCAAAGGAGTCAACGAGTAGTTGGTATCTCATGGGAGTTCATTTTTCCTTCTATTACATGTTCTAGGAAGGGTTTTCCACAAAGTTCTGATACACAGAATAAATACTTGACGTTTGATGTCGGATTTTATGGCACGTTGATCTGACATGCAACTGGCGCTCTTAATCAGATCTATTGACTCGATTTTCTTTTTTATTTTCTTTTTTCTTTTTTTTTTGGGGGGGGGGGGGCTTGGAGGGAGCTTCACTTTGACCGTATCATTCTAGTTAATCCACATCGAACCGCGATGCAAAGGGCTTTGCTTTGAACACTTGATACGAATAAGGTCAGATTGTCAACTGTTTCAAAAATTTGAAAAGATCGCTGTTGCCTACAGCGCATTCACAAACCAGCTAAAACGTCCCACAGTTATCGAGCAATTACCCCTGAATTTCACTCACGTGAATACCGTTCACCAAGGATCCAGCAGGTCCACTTTCGCCCATCACAAGGAAGAGAGGAATGAAGATTAGCGTCTCGTTTACAATTACAGGGGAGAATCGTAATAACGTATATCCTTGCAGCTCTTTCTTGGGTAGTAATATCACTAGTAACGCTGTGTACTTGCAAGCAAGTAATTCTTATGAAATATCTGACGAAATGTCCAGTCTTGCCCTTCTCTACAACAACGCGCTGCTTTAATTCACTGGTATCTCATCGTTAACTTATTTTTGTCGAAACAACGTTTGCAGTGTTTAAGTGTTGTGCCTGCGTTTATTTACATTTACCAACTGATTCGTAGTTAATGTCATTAATGCGACACAGCGCGTGGGCAATGTCCACACTTGCCCATCTCTACATCAACGCGCTGTTTTAATTCGCTTGTACCTCTTTGTTAACTTATTTTTGTCGACAGAACGTTTGCAGTGCGTTCCCCTTCCCGGACACTTATTGATCGATACCCACGTCAGCTTTCTCTAAGGATGTACACTTTCATTGCGTTGTTTTCCTCCGAAACAAGTAATACATTCTCCTTCTCAGCACGAATTTATAGACTTTTGAAAGGGTCAGCGGCTAAGAAGAATATTTCTTATCATTTCATATTAAAAAAAAAAAGCTTTATAACATGAACTGAAACTTAACCGTGAAATTTAGTTCATCATGAGAGACTTGTTGCTGCTTATTTAACTAAACACTTACTCCGATGGAGACAGCTGGAGTTGTCTATCTGATAATTGCATAGGGTATAGAGCTTCCGGCATGGAATCGAAACGTTTTCTTACAGATTTTACAGGGCTGCCACTTAAATGAAGCATATCACTATACTGTTCATTACCTTCAATGAAATTGAAGATAAGAGTTGATTAGTAAACGGGCCTCAGTTGAAGAAAATAATCATAACTGCGCAGACACAGAGAATTTCTTAACTAATTCTGGAAGAGAATCAGTTTGGGATCTAGACTGGCCTAGAAGAGGGTCGATAGGAATTGCATAAGTAGTGGGTGAGTTATTAACATTAAGCATACCTTTTACCATTCGTTTTTCTTGTTTTAAGATTTTCAAACCAAAAACATGAACAAGAATATTATTGGCAGCGAACATTACTGGAATAACGCACGGAATGAATGCGCCTGTGATGCGGTCATTTGAAAATCGGGAGTACATTGGGATACACGGACTACACACGCAAACATTCAAATTAGCTGTTTATCACAGAGAGACAAGGTACTCATAAATTTAAGAAAGAACCAAAATATGAAATGGGTTTGAGGGAAATTAAGCTGGTTGAGTATTCGGACACAAAATTACACCTAAATTCATAGTAAAAATGACGCGGATTACGATTACGGGCACCGTGGATAGGCACTACGCTCTGTGAACAGTTTTTCCTAAGGTGGGGGCCATAGTAAATAAGAAGTAACCGCGTGGCTACCCACTACAAAGAAACATCGACTAACTATAAAAATCGCGACAAAGAAAGATCAAGAAATCAAACAAAAGAGCTGGAGAATTTAATTAAAAACTGAAACTGTTTCATTAGTGAGTGTAGAATACTGCGAACACAAACTCACGAATAAACACGTGGTAACAACCGTGCAAGCCTCACACAAAACACAGTGGGATTTTAGTATGACCACTTGAATGTTAATTATACATACAGTGCTCATGACCAGTTACACGACTGATTCAAAACACCAAGCACACTCACATCTACACGTGGCCTCATGCCCCTCAATCGCAAAGCTATAGACCACAAAGAGTATTCCAATAAATTCCGAAACTCGAGAATTACTATCAATACCTACATATGCAAGAAACATGCGAGGTATCCCGAGCTAGTCTATAGTATCTGTAATTCATATCTCCTAAGATATGAATTACAGTCTCAGTTAAGTTGAACTTAGGTATTCACAAAATTACCAACACTAAGACCTAGAACCAGCTGTTACCTCTCCTATGATTCTGAGGGCTGTGAAACTGCTCACTCCCTCCTTTGTGTCCTATGCCAGACCGGAAGCCGGCGTAGACAATATGCACGTTCTACCTGTCTCAACTTTAACAAAGCGACGGACCACCTGTCACCGGTGTCTCTCTGACCCAGAACAGTTCTCCTTAGCTTTCCATAAAGGTCAGCTAAGTTGCCTCTTCAAGGTCAAAGACACATATAGCTACTCAAGTGGACAACAAGCTCGCTTCCGAGCAGACAAAAGGAGGAAGGTATGAAGGAAAACATAGGGCGACGACGCAGGTAATGATGATTGCTTTACCGTATCAGTTAAACTCTTGATAGGTATTTACTTAATATGGAAAACGGTTTATATATGAAATACGGGTAAGAGTGGCAATATAATGCTGCCAGATGTAGGACCCATCTTCCTCTGTCTGAAATTATGGGAGTACTGACAGCCGGCCGCTGTGGCCGAGCGGTTCTAGGCGCTTCAGTCTGGAACCGCGCGACAGCTCGGTCGCAGGTTCGAATCCTGCCTCGGGCATTTATGTGTGTGATGTCCTTAGGTTAGTTAGGTTTAAATAGTTCTAAGATCTAGGTGACTGATGACAGATGTTAAGTCCCATAGTGCTCAGAGCCATTTGAACTATCTGGAGTACTGACACATAAGCGATGCTACTAAGCAATGTAAAAGTGGTATCCTGAAAGTTAATGAAGCAACTTACGCGGAGACACTTCAGCACCAATACCTACGCAAGAGAAAGACTTCAGTTGCACCTCCTTCTGTATTATAGATTTCCACATTATGCTATAGGTATCGGTCTGACAACAAATCGACGCTTAGAATAATTGAAGCGGCATCTTCACAGCAAAGACACGAGTATTCGAACACCAATAGATTAAACAGTCTACATGTATGCTAAGTTTCGAAAGCGGGTAACTGGAAAACATTTACACAAGGAAGTCCCTCTTTTAACCTCTGCTGAAAAAGATGCCCAGATTCATTTACAAACGTATTTCACCATAATAATAGCATCTCATCCGTCATACCCTTCCGTTATGATTTTCCCGTCTTTGTTTTTAGTACCTCGTCTTTAATTTCACATTGTGTTGTATGAGAGTTTACTTTCCCATTACTTTCATTTGCACAGTTACAGTCACCATTTGACACATCTAATGTGACAGACTCAAACGGGCTTGGAGCATAGATCAGATGTAGAACGCACGCACTTAGAATTTTGAAGCGTACGTCACTCGCGGTGAGTGTAGTAGCAATGACTGCCCTGATATACGCTCCTCGCCTGAATGGGACGTCGAGTCGTCCACTTGTAGCCACCTATCGCTGCCGCTGCCAGCCGCCATTCATCTACCGCCTGTTGGACCGACGCCAGTAATGGAAATCTCGATGGTCTGCAGGTACTCCACTTTCTCACTATGCAAACGATTTTTTCGCAGTTGGCCGATGAAAACTTATGCCCCTGACTTTGTGAAATACTCTTCTGCTTTCGTTCTCTAATAACCTCAATGTCAACGGAATGTTAAACCCTAATCTTTCGTCCTTCGTTCCATGTTGGTGCTATTTTATTTATCGATACTGGAATTTTAGTCTAACTCATATACTACAACACGTTACTGTAAAAAGCTTGGCACTTGTCATGTCCTTTTTCCCTCCGTCTTATTTTAATCGTTGTTGATGATGTCGCTGCCAACCGACCACCTGGTGAAGTGATGCCGGGGCTGGACTTCACTTAAGTAGTTTTAATTCGACATGGTACTACGATACTATAGGTTTTAATTTTTAATGTTGACTGTGCCAGTGGTTCATGGTGTGGGTTCCTGTAGTCATGTCCTAGTTCATGAACCACGGGCAACGTATGAGTGGCCAACTAAGTGGTCCCGACAGTCGGGATACCAGTTACTTTGGAATAAGGCTGGGCATCTCGGACATATTCTGAGTCGTGGTCACCTTTGTGCTCATACGGCAAAGACTACCAAATCCACCGGTTAGTCCCTCAGCCGTTAGGGGTAAAACCCAATGGGACTCGGGGCAAGTAAGGCTAGCAATCTGCTTCTCTGGTACTTTAAATATGATGCTGGCAACAATCAGAGCAAAATGCCTAGGACCTTTGGAGGTGACGGAGTCCCACCTCTAACCGACAAACCAGGGACTCCTAAGATACGACTTGGCAAACAAATGGTAATGAGATGGGGAGCTATTAATATCAATGGGGGCTACTCTGGGAAGAAGGTAGAGCTGGCAGAGGCTGCAAGTAAGATGGGGCTGGACGTTTTAGCTGTTAGTGACATTCGGGTAAGGGGTGAGAAAGAAGAGGAGTCAAAGCAGGAATAGCACAATGGGGTGTAGGGCTTTACATCAGGAAAGAAATGGAACCCAGCGTAGTTGCAATAAGGTATGTAAACGAACGACTGATGTGGGTAGATTTGACAGTGTCTAGCAAGATAATTAGGATTGTGTCAGTATATTCGCATTGTGAAGGGACAGATCAAGATAAGATGGATAGTTTTTATGAGGCACTCAGTGATGTAGTTGTTAGAGTAAAGGACAAGGACAGTGTTCTGCTCATGGGTGATTTTAACGCCAGGACTGGAAATCGAACAGAAGGGTATGAAAAGGTCATGGGTAAATTTGGAGAGGATATGGAGGCCAACAGGAACGGGAAACAACTCTTGGATTTCTGTGCCAGTATGGGCTTAGTAATCGCAAACTCCTTTTTTAAACATAAGAACATTCACCGGTATACTTGGGAAGGCAGGGGAACCAGATCTGTCATTGACTATATAATAACAGATCAGGAATTCAGGAAGGCTGTGAGGGACACACGTGTATTCAGGGGATTCTTTGATGACACTGATCATTATTTAATCTGCAGTGAAATTGGGATTGTGAGGCCGAAAGTGCAGGAGGTCAGGGCCATACGTAGGAGGATATGAGTGGAGAAACTTCAGGATAAGGAAATCAGGCACAAGTGCATAACAGCGATCTCAGAAAGGTACCAGTTAGTTGAATGTAGTCAATTACAGTCATTGGAAAAGGAATGGACAAGGTACAGGGACACAGTACTAGAAGTGGCTAAAGAATGTCTTGGAACAGTAGTGTGTAAAAGTAGGATGAAGCAAACAGCTTGGTGGAATGATACAGTCAAGGCAGCCTGTAAAAGGAAAAAGAAGGCGTATCAAAAATGCCTACATACCAGAACCCAGGTAGACAGAGAAAGTTATGTTGAAGAAAGAAACAAAGCCAAACAGATAATTGCAGCATCCAAGAAGAAATCGTGGGAAGACTTTGGAAACAGGTTGGAGACTATGGGTCAAGCTGCTGGAAAACCATTCTGGAGTGTAATTAGCAGTCTTCGAAAGGGAGGTAAGAAGGAAATGACAAGTATTTTGGACAGGTCAGGAAAACTGCTGGTGAATCCTGTGGATGCCTTGGGCAGATGGAGGGAATATTTTGAAGAGTTGCTCAATGTAGGTGAAAATGCGATCAGTAATGTTTCAGATTTCGAGGTAGAATGGGATAGGAATGATGATGGAAATAGGATCACATTTGAGGAAGTGGAAAAAATGGTCAATAGATTGCAGTGCAATAAAGCGGCTGGGGTGGATGAAATTAAGACGGAACTCATCAAATACAGTGGAATGTCAGGTCTTAAATGGCTACACAGGATAATTGAAACGGCCTGGGAGTCGGGACAGGTTCCATCAGACTGGACAAAAGCAGTAATCACACCAATCTTTAAACATGGAAACAGAAAAGATTGTAACAACTACAGAGGTATCTCTTTAATCAGCGTTGTGGGTAAAATCTTCTCAGGTATTGTTGAAAGGAAAGTGCGAGTATTAGATGAGGACCAATTGGATGAAAATCAGTGTGGGTTTAGGCCTCTTAGAGGTTGTCAGGACCAGATCTTTAGCTTACGGCAAATAATGGAGAAGTGTTATGAGTGGAACAGGGAATTGTATCTATGCTTTATAGATCTAGAAAAGGCATATGACCGGGTTCCTAGGAGGAAGTTATTGTCTGTTCTACAAGATTATGGAATAGGAGGCAAACTTTTGCAAGCAATTAAAGGTCTTTACATGGATAGTCAGGCAGTAGTTAGAGTTGACGGCAAATTGAGTTCATGGTTCAGAGTAGTTTCAGGGGTAAGACAAGACTGTAACCTGTCTCCACTGTTGTTCATATTATTTATGGATCATATGTTGAAAACAATAGACTGGCTGGGTGAGATTAAGATAAGTTAACACAAGATAAACAGTCTTGCATATGCAGATGACTTAGTTGTGATGGCGGATTCGATTGAAAGTTTGCAAAGTAATATTTCAGAGCTAGATCATAAATGTAAGGACTATGGTATGAAGATTAGCATCTCCAAAACGAAAGTAATGTCAGTGGGAAAGAAATATAAACACATTGAGTGCCAAATAGAAGGAACAAAGTTAGAACAGGTGGACGGTTTCAAGTACTTAGGATGCATGTTCTCACAGGATGGCAACATAGTGAAAGAACTGGAAGCGAGGTGTAGCAAAGCTAATGCAGTGAGCGCTCAGCTACGATCTACGCTCTTCTGCAAGAAGGAAGTCAGTACCAAGACTAAGTTATCTGTGCACCGTTCAATCTTTCGACCAACTTTGTTGTACGGGAGCGAAAGCTGGGTGGATTCAGGTTACCTTATCAACAAGGTTGAGGTTACGGATGTGAAAGTAGCTAGGATGATTGCAGGTACTAGTAGATGGGAACAATGGCAGGAGGGTGTCCACAACGAGGAAATCAAAGAAAAACTGGGAATGAACTCTATAGATGTAGCAGTCAGGGCGAACAGGCTTAGATGGTGGAGTCATGTTACACGCATGGGAGAAGCAAGGTTACCCAAGAGACTCATGGATTCAGCAGTAGACGGTAGGAGGAGTCGGGGCAGACCGAGGAGAAGGTACCTGGATTCGGTTAAGAATGATTTTGAAGTAAAAGGTTTAACATCAGAAGAGGCACCAATGTTAGCACTGAATAGGGGATCATGGAGGAACTGTATAAGGGGGGCTATGCTCCAGGCTGAACGCTGAAAGGCATAATCAGTCTTAAATGATGATGATGATGATGATGATGATGACTGTGCCTTACTCTGGCATGATATAGTAATTCTATGCTCCTGAAGAGGGCTAGATTATGCTAGGCGAAACCTAGGTTAGGACCAGAAAATTTTCGCAACTGAGGCGGTTTTTTCAATATATTAGTCTATCACAGTTACTGACGGGGTTGGAGTATGCTAAAATTCTTAGCAAACATCTGTGTTGTACGAGTAATCAATATCAACAAAGTAGAGCCTGATCAAGTCTGTAACCTCTCATATCGTAAAGTTTGCTTATCATTTAGGTCCTAGGAGCAGATGCTTTTAAAATGAACATAGATCGGTAATCTCAGGGTGGCAGCATTTCTCTGTTTTGTGTTTCTGTAAAATCTACATTTATATCCATAGTCCGCAAGCCAACAGACGGTGTGTGGCGGAGCTCGTCGTAGGGAAGCTACCTCACCCATCGGTTTTACGGTTTTAAAGATGCATATACACTCCTGGAAATGGAAAAAAGAACACATTGACACCGGTGTGTCAGACCCACCATACTTGCTCCGGACACTGCGAGAGGGCTGCACAAGCAATGATCACACGCGCGGCACAGCGGACACACCAGGAACCACGGTGTTGGCCGTCGAATGGCGCTAGCTGCGCAGCATTTGTGCACCGCCGCCGTCAGTGTCAGCCAGTTTGCCGTGGCATACGGAGCTCCATCGCAGTCTTTAACACTGGTAGCATGCCGCGACAGCGTGGACGTGAACCGTATGTGCAGTTGACGGACTTTAAGCGAGGGCGTATAGTGGGCATGCGGGAGGCCGGGTGGACGTACCGCCGAATTGCTCAACACGTGGGGCGTGAGGTCTCCACAGTACATCGATGTTGTCGCCAGTGGTCGGCGGAAGGTGCACGTGCCCGTCGAACTGGGACCGGACCGCAGCGACGCACGGATGCACGCCAAGACCGTAGGATCCTACGCAGTGCCGTAGGGGACCGCACCGCCACTTCCCAGCAAATTAGGGACACTGTTGCTCCTGGGGTATCGGCGAGGACCATTCGCAACCGTCTCCATGAAGCTGGGCTACGGTCCCTCACACCGTTAGGCCGTCTTCCGCTCACGCCCCAACATCGTGCAGCCCGGCTCTAGTGGTGTCGCGACAGGCGTGAATGGAGGGGCGAATGGAGACGTGTCGTCTTCAGCGATGAGAGTCGCTTCTGCCTTGGGGCCAATGATGGTCGTATGCGTGTTTGGCGCCGTGCAGGTGAGCGCCACAATCAGGACTGCATACGACCGAGGCACACAGGGCCAACACCCGGCATCATGGTGTGGGGAGCGATCTCCTACACTGGCCGTACACCACTGGTGATCGTCGAGGGGACACTGAATAGTGCACGGTACATCCAAACCGTCATCGAACCCATCGTTCTACCATTCCTAGACCGGCAAGGGAACTTGCTGTTCCAACAGGACAATGCACGTCCGCATGTATCCCGTGCCACCCAACGTGCTCTAGAAGGTGTAAGTCAACTACCCTGGCCAGCAAGATCTCCGGATCTGTCCCCCATTGAGCATGTTTGGGACTGGATGAAGCGTCGTCTCACGCGGTCTGCACGTCCAGCACGAACGCTGGTCCAACTGAGGCGCCAGGTGGAAATGGCATGGCAAGCCGTTCCACAGGACTACATCCAGCATCTCTACAATCGTCTCCATGGGAGAATAGCAGCCTGCATTGCTGCGAAAGGTGGATATACACTGTACTAGTGCCGACATTGTGCATGCTCTGTTGCCTGTGTCTATGTGCCTGTGGTTCTGTCAGTGTGATCATGTGGTGTATCTGGCCCCAGGAATGTGTCAATAAAGTTTCCCCTTCCTGGGACAATGAATTCACGGTGTTCTTATTTCAATTTCCAGGAGTGTACCGAAACAAAACAAAAATATGTCGCTTTATCAAAAGTAGGAACATGTCACTTCTCTGAGTCTAAGGCTAAGGTTATTTATGGGAAAGAATATCAAACAGTCCCTCAGACTACAGGAAGAAAGAATTCACCAAAGCAAATCTGAAGAGAGTTGTTATGGGCGACTGTCCAACGTCCTCGCTCTGAAGGAGTTTTCTTCCTCAATGACGATAAAAGTGCAATACAAAACATTAATTCCTGCCACAAAAATATTTCTCGACTGTGTGAATTTAGATCCTGCCAGTATGGTGACTTAATAATTATATCAAACTCGAAAAGAGATGCAGGTTCCTTCTAATTATTATTAAAGATCGTTAAAGTTAATTTACACCTCTAAAGGAAAGTTACCAAACGCATACTTGCGAGGTAGCTGTCAACACGGAAATAGTTAGTCCTGGTCCTTCTGCATTTCTGGTGCGCAGACATTTATTGAACACAAGACCTGTGACTGAAGTAGTGCAAAATTTGCAAAAGTGAAGTACCAAGACTGCATGGCACCGAACCGACGCCATGCCACATGTCACCAGAGGAAAGTCTAACCCAGATCCATAAAACTCATCGATTAATCAGTTTGTAATCAGCGTCTAAGTATAGATAAGGTCATAATGGAGGACTAACCCGGAATTGAGTAGATAGTATCAAACGTCAGAACCACGAAAGAACTGAGTGGATCTGCTGCTGCCTGCTGTTACAGATGACGGGATGGATGGGCTCCCAACCATCAGTGAAGTTCAAGCTCGAATGTTATGCCTCCAGACTCTTTGTTGTTTATTTGTTGACTTTTTGTTTGGTTGTCCTTTAGCTACTGCTATATTTTTCGTGTTTCCTCGCTAGCTGACAACTCCTCAGTCGCATAGCAGGTGAGTCTGATGAAGTTTAGCCCCTTTACCATCGTCATTTGTGTGCTTGTGTGTGTTTGTGGACGGCGCTGTGTATAAAACAGCGGCGCCGCCTGTCAAAACTTCTCGTGGATGGAAGGCACCTGGATAAGTCTGAGTAGGTCGACTGATGGCAGATGAGGTAGGTCCACAGCAAGACGGAGGGCTTTACTTTGTAGTCGCTCCAGGAGTCTGCTGCATTGTCTCACACCAATGTGGAGTATTCTAAGACAGTGCAGTAGTGTGGGGTATAACGCTATCCCGATATATGACAGCAGATTTAAGTTTTTCGTGAGTTCCCTAAGTGGTTTAGCGCAAATGCCGCGATCGTTCCTTTTAAAGGGCACAGCGCCGGCCAGAGTGGCCGTGCGGTTCTAGGCGCTACAGTCCGGAACCGCGTGACCGCTACGGTCGCAGGTTCGAATCCTGCCTCGGGCATGGATGTGTGTGATATCCTTAGGTTAGTTAGGTTTAAGTAGTTCTAAGTTCTAGGGGACTGATGACCACAGCAGTTAAGTCCCATAGTGCTCAGGGCCATTTGAACCAGCCAAAGGGCACAGCCGACATCTTTCCTCATCTGATCTTGAGCTCCGTCTCTGATGACCTCGCTGTCGACTGGGCGTTAAGCACAGACCTTCCTTTTCTTTCGTACCACCTATTCACGTGACACATGGGCACATTCGACGCGCTAGGTGGGTGGGGCAGTACCTCACTACTTTCGTACATCCCACTATAAATCACGAAAACTGAACACGAAATAAAGTTACAACTTGAAATGAATGATAGTTATGTTTCTGTCTTTGTCAGAGCTTGTATTTGCGTCAGGCTGACCCACAAGAGCCGCAATCGGCCTAAAATTCTGTCCCCTCATTCATATAATGTATCCTTAAAACGTAAAGCAGAGGTTAGGTGAAAAAAAAAACCTGTATTCAAACTCTCCTCGCCATTCAAATGCCAGTGACTTACGGAATGTAAATGCAAGTAAAAACGTCAGAGATCTTGTGACATTCTCGCAGAAAACTGTTCGGAGGACTTCAGCTACTATGATGGAATCAGTAGAATGGAATGAGTCACAAATGTAACAAATTTAGGCCTTGTATATGATCACGAAAGCCGAATTTTGGCAGCGCAGTGTATTTTGTTAATGTTGTGTTTTATGATGAGGAATTGATAAAGAAATCAGCATTTATCAAGAGACGCCTAAAGATAATACACGGAACTTCATATGTAATAACTGACCAGTCACTTTTGCATCCATGGTTCCAATTTAAAAATATGATTCTAGCCATACTATTTGCCATCTGAATCCACATTGCTACCTAATATGAATAACTGATCTTAGAAAAATTTGACCGGTTTGAGCAACCATTCTTAAAAGTGATTAGTCGTGGGCAGTGTTTTGTCGAGGTCAAAAGTAATTTAAAATATTTTGCGAATTTCCATTCAATAACGTTGAATGGAATAATGTGCTGGTATAACTTACCTTTAAGAAATATTTAGTTGCTTGAAAAGGTTTTCGGCATTTTGACCATTGTTTCACAATATATTTCTTCCCTCATAATGTTTTTGTAAATAACCCACAACGTTTCAAAAGGAACGACCATGTGCCCTTTTATAGTACCAGAAGAAAAAATGACATTTATTATTTGACAGTAAAGTTGCCTTTAGCACAAAACTTGTACAATGTTGACCTCAAAATTTTTGATCACTCACCCAGTGTTATAAAATGTTTGACAGCAAAGATAAATTTGAAAGCAAACTGAAAGAGTTTCTCTTTGGCATTTACTTCTATTCCGTAGAGTATGTATGTATGTTGAACTGGGGACCTAGAAACGACGGAGAGGCATCGTACCCGCCGTAGCCCTCAGTGGTACACAACCCTACAACAGGCTACAGCAGTCCACTCATCCCACCGCCGCCCCACACCTAGCCAAGGGTTTTTGTGCGGTTAGCCCCCCCCCCGAGTGTAACCCCAACGTTTGCGTTGTAGAGTAAGCATGGTATACGCGTACGTGGAGACAGTGTTCGCGCAGCAATCGCCAACATAGTGTGACTGAGGCTGAATAAGGGGAACCAGCTCTCATTCAGCCAGCAGACGGAAAACCATCTACAGGCTGCCCGGCACACCGGACCTCGACACTAATCCGCCGGGCGGGTTCGTGCCGGGGACCGGCCCACCTTCCCGCTCCAGAAGCAGTGCGTTAGACCGCACGACTAGCCGGGCGGGCTTTCCGTAGAGTACTTTCTACCTACGTAATTTCTAAAAGGTAGTGGCAAATAAATACTAATACACATCTGCAATAAAAAATATATATACATTTATATTTACAACTACATGATTACTCTGCAATTCACAGTTAAGTGCCTGGCAGAGAGTTCATCGAACAACCTTTAAGCACACTTAAATCTTTTCGCGCAAGCTCCGATTTCTCTTATTTTGATATGATGATCATTTCCCCCAAAGTAGGTGGGCGCCAACAAAATATTTTCACACTCTGAGGAGAAATTGGGTGATTGAAATATTATGAGAAGATCCTGCAGCATCGAGCAAAGCCTTTCTTTTAATGACTGCCACCCCAGTAACCGTGACACTGTGCCGGCCGTTGTGGCCGATCGGTTCTAGGCGCTTCAGTACGGAACCGCGCTGCTGCTACGGTCGCAGGTTCGAATCCTGCCTCGGGCATGAATGTGTGTGATGTCCTTAGGTTAGTTAGGTTTAAGCAGTTCTAAGTCTAGGGGATTGATGACCTCAGATGTTATGTCCCATAGTGCTTAGAACGATTTGAACCATTTTCTTTTTCGTGGCAGTGTCTTCCCTATTTCGTGACAATACAATACGAGCTGCCTTTCTTTGCACTTTTTCGATGGCCTCTGTCAATTCTATCTGATACGGATTCCACAGCAATATTCCAGAAGAGTGGACAAGCGTAGTGTAAGCAGCCTTTAATAAACATGTTGCCTTTTCTAAGTGTTCTGTCAATAAACCGCAGTTTCTGATTCGCTTTCCCCACAACATTATCTTAGTGATCGTAATTAATTTAGAAAGATCCACTTCGGCTGCATTAATATTTATTCGAACCATGACCGCTATCATAGGCCTTCCTACCGCGCGGCAGCCCGACGGCGGGCAGTTACCGCCAACATGCAGTGATTGGAGCTCTTACACTGACTAGGTCGACTGCATGTCATATGATACCAAATACGATAATTTCATACAGCTGAAGATGGAATTTTAAAATCCCGAAACCGATTGTGGTTTCAATAAATATTAGCGCAACTGAATCGGATCTGTCTAAGTTAATTATCATGCCTCTCAGTTGCGGATGTTCTATGTACCAAAACATACGTGATCGTTCTAATTTAAGTTATTCGTAACTGTAACTCCTAAGCATTTTGTTGAGTTTACAGCCTTTAGATTTGTGTCATTTATCGTGTAATTGAAATTTATGGGACTCATTTTAGTACTCGTTGGATGGCTTCGCACTTTTTATTGTTTAGACTATTGTCTCCTAAATCGTTTATGTAGATCAGGAACAGCAGAGGGCCTATAACACTTCCTTGAGTACTCCAGATACTACTATTTTACTCTATGACATTCCGTCAATTATTGCGATCTGTGACCTTTCTGATAGGAAATCACGTTGCGAGTCGCACAACTGAGATGATAATCCATAGGCGCGCAATTGGATTAGAAATCGCTTGTGAGGCACGGTCTGGAAATTCAAAAATATGGAACCAGTCTGATGCCCCCTGCCGATAGCACAAATTACTTCGTGAGAGTAAAACGCTGATTGTGTTTCACGAAAACGATATTTTCTGAATCCGTGTTGGCTGTTTGCCAGTAAAAAGTTTCTCAAGTGATTTAAGCTACTTCATTACGCCGAGGATATCTACTGCTAAGTTACACATTTTAGCAGTTGTTCGAGATTCCACTTCTTGAATACTTATTTCGTCTTCTTTGTTGAAGGCACTTAGGAAAACTGTGTTTAGTAACGGTGCTTTAGCGGCACTGCCATCAATAATATCAGCATTGCTATTGCATAGTGAAGGTACTGATTACGTTACCTCACATACGACCAGAATATCATTGGGTTTTCCGACAGATTTCTAAATGGTTAGCATGTAACCATATCTGCATTTGAATGTGTAATACGAATGCTAAATGGCTCGTTCCATTTCATTACGATTACTCGTACAAATAATCTGCGGAAGGCAACTGCGCTCTCTGATGCGATACTTAAGTCCTGTCAAAAGTAAGAAAATGTTTTCACTTTCATTTTCATACCATATCAATACTTCCTGTTGTTTATTTTGACAGAACTTAAACACGAGATTAAGCACGGTAGTTTCATACTTGCCATAAATTTCTTTTTGCAGAATACAAACCTTTTCGGAAATCTTACTATTGCACACGATGTGCGCAATGTCGAAAGGAACACGAACTGTATCAGAGCTCATAGGCGTAAGTGTTTTGTAAACGGCAGCAAGTGGCTGTAATACGTGGTGAAGGGTACAGCGGATAGGTTCAATTGGTCTCGAGCTAAGCAAACCTGCAGTAACACCTCCCTGACGAGAACAACGAGCTGTAAAGCCCGCAAGCAAGGGCTGACTGATGTAGCGGAAACAACCGCATCGACGCTCTACGAAACACTAATGTGCTGTGCGCGATGTATTTGACATTGTTCATTCAAGAACGTATATTCACTAGTAACTAGAATAACTACAGAATTGTCAAATAAGTGCGCATATCTTGTCTCTCTTAATCGCTGGCTTCATTTATTTATAAACACAAGAATACTTGAATTAAAGAAGCTGTTGCGCTGGGGAGAGAGCACTCTTGTCGTTTCGAGCCGCGCGGGATTAGCCGAGCGGTCTCAGGCGCTGCAGTCATGGACTGTGCGGCTGATCCCGGCGGAGGTTCGAGTCCTCCCTCGGGCATGGGTGTGTGTGTTCGTCCTTAGGATAATTTAGGTTAAGTAGTGTGTAAGCGTAGGGACTGATGCCCTTAGCAGTTTAGCCCCACAAGAACAAAAAAAAAAAATTGTCGTTTCGATGAATATAACAGTCTATAGTGTGTCTCTTCATATTTTAGTGGCAATATTGATGTCCATGAAAATTTCATCATCCGTTATTTTCAAAAGTATATCTGATTTAGTACCTGTAGCAATTAATTCAAAGTTGAGAGCCACAACACATCGCGCAGTCCCCAGTGTCAGACGACGCCATCGGCACTCCTCAGCCGAATGTACAAGCATTCACCGCCACGATCCTGCTCCCTCGATAATGCGCTGGCTCTGCTTTTTACACTCACAGCGTACCTCCAATCCGACTCCAACTGACTTCACTCAGCCTGCGCAGCCAAACAAAAAATCACCTTTTTCCGACAACTGTCCTGACCTCTAGCGGCTGACCATCCGCCACAGATATTCCAGCCTGCAACCTGCAGCTAAATGGATACTAACCTCCATTTTAATTGTCCTCTACTCGATCCTTTCGTAATAGTGAAATACCCTGCACACATTCGTTTATTATCATTACTTTTGTTTTTTAGTTGTTGCAGGACATATTCAGTCCTTATCCGAGCAAGCCAACGAGTAGAAAACACTAATCAGACAGAACATTATGAGCACCAACCTACTATGAATATAAGCACGTCGAGGTGATAGCAACGTCACCTGGCGAGGAATGATTGCTGCTCAGACACGCGCATGGTTCTTGTAGTATCAGTGAACGTGCTGTTCGTGTGTAGAATGGGGAACGCGCGCGATCCACCTGAGTTCGACCGAGGTCAGACTGTAACGACCCGGAGGCTCGGTACTGGCATTTCGGAAACTGAACGACTTGTCGTGTGTTCGAGGAGCGCTGTGGTGAGTCTCTTCAACTCGTAGTGAATCTAAGGTGAAACCACGTCCAGAAGTCGTGGGGTTAAGGGGCCACAGATGGCGGAGGTCGTAGGCTGGGCAGACTGGTAAAACAAGACAGGCGGCGAACTGTGACGGAACTAACATCAGACTTTAATGGTGGGCAGAGTACAAGTGTATCTGAATATACAATGCACCGAACACGTCTAACGATGGGCCTCGACAGCCGACGACCTATGCATGTGCCAATGTTAACACCACGACATCGGCAACTACGACTGAAATTGGCACTTGACCATCGGTACTGGACGTTAGCCCAGTAGCAGAGCGTGTCATGGTCTGATGAATCGCATTCCTTTCTTCATCATGCCGATGGGAGGGCGCGAATCCGTCGTGATCCAGGGGAACAGCTCCTTGACACGTGCACTGCAGGACGGAGATGAGCTGGTGGCGGCTCTGTTATGCTCTGGGGAACATTCATGTAGACTTCCATGGGTGCAGTGGAGCTCATGCAAGGCAACATGATGGCCAAGGAGTACCGTACACTGGTTGGAGACCATGAACACCCCTTCATGACCATCACGTTTTCCGATGGCAGTGGCATTTTTCAACAAGATAATGCGACATGTCACAAGGCCAAAAGTGTGGTGGAGTGGTTCGAGGTACTCACCGGCGAGTTTCAATTGACATGCTGGCCTCCTACTCGCCAGATCTGAACCTGATTGAAAGTGGCGTCGGAGCTCATCTCCCCCCTCCTCGGAATGTACGGAAATTACGTGACTTATGAGAGCAGTTGTGGTGCCAGTTCCCTCCAACAACATATCAAGGCCTCATTGCTTCAATGCCACGACGCATCGCCGCTGTTGTCCATGGCAAAAGTGGACATACCGGCTGTTGGGTAGGGATCATAATGTTTTTCCTGGTCAATGTATACTCGTATATTAATAGCGCTGTCTTTTATACTGTTTGCCGCGTGGGATTAGTCGAGAGGTCTAGGGCGATGCAGTCATGGACTGTGCGGCTGATCCCGGCGGAGGTTCGAGTCCTCCCTCGGGCATGGGTGTGTGTGTTTGTCCTTAGGATGATTTAGGTTAAGTAGTGTGTAAGCTTAGGGACTGATGACCTTAGCAGTTAAGTCCCATAAGATTTCACACACATTTTTCTTATACTGTTTTCTTCCGTTGTGGCGTAAGGTACTCCCAGTTCTGCTCGCTGATGCTGAAGGCTTTTGTCGCCTTCCGTTAGCGCCGTCCGCTGATCCGGCTCCAAACACCAGCGCCTCGTTAGTGGTGTGTGAGAACAACATGTGCCTTTGGCCCTACAAAAACAGGCGGCAGTGGCGCGGCCTCTGCGCCTGGCGCCGTGATTAATGAGCTCCGCAGCCAGCGACGAATTCATTTCCTCGGTACACACGCCGGCAAGTGCACGGCACGCGTGGCGAAACCTAAAGCGTCCATTACAGCCTCCAGCGACGCGGTGCACGCGCGCTGTTGAAGTGATGATTAATCCAGGATCTTTGAGACCCAAATAGTACGTTCATCTA
Source organism: Schistocerca piceifrons (assembly GCF_021461385.2). Taxonomy (NCBI): domain Eukaryota; kingdom Metazoa; phylum Arthropoda; class Insecta; order Orthoptera; family Acrididae; genus Schistocerca; species Schistocerca piceifrons. Next base: position 658,874,662 of record NC_060140.1, read on the forward strand.
CATCTACATCTACATGATTACTGTGCAATTCACAAGTAAGGGGCTGGCAAAGGGGTCATCGAAGCACCTTCAAGCTATTTCTCTAATGTTCCAAGCTCGTACAGCGTGAGGGAAAAACTAACACTTAAGTCTTTCCGTGCGAGCACAGATTTTTCTTGTTTTATTGTAATGATCATTCGTCCCTTTGAAAGTGGGCGCCAACAAAATATTTTCACACTCTGAGGATAAAGTGTGTAATTGAAATTTAATGAGAAGATCCTGACAACGAAAAACACCCTTATTTTAATGATTGCCGTCTTAATACGTGTATCCGTGGCACTGCGTCCCCTAATTCACGATAACACAAAACGAGCTGCCCTTGTTTGAACTTTTTCGCTGTCCTCCGTCAGTCCTCTATGATGCGGGTCACAGCAGTACTCCAGAATTGGGCGGACGAGTGTAGTGTAAGCATTTACATTTGCTAAATGTTCTGCAATAAATCACGGTCTTTGGTTTGCTTTACCCACAACATTATCTATGTGATGTTCCAACTTAAGTTATTCATAATTGTAACCCGTTAGTATTTAGTTAAATTTACAGCCTTCAGACTTAGGTGAATTACCCTGTAGCCGAAATTTAGCGGGCTCCTATTGTAACTCATGTGGATGACTTCAAACGTTTAATTATTTAGAATCAACTGCTACTTTCCACACCATGAAGATATCTTGTCCAAACCGTTTTGAAATTTTTTTATTATCTGATAACTTTATAAGAAGGTGAATGACAGCATTGCCTGCAAACAATCTTAAGAGTGCTACTCAGATTGTCCCCTACATCGTTTCTGAAGAGCGAAACAGTAAAGGACCTATAACAAAAAAATGGTTCAAATGGCTCTGAGCACTATGGGACTTAACAGACCTATAACACTTTCCTGCGGTATGCAAGATATGACTTTTGTTTTACTAGACCGCTTTCGTCAGTTACTACGATCTGTGACCTTTCTGACAGGAAATCACGAATCAAGTCGCACATGTACATCAACGCAATTTGATTATCAGTCGCTTGTGAGGTATGGTGCCAAACGCGTTCTGGAAATCTAAAAATATGGAGTCACATATTATGGTAAAAAACCTACATTATTTACGGCTTTGCCACCACAAGTGCATCTTATCAAAGAATCTCTTACAACCTATTTCGATGCAGCGCATTTTGCCTGTGCAAAATAGCCACATTTCGTAGCCTCCAACCTAACAGAGCCACATAAAACGAACTCAAAGCACAATTCAGACGAAATATTGCAGACTGTTTGGATCTGAAGTGTGCTCCCGACGATTTAATTTAACAAACCTTATTAAATCGAACTGACTCATAAATCAAGAGAGCCAACTGCTTGCCGGTAATAACTTCAGTCTTTTTAGCTGCATCAATGCGTTATGTATGTAGCTGAATGCTTACTAACGGAACATGTTTCGAATTTTATAGGATCTTCGATGAAAACATGTTCTCATGAACAAGTATAGTAGTTTGTAGAGTTATCCGTTTTCAAGTTTTGTGAACAGATATTCAAAAATGAACGGACTAACGCAAGCATCGGACTAGCCGTAATGCTGGTGACTCTAATTAAATTCAGAGATCAAATAACGCCTATCACTGGAAGATACCAAAACACTGCAAATACGTTTCCGCAGTAACCATACAATATATGCGTAGAGATGATCACAAAATGTACAGGTAGCAACCAATAAAAGTCTCTGGCATAGGTACACAAAGCAATTGGCTGCTCGAGTAGCAGTGTACACATGGGGATTTTTTGTCTTTGGACAACCCCTCAATAAGATCAGTCATAAACTACCAGCCATAATCTGAAAAAGAGGAATAGACGTTAAACACAGAGGAGAACTTTATACCTTGCATACTGAAAAGGCAAAAAATCAAAACGGTAATTAATAGCAGGGACACTCGTTCTAAAAAGTCCCACAATTTGTCTTCCTTATTAAAGGTAGGAACGGTAAACTGGTTGCAACTGGAAATGAATAACAAGGAAATCATAAATTTGGAATGGATCATTAGCGTCCACAACGCGAGGAAAGAGGATGTACTTGTTCCCTCTTGGATTCTGTGCTAAGTAATTTACCTTAAAAATAACAAATAGATATTAGTCGTTTAAAATACAATACGCTTTGAGCCTTATTATGAAATTTAGTTCTTCGGGCACGATAAGTCTGCAAACTTACTAAATTAGTTACACAAAAACTGACAATTTTAGAATATTGCCCCCTTTCGGCAAATTTTCTGTGCATTCTCGTCAGCTGCAGTACATATGAGCGCCTTATACCAGTTGTGTTGTAACTCATATTTAGTGGTTTCTTCCTGAAACGTTTGTGCTTATATAGCTCGCCGACCTGAATAAGTAGACACGTGATACGAAGAATAAGAAGAAGAACGCTCGTGCACCATTGAATACTTGAAAACACAAATACTTGATTCGCACGACTTGGACTCTAAGGGGATCACATGCCGATAAGCCAAAACATTATCACCACTGCCCACCGCGACGTTGAATGCCGTTGGTGGCGTTGCGGACACGTGACTTGGTAACAAAATTATGTGAGCGGAGAAGACACGGACGGGGCATCAGCCTACTGAAGATACGGGTTGCAAATGGGAAAATCCATTGAGATAAGCGACTTTCACAAAGAGCAGATTATCATTACTGAGAACCTGTAAACGAGTATCTCGAAAACGGCGAAACTGGTCTCTTCACAGACTGTTGGGTTCGGAGGCTTGTCTGCTCTGTAAAGTAGGACAGGTGGTGATCACTGTGACATCTCTGCCGAAAGAGCACAAAGCTGGTGCATGCACAAGTGTTTCGGAGTACACCGTTCAGGGTACATTGTTGAAAATGGAACTCCGCAGGAGACAACCCCTGCATGTCCACATGTTAACCCAACGACATCGTCAGTTATGGTTGCAGTGGGTATGGGCCCACCGCAATTCGACCGTCGATCAATGGAAACATACCGGCTCTTCGGATGAATCACATTTTTGCTGCACCACGTCTATGATCGTGTCCACAAACGCCGTCATGGAGGCGACCGGCGCCTCGAAAAATGCAGCGCGCCACAGACGCAGCCTGGAGGAAGCAGTATTATGCTGTGGGAGACATTCTCCAGCGCCTGCATGGGACCTGTGGTAGTAATCTAAGACACCCTGACAGCTGCGAATCACCTGCATCCCTTCATGCTTGATGTCTTCCCCGACGGCGATGTCACCTTTCAGCAGTACAATTGTCCGTGTTTCGGAGCCAGAACCATGCTGCAGTGGTTTGGGGAGCATTAAAAGGAAATCTCGTTGATGGCGACCAAGTTCACTTGATGTAAATCCTATGGAATCGATCTGGTTTGCTATCGGGTGCCATCACCGTGTACGCGAATCAACGGCGCATATATATACATGATCTGTGCGTAGACATGCAATGTCACATACCTCCACAAACATACCAAGAACCTGTCGGATCCCTGATACGTAGAATCACTCACTCCGTCTTCAGGCCACGAGTGGCCTACCGGGACCATCCGACCGCCGTGTCATCCTCAGGGGAGGATGCGGATAGGAGGGGCGTGGGGTCAGCACACCGCTCTCTCGGTCGTTATGATGGTATTCTTGACCGAAGCCGCTACTATTCGGTCGAGTAGCTCCTCAATTGGCATCACGAGCCTGAGTGCATCGCGAAAAATGGCAACAGCGCATGGCGGCCTGGATGGTCACCCATCCAAGTGCCGACCACGCCCGACAGCACTTCGGTGATCTCACGGGAACCGGTGTAACCACTGCAGCAAGACCGTTGCTGATACGTAGAATCAGTGATGTATTTCGTTCCAAAGACTGACAGACAAGCTGTTAAGCAGGTAGTCACAATGTTTTGGAGCATCAGTGTATATCGCATTGATGGCGATGTTTTTATTGCCGTAAAGAACTCGATAACGTATATAGCGAGACTGCTGTGTGACATTGTTCTGAATTTTTGTCTTGATGACGAATGCAAGAGGGCAATGTCTTAGAACTCCTGCTAACTAACAGACCCGAACGTCTCTAATCGGTTAAATAGGGAAAGGGATCAGCGACCATACGGTTGTTACAGCATCAATGTGTGCTTGTGTTACAATACATGGTAAGAAAAATAGTAAAATATATCTGTTTAATAAGGGCGACAACAAACTGCGTAATATCTGAACAGCCAACACCAAATATAAGGCTCTGAAGGAAGGAAGAAAGATTAGGGTTTAGCGTCCCGTCGACACGAGGTCATTAGAGACGAAGAACAAACTCGCGTTGATTCAAGGAAGGTGATGGCAATCGATTGTGCCCTTTCAAAGGAACATCTCGGCAGTTACCTGAAACAATTTAGCAAAATCGTGGAAAATCAAAACCAGGATGGTCGGACGCGGATTTGAAACGTCATCCTTACGAATGCGAATCCGGTGTGCTGACCATAAGCTATAGAAACGGAGGTGTTGAACCCAAAATGATTAAATTAAAAGGAATCGTACAATACGCCCAGCATCTGCGTGTGCTGTACAAAACTGTGAGGGGTGTGGTTCAACACTCACGTTAGAAATTTGCTACGAAAACAAACATGGCTTCTACACAAATTTAAGCGAAGTTACCTCACAGATGAATATCAAAAGCTGAATTAAGCCAAAATTCTCATTTTGGCTTGATTCAGAATTGTTCAGTGCATCCCAAAGTTAATTTTCACCAAACTATCTTACAAAAAGGCCTTATAAGGTTCTTTCTTACGAAAGCCAGTAGGCGGATCGAATCATTTATTTAGCTGCTCAGTGACCATACTGGCACCAAAAAGAAATTTTACAGAGAGAACGCCGAGATAGCGTGCTCTGAGTTATGAAATTGTTTCACTGTAGAATAATGCAGAATAGCTCTAACGTTCAATCATAGCACGAACGCTAAAATGGCAAATATCTGGCGATAGGTTAGAGCAGAGTAGGAAATTACCTGTAAGTGCTCTGCAGTCGAGAGTCATCTAGACCGGAGATCTGTAAGATTCTACAGAGACAAAGCGCAAGAACTTGCTCCCCTTCGAGAAGCAGTGCTTGGTAGGAAGCTGGAGCAGCTAAGGGTGTCAAGCGATTGGAAAAGAGCCCGTCTTCGAGAGTACAAATAGGTACAGTCCTACATTGCTGACATAGGTGCAGAATTATGGAAGACATTTATGCTCAGGCATTTCTTCACTCTGGAGCAATTCTCCTGTCTAAAACTCCGCAAGAAGTGATCTTGTGGAACTCAGCTCAGTCTGTTCCCCCATGAAATCAGAGCGCTGCAAACAACAGCGCCTAGGTTGCTGCAATTCTCCTTTGTTTCAGGGAGCCTCAGACACAGTTCCGAACAGTTGGTCAGCAAACAGAAAACGAACTTGCCGAGTATAGGATCAGATTGTTGAGTGTACTGGAACTTTCTAGCGGACGTAACACAACGTTCGTCACGGGACGAAATGAACAGGTAACCCCAGTTTTTACAATACACGCAAATGTGAGGTTATTCGAGGATGACGCTGTTGTCTGTAGGAAAAATTTCGCAACCCAAGGGTTAGAATGAGCTAATGAATCGACCGTGGTGGAATGTGTGGGCAAACAGTCTCATAAAATTAAACATTATAATCGAGACGTGCACGTAACTTCCCCCTATCATTCCTAACCAGAAGAAGAACCCGACGAAAATTACAGGTACTGAATACACTGTACGAAAAGCCAGAGATTACTCGAGAGTACTAATTTTGAATATAATGTGATCGCCAGCTTAATTCGACAACGAGAGAATCGTAGCAGAGCAACAATACAGTGCTGCTATTTAATTTCCGCGTGGAAATCGCAACGTAGAAAAATCCACTTTAAAATGTAAATAAATTTAACTTTAGCGGATGTATAAGACAGCCAATCAGTTGCAATAAATAGTGGTTTTAAATTAACCTTAATCATAGTTTCAAGGGATTTAAACCCGTCTTCTTCAGAAACACAAGAGACAATCAGTAAAGCGATCTAACATTTCCAAATAAAATGTGTGGGCAGTGATTTTTTTAAAAAAATCTTATGGGACTTAACTGCTAAGGTCATCAGTCCCTAAGCTCACACACTACTTAACCTAAATTATCCTCAGGACAAACACACACACCCATGCCCAAGGGAGGACTCGAACCTCCGCTGGGACTAGCCGCACAGTATATGACTGCAGCGCCTTAGACCGCACGGCTAATCCCTCGCGGTGTCGGCAGTGATCTGTATGTACATCCATTTGTACAAGTTAAGGCCCATAAAATCTAGGGATTGTCACATCACTAAAATCAATCACATGAAATGCCAGACCATGTTATGAGCTACATGATACTCGCACTAACGACAGCCATCTTATTTTTGAGTGAGATAGAAGAGTCTGACTATTGACATCATCGTATCAGCAGAACTCTTTCAGCTTCACTGTCCTTATTGTGTACGGTATACTGTAAAATAATTAAATATTTTCATGACGATTATATGAATGCCGACAGTTAAGACTCAAGCAGTGCTTGATACAGTGTTGTGGAGAACATGGATAGGGCATAGAATTCCTTTTACATTTTTCCTAGTTCTTCTTTAATTTGGTGACGCACATTCCACTGACCGCGTCGATGAAGCCTGCCGAAACTGGTATTGGTATTGTCTCCACACAAAGCGATTACTTTATCTAATAGACTCTTCAGTTGTCTTATAGTGTCTAGACAAAACTTTGCAGTTGGCTCCGATCCTTCGTTATTCAGCGCATTAAATTTCAACAGCTACTGCTGGTTTCCATCAGTTTCAGTAAAGTATTGAACAAATAAAGGAAACATCTTTTCAGGCTTGTGGTTCGATGCGTCGGTGTCAATGCCTAAAAATGAAAGTACTTGCAATTTTTTCATGCATTCGGACACGGAGCTGTGTTGCGAGAATATTTTCAACAATCGCTGTAGGTTTGTTCCTGGCTGTGGACTGATTTGCAGCGACTTTAGGGTTAGGATTTATTGCGGCACTCAGTTTTACGGTACAGCCACAAGAAGTGAAGGATTGATGATATTTGACAACTTAATAAGCTGTTATTAGCTCTGCAGCAGCAAAGAGCAGTTCGTCCTGCGTATCTTCCTTAATCATGAATGTAGAAAGAGGCTTTGATGTCAATGCTACCGCAAATCTATTTGTATAATTCTTCGTAGAAATGTGATGCCCCACATCTGCCTTACCCTAATGAGTTACTGAACTGAAACAGCTAATGATTTCCCACAACCATTCCTGATCCGTACGTCCTTTCGTGACAAAAGACCACTCTTTTGTGTAATCATCCGAAAAGTGACACTTTCTCTTTCCATCCTTAAGCACTTTCGTGAGCTATGATATATTCATTAGGCGGTAAACACTCGACAATAACACTTAAGTTATAGAAGTACATGTCACTTGAAACGTCCCCTTAGAAAAAATAATGAATTACTGTGCTGATAAACCTCTTACATTACTTGATTTTCAAACAGCTGAGCAAAACTGAACGTACTCAGACATTACTCTCTTTACTTATTCTGATCAACACTAAATTGACACACAATATTTTTAGCGCAAGGCAATCTGACTTTCAAAAATCCCTACAAAAGAATGGCCCTGACTGACAATAACCTATACCTTTCGTCAATCACTTACCTCACAAAAATATTCGTTACTCGAGCTACTGCAATACAGCGAGCGCCACTACTGCCAGCTAAATAAAAGATTCAAACTACTGAAGGCACTAACTACTGATAGGCATAGTTAGCAAAAGAAAGATTTTGATAGAGAACAAATAATGTATTTACCTTAATAGTGTTCAAAAGTCATAATATATACATCAGTTCTTGACATCCAGTCTTACACATTTACTGTCTCTGTCCAGATCATCCGCTCTCAAAACTCCGCCATCTCACTTCCCACATCGACCACTGCTGGCGGCTCACCTCCAATTGCGCAACGCTACGCGCTGTTCACATCGAGCTGCCCAACACTACAATGGCAGACACCAATGCAATCTATCCACAGACTGCACACAACACAGCCAGTGATTTTCATACAGAACGCTACGTGGCGTTACCAATAAGAAAACCTAAACAGCCTACTTACATAGCCCCCATGTTCCCCACAAAAAATTATACAAATTGTTTTGGGCACTGGCCAATACATATTTGTTAAAATTTTTTCACAGTTACAATAACAAAGAAATCAAATGCACACACTTATTGATACAATGTTGGTCAAAAGCTAAAATTTTATCACAGTCCATAAAGACAGTCCTGATCATTCATCACAGTAAAATTGCAGTGTTTTTTTTTTTCTCAAAGTCTGAGCAGTAAAAGAGAATGCACACGGAAGTAGTGGATTTCCATGCAGTCTTGAAGAAGTAGTGTTGTCCTTCCAACGGAAAGACAGTGCTGACTCTTGACATGCAGACAGGTAATGGGCCACAACAGAGCAAACCCACAGCAGAGTCAGTCGAAGTTGAAGAATATTGGTAGGTAGGTCATCACAGAGCAGACCCACTGTAGTCCTGGTAGAGATTATGGTATTGGTGGGCCACCAGAGGTGCAGACCCACATGCAAACTAGCCACAGACTGCACACAGCACAGCCAGTTATTTTCATACAGAGCGCTACGTGGCGTTACCAATAAGAAAAGCTAAACAGCCTACTTACACACTATACAATTCACGCCCTATAGATCCGCAGTAAACTCTTCAGACATTACTAACTTGCAATCGCTGTTCGTATTACGTTCAGAAAGAAGCATCTAATCAGATCGCTATTTAAATGGGAACTGCCAGATTCTTCCGCGTGACGCTGCTTAAATAGTTCCAGCAGCGTACTACTGGAGAAGTCTGGTATTTTCTCGAATGATGGCGCTAGATATAGAACGTGACTGCATCGTCGATACAGACGCCTTGTGTGACACGACATTATCAATATAAACTTGTTAATATAAATAAAGGTAACTGAGGCGGCATTTACATGTTGCTCTAACTATTCATAGAAAAAAAAGTCGTGGCTACGCGGAGTGAATGCTTAGAACCAAATTCCATCGTTCATCATCAGAATTAAACCAACAGCTCGCTAAAAGCTGTTGTCTGTGATTAAACCGACTGGGATCACGCCGCACTTATAAGTAACCTATAAATGACAGGAAGCTGGATAAACCTATTTAAATTTCTGACTCCCGTATAATTACTGGAACTAACTAAAAACACCACATTAGCATGTGGTTCGACAGAGAAGTATAATATAGCCTTGAAAGGCGTTGTACAGCCTTGAAAGGCGTTGACATGCCGCAGACATCATACACACATAAAAAAAGTTTTTTATCACTCCAATTCCCAGAACTCATGAAGACAGGCGTTGACTGTGGATATTGTGTCACAGACACAGTCCCTTTGACTGTTCAGAGAAGTTACTAAACCCGCCCAAAGATGTAAACCACCATGCATGAACAGCGCCTATTAGACGGAGGGGGTCCGGCAGCCGATCAGTTCCAGTCATTCGACCAGGAAGCAGGAACACAGCTCGTGTTGTCTGTAGTTCAACCATGCCTAGACGGTCAAAACCGCGGTTCGTTCTATTCGCCTTGTTACTTTGTGCCAGGAAGGACTCTCAACAAGGGAAGTGCTCAGGCGTTCGGAGTGAACTAAAGCGATGTTGTTCGGACATGGAAGAAATGGAGAGAGACAGGAACTGTCTATGACATGCCTCACTCAGGCCGCTCAATGGCCATTACTGCAGTGGATGACCGCTACCTACAGATTATGGCTCAGAGGAATACTGACAGTAACGCCACAATGTTGAATAATGCTTTTTGTGCAGTCACAGGACGTCGTGTTACGACTCAAACCGTGCATTATGCGCAACTTCACTCCCGATGCCCATGGCGAGATCCATCTTTGCAACCATGACACTATGCAGCGCGGTACAGATGGGCCCAACAACATGCCGAATGGACCGCTCAGGATTGGCATCATATGCCTTCAACCAGACAATCGTCTGAGACGTATTTGGAGGCAACCCGGTCAGGCTGAACGCCTTAGACACACAGTCCAGCGAGTGCTGCAAGGTGGAGGTTACCTACAGTTTTGGGGTGGAATTATATGGGGCCGACGTACGCCTCTGGTGGCCATGGAAGGCGCCATAACGGCTGTACGATACGTGAATGCCATCCTCCGACGATAGTGAAACCACATCGGCAGCGTATTGGCGAGGCATTCGTCTTCACGGACGACAATTCGCGCCCCATCCTGCACCTCTTGTGTATGACTTCCTTCAGGATAACGACATCGCTCGATTAGAGTGGCCAGCGTGTTCTCCAGACATGAACCCTTTCAAACATGCCTGGGATAGATTGAAAAGGGCTGTTTATGGACGACATGACCCACCAACCACTTTGAGGGATCTACGCCGAATCGCCGTTAAGGAGTGGGACAACCTGGAGCAACAGTGCGTTGATGAACATGTGGATAGTATGCCATGACGAATACAGGCATGCATGAATGGAAGAGGACGTGGTACTGGGTATTAGAGGTACCGGTGTGTACAGCAGTTTGGACCACCACCTATGAAGGTCTCTCTGTATGGTGGTACAACAGGCAATGTGTGGTTTTCATGAGCAATAAAAAGGGCGGAAATGATATTTTTGTTGATCTCGTTTCCAATTTTCTGTGCAGGTTCCGGAACTCTCGGAACCCAAGTGATGCAAAACTTTTTTCGATGTGTGTTTATCAACCATACCACTTGGAATTATTATTAATAGACTTATTCAAGAATATGAGAATATGATAGGCTTGTCACTGAAAAACATGGAAATGACTGCAGACTTTGCATCAAGACTTGTACGATGGATTTCAACTGCCAATTAAAGCACCACAGGAAATGCGATTAAGTTCTTGTCAGCCAACCCAGAATAGTGTATACAGGGTGAGTCACCTAACGTTACCGCTGGATATATTTCGTAAACCACATCAAATACTGACGAACCAATTCCACAGACCGAACGTGAGGAGAGGGGCTAGTGTAATTGTTTAATACAAACCATACAAAAATGTACGGAAGTATGTTTTTTAACACAAACCTACGTTTTTTTTAAATGGAACCCCGTTAGTTTAGTTAGCACATCTGAACATACAAAAAAATACGTAATCAGTGCCGTTTGTTGCATTGTAAAATGTTAATTACATCCGGAGATATTGTAACCTAAAGTTGACGCTTGAGTACCACTCCTCCGCTGTTCGATCGTGTGTATCGGAGAGCACTGCAACATACATCGCGTTTCTACAGAATGATCTGCCAACGTTGCTCGATAATATCCCACTGGAAACACGTCGACGTATGTGGTATCAGCATGATGGTGCACCTGCACATTCCGCAATTAACACTAGGCTGACGGCCGAAGTGGCCGCGTGGTTCTGGCCCTGCAGTCTGGAACCGCAGGTTCGAATCCTGCCTCGGGCATGGATGTGTGTGATGTCCTTAGGTTAGTTAGGTTTAACTAGTTCTACGTTCTAGGGGACTAATGACCTCAGCAGTTGGGTCCCATAGTGCTCAGAGCCATTTGAACCATTTTGAACCACTAGGCTGACCCTTGGCAGGATGTTCGACGGGCGTTTCATAGGACGTGGAGGACGTATCCTGATCTTACACCTCTGGACTTCTTTCTGTGGTGTACGTTAAAGGAGAATGTGTACCGTGATGTGCCTACAACCTCAGAGGATATGAAACAACGTATTGTGGCAGCCTGCGGCGACATTACACCAGGTGTACTGCGGCGTGTACGACATTCATTACGCCAGAGATTGCAGTTGTGTGCAGCAAATGATGGCCACCACACTCTATTCCACTCCGTAATTGAAAACGGAAACCACGTGTGTACGTGTACCTCACCCCTCATGATAATGTACACTCTTTGACATAAAACTCGACCGGCGGCCGGCCGCTTCAGAGGCTAAGTCCGCGCCGATCGCGACATGGGACAAAAAAACTGGCCAACTCGCTAATCCTCTAAGTCCGGTTATCTGCAAAATCTGGCAACACTGTAGACTGCGGCACTTCCTGGAGGAAAACTTGTCCCATGATAGAGAAACCCTAAGCTGATTACGCCTGTGGTCTAGCGGTAGCGTGCGTTGTTTCTGTTCGTAACGTCAGTAGATCGAGAGCAGCTGGCATAATATATTTTTATAGTCTCTTCTGTCTGAATGCTGAAGACGTGAATGTAATGGTAGCGCAGATTCAATCTATTTCGCTTTCTGACACACCGATATCAAAATTTTATCCAGTAACGATTTTGCGGTAGATTTCCTCCAGACTGTCCTACTCTGGACGCCGTGTGCGGCAAAGCTCCGGGATCCACTGGCTGGCTACTGGCAGCGGCCGTGGCGACAGCAGCGGCGCTGCACTCCCCCGTTCTTTATCGAAAGCGCCTGCTACCGCTCATCGCTTTTGATGATTTAAAACGCTTTATTATTAAATGTTGCTCCACAGAAAATTTCTACAATTTCCATTCACGCTCAAAAGCAACGGAGACAGACGCCCTGATCAGTGGGCGGGTATTATATTACATTAATCGGCAAGAGCTGAGTATGGCCCGAAATTAATTTTATAGACTGGGACGAAATTAAACCACCTCACTACATTCGATGAATTTATAAATGCTTCATGTCTCGTTTCTTTTCCTTTCAAACTGAATTATTTGTGCAACTTTTGGTCAATGTTTGGCTGTTTTCGTCAAGTCAGAGTGAGCGTCTGTGGTGTAAAGTGTATTACAGTTCTTGTTTCATTCCTTATGGTAAGTCTATGCGATAAACTGTGTGAATACCTTGCAATGCATGCTCTGTAGCAGTGCAGGAACACTGCACATTTGGAGTTCCATGTATGGGTTCATGAAGTATTTATTGTTGATCGGAAGTGATAGTTAAGGTCATCAGATTTAAACCAGAAAAATTTGTCGTTTTGAAGGTTTCAGAGAACGGAAAGGAATTGCTAACGCCGGTGTTAGAAAACGTCTACAGTTAAATGCTATTGCAAACATTTAGAAGAAGGGAACTATATTAATCGACATGTGCACTTCATAAACAACCTTCTGACATGCACAGAGCACAACATAATCATAACTAACACTTGGTTTAAGAATCATGAAAGAAGGTTGTATACATGGAAGAACCCTGGAGATACTAAAAGGTATCAGATAGATTATATAATGGTAAGACAGAGATTTAGGAACCAGATTTTAAATTGTAAGACATTTCCAGGGGCAGATGTGGACTCTGACCACAATCTATTGGTTATGACCTGTAGATTAAAACTGAAGAAACTGCAAAAAGGTGGGAATTTAAGGAGATGGGACCTGGATAAACTAAAAGAACCGGAGGTTGTACAGAGATTCAGGGAGAGCATAAGGGAGCAATTGACAGGAATGGGGGAAATAAATACAGTAGAAGAAGAATGGGTAGCTTTGAGGGATGAAGTAGTGAAGGCAGCACAGGATCAAGTAGGTAAAAAGACGAGGGCTAGTAGAAATCCTTGGGTAACAGAAGAAATATTGAATTTAATTGATGAAAGGAGAAAATATAAAAATGCAGTAAGTGAAACAGGCAAAAAGGAATACAAACATCTCAAAAATGAGATCGACAGGAAGTGCAAAATGGCTAAGCAGGCATGGCTAGAGGACAAATGTAAGGATGTAGAGGCCTATCTCACTAGGGGTAAGATAGATACCGCCTACAGGAAAATTAAAGTGACCTTTGGAGATAAGAGAACGACTTGTATGAATATCAAGAGCTCAGATGGAAACCCACTTCTAAGCAAACAAGGGAAAGCAGAAAGGTGGAAGGAGTATATAGAGGGTCTATACAAGGGCGATGTGCTTGAGGACAATATTATGGAAATGGAAGAGGATGTAGATGAAGATAAAATGGGAGATACGATACTGCGTGAAGAGTTTGACAGAGCACTGAAAGACCTGAGTCGAAACAAGGCCCCCGGAGTAGACAATATTCCATTGGAACTACTGACGGCCGTGGGAGAGCCAGTCATGACAAAACTCTACCATCTGGTGAGCAAGATGTATGAAACAGGCGAAATACCCTCAGACTTCAAGAAGAATATAATAATTCCAATCCCAAAGAAAGCAGGTGTTGACAGATGTGAAAATTACCGAACTATCAGCTTAATAAGTCACAGCTGCAAAATACTAACACGAATTCTTTACAGACGAATGGAAAAACTGGTAGAAGCCAACCTCGGGGAAGATCAGTTTGGATTCCGTAGAAACACTGGAACACGTGAGGCAATACTGACCTTACGACTTATCTTAGAAGAAAGATTATGGAAAGGCAAACCTACGTTTCTAGCATTTGTAGACTTAGAGAAAGCTTTTGACAATGTTGACTGGAATACTCTCTTTCAAATTCTAAAGGTGGCAGGGGTAAAATACAGGGAGCGAAAGGCTATTTACAATTTGTACAGAAACCAGATGGCAGTTATAAGAGTCGAGGGACATGAAAGGGAAGCAGTGGTTGGGAAGGGAATAAGACAGGGTTGTAGCCTCTCCCCGATGTTGTTCAATCTGTATATTGAGCAAGCAGTAAAGGAAACAAAAGAAAAATTCGGAGTAGGTATTAAAATTCATGGAGAAGAAATAAAAACTTTGAGGTTCGCCGATGACATTGTAATTCTGTCAGAGACAGCAAAGGACTTGGAAGAGCAGTTGAATGGAATGGACAGTGTCTTGAAAGGAGGATATAAGATGAACATCAACAAAAGCAAAACAAGGATAATGGAATGTAGTCTAATTAAGTCGGGTGATGCTGAGGGAATTAGATTAGGAAATGAGGCACTTAAAGTAGTAAAGGAGTTTTGCTATTTGGGGAGCAAAATAACTGATGATGGTCGAAGTAGAGAGGATATAAAATGTAGGCTGGCAATGGCAAGGAAAGCGTTTCTGAAGAAGAGAAATTTGTT
This sequence comes from Schistocerca piceifrons, assembly GCF_021461385.2. Taxonomy (NCBI): domain Eukaryota; kingdom Metazoa; phylum Arthropoda; class Insecta; order Orthoptera; family Acrididae; genus Schistocerca; species Schistocerca piceifrons. The sequence goes on from NC_060140.1 coordinate 658,889,681, forward strand.
AACATCCAGTATTGATTTAAGTGTCAGGAAGTCATTTCTGAAAGTATTCGTATGGAGTGTAGCCATGTATGGAAGTGAAACATGGACGATAAATAGTTTGGACAAGAAGAGAATAGAAGCTTTCGAAATGTGGTGCTACAGAAGAATGCTGAAGATTAGATGGGTAGATCACATAACTAATGAGGAAGTATTGAATAGGATTGGGGAGAAGAGAAGTTTATGGCACAACTTAACCAGAAGAAGGGATCGGTTGGTAGGACATGTTCTGAGGCATCAAGGGATCACCAATTTAGTATTGGAGGGCAGCGTGGAGGGTAAAAATCGTAGAGGGAGACCAAGAGATGAATACACTAAGCAGATTCAGAAGGATGTAGGTTGCAGTAGGTACTGGGAGATGAAAAAGCTTGCACAGGATAGAGTAGCATGGAGAGCTGCATCAAACCAGTCTCAGGACTGAAGACCACAACAACAACAACAACATGTTAGACCTATATGACGAACAAGGCTCAAATTTATATCGTTGACAGTCGGTTTGAATCTTTTCAGGACTTATTTTACAGTGAAGCACCTTGGCATTTGCAAAGCAGACATCCATGATATTAACTTAATTTACTAAGTCGAAATCGGACGAAGATTGATGATTAAAGACATTCTTCAGATTTGGCATAAGGAATTTTTACCAGCAGTTTGCAACTCCATTAATTAAAATGGAAAATAAAAGGTTGTAGTCAGCGGCTTCTACCGTGATTCGAACTGCTATGTCATACAGTGGATTATATCGTACGAGTCTTCGATGTGGAAAACGAATGACAAGTGAACTTCGCGAGGTAATGCCGGCCCACACCCGGAAGTAAATGCAATATCAGAGTGTTGACAAATACTTGCTACGACGCTGCCATTTCTCGGCTCTCTGACGAGGCAGCTCTTCAGCGAAATGCTTGCCGTGATTCTCCGATACGGTTCTTCAGAGTGGAGACGCGCGCATACGTTTGGTTTTTATGCGGCGTGCTCCTCTGATGGTTTCTGACGTCGCCTTGTGGTCTATGTATACATTTGAGACGTTCGATTATCATTAATCCAGAATGATACAAGTTTCAGCTTCCGGCGTGGAAGAAGGCTGTTGACACCGACATTATATCATTTCAACGTAGGGAAAGCAAAACGGATCATTCAATGTTTCTCATTCAACCTAAAGCATGTGAGATAATTTTCCGTAACGTTCATAATCATCTAAAAATACAAACGAAGTAAAAATACACCGGAAGCTTATTCGAATTGAATATAATGTAAGATACCAAACGCTTTGCACCTCGATGTCGAATTTGTCCACGTGCAATCTTTTGCAGCATACACATAGAATGTCATGATTACCACGAGAATGAAGAAATATGTTGGTAAGGATGGAAGCAAGAAGAGACGCAGTCAACAAATATTCGATTCCTCATGGCATTCATTTCATTTGAGACGTAAGAAGAGGTAAAGCGGGAATTTACTTTCGTTAACACGAAAGATATGCCGCACATATTGATAACGAGGAAGTCTGCGTCTTCATACGTTTCCTCCTTGAAATCTGTATGCTCTATTATATACTAAGTAGCCCGATCATTGTTTGAGTAATGGTACCCTCTTGTTTGACCCCGTAACGATGAACAGATTCCAGTTGCATGTCTCTGCATGAAAGTAGTTGTTCGAACCCTTCCTGGGTTGTTTTCTGTGTTTTATTGCTTGGAATTCCTGAAGCAGACCACTGTGCCTTCCCCTCTCGTGGGTTAGGTCTCAAAACTAAACCGCTTTTTATCCAATGGCATAATTTATTCAGACAGCATCAGCACAAGACTATCAAACAAAGCCTTCCATTTACAGTTGCAACACTCTAACCAGCACCGACCGAAGTGTAATCCACCGTCATGGTCCGACATTAGCAGCTGTCTGCTATTGTGGCAAAGTCCGTACTACACTTTCGATTCCACAGCGCCATTTCATCTGGTAACACTGTGTAGTTGCAGAGTTGTGCCAGCATGTCTGTCCTCACACTGTCAACTTTATGTATCTCACTTCTCCTGTAGCGTGGATCACGAGGAGCCGAATAAATGAGTGTATTCTGCATGACGTAACATTCAGTATTCCCTTCTTTCATAGCCACTCTTCATGTGCATCGATACCAAATAGGAATGTGAAAACTCTTGCGAGTGAGAGAATGACAATAACAATCGTAACAATCATCAATATAAAAAGACAATATTATGGGAATGTAGCAGGATTACTCAACATGAATTCTGAAATTGGGTGACTGACCGCACTGGTGCTAAACGTCGTCAAGAGTATACGATGTCCTAATCGCATCAGGAATATGAAGATCGTCTTCGACAGCTCGCAACTTCCACATTGCTGTCTCCACCCTACTCCAGACAGCCCTAGGTGGAGTTGCACCACGTTGCCGATGTAATGGAAGGCCTTCAAACCGACAACAGATCACATATTGAAAAATACAAGCGAATTCTCTTGCAGCGTAAGCTTATTCCCACTTCTGTCAATGATTTTAGATAGGGAGAGACAGATTCCATTCTCTCCTGGGTACACCAAGTGAAGAAGATATAATGGCAGCGTGGTCTGAAAATTCACATTAAAGATGATATTCCTTCTCTACCAAGTAGACGGTAGGTTGAACTACAATAAAGTTTGGAGTGGCGACATGTAGAAACTCTATCACCAGTAACCTTTCTTATACTAGTTATTTATTTCAAGTGACGAAACAAACACGATGTATGGTCACAGGACACTTATTCCATCTTTTATTCGAGCTTCTGTATGTCGATAAAATTGGTTCTGAACTGGGAATGCAACTCAGACCGCCCTTAACGCGGAATTTGAACCCTTCTTGGCAATACAGCTCGCCTACTATTTGTTGTTTGTTCAAAACTGCAGATTCCTCAACACCTTCACATATTACGCGTGAATGGGATCGAATCCTGGCCCGGCACTAAAGATTTAATTATGTATTATCAAGCTCTTGCATGAGAACACCTATCTGCTGGTGGATAATAATTTTGATTTTTAATGTATTTTCATTCGTTGTCAACACTAACGATATCTGACGTTTTTAACTCCCGGTGAGACACAGAACTATTTGCGAGATGACTGTAAGTTCAAGCTGCTATTCTGAGCAGCTGGTGGAGAAAAATTCGGTAGCTGACTTCTCTTTAAGTGTAGTCAACGATATGTGTGGGGCTCTATTCCCAGTGAGCGCTGAACTCTTCGTCATATTATTTCTAGCTGACATGTCACTTCTGGTGCAACAAACTCATATTTAACGTTCGTTTTCTCTGGAATATAACAGCGATAGGTGCCGGGTTGGAGTCCTGGGAAGAAAAAAATTAATGTTTCGTCTCGTCATTTCAGTTAAAACATCTAGCTACTGCCGCGAAAATCCGATATGTCACATTTGACTGTGCTTCGATAGCAATCCGATTAGGTTCTGGGTTCGAATCCGTGTCCAACACAAAGCTTTACCTCATGGCATTTCAAGTAAGTTACTTGTGAAGAAGCAATATTTAACATCTCTCGTAGTTCGTTAACAGGGACAATAGATGCTGGGTAGGAATTCGCGTCCGTTAAAAATGTTTGCGTTATGCAATTTAAAGTTGATATTTGCTAACTGATACTGTCTAAAATCGAGGTATATCACTCTCTGTATGCCTTATCAGGAATGACTGTTAATTTCCGTCAGTCAAGAAATCTTTGCTTAGTCTGCATGACCTGGGTTTGAATCCATATGCGGAACAAGACGGTTCGTCGTGTCATTTAAAGTTCATACATATTCTCAACTAGCTGCTCGTGAATAACATTCGTGGTAACATTTCAGGTATGTCATTTATTGTAATAAATGTGAAGTTACAAGCCTTTAAGGACAGTCTTATCTGTGATAAGGTGTTCCCTGATATTTGTAGTATCGTGGTATTACTTTACATCTTGAGTTATTGCGATACAGAGCAGTGTTTTCTAGTGGTGACTTATTGGAACCATTTTCAATAGTCAAACGACTGTAGCAAGGAGCGATTAGAGGACCTGCTAGACAGCTGCGTTATGCCGGTTGCATGCGAATCAGGCGAAATGCAATTCAGGTCGTTCGGATACTTTTGAGCACGACTGTACATCTCGAGGTGAAAACGTACGAAAATGCACAACTGCACTTTTGCGAACTTCTGTTTTATTTTCGCATGAGTACTGTTGTGAACCCACCATCCGGTATCAATGCATTACATTATCATCCATTATATATAATCATTTTGATAGTACACTTGATATTATAGATGAGTAGGACACAAGACAGGACATAGATAAAGTCCGTTTCACGTCAACAGTGTGTAACATTTTACTTTTTTTGAATAGGACAATGTTCCTCTCCAATAATTTTTAGATTAGTTACAATAAGCTTACGCTGCAAGAGAATTCGCTTGTATTTTTCAATATGTGATCTGTTGTCGGTTTGAAGGCCTTCCATTACATCGGCAACGTAGTGCAACTCCACCTAGGGCTGTCTGGAGTAGGGTGGAGACAGCAATGTGGAAGTTGCGAGCTGTCGAAGACGATCTTCATATTCCTGGTGCGATTAGGACATCGTATACTCTTGACGACGTTTAGCACCAGTGCGGTCAGTCACCCAATTTCAGAATTCATGTTGAGTAATCCTGCTACATTCCCATAATATTGTCTTTTTATATTGATGAGTAATATGGATAGTCGTCACGTTCATGTGCCGTCTACAACGCAAATTTAGTGTTACTATCCTAGGAACTAACCTGCAATAAGTTTTGTATTTCATAATCGGAACTATCTGCATTAACCGTCATCAGAGCAATGTCAGGGAACAGAATGCAGCAGTGCCTTGGTACCTACTTGAGGACCTGCTTGAGTCGTGTTCTAAGGAAAGGGTAGTTGCTGGTTCACATTATATTACACTAGCGAGAAGTACCGACTTTTCCTTTTCTCTGCAAACATCCAGAACTAAATTCAGTAACTAAATGCTAAGAATATATTTGCATTGTGCCAACTCAAAGATCAATAGATAAGGATATAGATATAGGTTTTTATATTTAAAGCCATTCTCGTTCTGCGTTGGAATAAACATCATTCATTATTTGCTTGTTCTTGTTACGATTGTTATTGTCGTTCTCTCACTCGCAAGAGTTTTCACATTCCTATTTGATATCGATGCACATGAAGAGTGGCTATGAAAGAAGGGAATACTGAATGTTACGTCATGCAGAATACACTCATTTACTTCGGCTCGTCGTGATCTACGCTACAGAAGAAGTGAGATACATAAAGTTGACAGTGTGAGGACAGACATGCTGGCACAACTCTGCAACTACACAGTGTTACCAGATAAAATGGCGCTGCGGAATCGAAAGTGTAGTACGGACTTTGCCACAGTAGCAGACAGCTGCTAATGTCGGACCATGACGGTGGATTACACTTCGGTCGGTGCTGGTTAGAGTGTTGCAACTGTAAATGGAAGGCTTTGTTTGATAGTCTTGTGCTGATGCTGTCTGAATAAATTATGCCATTGGATAAAAAGCGGTTTAGTTTTGAGACCTAACCCACGAGGGGGGAAGGCACAGTGGTCTGCTTCAGGGATTCCAAGCAATAAAACACAAAAAACAACCCAAGAAGGGTTCGAACAGCTACTTTCATGCAGAGACATGCATTTGGAATCTGTTCATCGTTACGGGGTCAAACAAGAGGGTAACATTACTCAAACAATGATCGGGCTACTTAGTATATAATAGAGCATACAGATTTCAAGGAGGAAACGTATGAAGAAGCAGACTTCCTCGTTATCAATATGTGCGGCATATCTTTCGTGTTAACGAAAGTAAATTCCCGCTTTACCTCTTCTTACGTCTCAAATGAAATGAATGCCATGAGGAATCGAATATTTGTTGACTGCGTCTTTTCTTGCTTCCATCCTTGCCAACATATTTCTTCATTCTCGTGGTAATCATGACATTCTATGTGTATGTTGCAAAAGATTGCACGTGGACAAATTCGACATCGAGGTGCAAAGCGTTTAGTGTCTTACATTATATTCAATTCGAATAAGCTTCCGGTGTATTTTTACTTTGTTTGTATTTTTAGATGATTACGAACGTTATGGAAAATTATCTCACATGCTTTATGTTGAATGAGAAACATTGAATGATCCGTTTTGCTTTCCCTACGTTGAAATGATATAATGTCGGTGTCAACAGCCTACTTCCACGCTGGAAGCTGAAACTTGTATCATTCTGGATTAATGATAATTGAATGTCTCAAATGTATACATAGACCACAAGGCGACGTCAGAAACCATCAGAGGAGAACGCCGCATAAAAACCAAACGTGCGCGCTTGTCTCCACTCTGAAGAACCGTATCGGAGAATCACGGCAAGCATTTCGCTGAAGAGCTGCCTCGTCAGAGAGCCGAGAAATGGCAGCGTCGTAGCAAGTATTTGTCAACACTCTGATAGTGCATTTACTTCCGGGTGTGGGCCGGCATTACCTCGCGAAGTTCACTTGACATTCGTTTTCCATATCGAAGACTCGTAGGATATAATCCACTGTATGACATAGCAGTTCGAATCACGGTAGAAGCCGCTGACTACAATCTTTTATTTTCCATTTTAATTAATGGAATTGCAAACTGCTGGTAAAAATTCCTTATGCGAAATCTGAAAAATGTCTTTAAACATCAATCTTCGTCCGATTTCGACTTAGTAAATTAAGTTAATATCATGGATGTCTGCTTTGCAAATGCCAAGGTGCTTCACTGTAAAATAGGTCCTGAAAAGATTCAAACCGACTGTCAACGATATAAATTTGAGCTTTGTTCGTCATATAGGTCTAACATGTCAGAAGGTTGTTTATGAAGTGCACATGTTGATTAATATAGTTCCCTTCTTCTAAATGTTTGCAATAGCATTTAACTGTAGACGTTTTCTAACACCGGCGTTAGCAATTCCTTTCCGTTCTCTGAAACCTTCAAAACGACAAATTTTTCTGGTTTATATCTGATGACCTTAACTATCACTTCCGATCAACAATAAATACTTCATGAACCCATACATGGAACTCCAAATGTGCAGTGCTCCTGCACTGCTACAGAGCATGCATTGCAAAGTATTCACACGGTTTATCGCATAGACTTACCGTAAGGAATGAAACAAGAACTGTAATACACTTTAGACCACAGACGCTCACTCTGGCTTGACGAAAACATCCAAACATTGACCAAAAGTTGCACAAATAATTCAGTTTGAAAGGAAAAGAAACGAGGTATGAAGCATTTATAAATTCATCGAATGTAGTGAGGTGGTTTAATTTCGTCCCAGTCTATAAAATTAATTTCGGGCCATACTCAGTTCTTGCCGATTAATGTAATATAATACCTGCCCACTGATCAGGGCGTCTGTCTCCGTTGCTTTTGAGCGTGAATGGAAATTGTAGAAATTTTCTGTGGAGCAACATTTAATAATAAAGCGTTTTAAATCATCAAAAGCGATGAGCGGTAGCAGGCGCTTTCGATAAAGAACGGGGGAGTGCAGCGCCGCTGCTGTCGCCACGGCCGCTGCCAGTAGCCAGCCAGTGGATCCCGGAGCTTTGCCGCACACGGCGTCCAGAGTAGGACAGTCTGGAAGAAATCTGCCGCAAAATCGTTACTGGATAAAATTTTGATATCGGTGTGTCAGAAAGCGAAATAGATTGAATCTGCGCTACCATTACATTCACGTCTTCAGCATTCAGACAGAAGTGGCTATAAAAATATATTATGCCAGCCGCTCTCGATCTACTGACGTTACGAACAGAAACAACGCACGCTAACGCTAGACCACAGGCGTAATCAGCCTAGGGTTTCTCTATCATGGGACAAGTTTTCCTCCAGGAAGTGCCGCAGTCTACAGTGTTGCCAGATTGTGCAGATAACTGGACATAGAGAATTAGCGAGTTGGCCAGTTTTTTTGTCGCATGTCGCGATCGGCGAGGACTTAGCCTCTTAAGCGGCCGGCCGCCGGTTGAGTTTTATGTCAAAGAGTGTACATGTGCGTCAGTGAAAAAGACCAACAAAAAGGTGTTAGCATGTGGACGTAATGTGCTGTTCCAGTCTCTTCTGTACCTAAGGTCCATCACCGTTCCCTTTGGATCCCTACGTAATTCGGTGCTCTCCGATACACACGATCGAACAGCGGAGGAGTGGTACTCAAGCGTCAACTTTAGGTTACAATATCTCCGGAAGTAATTAACATTTTACAATGCAACAAACGGCACTGATTACGTATTTGTTTATATGTTCAGATGTGCTAACAAAACTAACGGGGTTCCATTTAAAAAAACGTAGGTTTGTGTTAAAAATCATACTTCCGTGCATTTTTGTATGGTTTGTATTAAACAATTACACTAGCCCCTCTCCTCACGTTCGGTCTGTGGAATCGGTTCGTCAGTATTTGATGTGGTTTACGAAACATATCCAGCGGTAACGTTAGGTGACTCACCCTGTATAAGGAAAGGAGATATAGACTGTATAGCGAGAAATCGCATAGAATTCTCGGCGAATACTGACAAAAATGTGAAGTGAACAGTTATGGTCCATTATACGTTTCCATCCCCATTCTGGTTATAAAATATGAGGAAGGGAAGTCTTTAGAAAAAATTACAGGGTGTTTCAAAAACAATATACGTATTACAAACCATTATGTTGTAAAAACTATCGATCTCTGCGCCACGGCTCGGTTACTGGAGGAACAAATAAATATGTGATACTCATTGCCAACAGATGTCGGTTGTCTGTTGTTTTCTTCTTTACCGTCACATGTTGCTAAATGGTTACTCTAACTGATTCCAGTGCAAAGACTTATCAGGATGAGGTACCAAAGTGATCCTCCGAATGGATGGAGCATTCGTAGATGGTACCGACAATTTGTAGACACAGAATATGCGTGTAAAGTAAAATGTTCTCACTGGCCTCTTTTCCGACGTATTTCAAGTAGCCTCCACCGTCACCGGATTCGACTCCCTGTGACTTCTTCTTGTGGGTATCATTAATTTTGATGCACAACAGAACCCAGAGGAGTTAAAGAACTGGATCCATACTGCCAGAAAATCAGTGACTGTGGAAATGCTTTCCCGAGTAAGGGAGGAATTCGAGTATCAATGTGACATTGTGCTTGTGGCCCACTTGAGAGATTCGTAAAAATGTGTCCCAAGTTTCATAGCATATACCTTACAGTTTAATAAATATATGCGTTAGAAGTATATACACTCTTTTTGAAACATCCTGTATGACCGACAACACTTAGAGTAGTCATTCACAGCTGACGAAAATGTGCAACTACAGTTCGCAGCCGGCCGGAGTGGCCGTGCGGTTCTAGGCGCTACAGTCTGGAGCCGAGCGACCGCTACGGTCGCAGGTTCGAATCCTGCCTCGGGCATGGATGTGTGTGATGTCCTTAGGTTAGTTAGGTTTAATTAGTTCTAAGTTCTAGGCGACTGATGACCTCAGAAGTTAAGTCGCATAGTGCTCAGAGCCATTTGAACCATTTTGAACAGTTCGCAATAACCTCTTGAGCAGTTATTCAATAACATGAGAATCAAGTTTCTCGCGACAACATCCATACATATTATAACAACGGATGTATTTATATATGTATGTATGACTGTTCGACATCTCCCCCTACACCACCGGACATGCGAGTTGTAGAAAATGTAATGTAACAATAATGCTGAACGTGTTGTATCATATGTAGACCCACTAATTATTAAGGTGGTGGGTTGTTTGTATCTTCATATTGTACTGATTGTATTGTGTTAATAAAGAATTTTAAAAAAACCACCGGATGGATCGCAACCACACTTGGTACACTCATTACTTTTTGACCGGAAAGAACCGCTGTGGGAGTAAGAATCGGCTCACTCCCAAAGGGGTTGTGGTCTGGGTGAAAAGTATTGTCGCTAACGACGCCCAAATATCCATATTATATTCACTCAGTATTTGAGAATGAGAGCGCTTAGTTACTTGCAACAGAATTCACAGATAATTTCAAACCTTTACAAAACTTTTTCTCGCTAACTCCCCCCACAAACTGATAAAAGAAAGAAAGTTTATCGCTTACTACATTTTAGGTGTTTACGCAATAAAACTGCCGCATCAGGCATGACGTATTTTTATCGCTTGTTTACTACTCACTGTATTCTCAACACATTTTACAGACAGTATTCACATACGCCACCGAATGTATCTGCAGAAAGATCAGATTGTACGACATGTAGTTCAGGAAACATGTATGAAACCAAAACTGCAGGGTGAAATTGCTAGAGACACACGTAAAATATTTGTACAAATATGAGTGAAATATGTTAAATATATTTGCAAGATGTGTGACCAGTGTGGACGTGGGCAAAGCCGTGGGTAGAAAGCTCATCCTAAGCCATTGTATCGATTTCCACCAAAATTGTGATACATATTACCACCTGGAAAGAAATACTGTAGGGGTGAGAATCAGAGCCGTGGAGAAAGAACAGATAGGAAGACTTAGAGGGAGAAGGAGAAGGTGGGGACACGGACGTGGAGGAGGAGACGGAGAAAGAGGGGAGAGTAGGAGATGGACAGTGGCGGGGGAGGAGGAGAGAGACATGGAGTGGGTGTGCAATGGTGGTGGACAGAGAGAGTGGGGAAATTGCTGGTAGAAGTTTGGAACAAATACATACATAGCTGGATACTATGCTACTTATTGTATAAAACATTCTCGGTTTCCTTGTACCGTCAGATCTGGCTTAGTCCCCAAGTTTCGATGATTACACCACCGTCTACGTCAGGAGCAACCGAACTGTTTATGCTCCCGTGGGAGTGGTGACGCCAACGACGCAGACTGACACGATTTATGGAAGTACTATGCACATACGCCGACCAGTCACAATATAAACACACACACACAGAACAGTAGCAGACGCTTCTGCTGTCATTAAATGGAAACAAAGGACGAACATATCTCGCAATATCAAAACAAAGTAGGCATATAAAATGACGATACGACAGTGGACTTTCACAACAAAAAAACGTCAAATATATTTACTACTAGTGAATGTCCTGCGTGCTAAAATCTACCACATGTGTGCAGAAGAACGCTAAGAATGAGAGTAAGAAACAAAAATGCTGTGAGTAACGTTATTGATTTAGTACTGTTCATAGCAGTAAGTGAAAGCATGAGCATTTATAAGAAAAGCCATATTTTTACAGCGACGAACGAGGTTACTTTAAAATAAAGCGAAAAGACGGTATTAACATACCTAAGCTGTAATCACAAGCCGTCTATGGGCTACAAAAAGCTACCGCAGCAACAGCCTCGATAATCAGTTGCCCGTGCCGAAGACGATGGTGGTGGTCGTAAAAGCTCGAGACTTTGCCCACACCTGAACGGCAAGGAAACCGGGATGTTATGTGTCTAAAAATAGCTTGGAAAGTTATGCTACATGCGCAATACCTCAAAAAGAATGTTCATTCATCTTGAAAACGAAGTATGGTACTGTATACATTCGGCCTTATCTGTTCTCTTACAACGTGGTTTAAACGCGAGGCTGATATTGCGCAACCAACGACACCTTTCCTCCGAATTTCGTCTCATCGTGTCGCTGGTGGTAACTTGCGAGGCAGCAGCGGCCGTGGCTCGGCGCTGTGTGGGACGGGAGGGGCCACGCTCGGCAGAGCCGTCACCTGTCCGGCTTCATTGTGAGAATCAGCCACGCCACGCCACGCCGCTATTGACAGCCAATACGTCACCCTGACTCACCGCAGAGGACGCTTCAGCAGTGTGGTTACCGTGCGAGGTAGTCTGAGTGGCACTCAGAGCCCGTCAATTGTCTGAGGGACATCAGTGCAATGAATTTCCGAAAGGGATAACTCTGATACTTTCAACTTACATCAGTTTGACTATTGATGATGCCGGCCCCACATGCAATCTACGTTTTCCACGATTCCTTTCAGCTTAATTCAAAGAAGGTAAATGAAAGATAAACTGCTGGAATATGCGAACGTTAAAGACTTCTGGAACAGAGAGAGCAGGACAAGTTAAGTAATCCGAATCTGACTTCAGTAGATCCTATGACATGAAATGTTTTTTCTTCAGTAACATCACTTATATAATTTTTTATTTATCGGCTTCATTCATACCTGACAACAAAATAAAGCACTACTACAATTTTAACAAAAAATTGCAATGTAGCTTACGAAGCTGAATGAGTTTTTGTAAAAACGTACGGAGCCATACCGTAGAAGTGCAAGACCACTACATATTCTAGCAAGAACTCGTTACCAGTGTGCCAGAATGAAGATTATGTTCACTTTAAAAAACAGCTTGATGTACCACAAATTATCTTTCGGCACCTAAACGACACAATCCATGCGCATTTGTATATTTCCAGTCAATATTCTGGCGATTATACCGGTTATTAACGTACCAGCATTTCACATTTGCAATGGCTTTTCTTGTGAACGGATAATGATATCGAAAAAGGTTTCACGGTTCCCCAATAACATCATCTTATGGCTAAAGTTTGGACTATTTGCTATGAATAGAACCTAAAGAAGAGACCATTACCACAGAGCATCGAGTGACATTATACTGAGTGCACTATCCGAAAATTACCTCGACCAATTAAACAGAGCTACGGTCGCAGGTTCGAATCCTGCCTCGGGCATGGATGTGTGTGATGTCCTTAGGTTAGTTAGGTTTAAGTAGTTCTAAGTTCTAGGGGACTGATGACCAGAGATGTTAAGTCCCATAGTGCTCAGAGCCATTTTGAACCAATTAAACAGAGAGCCGACTCGTGGAGATAACATCTTGGACCTACTGATAACAAACAGACCCGAACTTTTCGACTCTGTAAGCGCAGAACAGAGAATCAGTGATCATAAGGCCGTTGTAGCATCCCTGAATATGGAAGTAAATAGGAATAAGCAAGAGTAGTAGGAGGCGGATTTCAGAATACCTAACAGATCAAAATGAAAAATTTTGTTCCGACACTGACAATGTTGAGTGTTTATGGAAAAAGTTCAAGGCAATCGTAAAATGCGTTTTAGACGGGTATGTGCCGAGTAAAACTTTGAGGGACGGGAAAAACCTACCGTGGTTCAACAACAAAGTTAAGAAACTACTCCTAAAGCAAAGAGAGCTTCACTACAAGTTTAAACGCAGCCAAAACCTCTCACACTAACAGAACCTAAACAATGAATGTCAAAGTTAGCGTAAGGAGGTCTATGCATGAAGCGTTCAGTGAATTCGAAAGTAAAATTCTATGTACCGACTTGACAGAAAATCCTAGGAAGTTCTGGTCTTACGTTAAATCAGTAGGTGGATCGAAACAGCATATCCAGACACTCTGGGATGGTAATGGCATTGAAACAGAGGATGACACGCGTAAAGCTGAAATACGAAACACCTTTTCCCAAAGCTGTTTCACAGAGGAAGATCGCACTGCAGTTCCTTCTCTAAATCCTCGCACGATCGAAATAATGGCTCACATCGAAGTAAGTGTCCAAGGAATAGAAAAACAACTGAAATCACACAATAGAGGAAAATCCACTGGACCTGACGGGATAACAATTCGGTTCTACACATAGTACACGAAAGAACTTGCCCCCCTTCTAACAGCCGTGAACCGCAAGACTCTAGAGGAACGGACAGTTCTAAATGATTGAAAAAGAGCACAGGTAGTCCCTGTTTTCAACAAGGGTCGTCGAGCAGATGCGCAAAACTATAGGCCTATATCTCTGACATCGATCTGTTGTAGAATTTTAGAACATGTTTTTTGCTCGCTTATCATGTCATTTCTGGAAACCCAGAATCTACTCTGTAGGAATAAACATGGATTCCGGAAACAGCGATCGTGTGAGACCCAACTCGCTTTGTTTGTTCATGAGACCCAGAAAATAATAGATACAGGATCCCAGGTAGATGCCATTTTCCTTGACTTCCGGAAGGCGTTCGATACAGTTCCGCACTGTCGCCTGATAAACAAAGAAAGCGGGTGCCAGGTTAAGGTTCTTTGGGAGAGTCTTCAGAAAACTGAAGTGGCAGACTCTGCAAGAAGGGCACTCTGCATCGCGGTGTACCTTGCTGTCCAGGTTTCGAGAGGGTGCGTTTCTGGATGAGGTATTGAATATATTGCTTCCCCCTACATATACCTTCCGAGGAGATCACGAATGTAAAATTAGAGAGATTCGAGCTCGCACGGAGGCTTTACGGCAGTCGTTTTTCCCGCGAACCATACGCGACTGGAACAGGAAAGGGAGGCAACGACAGTGGCACGTGAAGTTCCCCCACCACACACCATTGGGTGGCTTGCGGAGTATAAATGTACATGTACATGTAGAATGAGTACTTTTGTTTCCCAAAAATCATGGTTTTCTGAGTGTATCTTGAAAGCGGATAAATATTTCCTGAAATGAAAAACGGAATTTCTAGGTAAATGTCTCAAGAATAAACAGTTAAAATTTAAGCCATTTTCTGTGGTTAGTTATTTAGATAATTGCGGCACACGCTGCAACCTGCAACGTTAATCACTTAAAAATATTAACTAGACAAATGTATTCGCGAAATTTCGTACGCTACATTAATTATTCATTGATGCTGGAATTTTTCCCCATCAGTGTAGTAAGCTAGGAACATTAACGGAGAGAAAAATTCCTTCAACAAGACTGAAATGACTAGTACGTGCAGCCGCGTGCAAAAATGCGATTTTTCAGGGGATAATATTTCGAATCTATACATCACAAAGATAAGGGGTCAAGTGTTTCGGGTAGCCACTGGCCTGGCGACGATTTGTATAACTATCGGAAGAACGGAAATACTGAAGCTATCCTACAGTACAAGATTATACGTCGAACGTTACACACTCCCACCAGCTCAAATTGAGCAAATCGGTTGATTCCTTTGTTTTAGATGCGTTCTAGAGCGGGTCTTAGGCCTCTTATATAAAACCACCACTTGTCCATGGGTGATTCGTGGTTTTTAGCCGCAATTATCTAAACAAATAACCACAGCAAATGGCTTAAATTTTAACTGTTTATTCTTCAGACATATACCTAAAAATTCCGTTTTTGGTTTCAGAAAATATTTATTCGTTTTCAAGATACTCTAAAAAAACATGATTTTTGGGAAACAAAAGTACCCATTATGGAATGGCCTCTTCTTTAGGTTCTATTAATACCAAATACTCGAAACTTTAACCATAAGATGATGTTATTGGGGAACCGTGAAACCTTTTTCGATATCGTTATCCGTTAGTGAGGTCGGGAGGTTAAAAGTTACCGTACTGATGCAAGTAAAATATGCACGTGCTCCGCGGCCCGCAATTATCTAAATAACTAACCATAGCAATTGACTCAAATTTTAACTGTGTATTCTTTAGACATTTATCTAGAAACATCCTCTACCCTTTTTGAAAAATCTTTATCCGTTATCAAGAAACGCCCAAAAACTGTTTGCGTTAACCTTAAACTATGCGTACTTATTTGTTCATCACATGTATCAAAGAATAGAAATATGTACAAGTATACAAATAAACTGTCAAGACTTAACTGACCTATAAAACTCGTTTCATATAAGCAGCACACCCCACTGTAGCTGAAAAAAGAAGGAAACCACCGGAAAACTGAGCCTGTCGGAGTACAAAAAAGGTGAATACGCTCCTTTTCAAAGACTCTCACATAAAAATGGGGAACCATAAGTCTCAATCCTTAGTCCGCTTTCGTCACCAAAAATTTTGGCATGCGAACATATTCATTCTTTTTTGTCCTGAAAGAGAGTAGGAAAGAGAAAGTGGCGGTGGAAGGGAGAAGAGCCTATGTCAACGGAACAGAAAAAGAGGGGTGACAGCCATGATGGGAGAGAGAAAGTGACAGTCAAAGAGAAAGACAGATGGACGAAGACAATAGCAATGGGAGGCAAAGAGAGAGGAGACGGTGATGGTGAGTGGGAAGTAGTGGCAGCAAATGAGGACGACCTCCCCAGACAGGTGAACTTTAGGTATAGAGGAGGGAGCATTTTAGACCGAAATTTTGAACGCGTGGGTATAGGGGAAAATATGTTGGACCGCCAGAAGTTTTGAGATGGAGAGGTACAGTGGCGACAAGGGAGCGGGAAAGAAAAACAAGACAGTGTAAGTGGGACAGGTGTCAGTAGTAGTGGAATATACTGTAAATATAGAAGACAGTGTAAGTGAGAGAGGAGACCATGGCAATGGCGGTAAGTGCGGACAGTGGCAGCAAAAGAGAAGAACACAAATGTCCGACAGGCGCCGATCTGGGGAGAGGGAGGGGGGTCGATTCTTCTCAGTTTTCCCGTCCCCTATATCCAAGTATTAAAATTCCTCAGTTTAGGAGTCAAAACGCCGAGCAGACACTCCCAAAGGACATGTGTGGAGAGGATACAATGGTGGTTGAAGAGAGACACAACAGATTATAAACGAGAAAGAAAGAATCAGTGGCAATGGGAGAGAAAAAGAATATGACAAAGACAGTGCCAGTGGGACAGAGAGGCCGTCTAAGTAGCAGAAAAGGAAACAGTGTTAAGGAAGAACGAGAGAAATAGATGAAGACAGTGACAGAAGGAGAGACAGACAGGAGAAAATGTCTATGAGAGGAAAAGGCGACAGTGGGAGAGAGACTTATATAGACTGTGACAACGAGAGGGACATACTGAGTACGAAGGCTTACCTACAAAGAGAGACTAGGTAAAAGGATTTAGAAAGATCTGTGTGAAAGGTACGCTTGTATATTCGTATGCCAAAATTTTTGTTGAGGAATAATATATTTGATGAGTTGTTGTTGTTGTTGTGGTCTTCAGTCCTGAGACTGGTTTGATGCAGCTCTCCATGCTACTCTATCCTGTGCAAGCTTTTTCATCTCCCAGTACCTACTGCAACCTACATCCTTCTGAATCTGCTCAGTGTATTCATCTCTTGGTCTCCCTCTACGATTTTTACCCTCCACGCTGCCCTCCAATACTAAATTGGTGAGCCCTTGATGCCTCAGAACATGTCCTACCAACCGATCCCTTCTACTGGTCAAGTTGTGCCACAAACTTCTCTTCTCCCCAATCCTATTCAATACTTCCTCATTAGTTATGTGATCTACCCATCTAATCTTCAGCATTCTTCTGTACCACCACATTTCGAAAGCTTCTATTCTCTTCTTGTCCAAACTATTTATGGTCCATGTTTCACTTCCATACATGGCTACACTCCATACGAATACTTTCAGAAATGACATCCTGACACTTAAATCAATACTGGATGTTAACAAATTTCTCTTCTTCAGAAACGCTTTCCTTGCCATAGCCAGCCTACATTTTATATCCTCTCTACTTCGACCATCATCAGTTATTTTGCTCCCCAAATAGCAAAACTCCTTTACTACTTTAAGTGCCTCATTTCCTAATCTAATTCCCTCAGCATCACTCGACTTAATTAGACTACATTCCATTATCCTTGTTTTGCTTTTGTTGATGTTCATCTTATATCCTCCTTTCAAGACACTGTCCATTCCATTCAACTCCTCCTCCAAGTCCTTTGCTGTCTCTGACAGAATTACAATGTCATCCGCGAACCTCAAAGTTTTTATTTCTTCTCCATGAATTTTAATACCTACTCCGAATTTTTCTTTTGTTTCCTTTACTGCTTGCTCAATATACAGATTGAACAACATCGGGGAGAGGCTACAACCCTGTCTTACTCCCTTCCCAACCACTGCTTCCCTTTCATGTCCCTCGACTCTTATGACTGCCATCTGGTTTCTGTACAACTTGTAAATAGCCTTTCGCTCCTTGTATTTTACCCCTGCCACCTTTAAAATTTGAAAGAGAGTATTCCAGTCAACATTGTCAAAAGCTTTCTCTAAGCCTACAAATGCTAGAAACGTAGGTTTGCCTTTCCTTAATCTTTCTTCTAAGATAAGTCGTAAGGTCAGTTTTGCCTCACGTGTTCCAGTGTTTCTACGGAATCCAAACTGATCTTCCCCGAGGTTGGCTTCTGCTAGTTTTTCCATTCGTCTGTAAAGAATTCGTGTTAGTATTTTGCAGCTGTGACTTATTAAGCTGATAGTTCGGTAATTTTCACATCTGTCAACACCTGCTTTCTTTGGGATTGGAATTATTATATTCTTCTTGAAGTCTGAGGGTATTTCGCCTGTCTCATACATTTTGCTCACCAGATGGTAGAGTTTTATCAGGACTGGCTCTCCCAAGGCTGTCAGTAGTTCTAATGGAATGTTGTCTACTCCCGGGGCCTTGTTTCGGCTTAGGTCATTCAGTGCTCTATCAAACTTTTCACGCAGTATCGTATCTCCCATTTCATCTTCATCTACATCCTCTTCCATTTCCATAATATTGTCCTCAAGTACATCGCCCTTGTATAAACCCTCTATATACTCCTTCCACCTTTCTGCTTTCCCTTCTTTGCTTAGAACTGGGTTTCCATCTGAGCTCTTGATATTCATACAAGTCGTTCTCTTATCTCCAAAGGTCTCTTTAATTTTCCTGTAGGCGGTATCTATCTTACCCCTAGTGAGATAGGCCTCTACATCCTTACATTTGTCCTCTAGCCATGCCTGCTTAGCCATTTTGCACTTCCTGTCGATCTCATTTTTGAGACGTTTGTATTCCTTTTTGCCTGTTTCACTTACTGCATTTTTATATTTTCTCCTTTCATCGATTAAATTCAATATTTCTTCTGTTACCCAAGGATTTCTACTATCCCTCGTCTTTTTACCTACTTGATCCTGTGCTGCCTTCACTACTTCATCCCTCAAAGCTACCCATTCTTCTTCTACTGTATTTATTTCCCCCATTCCTGTCAATTGCTCCCTTATGCTCTCCCTGAATCTCTGTACAACCTCTGGTTCTTTTAGTTTATCCAGGTCCCATCTCCTTAAATTCCCAACTTTTTGCAGTTTCTTCAGTTTTAATCTACAGGTCATAACCAACAGATTGTGGTCAGAGTCCACATCTGCCCCTGGAAATGTCTTACAATTTAAAACCTGGTTCCTAAATCTCTGTCTTACCATTATATAATCTATCTGATACCTTTTAGTATCTCCAGGGTTCTTCCATGTATACTACCTTCTTTCATGATTCTTAAACCAAGTGTTAGTTATGATTATGTTGTGCTCTGTGCAAAATTCGACCAGGCGGCTTCCTCTTTCATTTCTGTCCCCCAATCCATATTCACCTACTATGTTTCCTTCTCTCCCTTTTCCTACACTCGAATTCCAGTCACCCATGACTATTAAATTTTCGTCTCCCTTCACAATCTGAATAATTTCTTTTATTTCATCATACATTTCTTCAATTTCTTCGTCATCTGCAGAGCTAGTTGGCATATAAACTTGTACTACTGTAGTAGGCGTGGGCTTCGTATCTATCTTGGCCACAATAATGCGTTCACTATGCTGTTTGCAGTAGCTTACCCGCATTCCTATTTTCCTATTCATTATTAAACCTACTCCTGCATTACCCCTATTTGATTTTGCGTTTATAACCCTGTAGTCACCTGACCAAAAGTCTTGTTCCTCCTGCCACCGAACTTCACTAATTCCCACTATATCTAACTTCAACCTATCCATTTCCCTTTTTAAATTTTCTAACCTACCTGCCCGATTAAGGGATCTGACATTCCACGCTCCGATCCGTAGAACGCCAGTTTTCTTTCTCCTGATAACGACATCCTCTTGAGTAGTCCCCGCCCGGAGATCCGAATGGGGGACTATTTTACCTCCGGAATATTTTACCCAAGAGGACGCCATCATCATGTAATCATACAGTAAAGCTGCATGCCCTCGGGAAAAATTACGGCTGTAGTTTCCCCTTGCTTTCAGCCGTTCGCAGTACCAGCACAGCAAGGCCGTTTTGGTTATTGTTACAAGGCCAGATCAGTCAATCATCCAGACCGTTGCCCTTGCAACTACTGAAAAGGCTGCTGCCCCTCTTCAGGAACCACACGTTTGTCTGGCCTCTCAACAGATACCCCTCCGTTGTGGTTGCACCTACGGTACGGCTATCTGTATCGCTGAGGCACGCAAGCCTCCCCACCAACGGCAAGGTCCATGGTTCATGGGGAGGATTTGATGAGTAGCAATCAATAAACTGCCAAATCGCAAATCGTGTGATTAAGGCTCTTCAAGTCACCAGTATGTTGGTTGAATTTCGTCGCGTGTACTAAGTAACATACGCGATTTGACAGTTTATTGTTTGCTACTCATTGCATATACCATATTTTTTGCGATATTCCTATTTATTGATTCTGTAAGAAAGGTACTGTTTTACATTTCTTTTAACAAGCCCGCTATACTTCTGCTGTTCAATCTTTGTATATTCGTTTTTAATAAAATAGCAAATTCTTTGTACGACATTACCACCCTGTTCTTATTCTTGACGTTGGCTTACCAGTGACTTGAGACTATTTCACTTCTGAAGACGACAGTTTAAACAGTTGAAACCGGTAAAGTAAACCAAATAAAGGTTTCTTTTCTGCAGCTAACGACTGCAGTGTTACTTTTGCTGAAATAGTATGCAGTTGCTGAACTAAAGATACGTACAAAATAGTACCTAAATATGCACTACATCACATATATCTCTCTTTCATAGGCATCCCCTGTCAAGGATGTTTGGCGCATGATAATGGTTCCGCATTTTCACCAAATCGTCTGCTGTAACATTGTAACCTAAACAAGAATAATAACTTTCTTTCGTATCAATTAATTTACTTTTTTCGGAGTTATTACTGTTCTCCTGGCTTCCTCGTCTGACCGTCCTGATTTATGTTTGACGTTTCTTTGAGTCGATTAAGTTGGGATGATGCCTTTGGAAAGGGCACTGTCGTTTTCCATCCCCCGTATACGTGCTTGGGCTCCATCTTCAATGATACTATCGTTGATCGAATGTTAAATCCTAATCTTTATTTCTTCCCAACTGTAACATGATGCAGCAACTCTCTGCTTTCTTAAGGGAAGGTGTCTGTTTGGTTTCCCACATTCATAGCGCAGAGAAAAGCAAAGACATGTGCAAATTGCTGGACACGAGAAGCAAGCTATGGGCTTATAAAAAATAGATTCCGTTTCTACGTTTCCAGCTGGAGTAACTTTCCGGAGACAAGACAACTGATTGCCAAAAACCTGTGAAAGTTGTCATTTTCATTTGCTATTTGCATTATTCGGTTATTTTGCGTATTAGTTAGATTTCCTTTAACGACACATATCCGTCCTAATTACCGATTTCTACCAACATAGTATTTTTTCTGACAGCCTATGTAGTGTTTAGGAAGATCTCTCTGACTTTTGGTCAAGCGGACCAGTGAGATAGCAGCCAGTCTCACGGCGAACTCTGGGTAGCGGGTTTGAAGACACCTGTGGTTCTGGCGTGCTTGCTTGGCGGTGCGATGGGGCGGTTGGCTGCTCTACAGTGTGGTAAGATGGCTCTGAGCACTATGGGACTCAACTGCTGTGGTCATCAGTCCCCTAGAACTTAGAACTACTTAAACCTAACTAACCTAAGGACAGCACACAACACCCAGCCATCACGAGGCAGAGAAAATCCCTGACCCCGCCGGGAATCGAACCCGGGAACCCGGGTGTGGGAAGCGAGAACGCTACTGCACGACCACGAGATGAGGGCAGTGTGGTAAGATGTCGTTTAACTTTGTACCAGACTAGCACATTTCCAATACGAGGAAATGTCCAATCATTTGCAAATGTCGTGTAGTTCACGCGTAAATTATTTTGTTGGTTCATCTCGTGAAGTTTAAAAATTTCTCCAAAACTTTCATGATTTGGAAGCGTTTCTTCCATGTGGAGATCTGCTGCTTGTGTCTTTGTGAGGCGAACAAATCTGAATGCAAGGCACATAATCTCTTTGTAATAACCTATCCGCGTGGTAGAACATTTAAATTAGTCACATTCCCTGCCGACGAGATTTGTTGAACGTTTTCCACTTTTTCTTTCATTTGTTCATATGTTGAGTGTGTACCATGTGTTTCTGAAGACTACTGTTGCACGTTATATCTTGGCTTAACTAGTTTTGGAGACACTTATTTATTTATTTATCGTCTGGCTTTAACAACTGGATATGTATGATATATTGGACATTTAAATAACTGCAGTTGAGGAGCCAAGAACACAAGTACACAATATTTTATTTACGTTAGTTTAAAACGGATATAAAATGAACAGCATAATGTGTGATGCAATAAACTGCAAAATGGCAAGTAAAAGTAGGCTGTGAGAAGAGTCAATAAAAGAAACAATGAACTGTCTATTAAGATGAACTGTTGAATGAACGTTAAAGTCAGCAAAAAAAACATTAAAATTAAAAATAAGATGAGTAATAAAAACAACTTGAAACGAACACTAGCTTTACACTAATGAAGTTGACAGAATTAAGGAAAATGGGCAACAAGCATAACAATTACGTATACATTAACGTCTAAGCTATCCAGCGAGCAAATTATAGTATCCTTCAGTTCGTATAGATTTATTTTTGTTCCTGGTGTTAAGCTAACAAGAGTTAATCTGTGCATGAATTTTCAAAACTACAGTCTGTTAAAATGCCTATATGTCAAACAAGAGTTTGTAGAACTGGTTCATGCATAGGTCGCATAGATTATTACTAACGTTAAACCTGGAGGAAAGTCCCTCCGCTACGAAATACTATAGGCAGGATTGGAAAGGATTGATTTGGCGGTAGAATTGCAAGGAGTAATTGTGGCACAATCAGTCGGTAGCTAGCATTCAAACTGTTCAAGTCTTGTATGCTGAAGGAGGCAAGAAAAGCAGCAAGACTGAGTACTAACGCCTCGAATGTGCATGTTTATTGGGTAATAATTCGTGGCATTCCTTGGATGGCTCTGAACCAGAAAAATTCGGCGTCAAGAAAATAATTTTTAGAGAGCTTATGCTTCAAGAGCCATGATTACTCATGCCATCTTCACTTTGGCCACACAAGATTGGTACAGCCACCACCGTCGGCTCAAGTAGGGTTTAGCATCGTATTTATTCACAGGCACCAGTAATTTGCTTCAGATTGTGAATAATAAGCACTTTATTTTCAACGTTGACAATATTGATTTGTTCCTTAGTCATTTTACGCAGGCATGATCCTTTTCCTAAAGATGTAATACATGTTAGTGTCCTATATTATTGAACTGCAAAGTATTTATTGCTTTAATAGTGCTGATTAATTTCTGTGGGGTAGAAAATATCTGAAGTCTTCAGTTAGTTTTGTTTCTGAAATACTCCACGTGATTTGCATAGATGAATATTAAAGTTTTACAAAAGTGTGAATGCAAACAAAAGCATTAATTACTTTTCTTAAGCTTCATTCATACCAATATCTCAGTTCAGTATCAAAAGTAACTGAATAAAGTAGTGGTCTTAAAAAGTGATTATTGGCCATTACAGTTTAAGGATCAACATGATGAAGGTTCGTAAAAGTGTTCTTTCTCATGTATTTGTGTTTAGATGCGTATCATTATTGTGACTTGCCAGAAGTATTTGCCTCATCCCAGCCAACAAGCAGAACAGTTTCTGTGTCCCCAAGTGAAATGCTGAGCCAGTATTACAATCTTTATTATAGTTAAAATGCTTACGAAGTGCGGTGATCATTTTCTTGAAAGGTTAACTAGCTACAACAAGTTCAAACTATAACAGATTCAGGGCTCTCTTGTTTCATTTACTCTCTGCTTAATGCAAAGAAGCATATGCTTCCAAAGAGAATGTACGGAAATCCTACCAGTTAATACAACAGTTAAAGATCAATTCTATGTTAGTATTTTTCAGTAGCATAACGGTAAATTCTCATCATGTCTAAATTAGTTGTGTACCTCCCTTACTAATAAATATTATCTTTCTTGCTTTGAATACAGACAGTATATGCCAGTGAGAAAGTTTGTTGCCAGTACATTATCAGCTTTTTATTTCTCATGGTTAGCTAATTTGCTAAGACTTGCTGGACTGTGTTACTGTTTCGTGTCATATATACAAAACAGATTTTAGTGTCAAATGACAGTATAATTATTTGGTACCACTTTTCGTAGTTTGGATGGCGACCGTTTTCTCATTTAAGTAATTACAGTATACTTAATAACTACCATAACCTTGGCCTGATTCTCGGTTCTAGGCACTACAGTCTGGAGCCGCGTGACCGCTACGGTCGCAGGTTCGAATCCTGCCTCGGGCATGGATGTGTGTGCTGTCCTTAGGTTAGTTAGGTTTAAGTAGTTCTAAGTTCTATGGGACTGATGACGTCAGAAGTTAAGTCCCATAGTGCTCAGAGCCATTTGAACCATTTTTTGATTCTCGGTGGCTCAACTACTGTTCCCTATCAAAAGTACTCGTTCAGGTAAAGAAACTTAGTCCGATACCTTTAACCATAAGCACGCATTCACGGTCAGTTGAACTTCCTTCCATAGGAGTAACATCATCGATAACTTGCTGCTGTTGTAGTAGCCCGTAGTGTTATACTGAGTACACTCTGATATTGCAATCATTCACAATATGGCCAATTGCCTGACGTAGAGAATCACAGTCACACTAAAGGCTTGGGGATTAGCCCTACTGGTACAGACACTCCGGCAGACTCCATGTGATACTTGGGTCCTGTTACCAGCTTTGCACTGTCGGCGAGGAAGTTTGATCGCAGAAGATCCTTGTGTGGGGTCAGAAGTGGGCCAGCTAATCGTCAAGCCAGTGAATCGTCAAGTTATCGGTGCTCCAGTCTGTCCTCCACTACGCAGTGATGTTGAAGACTGTGTAGTTGCTCCACCAAGGCCATTGGCGGTTTCCTGGCCCTCAACCTGTTCAAACTAGTTCATACAAAATTCCATTTAGCAGTTAGCACGTAACCACTCGATACACAGTGTAAAAGCTGCGTTCAGTAATGGTAGCAACCTACCAGAACCCTTACTACGATTAATCTCAAATCAGAACTAGTCGCTACGACTATTATACACTGACGGAAAAACATCCCAACAGCAGTAAATAATTAATATAATGAAATTTCGGGAATATTTTTGTCTGGGTTGCATTCGGCTCTGAGTCCATTTTTATGGACAATTCAGGATCTCAATGAACAGCGCAGGTGGAGAAACTCTTAGAACGTGATGAAATTCGATGAATGGATTGGCCTGCCCATTACCCCGGATTAAATCCCATCGATCACGTCTGGAATGTATTGGGGAGCCACACTGCAGCACATCTGCATGCATGAATGATCATACAGCAGCTGTCATCTGCGCTGGCAGAGTAATGGAATGCCCTACCACAAGAACTCATTATCAACCTTGTGTCCAGCATGGGAGCACACTGTAGAGCGTGCATTGCTGTCCATGGTAATCACACCGTATTCACCATCCCATCAGTCATATTATATAGAAGTACACAAAGACTGAGATACTTCCCAAAAATTCTAAGGCTTCAAAACTCGTCACTTGTTTTTGCGGTTGCTGTGTGCAGTCTGCCTACCACATTTACGACTTCGACATTAAAATGCTATACGAGCGAGTGCAATGCTCATTAAACAAATTAACAATAATTTCTGAAGCGTCGACACTTGCATTGCAACGGAAAAACTGTCACATTGACACAACATATTAGATTTACAAACAAATAACTTTATTTGTTAATTAAGGGTAGAATAGTAGACAATCGGAGTTATAACTGTAAAGCAAGTTTGCACCGAACAATGTAGATTTATCGTGATCAAAGTTCTACAAGACTCAATGAAAATGACTGAAGCAGTTCTAGCACGCAAACCTTCCTCTGAGCGTTAACAGCAAACAGTGGCTCACTAGAAACTTAATTGGACCTGAACGTTCCAACAACACAATGTAGAATATCTCAATTCTAATTGGAAGACTGCTGGGGAAGCGCTGCAAGATTTTATAATATGTACAGGTCACAAATACAAATTAATCTGGTACAAGACACACTAAATAAGACAGTTATCCAAGTTGTGCAGCAAACCCCGCCAATTGTGAGGTGCTCAGGTAACGGACAGTGCTAACTGAAAAATGTGAAACTTGCTTATAGCTCCGCTAACGTGAGCCACAACACATAGGCCAGCACCGAATGCAAACAACAGATATGGCAGCGTAGAAGTACTGCCACCGAGATCAGGATACGCCCAGACGGCTTCACCACGGCAGGTCTCCAAGCAGAATCTGCTCTCAGCCCAACGCTCTAATTCTACACTACTGGCCATTAAAATTGCTACACCACGAAGATGACGTGCTACAGACGCGAAATTTAACCGACAGGAAGAAGATACTGTGATATGCAAATGATTGGCTTTTCAGAGCATTCACACAAGGTTGGCGCCGGTGGCGACACCTACAACGTGCTGACATGAGGAAAGTTTCCAACCGATTTCCGTTACCCAAACAGCAGTTGACCGCCGTTGCCTGGTGAAATGTTGTTGTGATGCCTCGTGTAAGGAGGAGAAATGCGTACCATCGCGTCGGATTGTAGCCTATCGCGATTGCAATTTATCATATCACGACATTACTGCTCGCGTTGGTCGAGGTCCAATGATTGTTGGCAGAATATGGAATTGGTGGGTTCAGGAGGGTAATACGCAACGCCGTGCTGGATCCCAACGGCCTCGTGTCACTAGCAGTCGAGATGACAGGCATCTTATCCGCATGGCTGTAATGGATCGTCTCGATCCCTGAGTCAACAGACGGGGACGTTTGCAAGACAACAACCATCTGAACGAACAGTTCGACGACGTTTGCAGCAGCATGGATTATCAGCTCGGAGACCATGGCTGCAGTTACCCTTGACGCTGCATCACAGGCAGGAGCGCCTGCGATGGTGTACTCAACGACGAACCTGGTTGCACGAATGGCAAAACGGCATGTTTTCGGATAAATCCTGGTTCTGTTTACAGCGTCATGATGGTCGCATCCGTGTTTGGCGACATCGCGGTGAACGCACATTGGAAGCATGTATTCGTCATCGCCATACTAGCGTATCACCCGGCGTGATGGTATGGGGTTACAAGGCTCGGTCACCTCTTGTTCGCATTGACGGCACTTTGAACAGTGGACGTTACATTTCAGATGTGTTACGACCCGTGGCTCTACCCTTCATTTCAGCAGGATAATGCACGACCGCATGTTGCAGGTCCTGTACTGGCCTTTCTGGTACAGAAAATGTTCGCCTGTTGCCCTGGCCAGCACATTCTCCAGATCTCTCACCAACTGAGAACGTCTGGTCAATGGTGGCCGAGCAACTGGATCGTCTCAATACGCCAGTCACTACTCTTGGTGAACTGTGGTATCGTGTTGAAGCTGCATGGGCAGCTGTACCTGCACACGCTATCCAAGCTCTGTTTGACTCAATGCCCAGGCGTATCAAGACCGTTCTTACGACCAGAGGTGGTTGTTCTGGGTACTGATTTCTCAGGATCTATGCACTCAAATTGCGTGAAAATCTAATCACATGTCACTTCTACTACAAAATATTTGTCCAATGAATACCCGTTTATCATCTGCATTTCTTCTTGGTGTAGGAATTTTAATGGCCAGTAGTGTAGTAATATTCAACCTGGAAGTGACGATCTCCAGCCAATGACCAGCCCGAATTTCACTTTCTTTTTCGAAATACAGGGGAACCCTGCACTAATTTTCCAATGTTGTCTCACTGAATTCAGTTTAATATGCAGAAGGTTGGTACTGACTCCTAGCCAAGTTCCATTCATTAGTTGAGCCCTTCGTGCTAAAAGCACGGTGTGAGACAAAATTCATATAATTGGGTAGCCATACTTTGGAGCTTCCTGTCGTCTTGAAATGGATAAATACAGGTACTGTGTGGTTTTCAAAGGAACTTTATACCATCCTTCATGTAAAATAGTGGGACGTTCAGGAAAGCGATGATAGAGGTGGATAATGCGCACACTTTCTCTCCAAAGTAGCTCACAATGGCTGAATAACACTGAGATCGGGTGAGTGCGGTGGCCTGGGCAGATGCGACAATTGATCCCCGTGCTGACAAAATGAGTCCTGCACGATGCAAGTTGTGCGAACAGCAGAAACACTGTCGTCTTGGAGCTCACCATCATCAATGGGGAACAAACGTTGTCCCCTGAGCTGGACTTGATCCTCCAAATTGATCACTAATCCTTGGCAGTAATGTGTCCTTTTAGAGTAATATAGGGGGCCACCGAATACCATGACATCGCCAGACGTAAACTCAGCGAGAAGTTGGAAACCGTGTCAAAAAGACTCATCCGGCGAAATGACATTCTTCCACTATCCACAATCCAGGTTTTAAGGCATCGGCACCACACTTTCCCATTACGGGCACTTGTATCACTGATGCATGGCTTCGAAATTCCAGCTCGCCCTGCAACTAACTGCCTATGTAGCTCCCTTCTTGTTTCTTTGGTGCTGACATGGTTCGCAAGAGCGACATTCAGTACTGCAGTGACTTTTGCAACTGTCTTCCTCTTATCTTTCCTTATGATCATCTTCAATGACGTCTGTCACGATCATTCACCACGCACTTCCATATGCGTTATGACTTAGCGGATGATGTTTGTTCCTCGGTAAAAATCTTCGATACACTGGTTCTTGAAACACCAAACATTTCGGATCCCTTGCTTACGGATTCACCCATCACACGAGCGCCAACAACTTACAAACGTTCGATTTCACTTAGTTATGACGTAATGCACCTACAACTACACAGAATATTGTTTTAACCACGACTGACATTTGTAACGTATTAAGAACACTGCACAGGTCACGTTCGTAATCAAATACAACAACGCCACCTACAGGCTTGACTAGCATCTGCGTTTACATTCATGCTTGTTTTCTCGTGGGGCTTCCATATTTTTGTCCATCCCCTATGGATGATTTGGTCCCTTGACTGAAACTAGTGGTCGATAGGTAAGGACACATTACAGTAACTTCTCGTGTCTCCATGATGTCTAAGTTTAATTACACTGTAGCTGCGCAGCACTGTCTATAGAAAATATCTTAATAGGCAAACAGGAACGCCGCTATCTACCAAACCTTTTCGTGACCGAATTAAAATTTCGCATATTACGTAAAAATTGTTTTCCTGGTTTTGGAATGGATAATGAGTCAGGCCATGTTTCTAAATTTAAAATATTTTTTGTACTAGGGCTTATCATCTGTAAAAAGAAGAAAGTAAGTATCATTATTATGTGAAACGAATTTATTTATCACAGCTAAATATTTTTACGAAATTTTTCTAAACGTGGCTGAATACACATGTACATATACATAGACATATGAAATTAGTCCTTATCTCTTGCTTCCGTGTTGTGCATTGTCTGCATCGCCTCCTTGTGCTCCCTGCTGGAGAATGTTTTCCAACTGCATATAAGCACACATCATAATCCTTACAAAATGGTGTGTATCTGCAGTAAAATTCCAAGAAGATAAGTCACTTACAGTTTTGTCAACTGCTCCCATCCAAAAGATATAAGATTCGTCACAAGAAAAAGTAGAAACGGAACAATCTCAGCTATATGCTACCCTGAATCCATAAGGGAGTGCACACCTGTAAGGGGAACTGTAGGCCGTTTCGACCAGCGGAGAGGAATATATGCTACTGACAGTAGGACACTCAAATGGTGGTATCGCCTTTCTTATTTTCTTGTGGACGGTGCAATAGCAAACAGTTTCATCATGTGGAACTGTAATTCAGGTGGAAAGTGTGAACAAATTTCTTTTCATCTTGCTCTTGTAAGGCAGCTTTCGGCTGGGAGAAATATAAAGAGAAGTGGAAGGCAAGTATTCACCACAAAAAACAAACTAGGAGTTTGTGGAGTTTTCCGTTTTATGCAGTTCAAGCGAAGTAAAATAATGTTAAAGTACTGAATAAAACGTATAAATTTAAAAATTTAGACACAAATATGAACAGACACAAATAGAAATTTCCTACCTACACTGGCCTTAAGGCAAACTGATAAACGAAAGTAAAAGTGTTCCATCAATAAACGTGTGCACAAATCGGTACATTTCTATCAAACTACGCAAAAAGTCAATAAACATCTTTATTGAGTTTCTCTATTGCAGGCAGTAAAAACACACAAAACCGCCAAAACACGAGGCACACAACGCACAGCTGGAACAGTCAAGTGATATCTCTCCGGTTAGGGGCCAAACAATGTTCCAGCTGGCTACAAACAGTTGACACCTTTTACGTGGGACTTTCATATTCCTGTCGACTCAAATGGCTCTAAGCACTATGGGACTTAACATCGGAGGTCATTAGCCCCTCCTGTCAACTCAGGGAAATCTATATATGGGATAAATACGCCTCATTATCTTGAAAGTGTTAAGGAAGGAAGATTAGTGCTTGAAGTCCCGTCGACGAGGTCATTAGAGATTCAGCATCAAGGAAAGCGTAGGGAACGAGGAGTAGAGGTGCAAAGCACACCAATTGACAAGGTTTCTTTTTTGTTTTGTTCTATAGCACCAACAGTAGCAGGAAAGCGAATTCGCGTGGAGGAGGGAGTGTCAATTCTCCACACTCGATGGTACTATCGATGCATAATTTCTCCTAGAAGAACATCCAATAATCAGAGAATAATCGGTACTATGAGTAGAGAATGCTAGGATCAAATTCTCGTTGCAGTGACACCCCAACTCCTGTGTGGGTTAAGAAAAACACTGCAAAGGAAATTTGAGAAAAATTGTCTGTACTTGGGACTGCGTACTACTTTGCGTTCTCGTTCTTAAACGAGGTGCCAAAGATCAAGGACGTTTTTCTCGCTGTCAGCAAACAAGCAGTGAAATGCGCGTCCACAAATCCACTTCATTGCGTTAGTCTTCGTTTGAGGTAAGTGTTCCGAGTCAGGGAAGAGGAACAGGTGAGGAGGTATCTGCTGAGGAGTCAATGGGCGTCTGCAAGGAGAATTCCGTGAAGGCGTGACCGGCAAACTTGTTCCCCATTGACTGTATGGTACTTTGCAGATTAGGCGTCAGTGGTAGGATAAGGAGGGCACACCGACTGCCATATGGCACGCCAGCCGACGTGGGGATGCGTGACCCGTTCTGCGGAAGAAAGCCATAGACCGTCTTTGTGGACATCAAGGACGTTAGCAATATCGCTGCACGGGCGTGGCTTATTTCGAGAAAAAAAATAGCGGAAGTGAAAGAAAGGCGACGGGACGTCTGCAAACTGGATAGGGATTTAGTGAGAGGGTGGTGCAAAGACCTCCAGCAACAGGCTGGTTCGGCGCGTGAGACGGCAGCACCAGAGCACCATTTGAGAGATGACAAAAAGTGATATCGCTCTGTCGGGGACGTGTTACAGACCTAAAACGCATCTGCGCCGCCGTAGGGAGAGGATCTCGTACCGTGCCTTGACCTCTAAGCCGCTGCAACCGTATGAACCAAATGCCTCTAGCATGCGGCGGTCAATGGATAGCGGACTGGTGAATGTCTGTGTTCGTGGGGGATGCGTGATTCCATACATACAGTAACGTATTGTACCCGTTGCAGAAGATCGAGGCACCTCGATAGGTCAATTTTTGTAGCCACAATTCCGAAGACTTTATGTCGGTACACGGAAAGGGAAGCTAGGTGGAAGTGAGGAGTGGTGCAGGTTGAGTTGCCCACTCACAAAGGAAACTCACATCGCACCACCCTACACCCCCACAGATTTAGTGGTAAGATGGAGCAGAGGATAGCCCGTCAAAAACCGAACACAGATCAAGCACGAAAACTGGAGGAACGTGTTCTGAATAGTGAAAAAAGGAGCAAAATGACAACAGTGACCGTTCCAAACTCAAGATGTGCAACATCGAGCGAATTTCAATAGCCATGGCGTCGTGGTTACGTGGTCACAGTGTTGGTCTGTGAAGGGGAAGATCCGTGTTTATACGAGAGTTGGAACTTTAATAGTGACAACTATTTATTTACAGTTCGTACAAAATAGGTATGTGTTTCAAAGTTTTACTGACCTTCAAAGTAGTCACCAGCATTGTGTATAACCCGTTGCCAGCGATGTGGAAGTCGTAGGATACTCTTAGCAGTGCCAGTTGTGTTGCCAGTTCGAGCGGCGCGGTCTATTGCCGGACGGATTTGTAGCAGTTCTGAAGCGAATGCCGTGAAGTGTTTCCTTCAGTTTATAAATCGAGTTGAACTTACGAGGGTTTAAGTCAGGGGAGTGCAGTAGTTGGTATAGCACTTAGCAGCCCCACCAGTCAAACAAATTAGTAACAGCTTGCACTGTACGTGTTTGAGCATTGTCCTGCAAAATGGTCAGATCCTGCAGAAAGTGTCATCACTTCTGTCTCTGTGCTGTTCATTTTTGTAGCAAAACCTACGACGAGCTTAGAGACAGAAGTGATGACACTTCCTGCAGGACCTGACCATTTTGCATGACGATGCTCAAGCACTTACATTGCAAGCTGTTACTGATTTGTTTGACTGATGAGGCACCTAAGTGCTATACCACCTACTGCACTCGCCTAACTTAATCCCTCGTAAATTAAACTCGATTTATAAACCGAAGGAAACACTTCACGGAATTCGCTCCAGAACTGCTACAAATTCGTCGGGCAATAGACCGCGTCGCTCGAATTATCAACACAACTGGCACTGCTAAGAGTATCCTATGACTTCCACATCGCTGGCAACGGGTTATACACAATGCTGGTGACTACTGTGAAGGTCAGTAAAACTTTGAAACACATATCTATTTTGTACGAGCTGTAAATAAATAGTTGCCACTATTAAAGTTCCAACCCTCGTAGATATATGGTAAGAATATACTGCCGTCGCAAGTAAATGTGATGAGCAGTAACAGCAGACGAGATGCCGCATAAACCTCTCACAGATATGAGAACAACAAATAAACGGGTGTGAAATATGTTACAACAAATGAATTCAAGAGTCAAATCTTCCAAAACGGAACGCAGGAGTCATATCATGTGGTAATTACGTAGAACAGATAGGAGGTACGTACGTCTGGAAGTCGTTTGTTACACATCGCTGTTGATATATACAGGGTGTTACAAAAAGGTACGGCCAAACTTTCAGGAAACATTCCTCACACACAAAGAAAGAAAATATGTTATGTGGACATGTGTCCGGAAACGCTTACTTTCTATGTTAGCGCTCATTTTATTACTTCTCTTGAAATCACATTTATCATGGAATGGAAACACACAGCAACAGAACGTACCAGCGTGACTTCAAACACTTTGTTACAGGAAATGTTCAAAATGTCCTCCGTTAGCGAGGATACATGCATCCACCCTCCGCGCTGATGCAGCCCTGGAGAATGGCGTATTGTATCACAGCCGTCCACAAATCGAGCACGAAGATTCTCTACATTTGGTACCGGGGTTGCGTAGACAAGAGCTTTCAAATGCCCCCATAAATGAAAGTCAAGAGGGTTGAGGTCAGGAGAGCGTGGAGGCCATGGAATTGGTCCGCCTCTACCAATCCATCGGTCACTTCGACTGAAATGTGCAGGAGCTCCATCGTGCATGAACCACATGTTGTGTCGTACTTGTAAAGGCACATGTTCTAGCAGCACAGGTAGAGTATTCCGTATGAAATCATGATAACGTGCTTCATTGAGCGTAGGTGGAAGAACATACTGACGAAACTAAAATGAGCTCTAACATGGAAATTAAGCGTTTCCGGACACATGTCCACATAACATCTTTTCTTATTTGTGTGTGAGGAATGTTTCCTGAAAGTTTGGCCGTACCTTTTTGTAACACACTGTATAATGAAGCACGAGCGAGATTTAAACACGGACCTCCCCCTTCGCAATCCAGCACCGTGACCACATAACCACGCGCCGTGGCTATTGAAGTTCGCTCGAAGTTACACATTTTGAGCCTGGTCCGTTCACTGTTCCTACTGTGTTTCTTTTTTCACAGTTCAGTACACCTTCTTCCTTTTTTCATGCTTGGTTTTTGTTCAGTGTTTGAAGGGCTATCCACTGGGTCATCTAACCACTAAATCTGAAGGAGGTGCGATGGGAAGTTTCCTGTCAGCGGCGAGACAGTGGGACGCAGCTGGTTCTCGGCAGGCCCTCGAGCCTTCTGCTGGCATGGAGGAGTAGGGTGTGGGGTGAGGGCAGTGGAGGGGCGACAGCTGGCGCTGATGGCGGGCTGTCCGGCTGTCACTCCGCGGGCGGGGAATTCCTGCATCCGCAGCCGCTGCGCAGCAGCCGCAGCTAGCGCCAACTTGCCGCCGCCTGTTCCTGATGAGTTTACTCCCCTCCGCACCGCAGCTGCCGCTCGCTAACTTTACGTGGGTTTCTGTCCTGAGTAGAGGTGCCGGACGATCGCTAGTTTCCCCTATTCAGTGGCGGGCGGTCCCTTCCGAACGTAGCACGGGAACGCCGACGAGTAATGGCCCTGCGGATCGACGATGGTTCTCCTGGAATCTCAATCGAACGGCGGCTAACGCGAACAACGAAATCCCTGGGAAGATTTTATACACTAACGGAAAATGTAATCGCCCTACATGTATGAAGATTTTTTTTTTAGACATTAACTGATGTACACATTTCCAGACATAGCGAGCTTAAATATGTACAGGAACTACCTTACAGTAAGCTTAAGATCTCACACAGTCAAGTTGCTATGAAGAAAATATACACAAATTCTCAGGCAAATAGGAGTAAGCTATAGGGGAAAAGCAGGTAATATAAGGAGGGCATATTCACGCAGTTTCCATTTGGATTTTTTTTAATTTTTTCGTTAGATTTAAAGTGTTTAAAATTATTTAGTCTTATGACATGGTTATTAAACCATGAGCGTTCAATAAGTAACTCATTTTTTTTTTAAGTAGGTTGGTTTCATTCAGGATTCCAGTACCCATATATTCTCCGCTCTCTTGGCTACAAAACGCTGTTTTTCGACATAACCTCGTTCAATGCGACGGCCCTTCCACCACCTTACACGGTGTGCCTGTATGACCGCATGGTACCACTCCACTGCGCCAACGTATTGGTGAATCAATAACCTCCCCTTCATATACTTCCTGATTCCGAGGGAGTGCATCCTTCATTCTTCATTGCTCTTCATGGTCTTGTGTTAGGCGGTGAGAAAACCAGTGGGCACACACCTTTGAGTACCCCCAACCAGTGGACGAGTTTGTCGGAACTACCAACAGTGACGTCCAATTGTGCAGAAGTTATTCACATGAGTACTAAAAGATATCCGCTAAATTTCGATTACATAATAAGTCACACAAATCTAAAGGCTGTAATTTCAACTAAACACTTAGGGGTTACAATTACAAATAACCTAAGTTGGAACGATCACATAGATAATGTTGTGAGTAGAGCAAACCAAAGACTGCGATTCATTGACAGAACACTTAGAAGGTGCAACAGATCTACTAAAGAGACTGCTCACACTACACTTGTCTGCCCTATTCTGGAGTGTTGCTGTGCGGTGTGGGATCCGTATCAGGTGGGACTGACGGATGATATTGAAAAAGTTCAAAGAAGAGAGGCTCGTTTTCTATTATCGCGAAATAGGGAACATAGTGCGACAGACATGATACATGAATTGGAGTGGCAATCATTAAAATAAAAGCGTTTTTCGTTGTGATGGGATCTTCTCATGAAATTTCAATCATCAGTTTTCTCCTCCAATTGCGAAAACATTCTATGGCACCCACCTAGATAGGGAGAAATGATCATCACGATAAAATAAGAGAAATCAGGGCTCGTACAGAAAAATTTAAGTGCTCGTTTTTCCCACGGGCAGTTCGAGAGTGGAATGGTAGAGAAACAGCTTGAAGGTGGTTCATTGAACCCTCTGCCAGGCACTTCATTGTGAATAGCAGAGTAATCACATAGATGTAGAACTCGCCTGCCATGCAGGGCAACATTAATATCACAGGTCAAAAAACCATTTCTTGTCTCTGACATGTAGGCAGCCCTGTAAAGCAAGTTGGTTTGGCATGGCGATTGTCATGAAAGGTAGCCTATACGACAGGGGCTGGAAAAACACGTTTTTGCCCTTACCTCCACTCCTATTGGAGTTGGAAGGTTGTAAGCCTCATAGTGTTGGTACTTGTGAGGCCTAAGATTTGAAATCGATCCAGGGGTTTGGTAGCAGATCTTGGACATAAACACATACACTTTGCTTTATATAAGAATAGCAGATTAGCATTCATCTAAACAATAATCCATTTAAGCATAGTTTCTTTCCTTGTTGGCCTGTCACCTGAGGTCGTGGCTTCAGTGACCTAAACACAGTTCCTTAGATGTCCACACAAACAGAATTCTATTGACACTAAATTGGGTGACATTGTAGGACCATGCCTGAGGACAACAGTGAACTAACCATGTCAACGTACTACATGGACGTTTATTCCATGTCAGTATACAGGCCACAAGGAACCTCATTTGTTTGTGCATTCCGACCTGTGGCTGTGTTCTCTTCAAAGACAAATGGACCAAGAATAAAGGTACTTTGAGTCCAAGCCACACAATCACATATGGCAAGCGCAGTGGCTCTTTGTGCACACACAAACAGTTTAACAGTTCCTCGTATTCGGAAGTTCTGTGTATTTACTGCACTCTGTAGTGTAAAATGTACCTTGTTACTCAATAGAATATTGCCTGGTCACATGTCGTCAACTTCGATCCATACCAGGAAATGAATTGCAAATTGAGAACCTTGCTGTGGATCATGAGATTTCAGTTGCTGCACCATCTGGATCTTGCACAGGTAACAGTGTAAAATAAAAAGCAAAACTGTCTGTACCGTTGACCTTGGGATTGGCATTTCGTGTGACACTGCATGGGCAATAACACACCCAAAGCAAATGCTGCACGATCAGTTAAAGGAACAGCAATTTTATCAATAACTCCACCGGGAGAGGACGCCTATTTCTTCCAGGTGACATACCAAACTCACCCACATTTCCTAAAATCATTATCATCTTCCTTAAATCATTTAATGACATCGGACCTCCCCTAACACCTTTCCGTTGGCGATACTCTCTCAATGCAGCACAGCTTTACTAAAAACACATGGTCTCTCTTCTCGACAGCCATATTGTTCCTTCGGTTTATGGCTTGTCAAATGACAACGTGGTTGTCATAGCGTCAAACAGTGTGCAGCGCCAGATATATGCCCAGTGGCCAATATCGGAACTAATTTTTTCCCTGGATAAATCGATTCCGCATGAACACATTAGTATTACTACCAAGTTTCGATGCCATGCAGTAACTACAGTCCACAATGGAGCTCTGTGAGTAACTGAACTCCAACTATAATCACCTGTTAGCTGAGGCTATGCTGACGATTAATAAAGATAAGAGTCCAGGGCTTGACACAATTAATGCATTGGAGGTCCAGTTGTGCCATGCCTTACAAAACTGTACGACCAACACCTGTTTAAGGAAGAGTACCGAATGTGCGCAAGACAGCAGAGGCCACCGACTGAGAAACAGAATGTTTAATGTCCGACATTAGCGATACTGTACGTTTCATTTGTTTCTTAAAGTTTCTCAAAAAATTCTGGAAAAAGTTAAACTCTTAGGATTATTGCAGATATGAATCCTGGTTAGCATGGATTTACAAAATCAACGGAGGAGGTCATAAACAGTGCCTCAACACTTGGGGCATTGGAATTTTGGTTGATAACAAGAAGACATTTGATAACTTGTGGATCCCACTTTATTCTTGCGACTCATCCCCAGAAATGTTACTGTTCTGTGGAAGAGTCAAACTTATTTGTCTAGGAATACAGTTTATGTGAGAACTAACCACATGACCACAAGGCTTTGTGTAAGGATGTGTCTTTTTCCACCTTGCTCTTGAGCCGCTTCTGAAAAAGTAAGGAACTAGAAGAGAAGCAATAGACTTCAATGCGTAGCAGTGGCTAAAGACACAAAGCAGAAGATCGCTGAAATCATGAGATATATACACTGCATGAGTGGTGTAGAGAGAACAAACTCGAGACGATTTTACACAAAATAGTTTATCTAGTTCTTCAGGGAGACCGTCAAGAAGCGTAAATCCTTCAATAACAGTAGATAACGAACATCTGAAACGACAAGAAGTTAACAAATATTTGTGTCTGTTATTATACGAGAGACAAAACTTCTCTTATCGAATATGTGCAAAAATGACATTACGTAAACGTGATTTGGTCAATTCCCCCGAACGGATTTGGCAATAGGTGTGAGCTGGCTATCCTGGTACTATACTCTTTAACATGAATTGTTCAAATGGTTCGAATGGCTCTGAGCACTATGGGACTTAACTTCTAAGGTCATCAGTCCCCTAGAACTTAGAACTACTTAAACCTAACTAAGGACGTCAGACATATCTATGCCCGATGCAGGATTCGAACCTGCGATCGTATCGGTCGCGCTGTTCCAGACTGCAGCGCCTAGAACCGCTCGGCCACCCCGGCCGGCAACACGAATTGTACTTACTTGAATCGATGATGTATTTGGAAGATGCCATGGCATTTTCGTTTTACGTATGCCTTCATGTATGACATATTAATTGCACTTGCTTGGAAAATGTAGAAGTGCATTTGAAAATAATCATTATGTTGAAATTGGAAGGGGTACCCGTGGTCTAGGGTCACAGTCGTGCTCAGGCACTCGGCCAGTGCACATCGCGCGGTGACGGGCGGTAGCGCGGGCCAGTGTTTACGTCGCGAGCAGTGCTGCGGTGGAGAGCTGCGCAGCGTGTTCGAGCGCTGTTAACGTTTGTTTCTGTACCACTGTTGTAAGTAAGATGTCGACAATTAACAGAGCGAACAGCGTTCAGTGTGTTTTCGATCGTGCTGCCTTGCGACCGACGGCTTTCGAAATCCATGAGTGGATTTTTGAGGATCTGAAATTGCCGGAAGATATAGTCGACACGTTCCAGTTGGACTTTGTGCAGTACTCGTTATTTATCAAATTTATTTCGAGTGACACTTATGAGAAATTCGTTGAGGAGCATGCTGGTGTGAGACCATTTCGTCATAATGATGGCAGTATTAGCAATGTCCAAATCGTGCCTTCGGGATACGGAGTGAGAACCGTCAGGGTATTTAATGTGCCACCTGAGTGCCCTAATGACCTGATAGCACGTTCCCTGTCACTGTACGGCGTTGTTTTGTCGGTTACCAATGAAAAATGGTCGAGTGCATATCGCTACCAAGTTAACAGCGGGGTGCGAAGTGTTCGTGTGAACTTAAAAAAGCATATACCTTCGTATGTTGCCATTGGCGGCTGTCGTGCACAGGTAACTTACATTGGACAACCCCCTACCTGTTCGATCTGCCATTCAACAGAACATCTGCGGATGAACTGTACACGTCGACGTCCATTTCAACTTCCACGGGAACGTCCTGCAGACGGTAGTGAAAAGCTTGTTCCGCTATTGAGTGAGGTAGTCGCGGGGACGGTACCACCACCTCGGCAGCCGGAACGTGTTAGCGAGGCGGAGATGCCAGTTCCGGTGGAATGCAGTGCCCAAGACATTTGCGGTAGGACGGACGTCGATCCGGCACCGTCATCCTCACCGGGGCAGTTACCGCTGGATAACAACGATGCGCCAGCCACCTCTGAAACTAAGCCGTGTGAGATACAGGAGCGGGTGCAGATCAGTTTGCCTGAACCGCCCCTAACGGTAGAGACTGCAGCAGAAACGAAGAAAGGCCGCCGAAGGAGAAGCAAAGGGAATAGTAGCAAAGAGGAAAAGTCGGATGATTTGAGACCCGTACACATGTCAGAAAGTGGCAGCGAGACTGAACCTCAATCTTCTTGCTCCGTGCGCTGCGAGGACACCGCGAGGCAAGAACGCATTCGTGAACAGACCAAACACCTGAAGGCACTACTGAGCGCTGAGAGGGAACAGAGCACCGTAACGGCTAAGAGGAAGAGCGAGCAGAGCAGCGAGCAGCTGCAGCAGCGCTCCCGCAGGAACTCGATGACGTCAGTCGCAGCCCCGCGTGGTGGTCAGGCGGATGCGACCACGTTGACAGACTCAGCCGGCGGTGGCGGGCAGGGCGGCGCGCGCACCGCGAAGCACCCCGACAGCAATGAGCCGTGGTGGCAGCAGGACGAGGAGATGCAGCAGTAGCTGCTCTCGCGCATGACCATCGCGCTGCGACATTTCCACTCTCTGAGTACTCCAGACGTTCCCAACGAGTTTGATTCAAAGACGTCGAGAAGGACGATCCAACACAGAGCTCATTGTCCTCTGAACCATCATGTGCGATAGCCAAACCTACAACGTTACCGCACTTAACGTCAATAGAATTCAAAGTGCGGTGAAACTCCGTTCGCTAACTGATTTCTTGTATGGTACCAGCGTTAACATTGCCCTCCTACAGGAGGTAGTCACAGTCTTAGAAGTGCCCGGTTACGTTCTCATTGATAACATCAATCTCCAGGATGCTGTAGGCACTGCCATACTTCTGCGCGACGGTATACCATTTACGGATGTGCTGCGGTTGCCTAGTGGTCGTGGCATTTCTCTTCGAGTGAATGGTGTGCAGATTGTTAACGTGTACGCTCCCTCAGGTAGCACTCATAAGAGAGATCGCTCAACATTTTATAAAAACGAGGTTCCCAATCTTCTTAGCGCTTATCGTGCACATTTCATCCTCGGTGGTGACTTCAATTGTGTGCTTAACGACAGAGACCAAACTCCTAACACGAACAGATGTATCGAACTTGAACATTTAATTCATGGCATGCGTCTTCACGATACATGGCAACAACTGCACGGTGAACGGGTAGCGTACACCTTCGTAACCAGTCATTCTGCCAGTCGGTTGGATAGGATCTATGTGTCCGAGGCCCTCCAGCGACACGCTGTGAACTGTGACATAGCTCCTGTCAACATCTCCGACCATTGTGCGTATCAGTGTTACCTTAACCTACACCGCCAGCAAATATACCGCGGGAAAGGCTACTGGAAATTGAACGTCAGCCTTCTGCAGGATGCCCAACTTGAAGAGGAGGTGAACATAACATGGCAACAGCTCCAGCGGCAACGACGTCGTTACGATAGCGCTCTCCAGTGGTGGACTCAGTGTGCTAAGCCTAAATTACGCCTCACCCTCATGAGTTACGCCCGACAAAAAAGCTTTTGGCAGAAACAGACTATTGAGTTTTATTATCGCTGTTTGAGAGACCTGTACAGTCGCGCTAACAATCCTTCTGGCGATATCGACGTAAAGATCAAACGATATAAAGCGAAAATCACGGCGATACAACGCCAACGAATGCAAGGCATCATCGTGCGAGCCCACCCCAAGGACGTGGCCGCCGAATAACGGGCCTCTCTGTACCACATCCTGAGAACGACGAAACGGTGTAAAGCCATGTTGATTGAAGCCGTCGTTGATGACGCTGAGAATGCCATCACGAAGCAACGTGACATCATCTCGCACGTCTACGACTATTATAGTCAACTTTACAAGAAGCAAGCCGTTGATGAACACTCGTGCGACGATTTTCTTAGGACCTTGAGCTGTCGCTTGTCGCAACAGGATACTGCAAATCTGGAATCTCTTTTCACAGAGGACGAAATCCGACTGGCGGTCCACAGTGCAAAGAAAGGGAAGTCACCAGGACCCGACGGTCTCAGCGCTGAGTTTTACCAGCGTTACTGGAACCTCCTCGGTCCGACACTCCTCGAGATAGCGAATGAACTCTGGCACCTGGAAGTTATACCCAAGGCCTTTACGGAAGGTATCATCCTGCCCTTACCGAAAAAAGGGAACAGCAGGAAGGTCGAAAACATGCGACCCATCACACTCCTGAATGCCGATTTCAAAATCATCACCAGATCGATTAAGATAAGGATGCAAACCGTTATGTACAAGGTTTTGGGCAGTTACCAGTACAGTGCAGTGCAAGGCCGAAGTGCAATATCAGCAGCCTGCGATTTGAGGGACATCATCTGTTCGTATGCTGAAACCCAAGGACAGGGCGCTCTGATCTTTCTAGATTTTGAGAAGGCTTATGACCGTGTACGTCATGACTTC
Source organism: Schistocerca piceifrons (assembly GCF_021461385.2). Lineage (NCBI taxonomy): Eukaryota > Metazoa > Arthropoda > Insecta > Orthoptera > Acrididae > Schistocerca > Schistocerca piceifrons. Next base: position 658,931,726 of record NC_060140.1, read on the forward strand.
CTCTTTAAATGCATGAAGAAACTAGGTTTTGGACTTCATCTCATAGAATTAATTCGCAAACTTACTACAAACGCCTCTTCACGGATTCTCATTAATGGCCATTTTACAAAAGAAGTTTCCATTGAGCAATCCGTCCGCCAAGGATGTCCTCTGTCAATGATTTTGTACGCCATTGCAGTGGAGCCGCTCCTGAACAACTTGGCGCATAGCGGGATCGGACTTAGCGTCGAGTCTGTCACTATCCCATGCATTGCGTATGCTGACGATGTATGCGTCACTGTGTCATCATCGCAACAACTTCTGTCAGCGGAAACTCTTTTACAAACATTCACGTTTCTTTCAGGAGCAATACTCAATAGAACTAAAACCACAGCTTTGCAGATCGGTGGCGGTATCGGAGACATATCCCATGTTCCCTGGTGCAAGGTCAAGGATTCTCACACAACCCTCGGTGTTACTTTTGAGGCCAAACCAGACAAATTCCTGACGAAGAACTGGTCACACATGCTTAATAAATTACGTGCTGCTTTGGTACTTCACTCCGACCGTGACTTGAACATACTACAGAAAGTTAAGACCATCGAGATCGCCATTACGAGCAAGATGACTTATTTGGCGCAAATTCTTCCAATCTCCGACCATCTAGCCAAGAGTATACAACAAGCGTTATGTTGGTTTCTTTTTAGGGGGCACATTTTCAAAGTTCAATTCGATACCTTAACCTTACCTTCGCTCAAAGGTGGCCTTAACCTCATTAAAGTACACAAAAAATGTGTCACCCTGCTCCTAAATCGCATCAGGAAGGAGTTCCGTACCCGGAGGACCAGTATCATCACAAACCTCATTCAGCGGTGGAAGCCTCATAGCCTTGACCCACCCGTTAATATCGCCGGCATTCCACTTTCTTACCGACATGTGCGACTGTACTACATGGAAATGAGTTACATTCGACACAACATCGTCGATAACGGAAGCCTGACGAACAGGAAGCTTTATGGCCTTCTCACGACAACAAACCACAGGAATGGTTTCGAAGAAAAACATCCACATACACATTGGAGTATAGTATGGCGGAATGTGCACAGCGACGTGTTACCGTCACGCGTCATAGCCGCCTGGTATCTAACAGTCAACGATAAAGTAGCAACGAATGAAAAGCTATATAAAATTGGCCTTCATCCAACGCCCAACTGTGACACATGCGGAAGGATCGATACGCTTCTTCATAGGTTCACGTGCGGACATGCAGAAGAAATTACTACATTTCTTCGTCAACGATTGTCGGTGATAGACCGTACGACGCCCTGTGGTATAGATCTTTTAGAGATCATTCAGCCACAAAAACTGAGATATCCACGAGCAAAAAACAACGCTGCAACGTGGATCATGGGCCACACAGCATCGTTTATTATGCAGAATAGGCATGCTACTTTCCTCGACTATTATTCTTACATAGAAATTGAACACTTTAAAATGAGACAACACTGTGACTACAGGAGGATATTTGGAAATATGCTGAACATCATAATTAACGCTTAAATGCTTCAAATACACTCTTTCGGATCGCAGAGGTTGCCAGTGACCTGTATGTATGAATCCCATTTGCTTCCTGGGACTTCAGTACTTGTCGGAATTTTACGATACTATTCAGATGCTCACCAATGCAGAAGGCATTTTTTCTTTCCCTTTTTCGCTTTCACATTTCCGTTCTCTCGCAGAGCAACCTTCCTTCAATGATGATGTGATAGTCTTTTGTGCACCATAAAAAAAATTCTGTTTACTACTTGCCCCCCCCCCCCCCCCAAAAAAAAAAAAAAAAAAAACCTCAAGAAGACGTTTCATTTCTTATATTGCGCTACAGCAGCCTAGCAATGATATACACTTTGTTCATTCTATTCTTATTACAAATTGGCGCATATGGTAAAAAAAAAAAAAAACTCAAGAATACTTTTCATTTCTTATATTGCACTACGGCAGCCTAGCAATGATATACACTTTGTTCATTCTATTCTTATTACAAATTGGCGCATATGGTAAAAAAAAAGAAAAAAAAAACTCAAGAATACTTTTCATTTCTTATATTGCGCTACGGCAGCCTAGCAATGATATACACTTTGTTCATTCTATTCTTATTACAAATTGGCGCATATGGTAAAAAAAAAAAAAAAAAAAAAAAAAAAACTCAAGAATACTTTTCATTTCTTATATTGCGCTACGGCAGCCTAGCAATGATATACACTTTGTTCATTCTATTCTTATTACAAATTGGCGCATATGGTAAAAAAAAGAAAAAAAAAACTCAAGAATACTTTTCATTTCTTATATTGCGCTACGGCAGCCTAGCAATGATATACACTTTGTTCATTCTATTCTTATTACAAATTGGCGCATATGGTAAAAAAAAAGGATGGATAGAGCGTCTGCAAAAAAAAAAAAAAAAAAAAAAAAAAAGTTGGTAGAGCACTTGCCCGCGAAAGGCAAAGGTCCCGAGTTCGAGTCTCGGTCGGGCACACAGTTTTAATCTGCCAGGAAGTTTCATATCAGCGCACACTCCGCTGAAAAAAAAAAAAAAAAAAAAAAAGGTAGCGTCTTTGATTCATAATCAAAACGTCTTTGGTCCCGGGTTCGATCCCCGTCACTGCCTAAATTTTGATAAATAATCAGCATTGGCGGCTGAAGACTTCCGGCATAAGAAGTCAGCCTCATTCTGCCAACGGCCTTGTCAAAGAGAGCGGAGGAGCGGATAGAGGTTCAGGGCACTCTCTTGTCCTAGGGGTGGGAAATTGCCCCTAAAGGCGGAAGAATCGGCAATGATCAACGACATGAAGATGCAGAAGGCAATGGAAACCACTGCATTAAAGACACGTAATGTGTATCCACAGGACATGTGGCCTGTAATTGAAGAAGTGTCATGATGATCTCTCCATTGGCAAAAGATTCCGGAATAGTCCCCCATTCGGATCTCCGGGAGGGGACTGCCAAGGGGGAGGTTACCATGAGAAAAAGATTGAATAATCTACGAAAGGATAACGTTCTACGAGTCGGGGCGTGGATTGTCAGAAGCTTGAACGTGGTAGGGAATCTAGAAAATCTGAAAAGGGAAATGCAAAGGCTCAATCTAGATATAGTAGGGGTCAGTGAAGTGAAGTGGAAGAAAGACAAGGATTTCCGGTCAGATGAGTATCGGGTAATATCAACAGCAGCAGAAAATGGTATAACAGGTGTAGGATTCGTTATGAATAGGAAGGTAGGTCAGAGGGTGTGTTACTGTGAACAGTTCAGTGACCGGGTTGTTCTAATCAGAATCGACAGCAGACCAACACCGACAACGATAGTTCAGGTATACATGCCGACGTCGCAAGCTGAAGATGAACAGATAGAGAAATTGTATGAGGATATTGAAATGGTAATGCAGTATGTAAAGGGGGACGAAAATCTAATAGTCATGGGCGACTGGAATGCAGTTGTAGGGGAAGGAGTAGAAGAAAAGGTTACAGGAGAATATGGGCTTGGGACAAGGAATGAAAGAGGAGAAAGACTAATTGGGTTCTGTAACAAGTTTCAGCTAGTAATAGCGAATATCCTGTTCAAGAATCACAAGAGGAGAAGGTATACTTGGAAAAGGCCGGGAGATACGGAAAGATTTCAATTAGATTACATCATGGTCAGACAGAGATTTCGAAATCAGATACTGGATTGTAAGGCGTACCCAGGAGCAGATATAGACTCAGATCACAATATAGTAGCTGGTTGGTTGGTTGGTTGGTTGGTTGGTTTGGGGAAGGAGACCAGACAGCGAGGTCATCGGCCTCAACGGATTAGGGAAGCACGGGGAAGGAAGTCGGCCGTACCCTTTGAAAGGAACCATCCCGGCATTTGCCTGGAGCGATTTAGGGAAATCACGGAAAACCGAAATCAGGATGGCCGGACGCGGGATTGAACCGTCGTCCTCCCGAATGCGAGTCCAGTGTCTAACCACTGCGCCACCTCGCTCGGTAATATAGTAGTGATGAAGAGTAGGCTGAAGTTCAAGACATTAGTCAGGAAGAATCAATACGCAAAGAAGTGGGATACGGAAGTACTAAGGAATGACGAGGTACGTTTGAAGTTCTCTAACGCTATAGATACAGCAATAAGGAATAGCGCAGTAGGCAGTACAGTTGAAGAGGAATGTACATCTCTAAAAAGGGCCATCACAGAAGTTGGGAAGGAAAACATAGGTACAAAGAAGGTAGCTGCGAAGAAACCATGGGTAACAGAAGAAATACTTCAGTTGATTGATGAAAGTACAAACATGTTCCGGGAAAATCAGGAATACAGAAATACAAGTCGCTGAGGAATGAAACAAATAGGAAGTGCAGGGAAGCTAAGACGAAATGGCTGCAGGAAAAATGTGATGACATCGAAAAAGATATGATTGTCGGAAGGACAGACTCAGCATACAGGAAAGTCAAAACAACCTTTGGTGACATTAAAAGCAACGGTGGTAACATTAAGAGTGCAACGGGAATACCACTGTTAAATGCAGAGGAGAGAGCAGATAGGTGGAAAGAATACATTGAAAGCCTCTATGAGGGTGAAGGTTTGTCTGATGTGATAGAAAAAGAAACAGGAGTCGATTTAGAAGAGATAGGGGATCCAGTATTAGAATCGGAATTTAAAAGAGCTTTGGAGTACTTACGGTCAAATAAGGCAGAAGGGATAGATAATATTCCATCAGAATTTCTAAAATCATTGGGGGAAGTGGCAACAAAACGACTATTCACGTTGGTGTGTAGAATATATGAGTCTGGCGATATACCATCTGACTTTCGGAAAAGCCTCATCCACACAATTCCGAAGACGGCAAGAGCTGACAAATGCGAGAATTATCGCACAATCAGCATAACAGCTCATGCATCGAAGCTGCTTACAAGAATAATATACAGAAGAATGGAAAAGAAAATTGAGAATGCGCTAGGTGACGATCAGTTTGGCTTTAGGAAAAGTAAAGGGACGAGAGAGGCAATTCTGACGTTACGGCTAGTAATGGAAGCAATGCTAAAGAAAAATTAAGACCCTTTCATAGGGTTTGTCGACCTGGAAAAAGCGTTCGACAATATAAAATTGTGCAAGCTGTTCGAGATTCTGTAAAAAGTAGGGGTAAGCTATAGGGAGAGACGGGTCATATACAATGCGTACAACAACCAAGAGGGAATAATAAGAGTGGACGTTCAAGAACGAAGTGCTCGTATTAAGAAGGGTGTAAGACAAGGCTGTAGCCTTTCGCCCCTACTCTTCAATCTGTACATCGAGGAAGCAATGATGGAAATAAAAGAAAGGTTCAGGAGTGGAATTAAAATACAATGTGAAAGGATATCAATGACACGATTCGCTGATGACATTGCTATCTTGAGTGAAAGTGAAGAAGAATTAAATGATCTGCTGAACGGAATGAACAGTCTAATGAGTACACAGTATGGTTTGAGAGTAAATCGGAGAAAGACGAAGGTAATGAGAAGTAGTAGAAATGAGAACAGCGAGAAACTTAACATCAGGATTGATGGTCACGAAGTCAATGAAGTTAAGGAATTTTGCTACCTAGGCAGTAAAATAACCAATGACGGACGGAGCAAGGAGGACATCAAAAGCAGACTCACTATGGGAAAAAAAGGCATTTCTGGCCAAGAGAAGTCTACTAATATCAAATACCGGCCATAATTTGAGGAAGAAATTTCTGAGGATGTACGTCTGGAGTACAGCATTGTATGGTAGTGAAACATGGACTGTGGGAAAACCGGAACAGAAGAGAATCGAAGCATTTGAGATGTGGTGCTATAGACGAATGTTGAAAATTAGGTGGACTGATAGGGTAAGGAATGAGGAGGTTCTACGCAGAATAGGAGAGGAAAGGAATATGTGGAAAACACTGATAAGGAGAAGGGACAGGATGATAGGACATCTGCTAAGACATGAGGGAATGACTTCCATGGTACTAGAGGGAGCTGTAGAGCGCAAAAGCTGTAGAGGAAGACAGAGATTGGAATACGTCAAGCAAATAATTGAGGACGTAGGTTGCAAATGCTACAGGAAAGGAATTCGTGGCGGGCCGCAACAAACCAGTCAGTAGACTGATGACCAAAAAAAAAAAAAAAAAGTAAATCACTGTAAATAAAGCAACGTATTTAAATAATATAAAAACTCAGAAGAACCATGTCTTCCTTTTATTGTCGTAGTATGGGTGCGGACCCAAGCACAAGACAAACAATGTTACTCTATATTTGCTCTGAGTTTTCTGCCTCAGGTACATCATGCCGTGCATCAGATTTTTAGTCGATCTGCATTTACTCTTATTCTACTCTTTTTTTTTGGTGACTATGAGGAAAGCTGTATTACTTGTGTGTGTGCATTTCCTTCTAAGTATTGTTTCAGACTGTTAGAGAAATGCTTCGATGTTCAAGTACCAATTTATTACTCCTTCACGTTCTAAATTTTCTTCAGATACAAATAATTCGGCTATTGATCTCTGTATTGCCATACATTACGTTTGGGATTTCATTCCCTTGAATGATCAGTTGTGTAGTTAGTGATGACGTCTACGGCAACTTTAACATCTCTCTCTCAGTATCAGCATCTGAATATTCTAGGATTGTGATCAGAGTAGTAACAACCTAGCTGTACGTTAAGATATGCAACTTTCGAAAGATAGTTTACAAGATCTTACCTGAATGTCACGACACCCTCTGTGTAAATGATAGACAGAATTACAGTCTTTTTGGACCGTAAGAAAGTGTTCTTTTTTCCTCTTCCCCGTTGCCAACCTCTAATCTCTGATTTCCCCCACAATTTTCATCCTTTAGAGCTCCCTCAGGTACCATTGAGGTTATTCCTTGCTCTCTTAACAAATGTTCTTTTTGTCAGTGTTTCCTATGTATTATTCTAATTATAGATTCTACGGAGAACCTCCTCATCTCTTATCAGTCCATTTACTTTTCAACATATCAGATGCTTCGATTCTCTTCTCTTCCGTTTTTCTACAGTCCATGACTCATTACCATACAATGCTGTGCTCTAAACGTACATTCTCACTAATTTATTCCTCAGTTTAATGTCGACGTTTAATACCAGCAATTTCTTTTGGCCAAGAATGCTCTTGCTTGTGCTTGTTTTGTTTCCTGGTTAGCAGAATTCCTTCACTTAGCATACTTCGTTGGCACTAATTTGAATATTGTGCTTTTCGCGAATGACATTTTTGCTATTTCTCATTAGTTTCGACTTTCTTCGCTTTGCTCTCAATCCATATTCTGTACTCATTAGACTGCTCATGGCATTCAACACATCCTATAATTCTTCTTTGCTTTGCTCGAGGATAGCAACTCTTATCATTGGTATCCTTTCACCTTGTATTTCAATACCGCTCTTGAACCTTTCTTTTATTACTGTCATTGCTTCTTAGTGTAAAGACTAAGCAGTCTGGGCGAAAGATTAATCCCTGTGTCATACACTTTCTAATCTGAGCACTCCTTTCTTCGTCTTCCAGTCTCATTTTTCCCTCTTGGTTCTTGTACATATTGTATATTACACGTAGTTTCCTGAGAATTTCGAACAATATGCACCATTTTCCTCGAACTCTTTTTGTACACCGACGATTTCTATGGATGTCCTTCGACTTTTTTCAAATGTTTTACGCTTTCATTATCAATCTCAACGTCAGAACTATCTTCTTGGTGCCTTCCTAAAGGCAAACTGATCGAAATCTAATACATTCTTAATTTTGTTTTCTATTCATCTGTATATTGTTGTTGATAGCAACATGAATGCTTGAGATGTTAAGCTGGTTACGGAATTGTTCTCACACTTATGTGACCTTGCTATCTTCTAGATTGTGTGGATAGTATTTTTCTGAAAGCTTGATGGTATGCTTACAGACACAAATACCACAGACTAACTTAACTGCTACCTCAGTTAACTAAAGAAGAGGCTCAGGCAGATGTAAATGTATTTAATACTCAACAGACTTCCACCAGGAAACTAACTGTTTCAAAAAAAGTAGAAGTAGGGGGAAAGTTCTGTTGTTAGGTAGTAGCCATGGAAGAGGTCTGGGCCAGATATTGTAGGAAAAATTAGGTGAGACATACCAGGTCACAAGTTTTTTCAAGCCCATTGCATGTCTTAGCTAAGTGATAGAGGGTGCAGGATCATTGTGCAAGGATTTTACAAAGCTGGATCATGCTGTGATAGTGCGTGGAACAGGAAACACTATTGATTGGGATGAGGGTTACAGTATTGACGTTGTTGTTGTTGTGGTCTTCAGTCCTGAGACTTGTTTGATGCAGCTCTCCATGCTACTCTATCCTGTGCAAACTTCCTCATCTCCCAGTACGTACTGCAACCTACATCCTTCTGAATCTGCTTAGTGTACTCATCTCTTGGTCTCCCCCTATGGTTTTTACTCTCCACGCTGCCCTACAATACTAAATTGGTGATCCCTTGATGCCTCAGAACATGTCCTACCAACCGATCCCTTCTTCTAGTCAAGTTGTGCCACAACCTCCTCTTCTCCCCAACCCTGTTCAATACCTCCTCATCAGTTATGTGTTCTACCCATCTAATCTTCAGCATTCTTCTGTAGCACCACATTTCAAAAGCTTCTATTCTCTTCTTGTCCAAACTATTTATGGTCCATGCTTCACTTCCATACATGGCTACACACCATACAAATACTTTCAGAAACGACTTCCTGACACTTAAATCTATACTTGATGTTAACAAATTTCTCTTCTTCAGAAACGCTTTCCTTGCCATTGCCAGTCTACATTTTATATCCTCTCTACTTCGACCATCATCAGTTATTTTGCTCCCCAAATAGCAAAACTCCTTTACGAGTCTCCTTTCCTAATCTAATTCCCTCAGCATCTCCAGACTTAATTCGACTACATTCCATTATCCTCGTTTTGATTTTGTTGATGTTCGACTTATATCCTCCCTTCAAGACACTGTCCATTCCGTTCAACTGCTCTTCCAAGTCCTTTGCTGTCTCTGACAGAATTACAATGTCATCCGCGAACCTCAAAGTTTTTATTTCTTCTCCATGGATTTTAATACCTACTCCGAAATTTCATTTGTTTCCTTCACTGCTTGCTCAATATACAGATTGAATAACATCGGGGAGAGGCTACAACCCAGTCTCACTCCCTTCCCAACCACTGCTACACTTTCATGTCCCTCGACTCTTATAACTGCCATCTGGTTTCTGTACAAATTGTAAATAGCCTCTCGCTCCCTGTATTTTACCCCTGCCACCTTCAGAATTTAAAAGAGAGTATTCCAGCCAACGTTGTCAAAAGCTTTCCCCAAGTCTACAAATGCTAGAAATGTAGGTTTGCCTTTCCTTAATCCAGCTTCTAAGATAAGTCGTAGGGTCACCATTGCCTCACGTGTTCCCATATTTGTACGGAATCCAAACTGATCTTCCCCGAGGTCGGCTTCTACCAGTTTTTCCATTCGTCTGTAAAGAATTCGCGTTAGTATTTTGCAGCAGTGACTTATTAAACTGATAGTTCAGTTTTTTCACATCTGTCAACACCTGCTTTCTTTGGGATTGGAACTATTATATTCTTCTTGAAGTCTGAGGGTATTTCGCCTGTCTCATACATTTTGCTCACCAGATGGTAGAGTTTTATCAGGACTGGCTCTCCCAAGGCTGTTAGTAGTTCTAATGGAATGTTGTCTACTCCCGGGGCCTTGTTTCGGCTTAGGTCATTCAGTGCTCTATCAAACTTTTCACGCAGTATCGTATCTCCCATTTCATCTTCATCTACATCCTCTTCCCTTTCTATAATTTTGCCCTCAAGTACATCGCCCTTGTATAGACCCTCTATATACTCCTTCCACCTTTCTGCTTTCCCTTCTTTGCTTAGAACTGGGTTTCCATCTGAGCTCTTGATATTCATACAAGTGGCTCTCTTTTCTCCAAAGGTCTCTTTAATTTTCCTGTAGACAGTATCTATCTTACTCCTTGTGAGATAAGCCTCTACATCCTTACATTTGTCCTCTAGCCATGCCTGCTTAGCCATTTTGCACTTCCTGTCGATCTCATTTTTGAGACGTTTGTATTCCTTTTTGCCTGCTTCATTTACTGCATTTTAATATTTTCCCCCATTTCTGTCAATTGTTCCCTTATGCTCTCCCTGAAACTCTCTACAGCCTTTGGTTCTTTCAGTTTATCCAGGTCCCATCTCCTTAAATTCCCACCTTTTTGCAGTTTCTTCAGTTTTAATCTACAGTTCATAACCAATAGATTGTGGTCAGAGTCCATATCTGCCCCTGGAAACATCTTAAAATTTAAAACCTGGTTCCTAAATCTCTGTCTTACCATTATATAATCTTTCTGAAATCTGTCAGTATCTCCAGGCTTCTTCCATGTATACAACCTCCTTTTATGATCCTTGAACCAAGTGTTAGCTATGATTAAGTTGTGCTCTGTGCAAAATTCTACAAGGCGGCTTCCTCTTTCATTTCTTACCCCCAATCCATATTCACCTGTTACGTTTCCTTCTCTTTCTTTTCCTACCATCGAATTCCAGTCACCCATGACTACTAAATTTTCGTCTCCCTTCACTATCTGAATAATTTCTTTTATCTCATCATACATTTCTTCAATTTCTTCGTCATCTTGCAGAGCTATTTGGCATATAGACTTGTACTACTGTCGTAGGCGTGGGCTTCGTGTCTATCTTGGCCACAATAATGCGTTCACTATGTTGTTTGTAATATCTTACCCGAACTCCTTCTTTTTTATTCATTATTAAACCTACTCCTGCATTTCCCCTATTTGAATTTGTATTTATAACCCTGTATTCACCTGACCAAAAGGCTTGTTCCTCCTGCCACCGAACTTCGCTAATTCCCACGATATCTAAATTTAACCTATCCATTTCCCTTTTTAAATTTTCTAATCTACCTGCCCGATTAAGGGATCTGAGATTCCACGCTCCGATCCGTAGAACGCCAGTTATCTTTCTCTTGATAACGACGTCCTCTTGAGTAGTCCCCGCCCAGAGATCCGAATGGGGGACTATTTTACCTCCGGAAAATTTTACCCAAGAGGACGCCATCATAATTTAACCATACAGTAAAGCTGCATGCCCTCGGGAAAAATTACGGCTGTAGTTTCCCCTTGCTTTCAGCCGTTCGCAGTACCAGCACAGCAAGGCTATTTTGGTTAGTGTTACGAGGTCAGATCAGTCAATCATCCAGACTGTTGTCCCTGAAACTACTGAAAAGGCTGCTGCCCCTCTTCAGGAACCATACGTTTGTCTGGCCTCTCAACAGATACCCCTCCGTTGTGGTTGCACCTACGGTACGGCTATCTGTATCGCTGAGGCACGCAAACCTCCCCACCAACAGCAAGGTCTATGGTTCATGGGAGTAGTAGTATTGACGTAACCTGGTAAAAATAGCATCTGCAACGAACCATGCAAATATTGGCTTGGATCCTGCTTTCATGCAGTGTGATTGGCTCCAACTAAACAGCTCTGCTGTCAGGTAGGGCGGGGGTCAATATGGAGCCAGATCAGTTGCTTCGGGGGACTACTTTGTCAGGCATAGGTTTGATTCCTGTTGGTGCTTTTGGTAGCTGGAACTTCACAAGGTATGGCCTGCACCTCACTAGGAAAGGAAAGGGCAAATTGGTTGGAATGATAGCAAAATCGTTAAGGGGGGGGGGGCACTGAAACTGATTGGAGTACCTCTTTTTTAGGCTAAAATCAGTATCCAATGATTCAACATTGAATGAAATTAAGCTTAATGAGAAGGTCAGACAGGCAGGTACTAGAGATGTTAATATATCACAAGATTCACATACAAGTACAGTGAAAAGTGATGTTAGTATATCACAAGACTCTTATAGAAATACAGTGAAAAATGACGTTTGTGTATTGTATTAGAATACCAGGGGATTATAAAACCAAGTTAATGAGCTTCTTGCTTGATTAGAAAATTTAGAAACTGAGGTTGAGATAGATGTACTATGCTATGTGACCTTCATGTAGTCACAGTTATGGAAAAGGTAATTGTAGATGGATATAAGCTTTCAGTACCTGTAAGTAGAGACTCTACGGAGAGAAGAGGAGCTGCCATATATGTTAAAATTTATCATCATGAGAAAAATTTAGGAACTAAAAAATTTTGTGTACAGCAGCATATAGAAGCATGTGCCAGTGAGCTGAAACTAAATAACGGTATTTTTATAATTGGAAAATTTTCAGCTGTTTCTGAAGAAATTGGATTCTTTATGTTATTTGTCAGATGGAGGGAAGTAAATTATTGTATCTGGGGATTTCAATGCAGATTTTCTGAAGGAGGATGATAGAAAGCATGTCCTTGAAGTATTACTTGGTTCTTTCAATTCGGCTACTCGGACAGTACGTGGAAGAAACACAATGATAGATAATTTTTTATAGACCAAGATAAATTTTATAAAATAAAAGCTTTTCCCGTTAAGAATGGTCTTTCTGATCATGATGTACAGCTAGTTACAGTATATCGAGTAATTCCACACAGTAATGCAAAATAGTTCTCCAAAATAGTGCTTCAGATAACGGTTTTACAATTGCAAATTTTAGGGAAAGCTTAACAAAAGTTAGACTAGTATGAGGTGTACAGGGAATCCGACTCTAATTTAAAATTTAACGTATTCCATGCTACCTTTGTGAGAATTATTGCCGTGCGAGATTAGCTGAGCGGTCTTGGGCACTGCAGTCATGGACTGTGCGGCTGATCCCGGTAAAGGTTCAAGTCCTCCCTCGGGCATGGGTGTGTGTATTTGTCCTTAGGATAATTTAGGTTAAGTAGTGTGTAACCTTAGAGACTGATGACCTTAGCAGTTAAGTCCCATAAGATTTCACACACATTTGAACATTTTTGAGCATTATTTGAAAACAGTTTCCCTAAGAAAACAGTGAAACATAATTGTAAGAAACCATCCAAAAATCCATGACTTACTAAATGGATAAAAGTATCTTGTAAACAGAAAATGGAAATGTATCTCACAGCTAGAAGGAGTAATGATCCAGCAACAGTCAAACATTATAAAAACTACTGCACTCTGTAATAAAATTAAAAATTTGGAACATCAGTAAAAGGGAAACAGGGTAATTGAGAGCACAGGAAGACTTTATTCCTATCAAACTCAATGAAAAGTTTGTTAACAAGAAGTCAGAAGTAGAAAATATTTTTAATAATCATTTTTAAGTGTTGTAGAGAAAATAGGATCCAGCAGTTCATTAGAAAATGCTAGGCTATATGTGGAAGGGGCAATACTTCGGCAATTTGATAAAATTTAAATTCAACCCACTTCTCCTACTCAAATTAGGAAAATAATAAATTCACTCAAAGGTAAAAGGCCACGTGGAACTCATGGCATTTCTGACAGAATACTAAAAGCCTGTTCCCAACAAATAAGTAGGATTCTCAGCCACATATGTAATAGCTCACTGAAACAGGCCACTATCCAGACAGACTGAAATACGCAATTGTTAAACCATTGCGTAAGAAAGAGGATGGGTCTGATACAACTATCACCCAATCTCACTTCTGACAACTTTATCCCAAATTCTTGAAAAGTAATGTATTAAAGGGTAGTTTCAAATATTTGTAAAAATGAAGTACTAACAAATGTCAGTTTTGTTTTTGTAAAGGCTTTTGAACAGAAAATTCCATATACGCTTTCACTGATCAATATTACATGCCCTGAATAACCGAACATCACCCACTGGGATTTTTTTGTGATCTGTCAAAGGATTTTGACTGTATGAATCACGAAATTCTTCTGAATAAGCTTAACTGCAGTGGTATGAGTGGGACAGCGCACAAATGGTTTAATTCATATTTCACTGGAAGAAAGCAAAAGGTCGAAATTAGCAGTACAAATATTCTGCAAACATCAGCACAGTCCTCTAACTGGGGAGGTATCACGAATGATGTCCCTCAGTGTTCAGTTTTGCGTTCCTTATTGTTCTTAATATACACTCCTGGAAATGGAAAAAAGAACACATTGACACCGGTGTGTCAGACCCACCATACTTGCTCCGGACACTGCGAGAGGGCTGTACAAGCAATGATCACACGCACGGCACAGCGGACACACCAGGAACCGCGGTGTTGGCCGTCGAATGGCGCTACCTGCGCAGCATTTGTGCACCGCCGCCGTCAGTGTCAGCCAGTTTGCCGTGGCATACGGAGCTCCATCGCAGTCTTTAACACTGGTAGCATGCCGCGACAGCGTGGACGTGAACCGTATGTCCAGTTGACGGACTTTGAGCGAGGGCGTATAGTGGGCATGCGGGAGGCCGGGTGGACGTACCGCCGAATTGCTCAACACGTGGGGCGTGAGGTCTCCATAGTACATCGATGTTGTCGCCAGTGGTCGGCGGAAGGTGCACGTGCCCGTAGACCTGGGACCGGACCGCAGCGACGCACGGATGCACGCCAAGACCGTAGGATCCTACGCAGTGCCGTAGGGGACCGCACCGCCACTTCCCAGCAAATTAGGGACACTGTTGCTCCTGGGGTATCGGCGAGGACCATTTGCAACCGTCTCCATGAAGCTGGGCTACGGTCCCGCACACCGTTAGGCCGTCTTCCGCTCACGCCCCAATATCGTGCAGCCCGCCTCCAGTGGTGTCGCGACAGGCGTGAATGGAGGGACGAATGGAGACGTGTCGTCTTCAGCGATGAGAGTCGCTTCTGCCTTGGTGCCAATGATGGTCGTATGCGTGTTTGGCGCCGTGCAGGTGAGCGCCACAATCAGGACTGCATACGACCGAGGCACACAGGGCCAACACCCGGCATCATGGTGTGGGGAGCGATCTCCTACACTGGCCGTACACCACTGGTGATCGTCGAGGGGACACTGAATAGTGCACGGTACATCCAAACCGTCATCGAACCCATCGTTCTACCATTCCTAGACCGGCAAGGGAACTTGCTGTTCCAACAGGACAATGCACGTCCGCATGTATCCCGTGCCACCCCACGTGCTCTAGAAGGTGTAAGTCAACTACCCTGGCCAGAAAGATCTCCGGATCTGTCCCCCATTGAGCATGTTTGGGACTGGATGAAGCGTCGTCTCACGCGGTCTGCACGTCCAGCACGAACGCTGGTCCAACTGAGGCGCCAGGTGGAAATGGCATGGCAAGCCGTTCCACAGGACTACATCCAGCATCTCTACGATCATCTCCATGGGAGAATAGCAGCCTGCATTGCTGCGAAAGGTGGTGCCGACATTGTGCATGCTCTGTTGCCTGTGTCTATGTGCCTGTGGTTCTGTCAGTGTGATCATGTGATGTATCTGACCCCAGGAATGTGTCAATAAAGTTTCCCCTTCCTGGGACAATGAATTTACGGTGTTCTTATTTCAATTTCCAGGAGTGTATATTAATGACTTGCCACGCTATATTCATTAATATGCAAAACTAGTTATTTTTGATGATGATACAAGTATGGTAATCACACCCAACAAACTAGAATTAGTTGTGGAAACTGTAAACAATATCTCTCAGAAAATCATTAAGTGGCTCTCTGCATATGGACATTCACTAAATATTGAGAAACCACAGTGTGTACAGCTGTAAAGTAAATGACATAAGACCATTGATAAATACAGACTTTGAAGAGAAGTATGTTGCTAGCACAGCATATTCAAAATTTCTGGATGTTTGTATTGGTGAGAAATTGAACTATAAGGAACACATTGATGAACACATTGAGACATTTAGGTTCACCTAATTATACTGTTAGGGTTATTGCAAATTTTTGTCATAAACATATCAGTAAATTAGCCTACTGTGTCTGTTTTCGTTCACTGCTTTCATATGACATATCATTTTTTTGGGGTAATTCATCATCAAGAGAAAAAGTATTCATCGCACAAAAATAGAATAATAGCTGGTATCCACCCAAGATCACTTTGAAGACATTTATTTAAGGAACTCGGGATATTCACAATAACTTCGCAATACATATATTCTTGTATGAAATTTGTTATTAATACCCCATCCCAATTCAAAAATAATAGCAGAGTGCATAGCTGCAACACCACAAGAAATAATGATCTTCACTATTCCAGGTTAAACCTGACTGACAGAGAGAGGGGTGAATTAAGCTGCCACAAAATCTTTGGTCATTTACCAAATAGAAGTAAAAGTCTGACTGATAGCCAACCGGCATGTAAAAACAAATTAAAAGAATTTTTAAATGACAACCCCTTCTACTCAATAGATGAATTTTTAATTTGAAGTAGTAATTGTAAAAAAGAAAACAAATTATATGGCGTAAAGAAAAATTATGTTAAAATTACACGTTCCACATCATTACGAAATGTCGTATTCATGCTTTATGGAACAAGTATTAATGTAATGTAGTCATTTGGTTTCCATTTTCCCAAATGCAGTTATAAATTTCGAAGGAACCTTATTTGACCGTATGTCATTCAAATCAGCGTTTCGTCACTCTAACCTCCCTCTAGGTCACGAAACTCCTGATCCACATTTTGCACCTGTGGGAAACATGCGACGACTCGCCTTTCCACCATATTTACTCCTCAGAACCTTAGTATGAATGTACAGCGTCTATTCATCAACACATTTACAGTTTTTCATCCAGAGCAACAGATAATGTGGATCCCATGATCTGCCAACGTTATTTGCAGATTATTCGTGCCATACACTAATGGCTATTAACACAATTTTCCTTAATACTAGAATAGAGAGTTGTAGTAACTACAATAGAGAAAACAATTGGGCAATCAGGAAAGGCATCATGATACGTCTTGGTGCAGGTTGAATACAGCTGACCGCTATTTCTACATGAAAAAAGTATTAGTCAGCTCACCTAGGGAATTAAACAACGATTGCTCCAGTATAGTGCAAAAATATACGTTAGTGTTCCAAGTTAGCTGCATATAGGCAAAAGGAGTTCTTGTAATGTAAAGGCTCTGTTGTCGGCGAACAATTATTCCAAAGTCTAAAAGTCCATAAACATCAATTATTTTAGGTTCAAAAGACATCCCTGTAACTGATATAGTAGCTCATTTCGAAATCATCAGAGCGTATAGTCGTTGGGGTTGGGCTCCCTGTAATATCTGATACACTGAACGTGAAAAATGATGAATACTGTGTTTAGAGGTCATCTGCTGTGAGTTCAATTAATTCTATACTTTCTAACAAAAAAAATTGATGGCGTTCAAGTTGGGGCTTTGAGAAGACCATTCCTGTAAATCCAGCTCCTTTTCTTCAGATCATTATAAAGTGTTCTTTACTGCAGTGGACAGGGGCATTGTGTTACTGTTACAGAAAAAAACAGAGTTCAATTCAAACTAGTAAATGCAATTTTCATAAACTGCTGTTTTTGTTTTGCGATCAACCCAAACTAATCATCAGTGATCAACCACGAAATGCTGTGTGTGTGTGTGTGTGTGTGTGTGTGTGTGTGTGTGTGTGTAGGATGTACTGGCGCTCAGCGCCCTTAAAAACGTTAAAAGAAATTAATGTTGATAAAATGGCTAAAAACATTGTCAAACTCACTCACTCACTCACTCACACCTCACTCGTGTCGACCCTCACAATCAGACACGAAATGCTGGCCCAGGTCATCTACTGATCACGACTGTCGCAACGTACTCAGCTACTGAGATAGGTTACACTAGGTGTCGTATCGTGTTTGCTTATGGTCTCCTCCCTGTGCAGTATGATGTGTGTATTGCCAATCTGTACATGTAGGTCTCTAAAATTTCCTAAATTCACCTACTGATCGAATTTTATTCTCTAACATAAATTCACATTTATACCCTACACAGTTCCCAGAGTGATTTTTGATATTGTGCTCGTTTTTAGACGTCATTGTATTCCTAAGTAACTTCTGCTGTTAACTTAAAGCTGTACTGGAAAATGTTCCTTGACCGAAACCGATCGCTTACTAAAAAGTATTTGTAAAACACATTACGACGCTACAAAAGTAATTTCTAAATTCATCGCCGGCCGTTGTGATCAAGCGGTTCAAGGCGCTTCAGTGCGGAGCCGCGCTGCTGCTACGGTCGCAGGTTCGAATCCTGCCTCGGGCATGGATGTGTGTGCAGTCCTTAGGTTGGTTAGGTTTAAGTAGCTCTAAGGCTAGGGGACTGATGACCTCAGATGTTAAGTCCCGTAGCGTTCAGAGCCATTTGAACCATTTTAAAATCTAAATTCATCAGAGCTATGAAACTAACAATCTAACAATATTTTACAACAGAATGATATCTACAAATATGGTCATCTACTACATCACAACTTCATCACTAAACTAGTATCCCTCCATGCGTCTGAAATACTCATTCCGACCAGCAAACATATCGGAAACGTCGAACCAGCGAAAAACAAACCAATACGAAAACTTCTGCGATCAGACTTCATAGACGATCAGTTTGCATTAATAATCGAAGAACTAACGGTACATAGACATTCGCATAATAACTAGAAAAGACAAATCAAAATTTTGTGGTAATGTCAAGAGAAGAAAACACGAGACATTTTTCCAATTGACAGTCGAATATTATGGAACTTTAAGGACTCCATGGCTAGTGTGAAATGAAACATGGAGCTAAAAAATGGTGTATATTAACAGGAATTCCACAAGAAGATATTCAGAAATTTTTCAGTTTGATGCTGAAAATTAAAAATTTGTTTATGGTGATAAATCCGGAAATAATATGTAAACATCTTGGTTCGATGCGTGAAAAATATCGTATTCTGAAGGAAATAAAAACTGAAATATCAGCCATTGTCTCTATGTAGTTTTCTATGTCGTAACATGGCTCATTCGCAACAAAACAATTTAATACAATACAGGATCAGTTATTTGTTCGAGTCCTGTGCTTTACCAAAGTGAAGTATTATAATTTCACCCCTGGACATTTGACCGGCTGTGAGTCATTGCATAAAAGGCTATATTTCTCTGACTGAATTGGAAATTTCATCTTTCTCGACTTGAGGCACGGAGCAACGCGGCGCAATGGTCAGCACACTGGACTCGCATTTGTAAATGGGTTTTTCTTCCCGTGATGCACATGCACTGCAGCACAGCGTAAACATGAGTATGTTACAAAGAAAACTTTCTACTTCCATTTTCTCATCTCCCGGTTTTCAGTACTTAGATACGCTATTATCAGGAACTGAAAGGATAAAGGGTTGAAATTTTCTGGACTGGTTTACGCAATGACAGCATAGCTTTTACCGTAGACATGTGATCATAATCCTTTATTTGTAGATGTTACCGGTATTTACAATGAAAAATTTTAACGGTCATTACACAAAAATATTCTTAATTATACTTTAGCAGTTCTTCATATCTTTTGAAATATGTGGGGTATGGTACCACTCTCACAAATATCAAATAAATATTTCCAGTAGTTGAGCTGTAAAGTTTACTTATTGTGGCGTACCAAATGGTGGGAGTGGAAAGTGGCCTAGGGTTGTGCGGACATAAACTCTCGCCCCAATGTAAATAAATTCAGTGATCAGCATACACAACTCAGAGCACATATACAAGAACAAACAAACAGAAAAAAACAGTGCTCGGTTTATCAAAAAGCAACTTATTGCCAAATAAATATAATTGAGATTTCAATAACTTGCCTTTCTGGATCCAGCAAACTTTACAATGAAGGGGCACGGATTAACGTACCAAAAATAAAAACACCTTGATACGTAATATGGACTCGATTAATCATCGGCTTTGAACTTACAAAAAAGAGGTGAACGAATTAACGTACCACAAAAAGCAAAACAGAGTGAAAGGAAAATACGAAACTATCCAATAAAGGTTCTTATCCCAGAACTCAATCCTAAAGCAAAAATCAATAATAAAGCACCAAACATAGGTACACGGTGCTAGATACGGTATATACGGACAGTAAAACAATGAAAGCCAAATTCAAAGACAGAAAAAAATTGTCAGTGAAGACAGTTCAACCAAATAGAGCCTTTCCAAGTAAGTACACCAGGTCCAACAGCGGCCTCGTTGTGTTTCACAAACATAATCACTTGGTGTCTTAAGTAGGCCAGCACTGACACGGCCATCTGCACTACAAGATTGCACTGGTCATACCAGGCACACTCCTCAATTGTCATAATCTTAAACACCCCACAAATAAGCGACTCTTGACTCCTGGCTGTGCAGTTTTCCCTGGACCTGCCGGTCGGTGTTCCAGCTCGAACGATGCTCCATGTCAACAGGAAGCCACCACAAGCCTCGCCAGTCGGTCCACCAGGCTGCCTTGTTGCCCTGCTCCACGCTTCCCCTCTTCACCTATCCATTAGAACACTCTCCTACACCGAGTTGCTAGAAGTGACCTTCTTTGCTGACTGTTCTGAAATTCTCTTCTTCACTGACGCTGTACACTCGATGGCAACAGCGGCCGCCCCGTCCTCCGTGTACAGAGTCGCACTGACGCTGACGACTGTCCGGCGAAGCCACATCGATACACCATCAATCTCGGCCGGCGCGCCGTGCATGACCCCGGCGTTGCACCACTGAGTTGTCTCCAAGATATTGTTGCCACTACAGTTCCGGTCATTAGACTGCCCTTCACTGTCCCACATCTCACCTTGGCGTGGCAGTGTATCCGAAAACTAGCAGACACGTTCGTCCACAGCGGCGGCAGGATTACAAGAACTGCATTGGCGTCGCCTGCTATGCGAGATGGGAATTGAACCATGCTGTGAATTACTAATTCTCTGCACTCCCTCCTTCCATTGCATGACGAGAGATTTAGCTTGGACAGAGGCACCTGTGATATACTCAGCTTGCAGCATTGTTTTCATTTCGGTAACAGTCAGACGTAAAAATCTGTTTTTTTTTCGTAATTGTTATGTCACTCCCCAAAATGGGGTGGGCTGACAGCGACACAATACGCCGCTCTTCAGCCACGACAGTTACAGAAACAACATAGTCACATGAGGAAAGAACACATAACAGAGAAGGTTATAAAGTGATGAAAAAAAAACAAGAGCAAAAAATAGATGAATATAAACTGTAGATTTAAAAGCAACATAGACGAGAACCATACACACATGCGAAGAATGAACACTGAGAGTCGACACAGAAAACAAAGAAACACCAGTGGGAACACAAACAAATGATGCTGGTGACACTGTTGGTGTTGGTGGAACGTAGCATTGCACACAGCACTGGAGTAACACTGACCACAACGAAAATGTTAAAAATCACTGCACGAAAGGGGGCTTACCACTGGGTGAAGGGTGGAGGGGCGAAGAAAAGGGAGGGGGAGAGAGGGTATGGGGAAATCCAGCAGGGGAGGTAGGAGGGGGACAGTTGAGGGGAGAAGGAAATGAGCTAGAAGCCTGGGGGGGGGGGGGAGGTGAAAAGGAGAAAGAAGGTGTTCAGCAGGGGAAAAAGAGGAAGAAGGGAGAGGGAGGATGAGAGGGAGTCCTGAGGAGAGTGGGGCTGAAGGAGGAGGGATTAGATCTGGTAGGAGGGGTAGATGGAAGGCACGAGGACATCAACCAGGAGGGGGAGTTGGCGGAAGCCACCTTGGGCGAGGGTATGGAGTGTATGGAGATGGAGACCAGATGGGACACTGTGGTACAGATGCAGCAGTGGGCTAAGGTGGAAGAGGATGGATGAAACCAAAGGATGGGGGGGGGGGGGAATCCAGTTTGCAGGAGACGTATTAGGATCTGTATTCGTTCTAGGAACAGGAGGAGATGGGGGAAGGGAATCAGATCATAAAGGATCTGCATGGGGGACAGGAGACAGATGCGATAAAGGAGGTGGAGTGCATGGTGCTCAAGGATTTGGAAGGATTTGTAGAAGGTGGGGGGCGGCAGAGATCCAAGTGGGGTGGGCATAACATAGCATGGGGCGGATCAGGTACTTATAGGTATATAGGATAGTGGGAGGGTCTAATCCCCATGTTCGACCAGAGAGGAGTTTGAGGAGATGGAGACGGTTACGTGGCCTTGGCTTGGACTGTGAGGAGATGGGGGGGGGGGGGGGGGTTCAGGAAAGGTGGAGGTCGAGGGTGATGCAAAGGTACTTGAGGGTGGGAGTGAGGACAATGGGGCAGCCGTAGATGGCAAGGGAGAAATCTAGGAGGCAGAAGGAGGAGGTGGTGTGGCCTATGATAATTGCTTGGGTCTTGGAGGGATTGATCTTAAGGAGCCATTGGTTGCACCATGAGGCGAACAGGTCAAGATGGGACTGGAGGAGGCGCTGGGAACGTTGGAGAGAGGGGGCAAGAGCAAGGAAGGCGGTGTCATTGGCATATTGCAGGAGATGGACAGGTGGTGGGGGCTGTGGCATGTCCTCCATGTATAAGTAGAGGAGAGGGGAAAGGATGGAACCTTTCGGCATGCCTGCGGAAGGGCAGAAGGGGGATGGTAACATAGGAGGGGCAGTGAGAGAGGAAGGAGGCTATCAGGCGAAAATAATTGATGGGGAGGGCATAAGTCTGGAGCTTGAAGAGGAGGCCGGGATGACATACACAGTCGTAGACGCGTTCAAGGTCAAGCAAGGTCAAGGGACACAAAGATGGCGGAGCGACGGGAATTGAGGTAAGTGGAAAGGAGGTGTGTCATGTGGAGGAGGAGATCATCGGCAGAGAAGGAAGGTCGGAAGCTATATTGGATCAAGGGAAGGAGGCGGTACTGATGGAAGTGGTGGTGAATGTGGAGGGTAAGGATGGACTCCAGGACCTAGCTGAAGACCGACGTGAGACTGATAGGAGGAGGTGTCGGAAGGGGGTTTGGCAGGTTTGGGAAACATAAGAATTCGGTAAGTCCCCCACAGGTCGTAAAAATCTGTTGCTGGAAAAAGATATATCAACATATCTTCAGCAGAGCCTGTACGAGTACTACAAAAACGTAGCATGTTTGCCCGGAAATCTGATTAGAGGACTCCGTGGAGCACATTAGTGGCACCAGGTGTTTGCTGCGCCCAGGAGCAGAACTGCATACTGTGGCCGTCATAGGGCTGCGTGCGACTGAAATAGACGGGGTCCCTGGTATGCGGCGTGGCGGCAGGCGCGTCTGCGACAGCCGCGCTGTCGGCATAAATCCCGCCTCCGTCGCTGCACAGCTAGGCGCAACAAGTCTAGCCCGGATAGCGTGTGTGAATTATTACGCCAGTTCGCCGCGTGTAATACGGAAACATAGAACAGTTGGACTGCTCGGGCTTGCAAACAGCTGTAGCGTGTATACGTTAGCTCAGTACTGGCAAACGACAAGCAGCGATCACGGCTCGTTCCGCTAGTGCGTTCCTGTTCAGACTACCACGCATCACCCTCCTCTCACCACCTATTCCAATATTTACATAGTTTACTCGAAAAGATATTGTATTTTTTGCCTCGTCACAGTTGGTTACTTTAAATTTTCATGAACGTAAAATTATTTTCTTCATAGAACGAAAATACGTAATGTCCAATGACAGTAATGTCAGTGGTTCTCAATTGGAACACATCAATTCGTACAAGTACGAGCGTGTACCGATTTGCAGGTGTATGAAATAAAATGTTCACAGTCGTAGGTAAAGGATGTCACAGACATCAGTTCACTAGTATCACAATAGAAAAGTGCAAAAAAATGGTTAAAATGGCTCTGAGCGCTATGCGACTTAACTTCTGAGGTCATCAGTCGCCTCGAACTTAGAACTAATTAAACCTAACTAACCTAAGGACATCACACACATCCATGCCCGAGGCAGGATTCGAACCTGCAACCGTAGCGGTCGCTCGGTTCCAGACTGCAGCGCCTAGAACCGCACGGCCACCCAGGCCGACTAGGAAAGAGCAGTCAGTCTACAAAGATGACTGCTCAAAATACTCGTGCGACTCTTGATAGCATACTGCTCAAGTGTGCGAGATATATAAGATCCTGAACCGACAGGCGCTTGAATATAGATGCATTCTATCACGCAAAAACCTGTGTACGAAGTTTCAAGCACCAGCTTTAAGAGAGGAATCTACCACCATACTATAATCCCTGCCCTCTACCTACCCCGAGGACAAGATATTAATCGTATCATGCAGAAATGCGTTTAAGCATTCGACCTTTCCGTGGTCCACATGCGGATGGAAGAGAGTGAATCTCTAATGAACAGTACAATCGGAAGTAACCCTCTGCCATATGTTGCATTGTGGTTTGCAGAGTGAAGATATAGATGTCGATCAAACGGAAAAAAATATTATGTTTACGCATCTACAGTACCTCAGAAACCCTTATCTTGTGATTTCGACTATCATAAGCCAGGATCTTATGGAATTTCCCGCAATTACGGAACATAGCGAAACCACTTGGCTTTTAAACGTGTTTGCCTTTGTTCTCAGTTGTGGAAAACCTGATTCATGTTTTTGGACATTTGCTAATCCTATTTACAATCAGGTAACGCTTTGGTTTATATATATATATATATATATATATATATATATATATATATATATATATATATATATAGAGAGAGAGAGAGAGAGAGAGAGAGAGAGAGAGAGAGATATGCCAACAGTTTTTTTGTTACCAATCGATCAATCGATATTATGTTACATTTACATACATACCTTTTACTTTGATACTAACTGCAAATATTTTCTATTTGTATTAAACATTGATTATTTTCGAATTATATCAAATGGCAAAGAAAGGAAGTATACGAAATATTAATTTGAGTCACTGATTGTTCTAGAAGCTTCTGGAACGAAGCATAATTAACATACCCGGTAGAGATGGCGCCAAAACTGTCAGTTAGTTGACTACTTGTATTCCGAAAGCTCTTCGCTAGTTATGAATGAACAACTATTATGTCTCGTAACAAGATTGTGAACTAACTGGATGTAAAGAGTGCTTGTGACTTTGTTTGTGTTTGCTGAAAAACAAGACGTGGAAATAAATGGCAGATGTATGAAAAAATTTCAATCTATTCTGTTGGAAAAACCATGGACTTTTTTTTCTAACAACGTTACGCATACATTGTAATTCCCGGACACTGACACCAGCTACAAGTTAAGTAAAACTTTCGAATCGTTATGAACTATCTTCTTAACTATTTACTACAGATATTGCTTTAGTTGTGGTAGACACCAACAGGCAATTCAGTGTAGAGGAATATACTTGTTATACTGTTAAGGGGTACTTCAAACGATCTACACGTGCATCGTAAATCAATGAAGGAAATAAAGCGGGCATTGACTAGGATGAGATATGTCAGGATTCGCCGATCAAATTCTATCCTCTGTGAAATTGAGGAAGAATTACATTGCTTGTTGAGTGGAATGGACAGTCTACTAGACATGTAATATGGATTGATAATAAGCCAAAAAAAAGTGTTGCGGAGTGTCAGAAATGAGATTAGCGACCAACGTACGATCAGAATTGTGGATCATGCAGTACACGGAGTAATTGTTTGAAAGAAATTGTTTGAAAGTAATTGTTTGAAAGAAAAGTATCGCATGACATCTGCATCTACATCTCCATCACTGTTCAGCAGTTCACAGTTAAGTGCAGCCGGCCGCGGTGGTCTCGCGGTTCTAGGCGCTCAGTCCGGAACAGCGCGACTGTTACGGTCGCAGGTTCGAATCCTGCCTCGGGCATGGATGTGTGTGATGTCCTTAGGTTAGTTAGGTTTAAGTAGTTCTAAGTTCTAGGGGACTGATGACCACAGATGTTAAGTCCCATAGTGCTCAGAGCCATTTGAACCATTTGAAGTTAAGTGCATGTCAGAGGGGTCATCGAACCACCTTCAGGCTATTTCCCTACCGTTCCAATCTCGAACAGCGCGAACACTTAAACCTCTTTGTGCAAGTTATGATATATCTTACTTTATTACGATGATCATTTCATCCTTGTGTTGGTGGGTGCACAAAACATTATCGCATTCAGAGGAGAAATCTGATGATTGAATCGCAAAAAGGTCTCGCAGCGACGAAAAACCCCTTTGTTTTAAAGGTTTCCATATCAATAGACATATCGTATCGGTGATAGTCTCTCCCCTATTTCACCGATCGCGGGTGGCCGAGCGGTTCTAGGCGCTTCAGTGTGGAACCGCGCGACCACTACGGTCGCAGATTCGAATCCTGCCTCGGGCATGGATGTGTGTGATGTACTTAGATTAGTTAGGTTTAAGCAGTTCTAAGTTCTAGGGGACTGATGACCTCAGATGTTAAGTCCCATAGTGCTCAGAGCCATTTGAACCATTTGAGCCACCTCCCCTACTTCGCGATAATACAAACGAGTAGCGTTTCTTTAAATGTTTTCGATGTCCTCCGTCAATTATATCTACCACGGATCCCACACAGCGCTGAAATACTTCAGAAGGGGGCGTACAAGCGTAGTGCAGGCAATCGACGAAGGAAAGAAGGAGGGTATAAAAAAAAGACTAGCACAGACGGAGAGAGCAGCCCTCGCCAACTAGTGTCAATCTTGGTCTTGATTTGAGAAAAAAATTGCTGAGAGCGCAGCACTGCACAGAAGTGACTCATGGATTGAGGAAAACCAGAAAAAAAGATAATCGAAACGTCTGAGATATGGTGCTGCAGGAGAATGCTGAAAATCAAAAGGACAGATGCAAGATACAAAATATATAAGAAACGAGGTTCCTTATAGAATCGTCACGGAAAGGAATCCTGTTAACTGAGCATGTGAAAACTTGTAACTAGATGAAAGGACTGGATGACAGGGGAATAAAGTAATAACTTCCATGACAGAGGATCGTAGAGTGCAAAAATTTTAGTGAATGGCAGATATTCCAAGACACAGAATAACTTATTGATAACGTTGGGTGTAGGTGCTACTCTGAGACGAAGAAGAAGAGGTTGACGTAGGTGAAGAAGTAGTGACGGGCACCATCAAACCAGCCAGAAGACTGATGCCACATAAACAAACAAAAAACGAGGAAGTAGTCTACACGCCGCTTACAAAGTGAGTGAAAATCCTACCGAAAAACTTTGTATTGATAGAAGTTGTTGGCTGAATGTTTTGATAGCAGCAACTTATGGTCTCCAACTTCTCGTTGTAGAATAATTTCTTCGTGTTTGTTATCCCATTTAAGGTTATGGGTCTCTACCACTTATAATACCTAAATGTCAGTCCAAATGCGTTGAAATCGGGGCATATGCCCAGTCTGTGAACATCAGACATCGATTACCTACAGCTCAGTGCTGTCTCTGTTTTCATTTCGACACTGTCAGTTTTGCGACGCTAGAGCGTCTAGCGGCGAGAAGTCACATCATGTATATTTTTCATTCTCTTTCTTTGTAATTTACGAAACAGCCTATTTTTGCTGCTCAAGTCGCAGTAAAATATCGAGAGACCTGCATTATCGTAAAATAAATCTAATGAAATAAGCTAATTGCATCTTACCCGACAAGAAAGCCGGCCGCGGTGGTCTAGCGGTTCTAGGCGCTCAGTCCGGAACCGCGCGACTGCTACGGTCGCAGGTTCGAATCCTGCCTCGGGCATGGATGTGTGTGATGTCCTTAGGTTAGTTAGGTTTAAGTAGTTCTAAGTTCTAGGGGACTGATGACCATAGATGTTAAGTCCCATAGTGCTCAGAGCCATTTGAACCGACAAGAAAAGAGACTGTAAACAGTATCTCATGCAACAGAAGCAGATACATGTACTTCCACGAGTACCAAGAACGCGCACACCATTTCACGTTTTGCAATTACAATTAAATCATTACCATTAGCTGCTCACAGGCGTTGAAATACATCAATGGGGACAGTTGAAAATGGGTGCCCCGACCGAGACTCGAACCCGGTATGTCCTGCTTACATGGCAGACGATCTATCTATCTGAGCCATCGAGGGCCCAGAGGATAGTGCGACTGCAGGGATTTATCGCTGGCACGCTCCCCGCGAGACCCACTTTCTCAACTTATAGTCCACACACTACGTTCGTAGTGCCCCTGCCATTACACCCACTATTCGCGGCAGACAATGCACCGAGTCCCGTAAGAGTTCAGGCAATTCGTGTGCATCCGCACTGAAGAAGGTCATCAGCCGGTTGGCTTCTGTCTTCTGTTCTTTGGGACCCTTCTGAGTTTACGCACGTCCGCTGGCCACCAAACTCCCCAGACATGAACACTATTGAGCTTATGTGGGATGCCTCGCAATGTCCTGTTCAGAAGAGATCGCTGCCCCCTCGTACTCTTACGGATTTATTGACAGCACTGCAGGATTCATGATGTCCAGCACTACTCCAGACATTAGTCGAGTCCATGCCACGTCGTGTTGAGGCACTTCTGCGTGCTCGCGGGGCCCTACACGGTATTAGGCAGGTGTATCAGTTTCTGTAGCTCTTCAGTGCACCTTTTTGGTAAACCTAGAGAATGACGAATGTGTTGTCTTCATTTTGATACTGCTGTAATTTATTGCGCAACATACGCTCTCTTTTGTAAGAATCTTTCTAAAAATCGATACAAATGATACTCTTCACTTTCATTACGTATTGTGTTCAGTAGTGTGACTTCTACATCTACATCTACATCCATACTACGCAAGCCACCTGACGGTGTGTGGCGGAGGGTACCTTGAGTACCTCTATCGGTTCTCCCTTCTATTCCAGTCTCGTATTGTTCGTGGAAAGAAGGATTGTCAGTATGCCTCTATGTTGGCTCTAATCTCTCTGATTTTATCCTCGTGGTCTCTTCGCGAGATATACTTAGGAGGGAGCAATATACTGCTTGACTCTTCGGTGAAGGTATGTTCTCGAAACTTTAACAAAAGCCCATACCGAGCTACTGAGCGTCTCTCCTGCAGAGTCTTCCACTGGAGTTTATCTATCATCTCCGTAACGCTTTCGCGATTACTAAGTGATCCTGTAACGAAGCGCGCTGCTCTCCGTTGGATCTTCTCTATCTCTTCTATCAACCTTATCTGCTACGCATCCCACATTGCTGAGCAGTATTCAAGCAGTGGGCGCACAAGCGTACTGTAACCTACTTCCTTTGTTTTCGGATTGCATTTACTTAGGATTCTTCCAATGAATCTCAGTCTGCTTCACCAACGATCAACTTTATATGATCATCCCATTTTAAATCACTCCTAATGCGTACTCCCAGATAATTTATGGAATTAACTGCTTCCAGTTGCTGACCTGCTATTTTGTAGCTAAATGATAAGGGATCTTTCTTTCTATGTATTCGCAGCACATTTCACTTGTCTACATTGAGATTCAATTGCCATTCCCTGCACCATGCGTCAATTCGATGCAGATCCTCCTGCATTTCAGTACAATTTTCCATTGTTGCAACCTCTCGATACACCACAGCATCATCTGAAAAAAGCCTCAGTGAACTTCCGATGTCATCCACAAGGTCATTTATGTATATTGTGAATAGCAACGGTCCTATGATACTCCCCTGCGGCACACCTGAAATCACTCTTACTTCGTAGGACTTCTCTCCATTGAGAATGACATGCTGCGTTCTGTTATCTAGGAACTCTTCAATCCAATCACACAATTGGTCTGATAGTCCATATGCTCTTACTTTGTTCATTAAACGACTGTGGGGAACTGTATCGAACGTCTTGCGGAAGTCAAGAAACACGGCATCTACCTGTGAACCCGTGTCTATGGCCCTCTGAGTCTCGTGGACGAATAGCGCTAGCTGGGTTTCACACGACCGTCTTTTTCGAAACCCATGCTGATTCCTACAGAGGAAAGATAACACGCACATACTATCGATAACTTCTGACGTCGGCCATCTTTGGTTGTGTGATGTCGCTAGCGTTTACGGTGGGTTTGTGTGTGTGTGTGTGTGTGTGTGTGTGTGTGTTACCTTATATTCGGTTTGGTAGATGTGCATGCTACATCTGGTAAAATATATGGACGGCCTCAGCGAGAAGTAGAGGTAGTGTACCTAGACCAGTTATAGACCTTAAAAAAATGAAACACAGTGTTAATATAATACGAACCCAATACATCACACCCAACAATGTCACGTATCGCCAGACCGGTCCACCGACCCATATGTAACCTATTGATTCTACCGCAATAAGGACGTCTCCTTAACCAAGAGGCAACTTTCTAGGATGCTCTACGACTGTGTGTATGAGAAGGGCTTTATTGATATCAATTGAGGCTCTAAAAAATTCAATCATGTAAGAGTAGGAAGTCAACATTAATATACATTACAAAGTACGATGCTAAAACTTTTACAAATTGTAATGATTCCGCCAAGTCTTTTAAGGTTCGATTACGTAGGTGGGCGAAACGTACGAAGAAGTTCGACTACACCGACCTGTTCTTGGTTAGTCATTGGTCGTGTGTGAAGTTTATTGAGACGTATCGGGAAGCGTTTCAGCAAAATCGGAAAGAACGTCGTGAATTGTCACATTTTGATTTGTTGTATTCCGGTTGGTAACGGATCTCATCCTTATCGCTATCTTATCGCAACTCATGTTCAGTAAACCTACACCTAAAAAATAAAACGTCTCCCTACCGCGTCTAGTAAAACTAGAGACGCGTTAGAGTCACAAATCATTCCAGTAAGTAATTTGAACATTGCATACGTCGTGAGAATCTCAGGTCTCGCAATGCCAATGCTGTCTTGCTTGTAAGCTACTCTGAAAAAAATTGTATTTACTTCTACGCCAGCTATTTATTTGGACGACAGTCCTGTGAACGTGAACCTGTTATTTAATTCACGGATATACAATTTTTCCTTTTAATATTAATTGATATAGATTATCGATGGGAGGCTCGTCGCACCTTTTGAGACTGAGCTGCTGTTGGCGCTGTGGTCTCCCGAAAAGAATGCAGAGGCCATCGTAATACTGAAACTGTTGATTTATGACGTCGTACAAATTACCCTTTTTGTGTTACAAAATTCCGATGGTACGCTGCTGTTCTCGGATGTTTATTACTTTAGATACCCTCGTATACAATACCCTCATTTCTGTCAACACTGTAATAAATTTAGAGTAGTTTGAGTGATACAGGAAACAATCGTGCTGAATGCACGAAGTCTGACGACTATTTACTTCACTTCTGAACTTCCTTCGCTTCTTCGAAAAATGAACATGGCGACGGTCTGCAGTTAATGTAATGAGATTCGGGTACAAAAGCCGATTTCTCGCCGCATTCGTAGGAAGTTGAGAAATACGGATGTAATTAACATAATGAAATTCTTCGCTGCGGTAACTCCTGAAAGGTCATAAAATAGGTGTTCTAAAAGCAGGCTCGACAGTGAAAGGCTGCAGTTGGAATCGTGAAGCCTGAAGGAATAAAATGGTATTTGTAGCGCTGATGCAGTATTTAGAAGTGTAGTGAAAATAAAATTGACAAACTCGATTTCAGTAGAACACGTGCGGCTTCCAAAACAGCGTATCTTGTGTAACACCAAAATGGTGAGGTTCTGCTGCATATTTTCCACATTTATTCTCACATTCAACTGAGTAAAGACACTTGCTTTTTATAGTGTACCACCACGTTTCGATCCGACTACGGTTGCCGAGCCTCATGGTTTGGGCTCGTGAGAAAAACAATGAAGACTGTGGTAAACACCCAAAGATTTTAGCAGTTTCTCGCACTACTGTAGCACATACTTAGATGTAACACATGCTGATTTAGTACAATCAGTTTTTTTACACCGTTATCGAGAAATTTAGGTCCAGATTTATACGTGACTGTCTAATACCATATGAGAGCATCAGCCATAGAGCAGCGTCAAACTGCGCTCGTCTTCAAAACGGAAGGACGAAATTGCAATGACACTTTGACCATACATAGAATTCTACATCTACATCTACATCCATACTCCACAAACCACCTGACGGTGTGTGGCGGAGGGTACCCTGAGTACCTCTATCGTTTCTCCCTTCTGTTCCAGTCTCGTATTGTTCGTGGAAAGAAGGGTTGTCGGTATGATTCTGTGTGGGCTCTAATCTCTCTGATTTTATCCTCGTGGTCTCTTCGCGAGATATACGTAGGAGGGAGCAATATACCGCTTGACTCTTCGGTGAAGGTATGTTCTCGAAACTTTAACAAAAGCCCGTACCGAGCTACTGCGACACCCCCGGGATAACAAGGCCGCCCAACAGTGTTAGTGACGTCACACTAAGCGGCCCATAGCCGACGCAGCAGTCCACGGACACCTCCGTACAGACGCGCCTGATGCTAACGATCTTCTGTCCGTCATACAGAAAGGAG
Source organism: Schistocerca piceifrons (assembly GCF_021461385.2). Classification (NCBI taxonomy): domain Eukaryota; kingdom Metazoa; phylum Arthropoda; class Insecta; order Orthoptera; family Acrididae; genus Schistocerca; species Schistocerca piceifrons. The sequence goes on from NC_060140.1 coordinate 658,963,903, forward strand.
CGAACTATAATTCGAACGAAAGACCAAATTATATATATATTCTTGTAAACAGTATAAAGGTTCATAACGAAATACCGATTACATATACGGGCAGGAATAAGTTTAATCGATTGAGGAACTTTGCCACTATTTTATAATTGTCAGAACACTGTTTAGCTTTAAAACTCGCATACAGGTGGTGACAAATGCCAACTGACAGCAGGACTTAACATTTTCAAGGTATTTCACGGAAAGTAAATTATCTTAAACACTGTCATACATAGCAAAACCCTCACAATTTTCGTTTACAATAAGGTAACAAGAGTTCGCTTTATCTCATAAAACACCTGACTATTGTGAATTTACTCATATGTTCATGGTGACAGCTCTTTTCAAGAATTTTTAAAAGTGTATCCCCAGTAATAAAGAATGGAAACAAAAGATAGATATCAAATATTCTCCTTTTAACATAGACGTCACTGAACACAAGATTCTGTCTTGCACTGTGATACTAAGGGACTGCTGCTTCCTTTAAGAAAAGCTTGACAATTTGAAGTTCACTCTGCTATTGAAGATACACTTCTTGAAACAATATTAAAATGTTATGAAAGGTAAGGAAATGAAAAACAACCAATTGCATTACATGTAAGAATGTGAGCAAAAGGCTGAGGCTCTCTTTACTTACCATTTTCAATCTCTCTACAGCTTATTTCCTTTTCCACGTAGAAATCACCAACTGCAAGTCTCATTATTGCTGTCTGTTACTAACAAAGTGCTTTTCTATTTAGAAAACCTGACAATTTGATGTTCATTCTGGTACTGAAGATAAACACTTTTCAGAGGAGTTCTAGAACCTATTCCCGCCCGTATATGTAATCGGTATTTCGTTATGAACCTTTATACTGTTTACAAGAATATATATATAATTTGGTCTTTCGTTCGAATTGTCGATTAGTTCGCTCCTTTCTGTATGACGGACAGAATGGTTAGCACCAGGCGCGTCTGTACGGAGGTGTCCGTGGACTGCTGCGTCCGCTATGAGCCGCTTAGTGTGACGTCACTAACACTGATGGGCGGCCTTGTTATCCCGGGGGTGTCGGCTACTGAGCGTCTCTCCTGCAGAGTCTTCCACTGGAGTTTATCTATCATCTCCGTAACGCTTTCGCGATTACTAAATGATCCTGTAACGAAGCGCGCTGCTCTCCGTTGGATCTTCTCTATCTCTTCTATCAACCCTATCTGCTACGGATCCCACATTGTTGAGCAGTATTCAAGCAGTGGGCGCACAAGCCTACTGTAACCTACTTCCTTTGTTTTCGGATTGCATTTACTTAGGATTCTTCCAATGAATCGTAGTCTAGCATCTGCTTTACCAACGATCAACTTTATATGATCATCCCATTTTAAATCACTCCTAATGCGTACTCCCAGATAATTTATGGAATTAACTGCTTCCAGTTGCTGACCTGCTATTTTGTAGCTAAATGATAAGGGATCTTTCTTTCTATGTATTCGCAGCACATTTCACTTGTCTACATTGAGATTCAATTGCCATTCCCTGCACCATGCGTCAATTCGATGCAGATCCTCCTGCATTTCAGTACAATTTTCCATTGTTGCAACCTCTCGATACACCACAGCATCATCTGAAAAAAGCCTCAGTGAACTTCCGATGTCATCCACAAGGTCATTTATGTATATTGTGAATAGCAACGGTCCTATGCTACTCCCGTGCGGCACACCTGAAATCACTCTTACTTCGTAGGACTTCTCTCCATTGAGAATGACATGCTGCGTTCTGTTATCTAGGAACTCTTCAATCCAATCACACAATTGGTCTGATAGTCCATATGCTCTTACTTTGTTCATTAAACGACTGTGGGGAACTATATCGAACGTCTTGCGGAAGTCGAGAAACACGGCATCTACCTGTGAACCCGTGTCTATGGCCCTCTGAGTCTCGTGGACGAATAGCGCGACGAATTGCTACAGTACAGTATAATTCAAGAGGTAACTTAAGGAAATACACAATGCGACAACTTGAAATGACACTGTCATTGAAAGACAACAATTACATTGAAGTCAGCCCCATTTATGACGGTTCCCTGGACATTGCAAAAGGTGGGATATGGTTCATAACAGGGCGCGTGATCACTACGGGTAGCAATGCACGCTCTGCAACGTGCTCCCAAGCTGGCAGCATGTCTGGTGAGAAGTTCTTGTGGTGGGGCGTTCCATTCCTCCACCAGCGCGGATGGTCGCTGGTGCATGTGGACGTGCGGCAATACGTCTGCCCATCGCTTCCCACACTTGATCGACAGAATTTACGTCGGGGGAACGGTCAAGCCGGTCCATTCGCCGAATATCCTCTCGGTTTAAGAGCTCCTCCACCTGCACTGGTCCGCGCGACCGCTACGGTCGCAGGTTCGAATACTGCCTCGGGCATGGATGTGTATGATGTCCTTAGGTTAGTTAGGTTTAAGTACTTAGCTCGCGAGAGAGCGTTACGGAGATGCTAAACAAACTCCACTGGCAGACGTTACAAGAGAGACCTTGTGCATCACCGCTGAAATTTCGGGACAACACTTTTCAGGAGGAGTCAATCCCCCCACATACATCTCACGTATTGACCACGAGGAAGAAATTCGAGAAATTGGAGCTAGTACAGAGGCTTACCGACAATCATTTTTCCCAAGAACTATTCGCGAGTGGAACAGGGTTGGAGGGTAGTGGTATCGAAAGTACCCCCCGCCACACACCATTACGTGGCTTGCGGAGTATGATGTAGATGTAGATGAATGTTGTCGAATATTTGGGTGGAGCGAAAATAAGACTTCTTAAAATTTTTTCATGGGACTTTTTCCGAAATTTGATTGCCAAACGAAAATTGAGAAATGGTGAAATAGGGTATCAAATTGAGCAGCGTGGGATCTATACTGATGGAAGAAAATCGCAACACCAAAAAATTAATATAGAGAAATGAAATTTTGGGAATAATTTGTCTAGGTAACACATTTAAGTGATTAATATTGCGATATCACAGATTAATGTAAGCGCGAGATAATCCACAGCAAATGTGATATGGTGCTACATTAACAGCCGGTGTAACCGCCAGAAAGTTGAATGCAAGCATGCAAACCTACGCTGGCCGAAGTGGCCGAGCGGCTCTAGGCGCTACAGTCTGGAACCGCGCGACCGCTACGGTTGCAGGTTCGAATCCTGCCTCGGGCATGGGTGTGTGTGATGTCCTTAGGTTAGTTAGGTTTAAGTAGCTCTAAGTTCTAGGGGACTGATGACCTCAACAGCTAAGTCCCATAGTGCTCAGAGCCATTTTTTTTTTGTGTTTTTTTTTTTTTTTTTTTTTTTTTTTTTTTTTTTTTTTTTTTTTTTTTTTTTTTTTTTTGCACACCTACCTTCGTTGTGTTGTAAAGGCACCAGATTTCAGTTTGTGGCATGGAGTTTCTTGCCTGTTGCACTTTGTCGGTCAATAAAGGGACACTTAACGCTGGTTATGGATGACGTTGTAGTTGTCGTCCGATGATGTTCCACCTGTGTTCGATGTCCGCCCCGGTAGCTGAGTGGTCAGCGTGACAGACTGTCAATCCTAAGGGCCCGGGTTCGATTCCCGGCTGGGTCGGAGATTTTCTCCGCTCAGGGACTGGGTGTTGTGTTGTCCAAATCATCATCATTTCATCCCCATCGACGCGCAGGTCGCCGAAGTGGCGTCAAATCGAAAGACCTGCACCAGGCGAACGGTCTACCCGATGGGTGGCCCTAGCCACACGACATTTCCATTTTTTTACCTGTGTTCGATTGGAGGAAGATCTGGTGATCGACCAGGGCAAGGCAACTTGTCGACACTCCATAGAGCATGTTACTAATTTGCAGTCAGGTTGCTGGGATAACCACAAGAGTGATACAACTGTCATGCAAAATCGCATCCCAGACCATAACTGCAGGTGTAGGCCCAGCATGTTCGGCACACGGACAGGTTGGTTTAAGGCCCTCAACTAGCCTCCTCCTAACTAACAGACGACCAACAATGGCAACGTCGCAGGACAAGCTTTCATCAGCAAACACAACAGACAGCCACCATGCCCTCCATTGGGGTCTCGCTTCACATCACTGAAGTCGAAAAATGGCGGTGGTTTGGTGCAAACTGTCCTTAACATAACCGATTTGTAACAGTTCGTTGTGTCACTGTGGTGCCAACCGCTGTTCAAATTGTTGCTGTAGATGCAGTATGATACACCAGAGCCATATGCCGAAGATGGTGGTCTTCCCTCTCGGTATGCCAAGTGGCCGTCCAGATCCTGGTCTTCTTGCGGCCATACGTTGTAGTGGCCGCCGTCGCCAGCAGTCACGTACAGTGGCTACGCTCCTGCCAAGTCTTTCTGCAGAATGCGGAAGGAATATCCAGCTTCTCGTAGCTCTGTTACACGATCTAGTCCAAACTTAGTGAGGTGTTGCTAATGGCATCTTTGTCGCCTTAAAGGTGTTCTTGGCTAACATCAACTCACCACGTCCAGTCTCATAGATAAATAAAGCTCACGACACTTACAGTGTGTATTTAAAGCGCCACTCTCATGCGACTGGCGCAAAATTTGAACATATATCGTCTTTCAGATGTAGAAAAATGCCTACCAACTTTGTTCAGTGTCTTGCTACTCCTTATTGGTGCTGCGGTTTTTTTCCGTCACTGTGTTTTTTTTTTAGAAAAGATTAGATGTTGCAGATCTGCTGTAGGCACATTCTCGCTGCGGTATGGATAACAGGTGCATCATAGTGTGCGCGCAAAATTACGTGGCACCTGAAAACGTACTCCAAAGTCGAAGTACCTGGCACAGTACGTTTCTTTTTGGGAAAAACATCTAAATTGCACACAGATTCACAGTAAAATTCTGGAGATATAGACCAAATGCAATTTCGTGTCCAGCTTTGGTGAAATTACGCTAACAGTTTGGCTAAGGCCCCACAGACGTGGTTGTTGCCGATGGGGAAACAAAATCATGCACCATGCGATTTCAAGATTTGCAGTTAGCTGAAAGAATATCTAAGGGGGAAAGAGATTTTCCAACGAGAAGGGCGTCCACGTAGCAGTTCTCTAATTGCTCCGTGACCAAGGTGCGTGTTTCAAACGTTGAGGAACTACACAATTGATAGAATGTTCCTACTGTTGTTTGCAGAGACTTGGTGAATATGTTAAAAAATAGTGCAACGTCTCTGTGTCACTTCGAAGTGTAGTGAAGGATTCAATAAGAGTTACGTGGCCTGCCATAACAATGTCTAACTTACTTTTGTAGTCCCCTCTTACTGAGGAAATTTATGCACAGTTTTGTGCTGTTGCTTTCACAAAAGAGTGAAAGACCTTCCTTCCTCAATTCCACGTATTATATTGACTTATTTGAGTTCTTTCTTAATGTTTTCTTCTTCAAGATGCATATTCTTCTCTCTTTAATAATTTTCCTCTGGAACATCACAACAAGCCTAAATGCTGAATAATGAATCCAGTTCCCAAAATCGGAGAACTTCCCGCAGAAACTGTTAAGTGCTGATCCTATTCATGAAATCGACCACCACCCAGAAAGTTTCAGTTTTGTTGGGTTCGTGCGGATGCAGATAGCAGTTTCCGTATCTATCTGTGTGCACACGGTTCAGTAGTCGGGGGCGCACCTAGCAAACACTGAGAGAAGCGATAAGTGAATTCCGAACTTCAGACACTAAATGTTTCAGCACTGGCGCATTATGTAAACACCCACCCACAGTGTGAGGGTTAAATGCTTTCTAGTTTAAGTGTATGCCATACAGTACAGAAGAGAAGGAATGGAGATTACGGTTTCAGGTTCTGTCAATAACGAAGTCGTTAGAGGCGTATCATAAGCTTTGATCGGAAAATAATAGGAAGTGGGCCATCTCCTTTTTTTAAAGAAAACGTCTGGCAAAGTATATACAACATTAATAAGTAACTGCAGGAAAAGTTCCTGAAAATGTACATCTGGAGTATAGAATTTTATAGAAATGAGTAGACGATATAACAACGGAGAAATAGAAATTGGAGCTGTTTTAAATGTGGTGATACAAAAGGATGTTAAAAATCGAATAGACAGACAAGGTACCATTTGAAGTAACACCAGTAATAACTGGTGTTAGAAGAGTATAAAAGCACTTTCTAGAAGAAGGAACAGGCTACCGGGACATCTGAAATAGTTAACTTTGGCTATGAAGAAACACTAGAGGAAGGGAGTGGGCGATTTGTAAGGTAGACAAATATTCAACACAAAATCAAATAGGGATAATTCAGAAGAGGTTTAGTAACGACTAAGAAATTAGGAGGCCGGCCGAAGTGGCCGTGCGGTTAAAGGCGCTGCAGTCTGGAACCGCAGGACTGCTACGGTCGCAGGTTCGAATCCTGCCTCGGGCATGGATGTTTGTGATGTTCTTAGGTTAGTTAGGTTTAACTAGTTCTAAGTTCTAGGGGACTAATGACCTCAGCAGTTGAGTCCCATAGTGCTCAGAGCCATTTGAACCATTTTTTTAAGAAATTAGGAATGCGAGTAAGCTGTTACGAGCAGAATAATGACAACATTCCTTCAACTGAAAAGCTGACAGTGTATACAACGTTAGTACGACTCATTCTAGAGTACCACGTCGTATTAAAGGAAGACATAGAAACAATTTAGAGGCGGGTTACTGCATTTATTACCGATAGCATCGATCAACACGCGAGCATTACAGCGATGATTCGTGAACTGGAGAGAACACATTCTTTTCGTGAAACACTATTGAGACGTTTAGATAACCGGCATTTGAAATTGACTGCAGAATGATTCTACTTCCGCCAGCGAACATTTCTCGTCGGGACCACGAAGACACGATAAGAGAAATTACAGTCTCACGGAGGCAAATAGTTGTTTTTCCTCCACTTTGTTTGCGAGTAGAACAGGAAAGGAAATGACTTGTAGTGGTACAACTTACCCTTAGCCGTGCACCATGCGGTGGCTTGTGGAGTACATATGGATGTAGTAGAATAGCAATGTTACTGACATTTAAGAAATCTCAAATAGTGTAGTAAGACACACAATTTTAGACAGTTAAGCAGAGCAAAAATAGATCCAAATCTGAAAAGAAACAGACTCCACTTGGAGGCGATAGAAATGTAGTTTATAGGAATTTATATAATAATAGCGAGGTATAAAACTAAACTCCGTCCGAACAGGCATAGGGAGGCCAACGGTACAGACGGACAGTCGAGTAGTCCTCAGACGATAGATGTCACTGGATGTGGATATGGAGTGGCATGTGGTCAGCACACTGCTCTAGCAGCCGTTGTCAGTTTCGTGAATGGAGTTGCCACTTCTCAGAAAAGTAATTCCTCAATTGACGTCACAAAGGCTGAGTGCATCCCGCTTGCCAACAGCGGTCGGCAGACCCAGACGTTTATCTACCCAAGTACTAATCAAACCCGACAGCGCTTAACTTCGGTGATCTGACGGGAACCGGTGTTACCACTGCGGCAAGGCCATTTGTAACAGAGAGGTCTACCAGATGAAATTTAGCTACAACGTCAGCAACTGAGAAATTATAGGTAATACCTGAATACGTGAAAAAGGGAATTATTCAACAAAGGTATCTATGCGAACTACAACAATATGTAGCGTGTACAGAGACAAAAAGATAAAAGGAAATCTCAAGTGGAACGAAACCGCTATTAAAGATAAGGCAAAAATTTCAGGAACAACAGACAAAAAATTGTTCTTATATTCGAAGAGTCTTTTCGATATACCTTTCAGGAGATGAAAAAGCAATGCAGATAGTTATAATGAAAATGACATCCCAGAATAATATCTGTGGGGGGAGACAATTCCCTAATTCTTGAACAATACCGTAATTATTCAGCCTCACAAGAATGATGATACACACAAAAAAAACTGCAGACCGATCAGTCTCACCTCTTAATATACAATAAGTTCACTGATATCATCACTAACCACACATAAAATATATTACACAGGCAAAGCAGCAAGTTCAGTGTATCATTAAATGCATATAACAGACACTTAACAAGTCACGAATGAAACTAAGGAACAGAGCAAAAAGTATGAACAACCAGTATGATTAAAACTAATATTTTTTTTAGAAAGCTCTTCAATAATTTGTATCTAAGTTATTAATTACCTCGGCACTGATTCAACTTACGTTACAATAATGAAAAGTATATGGGGTGAACCAGAATTCCAGCAACAAACTTTCAGAGATATTTAGTAAACATGAGCTCTAAAATACATACCTTAAGAGCTATGAGCACTAATTCATCTTCGATACAGTGAAATATCTCTTCTACTGCACGGTTTCTGTTTTCCTTATTTTTCGAGGAGCCGGTATGGACCAAAATAAAGAAAAGCATGCCGTAAATATGGGCTCTAAAATGCTTACGTTAGGAGTTAAGAGCACTTCTTCCATAGAAGAGGTGATTTTCACAGTAGTGAAGAAAAACAATTGCTCATACAGTAGTTTTTAAGGTATGTATTTTAGAACCCATGCTTACCAGACATTTTTTCTTGTTCTGTTCCACACTACCATCTCTGAAAGTTTATTGGTGGAGTTCTGGTTCACCCTGTACATTTCATCAGGATAATGGTAAATTGAGAATTGATGGAGGAATTTTGCAAGGGGATTCCTTGCAATTAAACCTGTTCTCAGCAGTCATAGAGGAAGTTTCAGATACGGGGAAAACGAAGGAGTACATGGGAGATAACCTACCTTAAACCAGCTTCTTATCGATGATGACATTCTACCGTTAAGGTTAATGTTATGCGACAATACAGAACAATAATTAAAAAATTTACACCATAATTGAAATTTTGTTTTAATATTTGTGCTTCAGTTACTTACATCTTTAAAATGTGACAACGTACTGTGTAGTAGATCCTGGCATAATATAACAAGATGAAAGTAATTTTCATAATCAGCATTATAGTCCGATTCTAAAAACAACTACTTCTGAGAAATCTGCCACAACTTTTTCGATGTAGGCTTGTGTTAGCAAAGATTTTATAGGCGACGTAGATGAGTTTTTGTGTTAAGGACAGTTCAACACGACAACAGGATGGAAAGCAAAAGAAATAAGTGGAAGAGTAAAATGTTCTGGAATGATTTTGAGAAACTAAATAGGTATTTTCAAAATCAAATTTCAATTGTGCTCGAAATAAAAGTTTATCACCATTGCATGTTACTACAAGAGTTGACGTATGGCTGTGAAAACTTTTCAAAGGGTTTTTAGGCGAGTTTTGGAAACATGCATGTTGGGAATAACCAGGAAAGACAGGTAAACACGCAAATGGGTCAGGGAACACACTAAAGAAGAAAAGTGTAGTTGTTCTGTAGTGAAAAATAATTGGAAGAGGATGGTACATGCAACCAGGCGGATGGCTGATAGATGAACGAGGACAGTTCAGTGCTGATGAGCTAATGGAAGTTGGGTAGTTGACAGAAGACATGCATGAGCACACGGGTGGGTGTAGTTGCGGACTATAGAAGCCTAAAGAAGGTCTTCATGCTACGGCGGATGTCAAATCGCTGATGACCCTGAATACCAGTTGGAATTCTATGACTAAACCTTTAGTTGCTTTTTCGCATCACCAGCGTGAAAATTCCCTGATTTGGACCTATCATACAAGCGATTCAGATCTTGATTATACCCCTGAAGGCACTATTCGTTCACACCATCAGAATGAACTGACACATAAATATCTGGTAACATTGCGTTTACCAATCTATGGTCAGAAGCAGAATCAAATATTGAAACATACTGGTAAGTTAACCAGAAAAGATCTGTGAAGGATACCTACTACGAGCCTAACAGCAAAGTACTGCAGCTGCCCAATTACGAAAAACACATCAGTTCGTGGCCTTCAAAATAAATAGGAGAAAAGAAGCTACAGTCACAAGACTGATAATAGATATTCGTACGAACTTTGTCTGCGATGGTAATTAAGAATGAAAGTAAGTTACACCAGTAATTTCCTATTTCTGCGTGCGTGTTTGTTTTTAAGAAATACAAGACGGAACGAGATGAAGGAGGAGGGCGTTCCAAACCTCGTCCGTTTATTCTGATATAGGATCTCCCTTGGTGTACCTAAACAACATTATTTTCTGTTAGAAAAGTCTCGCCCGATTCCGTATTCCATTCTTCCAAAACTGGGATGAGTACCTACTGATTTGTATGTCAAAGCATAGCTAAACATTGAAAATAAAAACACCAGTCGAGTAAATGGAATGTGAGAAACAATGGGAAAAACACGCAAAATATTATATCACGAGAGGACCGATGGTGAAACGTTTTACATTCATGTGCGTAAAAATGAAGTCAGTGTTACAAAGCACAAATTTTAAACGGTGCTTTTATTGCGACTGTTCACCTAGACATCGTACACCGTACCGTGCGCAATCTATAGTCATTAAATGCCACTGGCATTCAGCCACTGCCGGCAGTTGTGCCAATTGGCCGTGTTTGTTAAAAATAAACAATATGTAACTGTATTCGTTTCAGTTAGCAGAAAGGCAGTTTTTGTTAATCGCTGCTTTGTTTGCACTGCAATTATAGCTACAGCACTGTCATACAAAAACGCGTTTGTCGTGCCAGTTACGAGCACACACAAAACACCGCCCTTTGTGCAAGCGGAGTGTTTTTTCCCTGGTAATGCACAGTCAGGAAATGTTGTCAGCTGCACAGATATTGATTCCACTTTTTGGTGTAAGCGACCCCCCTTTATGACAGCAAGGCGTTTTGAATGCTCGGATTTCTACATTACAGAGACAAAACAATCTGTATCTGAATGCGTTGCTCTGCACTAGTCGAACTGAGTGTTTTATGCTCTACCATTAGCAGTTTCTGGACCGTAGGAGACGGCTTTCATTCGCATATACACTCCTGGAAATGGAAAAAAGAACACATTGACACCGGTGTGTCAGACCCACCATACTTGCTCCGGACACTGCGAGAGGGCTGTACAAGCAATGATCACACGAACGGCACAGCAAACACACCAGGAACCGCGGTGTTGGCCGTCGAATGGCGCTAGCTGCGCAGCATTTGTGCACCGCCGCCGTCAGTGTCAGCCAGTTTGCCGTGGCATACGGAGCTCCATCGCAGTCTTTAACACTGGTAGCATGCCGCGACAGCGTGGACGTGAACCGTATGTGCAGTTGACGGACTTTGAGCGAGGGCGTATAGTGGGCATGCGGGAGGCCGGGTGGACGTACCGCCGAATTGCTCAACACGTGGGGCGTGAGGTCTCCACAGTACATCGATGTTGTCGCCAGTGGTCGGCGAGAGGTGCACGTGCCCGTCGACCTGGGACCGGACCGCAGCGACGCACGGATGCACGCCAAGACCGTAGGATCCTACGCAGTGCCGTAGGGGACCGCACCGCCACTTCCCAGCAAATTAGGGACACTGTTGCTCCTGGGGTATCGGCGAGGACCATTCGCAACCGTCTCCATGAAGCTGGGCTACGGTCCCGCACACCGTTAGGCCGTCTTCCGCTCACGCCCCAACATCGTGCAGCCCGCCTCCAGTGGTGTCGCGACAGGCGTGAATGGAGGGACGAATGGAGACGTGTCGTCTTCAGCGATGAGAGTCGCTTCTGCCTTGGTGCCAATGATGGTCGTATGCGTGTTTGGCGCCGTGCAGGTGAGCGCCACAATCAGGACTGCATACGACCGAGGCACACAGGGCCAACACCCGGCATCATGGTGTGGGGAGCGATCTCCTACACTGGCCGTACACCACTGGTGATCGTCGAGAGGACACTGAATAGTGCACGGTACATCCAAACCGTCATCGAACCCATCGTTCTACCATTCCTAGACCGGCAAGGGAACTTGCTGTTCCAACAGGACAATGCACGTCCGCATGTATCCCGTGCCACCCAACGTGCTCTAGAAGGTGTAAGTCAATTACCCTGGCCAGCAAGATCTCCGGATCTGTCCCCCATTGAGCATGTTTGGGACTGGATGAAGCGTCGTCTCACGCGGTCTGCACGTCCAGCACGAACGCTGGTCCAACTGAGGCGCCAGGTGGAAATGGCATGGCAAGCCGTTCCACAGGACTACATCCAGCATCTCTACGATCGTCTCCATGGGAGAATAGCAGCCTGCATTGCTGCGAAAGGTGGATATACACTGTACTAGTGCCGACATTGTGCATGCTCTATTGCCTGTGTCTATGTGCCTGTGGTTCTGTCAGTGTGATCATGTGATGTATCTGACCCCAGGAATGTGTCAATAAAGTTTCTCCTTCCTGGGACAATGAATTCACGGTGTTCTTATTTCAATTTCCAGGAGTGTACATACGCTGATGAACCACAACATTCGGTACACATGTGTAAACTTCGTGTCAACTCTCTTTTGTTTACCACTGTACCACTGCGAACAAGCTCATCGATATAGTAGCATGGCGACATCTCGTGGTCCGTATGTGAACAAAAAAACACTGACTTGACGAAAGTCATGGGATGGCGATATGTACATGCACAGATGGCGGTAGTATCGCGTACGCAAGGTATAAAAGGCCAGTGCACTGGTGAAGCTGTCATTTGTACTCAGGTGATTCATGTGAAAAAGTTTCCGTCGTGATTATGGCAACACGACGGGAAATTAATGGACTTTAAATGCGGAATGGTAGTTGCTGTTAGACGCATGAGACGTTCTGTTTCTGAAATCGTTAGGGATCTCATTATTTTGAGATCCACAATGTCAAGAGTGCGCCGGGAATACCAAATTCCAGGCATTACCTCTCATCACAGACTTCAAGTGACCGACGGCCTTCACTTAACGACCGAGAGCAGCGGCGTTTCGGAGGAACTGTCAATGCTAACAGACAAGCAACACTGCATGAAATACCACAGAAATCTATCCGGGACGTACGACGAGCGTATCCATTAGGACAGTGTGATGTAATTTAGCGTTAATAGGCTATGGCGGTAGGTGACCGACGCGATTGCCTTTGCTAACAGCACGACCCCCCCTGCAACGCCTCCCCTGTGCTCGTCACCATACCGGCTGGATGCTACACGATGGGAAAACAGTGCCTAGGTCAGATGAGTTCCGAAATAAAGTTAGTAGAAGCTGACAGTAGGGTTCGAGTGCGGCACAAATCTCACGAAGCCAAGTTCTCAACAAAGCACTGTGCAAGCTACTGGTGGATCCACAGTAGCGTGGGCTGTGTCTTCTAGTGGAAATGGTTATGTTCGGCTACTTGGAGTCCATTTTCAGACATTCAAGGACATCATGTTCACAAACAACGGTGTCACTTTTCGCTATTGGTTTGGAAAACATTCTGAACAATTTGAGTGGATGATTTGGCCACCCAGACCGCCCGACAAGAAGCCCTTCGAACATTTATGGGTCATAAACAAGCGGTCAGTGCGTGCGCAATATCTTGCATTGGCAACATTTTCTCAATTATGGACGGCTACAGAGGCAATATGGTTCAACATGTCTGCAGGGAACTTCCAGTGACTTGTTGAGTCCACGCCACGTCGAGTTGCTGCACTATGCTGGGCAAAAGGTGATTCAGCACGATGTTAGGAGGTACACTATGTGATCAAAAGTATCCGGACACCCCCCAAAAACGTACTTTTTCATATTAGGTGCAATGTGTTGCCATCTATTGCCAGGTACTGCATATCATCGACCTCAATAGTCATTAGACATCATGAGAGAGTAGAATGGGGTGCTCCGCGGAACTCACGGACTTCGAACGTGGTCAGGTGATTGGGTATCGCTTGTATCATGCGTCTGTACGCGAGATTTCCACACTTCTAACCACCCCTAAGTCCACTGTTTCCAATGTGATAGTGAAGTGGAAACCTGAAGGGATACGTACAGCACAAAAGCGTTGACTGACAGAGACCGCCGACAGCTGAAGATGATCGTAATGTGTAATAGGCAGACATCTATCCAGACCATCACACAAGAAATTCAAACTGCATGAGGATCACACAAGTACTATGACAGTTTGGCGGGAGATGAGAAAACTTGGATTTCAGGGTCGAGCGGTTGCTCATAAGCCACACATCACGTCGGTAAATGTGAAACGACGCCTCGCGTTGTGTAAGGAGCGTAAACATTGGACGAGTGAACAGTGGAAAAACGTTGTGTGGAGTGACGAATCACCTTACACAATGTGGCGATTCGATTGTAGGGTGTGGATATGGCGAATGCCCGGTGAACGCCATCTGCCAGCGTTTGTAATGCCAAGAATAAAATTCGGAGGCGGTTGTGTTATGGTGTGGTCGTGTTTTGCATGGAGGGGGCTTGCACCCCTTTTTATTTCGCGTGGCACTATCATAGCACAGATCTACATTGATGTCTCAAGCACATTTTTGCTTCCCACTGCTGAAGAGCAATTCGGGGATGGCGACTCCATCTTTCAACACGATCGAGCACCTGTTCATAGTACACGGCCTGTGGCGCAGTGGTTACACGACAATAACATCCCTGTAGTGGACTGGCCTGCACAGAGTCCTGACCTGAATCCTATAGAACACCTTCGGGATTTTTTGGAACGCCGACTTCGTACCAGGCCTCACCGATCGACAATGATACTTCTCCTCAGTACAGCACCCCGTGAAGAATGGGCTGCCATTCCCCAAGAAATCTTCCAGCACCTGATTGAACGTATGCCTGCGCGAGTGGAAGCTGTTATCAAGGCTAAGGGTGGGCCAACACCATACTGAATTCCAGAATTACCGATGTAGGGCGCCACGAACTTTTATGTCATTTTCGGGTAGGTGTCCGTATACTTTGATTACATAGTGTATCTCTTGACCTTTGTCACCTCAGTGTAGCAACATAAGGAGTGTCTGAACCTGAGTCTCTATATAATGTGATTTCACGAAATAGTGTTTCTTCCGTATTGTAATTTGCGCCACGCTTGCTGATCACCTGCTGCAGCCGCAAACGTGGCTAAAAGTGGGCAGCCTTTCGATGCGACAGGTAAATATCCTTTCCCTTATGTCCCTTTGGCCGTGGCGCTCAACGTGTTTTCCGCTTTCTCCGCTCCGCATCCTTGTTAGAACAAAGGTCGACGATCAACTTTCAAAAACTAAAATTTATAATTTTTATGGCTTGGGGAAAGGGGTAGGAGATGTTTGTGTGGTTGAAGAGGTGCATTCTGACACAAAATTTTAGAAATTAAGCACTGATTAAGACCACTGTCCACCGCAAGACTGAAGTACGCCTGAGACCATTGAGTGCACCTGACGGAGTTAGAAAGTATAAAGGCGGGACGGAGACAATTGCGGAATCATTCCAGCGACAATATGAGCGGAAAATATTGAAATCCACTGACGTAAGCGACTCTGAAAAAGCGCAGATAGTTATAGCTAACCGCCTGGGAACGAGCACCTCGAGAAAGACAAAAAGGCGAAATAGAGAAAGAGAGCGACAATGTGTTATATGCCACATCATATCAAGTGGAAGGCGGAATCTTGCCCGCTCTGTAGGATTAGGATAGGAACGATCAGTGTCTGACCTCAAGATAGGATACAAAGCTGATGTGGGCATAAGTGTTTCGGAGCACACCGTTCTGCGTACATAGTTGAAAGTGAGGTTCTGCATGAGTCCAGCTCTACGTGTTTACCCCGTGTTCAGCTCATGTTGACCCCAAGTTGACCCATCAACATCGTCAGTTACGAGTTCATTGGGCACGGATTCGTCAAGACGAGACCGTGGATCGATAGCAAAGTGTCACCTGGTCCGATGAACCAAATTCCTTGTTATAGCAGGTCGGTGGTCGCTTCCAGATAAGCCGTGACACAGGCAAATGGCTGCTCGAAACATGCACCATACCAAGCGTGTATGCCGGACGTACAAAGTAGGATATTGGGTTGGTGGATAAGTTCGTAGCGTTTTTCCATGAGTTAATAAAGACAACAGATACAAATAGCAGAGACTTCAGTCATAAATAATATAGTCTCCTTCATCATTTAAAATAGTTCTCCAACATTGGAGTACTTTCGACGACTGCAGAAACCACGTGATTTTGAGATGAAGAACCCCTCGAGCCATATTCGGAGCGCATTTTCATCCGGAAAGGGACGTTGTTCGACAGAGAGCAAAAAAGGTGACAATCTGAGGGCACAGGATCAGGTAAATGGAATGACTTCTCAAGTCAACTCCTGTATAGAATTTTTTGACAGTCTAGCAGAATGCCGGCAGGCGTTATCGTGGAGTAGCATCACTTCAGGCAGTCTTCCTGGTTGTTTTTCTTATAGAGATTTCTCAATTGTTGGCAATAAATGTCAGTAGTAATGGTTACAACCCGTGGAAGCAATTTGAAGTACACCACACTATCGCTGTTCCAGCAGATGTATAACATTATCTTTTGTGGATGCGCGCTTGTTTTGTAAGGGTAGTCGCCGTATTGTTTGGGTTCAGCCGCCCCTTTCTTTTTCTTATGTTAAGTTAAAGACACCATTACTCTTCACCAGTAACGATACGGAACTACGAAACAGGAACGCTCGTTGTTGACGAGCCAATTGATGACGAGCAGGCAGAAATGCATCTACGACCGCCCGCTGCTTTTTGTGATTTCGGCTTAGAGCTTGCGGTACTCATACAGTCTATTTTCGAACGTTCGCCACTGCATGCAGATGTCGCAGGATTGTGGGACGATCACAGTTCATCACATTTGCCAGTTCTCGTACATTGGAGTGGATAATTGATGATTAATGCGTTGAAAAGATTTTCATCAAACCGCGAAGGTCTTCCTGTATGTGGAGAGTCACTAACGTCAATATAATCCTCCATAAAACGAGAAAACCGTTTTCTTGCGGTGCTCTGTTGAATGGCATTTTCCCCACACACGGCGCTAATGTTTCTGGGTGTCTCTGCTGCTGTCAGCCCCCCCCCCCCCCCTATTGAACTCAAACAGAACAATGTGTCGGAAAATTCTCCGATCTCTCCAGTTGGCACTCAGTTTTCTAGCGTCCACAGCTCCACTCACTATTTCCAGATAAACAAAAAATGGCAGTGTGTAAATTCAAATAGCAACAGTGAACTACAAATAAAAATTGACAGTAGATAATTAAACCCATAGCAGCCGGAATACCAACATGAGAAACTAAAACGCTACGGAGTTAAGCACTAACCTATACTTTTCCTTCGCCGAAAATTAAAAGTCACCCACACAGCTACACATACAAGCACGTGAGACGGAATATTTAACGGCCATGTCTGTAGACCACGCGTACTGGTTTTCCCCTCGGCCCTTTTCTTTTCCTCACTGCAACTGAAACGAGCCCTGTCTATAGAAAAGTTATTCAAAGGAAAAATCCTCCAGTTAAACTGCATTGAAAAGTGCGACTGATTTAAAAGTTTCGCGTGCACATTTTGCCGCGTCAAGAAGACAAATTACAACGGCCATGGGATTATCTTTTATCCTTACAAACTGCATGAACGCCTTTGTAAGAAATCTTCTGTGATCTGAAAATTTAAAAATATATCAGTAATAATTTTCCCATCACCAACAAAAAATGTAATATAATCTCAGGTCAATGCATTGCATTGTTCAGTTACTCTCGACCGTGGAAGTTTAATGAAGTTCTTAGAGTGAAAAAATGTAGAAATTAAAGTAAACGGACTTCAATATTGGCGACGATAGGTCTTTCTCCATTAAGAGAATAACTAACGAGATAGTATGAATGAGGCTCTGATAGTTTGGTCATTGAATAATTCGGCTCCAACCTTTTGAAGACGGCGTCTGAAAATAATAACTAACACACGTTATCCAAAACTGTTATTGAGATAAGATGTTTCATCCGGCACTACGAAATTAAATACAGTTAGACAATGACTCTTAACTTATTAGTGACAAGTGAAGCTAAAACACAAGTGCGATAAAAACAAAAAACAAAATAATGGAGTCTGTGGCTGTCCTCTCAAGTTCGTCTTCCTAGTAATATACTTGGCATTCAGCATCGAGTGATTAAAGTTTTCTTTCTTTCTGATTGTAAGTACCGCATGTGCAAAAAAAAAATACTAATTTTGTCACAAATTTCAGTTTGTGGTTAAAAAGCAGTGCTACGGACCACAACTATAAATCAGGTGCTCTAATTACCTAATTAACTGTAGGTTGGGGAAGTTTACAGGTAACGAGGACTACAAGTACTTGGTAAAGATAAGCGTATATTCTACCATGAAAGGCCGGCCACTGTGGCCGAGCGGTTCTAGCCGCTTCAGTCCGGAACCGCGCGCCTGCTACGGTCGCAGGTTCGAATCCTGCCTCGGGCACAGATGTGTGTGATGTCCTTAGGTTAGTTAAGTTTAAGTAGTTTAGCGGACTGATGACCTCAGATGTTAAGTCTCATAGTGCTTAGAGCCATTTGAACCATCTACCATGAAAACACACAAATGTGGGATGTACTGTTCGTAAACTGTGTAAATAATGTAGTAGTTCAAACTGGTATTAATACTTCAGCCACAGTGGCCTGTTTGCAATACTTTGCGATCTATTATTGTGTTGTTCAGTCACACTGTTCATGCGCTAGCAGTTTGGACATTTAAAAGCCACCTACCAAATATTCAGATCTGCTTTTGGCAGTTGGTAAAGTTGTGTGTAATTAACAGTGGCTCACACTATCGATGCTGGTGATCCCTTTCACGGGCATACGTCCAACCCTTCCGTGACGTGGTTGAATGCCGATCTCATTACACAATGCATGAAAGAAAGAACCTTCACGTGTGAATTCTCTTGACACGGAGTCTATAGTCTCCCTGAAATAGAATGTTTATCCAGTTACGTTCAAGTTCACGATTCCTGATTCCATAACCTTTGCGACAGGTACGATTATTGTCTAGACTACACGACACACGAATATTGAAGGTACACCTATTCATAATAATTTATGGACATTTTTACTAACGAAATACTCATATAAAAAAGAAACGACTGGTGTTCTACCGGTTATAGGAAACGCAGTGCTTAGCGCACTGTAAGCCACACGTCTGGTAATAGTGGTGTCGCCCACTACGAAAGCTCTGCACACACAGTCATACCAAAGCTCAGCCATGCCCAGTCACTGTCCACACTCTCGAACAAGGCAGTTCTGAGATGGACGAGGGTAACGTCAGTGTGAACAACTGTTCTAATGCTGTCTTAAAGTTTAGGTCTCATATAACTATCTGGTTGAGCCCATTATCAGGTCGTTTGGAAGGACCACGTGCCAATGTTGACGACTATTTCACCTGTATTTCCATTAGAGCAGGGACGATGTGATTCCCGATACAGTGTGTTATCAAGCAGCAAAAAACGTATGTATGTCACTTCGTGTGGGGAGGAGTAGGTAAGTATAAAGTTCTGTTGCAGTTAAGCTGCTATGCAATTAATTACGTGAAACAACGTGATCTAAGTTAACTTATATAAAAGAGCACTGAATTTCTAATATACAATGCCTGACAAAGAAAGTAATGCAGCCAGAAAGGATGGTTAGACGCGAAAGTAACGTCGTACACATACACGCTATCGATAGATGCATAAATATTTAGAGATCCGCATTCTTGAACATGGTTGTTAGCAGCGACGTTTGTAAGTTCCAATTAATGAAATATGCAGCCCTTTTTTAATCATTTTTATAGTTGATCGAGGATTCGATACAGCTAACGGCATGGTCTTCAGAAGAACGAGGTTTTACTTAAAAATTATTTAACAACAACAAGTGATACCTTGCTCCCAATTGTGACTATGAAGTGATTACAGTTAGTAAATAGAAAATAAAAACTACTGCTTACTTGGATTGCTTTACGTAAAACATGTTACACCTATCTTGAGCTCAGGAGCTACAGTCACTTACAGAGAATATGATTAAAATCCATTAAAGCCGTTAGATTAAAAACAGGTATGGCTACTGAACAGATAAACGTCAAACGAAGCACGCTGCAGCGCTTAGGTGGACTAGCGCTTGAGTTGTTTGGGACTGATGTCATTTACGGAAATTTTTGGTAATTTCCTATGGGACGAAACTGTTGAGGTCGTCCGTCCCTAGACTTGTACACTACTTAATCTAACTTAAACTTACGCTAAGAACAACACACACACCCATGCCCGAGGGAGGATACGAAACTCTGACGGGGCAGCCACGCGAACCGTGGCAAGGCACCTGAGACCGTGAGGCTACCCCGCGCGGCGACTGATGTCATAACATATGCTCAGTCATACAGGATGGTCAGAGACAGTCTGAAGAACCTGTAAGGGTGTTGCAGGGTAAGTTGTGCTCGGAAATAATTATTAAGAAAAAATTCGATACGTTGCACCGTGTCCGTGTTAATCAGCTTTGAAGTTAGCCAATCAGGCCGTTAAGTGCGCAGTTTCAAGCGACCCGTCAGTGCCGGTGTCGCCAAATGTGTTCCTCGTTTGATTGCCTAATCCCGCACGAGAGAGCGATACAGAAATTAGACATGGGTGGTAGTAGCGGCGGAACCCGAGCCAGAGGCTGAGTAGTGACGTGTGCTGTCATCCACGCTATGAGAACAACAGACACTAATTTTATCTGTCAGCCGAAACGGCGCAACTTACCGATTCTTTTCTCAGCACAGTATGCCTGCAACACCTTTACAAGTTATACAGATAGTTTCTGACCAGCCTGTTTGATTTTTAACTTTTCTTGCTGTGACGTACAAAATAATTGTTTATGTTGCTACCAAAACTATAGCAGCAATGAAGTGAATTAAAAAGAGTAAAAAATACTAAATAACCTGTAATCGGAAAATCTCCCGCATTGGCTCACAGTAAAAGGTAATAAGAAAAATAAACTACCTCATGAAAGGAACAATGTCATCTTGTGAAAATAAAGGGAAGTATTAGGAGACAGATGTGAGGAAAACAATGATTGCTTATAGGAAGTGATGTTGATAAAGAAAGAATAGCGACAAGACATAACTCGGTCGCGAGCAACGACTCTATCCTCGGTTTCTCGATAGCAATTCTTCGTTTAAGAGGAGGCCACCTTTCCTTGCCGCATGTCTAAAATTCTCTAGTTTCGCCAACATCTCCAACTTGCACCCCTTCTTTTCTCTAAACAGAATCTCGATTTCTTCTACTCTTTAGGACCTAATGTTAACGAGTTTTCTGCGGAAGTATAATTACGGATAGTGCTAGCTTTTTTACGCAGCATATAACGTTAATCCTGAAGGAGATGTTGTCTATGAAAGATACCGAAATATATTTTTCACTTCCATTTTCTCATTTTTACATCTTCCTAAGGTAGTATATTTCTAATTTTCTACTAAGATTTTTTTCTGGTATAGATGGATCGTATCCGCAATTACAAGCTTCAGTTTTAATTATAATCATTTCTTTTTCTGGTATTTTTCGGAGATAAAGATGTTATTGTTGGAAGATTTCTGGCTGAGTAAAAGAAGACCATCTTTGGGGAATGCAGGTGCATTGCATCAGTTGGTATAATTTTATCCGAATTAGTTAGTTTACGGAAAATATCGAAACCTGTTCTGTCATCTGTAACCGCTGATCTGACACCAAAAAAATCTTAGTTCACGGATTTTAATTTTGTAATTCACAATTAAACTAATTTATTCGTGAAGATTCTTGAATATACTAAAGAGCTGATCAAATTCAGCTTCCATCCATTACATACTGTTAAAATATCATCAACATAACTTGAACAGAATTGAATTCCTAGTTTTGTAGGTGTATGACTTTCAAAAAACTGTTTTTGTGAAGAATTTATATGAAAACATCGACCAAAAAACCTGCTTACGGATTAACCATTGCAAGGCCATGTAACTGTTGATACAGCTTTCCATAAAATTTTACTATCGCTTTTAACAGTCGCATTAATTCTGTAATCTGTTTATCCGTTATTTCATTTCTATTATCGCTCAGATTCTTCTGTACTATTTCTAAACTAGTTTGAACTTGTAAAATGGTGGAAATGTTAGCAATATTGAAAGCACTGACCTGGACAACGTGCGCCTCTTGCGGGAGTCTAGTTTTCTCGTATACTTGGCGAGACGTTCTGTCGCATGGTTTCTGATGCCGCGAGCTGATTTGGGCAGATCGCCTCTGCCTTCCTCTTCCGCTTTACTGCTCTTCAGCATTTTATTAATGTTACTGTGAATGTATTTGTTGAGGTCTTTGTCAAATGGTTCAAATGGCTCTGAGCACTATGGGATTTAACATCTGAGGTCATCAGTCCCCTAGAACTTAGAACTACTTAAACCTAACTAACCTAAGGACATCACACACATCCATGCCCGAGGCAAGATTCGAACCTGCGACCGTAGCAGTCGCGCGGTTCTGGACTGAAGCGCCTAGAACCGCTCGGCCACAACGACCGGCTGAGGTCTTTGTGACTTTAACCAAATAATTTGTAAAAATTCCTCTGCAAGTCGTGATCAGTGTCCTCCAGTCTCCTCATAATGTGTTTAAGGTTATTGTACGGAGCAGTATGTGTAACCTAATACTCATGGTGATGACCATCCGGAAATGCTGGTGCCTCAGGTGCATGGATAGACCTGGGGAGGAGGAGATAGGTGGTGATCTAGAATATAAATCACATAATGGTGTGAACTGACACAAAAATCCTTATCAGGTGGTTGAACAGGCCTGAGGGAGAAGGGGGGGGGGGAGGAAAGGAGGAGGAGGGTAGGAGGGCTGATCTTGAATATAACTACCCAAGTCTCACAGTTGTAACACGATACTGCCTCTCAAGGCCATCTATAAACCGACATCGGAAGAGACGTCATCACTGACCTTGAGATAACATTACTTTCTGTTCCCAAATGCCCACTGATAACTTATTAGTGACTTCTACATCTGCTGATGGCTCTCCAAGATAACTTGCTACGTCCTTTCTACCAGAAAAATCGTCAATACAGTCATAAATTTTGGTTGGTATACCATACTATCGTACTTTTCCTAATAAGGAGCTGTGGTACTGAGTCGAATGCTTTTAGGAAATAGAGGAATATTCTATGTACGTAACTGCTTTGATCCATGGCCTTCCAAAAGTTACGCGAGAAAAGTGTGAATACTTTCCGGAGAAATACTGCATCTACTGTACATGACTACCTTGCTCCGTGGCCTTCAAAATGTTATTTGAGAAAAGTGTAAGCTGCGTTCTGCATTATTGATGTTTCCGAAATACGTACTGTCCTGCCTGGAGGAGGTTATTCTGTTCGTGATACCTCGTTATGTTTGAGCTCAGAATACGTTCTAAGATTCTACAACAAATCAATTTGAAAGATATTGGACCGTATTTTTGTGGATCGCTTTTGCTATCCTTATTTTAGACGGATTGACCTATACTTTCTTCCAACTACTGCACTCAGTTTTTGTTCGGTGGACCTACGATAAATTACAGTTAATAGAGGGACTAAGCCTCAAATTGTCTATAGAATCTAATACAGATTCCATCGTGCTCTGGAGTTTTGTTGAATTTTAACAAAATCCGTTGTTTCTCAATGCCACTGGCGCAAGTAACTGTCGTAGTCAACTTTTCGACGGTACAAGAATTAAATTGGGGTAATACTCCTGGGTTAGTAAAGGAACATTTGAAAACAGAGTGAAGTATTTCTGCTTTCGCTTTCCCGCCCTCAATTTTAGTTCTTGTCTCATCCGCGAGAGACTGGATTAACTTTCGTGCCACTAACAGCCTTTACATACGACCAGAATTGCTTCGGGTTTTGTAAAAGATCTTCCGACAATATTCTGCTACGGTAATCACCGAAGGCTTCATGCGGCATCTGTCTACCTGTAGTCCTGTGCTTTGTGTTATACCTATTATTGAGTATGTTCTGCTTCGTTAGACATTTATTTATACCATGGACGTAAATTATCTGCCAAAAAGTTAAAATTAATTAATTACTTACAATACGGATGAGCTGAGGTGTCATATCTCAGTGGGAAGGTTGAAATAATGAATCGTTTTCTTAAGTTTATTTTAAAGTGTGTGATTAAAAAACAGTGTTTAGCTATATTCGGTTACCAGTAAAACAGAATTGTGATAGCCCTGTGTGTTGTGGAAAAGCATCGATATTGTCTATGTACAACGATATGTTATAGACGTATATTACATGTTATAGGATGTATATTACGTGTTTAAGGTATCAATATTTCTGGAAATTTTATATTTCGTTGCTATTTGCTGAATCTGTCCAAAATACAAAAACATTTGTCAATAATTTTCCGTAAACAGTTCTCGCCCTAGATATATAAATTGATTATCCATTTAAGAAGATTTCACTTTATTTATTTGAGTAAAAGATAACATCATAGCGAACACATGAGAGAAACTGATACTTAGCTAATTTTCTCTTGCAGACCAAAATTAGTAACCGCTGAATATTTATGTAAATTTTTGAGCTTTGCTGTAACACGGTTTGGAGATTCCTCTGCTTAACAGCATTTTACTTAAAGACTGTCTATGTCAGCTAGAGTTAGCTCTAAAGCATTTCTTGCAATGAATTTCGAGAAACATATGAAGTACATCAACTACTTTTTGTTGCATTAAAAAGTTAAAAGTTTTTTCTCACTTATTTCATAACACACATTACTTTTTTAGTGATTATTATTTTACTTCTCTCGTTACCATTAGAACACTATTAACTTAGGCTTTCTGTGTTATGGACGAAGAAGTAACCCAACTTTCAGCGAATAAATTAGAGTGTTTGTTGAAAACAATGCAAGTAATCTACACGTTAATAATCGTTAAAGACAGCGAAACCCCACAGCACTGAACAAAATGAAACATCCTTCACAGTAGTTAGCTTTGAAATTAATTGGGTTCCCGCTCAAAGCGTGATTCATGAGAGTAATTATGACCAGCTTAATAACTGACAGGATAATCACATGTCACCGGATGAATTAGACAAAAGAGGATTATGCTACAAGAAGCAACGAACGTACTGTGTATGCACTGCGGATTCTGAGAATGGCTCTTGCTATCCGGAAATTAGAAGTTCATTTTATCGCTAGTTAGCGGCATCAGTCACGTCGTTAGCATGCGATTTTAATCAATCGCCCACAGCCATTGTTTATCCGTAGAGAAAGATTTTACAAATCAGCTTTCCTATTTTATTCGCCTCTGTCTCAATTACTGTCAAAGGCGTGAATGAGGGCGGGTTCTTTCCGATGTAATCGAAGTTGACGAGGTAAACTAAATAGGGAGGGATGCTACTGTAGCCAACACTTCGCCCCTCTCTGAATTTTCCATATCCACCGTTATACACAAAGGGAACTAATTACTGCTGTATCACAATCTCATATTCAAACTTCCTAATTTCAAGTTCTGAGCAGAGAGTCTCTGCTCCGGTTTTAAGCCATTGTCCCAACTTCCTTTAGACGACTTCTGGTACCATGCAACGTAATTGATTTGTTCTCCCTAAGACTGATTGGTTTATGAGATAATCCTAAATAATAGAAAAAACGTGTTACACAGTCTCTCCGGTGCGCACATCGTAACATCAAGATCCTGAAAATGACGTGTCGGACATAACACTCGGTAAAATTGACCTGTGTCTTGCTATCGTTAATGTTGGACACAGATAACTCATTAACAAACAGTTCAGCTACTTCTCGGATAATAGAATAGTAACACTGAACATGAAATCGATCGAGTGATGCACGTTTCATCAAAATAAAATATAATAAATCGAAATGGTGAGAAACTAGGGTTCAACGTCAGTCGAAGACGATGTCATTTGATCCAGATCACACGCACAGACAGTACAAGGATGAGAACATAAATTTGTAGGGTGTTGTTCAAAAGAACCACGTAGGAATTCGCCTGAATCGATGGAGGGAGACTAGGTAAAAACTAAATGTTGATAGCTGGACCGGGATTTTGAGCCCCACCCCTACCGAATGCGAGCTAATGTGCTGAGTACTTACCTTACTTAGTGCGGCGTATAGATGTTGCACGGTGTTTTTTAGTTACTTATGATACAGTTATAAGAGTTCCTCTCTTTTCTACTGCTCTCATACATGATCACTTCTTCCTAGCTACACCATCTATAAATGACAGTTAATGGACTAAGTATTAGAATAACTATTAATAAGTAAATGTGTTGGATGACAGTGTATCGATGACCACACGCTAACGAATCATTTAAAATAATGAATAATGCTTGCAAAGTCTATTTTAATTTGCCATAAAATGATTATCAGGTTTATCGGATGCCACATACTCATGAGTATTTGCTCGATTGTTTTAAAGATCCAGAAAAGTATTTTCTTCCGGTATTAAAAGCACAAATGAAATAACTATATCCTTACTGAGAAGTAAACACAATCACAGGCACACAAAAGAGCGTAAAACATAAACTGATACACACAGTTTAGCTTTTGTCTGGGTGATCCGGCGACTCTGATAGAATGGCCAAAGCTGCGTCCGTCCCCACCTCTCAACACCAACGTAAAATATCGTTTCGGCTTTTTTACAAACAAATTTAGGAAACATTATAAGTTTAAGTAATAAAAAAGAAGTATTATTGAGAAATATTACGTAAATGAACTATATTGATGCAAAATATTGCACACCACAAAAATTTGTCATTGTAATATAAATGAATTAGAAATTGCATATGCTTTCTAAAAAACTGAAAGGTAAACAATCAATATTTGTTTGTGGACCTACCTGCTACAAACAGCGTGCATCTGCATCACCGTACTGAACCTTCATTCCTCGGTGAATTTCAGTAGGTTTCACACCTTCACTACGCAAAAACCGAATAACAGAACGCTGTTCTTCCCTGGCGCAAGTCACAAGTGGGGCGGCCATCTTTATACCGATACTACGACGGTATGTGTGCATCTGCACTAGGGCTGCCACCTACAGGCCATTCTGCACGCTGTTTGTAGCAAGTAGGTCCACAAACAAATATTGATAGTTAGCCAGTTTCGTGGCCAGAGGGGTGCGGTAACTAATCCTGGCGCCCTTCGACCGCCGAGTGACACTGAATGACATTGCAGCATGTTTACAGATTAGTCATAGGTCAGCACACCACATTGTGCATGCTGTGCTCCACTTTCACAAAGTGTCTGCAACATGAGTGCCACGGCAGCTGACTCCTGAAATAAGAGAACGACGTGTTGATGCTTGTGAAGAACTTCTTCGGCGCTTTGAACGAGAAGGTGATGGCTTCCTTGCAAGAATCTTTACTGGGGACGAAACCTGGGTTCTCTTCCACCAACCGGAAACGAAGAGAGCGACGAGGAATGGCGCCATTCCTCATCAACAAAACCAAGGAAGTTTCGGACAGAACCATCAGCAGGGAAGGTTATACTGACTCTCGTCTGGGACGAAAAACGCCTCATTTTGGAGCATTACATGCCTAGAGGGACCATTGTCACCAGTGCATTATACAGAGATCTCCTAAAAAGTCATCTGCGGCCTGCACTCAAATCAAAGCGACCTGGATTGCTGTCAGCAGGTGTCCTTTTGCAACATGACAGTGCAAGGCCCCACACTGCCCGTGCAACAGTTGCAACAATCACAGACCTGCATTTTGGATGTCTTCCTCATCCACCATACTCACCAGAACTTGCCACAAGTGATTTCCATATGTTTGGACCACTCAAAGATGCAATGAGAGGAAAGAAGTTCCGTTCTGATGAAGAGGTACGCCACGCGGTGCATGAGTTGTTGCGCGGACTACCAAAAGAATTTTTTTCTAAAGGAATTTGTTCACTTTGTAAGTGCTGAAGAACTTGCATTGAGCTTGGGGAGATTAGGGTGAAAAGTGATACAGCTTTGTATCGCTTCTGTACAATAAATAATGTCTAAAAAATATTTAAGGTTTTCATTTGACTCAACCTCATATAATTAAGATATGTCCTGTGCCGACTAACATTGAGTATTGGCCCGGACTGGCAGAAAAAATACCTTGCGACCAGATGAGAGGAAATGCAGAAGGCTACTAAAAACGCGAAGAACTGTAAGTAATCACTTATTTACGTAAAAAACTTGACGCGAACTGCTTTATAATCTACTAATATTAGGAATCGAAACAAAACTATATCGTTCTAGATCCCGCTGAAGATGCCTTAAAGTAAAAGGTGCAACGCGTCTGGGAGAAATAAAATACACTGAAGCAAGAAAAGGCGGTTTCTATTTACAAAATAAATATTTCTGTGCTTGCTGAGGATGATGGCCACTCAAACAAACTTGAAGTTTACGTTTGACAAGAATTTCCTAGACCAAATTCACCTGATGTAGGCTTATGACCAGAAGAAGTTGCGAAAATAACCCTCGATGGCATTATGGGTTCTGGTTTCTATACAGTGAGCAGTCTTGTTCATGTCGGTCTAAAAATATCGTGAATGGTTGATAGAATAATCGAATCTTGTGGACGGGTTTTGAAATTAACACTCTTTTACAAGAATTTTGTTTAGGAAACCAATTTCTTTGAAAAACATCTGGGGTAAGGTCTGACACAAATTTTACACGTTGAACATAGAAATTTTTATTTTATTTTGAATTATTCCGTATTTTCGGTTTGTGATCATACGGTAACTAACCGAAAATATTGATTAATTATTTTCCTTAACTTTAAACGTAAATTTCCATTTTGCTGCCAATGGCAACACCATGCAGTAGAGGGTTAAAACGGTTGAAAAAAATAGGCAGTGATCTTAGCGATACAGCAGTTATACATCTACATCTACATCTATACTTCGCGAGCCACCTTACGGTGTGTGGCGGAGGGTACTTATTGTACCACTATCTGATCCCCCCTTCCCTGTTCCATTCACGAATTGTGCGTGGGAAGAACGACTGCTTGTAAGTCTCCGTATTTGCTCTAATTTCTCGGATCTTTTCGTTGTGATCATTACGCGAGATATATGTGGGCGGTAGTAATATGTTGCCCATCTCTTCCTGGAATGTGCTCTCTCGTAATTTCGATAATAAACCTCTCCGTATTGCGTAACGCCTTTCTTGAAGTGTCCGCCACTGGAGCTTGTTCAGCATCTCCGTAACGCTCTCGCGCTGACTAAATGTCCCCATGACGAATCGCGCTGCTTTTCGCTGGATCATGTCTATCTCTTCTATTAATCCAACCTGGTAAGGGTCCCATACTGATGGGCAATACTCAAGAATCGGACGAACAAGCGTTTTGTAAGCTACTTCTTTCGTCGATGAGTCACATTTTCTTAGAATTCTTCCTATGAATCTCAACCTGGCGCCTGCTTTTCCCACTATTTGTTTTATGTGATCATTCCACTTCAGATCGCTCCGGATAGTAACTCCTAAGTATTTTACGGTCGTTACCGCTTCCAATGATTTACCACCTATGGCATAATCGTACTGGAATGGATTTCTGCCCCTATGTATGCGCATTATATTACATTTATCTACGTTTAGGGAAAGCTGCCAGCTGTCGCACCATGCATTAACCCTCTGCAGGTCCTCCTGGAGTACGTACGAGTCTTCTGATGTTGCTACTTTCTTGTAGACAACCGTGTCATCTGCAAATAGCCTCACGGAGCTACCGATGTTGTCAACTAAGTCATTTATGTATATTGTAAACAATAAAGGTCCTATCACGCTTCCCTGCGGTACTCCCGAAATTACCTCTACATCTGCAGATTTTGAACCGTTAAGAATGACATGTTGTGTTCTTTCTTCTAGGAAATCCTGAATCCAATCACAAACCTGGTCCGATATTCCGTAAGCTCGTATTTTTTTCACTAAACGTAAGTGCGGAACCGTATCAAATGCCTTCCTGAAGTCCAGGAATACGGCATCAATCTGCTCGCCAGTGTCTACGGCACTGTGAATTTCTTGGGCAAATAGGGCGAGCTGAGTTTCACATGATCTCTGTTTGCGGAATCCATGTTGGTTATGATGAAGGAGATTTGTATTATCTAAGAACGTCATAATACGAGAACACAAAACATGTTCCATTATTCTACAACAGATTGACGTAAGCGAAATAGGCCTATAATTATTCGCATCTGATTTATGACCCTTCTTGAAAATGGGAACGACCTGCGCTTTCTTCCAGTCGCTAGGTACTTTACGTTCTTCCAGCGATCTACGATAAATTGCTGATAGAAAGGGGGCAAGTTCTTTAGCATAATCACTGTAGAATCTTAAGGGTATCTCGTCTGGTCCGGATGCTTTTCCGCTACTAAGTGATGGCAGTTGTTTTTCAATTCCGATATCGTTTATTTCAATATTTTCCATTTTGGCGTCCGTGCGACGGCTGAAGTCAGGGACCGTGTTACGATTTTCCGCAGTGAAACAGTTTCGGAACACTGAATTCAGTATTTCTGCCTTTCTTCGGTCGTCCTCTGTTTCGGTGCCATCGTGGTCAACGAGTGACTGAATAGGGGATTTAGATCCGCTTACCGATTTTACATATGACCAAAACTTTTTAGGGTTCTTGTTTAGATTGTTTGCCAATGTTTTATGTTCGAATTCGTTGAATGCTTCTCTCATTGCTCTCTTTACGCTCTTTTTCGCTTCGTTCAGCTTTTCCTTATCAGCTATGATTCGACTACTCTTAAACCTATGATGAAGCTTTCTTTGTTTCCGTAGTACCTTTCGTACATGATTGTTATACCACGGTGGATCTTTCCCCTCGCTTTGGACCTTAGTCGGTACGAACTTATCTGAGGCGTACTGGACGATGTTTCTGAATTTTTTCCATTTTTGTTCCACATCCTCTTCCTCAGAAATGAACGTTTGATGGTGGTCAGTCAGATATTCTGCGATTTGTGCCCTATCACTCTTGTTAAGCAAATATATTTTCCTTCCTTTCTTGGCATTTCTTATTACACTTGTAGTCATTGATGCAACCACTGACTTATGATCACTGATACCCTCTTCTACATTCACGGAGTCGAAAAGTTCCGGTCTATTTGTTGCTATGAGGTCTAAAACGTTAGCTTCACGAGTTGGTTCTCTAACTATCTGCTCGAAGTAATTCTCGGAAAAGGCAGTCAGGTTAATGTCACAAGAATCTCTGTCCCTGGCTCCAATTCTGATTGTGTGACTATCCCATTCTATACCTGGTAGCATGCAGGAACTGGCACCAGCACAGTCAGAATTTTCAAGCTAACCTCCCGAATTACGGCAGAGTACGCCTATAGTATTGCCTAAAGGCAAAATACTCAATAATTTTGTGGAAATCCGGCTTAACTCTCTTAAATTCCCGATTCTTAACGAGGTGTTTCAGGTTAAGACAGACCTTCAGAACCAGATAGCTTCAACCACTGTAGGCCAGCAAGGCACTACAGTGATATACGATGGGCAACCA
Organism: Schistocerca piceifrons; assembly: GCF_021461385.2. Lineage (NCBI taxonomy): Eukaryota > Metazoa > Arthropoda > Insecta > Orthoptera > Acrididae > Schistocerca > Schistocerca piceifrons. The sequence continues at coordinate 658,995,166 of NC_060140.1, forward strand.
CACACATCTGTTGGCTGTGGCTGACCGTGGCACTTTCGCGCACAGTGCACACAACGAATGGCCCAGATAGCTACCGGTGAAGGTGCTAAACCTGTGAAAACGGCACTGCCTCTAACATACGCAGCGGTGACCACTAGACTCCAGTCCGCAACCGAAACTGTAGACGTCACTCTGTGGTAATATTAACGCGGGGGCTCTCAGGTTCTCATGCAAAAGTGTGACTAAGCAGAGCCGAAGATGTCGAACCAAAGAAGAGCAGAAATGACTGATGTTCTCCGCGAAGTTCAAGCCTCTGACAACTGCGGCGAATAAATTTGGTTTATAAAAAATAGGTTTATTTGCTTAAACAATAAAACCATGATTAATCTTAATAGTGAGTAAATAATAAAATATAGTTCTCAGATGTTTTCTCTGACTGTAAGGGATCTAATTGTTCACCCTAAATGTCTAATTGAAGAATATGCTAGAAATTGGCGTAAAGATGTTTGATTTAAACCCGAGTCCGATTCGAAGACTGAAATGAAGGAAATACCTAAAGAGAGCGCCTCTAAAAAGAAGTGGAGATCGGCACTCCAGGGTAGTAATGAACAGCGCCACTACTTTCAGAAAAAGCAAAAACCATTAGTAACCAAGTGACTGAGAACCCTTATGAAAATCCTGACTCGAGCCACCATGCGACAACTCCGTCGGACGTCGATACGACAGACACGTTCCAAATGAATTCGTACCAAGAGCCACTTGATGATTCTGCTGGAGGGCCGTCTCCACGCCCCATTCCAGATAACCGTGATCCAGAAAAAACCGAAGACAGTTCGTCCGGGACAACACAAACAGGGAACTAGGCAGAAGAAATGGAAGTAACGGCTGTGAGTAAAGATGTGGCTGAAAGCCTGATAACTGAGGAAGAATCATTTTCATTCGAAAAAGAGCAACTGACCAACCAGATGACCAAGGGGCTACCAAGAGAGCCACCTCGACGACCATTCAACGAACGTTGCTCCATATGGGCCTCCGTAACAGGCGGGCTGGAATTTGCACGCCAGTATCGCAACTGGACGTCCACTGGCTAGCGACAGGTGGCCTTTTCAGGTAAATCACGTTTTATGGTACATCGGACAGCTGACTGTTAGCATGTACAGTGTGAAACATCTGAAAGCAAACGCACTGTAACAATTGTCGGAAGCCAGAATGAGATTTTCACTCTGCAGCGGAGTGTGCGCTGATATGAAACTTCATGGCAGATTAAAACCAGTCTTAATCTGCCAGGAAGTTTCATATCAGTTCACACTCCGCTGCAGAGTGAAAATCTCATTCTGGAAACATACCCCAGGCTGTGGCTAAGCCATGTCTCTGCAATATCCTTTCTTTCAGGAGTGCTTGTTCTGCAAGGTTCGCAGGAAAGCTTCTGTAAAGTTTGGAAGGTAGGAGACGAGCTACTGGCAGAAGTAAAGCTGTGATGACGGGGCGTGAGTCGTGCTTGGGTAGCTCAGTTGGTAGAGCACTTGCCCGCGAAAGGCAAAGGTCCCGAGTTCGAGTCTCGGTCCGGCACACAGTTTTAATCTGCCAGGAAGTTTCAAGTTTCAATTGTCGGAAGGGTCCAGGCCATAGAAGGGAGCGTTATGGTCTGGGCAACGTGTTGTGGCGTTCCCTGTGTGACCTCGACATTATGGAAGACACAACGGATCAACATAAGTATGCATCTATCCTTGGCGACTACGTCCACCACTACATGAAGTTTGTTTTTACCGGCACGATGGCGTCTGCCAGCAGAAAAGTACAACGTGCCACACAGCTGCAATGTTCTGTGGAGTCACAATTCGTTGTGCCTGACCTGGACGAGGAGCAACTACCACTGAAGTCACACCATTTGCGAACTTCCTACTCCATTCGTAGACTTGCTGCTGTGACAAACATGCATCACCGTGCTGAACCTTCATTCGTCGGTGAATTTCAGTAGGTTTCACACCTTCACTACACAAAAACCGAATAACAGAACGCTGTCCATCCCTGGTGCAAGTCGCAAGTGGGGCGGCCATCTTTATACTGATGCTACGGTATGTGCGCATCTGCACTATGATGTCACCTACAGGCCATTCTGCACGCTGTTCGTAGCACGCTTACCAACTTACAGGATAACGCGCGAAATTTCGATTTGTTATTACAAATTTAAGGTTTTCATTTGACTCACCTTCGTAGTTTTTAAGGTGCGCTGTACGGTTGCGACTCACCGCACCGACACACACACGTCCTGCCCCAGCACTCTGCACACCAGGAGGTCCGCACACCGTCGCTGTTGCAGGCAGACTCGCCGCTAGGCCACCAGGTCCGACAATGTAAAGGTAATTTTCCTGAAAACAGCGCGATAGTCGACCGACTCCCGTGTCATCACCATTCATCGTCGTATGCAGTCTGGAGAGGCATTATGTTACACCGCACTCCCTGCCATTGTAAACTTTTCGACCATACAGCAGATACTTGTCAATCAGATAGCCACTCCATTGACATCATGAGGCTGAGTGCAATCCTGTCCAGTCCTCCCACCAAAGAAAATTCCCTGGCAGTGCCGCGAATCGAACCCAGGTCCCGAGCATGAGTCTGTCGCGTTGACCACTCGGTTACGGAGGCGGTGGGATTGGGTTGTTGTTGGGGAGGAGACCAGACAGCGAGGTCATCGGTCTCATCGGATCAGGGAAGGACGGGGAAGGAACTCGGCCGTGTCCTTTCAAATGAACCATCCCGGCGTTTGCCTGGAGCGATTTAGGGAAATCACGGAAAACCTAAATCAGGATGGCCGGACGCGCACGCAGGCGGACAGTGTGCTACGCGGCCGCTGTAGTTAATAATTTTTTTAACGATCCATTGAATAACGTTGGAGGCTCTGTGAGGCTATTCGCGAGATATCTTTCTGTCTAAAGGGAGGTTGCAAACATTAGATAACAGTTGCGAAATGCTGGAAGACTTGAAAATGATCGACGGTCTTCGGAGGGGCCGGCAGTTGATTTTGAACGTAAATAAATGTAACATTTTGAGCATAAAGAGACTAACAGATCTGCTACTGTTCGATTGTACAGTTGGAGAGGAATCATAGTTAGTTAGCTTCCTGTTCCATGAATCATTTGCACAATAAGTCGTAATGATGTGGAATGAATATTTTACATTCACATCGCAAATGAATACCTAAATATGGCTACATGCTTTTTTCTAACATACAGATGGGAGTTAGTAATTCCTAATCACCAAATTTTAGACGGAATTTCTAATATAGAAATTCTTGCACAGAATAAGAGGAGTTGTCAAGGAGAAACTTTTTCAGTTTGTTTTCAAGTTCTACTTTGGCGTGCGTCAGACTTTTATATCACTGAGTAAGTTATCAAAAATTTTAGTCACAACATTGTGCACCCCTTTTTACGCTAAAGACAAGCTTAATGTGGAGTAATGAATGTCATTTTTCCTTCTCGCATTGTAATTATGTATGTTACTGTCCCTTTTGAACTTCAGTGAATTATTTACAACGAACTACATTAGGGAATACATACACTGTGAAGCAGTAGTCAGAATGTCCAACTCTGTAAACAGATGTCTACAAGACGATGGTAGATGAGTACCTTATACGAGGGTCGTTCCGAAAGTAATGCCTCCTGTTTTAATACGTAGAAACTACAGGGGATACATAAATCGCAACATCACAGCTAAATAGGGCAATATTTCAGCAACAGGCTGTCATTTTTCCATATAGTCACCACCGTTAATTATGCACTTTTGCAACGATGAACCCCAGCCTGCATGCCACGCTCGTAAAAATCGGGACCAGCTGAAGCTAACCACTTCCTTACAGCTTTGACAACAGCATACGAACCTTGAAAGTGTTCGCCACGTAGTCCATCTTTCAGAGGCCGAAAGAGATTTAAGTCTGAAGGTGCTAAGTGGGGACTGTATGGTGGATTTGGTAAGACAGTCCAACTGAATTTCGCAACGAGTTGCGTGGTTGTAAAAATTGTGTGGGGCCTGGAACTATCATGTTGCAGATGAAACTTGGTCTTCTTCTCTGGTCTTACCTGCAAATTCGAGCATTCAGCGTAGTCAGTGTCTTCTTGTGGCGTGCTGAATTAACAGTTTCTCCAGGCTCCAGGACATCCAAAAGAATCACACCCTAGCTATCGCAGAAGACTGTGCACAACACTTTGCCTGCAGACGTCTACGTCTAGAACGTCTTCTTTGACGGAGGATTCGCATGTCGCCATTCCACGGACTGTCTTTTGAATTCCGGCTCGCAGTGGTGACACCACATCTCATCTCCGATGACGATGCTATTCAGAAAATTGTCATCTTCAGCTTCATATTGGTCCAGCAGGTCCCGAAAAATTTTCATTCGATGAGTTTTTTGTTCTGTAAGCATCCGTGGGACCCACCTCTCACAGACTTTGCGATAACCAACATGTTTCAACATTTTTTCCAAAGCATTACAGCCGACATTCAGCTTTGCATACAATTCTCTGATCGTTATCCGCCGATCAGCACGGATGAGTTGATCAAGAAGCTCTTCATTGCGAAGGACGACAGCTGTGCAGGGTCGACCAGCCGTGGCTTCCCATGCACATCCTTTTCACCATCTTGAAAATGCCGCACCCATCGCCTCACATTGCTCACATCTATTGTATCATCTCCATACACCTTTAGCGAGCGTCGATGGATTTCAATCGGCGCAATTCCTTCAGCAGTGAGGAACTGAATCACACATCGCGGTTTTATACACACGTCCACATCATTTTGCAACATCCCTCAGATAGCGCCAACTACCGCAGAACAACGGAACTACACCGACATCTGGCGCAGACATCCAAAGTCACCACAACAGAATAGGAGGCATTACTTTCAGAACGACCCTCGTATTCTTCTTGAAGTACGTTTCTGAGAAATGAATATTTTCTTCCTGAAAGATGAGTTATCCCATAACGTTATTCCACATGACATTATTGAATGAAAATATACAAAAGATGTCAACTTACTGATTTGTCTCTCCCCAAAATATCTAATGATTCTAAGTGCAAGTGTATCTGAGCTAAGTTGTTTTTAGAGCTCCAAAATTCTTAGATGTCCACACTGATGAGAATTTACGAGAGTCAGAAAAGCTCATTTTGAAGTCTCCACCCTATTTATTATTTCTTCACCATGTGCTACCCTTATCATTGGTGTAGTTCCCCTAGATGTGCATAACTGCTTATGTTATGTCTTTTTAAAACTGAGGGTGAGATCATTCACATAAAACCAGTCAATGACATTTTTAGGAACATTGTTTAGCATTTCTTCTGTTTCTGTATGTATGCTTGGATTAATTGCATTACTATTGTCGTCTCCAAAAAGAAGTAATTCTGGAATGAAATTTTCACTCTGCAGCGGACAGTGCACTGATGTGAAACTTCCTGGCAGATTAAAACTGTGTGCCGGACCGAGACTCGAACTTGGGACCTTTGCCTTTCGAGGGCAAGTGCTCTACCAACACTTGCCCACGGAAGTTAAAGGTCCCAAGTTCGAGTCTCGGCCCAGCACATAGTTTTAATCTGCCAGGAAGTTTCAGAGGTAATTCTGCTTGTTGTATATTACAGTAGATGGAAGGTCATTTACATATATGAGAAACAATAGTGGACCTAAGATTGAGCCTTGGGGAACTCCATATGTGAAAACAGTAGCTGCTGTAAAATATCTAGTAGTAACCATCTGGGGCAGTCTTAAGTGCAATGACGACATCCAACAAATAGTAGGTAAATTAGATGACAGGCTCAGATTCGCAGTGGTAATCTTACGGAGATGTGATTCATCTACAGAAGAAATGGATTAAAAAAAAAAAAAAAGAAAGGAAAAAAAACACTGGTCCGACTGTTCCTTGAGTACTCCTCATCAGTCTGAGACCCTTACCAGGTCGGGTTTATAGAAGAGACAGAAAGGCTCCAACGAAGAGCGGCTCGTTTCATCACAGTATCGCATACAAGATGCGAGAGCGTTACAGAGATGCTCAAAAAATTCGATTGACAGACGGTACAATAGAGTCGTTGTGCATCACAAGGAGGTTTACTGCTGAAGTTTTTCCAAGAAGAGCGGGGCAACATGTTGCTTTCGAGTACGTTCATCTCGCGAAACGATTACGACAAGAAAATGAGAGAAAACAGATGTTTTACGGAGCTTTACCGACCGTTATTCTTCACAGACGCCGTTCGTGACTGGAACAGGAAAGAGGGATGAGGTATCAGAAATCTCCCCCCGTGTAAGATGGCTCGCAAAGTATAGATGTAGATGCAGATGCTGATCCACGAACGAGGCAGCTCTGTGATGGGTAACGCGGCCAACCTCGGGAGCATCACAAGGGGCGGACGGTAACGGACGCGACCTGCTGGAAGCCTGTGTGCGGCTATCTGTGAGCGTGTACTCTTTAGCTGCTCCCCCACCGGACCCTGATTAATGTGTGTCCATGGCGCTTAAGCCGTTTGTGAAGAGCGGCCGGAAACTAAAACTCAGTCAGGCGGTAGCCATTGGGACACGACATGCGGAAAGGAGGGACGTGATTTGATATGCGCAGGCGAGCAAGGAAAGTTATGGCAATGCCGACCACGCCGTCCGTGTTCTGTGGGCCCTCCGCGCAGGTAATTAGACGGCCAAACGCGCTGGAAAGGCCCTTCTGCTCGGTGGACCCGTAAACTGCACGAATTACACACGTGAGCGCGTCCCATTAGCTTTTATGATGGAAAAGTGGCGCTCCATTTCGCAACCTTTTTAAAAATATATGCGCGCTCTGATTACACAAACGTGTCAGAGGGCATCGTTAATTCGAATGTGCACAGCGGTATATTCTACACCAAAAAGCATTTTTTGGATGCGCGCCCGGTCCAAATAGCTTAACGTGTGTTTGTAATACGAATATGCTGTAACAGTTAGTGTTCCAATTTATTTATTTATTCCTTTGTTTAACTTGGGCAGATGAAGTCCTTCCGTCCCTATCTTCTATCGCATCAGTCACTTTGCAGTGTAACCGTACATTTCTATAACTGACGATTAAAAGTCATTGCATAAAAGGAAAAACTACTTACTTGTAGTATCTATTTTTTATAGCAACTATAATACAATGAAACATACAAGGAGACAAAGAATAATAGAAAACGTAAAAATACTTTAAAAATATTAGGGCAAGGAGTTTAAACGCGACTAAGATTTTAAATAACAATACAGAGAATGTAGATTGCGTATACAAATTTTTTGAAAAGTAAAAAGTGAGCTACCAGTATTTCAAGAAATAAGCCTTATAGAAACAGGGAACATTTGCAACTTTTGTACTGTTACAAGGCTGGTTATTCTGTAGTCGACTGTTTGCAACATAGAAGGACTTGATTCTGAAATAAATAACATTGAAACGGAGATCGATAGAAGAATGAAACAAGCTGTAGGTCCCTTGTAGGCATTGTAAGAATTTTATGCAAAAGGTTACACACATTAGTTACAAAATCTGCTAACAGATGGCGCAGTAATCGAATACGTGGTGCCTGTAAATAGTACTTCGAAGCCCAGAGAGATCAGTTCTACCATTGGAACGTGACAGGCACTTAGCTTACAGAAAGAATAAGTTGAAATCATGTACTCCAATGAACAACGTGTGATGGCTCTGAGCACTATGGGACTCAACTGCTGTGGTCATAAGTTCCTTAGAACTTAGAACTACTTAAACTTAACTAACCTTAGGACATCACACACATCCATGCCCGAGGCAGGATTCGAACCTGCGACCGCAGCGGTCGTGCGGTCATCCACTGCAGTAGTGGCCCTTGGGCGGCCTGAGTGAGGCATGTCATAGACAGTTCCTGTCTCTCTCTATCTCCTCCATGTCCGAACGACATCGCTTTAGTTCACTCCGAACGCCTGAGCACTTCCCTTGTTGGCTCAAATGGTTCAAATGGCTCTGAGCACTATGGGACTTAACATCTGTGGTCATCAGTCCCCTAGAACTTAGAACTACTTAAACCTAACTAACCTAAGGACATCACACACATCCATGCCCGAGGCAGGATTCGAACCTGCGACCGCAGCGGTCGTGCGGTTCCAGACTGTAGCGCCTTTAACAGCTCGGTCACTCCGGCCGGCCAACAACGTGTGATTCGGTCCTGAAATATAACAGGTTACAACACAATATTGTACGAACAAGTCGCAGTTTTCAAATACGATTTTATACGAATATTACAAAAGAACCCGATGCGAGAACCGTTCGCAAGTCCTCCTTCAACCTCGACGGATGGAAATCGTGGCTGATGATCTAGTGTAGAATGATGGCCCCAGGCCAACTGCTGTTACTCCTAAACATGTCACCACAGTTTATTTATTTCGCTACGTCGAAGGAAATTCTTCCAAAGAATTGCAATAAAGATTGATTTGAAGTGATCCAGCACACTTACAATACCGAGAAACCGCCTACATATATTTCCATTCAAAACCCAAAGTCCTCGGGTCACACCTGGACCCCCTGTGCCAGAAAGGACTGACTTTGTGTAATGATTGATAATGAAGATTTTGATGTTGACTGCATCTAGTTCACAGGTGAAGCACACTTTCACCTAAATAGATTCGTGAATAAACAAAAGTGGTGAGTTGAGATTCCGAAAATCCCCGTTTGTGTGAGGCTACCAGAGTTACTGTTTGTGCTGCGGTATGCAGCAGAGGTATCATGGGCACATTCTTCATCCGTGAATCGAAAACTAGTGAAAATTACGTTGGTATTTTGGAGTAGTTCGTCGCCACACAGCAAGCGTTGGAGATTCGTCCATGCACCGAGTAGTTAAAGCAAGATAGAGCCCGTCTGCATCGCAGCAAATAGGTGTTTCGGTTTCTTGATGAATACTTCGGCGATAGAGATTTTGCGTTATATTAACCCAAACTTACTGACGCAGACCACGATTGGCCTCCGTATTCACCCCACCTTACTTCTTATGACTACTTTCCTTAGGGCACATTGAATGACACCATCTACCGGAACTATCCCACCACCCTGGACGAGCTACAATCATCAATCATTGAAGTAACTGATTTCGTTTTGGTTGAGACGCTGCAAGATGTGTCGACAAATTTCATTCTCCATTTGCGCCACCTCCCTACCGCGAGCGGTGCATGTTTCTAAACGATTATGATGTGATTGCGAAGACTGCCTGCAGAGGAGGAGTTTTGCATGTTGATAAAGTTCATCGCACTTCGCTCTCTGTTAGCAGCTTTAGTAACTATTGTTTCGAAACTTCTATGTGAAATAATTTCATCTTTCGTAATGAACATACTGTTCGTTACAGATTCTACAAGTCTTTCTGCAAGTTTTAATTTTAAACTCAGAAAGTTTCTTGATGGACATCCTTCTCTTCTGGTATGAGGAGTGAAGTGGCGATGCTTTTGCCTGCATATTTGGCACTGTTCGTTCCATCAGTTCGCAACTATTACCTTTATCTTTCGTAAACGTGTCGCTAGCTCAACAAATTCCAGCGGAATGCTTACCTTTGATCCCCTCCCAGCTCAGGAACTGTGGAGAAAAATGACAATATTTCCCGAAACTTGAGTGAAATAGAGCTAAAATCTGATTAAAGATAACTAAGTTTACCGTTGAATTAAGATAAATGCCTTTTCGTATAAGTGTACTGACTCAAAAACTTTCGACATACAGACAATACCTTCACAAATTTTAAGGAACAGGACTGTCCACCTGTTGGAATTGAAATTGAAAGGCTGTGAAAGTTCCCTAATTTACCGGAATGAAACAAAACCTATCGGCAGTTAAGTTCATGGCTTAGTGTCTGACGATGGTATTTCTGACCGTTTATGTGCTATTATAACGTGATTTATATCTAAAGACGTTCTTATTAGCTGAGCGAACTAGTAACAACGACAGCAAATAATACGCAACCTGTAGCATGTTGCCTTCATATCGAAGCGCATATTTGATCGTGGTTAAATTCCACACGCCGCAGCTAAAGTTATGGGGGTAGAACACAATTCAGTTCTCGATGTTCCTACTATTTGGAAGAGAGTTATTTGAAATTACTCCACAGTTCCAAACCATTGCTATACACAGATGTCAGTAAGTTCTCTAACTGATGCAAAGTATTCGGACGCCTATTAGTGGGCATTAATATAGATTGTCCACCCTTCGCCTTTATTAGGATTTGAACTCTGCTGGTGAAACTTTGAATGAGGGGTCAGAATGTCTGTGGAGGAATGTCAGCCTATTCTTCCTCAGAAGCTGAAACCAAAGACGGTAGGCCGGCCGCTATGACCGAGCGGTTCTAGGTGATTCAGTCCGGAACGGCGCGCCTGCTACGGTCGCAGGTTCGAATCCTGCCTTGGGCATGGATGTATGTGATGTCCTTAGGTTACTTAGGTTTCAGTAGTTTCTAAGTTTAGGGGATTGATGACCTCAGATAATAAGTCCCATAGTGCTTAAAGCCATTTGAACCAAAGACGGTAGTGATGTCGGATGCTTGAGTCAGGAGCGAAGTCGACGTTCTAACTCATCTCAAAGGTGTTCCACTGGACTCAGGTCGGGACCGTGGGCAGGCCAGTCTATTTCAGTAATGTTATTGTCCACAAATCACTGTCGCTGGGATGCTGCTTCCTGACAAGGTGACTATCACGCTGATACAATCACCGTCTTTGACTGTTCCTCTACTACACACAGTACACAACGCTGTAAAATTTGTTAATATCCTTCCGTACTGAGCATTTTCTTACGCGCAATGAGTGGACCCTAACCAAGAAAAGTACTCACATGCCGTAACACTACCTCGACAGCATTTCACTGTAGACACTATACGTGACTGCAGGTAACGTTCTCCATGTGTTCACCAAACCCAAACCCTTCCACCAAATGACCACAGAGTATAGAGTGATTTACCACTCCAAATCACTCGTTTTCAGTCATACAGTGTCCAGTGGCGTCTCTCTTTACACCACTTCAAACGTCGCTTAGCAGTGAATGCAGAAATTTTCAGCTTACGAGGAGGTTCTTGAACACTGTATCCCACTCTTTCTAACTCCTTACAGACAGACATCTTGCTAACTGAACGGCCGGTAGCATTTTAGATCTAACAAATGATTCCTTCCGCTGATTTCAAGCGATTTTTGCAACCATTCTCCGCAATGCTCGACGGTCGCCTCCATCAGTACGTGAGGTCTACCTGGTCTTGATGTAGCTATGGTTGTTCCCTCTCGTTTTCATTCAGAAGCATATCAACAGTTGACTTGGGTACCTCTAGAAGCGTTAATACACTATTGGCCATTAAAATTGCTACACCACGAAGATGACGTGCTACTGACGCGAAATTTAACCGACAGGAAGAAGATGCTGTGGTATGCAAATGATTAGCTTTTCAGATCATTCACACAAGGTTGGCGCCGGTGGCGACACCTACAACGTGCTGAAATGAGGAACGTTTCCAACCGATTTCTCATACACACACCGCACTTGACCGGCGTTACCTGGTAAAACGTTATTGTGATGCCTCGTGTAAGGAGGAGAAATGCGTACCAGCACGTTTCCGACTTTGATAACGGTCGGATTGTAGCCTATCGCGATTGCGGTTTATCGTATCGCGACATTGCCGCTCGCATTGGTCGAGATCTAATGACTGTTAGCAGAATATGGAATCGGTAGGTTCAGGAGGGTAATACGGAACGCCGTGCTGGATCCCAACGGCCTCAAATGGTTCAAATGGCTCTGAGCACTATGGGACTCAACTGCTGTGGTCATAAGTCCCCTAGAACTTAGAACTACTTAAACCTAACTAACCTAAGGACATCACACACATCCATGCCCGAGGCAGGATTCGAACCTGCGACCGTAGCGGTCGTGCGGTTCCAGACTGTAGCGCCTTTAACCGCTCGGCCACTCCGGCCGGCCAACGGCCTCGTATCACTAGCAGTCGAGATGACAGGCATCTTATCCACATGGCTGTAACGGATCGTGCAGCCACGTCTCGATCCCTGAGTCAACAGATGGGGACATTTGCAAGACAACAACCATCTGAACGAACAGTTCGACGACGTTTGCAGCAGCATGGACTATCAGCTCGGAGACCATGGCTGCGGTTACCCTTGACGCTGCATCACAGACAGGAGCGCCTGCGATGGTGTACTCAACGACGAACCTGGGTGCACGAATGGCAAAACGTCATTTTTTCGGATGAACCCAGGTTCTGTTTACAGCATCATGATGGTCGCATCCTTGTTTGGTGACATCGCGTGAACGCACATTGGAAGTGTGTATTCGTCGTCGCCATACTGGCGTATCACCCGGCGTGATGGTATGGGACGCCTTTGGTTACACGTCTCGGTCACCTCTCGTTCGCATTGACGTCACTTTGAACAGTGGACGTTACATTTGAGATGTGTTACGACCCGTGGCTCTACCCTTCATTCGATCCCTACGAAACCCTACATTTCAGCAGGATAATGCACGACCGCATGTTGCAGGTCCTGTACGGGCCTTTCTGGATACAGAAAATGTTCGACTGCTGCCCTGGCCAGCACATTCTCAGGATCTCTCACCAATTGAAAACGTCTGGTCAATGGTGGCCTAGCAACTGGCTCGTCACAATACGCCAGTCACTACTCTTGATGAACTGTGGTATCGTGTTGAAGCTGCATGGGCAGCTGTACCTGTAGACGCCATCCAAGCTCAATGGCCAGGCGTATCAAGGCCGTTATTACAGCCAGAGGTGATTGTTCTGGGTACTCAGTTCTCAGGATCTATGTACCTAAATTGCGTGAAAATGTATTCACATGTCAGTTCTAGTATAATATATTTGTCCAATGAATACCCGTTGATCATATGCATTTCTTCTTGGTGTAGCAATTTTAATGGCCAGTGGTGTATATCCCACGTGGGTTTGTTACTCAGGTGACACCAGTGACTAGGCCACATTATAAGTCACTGAGCTCTGCTGACACCTTCCCCCCCCCCCCCCGCCCCCGCCCACCGTTCTTCTGTTGCAGATTATCGTCCAACAACATAACACTCCTCTCCTCCTCTTATACTGGTGTGTCAGCCACTATTGATATCCGCATTGCACAGTGATTTCCGACGAGTACTTTCGATCAGATAGTGTACGTTCTTGCGCCACTATAAAACAAGTCCATTTGTCATACGTCATTTTTCTACTACCATCATCGGAGACGCGCAAGCTTCTCTTACACCCTAACTGCGAATGGGTGGTGGTATTTATTTGTGGTAAGTTCCTATGGTACAAAATTGCTGAGATCGTCGGTCCCTAGACCAACTTACGCTAAGGACAACACACACACCCATGCCCGAGGGAGGACTCGAACTTCCAACAGGGGGAGCCGCGCGAACCGTGGCAAGGCTCCTTAGACCTCTCGACAATCCCTCGCGCCTGTGAATGGGGTTGGCGCCGACTCTTTACAGCGACCCTATAGACTTATCTGATCGAACGGCCTATGGAACTTCTTGCTGGGGCTCGGTGTGTCCCCAGCCCATGGCTACGAATTGCAACTAGTTCATTTAATTGCGCATAACTTTCCCATTTTGGCTTTTTTTAAAGCTATATTTTATTTCTGAGGGTTATTTCTCAATGAAGCTGGCAAACAAATACACAGCGCTGGTGAACTACTCTTAGTTATGACTAAGATAGATAATATCCAACGTAAAAGAAGAAATTAGTTGCGTTTTCTACTTGGGACGACCTTCCTGGCCTCAAAAACGTAAATTTGACTACCGATGACAAACCGTAAGTGAAAGTTATTCAGAGTATTTGATTGACATGTCCAAAAGATATCAAGTGAATTTGGCAGGATAATTCTGAGTCAGTCAAGGAAGTAACTCAACTATCACACAGTTACCAGAGATATTCTGCAGTGTTGCCAACTCTCACAATGTTAGCAGCAGGAAGGATGTTTCCCCAGTCAAAGTATTTCTCGATCAGGTTAGCAATTCGGGAGCAAAACTTGATGTACAAAGATGCAAACGAAAAGCAGTCAAACTGACGTTGACCTCAAATACAGAAAGTATAAGCGGATGAGTCTCATCCATCTCGAACATATCAATTAATAACTGGAAGAATTAATTCTGCCGCGCTTCTATTCAATAGCTGCCTTAATTATCTTTCTTTTGGGTGGCATGCATTTCCTTGAAGATTAAGTGATCAGCTAAATTAAATGAGGATATTGCACGTAGCGAACGGCCAAGACTTCCATTCTTCTAACTCTAGCATTCAAAAAAAATAGCTAAAGTAAGCGACAGAAAAGCTCAAAAGAACGAATGAATAACAAAAGCAATAATAGCAGTATCGTAATAATTGATAAACTCTTTGTCATTCCATCACTCAGCTGATATTATCAAAAGTTGACTGTTCGTTCTACACCCATATTACAGTACAAATTAAGACGTTTTCTTGTGACAGCGTTACTGAATTTTAATCTGGTCCGTTTCGGTTGGATTACAGAAAAGCGAAAATCATCTTGTCTTTACATGCACCACTTTTCCACTATTATGCGGCCCTACGGTTACAGCGCAATGCACATCAGCGAACGAGCGAGATATCAAAGGTATAGAGAGGTGCCGATTCTGAGAACATCCTCTCCTGCTGTAGTAGTAGCTACGGCAGATTTCTTAGAAAGAGAACTCTGAGAGACTTTTATTGTAATGTACCAGAGATGTGACCTTCTTGCAGTGGAAAAATTAAATTTCCTGACTCATTGTCACTTGTTACGTAAGAACTGATCAGAATATTTCATCAAAGTAACAAAATATATGTAATCAAATTGGAATCATAAATCCGCTCCAGTCCCGAATATAAGTCGAAGGTCACAGAGTTTCCAAGCAATTTCCTTGAAGTTCCAACAATTCAGCTATTCTGGCAGAAGGTAGACTACTTGCGGAACTCTCAAAATCTCATTCTAGTGCATTTACCGTAACCTTGCTATCTTCAATAGCTACCTGGCACAAACTTGTGGGAAGGCATTATTCAACGCTTCTATAGAATATACTACCGAGGATTACATAAGTCCTACCTGATAATTATAATTATCTGAATATATATAAGCCCGTAGAAACAGTATAAATGTAAGTAAAATATAGTGCGATTTATGTAACTACACTCCTGGAAATTGAAATAAGAACACCGTGAATTCATTGTCCCAGGAAGGGGAAACTTTATTGACACATTCCTGGGGTCAGATACATCACATGATCACACTGACAGAACCACAGGCACATAGACACAGGCAACAGAGCATGCACAATGTCGGCACTAGTACAGTGTATATCCACCTTTCGCAGCAATGCAGGCTGCTATTCTCCCATGGAGACGATCTTAGAGATGCTGGATATAGTCCTGTGGAACGGCTTGCCATGCCATTTCCACCTGGCGCCTCAGTTGGACCAGCGTTCGTGCTGGACGTGCAGACTGCGTGAGACGACGCTTCATCCAGTCCCAAACATGCTCAATGGGGGACAGATCCGGAGATCTTGCTGGCCAGGGTAGTTGACTTACATCTTCTAGAGCACGTTGGGTGGCACGGGATACATGCGGACGTGCATTGTCCTGTTGGAACAGCAAGTTCCCTTGCCGGTCTAGGAATGGTAGAACGATGGGTTCGATGACGGTTTGGATGTACCGTGCACTATTCAGTGTCCCCTCGACGATCACCAGTGGTGTACGGCCAGTGTAGGAGATCGCTCCCCACACCATGATGCCGGGTGTTGACCCTGTGTGCCTCGGTCGTATGCAGTCCTGACTGTGGCGCTCACCTGCACGGCGCCAAACACGCATACGACCATCATTGGCACCAAGGCAGAAGCGACTCTCATCGCTGAAGACGACACGTCTCCATTCGTCCCTCCATTCACGCCTGTCGCGACACCACTGGAGGCGGGCTGCACGATGTTGGGGCGTGAGCGGAAGACGGCCTAACGGTGTGCGGGACCGTAGCCCAGCTTCATGGAGACGGTTGCGAATGGTCCTCGCCGATACCCCAGGAGCAACAGTGTCCCTAATTTGCTGGGAAGTGGCGGTGCGGTCCCCTACGGCACTGCGTAGGATCCTACGGTCTTGGCGTGCCTCCGTGCGTCGCTGCGGTCCGGTCCCAGGTCGACGGGCACGTGCGCCTTCCGCCGACCACTGGCGACAACATCGATGTACTGTGGAGACCTCACGCCCCACGCGTTGAGCAATTCGGCGGTACGTCCACCCGGCCTCCCGCATGCCCACTATACGCCCTCGCTCAAAGTCCGTCAACTGCACATACGGTTCACGTCCACGCTGTCGCGGCATGCTACCAGTGTTAAAGACTGCGATGGAGCTCCGTATGCCACGGCAAACTGGCTGACACTGACGGCGGCGGTGCACAAATGCTGCGCAGCTAGCGCCATTCGACGGCCAACACCGCGGTTCCTGGTGTGTCCACTGTGCCGTGCGTGTGATCATTGCTTGTACAGCCCTCTCGCAGTGTCCGGAGCAAGTATGGTGGGTCTGACACACCGGTGTCAATGTGTTCTTTTTTCCATTTCCAGGAGTGTATATTATTACTTATGTGCCTCTTTCTATATTGAGTATAACGTTTGGTCTTTAAAATGATCAAAGATAAAATCTCTTAGGCAAAACTTTTGTATTGAGCGATTACCATATTGAGGATAGTTTCGTCATTTGCCTAGGATCGTAAAACTTCGATGACTGCCAGCATTTCCATTTTCAGTAGTTTTCTGCTAAGAAGTTCATCGTGTGAGATGCTTCGCAAGTGATATGCAGGCGGAAAGGAGTATGGAAAATTGCATTATACTATTGGAAAGGCTCATAGAGTATGAGCTAGCATCAAAAATTAATCATCAACATCTCAGTTGCTGCAAACACATTGGTAATAAAAAATTATAGCAGATGTATGCTTCGTTGCTCCGTCGTTAGAGTGTTGCGTGCAGTTAGTCCCATTTCCCTCCTTCTGATCTCGAATGGTTCGAAAGCCAGCGCAAGCTTGAATAAATCTGAACGAACAGTGCTTTAAAAAAAACGACCCCGTCTAGCTATGCAACTATAGATGACATCATACATTAACAACCGTCTTCGCTACTGTCTGAATTTACTTAAGAACACACTGTGCCATTGCATGAAGATTTATGAAAAGATAATTTTACAGCAAGTCAGGGACAAGATAGAATCTCTGTTAAGGAAGAATGACAAGGATTTAGACATGGAAGATCAGCTATAGATGACATATTTACAACCAGGCAGGTCGAAGGAAAGAAATGGGAATTAAGGAAAACGTTGTAGTTGCCTCCGTAGATATAAAAGAAGGTTCATGACACTGTTAGAAGAGAAGAAACAGGGCAAGGTCTGACTAGACCTGAATTTTCAAAAGGAATGCAACTCAGAATCACAAACATGCACAATAAAAGACCAAATTGTATTACAACAGATGGCAATAAATCGTAATGGTTTAGAACGGAAAGAGGGTTTGGCAGGGAAGCGTGCTGTCACCATTGCTCTGTAACATGTGCTGAGACCTCAAAAGTCATGGGATACCTCCCATTATCGTGTCAGATCTTCTTTTGCACTGCGTAGTCCAGCAGCTCACGTGGTAAACACTCAACAAGTCGTTGGAAGTTCCCTACAGAAATATTGCGCCATGATGCCTCACCAGTCGACCATGATTGCGAAAGTTTTTCCGGTGAAGGATTTTGTACACGAACTGAGCTCTCGATTATGTCCCATAAATGTTCCAGGGGGATTCATGACGGACGATCTGGGTGGCCAAACCATTCGATCACATTGTCCAGGAAGTTCTTCAAACCAGTCTGAAACAACTGTGGCCCAGTGACATGGCATATTGTCATGGGAACATGAAGTCCGTGACTGGCTGCAAATGGTCTTGAGCTAGCCGAACGTAACTACTTCCAGCCAGTGATTGGCTCAGCTGGAGCAGGGGATCGAGTCCATTCCATGTAAACACAACCCACACCATTATGGAGCCATCACAAGTCGCACAGTGCCTTGTTGGCAACTTGGGTCAGTGGCTGCGTGGAGTCTGCGCCACATTCTAACCTTTATCAGCTCTCACCAACTGAAATAGGGAAACTTCTAACCAGGCCACTGTTTTCCAGTCGTCCAGGGTCCAACAGATATGATCACCGAGCCCAGGAGAAGAGCCGCAGGCGATGTCGTGCTGTTAGCAAAGGCACTCACGCCGGTCATCTGTTACCATAACCCATTAACGACAAATTTCACCGCACTGTTCTAACTAAGATGTTCGTAGTACGTCCCACATTGATTTCTGCGGTTATTTCACACAGTGTTGCTTGTCTCTTAGCACTGACAACTCAACCCAAATGCCGCAGCTCTCGTGCCGTGAAGTGAAGGCCGTCGGCCGCTGAGTTCTCCTTAATCAGAGATAATGCCTGAAATTTGGTATTCTCGGCACGCTTGACACTGTGGATTTCAGAATATTGACAACCCTAACGATGGAATGTCCCGTGCATCACCTGAGTACAAATGACAACTCCGCCAATACACTGCCATTTTATACCTTGTGTAATCAATAATCGCCATCTGTGTACGTACATACCGCTCTCCCATGACTTTTGGCAGCTCAGTGTATTCATGGACAGCAACGTAAAGGACGTTCGCCGAGGATCGACAGCAGATCTACATCTACATCTATATCTACATCTACATACATACTCCGCAATCCACCATACGGTGCGTGGCGAAGGGTACCTAGTACCACAACTAGCATCTTCTCTCCCTGTTCCACTCCCAAACAGGACGAGGGAAAAATGACTGCCTATATGCCTCTATACGAGTCCTAATCTCTCTTATCTTTGTGGTTTTCCCGTGAAATATAAGTTGGCGGCAGTAAAATTGTACTGCAGTCAGCCTCAAATGCTAGTTCTCTAAATTTCCTCAGTAGCGATTCGCGAAAAGAAAGCCTACATTCCTCCAGAGACTCCCACCCGAGTTCCTGAAGCATTTCCGTAACACTCGCGTGATGATCAAACCTACCAGTAACAAATCTAGGAGCCCGCCTCTGAATTGCTTCTATGTCCTCCCTCAACCGACCTGATAGGGATCCCAAACGCTCGAGCAGTACTCACGAATAGGTCGTATTAGTGTTTTATAAGCGGTCTCCTTTACAGATGAACCAAATCTTCCCAAAATTCTACCAATGAAGCGAAGACGACTATCCGCCTTCCCCACAACTGCCTTTACATGCTTGTCGCACTTCATATCGCTCTGCAATGTTACTCCCAAATATTTAATCGACCTGACTGTGTCAAGCGCTCCACTCTAATGGAGTATTCAAACTTCTGTTTCCTACTCATCTGCATTAATTTACATTTATCTATATTTAGAGTTAGCTGCCATTTTTTACACCAATCACAAATCCTGTCCAAGTCATCTTGTATCCTCCTACAGTCACTCAACGACGACACCTTCCCGTACACCACAGGATCATCAGCAAACAGTCAAACGTTGCTATCCACCCTATCCAAAAGATCATTTATGTAGATAGAAAACAACAGAGGACCTACCACACTTCCCTGGGGCACTCCAGATGATACCCTCACCTCCGATGAACACTCACCATCGAGGACAACGTACTGGGTTCTATTACTTACGAAGTCTTCGAGACACTCACATATTTGGGAACCAATCCCATATGCTCGTACCATAGTTAGGAGTCTGCAGTGGGGCACCGAGTCAAACGCTTTCCGGAAGTCAAGGAATATGGCATCCGTCTGATACCCTTCATCCATGGTCCGCAAGGTATCATGTGAAAAAAGGGTGAGTTGCGTTTCGCAGGAGCGATGCTTTCTAAAGCCGTGCTGATGCATGGACAGCAACTTCTCTGTCTCAAGGAAGACGATATGAAAGTCATAGCATATGCAACCGACGTGAGGATTTTGGAAGAAAATGAGCAGCAAATGGAAGAACAACTAAATACCAGGCAGAGAATCATGGAAGAAGCAGACATAGAAATCAGCTTAACAAATGTAAGGTAACGAAAATCAGCAGGAGAAATAAAGTGGAAGATGTAAGCTGTAGTGGAGAAATTATTGAAGAACTATATGCTTTCAGGTATCTAGGAGGTAAATTAACCAAGAAAGGAAACATCAAGAACGAAATTTTCGGATAATGCTGTTGTGTATGACTTCATACAGAAATGATTTGTGTATGTCTTCATACAGAAATGATTAACGAACAAGTTAACACCACAAACAGAAGATTTACTTGACCTCTTTTTCTCCAAGTGAGCAATGACTGATTACAAATGATGCAGCAAGAAATGGACGTCAGCTATCAGTGTCAACACGGATGAGGCAAAGGCAGCATTGGCCTAGTGTCACTTTTAAGAGGATCCAAGCGTGAGTGGGTCGTGGGCTGTCGCCGGTCGCCGGCAGAGGGCGCTCGTAGTCCGAAGCCACTGGAGGCGTGGCTCAGCTGGCGCGCACCATTGAGTCCGCCAGATCCCGCATGACGGCTGTCGGCGTTACACGGAAACTTGCAGTTCAGTTGTCATTATGCCCCAAATAAGAAATATTTCAAAATTTTATAATTTTACGTTGAACATTCGAAACTGAAAAAATGCCTGCCAAAGGAAAAGATATGCACTATGTTATCAAAAGTGTCCGGACGCCACCAAAAACATACATTTTTCATATTTGGTGCATTGTGCTGCCACATACTCCCAGGTAATACATATCAGCGACTTCAGTAGTCATTAGACATCGTGAGAGAGCAGAATGGGGCGCTCCGCGGATCTCACGGACTTAGAACGTGGTCAGATGATTGGGCGTTACTTGTGTCATATGTATGTACGCGAGACTTCCACAATCCTAAACATCGCTAGGTCCATTGTTTCTGATGTGATAGTGAAGTGGAAACGTGAAGGGACACGTAGAGCACAAAAGCGTAAGACTGCCGACAGTGGAAATGGGTCGTAATGTGAAATAGGCTGACATCTATCCAGACCATCAAGCAGGAATTCCAAACTGCATTAGGATCCACTGCAAGTACTATGACAGGCGGAAGGTCAGAAAACTTGGATTTCAAGGTCGAGCTGCTACTCATAAGCCATACATCACTCCAGTAAATGCCTAACGATGCCTCGCTTGGTGTAAGGACGATTGAACAGTGGAAAAACGTTGTGTGGAGTCAAGAATCACGGTACACAATGTGGCAACCCGATGGTGGGGTGTGGGTACGGCGAATGCCCGGTGAACTTCATCTGCCAGCGTGTGTAGTGCCAACAGTAAAATTCAGAGGCAGTGGTGCTATGGTGTGGTCGTCTTTTCATGGAGGGGGCTTGCACCGTTTGTTGTTTCGCGTGGCACTATCACAGCACAGGCCTACATTGATGTTTTAAGCGCCTTCTTGCTTCCCACTGTTGAACAGAAATTCGGGGATGGCGATTGCACCTTTCAACACGATCGAATACCTGTTCATAATGCACGGCCTATTGCGGAGTGGTTACACCACAATAACCTCACTGTAATGGACTGGCCTGCGCAAAGTCCTGACCTGAATCCTATAATACGCCTTTGGGATGTTTTGAAACGCCAACTTCGTGCCAGGCCTCACCGACCGATATCGATACATCTCCTCAGAGCAGCACTCTGTGAAGAATGGGCTGCCATTCCCCAAGAAACCTTCCAGCACCTGACTGAACGTATGCCTGCGAGAGTGGAAGCTGTCATCAAGGCTAAAGGTGGGCCAACACCATATTCAATTCCAGCATTACCGACGGAGGGTGCCACGAACTTGTAAGTCATTTTCAGCCAGGTTTCCGGATACTTTTGATCACATAGTGTACAAGTCACATTATCTGCCAGTTTTGATCTATAGATCAGAACGTTGGACAAAGAAAGATCTGAACAGAATGCAGGCAGCAGGGATGCGCTTTCTGTGAGGGATCCTGGCAGGACGAGTTGGGACGGGATAAGGAATGAAGCAATAGAAACACCCTTCAGATCAATCCAGGGTATGACCGAAGACTAACTGGAAGACCACGAGCAAAATGGAGAGGTCATGTGACGGATGATGCGAACTGTAATGGGAGGAAATGCTGAATGACAGACTGGGAGAAATGAGAAGCTTGGGAGAAATCAGAAACGTTTCAGGAAGAAGAAGATGATGATGACATATGCCCTTGCAGATTCTGTACAGTACTTAGCGGAGTATACTTCGTGTCAACAATTACTATGTACTGTGCTATTATATTCATGCGTTGGGTGAAGGAAAAATGATTGCGCCTAGTCTCTGCTACCTTATACGCGTGATTGCTACGTGGGATACATGACGATGACTGATTTGTATAGAGTGGCACTGACGGTACTATTGTTCCGTGTCGCGCGGGTTTTCTCCAACCTGAGATACTGCAGCACGGAATAAACCGCCAAAGCAGCAGGCATCACGAAGCGTGGTAAAGCTAATGTCGTATTCTCGCCTTGACGGGTTTGGCATAACCATAGCAGATACGAGCACAACCGTCTCAGACGTGAAGTTCATAGAAAAGTAAAATAAATAATGTTCAAATGTGTGTGAAATCTTATGGGACTTAACTGCTAAGGTCATCAGTCCCTAAGCTTACACATTACTTACCCTAAATTATCCTAATGACAAACACACACACCCATGCCCAAGGGAGGACTCGAACCTCCGCCGGGACCAGCCGAGTAAAGTAAAGCCTGTGTTGCTATCCCATGACAGCGCTATTGGTCGACTGTAGGCACAGTACAGCCTATCTTCACCGCGGCAGTACGAGGAGGAAGGTAGCAGCCCAATCGCCCGTCCGCCTTTTACCCGCGGGAAAATCACGTGTGCTCAGTGAATGTCAGGCTGAGTGGACGTGCTGCATTCATACATGCTTGAGCCGAAACATTACGACCACCTGGTCAATTCATTTTGGTCCACCTATGGAACGTAGTACAGCAGCGATCCTGCATGGGATGCATTCGACAGGTCGTTGGTGGGTTTCCGGAAGTATGTGGCAGCAGATGTCTACGCACTGGTCACGCATTTCTCACAAATTACTGACCAGTGCGTCGTGGGCGCGGAACATGAAGCGTTTTAACTTCTGATAGATAGTATGTTTAGGTCACGATCGCCGTTATTTTTATTTCAGACCTGCTGCGTCTTGTTTAAGCGTTCAGACAAACCGTGTAATTCTTCTTTAATGTGGACCTTTTCTCCCTTGCAGTTTTTGTCCTGGAAGCTGAAAAGTTTTCCCGAATTTCAGCTTTCCACTAAATGGCAAAAAGCACTTCTGCATACCTACATATATAATCATCTTTTCCTTATAACAGGGAATCACTTCATTAAAAAAAGTGTGTAAACAGTCCTCTATCTGGCACTGATGCTGTAAGACGTCCAGTCAGTGTCGCTATGTGCAAATCGGCCGAATTAAACTCGATTGTTCCGTCACGCTCATTGTCAGGATTCTCCTGTTCCATGGTGCGCAGGGTATCTCCAACCCAGAACACTGCACCATAAATCAAATGTGTGTGAAATCTTATGGGACTTAACTGCTAAGGTTATCAGTCCCTAAGCTTACACACTACTTAACCTAAATTATCCGAGCGACAAACACACACACCCATGCCCGAGGGAGGATTCGAACCTCCGCCGGGACCAGCCGCACAGTCCATGACTGCACTGCACCATATAATAAACCACCAAAACAGCAGGCACCGCGAAGTGTGGTAAAACTGCTGTTGTGATCCAGCCTTACAGACACGCTGCGTCCGTCCATATCGGTAAAATGCACAAATAAAATACAGACTTCCGGACAGTATGCGATTTTAAATTGCTTAAATAATAAAACAAATACTTTCAACCGTCGCGACCACAATTCGTCGACTTTCGGTAACACATCACTTATGCGTCACCAAAAATATGGTTCCAAATGTGTTCCAGCGTTCCACCAAGTTCATGTCTTGAATGAAGTCATTTTCCTGCGTGGGTTGTTGTTTTATTGTGAAATAAACACACTATTTCATAATTTAACTGTTAGTTCATTTCGGGCGCCTACAGCTGTCCGCACATCTGTCGCCATTCTACTTCATCTTTTTCTATTCGTCTTCGCGCCATCGTTTCTGGGATGATATTAAGGCACACTTTCAGTGTTCTTTCTCATCTCCTTCCTTGAGGAGATTGCTATGAAAGTACTCTCTTGCACCATGTATCTTCAAGCGTTCTTATGAAATGCTGTCTTTCTTCTATTCTATCCGTAGTACTACACTCCTGGAAATGGAAAAAAGAACACATTGACACCGGTGTGTCAGACCCACCATACTTGCTCCGGACACTGCGAGAGGGCTGTACAAGCAATGATCACACGCACGGCACAGCGGACACGCCAGGAACCGCGGTGTTGGCCGTCGAATGGCGCTAGCTGCGCAGCATTTGTGCACCGCCGCCGTCAGTGACAGCCAGTTTGCCGTGGCATACGGAGCTCCATCGCAGTCTTTAACACTGGTAGCATGCCGCGACAGCGTGGACGTGAACCGTATGTGCAGTTGACGGACTTTGAGCGAGGGCGTATAGTGGGCATGCGGGAGGCCGGGTGGACGTACCGCCGAATTGCTCAACACGTGGGGCGTGAGGTCTCCACAGTACATCGATGTTGTCGCCAGTGGTCGGCGGAAGGTGCACGTGCCCGTCGACCTGGGACCGGACCACAGCGACGCACGGATGCACGCCAAGACCGTAGGATCTTACGCAGTGCCGTAGGGGACCGCACCGCCACTTCCCAGCAAATTAGGGACACTGTTGCCCCTGGGGTATCGGCGAGGACCATTCGCAACCGTCTCCATGAAGCTGGGCTACGGTCCCGCACACCGTTACGCCGTCTTCCGCTCACGCCCCAACATCGTGCAGCCCGCCTCCAGTGGTGTCGCGACAGGCGTGAATGGAGGGACGAATGGAGACGTGTCGTCTTCAGCGATGAGAGTCGCTTCTGCCTTGGTGCCAATGATGGTCGTATGCGTGTTTGGCGCCGTGCAGGTGAGCGCCACAATCAGGACTGCATACGACCGAGGCACACAGGGCCAACACCCGGCATCATGGTGTGGGGAGCGATCTCCTACACTGGCCGTACACCACTGGTGATCGTCGAGGGGACACTGAATAGTGCACGGTACATCCAAACCGTCATCGAACCCATCGTTCTACCATTCCTAGACCGGCAAGGGAACTTGCTGTTCCAACAGGACAATGCACGTCCGCATGTATCCCGTGCCACCCAACGTGCTCTAGAAGGTGTAAGTCAACTACCCTGGCCAGCAAGATCTCCGGATCTGTCCCCCATTGAGCATGTTTGGGACTGGATGAAGCGTCGTCTCACGCGGTCTGCACGTCCAGCACGAACGCTGGTCCAACTGAGGCGCCAGGTGGAAATGGCATGGCAAGCCGTTCCACAGGACTATATCCAGCATCTCTAAGATCGTCTCCATGGGAGAATAGCAGCCTGCATTGCTGCGAAAGGTGGCTATACACTGTACTAGTGCCGACATTGTGCATGCTCTGTTGCCTGTGTCTATGTGCCTGTGGTTCTGTCAGTGTGATCATGTGATGTATCTGACCCCAGGAATGTGTCAATAAAGTTTCCCCTTCCTGGGACAATGAATTCACGGTGTTCTTATTTCAATTTCCAGGAGTGTATAAGGAATCTGCGTCCTATCTCCTAGTTCCTCACTCCTTACGTGGTCAAATCGGGAAACTGTACATGCTCTTCATAAGTCCATTTCTAAAGCTCTAAGTCCCTTTTAATTTCTATGAGTTTCCAACACTCACTGCTATAGCTTGTTACTGGTTCCACCATGGATTTGAACTGTATAAAGGCAGTCGGCCGGAGTGGCCGTGCGGTTCTAGGCGCTACAGTCTGGAACCGAGCGACCGCTACGGTCGCAGGTTCGAATCCTGCCTCGGGCATGGATGTGTGTGATGTCCTTAGGTTAGTTAGGTTTAATTAGTTCTAAGTTCTAGGCGACTGATGACCTCAGAAGTTAAATTGCATAGTGCTCAGAGCCATTTTGTATGAAGGCAATTTAATCTTTAAACTCATTTTTGAAGATCAATGCACATAATTTAATTTCTGGATGGCTGCCCTTCCCTGCCTGATCCGTTGTTGGATATCTCTGTCACATCTCCCGCCACTTCACGGGATACTACCCAGCTATTTAAACGCTTTACACACTTTAATAAGAAGTCCATCAATGTCCAAGCTACTTCAATCTTCTCCATTACGTACAATGAATATGTATGTAAGGCATGTTGGATAATACATTCCCCTCATTTGTGTTGAAGAAGCAACATGTGATGGCACCCCTAATAAAAGTTTCGCACAACCATAACAGGTACGATCACAACTGTATCAGATATATAACTGCATCAGATATGCAGGATGGTCCACTGATAGTGACCGGGCCAAATATCTCACGAAATAAGCATCAAACGAAAAAACTACAAAGAACGAAAGGACGAAACTCGTCTAGGTTGAAGGGGGAAACCAGATGGCTCTATTGTTGGCCCGCTAGATGGCGCTGCCATAGGTCAAACGGATATCAACTGCGTGTTTTTAAATAATAACCGCCCTTTTTTTATTACATATTCGTGTAACGTGGTCCAAACGTTGACAACTTACTTTAAATTTCAAGAAACGTAAAATTGTGCCCTCCAAAAAACAAAAAAAGAAAGAAACAAAAAACATATCTTGTAGCTACGGTATCAGTGATAGTCAACTGGGATCCGTCAACTCATACAACATGCTCGATGTAACACTTTGTGCTAATATTAAATGGAAAGATCGCATAGGCTGAGTCACAGGTAAAACAGGTAGCAGACTCCAGTCTGCAAAGGAGGAGGCTTACAAATCACTCGTTTGACTCATTCTAAAATATTGCTGAAGTGTGTGAAACCCACACCAAGCAGAACGAACGCTGGATACTACGCGCACAAAGTGAAGGTCAGCAAGAATGGTCACAGTTCGATTTACCAGATTCATAGATGCTGAAGAAACTGAACTTGAAGACAGACGCAAACTATCCCGAGAAATTATATATGTATAGCGTCTTTTCTTTCGAACATGTCTGAAAGAAAAGACACCACATATATATAATTAAGGCGAGGACGGCCAATGATCTCTTCAGTCCAGATGCACACCAGGCTCGAACTCTTGTGAGAATCGACGAAATGCCGTGACTAATGAGGATCGTGGGCAAGCGGCACTACATTAGTAGTGTGTGAATGAGAATTTGGGTGTAAAGGGAGGCGTGCTAGCGTAGTTCGTGGACCACTGTATCTGGATGGCTTAGTAGTCAGAGCATCTGCCTAGTAAGCAGGAAACCCGGGTTCGAATTTCAATCAGGCACAAATTTTCAACTTTCCCCATTGATTTAAATCAGTGCCAATTCGCAACCAATGTCTGTAATTGCTTTCCGTCTCTATCCCCGAAACCCTACTTAAGAAGCTTCACGAAACAGCTTTAAATGACGAATTTAGGAAAATACCACAACTCTCTACGTATCACCCCCCACCCCTCCCCCTAAGGATCCTGAGGACAAGATAACATTAATATGAAGTAGCCTCTACCATGTACTTGACAATGATTTGCAGAGTGTGGATGCAGATGTGGATGTAGATCGGCCCGCATCAATGGCGCGGTGCACTTTTCGAGCAGGTGGATGACGACCTATTCAGACTCATATGACCATTGACCAGGCAGCATCTTTAGATTGATCGACAGGTCCAGCCTCGATAATGCCGTGTTCACTGCAATCGTGTCCGCCTGCTTAGCTGGGTGGTGACGTGCTTGCCTCCCATGCACTGGACCTGGATTCGATTCCCGGTCGGGGACTGGATGTTGTGTTGTCCTCATCATCGGCCATAAGTCGCCCAATGTGGCGCCGACTGAAATAAGACTTGCACTTGGCGGCCGAACCTGAATGGGACCTCCCAGCCAATAATGCCATGCGATCATTTCATTTTTCACTGCAGTCGTAAATGACTTATTCGTTGGCTCAAAATGGTAACAAGTAGTTATTTCTAACACAGGGCCCCATGTTTAGCAATGTGCGCTAACGGTGTGGCCCGAAAGATTTATGCCTGGACAAGCACTGTCTATCATCAAATCTACGGCACGTCTCTGTCTATCGCACACTGACCTTAACATTCCATGGAAAATCGTGAGCCTCCAACAAGTTGTCGCCCAGTCACGCTTTCACCAACCCAAAACTTCTTTCCTTAGTTGCTCAAGGCAGTAGCACCCATCAGCCAACCAGCGTCGCAGCTCCATGATGCTCTTTTCCAGGTGCTGAACCATAACAACCTGACCTTTAACTAAAGGGAAATATTTATGACGTAGCTGTTTTCGGCGTTGAAATAATTCGACAGCTGCACCTGAATATTTTTACCGGAGCGGGACTCGAACCATGATACTCCGCTTCCCTAGAGCGGTTGCCTTAACCGCCTCGGCCACCGAAACACACTTCTGGTCCGACCCAAATTCCCAAGTGCTGCTCACCACTAATGATGGCTCCGTTCATTTTCCCTGATGCTCTCAGCTTCACTGTATTTCCGCAAGAACGACGGTATGCACCTACACTGAAGGAATCATATACCCTTCCAGGCGTATATGTGTGGTCTCTGTTCCTTGTCAGTGAATCTTCCCATATGTGAACTGTATCGTCATTAGAATGATTTCCCAATCGTCTCCACCAAGCGACGCTTCAATCCCGGGTCCAGCCATCCTGATTTAGGTTTTCCGTGATTTCCCTAAATCGCTCCATGCAAGTGCCTGGATGGTTCCTTAGAAAGGGCACGGCCAACTTCCTTCCCCGTCCTTCCCTAATCCGATGAGACCGATGAACTCGTAGTTTGGTCTCTTACCCCAAACAACCCAACCCAACCATCCACCTAGCTAGGTGGCGCAGTGGTTAACACACTGGACTCGCATTCGGGAGGACGACGGATCAATCCCACGTCCGGCCATCCCGATTTAGATTTTCCGTGATTTTGCTCAATCGTCTCAGGCAGATACCGGGGTGTTCCTCTGAAACGGCATTGCCGACTTCCTCCCGAATCCTTCCCTAATCCGATGAGACCGATGACATTGCAGTTTGGTCTCCCCCCTCCCTTAAATCAATCCAATCCAACCGACTCTGCTTATATGCGTTCATTAACGCGTCACATATGCGCAGTCCCACAGGCTGATGTTCAGCCTCGCGACGGTCAGTGTTCATAACGTTTTTGCTAATCAATGCATACAACATATGGCGTCGGTTGATAAAACATTACACTGCCGTGTAAGATTCGTAACATTCACAGTGTTTCAGTATCACTGGCTACCACAGAGAGAGCACATTTTTGGACATACTACACTTACATTTAAAAATGTACCGGTAACACAAGGTCGTGAAACGCAAGAGGCGTCGGCTTGTAGCCAGCAGCTGGTATGTTGAGAAAACCCGCAGCGGATGTGTGTGTGCCTGCCGCAGGCTGCGGGCGCTGGCGCTGTGGTGGCTGGCGGCGGCCTTGCTGGTGCCTCCGGCGGCCGGAAGCGGCGGGATCGACTGCCGGCGCACCCCCGACGGCAGCACCACGCCGCGCACCCAGCTCGTCGACGACCGCTTCAAGATCACCGTCAGCGGCAACCCCGACAGCTACGTGCCCGGCGAGAGATACCTAGGTACCTTCAACACTGCACTCAATTTTAATATTTTTTTATTTCCTTACAGCCACCATCAAAAAGTAAATAAATAAACAAATTGGTATAACCAACACACCAAAGATACGGGATCGTTGTAAGGAACGAGAGAAATTTTTGTGATAGGGGAGAAATCGCGAAGGAAGTTCCACAGGGTTCAATTTTGGCTCCACTCCTATTCATTATCCATTTTTATTTATTTATTTATTTATTTATTTATTTATTTATTGTTCTGTGGGACCAAATTAAGGAGAAGTCTCTATGGTCATGGAACGAGTCAATACATGAAATTATAACACGATAGTAGAAACAGATAAAATGAAATATAAGAAACATATTCAACAATGTAACACTGGAATTTGCTTAATTTTTCAGCTCTTCCAGGAGCTCCTCGACAGAATAGAAGGAGTGAGCCATGAGGAAACTCTTCAGTTTAGACTTAAAAGTTTTTGGGCTACTGCTAAGATTTTTTGGGTTCTTGTGGTAGCTTATTGAAAATGGATGCAGCAGAATACTGCACTCCTTTCTGCACAAGAGTCAAGGAAGTGCATTCCACATGCAGATTTGATTTCTGCCTAGTATTAACTGAGTGAAAGCTGCTAACTCTTGGGAATAAGCTAATATTGCTAACAACAAACGACATTAAAGAAAATATATACTGTGAGCGCAATGTCAGAATTCCCAGCCTATTGAATAGGGATCTACAAGAGGTTCTCGAACTTATACCACATATAGCTCGAACATCCCATTTTTGAGCCAAAAATATCCTTTTTGAATCAGAAGAATTACCCCAAAAAATAATACCATACGACGTAAGCGTATGAAAATATGCGAAGTAGACTACTTTTCGTGTTGAACTCACTTATTTCAGATACTGTGCTAATGGTAAATAAAGTAGCATTTAGTTTCTGAACAAGATCCTGAACATGGGCTTTCTACAATAGCTTACTATCTATCCGAACGCCTACGAACTTGAACTGTTCCGTCTCGCCTATAATATGCCCATTCTGTCTGATCAAAATATCGGTTCTTGTTGAATTGTGAGTTAGAAACTGTAAAAACTGAATCTTGCTGTGATTTAGCATCAAATTATTTTCCACAAGCCACAAACTTATTTCCTAAACTACATTATTTGATACTGTTTCAATATTACACACAAGATCCTTCACTACCAAGCTGGTGTCATCAGCAAACAGAAATATTTTTGAATCACCTGTAATACTAGAAGGCATATATCATTTATATAAATAAGAAACAGCAGTGGCCCCAGCACCCACCCTTGGGGAACGCCCCACTTAACAGTGCCCCATTTGGGACTGAACATCACTACCACTCTCAATATTGTGGAGATTTACCTTCTCCTGTCTGTTCTTAAAGTAAGAGGCGAACCAATTGTAAGCTACTCCCCTTACTCCATAATGGTCTAACTCCTGCAGTAATATTTTGTGGTCAACACAGTCAAAAGCCTTCGTTAAATAAAAAAAAACACCTAGCGTTCGCAACCTTTTATTTAATCCGTCCAAAACTCGTTATAGATGAGAATGACATTTCACTTACATTCATCGTTTTGCAGATGATACTTGTGATATAATAAATCCTATTACAGAAAATGCAACACAAGAAATTGTTAACGCTATTCTTAAAAGAATTATTAACAACTTCTTTTCAAATGAACACTGCTTTGAGGAAACACATTATACTCTGTTCTGTGCAACAAATAATCATACTAACAATTGCTATAGCACATGAACAGGATTCAGTAAATAGTGTATAATGTTCCAAATATTTTGCTGTACATGTTAACGAAAACTTGTACTGGATGGTTGTACAATTGCGAGCATTAAAATAATACGTGGTGTTCATTCTACAATCTTGCA
The DNA here is from genome assembly GCF_021461385.2 of Schistocerca piceifrons. Lineage (NCBI taxonomy): Eukaryota > Metazoa > Arthropoda > Insecta > Orthoptera > Acrididae > Schistocerca > Schistocerca piceifrons. Next base: position 659,026,764 of record NC_060140.1, read on the forward strand.
GGTACCCATTCAATTTTAACTGCACTTACACAAGTTATGAAATTATTCAAGATGATCCCTCATAATTTGAGAAGAATAGCGATGTCCATACATGGTGACAATTATTGAATTATATGAAATTAAATCGTCATAACTTTTGAACGGTTAGCGTTAGGACGTCCAAACTGCAAGGTTGGCCGGGGGCATGATGGGAATTGATGTGATTTGTATAGCTTGGGTTAACGACGAAGCTCACATTCATTTCGATGGGTTCATCAGTAACCAAAATTTGTGGACTCAGAATCCGCATTTCACGATCGACAAGTCTCTTCAGCCTCAACGGGTGACTGTGTGGTGTGAATTTCCGGTCACATAATAATCGGTGCGATATTCCTTGATGGGTCGGTGACTTCCGAACGGTACATGAAGGTTTTGGAAGATGATTTCACCCCCATTATTCAAAGTGACTCTGATTTCGATAAGATGTGTTTCACTCAAGACGGAGCTCGACCCTATCGAAGTAGGAGAGTTTTCGATGTCCTGGAGGAGCAACTTAGGGACCGCATTCTGGCTCTGGGGTACACAGAGGCCAATGGCATAGGCCTCGATTGACCTCCAATTCTTCGGATATGAACACACGTGACTCCTCTTTGTGGGGCTGTATTAAAGACAAGGTGTGGAGCAATAACACCAAAACCATTGCTGAGCTGAAAACAGCCACTCAGGAGGTCATCTACAGTATCGATGTAACGACACTTCAGCGGGTCATGCAGAATTTCGCTATTCGTCTGTGTCACATCAACGTCAATGATGGCAGGGACATCGATTATGTCATAACCTAAATCCGAATATCTACAGTGAGGTTTACATGTTGAATAAAGTGTGTGCACGACATAGTTCGTAACTAATTCACGTTTTTCCCCATATAGTTCAGTAACTGTCACCCTGTACTTTTATTAATCATCATTAAAACTGTCAGTGGCTCTGAATGGAGTACAACATGCATCAACAAATATTTTTGATATTTTCCCAATAATATAAAATGTCTGACAGATAGTGAAACAACCGTTAAATTTCATCTAAAATAATTTCTTCTGTATAACTCCTTGCCTTCTACAGGCAAATATTTATTTTAAATGCGGTAGCTTGTAAAAAACCTGATTTTAAGTTTAGTTTCATGAGTACAACTGCAAAATAATACGTTCATTAGTGTTAAATTTTGGCTGTTGTGGCATTTACGAACTTGTAAATGGCCACTGAAACCTGCCATGTATACATAATCTGTAAAATGACACGTTCCACAACATTTCCATAAATAATCGTTCACATTATCTGCGGAACATGTAACTAAATAAGCAAGTCATTTACCATTCATAACCATTGATAGCTTACCCACCACAATAAAATATAAATGACGGATAGAAATATGGATCCAAGTAATTTTGCGGATCTAGTTCTATGCACATTTTTCCGTTGTGGACGAAAGGGTATTCACTACACAGAAAGTATGAATGAGGATGCCTTCAGTCACAAAAAATGTCGTGTTTTATTAAGTGGTAAAAAATATTTCCGGCCTAATGGGTCCATCATCAAGTCCAAATCGGTTAATACATCGTTTACATCTCAGGTGATGCAGACTGTAGGATCCTGTTGCACGAAAGTCATATACGTTATGTAATGTTCAGACACAGATTTGAAAACCAAATATTCAAAGTATGAATGACCGACGTTTCTGTTTCGGCTTTGGAAAGTAGGTAGCAACAGGCAGAGTTAAGACGGGAAACTGGTTGATGAAACTGTAGTTGTTTCCACAAAAACCTGAAAACTAACACACATTTGAAATAGTTTTTCTAAGTGGCACACGATGTGCAAGAAGATAGCACATACCGTAGTTCCACATACAAAAATCATAGCTGACTGTCTCTGAAACGTACAGAAAATGACGTTTTATCTTAGTAAAATGGTTTAAATGGGTCTGAGCACTATGGGACTTAACATTTGAAGTCATCACTCCCCTAGAACTTAGAACCACTTAAACGTAATTAACCTAAGAACATCACACACATCCATGACCGAGGCAGGGTTCGAACCTGCGACCGTAGCAGCGGCGCGATTTCTGACTGAAGCGCCTAGAACCGCTCGGCCACCGCTGCCGGCTTGTCTTAGTAGCGTAGGCATGTCTTGCTGCGAATAACGACGGAACCTCCCATGAGAGCCCTGCTCAACCGGCTTTACACAGCAGTTTGAGTACATTTCTCGGGTTCTTTTGCAAAGAGTTTCAACCTCAGCGTTAACAAACGTTATATGACTCTACTCACCGTTTCAAGCGCTTTCAGATGTCGTTAAAATGTATATCATTATATCTAAAAAATCATACTGGCTTCAATATATCAATCGATACGAGGGTTAAGGCACTTTATAACATACCAAAGTGCGGGGCCCTTAACGTAGTATCATTTGCGGAAACCTCGTTTCGATTCCTGGAGCCGTTCACGAAATAAAAGGGTTGTTACATAATACGTAACTCCCTCTGTATAATGATAATAATAATAGTAAAGATAGTATGTATAGTAATTAATATGTGGAATTTATTAAATGTCACTCTTATTACCATCGTATTAAACATTTTCCGCATTGCGTTCGAGATGAATGTGAATAACGATATTTAACAGAAATGTGGAGCAAGAAATGAAAATGGCTCTAAGCACTATGGGTAATCAGTCCCCGAGTGAGGGTATTTCTTGTGTAGACAAACTCTTCGAATTTTAAACTCGATTACAGCATACTATTTCTCACGCACCGATATAGTTACATTACACATCGCTATGTTACAAGCTACAGTTTGGAGCCGTTTTTGGGGCAGATGACTGCAGATACGTATACATGAACAATAAAGATACAGAATAATAATAACGTTTGTTTCATTCGTAAAGTTTGTGAGTTTTCAATATTCGGAGGTATTACTTTAGACCACGACCTCGTACATTCGAGTCCCGGTCCGGCACATAGTTTTAATCTGCGGCAAGATACAAATCAGCGCACACTTCACTACAGAGTGAAAGTTAATTCTGGAAACCTGTACTTTCCTTTTGATATCATATATAAACAAAAAGCCAGAAACATCCATAGAGCAATTGCATTGGATGCTAGAAATGACCAATGTAGTACAGTCTTGATTCTAAAAAATATCTGTTAAACCAACGGCTCTTATCTGACTCGCACGCTTTGGTGAATCAGGTTTGTATACTCTCTCTGATGCTTTAAGACTTTTGATTTGCAGACATTCCTAAACTACACAGCTACCTGTGGATGATGAAGCCTTGTAGACGCTTCAGTACCTCTGTAAGTTTTCGCTTTTACGAACTTTGTACGTTGTTTCCCTTGTTCTTCGAATTAAAAAAAATATGAACTGATATCACGAATATCTATATTCTGATCTGGGTTTAATTAAAATTTTGTTGCAGTAACACACTATGAAAATCTTCAGGAGAACAGAATGTGTCCTTCATGTCCTGACACTTCTCTAACCGGAACAAGGAGCTTCAGTTGTTCAAGCTTTCTCATCCAAATTACATTATTTTATGTCAGACATGGAATTTCACAGTAAATCTCTCTGTTGTATGGTTTCGAATATGCAATAAATATGCAGTTTGAAATACTCTTTAATGACATTAGAATAGTACATTAGAAGACATGGCATTAAAATTGGGCAAAATTTGTGATTCTCATGTTAATGCTGGTTTGTCCACCTGAGTGTGCAAAGGTCTGCTTCGCAAGTGGGATTAACAGTAGACCTACCTGTGGTATTATGAGTCTTCTGCTGACAGAAATAACCACAAACTGCCAACGAACTCAGGCTAGTGTTACTCTGTGATGTGCAGCGATTCGGATCAGCCGAAACGCCTTCATTAGCTGCTTGAGAATATTTTTCCAAGACACTTCTACCACTTGGTAATGAGAGTATACGATTACCTAGGTCGAATTTGTGTTAAAGACTGCAAATAAATATTCGTCTAATAAACTGAAAATAACCCCACTATATAAACACGAGCTTAGTGTAGTTATTTCGTCAATTAACGAAAGAGAACTGGACAGCAAATCCTGGAGTGGTATAGTCTGTCTGCAAAATAAAAAGGGAACAACAAATAATTGTCTCTTGTGACATACTGGGGTAGACAGAGTGGGAAATCACCTGCTCGCTGTTCAGTCTGCAGACCCATGAAGAAGGGAAGTGCTCGACCAGAGCCCGGCGACCTCAACGCATCTACGCAAGACCCCGCCCCCCTCCACCCGATGACACCCCAGAACACAATTTATCCCCTAATACCGCTCTAGTGCACTCAAATTTGGTACACACAGTATTTGTTCTTAACCCACTTCACTTAACAGTATACAGTAATTTTATGCCATTAAAAGACTTATTTTAATAATCTGTGAATTTTTTCATCCCGTGGAACGCGAAAACTGTTAGTCCTAGGGGGAAAATGATTAGGACCTTTTTTGTAGGAAATCTAATGTATTTTAATTTTGCACCAGGAAGCATTTTCGCTAGAAGCCGCGCTTTTCATGTTATTCAAGCAAAACATCAAAAAGTGAACTTTAAATGCCGCCCCCCCCCCTCACATCCCTCCCATGGGGATTTTTAATGATGCTCATGACACCCGCTCCTACTTCTGTAAAAAAATTTGTGACTACACGATTTTTCCCCCTATCGACCTTTTCGGTCTTCGTTGACTGGGCTAAAGCTAGAGGCGGTGTTTAATGTGACGTCTCCTGTGGGTGTCTAACTTTCTGATTCGTGTGCTTCAGAGAGATCTCTTTGTAGTCGCTAAATTCGTTTATAACTGATTTTCCGTGTTAGATATTCTTCGTTTGCTGGATATCAGCAAAGATTTCATTATAGCCTCAACTAATGCCCCGCTCCCCTTCTCTCATAATTATGTCGCAAGCATGCTATGTTGTCTTTGTTTAGTGGCTTAGGAACTGCAGAGAACTTAATTTCGAGCTTGTTTCAGTAACTCAGTATCTGATCCACAATTCAAAAACTATTGTACCGTTGATTAATATAAGTACCCTACCGAAACTGCCGTGGCTAACTGGGATGTTAGGACAGGAGTACAACCAAAGGTTCATTCATAGCATCCATTTTATTTAACATATATATAAAATAGCTTATTAATTCCAAAAACAAATACCCGTCCAAATTGACATATATCTATATATTCTTCAAAATATAAATTCGTCACTCACAAAATATCAAACCAAGTACTTTTTAATGTGAATGTAACAGTGCAATTCACACAAACTATTAACAATTTTAAAACAGTTTTCCAAAATGCGATTACAGAAGATTGGCAACACACTTTTTGAAACAAGAAGCGTAAAAATAATACGTAACAATTCAAAAACATTAGGTAAATCCTGTTCAACCCCGTTGATAAAAATACAGTACCATTCAGTACAGCAACAAGTTTACAGAAAAGACAGGCTGGCCGGTAGATAATTTGATCTGTCGAAGGCGCAGCACCCTCTGTGTCACACATTCCATTTATGCTGAACATCTATTAACAAATAGTGAGGCTAATGGCGTCCGCTTTCATTAGAAAATAAACCAACTTTACAATATACCTTTGTACAAAATGCAGTCCGTTTCTTGAAAAATGCTTACTTTAGACACAGGCTAATGGTAGATCATTCACAAGCAAGAGCTAATAGCACCAAATACTGCGCGACAGTAAGTTTTCAAATCTCGTCCAGAAAGCTGACAACACTAATCTCCTAAGATGAGGCACAATATTTCAAACAAATCATAATAAAATCCAATAAGACATGCAGCACTTCTAATCTCGTCTCAAAAATGTCTTAGGTGAAATCTCAGCCTTAACGCAAGCCTTAAGTTTACTTGATAAGTTTTACATTAGCCGCGACAGTACAAATCATAGACCAGAATTTCGCTTGGTGCCAAAAACAGATAACGTATCAAAGAGGTCACCTGACTCGTGGTATCTGTGGCACAGCCGCTGTCGATTGCCATCGCTCCAGCCATCGGCGCAATATACAGAGTACTTGAAGAACAGTTTGTAAAATCATTTCTTTTCTAGCATATAGCGTAAGGTTATGGCATGGTATTGGTTGATTCATTGCTTGAAGATCGTGCATTAATCCCATACCTAGCTCATTTGCAAGTAATCTGTCATGTAACTGCGCGTATAGTCTCTTGCATCATGTTTTGCTGTCGACTCTGGGCTGGGAGCATTTTCTATTTACTAACCGTTCTTTAGTTCTTTTTAAGTGGCAACTGATTATGGTATGACTAATTTTTTCGATCGGTGTGCTGATCTAGGCTACTGACTGTGCAACAAAAGCTTCCCATTGTGCTACGTACGTAGAATTTAACACCTTACCGCCTATTGTTATAGTTACTCACAGGTTGGATTTTATACTGGGGCACTTTAGTATTTTCACTTAATATCAGAGCAGTACTTTCACTCAATTCCTCGATTATTTGTTAGATATATTCCTATTTCTGTCTTCTCCCAAAGTTTTTAACCTCTACAGCTCCCTCTACCATGGAAGTCATTTTTTATTGTCTTAACACATGTCCTATCATCTTGTCCCATCTTCTCGTCACTGTTTCTCACGTGCTCCTCTCCTTGTCGCTGCTGCGCAGAGTGTCCTAATTTTCGACATCCTCTATAGCATCGTATCACAAATGCTTCATTTCTCTTCTTTCCCGGTTTTCCCACAGTACTTGATTCAGTCTCATGATTCAGTCCCCAGATGTACTTTGTCACAAACTTATCCCTCAAATTAAAGCCGATGTTTAAATTAAAAGGATTCTTTTAGTGAGGAATGCCCTCGTTGCCTGTGATAGTCTGCTTTTTATGCACAGGACGCCCCAGAAATATTGCGGCAAACTCCGAGGGGTTGTACAGTGCATCTTGAGGAACAAATCGGGATCAGAAACCCGAGACCGGAAACGTCATCTAACGACGCTACGGAGCGTCGAATTATTGGTCTGTCCCCTGTCACTAGGCCACCCCTTCGGCAGCAAACGTGACTTTTTACGCTGATAGGTCGTTGGATTGGTGGATGACGGTTTTGGACACGGGTTTCCATCTGCAGTATATTTTTCTCCTGCCGGCCGGTGTGGCCGTGCGGTTCTAAGCGCGTCAGTTTGGAACCGCGTGACCGCTACGGTCGCAGGTTCGAATCCTGCCTCGGGCATGGATGTGTGTGATGTCCTTAGGTTAGTTAGGTTTAAGTAGTTCTAAGTTCTAGGGGACTGATGACCTCAGTAGTTAAGTCCCATAGTGCTCAGAGCCATTTCAACCATTTTCTTTCCTCCTGTACGCGGAAAAACGTTGGAGATTTTTGAGTGTTCTAGGAGAAAAATAAACTGCGCATGGAAAACTGTGTCTAAAAGCAACATCCACCGAGTTAACAGAGCACACAGGGGACAACACCTGTCTGCGCAGCAGTTAGCTCCATCTTCTCCACAGGCGATCGTGACAGTCAGTAACGATCACCGAATAACAAATAACGTTCGAGACACTCCACCAACAGTCCGATAGCATACGCAGTCACATTTTCTGCCGAAAGGGCTGCCTAGAGGTAAGCGCTGACATCTACAACAAACCAAGTAGCATCGTTGGATGACATTTCTGGACATGGATCGATTTGTTCCTCAAGATACTCTGTATCACCATTCGAAGTTAATCGCACATTTCAGAGAAATGCTTGGTAGCAGTCTGTATGTGCAAGACCATATAGGGGGTGACGGCTATTTAACTATATGAAATAAAATCGTTATAACTTATGAACCGTTTGCATTAGGACTACTGGCATGATGGGTATTAGTATGCGCTGTATGCTTTGGTTAGCGATGAAGCCCACTTTCATTTGGATGGGCTCGTCAATAAACAAAATTGGCGCATTTGGGGTATTGAGAATCCGCATTTCGCAATCTAGAAGTCTCTTCACCTTCAGCGAGCGACTGTGTGATGTGCAATATCCAATCACGGAATAATCGATACGGTATTCCTTGATGGCACGGTGACTACCGACGGTACGTGAAGGTTTTGGAAGATGATTTTACCGCCATTATCCAAAATGACCTTGATTTCTACAAGCTGTTGTTCAAGCAAGACGGAACTCGACCCCACCGAAGCAGGAGACTGTTTGATATCCTGGAGAAGAACTCTCGGGTCCGCATTCTGGCTCTGGAGTACCCAGAGGCCACTTGCATGGCCCTCGACTGGCCTCCATATTCTCCGGATCTGAACACATGTGATTCTTTTTTGTGGGGCTATATTGAAGACAAGGAGTACAGCAATAACCCCAAAACCATTGCTGAGCTAAAAACAGCCATTCACGAGGTCATCGACGGCATCGATGACCCGACACTGCAGCGGGTCATGCATAATTTCGCTATTCGTCTGCGCTACGTCATCGCAAATGATGGCAGGCAGATCGAATAGGTCATAATCTAAATCCGAATATCTATTGTGACGTTTGCATATTGAATAAACCGTGTGCAGGCCTTAGCCTGTAACTAATTTACGTTTTTTAATATAGTTCAATAATTGTCACCTTGTATGTAGACATTCGACAAATGTGTGTGTGTGTGTGTGTGTGTGTGTGTGTGCGTGTGTGTGTGTGTGTGTGTCAATAAGTGTCTGTTAGCACTTAGCTGGAAACAGTTTTAAAATACTCGTACGATACATGCATCACCGACGCCATACATGTGAAAATGACTGCAGGCCGAAACTGGCCAGTAATATCATATACAGGCATGGTTCAATAAAGGCATCTTGCACAATAAAATGGCCAGCCTAAGATGGTTTTTTAAAATGGTTTCATTTTTCAAAAGTGTCTATTTTTCTTGTCATGCTTCCATTATCGAGCGTATTTATTGGGCCTCAACCCTTACTAAAGCCAAATTGATTGTCTTCTAATCGAACGTCAACTTTCTATTCCATTCCTCTGGGTATTATTTTTGTCAGCTGTTTGAATGCATGGGTTGTCAAGCTGATTTTGCAGTAATTCTGGTACTTATGTGCCCTTGGTGTCTTCAGAACTGTGTGGAAGACATTCTTCTGAAAGTGTGTTTGTATGTCTTTAATCTCATAAATTCTACAAACCAACCTGAACAGTTGTTTGGTTGTCACTTCCCAAAATAATTTTAGATTTACGCAGGAATGTAATTGTGGTGTGCGTACTGTAACACCTTCGGTACACACACCATCAGATTATTTGACTTGTCGCTCTAACGAAGTAGGCGAGTGTCAGCAATATGTCTCGTGGTCTTATCGTGCCGTGTTTGTCTTCTGCCGTTAGGTCAGACGATAGAAATGCCACTTGCACGCTTAGAGTAGCAGATTGACGGTGACCAACTTTAAACAGAACTTGATTAATTTTCACACACATTTATTAAAATAATAAAAAGCATAGACGTTACGTAACTTGAGTCTGGATGCCGTTTACAATTGACAATCTGAAGTTCCTTTGGTCTTTTTACGTTAATCTTATTCTCACATATCTCTGATACTTGACAAAGTGTCTATACATTTCTCTTCATGGCTATGTACAGGAATATGATAATCTTATTAGGCGCAGACTGAAACTTGACTATAGACTAATGCAGACTAATGCAGACTGACGAGCGCTGCGCCTGCGCTGTTGTGCTTATCGGGGCGCGCTCTAGTGGGGAAGTTGTGTACGCGCTGACTACGCGGAACTATGTACATAACAGTAATCTATACTTTCTGCCTTATTTGATCGCAAGTGTCTCAGAGTCCCGTTAAACTCTTACTCTAGTACTGGATCTCCTGTATCGTCGATATCGATTCCCATTTCTTCTTCTATCACGTCATCAGGCAAGTCTTCCTCCTCACAGAGGCCTCCAACATCATCTGTTCACCTATCCCCTATCTGATCTACGATTAAGACTGGAATTCCTCTTGAATTCTTAACGTAGACGCCTTTGATTTTAATTCCATCAAAGATTGTTTTGACATTTCTCTGTGCTGGATAAGTTCTTCAGACGACTATTTCTTTTTAGATTCTCCATATTTTCCCTTTGGCCATTTTGCCTACCCTTCCCTGCACGTCCTATTAATTTTAGTCCTAAGTGCCTCGTGTTGCTGAATTTCCACATTTTCCTGTGATAACAACAGCTTAAACTCGTTGCTCGCGATGCGGAGCGCGGGCTGAGCCCCCTGCTCATTACATGCGCGGCCCGTTACGGCGCCCACTCGCCGCCCACCTCGGCCTCTCATGGCGGCACGGGGCGCCCGCCAGCCGCGCAACCTGCTAGCGACACGTGCCGGCCGGGAAGTCTGCGTGCAGGCGGGAGCGCAGTAAGGATGTAAAAGCAAACACCTAGTTTATCTGCGAACTCTACTAGAAATGATAGTCGAGTAAGATCAAAACACGTTGAAGGTCCGAAGCCTGTCACGGTCTCCAGTTTTTTTTTCTTATAAAATATGATTTAGTTTGTGGAATTGGAACTGTATCTGAGAACACAACTTCAAATAGGATTAGTAAGATTTATGAAATCATGATCACTTTCATCTTCCTTTCAAGGATTGCTCTATTGCCTATTCTGAACTCACAAACAAACGCTTTCCCATCTTTTTTGAGGCCTTCCAATATTTCTTTTCCCATTCGGCTAGCAGCTCAGTATCTTCTGGAGAATTCTGTGATCTGGAATTCTTATGAGGTGTTGTCTCCAATCTTCACGACATTTTTGAACTTTTTCATTCTTGTTGGAAATATTTGATTCTGTTCTGATATCTTCACTTCTAATCATGACTCTTCTTGTGCAGCCCTTCGTCTTCCTTAGTAACGTCATCTCAACTGTTTGAATTACTTTCTTGTTTCTTTTTGTGGTAACCAAGCTTTTGCTTCTGTAGCTCCTACCTTCTTCGTTACTCTGACTGGTTTCGATTTACTACTGCTGTTCGGTTAAGACTGTTTATCAAAAACTTGCAGGACTGTCATTCGGCTGCGTATTCTATAAGGGTTTATACAGGGTCCTACAAGTAAATACACAGCTGATACCTTCCCCACCTTGTCAATTAGCTTGTAAAAATTGAAAGTGCCTTACTGCACGGAACATTTGGTTTTGTAGCAAAACGTTCACCAAAACACCTCTAAACTGTTGGGATTAAAGCACCACGCACCTGTCCATTTACTCCAACCCCTATATTGTGTTTCTATTCTGAATTAACAAAGCTCTGATATTTTTTGGTAGACAGTGTTTATCTCTAAGAAAGATTGATTGAGATCGCAGATACGTTATACAAGCACAATTCTATCACATACAAAATAAATGTATATGAGACACACAAACAGATAAAATTTCTACAAATATCACGTAGTGAGAGCTTCTGTAACAGTAAATAACTCTGGGTTACTGTTTGCTATTGAAGATGGAAATGTGGATAGGTAGTGCACTTTTCTCAGTAAAATATCTTTCATAAAACTAGGAAATTTGATGCGTATTGGCTTATTATTAATAGCTATTGAGATCTGTTGAAAGTCAGAATGTCTTTGCTGGGAAACTTTAATTATCAAGTAGTGAACTCAACAAACAAGTAAATCATCCCTAACTGGAACAATGTTAATGCTATCGCTAAACAGTTGGCTTGAAATGACGCAACTGTAAACAGTTTAGACTTCAAGTCGTTGTTAACTCAGTAGAAACGCCTCTATTGTTTTGCGAGCGTTCTAATAATGTGAGTTCACAGCATCAAAAAAACAAAATTGTTCAATCTTTACCCGTAGTGTCTTCAAAATACCGCTAGTAAAATTATAACCGTTAGGTCAACACATTTGTTATGTGACAAGTGCTTAGAGTTCTGACATTGAAGTTGCACTTGACAGCACAAATGTAACTTTAATTTGAGGTGTTACCGAAGGAGACCAGTCAAAAGGTAAACTGAAAACTGACGTGAATCTGTGAAACACACATTACTAATATTTGTCTGTAGGAATTTATTTGTATTAATGCTCTTCAGTAACGCACTACCGGTTGGAAGTGTGATTGCAGAGATGTGTGTTCGGCGGCTGCAAGATCTCCGGCGCCGACGCCAAACTATCAGAGTACACCATAATTAAAACATCACTGGTCCTAAAGGAGAACGAGACAAGGTCAATCAAGTTAATTTAACACCAAGAACGCAGATTTTCAAAAACAACAGTGGATAGCCGGTGGAGCATCAACCGGCTGCGCAGTCCGCCCGTTCATTTTTCGCTTCACCAAAATTAAACAGTTCAGGAGATAGCCCCTCCCATAGATTCCAGTACAGCTTTGAGCATACCAAACTAGCGCCTAGACAGCTCACTGCTCCAAACGAAAACAGGCCGTTTCACTTGTAATATTCAGTATAACTCGTAGTTACAACACAACATAGCTCACTAATCACTTCTCAACTGTCTCTTCGTAACATTATTCACGGATATTAATTATCCTAACGGGCCGAAGCTCCTAAAATTAAAACTTAACTTCACACATACTTGGAATTAAAATTACACCATAGCTGCCAACCTTGAGAAGAAGCTCTCAGTAATCACATCGCAAACATGGGGTGGGTCGGAGGTTCTCTGTCGGAAAACTTTAAATATTAGGAGCCTGGATTGGTCTTTTAGGTGTAAACATAAAGGGTAATTTAGAAACATTCCTGTAATTTTCAAACACTGAAAATCTAATACACGTATACCTCACAAATTACACTACTGGCCATTAATATTGCTACACCACGAAGATGACGTGCTACAGACGCGAAATTTAACCGACAGGAAGAAGATACTGTGATATGCAAATTATTAGCTTTTCAGAGCATTTACATAAGGTTGGCGCCGGTGGCGACACCTACAACGTGCTGACATGAAGAAAGTTTCCAACCGATTTCTCACACACAAGCAGCAGTTGACCGGCGTTGCCTGGTGAAACGTTGTTGTAATGCCTCGTGTAAGGAGGAGAAATGCGCACCGTCACGTTTACGACTTTGATAAAGGTGGGACTGTAGCCTATCGAGTTTGCGGTTTATCGTATTGCGACATTGCTGCTCGCATTGGTCGAGATCCAATGATTGTTAGCAGAATATGGAATCGGTGGGTTCAGGAAGGTAATACGGAACGCCGTGCTGGATCCCAACGGCCTCGTATCACTAGCAGTCGAGATGACAGGCATCTTATCCGCATGGCTGTAACGCATCGCGCAGCCACGTCTCAATCCCTGAACCAACAGATGGGGCGTTTGCAAGACAACAATCATCTGCACGAACAGTTCTATGACGTTTGCAGCAGCATGGACTATCAGTTCGGAGACCATGGCTGCGGTTACCCTTGACGCTGCGTAACAGACAGGACCGCCTGCGGTGGTGTACTCAACGACGAACCTGGGTGCACGAATGGCAAAACGTCATTTTTTTCGGATGAATCCAAATTCTGTTTACAGCATCATGATGGTCGCATCCGTGTTTGGCGACATCGCGGTGAACGCACATTGGAAGCGTGTATTCGTCATCGCCATACTGGCGTATCACCCGGCGTGACGGTATGGGGTGCTATTGGTTACACGTCTCGGTCACCTCTTGTTCGTGCTGACGGCACTTTGAACAGAGAACGTTACATTTCAGATGTCTTACGACCCGTGGTTCTACCCTTCATTCGATCCCTGCGAAACCCTACATTTCAGCAGGATAATGCACGACCGCACGTTTCAGGTCCGGTAGGGCCTTTATGGATACAGAAAATGATCGACTGCTGGGCTGGCCAGCACATTCTCCAGATCTCTCACCAATTGAAAACGTCTGGTCAGTCGTGGCCGAGCAACTGGCTCGTCACAATACGCCAGTCACTACTCTTGATGAACTGTGGTATCGTGTTGAAGCTTCATGGTCAGCTGTACCTGTACACGCCATCCAAGCTCTGTTTGACTCAATGCCCAGGCGTATCAAGGCCGTTATTACGGCCAGAGGTGGTTGTTCTGGGTACTGATATCTCAGGATCTATGCACCCAAATTGCGTGAAAATGTAATCACATGTCAGTTCTAGTATAATATATTTGTCCAATGAATACCCGTTTATCATCTGCATTTCTTCTTGGTGTAGCAATTTTAATTGCTGCTCGCATTGGTCGAGATCCATTAACGAAAATAAAAGCACAATATGGAAACAAAAACCACTTACATTATTTAACTGAGAGGCCTGTTTTCAGTGTTTTATAGAAGAATTTTTACAATCCTTTCTCACCCATTGCCTATTCCTGGATCTGCCTAGACTTGCATAATACAGAATCTGGATTATCATTGGTGACTGAAGGTAATTTCCTGTCTTATTGCAGTAATTTCCTCTCTTAATACACCTTTCACCTAGTTAAAACAACCGCAGCAGCTCATAGACATATACCTTGACCCTTGTGACGTATCTTGGTTCGAAACTAGTTTTATTCCTATCCTTTGAGCTAGCATACGCGGAACTAAAAATTTTCGTAGTAACTCAGCATCACCTATCCTAGTAAGCCGTGGTGACGAAATCATTCATAGGCAGGTTTACTATGAACTGAGGAACGACGTCAGTGTAGTCTGTAAAACATTTTAGTAGCATATGACTGGTAAAACGTAAACTGTAATTGTTCCGATTTTTTAAAACATCAAATAGTAAAATTACCATTTTCGTAGTTTTAATTAAGTTCTCGTAAATTCGTAATTAAGTTGATAAACCCGTAATAATTATGGACAATTCGTAATAGTTATCATCCATGTTACACAATAAACAGCAATATCGATTCTACATAATACGTTACATTGCATATGTACACACAAAATCATTACAATCCAAGATAAGCAACATTAACAGAAGAAAGAGGAAAGAACACAAAAAAGAAAAAACTCATACTAACTTTTACAGAACTCTAAACGATTAGTAGTAGGAGATATATAATACAATTACATAAGCCCGTTATAAAGGTCCTACTTTACACGATGTAAATGCGCAGTATGCAACCACTATCACTAATACATCAGTGACCACTGCGATTATGAACAGAGGTCTGCAGACTGTGGCTTCGCAAGCGCGTAAGTGGGGGAAATGACTTTACTCTGTCGTTTCAATTTCCGTTCTGGGATTTTTCCGTTTTTCTTTCCTGGACACTATTCACGTTAATGTCTTGCTTTAAGGACTTCCTGCGTTTCTGTCGGTTCTACCTACATGCTCACGCACCGTTTCAGATTTATTGTCGGCAGCAAGCACAATAAGCGCGTGGATCGGAGCCTTTTGCTGGCTGGAATGTTCTTTGCAGGCAGCCGGTCCACAAGGCCGCATACTTGATTCGTCCTTGCGCATGCAACTGAAAAGTATCCCTTATTAAACAAGGACTGTAACTTCTAAAATTCCTTGCCGTTTTCGAGACTCATGGTTTTCATCCTTCCTTATTTTCTAAATGTTATCTGCTTTAAAGGAAGGGGGGGGGGGAGGGACGGTGTCGTGAACCGCATGACTCCACTACCATTTCCTTAGATTTATGCCTGACACACAGTGAACTGGGCCTAAATTTCAATTGATGTTTCATAACTGTCAGGCCAAAAGCCTAACCTAAATCTTTCGCATTTAAAGAGAACCTGTTCTAACAATACCACCACTTTCAAAGTAGGTTATAAATCAGATTAATAACGTCGCCCACGCAGCATATGTTCGCTTTATCAGGCAACAATAAAGTTATTGACTGTGGATGGTATCGTCAGAATGGAAATAATGAAGTCACTGTATAAAAGTCAAATTTTGGCACTTGTCTTGAATGGATTCCCACGTAGATTTCGTCGAAGTTGTTATGGCTCATCTTGTTGATTCTAGGGTGATTCCACATTGACTGCTAGAAGGTCCAGATCTGTATTTTAGCAATATTTGAAGACCTAACAAATGCGTTTTTCAGGAAATTCTTAATGATTAAACAATCCCAGATCAGAACAATGGTATCGTAGAAATAATTTTTGACTTGGGGTTCACGATCCACATTTTTATTAAACTTCTTGGGAATTCACATATACTTCTTCTTAGTTGTCACATCAACAAGAAAACAGTTTTGTATCGATCTTCATATATTTAGTTTCCACTTTAACCAAACACAAGACTTGACTGTTCTTTTACAAAGCGAAAAAACAACTTAACTTCTGCAAAGTGAAACAAAGACTGCTCTGTGCGGATTCGTGCTAAGACGATTGCAAATAAATCAAAGATTATGACAGTCTCACAGAAATGAATACACACAAGAACCATATCACTGTAATATATCGATACATCGGAGTGCCTATACACTAATAAAACCAAATGTGAATATTGTTACAAAAATATGTCTGTTACTTCGCAGAAAAGTAGTACGATATTACTGGTATCGAGAACTGGGGTTGGAGTGCCGTAATGGTCACGTAAATAAAGAACCATTACAACTGCATAAACTAGGATATGCTTCAAATTATAATTGCAAGAAAAATTTATGTGTAACACAAATGGACGTGAAATGAAACGTGATGCGATAATGAACGATATTTATTCGCGAGAGACATTGTTATGGTATACTACAAGAAATTTATGTTTTCATAGTATTAACTGCAGACCAGTAAACTCCCCCACCCCCCATAGCCCCTAAAAAAATGAAGCTTGTGGCAGATTAAAACTGTGTGCCGGACCTAGACTCGAACTCCGGACCTTTGCCTTTTGCAGGCAAGTGCTCTCCGATCTGAGCTACCCAAGCACGACTCACGACCCGTCCTCAGAGCTTTAATTCCACCAGCACCTCGTCTCCTACCTTCCAAAATTCGCGGAAGCTCTTCTGCAGAAATTAAAGCTGTGAGGACGGGTAGTGAGTCGTGCTTGGGTAGCTCAGGCGGATCCGGTATAGTAGCTCAGCGTGTTCGGCCAGAGGGTTAGCTGCCCTCTGTAATAAAAAAAAAACTGAGTGAATGGTTCAATAATGAACTTCAACGAACAAGAACCAACAAAATGAGGTACAAAATATGGTAAAATGGTATAGCACTTGCCCGCAAAAGGCAAAGGTCCCGATTTCGAGTGTCGGTGCGCCACACAGTTTTATGTGACAGGAAGTTTCATATCAGCGCTCACTCTGCTGCATATGAAAAAATTTCATTCTAAAAAAAATCATACTTAAACAATCGCATTCGCAAGTGTAAGACTTCATATCTCCTGGACAACCTGTCGTAAGGAGATATAATTTTGCAAGTAAATTGAGATGTATGCAGTTACTATCTGCAAAATATACTGCAAATAGAGTTAGCAGTAAAGAAGTAATAAATTAAAACGTCATACTTGAAGGTTTTCTTCTCATCACATCCTAGACACGCTCTATGGGTGACTAGGCGGGCTGGTCAGTGATCCGTACATTCCTGAAGGTGTTTATGGTGTGAAATGCAGTGTGGAGTTTTGCATTATCCCTCTGGAATATGCCTTTTGGCACCCTAATGCTGAAAGGTATGACAATAGAGTTTGTTATTCTTTCCACGTTCTGGTGGGCATTCAGCCTGCCTTCAACAATTACCAAATCATTGCTGTTGTGGTACCAAATTGCTCCCCACGCCACGGTGCCAGGATCTGAACAAGAATAGGTCTCGAGGATCGCTGTTGCCTATGACATTTCACGAGGTCGTCCTCGGACACATTGGCTTCAATCTGACCGCCAAAAACTGAAGTGAGATTCATCGCTGAGTACCGCAGAATGTCACACAGTGTCCCAGCTCGCTACGGCTCTACATCATACAAGTCTCTTCGGTCTGTAACATAGCGTGAACCATAAACGACTCAAGGCAACTCGAATTCTGCCAGCTTCCGTTAACCTGTTCTCAGTGGTTCATAGCGGCACTGTGCCTGTTCCCTCTGCGCAGATTTCAGCGGTTATCACACGTCTGTTCCTCGGAGTCAGTCGAACTCTCCTATGATTCTCATGTGGTACAGACCCTCCGGAAAGACTCACGACTCTTCTTGCCAGATTGTAGTCCATCTCGCCACCAGTCGTTCTGCAGGCATTACACTACAAGTGACTGACTGTGTGGTCCTCCTCCAGTCCAAAACATGTCGATAAGATTTATTTTTTTATCTAAACTTCACCATACCCTATTCACGAAGCATAATCACGCCTCTTTTTTGTATACTAGAATATATGAACCATTAATAAAATCCATATATGTTATAATAAAAACTGGAAGAGTGAGAGAAGGACTCGGGCTTCGAGGGTTCCGTACAAAATTAATTATGTATACAAACATTTCATCCATCCAGAGAATCCTCGATATTTCTCTGTTATCGATATCGATACTGGCAAGATATCTGTATCGGGAATTCCAAGGCTTTCGAGAATGCATTAATTTCGAGCATTAAGTTTAAATTTTTGTGTGTTTTCCCATACGTTTTTGTAATTTCTCATCTATTATATTAATTTTGGAGTTATATAAGCATGCTACGCTAACTGTCAGTTACAGATGCGTTAAAGTCGTCTGCTCACGTCCCTTTTTTGATTACTGGTAAGAAGTGCGGGACACGCCAGAGAAGAAAACCGGTACAGCAAGCCGCAGGGGTACTGTTGTTACGAAAGCGCCGAATTCGTCTGTGGAACACTTCAGTTCATATTTTATGCGATATTGGAGCCTCCTCCCAAACAATGAAATTGCAGTCGTCCATCAGTTACGAGCATTACTTTGCTTTGAAGCATTACTGATGCTATACGTGTTGTAAACATAGACTCTCACAGAATGTTTGCCTTACAAAAAAATGGTTCAAATGGCTCTGAGCACTATGGGACTCAACTGCTGAGGTCATTAGTCCCCTAGAACTTAGAACTAGTTAAACCTAACTAACCTAAAGACATCACAAACATCCATGCCCGAGGCAGGATTCGAACCTGCGACCGTAGCGGTCTTGCGGTTCGAGACAGTAGCGCCTTTAACCGCACGGCCAATTCAACCGGCGTTTGCCTTACACCTGTCATCGCTAGGTGCCACATGCATCGCTTTCACAGCGGCATGGTACTTCGCTTCATGGATGCTCAGCCAATTATCACGAGATATTTGTAAATTAAACACATAAAGCTTCTTCGTGAATCATTCTACCCATTCATGAAAACCAGATCATAATCCACACAGTAGCTTACGAGATTTCTGACGGGTTACGAATCCATTGTAAGTTTGTAGTCACAAAAAAAAATATTTTTATGTAATATAATCACAGATAAACAGTTTTTGGATTTTTCCTTTACTTTCACTGTGAAATTCTGTTTCTTACCCAATTTCATGATTCTAGGTCAACGGGAAGTACCCTACAGGTTTTGTTGAGTGAGTTTGCATGTAACAAGAAATTTCCATGTCTTTCGGTTACATTGACATTATGTTACACCGCTAAGGAACCTTAGACCTTAGTGAGTGACATAAATTTCAACTTGGTACCTCTCCCCGTTCATAGAAAAAAGGGAACTTAACAGTGGACAGACTCACAGACAAACAAGTGTTCCTAGAAGATTTCCAGTTTTACCGACTGGGTTACGAAACCCTAAAAATGGATGTATCTTTGTATGTTTCACATCTCATCTTAGACCATGGGATGCACTGATGCCAAAGCTTGAACGCATATCACTTGTTGTCTGGAAAGAGCCGCTGTGGAGGTAGGAGTCACTTACCTCCCAAAGGGCGGGAGGGGGGGGGGGTAAAAAAGAAGCGTAGCACATAAGGCGCAGAATATATTTTTCCAGAATCTGAGAATGAAAGCACATAGTGACCTGCAACAAACTTTACATATAATTTTAAACCTTTAAGAGACTTTTTCTCGCCCCACAAAATGATAAAAGGATAAAGGTTTATCGCTTACTACATTTACGCTGCCCACGCAGTAAAATTTCCGCATCAGGCATGACCTTTTATTGTTTTTACTTTCTTGCTAATATCTCGATTCGCAACACATTTTTTCCATATTCACATACACCCCTGAATGTACCTGCCAAAATATTTCACTTTACGATACATAGTCTTGGAGATGTGGCGTCAAATAGTAGAGATTAAATAGCGCTTTCCAGGCATCACTATAAGGTTTCGTCTATCGTGGGAGTAGCGAACCTGTGTTTTCTTTTCAGTGCTTGTACGACAAGAAGACTCGTCTTGTCTGGCAGCAACTGACAATGGAAAAGATTCTAATTACTATAGTCTTTAATATTAGCAGCTCCCTATACCATCAAAATAAAATTTAATCTGAATAGCGACTAAGAAATTCTGCCTTCCAGATAAAATCGCGAAATTGCACATGAAATTTACGTGTGTAAAAGTTTTTCGGATTATCCCTTTACTGTCTTAAATAACTCAGTGATAAGGATAAATAATTCACACTAATATCTAATAACAATTATCTATGGTTTTATTCACAGTAAAACTTACGTCAGCTTATAATGCATTCCGTATAGTTACATCGCAAAGATAAATACAGCTTTTGTCTGGGAATAATTCTCAGGGTATGTATTATCTAATCAATTCGGTAAGTTCTGATACTCAAGCAAGGCCTAGGCAAAATCTATTATAGAAATGAGATTCCTAAAATCATGGCTATGCATTTTATATTTTATAATAGCCGGCGAGTGGAATAAATATTACTGCAGCGATGACTGAATCACGAAAGGAAACATCTCTGGAATCTAACTCGACTAACAGTCAAATGTATCGAAAATACTTAAAATGATTCGAAATAAAATTTGAAGGCGAGAAATTTCCTGGAAGGCAGTAAATTCTGGAAGCTTGTTGCGAAGAATTCGACAATTTGCTAATAAAATTTTGACTATCGAAGTGCCATAAAGCGCGGTCTAGTTTCGCTGTGTGTCGCCTGACGAGTTTTCATCGGAGTACCTCAAGCTACCGCCTGGCGTAATAAACCTGCATGCGCACTCCGCACTCTACAAGTACTCTGCTTCCTTCGTTCCTTCGTGTAGTGCGCCCCTGACCTATCAAGAGGAGAGCTACACATCCCCACCCGATACCGCAGGTCTAAAAATCTTCAGCCAAGAGGAGGAGATGGACAGAGAGAGGAGGGGGTGAACGTGAACAGAGAAGTGAAAGAGGACATGGGGGTGGAGTAGGAGATGGACAGAGAAAGGAAAGAGGAGCATATGAAACAGAGAGAGGGAGGAGTAAGAGATGGACAGAGAAAGGAAAGAGGAGGACATGAACAGAGAGAGGGAGGAGAAGGAGATGGACGAAGAAAGGAAAGAGGAGGAGATGGACACAGAGAGTAAAGGGTAACAGATGAACAGAGAGGGGCGGGAGGAGATGGAGAGAGAGAGGTGGGTGGTGGAGGTGGACTAATAGGCTAGAATAAATACATATCAGGCGACGCCGGGTACTTCGCTAGTAGCACATCCATTCATTCTGAAAGTTATGAGGAGATAGCAGTAATAGCGGTGGAGATTTATTTGCCTCACACACCAGTAGGCCTATAAAAAGTCCCATTTCTTGTCCGCTGCTTCTGTCCGCGTGCCTTTCTTAATTCTCCCTGCAGCGCGGGTGGCAGACGGCATCCGAAGTCTCGGCCGGGGATCTAGCGGGCCTCCAGAGAGCCGCGCGGATTAAATCCCACCCAATACAGCCTGTGCGCGGCGGCAGCGCCGCCCCGAGCTAATACGCTGGGGGGGGGGGGGGGAGAAGAGAGACAAAGGTAGCGCAATTACTTGCCTCTCCGGCGGAAAAAAAATCTCTCAGTATTAAACGACAGAATGGAACACAAGGCCGGCGCGATGCGGCGCCGCGTCCCTGAGTAATTCAGCGAGGGAGAAGTCCATCCTGTCCAGATCCCGACGTAATTGGAAAGCTGTTTCGTTGTCAACACAAACAATCAGAACTGTCCTTCGGAGAAAGGATCAGCATCCTCCTCGGTGCCTAATTAAATTGGTGTTCAAGAACTGCGTGTATCTCCCATGGAGCAACAAGCGAATACGCGAATACATTTCCTGCGTTTTCTAGTAGAAATGTACTTGTTGTTCTCGTTTACGTGCAGCGGGATGTGACAAAGTCAGTTCATTGCTTATAACAGGATATGAAACTCTGAACAATTCGAAATACCGAAGTCTCCGTTACTGCTGCAGTTTCCTCACATTTATTAAGGAGTTTATTTATACTATCAAGACTCTGGCTGTAAGGCTCTCTCTCTCTCTCTCTCTCTCTCTCTCTCTCTCTCTCTCTCTCTACTGATAAGCCAAACGTTATGACCACGGTCCACCGCGATGTTGCATGCCGCCCGGAGGCGTCGCCGGCGCATAGCGCGATAACAAAAGTATGTAAGCTGAGCAGAGATGGACGGAGGGTCGTCCCAGTGAAGATATGGGCTGAAAATAGGGACATTCGTTGATACAAGCGACTTTGACAAAGAGCAGACAACAATTAAGCACAGCCAGTGACTGAGTATCTCGAAATCGGCGGAGCTGGTCGAATGTTCACCTGCTACTGTCGTGAGCATCTAAGGAAAGAGGTAAGACAGTGAAAGGTGCTAAATGGTTGGACGTCCACGACTCTTCACCGAAAATGGGGTTCGAAGGCTTGTGTGCTCTGTAAAGTAAGACAGATTGTGATCTGTGGCATCTCCGCCGGAAGAGCACAATGCTGGTCTATGTACAAGTGTTTCGAGGCATACCGTTCATCGTACATTGTTGAAAGTGTAACTCCACAGCAGAGCACTGCTACGTGTTCCCATGTTGACCCAACGACGTCGTCAATTTCGATTGTAGGTTACTCGGGCCATCGGGATTCGACGGTCGATCAATGGAAACGTGTCGGCTCTTCTGGTGAACCACTTTTTTTGCTACACTAGGTAGATGTTCGGCTCCATAAACGCCGTCATCGAGGTGAACGGCGGTTCGAAATGTACAGTGCGCCACGGGCGCAGGCTGCTGAGACCGATATTATGTTATGGGAGACATTCTCGTAAGTTTCAATGGACCTGTGGTAGTAATCGAAGACATGCTGACAGCTACGGACCACCTGCATCCCTTCATGCCTGATATCTTCCCGGTGGCGATGTCATCTTTCAGCAGAATAATTGTCCCTGTCTCGGAGCCAGAACACTGCTACAGTGGTTTGAGGACCATTGTAGTGAACTCACGTTGATGTCTCGGCGACGAAATTCGTCTGACGTAAATCCTATGGAACCCACCCGGGTCGCTACCAGACGCCATCACCGCGTATGCATATAAGCGGCCCGTTATTTACGTGAATTACGTGACCTGAGTGTAGACATGTAATGCAGATATCTCCACAAACCTACCAACAACCTGTCGCATCCCTGATACGCACAATGTTATGTATTCCGTTTCAATGACGGACAAGCAAGCTATTAAGCAGGTGCTCATAATGTTTTGCCTCATCAGTACTCTTCACCTTTAATAATTAAATTCATTATGATTTATATTCGGATAGCTCTTAAATTTAGTTTGGAATGAATGAGTACGAACATTAATATTCACAAAAGAATAAGTGTAAATGTCACAGTTCCAAGTGCCGTGTCTCACATCTGTAAGGAGAAACAAAAAACAATGTATCTATTTTTGTAAATAACTTATTTGTATCAAAAAAATTGAGTAAATATCACATACCACAGAATTATGCTGCTCATCTCATCACAGCATAAAAAATGAGAAAAATAAAAAAGCAAATAACTTATAAAGAACGTTCTAAGCGCCATACCAAAGAAGTGATAGGTCGTAAGTTCCAATGAAAAAGTTTTTTATTTCAATTGACATTAACATTGAGGCATTTTGTTCGTGGCAATATAAGTACATAAACTCGCTGGGTTCTGGAGCGAAGTCCCGTTCTGATTCGTTCCAGAGGTGATCACTGGGCTCAGGGCGAGGCTCTGGCAGGAAAGTACACTTCATGACTGTCATTGTCCACAAACAACTGGCTCACGCTTGCTGCCTTACGACGGAGTGCATTCTTAACCTTTTACAACCATCGCCTCCGAACTTTTCCTCTACTGTACAGAGTGCACAACGGTTTAAAATTATCATTTTGCGTTTTCTTAAGCAAAATAAAGGGACCACACACTAACCACAAAGAACACCCCCATACCACATCACTTTCTCCGTATTCTAGTGCTGGCACTGCACACGATGGCAGGTGACGTTCTCTGGGCATCCGCCAAACCCAACGACTGTCATCAATTTGCCACAGGGTACAGTGTCATTCTTAACTCCGAATCACTCGCTCCCTGTCATCCATTGTCCAGTGGCATCGCTCCCTTTGTACCACTCCAAGCGTCGCTTGGCAATGATACAGAACTGTGTGGCTTATGAGGAGCTCCTCGACCATTACACCCCCATTCGCCTTACCTCCCTACGCACAGTCATTTTCCTAGCTGGACTGTTGGTAGCACTTCGGAACTCACAAGTGACGCCTTCCGCCTATTTTCATACGACTTTTTACGAGTACCCCCCTCCCCATATGATAGTCGAGGATACATTTGAAATATGTGTTTTTCTTTTTTTTACCGAGACGCTTGGGAGAGCTTAGACTGGTAGCATGCGTAGACAAATTAAGCCACTTGTGATTTTAAAGACAAGCTGATCAATCTGAAAAATCACAACAGATCTTTAGACAGACATTAATTAAAGCTAATTTACTTGAAACAATTAGACAAAATTTGTTTTTAAAGGTAGCCTCAGCAATCTAAATAGTAAACAGGTGCAAATACAATTTTTAACAGAAGCTTAATTCAAGCAAAATATGATTTTACAGGCATGCTCAGCAATCTGAATAGCAAAACAGATTCAAGTGCAAAGTTAATATGAGAGGTCAGTTAAAGGAAAATCTAACTTGAAACAATTAGGTAAAGATCATCTTGGAAGCAGACTCAGCAATCTGAATAACAAACCAGACTCCAGTCCAATGTTTAAACACAGCTTAATTAACAGAGAATTTAAATAAAAGATTTTATGCAATAAAACTGGGTAAATTCAGATACTTGAAACTTAAATGCGCACGGAAAACATCATAACTATACTCAAAATTTATATAGAAGGTAACTTCCTCAACATACTAATAAAAATATACGACATATTGACCATATGTCAGTCCCCTTAATTGACCTAGACGCCAGGCTACGCATGGAGTAACTTCAGCAATGTTACACAAATAGGTTGAGCCTTCAACCGATTTAAACAGACTAAACAGGATTTAATACGGACTATTCCACTAATCAATAATTTAGTTAGCAGAAGTTTGTGCAGACTTCTACTTAACCTTAACCCGACCAATAATAAGAGCACAAGAGGGACATTAAGTTTGATTTAAGCTAATGGTTACTAAGAGCGCAATCCAAACTGACCTCCCTTAAAAAGTGTAAAAAAAAATTCCAAAATCAGGGTAAAAATTACTCTCAACCATCTTTAAAGGATGGATCAAAATGGAATAAAATTGTCTTGAGGTGCCTCTAAAAGTGAATTTAAAGACAACTTCTGAAGCTTAAGCAGCTTTCGAGAGAAACTTTTACACCTTTAAATCAATGCATACAACCGAAAATAGTGCGGCTGTACAGGGCAGCTCTTAAAGGGAGATAACAATTCTTCAGACCTTACACAAATACACTATGTGATCAAACCTATCCGGACATCACAAAAACATACTTTTTCATATTAGGTGCATTGTGCTGCCACCCACTGCCAGGTACATCATGTCAGCGACCTCAGTAGTCATTAGACATCGTGAGAGAGCAGAATGGGGCGCTCCACGGAACTCACAGACTTCGAAAGTGGTCAGGTGATCGGAGGTGTCACTTGTGTCATACATCTGTACGAGAGACTTCCACACTCCTTAACATCTCTAGGTCCACTGTTTCCGATGTGATAGTGAAGCGGAAACGTGAAAGGACACGTACAGCACGAAATCGTACAGGCCGACCTCGTCTGTTGACTAACAGAGACCGCCGAAAACTGAAAAGGGTCGTAATGGGTAATAGGCATACGTCTATCCAGACCATCACACAGGAATTCCAAACTGCATCAGGATCCACTGCAATTACTATGACAGTTGGGCGGAAGGTGAGAAAACTTTAATTTCATGGTCGATCGGCTGCTCATAAGCCACACATGACGCCATGCTTGGTATAAGGAACGTAAACACTGGACGAATAAACAGTGGAAAAACGTTGTTTGGAGTGACGAATGATGGTACACTATGTGGCGATGCAATGGCAGGGTGTGGGTATGACGAATGCCCGGTGAACGCCATCTGCCAGCGTATGTAGTGCCAACAGTAAAATTTGGAGGCGGTGGTGTTATGATGTGGCCTTGTTTTTCGTGGAGGGGGCTCGCACCCCTTCTTTTTCGTGCCATTATCACACATAGGCCTGCATTGATGTTTTAAGCACCTTCTCTCTTCCCAATGTTGAAGAGCAATTTGGCGATGGTGATTGCATCTTTCAACACTTTCGAACACCTGCTCCTAATGCTCGGCCTGTGTCGGAGTGGTTACACGACGTTAACATCCCTGTAATGGACTGGCCTGCCCAGAATCCTGACCTGAATCCTATACAACACTTTTGGGATGTTTTGGAAGGCCAACTTCGTGCCAGGCCTCACCGACCGACATCGATACATCTCCTCAGTGCAGCACTCCGTGAAGAATGGGCTGCCATTCCCCCAAGAAATATTCCAGCACCTAATTGAACGTATGCCTGCGAGAGTGTAAGGGTGGGCCAACACCATACTGAATTCCAGCATTATCGATGGAGGGCGCCACGACCTTGTAAGTCATTTTCAGCTAGGTGCCCGGATACTTTTGATCACATAGTGTAGTAAGACTACACTCGCCCGCTCTAAAATAGCAAGCACTTTATCTTCTAGATCCCCCCTCAGGTTGGGGACAGAAGCTCCAGAATTACAACACCAATTTGTAATTAACAAGCTGGAGGGGGGCGAAAAAGGCAGGCACTACCGAGCCATACCAAATAACAACTACGCTGACTTGGTGTAGGTAAACAGTACACTGCAGGTAGGGAGCTTTAACAGTATGCACGAATTGTGAAAACCGAAGAACAACTTCCAAACCTAACATTCACATAAGGCGACTGACCAAGAATGTTAATGACCAGCAGAGTAAATAGCATAGGCTTGATGCGATGCTGCAAACAATTCCGTGAGACGACACACACTGCCCCATCGAAACTGAGTTCCACCACACAACGCGCAACTCCTGTGAAGCGTTGCAACAGCCGCTAGGCGCTCCAAAATCACCACGGCGCCTGGGTGCACCCTTACCCGCGATGCTCCGCCAGGGCCTCCTGCTCCTTTACAAACGTGGCCGTTCCACCTACAGCCCATACTGCCCTTTGTGTGTCTTTCGTGAATCGGCTGTCCACTAGCTCCCTCTGCAAACTCTCCTCTCTGCCTTTCGATCGCTCCTACTTAAGACCCCGGTGAAACCAAAGAGGCCACTGCCAGAAACATACATGTAAGGTAAACGCTCTGGTCAACGATACGGGCGCTATGAACTGGAGTACATGTATCACACCCTACCCAATTTCGACGGCCCCTCTCTGTCAGTACATGAGGTCTTCCTGTTGTTGGTCAATTGTGATTATTTCTTTGCGTTTCCATTTTAAATCACAGCACTGACAGTCTACTTGGGCAGCTTTAGAAGGATTGAAACGTCTCTGATGGTTCTCTCTCTCTCTCTCTCTCTCTCTCTCTCTCTTTTCTTTTTTTTTACACAGGGTCCTATTACACCGTCCGCCTCGCATAACATCTAATGGTCAATTCCGCTATTCGTATTCGTAGGGGTGTCTGTATACTTTTGATCGAATAGTGTACATACTGTACTTGTTGGCGCATGGCGAACGCTGCGCTGCATCAGTGAACCTAAAAGTCTTGGTACTGTGCATATAAAGGCGGAAAAAAGAGCCGCAAATTACAGAACAATATGAAGCAGCAGCTTTCAAAATTTGGACGGTAGAAATGTCATACTGACGAAGATGTGAATGCGTTTCGCCACCTGAAGATGGGTGACTGCTTGAAACACGTCACGGCATGCATGAAATTGTTTTTAAAGTGTTGGTTCCTGTATTTCTTCGAGCAAATAACGACACGTTTTTTAGGAAACGTGAAAGCGCCAGAGAGGCAACTCTAACGTTAAGCTAGAAAAATGTATCGATAGAAGACAAATCAATTTTCATAGGATTTAATGACTCAGAAAAGTGTTAGACAACGTGAAGTGGTGCGAGATGTTTTAAATCACAATAAAATAGAGATGCGCTGTATGAAATAACAGGTATCACTGGATACGTGCAATAACCACGAGGGAACAGTAATAGTGGAACATCTACAGAGAATTGCTCAGATTAAAAAGGGGGGCAGGAATGTAGTTATTCTGCTCTGTGGATAGACGTGTAGATCACAAAAAAAAACTAAAAAATTAAAAAAAAGGTTCAGGATCGAATTTCAAATTTAGGGGGAAAGGAAATATGCGATAAAAATCATTGAATACATTACTTTCCTCTGAGAAAGCAAGAAAGAACTTCAGAACCCGATGAGTGGAATGAACAGTCTAATTGGCACATAACATAAATTGAAAGCAAACCAAAGCATGAAGAGCAACAAAAATAAAATTTGCGAGAAACTTATCAAACGAAATGAAGGAATTCTGTTGTCAGGAGACAAACACTAGCGCAACCCAGCATCGCATTCCTTGTCGAAAGAAGTCTATAAGTGAAGGAAATTTCTAAGAATGTGCGGCTGATGCACAGCAATTTACGGAGGTGAATCATGAACTGCGGTTAAACCGGAAAAGAAGAAAAAGCTTTAAAACTGGTGATCTCGCGTTACAGAAGAGTATTGAAATTAAATAAAGCAGTTGGAAATGAGATTCTCCACAGAATCGTGGAATAAACGAGTATGTAGTAAATGCTAGCTACAGGGACAGGATGGTATAACATGTAATAAGACGTCAAGAAATAAATTCCATGGTATTAGAAGGAGCCAAAGAGAGTAAACATTGTAGGGGAAGACAAAACTGGTATATGAGGAAATAATGGAGCAAGTTAAGTTTATTAACCGGAGTTGAACAGATGGGTATAGGAAAGGAAATCATGGTGGACCATATCAAACCAGTCAAAATACTAATAAAACATCTCTGCTTAAAAGAAACTAAGAGTGCCCTTTGCAGAAATGCTATTTCTCTGTGTCATTTTATCACAAAGTCCGTTATTCGACAGTTCTGTTCAGCCTCCTACAGAAAAAGATCAACAATTATCGAACAGATGGGACTACGTGTCGTATCCAACTAATTCAGCTGCAGCCACAAGCGGCTCGGAAACAAACTGTTGATAAAATCTGTTGTTCTTGTGTTATGTTAATGTTAGTGCAATTTTGTTAAGGTACTAATGAAGAAAAAGCCAGTCGTAACTCCAGAAGACTAATTAGTAAATTCTTACTCAGCCATGGAGGTTTCTTCCTTGGACAACATAGGCACTGCCATTCTTGGGACCTAGGTTTCTGACGCATTTTCATTATTTTTATGTGTATATGTGTGTGTATGTGTATGTGTGTGCACTCATGTGTTTGGGTGTGTGTGTGTGTGGTGGAGTAGGGGGGGGGGGGGGGGGGAGAGGTTGGATAAGTGGTTGAGAGTGTGTGTGTGAGAGAGAGAGAGGGAGAGAGAGGAGAGAGAGAGAGAGAGAGAGAGAGAGAGAGAGAGAGAGAGTGAGAGAGAGAGAAAGAGAGAGAGAGAGAGATAGAGAGATAGAGATAGAGAGAGAGAGAGAGGGAGAGAATGCCATGCTCTAATCGAGCAAATAAATGTTGAAGAGTTTTCACCGTAAATACCGCAAATTCAGAGCTCGGTTTATGTCAGGCACTAAAGTTTGAATTTATCATATACTCAGCACTCGAAAAAAATTAATTCATTACAAGCGAGCATAACCACTGGTGCGGGAAAAATTTCACCCATTCCCATTTTCCGGAAATCGTGTCGGATTTACGGTCGGCGTTAATCTCCTCGCTGGGTGGAACATAATGCTGCAGCAGAGAGGTGCGAATAAACGCGCGCCGCGCCGGCTCGTTCATATGAGAAATACGGGAGCGCGCCTGTCACCAAAGAAAGCCCGCCATAATTAACGGAACGCTGCTAGGAGCCCAGCGGCCCTGCGAACAAAGCAGCCGGTTTAAGATGCCCGCACCGCTGGAGCCCGATCGCACAGTGCGCCAGTTGTTCAGGCATTTCCCGAACTGAATGGCTCAGACAACTCTTTACCAAAAGTACTGCTGGGCCGGAACATTTGTGCAAAATTTCGTGTCAAAATCAGAGAAACTTAAAAAAGTGCAATTGCAAGCCGTCGCTTGCTTTAATCATCTGAGTGACGCTAAATGTTATTATCTTTACATAAAGAAAAGTATTACCTACTTAGTAACCTTCAAATCGTGAGCTGCATCCTTAGTTTTTATACATGAAATCAGTGAATTTACTCTGGCACTTCTTGTTTCTTGTGCTTGAAATCACTTTCAGAGCACAAATTAATAATCAAATTAATTTAATCAGATTGAAGCTTGAATTGCTGGTGTACCCATGCAACACCACAATGAAATTAAAACAGGTAATGGTTGAAGGGGTATGAATGAGAACTGTGGCGTACTTAAGTTTAGAAAAATAATGACAAGATTTATTAATCCGTTTATAACTACCATAAGATGATAAACTTTACGCAAAAAATGACAAACAGAAATCAGAAAAGCGATGGTGCTTGATTGACAAAGCATTCATTGGGGGGGGGGGGGGGGGGGAACTATAAATTTTCCCCGGAATTAATCCCATTTTCAGTGCAATCTCTGTTTACAAGAATCCACTCCGAGGCCCAACTGTATTCAAATGGAATCAGCTATGATGAACTACACCACAAACTTTGGTTCACCTGAGAACAGGGAGCTGTTTAACAACCTTCGCCAGTGCAGAAGTATTTTACCCTTTCACGTTGATTCCGGCGACGGCAGAAAACGAGAGTGCATGAGGAGTCGCGCTGCGGCAGCTGTAATGTTCAGACGTATTCATGGAGATTTGAAAATTTGCAAATTGCATCATTTGTAAATTTTCGAATTCAATCTTGAATTGTCAGACGTCAGATGGCCGACTCTGGGCGAACCAATTCACCCTCGTGACACCCGATATGTCCGAGATGATATGCAGTTCCACTGTTGGTACAGGTGGAAACTGCCACTGGCTCTTAATCCATCACAAGAAACAGACCACAAGTCTCACCCACTGGGGAAAGACCTGAAGTTCTCTACCAGGGGAGGATCAGAAGGCGCAGGCAAAGAATCACAACCACTGTCCACCTTGCCTCGGTATGGGAGTTGAATTTGCAAAAACGAAATCGCCCCCACATTGCAAAAAGCAATCGAACTCTTCTCTACCCATTGAATCCCCCTCTTGACTGTTCTGTTGGTCTGGTAGCCAATCCAGACACAGAAATGGGCTTCCCAAACTGTGGGAGCAAGTCTCCACTTTGCATATCCTCAGAGGAGCCAATCAGCGACTCAAAATCCCTCTTGTCAGAAAAAAGAATTTACACTAGGGCAGCGTCGTTTTCACGGTAAGATTGGCCATGTTATCGGCAAAAAAAATTTACTGGGACAGGACCACAGTCCCTCATTTACAGAGAGATCTAATCTTTCCAGGCTGTCCATTCCCAATTTCTGAAACAAGACTGTTAAGCTTCCCAGACAGTCGCGCCTATGAGAAAAATATGTTTCTGCCACTTACTAAAATAACCTGGCGACTTCCTGGCGTCAGGGGGATAATAGTCTTGCCTCCAATAAACATGTGCACCAGCCACTCTGTCCGTATCATCCCAGCTTCTAACATAAGACTGCACGGAGTTTCATGACCTTCCCACTGTATACACAATGCTTCAGTTTATAGCATTCCCTCTTAAATGGCTTCCTCCACCCACTTTCCGGCAATTGACCACCTGGCCTAGCCCAGGTAAAATGTTTTGCGAGCCAACACCCCTCCTGCTGCCACCCTAAGTGGAAAGAGGTGCTACACTCAGAACACCCTCTGAAGGTACATTCCACAGAGTGTTGCTTCCCAGAACCACTTGCATAGCCAGGTCGTTGCACTGAGCATTTATGGCCCGCAATCCATCTCTCTTCCTGTTCTCCGTTACCTTCACTACGGCCCCTCAGGTACGAGTTCTCTGTAGGTTAAACATGCTGTTAAAAGAACACTCTGCTCACAATTGCCTAATGTTCAAAAATCTGTGTAAAATCTTATGGGACTTATCTGCTAAGGTCATCAGTCCCTAAGCTTACAAACTACTTAACCTAAACTATCCTAAGGACAAACACACACACCCATGCCCTAGGGAGGACTCGAACCTCCGCCGGCATCAGCCGCACAGTCCATGACTGCAGCGCCTTACCTGATGTAATACCAAATGTAGTACTGGGAACACCGAGATCATGACCTAAAATATGAATATTAATCTGACTGACAGTGTTGGTAAAGTGAGAAAGTGGCATGCCACCTCTCAATATTAGTTCTAAAGATCCCGTCAATACGCATATCTTCATCACAACGTAACTTTTTTTCAGTTGCAAACTACTTCCTTGTCTTTGTGGGTAGTAATTAAGTAATTTGTGAACCAACGTCTCAGTATTGTCACGCTCATCACATTAATCATTCTCCTTCACTGTAATGTAAAGTATATAATTTATTAGTGCAGTGCCCAGAATTGCTCGGGATGTTTGATATGAGCCACACAAATTGACTGGGCCTATGCCTTGTTGCTACTCATAGCAAATGCAGGCCACATTGCAATCGTTTTAAATGTAACTTCTATTGTTTCAGCCCAGTTTTCCCTTTTTCAAGCATGACTCGAACGACTCGAATTGTTAGAACAGTTTACGTCACAGTTCGTGAAATCTCCGGTTCTGTTCGATGTTTTGATCGGCCAGTGATCTAGTGACTTTTGTTGATACTATATCCACGACCTGCCTTAGCTTTAGTATGGGGCTGTAGTCATTTCTTCAATTTCCTGAGGGCAGCGCAATAACTTCAGTGTTGATCGTTGCACCACGAGAGAGGACATCAAACAGAATAACCCCTCAGAGTCCCAGAAGACCGTTGACATGACTTCACGAGCAGAGGGTGCGGCTTTGAAATTTTTCTTCAGAAGGTTTGTGGTGTGGCGTCATTCTGTGGTTTGCTATTTTTGTTTCCAGTTCGAAGTGATGAATTCAGGATTCATAGCCTGCGATGATGTTCGACAAAAAATGTCACGATCAGCCTCGTATTGTACAAGCGATTCCGCATATATGATCCCTCACTGCGCTTTATACTCTTCTGTTAGGCGGCAAGGAACTCAGAGGGCACATACCTTTGAGTATCCCAACTGGTCGGCGAGTGTGTTAGCATTCCCAATGGACATGTCCAGTTGAACAGCGAGGAGTTTGATTGTGACCCTTCTATCACCTCAAATGAGAGTGTCCGCATGTTACAACACTGCAGGAGTCACAGCTTTACGCACGTGGCCGGCACGAGCGATATCGTACAGGTTTGCGTGACCTTGCTGCTACGATGACAGACGCCTTGCCCAACGCCTCACCATGCTTTTGTTCACTGTCAGGTCTCCGTAGACATTCCGCAATCGCCTATGAATGTCTGTGAAGCTCTGGTTTTCCGCCAAAAGAAACTCTATGACGGCTATGTGCTTGGAATGCGTCTCCGTTGCAGACGCCAGTTTCAAAGCTACATGTAGCACCACCACATATCGGAACTTCATGGCACTCTAGGGGCTGCAGCAGGAATATTCCACGATGTCCCACAACAAATTTCGCATTTTTTCAACCGGAATGGGCCGAGAAACAAAGTGCATTGCAGTACTTGCTGAACGCCTCTCGTATTAATGTAAGACCCTTGCTCCCAGATCCTGATTCAGTCATTCGAGCCCGCCAGCCAGCGTCATGGAGCAGCACTGGCAGGATCGACAGAAGGCGAAGTTCCGTAGTGGAAACTCACTGGTGAGCCGAAATAATGACCACAGTCCACCGTAAGAGTGAATGCTGCCTGACAGCGTTAAGGGCAGTTGTCGAGTTAAGACACATGGCCAGCCGTGAATGCTTACTTGGGGAGTGGAAGGACCGGGCAATGGGAAATTGGGCCTCATTGCAAACTGAACATCATTCGTAGCAATAACACACTTTATTAGATACCGCAGTGGTGGGATAAATAGACCAACGAAGTAACATTTTGACAATACAATAACAAATACCAGCTTCTTCAGAAGCGCAGTCGTTCCCTCCTGAGTTTCACAGTGGGAGGCGGGATTCAAACTCCGATGTCGCCCACTAGTCTGTACGCCCATAGCGCACACTGTTCGGTGAACGAAAGTACCAGGCACTTCTAAAACAGACGCACATGGTATCTTACTATACGTATAACAAAAGCGAATATACGGGGCATCTCAACTGTTAGTAAACCAGGCAATTTAAATAGGTAAATGAGTTGTCTGCAGCTCAAATGGTAGCTCCGTTAAACACCCACTATTAAATTGGTGACACAGAATACAATCCAAACCCTTTCCTCGACGTAACGCTTTACAATAGAATTAGAAAGGTGACCGGGTGTCCACTTTGCACGGTAATGCTCCATACCAAAAGTTCAATGAATAAACAATAACAGTTCGGCATTATCAAAAAATGGGTTTAAATGGCTCTTAGCAGTATTGGACTTAACATCCGAGGTCTCCTAGACTTAGAACGAGTTAAACCTAACTAACCCAAGGGTATCATACACAGTCATGCCCGAGGCAGGATTCGAATCTGCGACAGTAGCAGCAGCGCGGTTCTGGACTGAAGCGCCTAGAACCGCTCGGCCACAGCGGCCGTCTCGGCATTATCTGAGACAGTTCCAAATATATAATAATTTATTAATTCAGACACAATTCGCTCACCAACAAGAAAAACGTAAGTAGCAGAACAAATTAATAACGTCGCACAAACTAGTCTCCAACAGCAAATAAAATTACATGAGAAAGCCCTGTTAGCATTTGGCACACAACAACAGAGCAATTTCAATAATCCCAAGAAGCTTATTATTAAATGTCCAGGAACAAGAATAAAATTCGTGAATAAGTTTGCACCACGAGAAACTGAGCTGTACCGCTGAACAAGGCGCTGAATCTTTGAATATCTCAAATCCACACGGTTTAAGCAAGCAGCAATTAGAGCGGCAACTAAAAAGTGTCTGACACAATGGTATACAATTTTGAATGTTAATAGATGTCAGTGAAACATCTTGCTCGCCGAAACTAGATGCCGAGATACGATCATTTCATTCAGTTTCGGACAATGCAGCTGAGCAACCACAATATTAAATCTGTTCAAAAACGCGCTCACCCGTCAAAGTCTTTTGGCAGGAGCCTTACCGATGGTAACAGATTCGCATAGCTGTTGGGGCCGTACTTCCACGGCCGATGGTTCCTTCCTCCATGAACTGAACAGCCGGTCCCGTCTTCTGCTAGGCCGACGGGGCGCCGTTGATGTGACGTATTACGGGTGCCAGTGCGGGCGGCCGCGCTGCAACTCAGGCTGTGTGTCCGCTCTCGCACACGGCAAACCTCCCGCCTCCGTAGCAGAAGGCGGACTGTCCCTTTCAAGCAAGCGTGTCCTACCCCAGACTGACCGCCTCCTCTCGCTGCTGTCAAGTACGACAGCTTGGCGCGGACCATGCACGCCTTCTAGCGGCAGACGCCATTGGAAGTGTGATCTGTGAGAAGACAACGGTGCTACAAACGTCCGACAACGTAAGAGGTACACTGCTGGCCATTAAAATTGCTACACCAAGAAGAAATGCAGATGATAAACGGGTATTCATTGGACAAATGTATTATACTAGAACTGACGTGTGATTACATTTTCACGCAATTTAGGTGCATAGATACGGAGAAATCAGTACTCAGAAGAACCACCTCTGACCGTAATAACGGCCTTGATATGCCTGGGCATTGAGTCAAACAGAGCTTGGATGGCGTGTACAGGTACAGCTGCCCATGCAGCTTCTACACGATACCAAGTTCATCAAAAGTAGTGACTGGCGTACTGTGACGAACCAGATGCTCGGCCACCATTGACCAGACGTTTTCAGTTGGTGAGAGATCTGGAGAATGTGCTGGCCATGGCAGCAGTCGAACATTTTCTGTATTCAGAAAGGCCACTACAGGACCTGCAACATGCGGTCGTGCATTATCCTTCGGAAATGTAGGGTTTCGCAGGGATCGAATGAAGGGTAGAACCACGGGTCGTAACACATCTGAAATGTAACATCCACTGTTTAAAGTGCCGTCAATGCGAACAAGAGGTGATCGAGACGTGTAACCAATGCCACACCATACTATAACGCCGGTTGATACGCCAGTATGGCGATGACGAATACATGCTTCCAATGTGCGTTCACTGCAATGTCGCCAAACACAGATGCGACCATCATGATGCTGTAAACAGAACCTGGATTCATCCGACAAAGTGACGTTTTGCCATTCGTGCATCCAGGTTCGTCGTTGAGTACACCATCGCAGGCACTCCTGTCTGTGACGCAGCGTCAAGGGTAACTGCAGCCATGTTCTCCTAGCTGATAGTCCATGCAGCTGCAAACGTCGTCCAACAGTTCGTGCAGATGGTTGTTGTCTTGCAAACGTCCCAATCTGTTGACTCAGGGATCTAGACGTGGCTGCGCGATGCGTTACAGCCATGTGGATAAGATGCCTGTCATCTTGACTGCTAGTGATACGAGGCCGTTCGGATCCATCATGGCGTTCCGTATTACCTTCCTGAACCCACCGATTCCATATTCTACTAACAGTCATTGGATCTCGACCAACGCAAGCAGCAACGTCGCGATACGATAAAGCGCAATCGCGATAGGCTACAATTCGACCTTTATCAAAGTCAGAAACGTGATGGTACGCATTTCTCCTCCTTACACGAAGCATTACAACAACGTTTCACCAGGCAACGCTGGTCAACTGCTGTTTGTGTATGAGAAATCGGTTGGAAACTCTCCTCATGTCAGCAGGTTGTAGGTGTTGCCACCGGCGCCAACCTTGTGTGAATGCTCTGAAAAGCTAATAATTTGCATATTACAGTATCTTCTTCCTGTCGGTTAAATTTCGCGTCTGTAGTACGTCATCTTCGTGGTGTAGCAATTTTAATGGCCAGTAGTGTATTTGTCGATTCTATGACACGCAGAATCGCTACTATATGATACTCCAAATGTTTATCAATACGCTATTGAACAGGTTGTCACAATGTTTAGACTCATCGATGAGTTACTACACGCTGCGTCATGGACATGGGTTCCGAGGTAGATGCCGTGTTTATCGACTTCCGCAAGGCGTTTGATACAGTTCCTCACAGTCGTTTAATGCACAAAGTAAGAGCATAGGGACTATGAGACCAATTCTGTGATTGGATTGAAATGTTCCTAGATAACAGAACGCAGAATGTCATTCTCAATAGAGAGAAGTCTTCCGAAGTAAGAGTGATTTCAGGTGTGCCGCAGAGGAGTGTCGTAGGACCGTTGCTATTCAAAATATATATAAATGACCTTGTGGATAACATCGGAACTCCACTGAGGCTTTTTGTGGATGATGCTGTAGTATATCGAGAGGCTGTAATAATGGAAAATTGCACTGAAATGCAGGAGGATCTGCAACGAATTGACGCATGGCAATTGAATCTCAATGTTGACAAGTGTAATGTGCTGCGAATACATAGAAAGATAAATCCTTCATCACTTAGCTACAATATAGCAGGTCAGCAACTGGAAGCAGTTAATTCCATAAATTATCTGGGAGTAGGCATTGGGAGTGATTTAAAATGGAATGATCATATAAAATTAATCGTCGGTAAAGCAGGTGCCAGACTGAGATTCATTGGAAGAATCCTAAGGAAATGCAGTCCGAAAACAAAGGAAGTAGGTTACAGAACACTTGTTCGCCCACTGCTTGAATACTGCTCACCGGTGTGGGATCTGTACCAGTTAGTGTTGGTAGAAGAGATAGAGAAGATCCAACGGAGAGCAGAGCGCTTCGTTACAGGATCATTTAGTAACCGCGAAAGCGTTACGGGGATGACAGATAAACTCCAGTGGAAGACTCTGCAAGAGAGACGCTCAGTAGCTCGGTACGGGCTTTTGTTGAAGTTTCGAGAACATACCTTCACCGGGAGTCAAGCAGTATATTGCTCCCTCCTACGTATATCTCGCGAAGAGACCATGAAGATAAAATCAGAGAGATTAGAACCCACACAGAGGCATACCGACAATCCTTCTTTCCACGAACAATACGAGACTGGAACAGAAGGGAGAACCGATAGAGGTACTCAAGGTACCCTCCGCCACTCACCGTCAGGTGGCTTGTGGAGTGTGGATGTAGATGTAGATTATTTAGACAATGACTATACAGAATAGACTTTATTTTATCTCCTGTAAAACAGAGTTTTGATTAATGAAAACACCACTGGCAGCTGGTAAAACTTGGTTTTGATTGACCACACTAATGGTTTCACCACTTGCAGCCGCATCTTCAGTTGCAACCTACATATTTAGGAAATGATATATAATTATAAACTGTTTTGCAAATTTGTGCTATTGTATGAAGATTATTTGAAGGATTATAGTCAGAAAAATTATTACATTAACCCAACGTTCTTAATCAAGCCATTGCGATTCTGAGAATATTGTCAGTATTTAAAAATCTAAACGAACGAAGGGTAATTGAGAAGGTGGTCGATGCAAAATTCTCTAATAATGTTGCCGGGTGGATCGAATCGATGCACGTGCAAGTATCTATGAGAAAAACAGAGATGAAGGCTAAAACCGATTTCGAATATACAACTCATAACGCAGTTAACGGTGGAAATAGTGCAGCTCCGTAGGTACAAATTAGAATAAACTAGGCAACCCGCTTTCTTATCCATCTCAAACCAGTTTCGGTAGGTTCGGTTTGCAAAAGTAAGTCCTAACTTCACGGTCCACCAAAAGACATTGACTGCCCGCTGATTCGAAATGGAACGAAATAAATAAGCGAAATTCTGGATGTTGAGCACCTACTTTTGTTGAGGACTGACTGGTTTCGCCGTGGTTTTGACAAGTATCGCTGGGGCCTAGTTCAGCTGGTTTCAAATTGCCTCATGAACTGCTGTGAAGAGGCCGTAAATTCGTCTCATAGCCTACCTGTGCTCTGCTCGCGGCAATACAGTCAACGTAATTCTACTCGCTACCAAACAGAAAGGAAGACAAGCAATAACGTAAGCGCTTTAGCTTTCCATTAAAATTCTGAAATACCTTCCCGCACCCAGGTCCTCCCACTGCCTCCCATCTTTTGTGAAATCTCTTTCAGCGAAAGACGGAAATTGCTCCTATCAGGGCCACGCCATTTTAATGTTCCACAGGGGAAAAAAACTTTTCAATCAAAATTCTAAGCCTTTAGGAAAAGATTTAAAGTCTCATGAACGCTACATACCGCGCAAGTGAGGCCGGTTGGGGCTCTTTGAGCTCCTTTGTGCAACTAATTGCTTTTTCTGCGTTTCGGAGAGCGGCCAGAGTGCGAACGGCTTCGGTGGCCGTTACGGGCGCCTGGGCCGGCCGCGGGCCGCCTTCCTCTTCCTCCGCAGCCGCTGATTAGATTTCCAATTAAGTGCCATTGAGGCGGCCGGCCCGGTGGACGCGGCATTAAGGCTCGCCGCCTTTGAAAGCCGCGCCGTGCAAAGCTGCCGCTGCGGCACCATCGACGACGGAGCGGCAGGCACCCTTCTGACGTCGCGAGACAGCCCCGCAACAGCCTCGGCAGTCCCCCACCCAATGTCTGCTCATTCCAGAAGCTTCAGGAACCTGGTCTTATCAGCTCTCGGGATATGAATGCCATTGTAGCTGACACTAAGTCGGTACAATCGGTGACTTACCCTATACTCTATCTGAACAAGAGTATCCGGTGTAATTACCCGATAGCCAGGAGTTACAGAGAAAGAGGGATAATATACAGTATGTACAAGGCCAAGAGGAAACAGTAAGACTGGAAAACCAATAGCGAAGTGATCGGATTACAAAGACACAGATGTTTTCTTTTGCCCTATGGTACAGTCCATGCATCGAAAACATCGAAGAAACAAAGATGGAAATAGAAGAAAGGTTCAGGAGCGGAATTAATATTCAAGGTGAAAGGACATCAATGATATGATTCGCTGATGACTTGCTGTACTCCTCAGTGAAAGTGATGAAGAATTACATGATCTTCTGAATGGAATGAGCAATCTAATAAGTACAGAATACGTTTTTAGACTAAATCGAAGAAAGACGAAAGTAATGAGAAGCAGCAGAAATGAGAACAGCGAGAATCTTAACATTAGGATTTATGGTCATGAAGTAGATGAAGTTAAGGAATTCTGCTACCTAGGCTGCAAAATAACCAATGACGGACGGAGCAAGGAGGACATCAGAAGCAGCCTGGCACTGGCAGAAAGGGCATTCCTACCCGAGAGAAGTCTACTAATATCAAACACAGGTCTTAATTTGAGGAAGAACTTTCTGAGAATGTACGTTCGGAACACAGAATTGTATGGCACTGAAACGTAGACTGTGTGAAAACCGGAATAGAAGAGAATCGAAACATTTGAGATGTGGTGCTGGAGACGAATATTGAAAATTAGTTGGACTAGTAAGGTAAGGAATGAGGAGGTTATGCGCAGAATCGGAAAGGAAAGGAACATGTGGAAGAAAGTGACAAGAAGAAGGGACAGGATCGTAGGACATGTGTTCAGACATCAGGGATTAACTGCCATAATAGTAGAGGGAACTGTAGAGGGTAAAAATTGTAGAGGAAGAGAGATACTGGAATGCAGCCAGCAAATGATTGAGGACTTAAGTTTGAAGGACAACTGTCAGATGTAGATGTTGGACAGGAGAGGAATTCGTTGACAGTTCATGGTTGGAGGAACGACATCGCAGTCACAGATAGTCTGCGTAAACCAGTAATGTTGGCCACTGATGGATCTTATGTATGGGTCGTGATAACCCCTTCAGCATCATCTAAGGCTTGAAGATGGCACACTGAAGCGCCGAACTGGTAGCTACACAATAAATAAGATCGTAAGGACGGCTGTAGGCGTTTTATTTTCTTACAATAGTGTACGGCCATGGTCCCCCAGACCTCCAGTCAGAAGAATGGTCATAATAAAAACTTAAGAAATTTGGTTCGTCTGCACTTCGAAATCCATCTTATGGTGATTGGCAGCCGATACTTAGTTTAGTAAGGTTATTAATATCAATGATTTCCCCTTTCCTGTTTCAGACGATGTGCATTGTAATGAGATGGTTGTAGGAGAAGTAACATGTTTCATTGGAGATCTGTATATATACTCCAACATTACGGTGCCTAGTGAAGGTTACGTCTGATACCACCACCTTCGCGCTCCTTCACTGTGGCATTCTCCGTATGAATTCCAGTTCATCTGATTTTTTCGTCGTAGCCATTTCGCATGACTATACTGGAGGAAGTAATATGTCACCCGTATCTTCCTAGAACTCAAGATCTTGGAATTTCCACCGTAAACTTCTCAGTGAGGCACAGCTCCCGTCTTGTCTCATTTGCCACTTGAGTTGTTAAGCCTCTCCGTAACGCTCTCCTCCTGTTAAACGATCCTGTGACGAAATGCACCGCTATCGTTGGATCTTCAGTTGTTTTTCTGTTAATTCAACTTGCTAAGGGCCCCAGACAGATGTGTAATACTCAAAGAACTGGGCGAACATGTTTCCTGTAAGCCACATTTTTTTGGTGGATGAATTACAGTTCCTCAGCATAGCATGTGCATTTTAATTTGTTTTTCATTTGTTTTATTTGATCATTCAACCCAGGTCGCTCCAGATGTTACCCGTAGTTATTTTGCAGTAGTTACTCTTTCCAATGATTTGCTTCCAATGGCGTAATCGAACAGTAGTGGATCCCTTCGTCCATTTGTGCGCATTACTTTACGTCTATTCATGTTCAGGATAATCTACCAGTCTCTGTTCGAGTCACTGATCCTATGCAAGTCTTCCTGCAATTCGCTACAGTCTTCTGGCGTTGCTGCCTTCCTACAGACAACTCACGGAGCTTCCGACGTTGTGCACTAGCTAAAAGTAAACACTATTCACGGATTAGGTTTGTCCCGACTGATCGAATGCTGCCTGCGAGGCAGCAGAGGAGAGTTCTACAATCATGGGACATGTGATCAACATGTCGCCAATAACTCCAGCCGTTATTGCCAGTACATAAATCCTGATAGCGCCGTTTATCGATGCAGCTCCTCATTTAATCTCACAGGGGGTGAGTAGACCCCGTTCCAGACCCCACAACACCAGAAAAAACTTGAGGATGAACCGGCATATGAAATCCTTCCACACCAAAGGCAGCGACGCTAACCCTATATTTTTTTGCCACTGCTATTCCACTTTGTTTTTCAAAATTAAAATATCTTCTTTCAGTGAACTAAGACTCCAGTGCCACACATAGGAAACCTTTTCAGTGTTACTTATAATTTACTTTTCTTTTTTATGAGATATAATGGACGTATGAATCAAAATCTCCATAACCATGAACCCGAGCAACTATTACCACAAAAATCTGGGGAACTTAACAGTGCTGTAAGTCTAAGTCATCCAACACCTTGCCGATTACAAAGAAATAGCAAACTGGAAAATCAAGAACGATGTCGTGGCATCCGCTGCCATTTCCAGTAAGCGGTAACCATATATTGCTGAAAGATATGAGGATCGGGGAAGTGAACGAAATGGCTAAGAACCATACACTGATCAGCCAGAACATTACGACCATCTACCTAATAGCCGGTACGTCCACTTGAAAGATTACCGTCAAACCTCCTTGCCTAGGGACGCCAAATGAAAGTTGATGTCGTCAAGCCTTGAATGAAAATTGCGGAACGAATAACTGGGGAGGGGAGCTTGAGAGCGCTACCTAGAGAGCGTGCCCTATTCTGTACGATACTAGGCAAGGGGCTGGAGGGCTCACACGCTGATATGTGGGTCCCTGCATTCTATATCTTTTATTTTAAATGAATTCCTATAACTTGACTCCTTTGTGATTTTTAGGGTATGTTAAAGTTTGGTGACAATTGATTATCTATTTATTTTAAACATTATCACTCGACTTTACAGCGATTTCAGTAATTGTTCCAGTTTACAGATATTACAATTTTACAACATATAGCTCGGCTATATTATATAGACCTACTATCTGCACGCACATTTCTACGGGCAAGACGGAATTGCGTTGAGCAAATGTATACCACCAAAGTCTCCCAATATTTTACATGGGGCAGCCACTGTGTGAGGAGGATAACGGGCAAACTGGGGACCAGATACATTAACACAGGGGTCAAATTTCCTAAATTAAACTAGAACATTCATTTCCTTACACAATCCGAAGCTGGAAATAAAAGAATTAGTGCAAATATTCAAATACCTCTCTTCCACGCATGAACATCGAGACAGACGTACTGAGGGCATGTCTGCTCACTTACCCGTCTTCTGTAACACTCCCCGATTATCGCTGGCACACGGAGGTCTTCCTGGTCCCTGGTAGTCGAACCATTTGGCCGTGACCAACCTCTCCACCCCAGATCTTGTGACACTGGAACGTCTTTCACTTTTACCTCAGAACTACTTCCCAACTAAGATTTGGCCACGCTTTATGGAAAGGTGTGAGGAGGATTAGCAAAGTTCATGTGCAGATTCACATTCACGTACAAGAAATGCGTAATACACGACACATATAAATACGTATTATGAAGCCTGACACATTTCTTTCCTCCCGTCCACATGGGTTCTGTTGCACCCGCGGCCGGCCGCGCCGTGCAATAAAATTGGCGGCGGAGCCGCCTCCGTTTGTATTTCCCGGTGCGAGCGAGCAGCGAAACCTGCTGC
Organism: Schistocerca piceifrons; assembly: GCF_021461385.2. Classification (NCBI taxonomy): domain Eukaryota; kingdom Metazoa; phylum Arthropoda; class Insecta; order Orthoptera; family Acrididae; genus Schistocerca; species Schistocerca piceifrons. The sequence goes on from NC_060140.1 coordinate 659,070,743, forward strand.
ATATGGAGCGGAAACTGCTGTACCGTTTCAACCTTTGGCACGGGTAAGAACGACGACGCGTCGTGGCATGGAAGCAATGAGGCCTTGGTGGGTCGCTGGCGGGGGTTGGCACCACATCTGCACACACGAGTCACCTAATTCCCGCGCTGCAGGCGATGTCATACTGTTAGCAAAGGTACTTGCGTCGGTCGTCTGCTGCCATAGCCCATTAACTACATATTTCGCCACATGTTTGTCGTACGTCCCATATTGGTTTATGTGGTTATTTGAAGCGGTGTTGTTTGTCTATCAGCACTGATAACTCTACGCAAAGCTGCTTCTCTCGGTCGTTATGTAAAGGCCGCCTCGGCCACTGTGTTGTCCGTGGTGAGAGATAACGCCTGAAATTTGATATTCTCGGCACACTCTTGACACTGCAGACCTCGAAATATTGAATTCCCCGATGATTTCGGAATCTGAATGCCCCAATCGTCTAGCTCCAAGTACTTTTACGTATCTTCGGCGACACTAAAGGCAAGGGTGGTGACAGTAAAAGTGCAACGGAAACTGCACTGTTAAATGTAGAAGACAGACCGGATTAGTGGAAACAACACATTGAAAGCCTCTGTGAGGAGGATGATTTGATGTGATAGAAGAAGGAACAGCAGTCGTTTTAGAAGAGATATGGAATCCAGTACTAGAACCACAATTTAAAACAGCTTGTGAGGACATAAGATCCAGTAAGGCAGAAGGGATAGATAATATTCCATCAGAATTTCTAAAATCATTGGGGAAGTGGCAACAGAACGACTATTCAGTTCGTGTGTGGAATGTATAAGTCTGGCGACATACCATCTGAATTTCGGAATAATATCATCCACACCATTCCGAAGACTGCAAGAGCCGACAAGTGCGAGAATTATCGCACAATCAGCTGAACAGCTCATGCATCCAAGTTGTGTCAAGAATAATGTACAGAAGAATGGAAAAGAAAATTCAGGATGCGCTAGATGACGACCAGTTTGGCATTAGGAAAAGTAAAGGCACCAGAGAAGCAATTCTGACGTTGCGGTTGATAATGGAAGGAAGACTAAAGAAAAATCAAGACACGTTCATAGGATTTGTCGACCTGGAAAAAGCATTCGACAATGTAAAATGGAGCAAGATGTTCGAATTTCTGAGAAAAGTAGGGTTAAGCTGTAGGGAGCGACGGGTAATATACAATATGTACAAGAGCCAAGAGGGAATAATAAGAGTGGATGACCTAGGACGAAGTGCTCGGATTAAAAAGGGTTAAGACAGGGATGTAGTTTTTGACCCCTACGATTCAAACTGTTCATCGAAGAAGCAGTGATAGAAATAAAACAAAAGTTCAGAAGTGGAATTAAAATTCAAGGTGAAAGGATATCAATGATAACATTCGGTGATGACATTGCTGTCCTGAGAGAAAGTGAATAAGAATTACATGATCTGCTGAATGGAATGAACAATCTAAAGAGTAGAGAATATGGATTGAGAGAAAGTCGAAGAAAGACGAAAGTAATGAGAAGTAGCAGAAATAAGAACAGCGAGAAACTTACATCAGGACTAATGATCACGAAGCAGATGAAGTTAAGGAATTCTGCTACCTAGGCAGTAAAATAACCAATGACGGACGGAGCAAGGAGGACATCAAAAGCAGACTAGCACTGGCAAAAGGGAATTCCTGGCCAAGAGAATTCTATAATATCAAACATAGGCCTTAGATTTAGGAAGAAATTTCTGAGAATGTACGTCTGGAGCACAGAATTGTATGGTAGTGAAACATGGACTAAGAGAAAACCGGAACAGAAGAGAATTGAAGCATTTGAGATGTGGTGCTACAGGAAAATGTTGAAAATTAGGTAGACTGAAAGGTAAGGAATGAGGAGGTTCTGCGCAAATGGGAGAGGAAAGGAATATGTGGAAAGCGCTGACAATGAGAAGGAATAGTATGAAAGGACATCTGTTACGACATCAGGGAATGACTTCCATGGTACTAGAGGGAAGTGTAGAGGAAGACAGAGATTTGAATAAATCCAGCAAATAATTGAGGTCGTAGGTTGCAACTGCTACTCTGAGGTGATGAGGTTGGCACAGGAGAGGAATTCGTGGCGGGCCGCATCAGACCAGTCAGAAGACTGATGACTCAAAAAAAAGTTTTGTAACGATGCTAATGTTCCATGTTTTAGAATAAAGAAACCCACTGAAGCAGGAATTTTCGCAGAGACTAATTTGGGGAAGAAATTTAACGAAAGTGTTTTGCATTAAGGGAGACCTACAATCCTCATTGTTTCTAAGCATACACGGACCAACAGAAGAGTTCTCAAATTACTATGATTATAATCACCATTGCCTACTACATCACACTTCTGACATCGGCTGTAAAGTTGATGGAAACTGTCAGCAAATGCTTCTTGCTGAATCGCTCGAAGCAGCGTGATCACGTAAGCTTTTCAGGCCTAATTTAAAGCGGGGAGACAAAAATAGGCCTCCCGGCACCAAATCTGGGGAACGAGAAGGGTGTTCAAGAACAGTCACCTTGCGGTGAGCGAGAAAGTTGAGCGCAACGTTGCGGATATCCAACAAGGGGTGACCACTGTGTTTTGAGCGACTCCACAAGAAGCGTATATTGACATTCCAACACGTTTACAACCGAGGTAAGAGTTTGTTGTAGTTAATGGTAATTACTTGGAAGACCAGTAAAGGTGTTTTGTTTATAACTCTTGTTGCCTTTATTTTCTGAGACAAGTCGCAGAACTTTTCAGACGCACATTGTGTCAAACAAATGCGATCAAGTCATCTAAATGAGAATTTTTTTCTAAACACCAACCAAACAGGATGACTTGAGGCTGAAATGAAGCCGCCAGTATCGCCCCCGCTGTTCTGGAATAATTAGGAAACGAACTGAGTTTTATTTCACTTTAGTAACTCAAAGTTAATTTGTAAATCGTTGTAAGTAAATCAAACATAAGCAAAAAAATGTGCAACAAACGAAAACTTTCCCAAATGTATAAACAACCAAAAGCGAAACTTAATGTACAAAAAGAGTTTGAGCATAATTTTTTTTTCACTTATATGACTCTCATACAGATATTATGAACAAAAAGAAGAGTATCAATATTGTCCAACCGTAAAAGCGAGCGTCTTGTGTTGAGAATGAAACCGGCGGAACAAATTTTTTTTCAGAAGCCAAGCTGGATGCTTCTGCACATAGCATTTTCCTGACGATCTAAAGGGTCAGAAAATTAGGTCCGTTCATTTTCAAGTAAGAAGCCACAGTAATTTTCATTTTACAGTTTTGATTTAAATTCCTCTTCAACTTATCTGTTGCAATAATACTATCATTGACTTCTGCCCACAAAGAAAACTTTTTATTTCGCTGGTAGTGGACTTTTTATGGAATCCGATGGTTTGTAGCATAAAGCATTTTGTCTGACTGGAAAAAATGCAAAAACTTTTTAACACATCGCATTGCCAATATGTAAAAGTCATCCGATGTTTCGGCTACTATTGCAAATGGCCTTCCTAATTTGCTTCCTGCTGAATGAGAGAAACTTTACTTCTTACATACTAGTGGAAGAAGATATTTTTGTAGGAACGATAAATATTGATAGTGCGGTCACAGGCCCTGTTGAATTTTATGGACAATGACAACGGCTGCAGAAGCCTACGTTTAGGTTATTAACATATCGTTCTGCAAATCAGGGCCGATATGACTACTACTGAGATATTAATGTTTATAGAAAAAATGTTTCTGTTTATGAAGTTATTTGGACTACTTCACCGTATTTCATGGATCCGTCAATGCCACTCCAAGATTAGACCGGTCGGTCTGATAAACTGTTCCAGATAAAGGTTATTCTTCAGGTGAGGGAACATCAATCTAGGTCTATTAGCCGTACACTCACTTCTGTGACTGACCCTGGTTTCAACTGGCAGTCGGCAGTTCCCTTTGGAACAAGCCAGTGGGTGCTATCAATACAGCAATAAATGAATTACACGTCTTACCTCTGCCATGACTTCACGCCTCTTAACTTCAAATATCATTTTTAGATGACAAAATGATGGCCAGAGAAAAGTTGTTAACTCAAGGTACCTCTGAATAATTAACTTTTTTTTTAAGTATAATCTGAGGCGTTCACGTAGACATATTTCAGAGGCCTCTTTGTCCTGAGATGTCTCATTCAAGAGCTGTAATATTATCATCTTCGAAGGCAACAAAAGGTGCAGTGCCTGTGATCCGCCAGTTCTGATACCTTGGAAACTTCCTTGAAGAACTGTAAAAGCCTTTATTTTTTAAAGCGTTGTTATAAACTCTAGCTAATGTTGGAGAACCACAGTAACAGAATACCACAGTAGGAAAGAGATATTACTTCGTTCATGAATTTGATATCAGTTTCTTCTGTTCGACCTATTTCTCCCTTCTCATATAGCTTTTCGCACAAGGCCGAATATTGGCCTTTACCGATTCTAACATATTCAACCGCGTATTACATCGAGAATCACTGGACTGTTCCAGTGTTATAGCAAGAGCATTAAGAAGGCCACTTCTCTTTGCATACATGAAAAATTCTTTCTCATTAGTCAGAAAAACATGACCTTGCAGACAACTGACGCATATATCCTGCACATTAAAAGTATTTTTTAGCACTGTATTTAGCGCATGGTAGGAACAGTTCAGTAGTGAATAATCACGCAGTGCAGCGATAATGTTGGCACCCTGATCAGTCGTAAATATATGTCTTTCAAAGCAGTCTCGTGGATACCAAGAGACATAAACTGTCTCAACTATTCTCTTCGAATGTTATCAATGGTTTTGGCTCATCTCACGTTAGATAACAGTTACTTTCTGCCCTGTGTGTCCACATACCTGTAGCTTCTGAGCATTCATCTCTTGTTATATATGTACACTGGTGTCCAAAATCAAAGCAACAAACGGAAATATAATTCCATAGGCTTCCGCGGCCAGAGTCAGTCGACATAAAAGTTTTCTGGGTTTGGTACCGCGTCATAATGTAGAAACTACTGCTGCTATAGAAAAGCCAACGTTTCGGCCACGATTGCAGCGGCCTTCTTCTGGGTCTAATGCAGCAGCAGTAGTTTCTACATTATGAAGCGGTACCAAACCCACCGGCCGTTGTGGCCGAGCGGTTCTAGGCACTTCAGTCGGGAACCGCGCCGCTGCGACGGTTGCAGGTTCGAATCCTGCCTCGGGCATGGTTGTATGTGATGTCCTTAGGTTAGTTAGGTTTAAGTAGTTCTAAGTCTAGGGGACTGATGACCTCAGATGCTAAGTCCCATAGTGCATAGAGCCATTTTTGGTACCAAACCCAGAAAACTTTTATGTCAACAAACGGAAATTTTGCAAGGTTGCGTTTATTTGCCACAAAACAGTACAAACAGGTGATAGTAAAACAGAAACAATGTAAAGAATACAGAAAGTAATCAACTTCAACATGCATAACGGTAGACATAAAATGTTCTTAGTTTTTTTTCAACTGAACGGTTTTTCACACACATTCTGACAACTGCTTAGTATTCTTAGTATGTGGTGTGACCACCTTTGGCACCAATACAGGCCTGACAGCGACGGGACATGCTGTGAATAATGTCATCAACCTCATGTTGAGGCAACAACGCCCATTCTTCCTGCAGAGCTGCTCACAAGTCTTGGAGAGTGGTTGGTGGACGCTGTTGAAATGCGAACCGTCTCCCTAATGCGTCCCAGACATGCTCTATGGGATTCAAAGCAGTAGAGCGTGCAGGCCATGCCATGCGTGCAATATCTTCCATCTTCAAAAAAACATCAACCACCCGTGCTCTATGGCATCGGTCATCATCGTCCATCAGCACGATGTCTGGACCCACAGTACGTAGCAACAGCCACGCATGAGATCCCAAGATCTTCTCACGGTACCTGACAGCAGTTAAATCTTGCCGATTCACCCGTACAGTTTCATGAAGGGGTCTTCGAGTGGTCAACATAATCCCTGCCCACACCATTAGGGATCCTCCGCGATATCGGTCTCTTTCCACAATGTTTGGGTCCCGAAATCGTATTCTATGTGCCTTCCAGATGCGTATCCTTCGAGAATCACTCTCCGGACCAAATCGGGACTCGTCTGTGAAAAGAACATTGGCACACCGCTCGACCACGCAGGTTTCATGTTGACGGCTCCACTCTTGACGGTCCTTTCTGTGAAGACACGCCAGAGGTAAACAGACAGCAGGTCTCCAGCAATAAAGGCCACTCTGCTGAAACCTACTGTACATCGTTTACGAGATGCTGCGAGTCAGATGCCAATTGGAGTGTAGCAATAAGGCGGTATCGCCGTGCCATTACAGCCAAATAATGGTCCTCTCTTTCTGATGTCACCCATGGTCGTGCCTGTCCTGGTCTCTGGAATACAGTTTCGGTCTCTATGAACTGTCGCCTAATCCACGAAACAACAGAACGATTCACATTAAGTCATTGTATTGTATTGTATTGTATGGAACTGGGGACCCAGAAACGGCGGAGATTCGTCGTCGCCGTCGTAGCCCTCAGTGGTTCACAACCCCGCAACAGGCTAAAGCAGTCCACTCATCCCACCGCCGCCCCACATCGAACTCAGGATTGTTGTGTGGTTCGGCCCCCAGTGGAACCCCCCCCCCCTCCCCCCTCCCTCGCGGGAACGTCTCATACCAGAGGAGTGTAACTCCAATGTTTGCATGGCAGAGTAATTATGGTGAACGCGTACGTGGAGGCAGTGTTTGCGCAACAATCGCCGACATAGTGTAACTGAGGCGGAGTAAGGGGAACCAGCCCGCATTCGCCGAGGCAGATGGAAAACCGCCTTAAAACCATCCAAAAACTGGCCGGCACACCGGACCTCGACATTAATCCGCCGGGCGGATTCGTGCCGGGGGCCGGCACGCTTTCACGTCCGGAAAGCAGTGCATTAGACCGCACAGCTAACCTGGCGTGCTACACATTAACCCATAGTGTCACATTAGTTTGCCAATCTCCCGCTCCCATTTTTCCTATGGCCCTGCACAGCAGAGGTCCTTAGGCGTCTTCTCTGTGCGCTACTGCACCGTCTGTGACTGTATACACAGCGATTCTGAATGTGGACCTCCAAACACTACCACGCTTGATAGGTGCCCTGACGTCATTGCTGGCGTGGTTGTCCGTTGATTTAAATGCCATCTTCCGTGCAGAAAACTATCATAACGACATCTGTTGACAGTTTTTATGATTATATCGTGGATTGGACACAGGACGGCGAAACAGCAGTTTCTTGTTTTAATTTTTGACACCAGTGTAATAACGACAGGCACAATTATATCTCTTAGTTTTCTGGCGCTTCCTCTCATGTACCGTGACACGGTTGTGGGATGTGGTATAATAGCTTTTTCGGATACTTCTCCGTAAGTCGCTCCAGTGCCGACTCTTCACGAACGAAAGCTCATTATAACGGAACTTCACATGTTACGATTGGCGGGAAGAGTAACAATGAAGTAGAAAGTAGGCGATAAATTTATAGAAGATAGTTTTTAAGTCGTCTCCATAAACGAAAATTTCCTAAGAATCCGGGCAAAGGTGATACAGTCGAATAACATGAAGACCTGAGGATCATGACGTGAAAGAATGTCTTTCCACCGCTACAAAGAAGACAGGGAAGGTAAGACCTCAAACCAGCTGGTTGACGAATATACAAAGTGATATGAAGAAGCTAAACCTTAGCGAAGATGTTGCTTACTAGCGGGACTGATGTCACATGATTACGAAAGCCGATACCTAGTAACGAGAAAATGCTGGGAAAAATATGAGGGATTATCAAAAAGTTCCCGTTAGAGGGCGTTGCTGCAGCATATATGCAACATAAGGCGACAGCGATGCGATGTATAAGCACCGACATGAAGGCAAGCGACTGATGTGGCATTCGTGTCTTTCCGACATGCGTGCGGTACATGAGGAAATGTGAACTATAGTGATATTATCAAATGCGCCCAAACAGGACCAACGTGCTGTTATTCTTCTCTTGGCTGTCGAAGGACAAACAGCGGTTGGCATCCATCGGAGAGTGGAGAATGTGTCTGGGCCAGCAGGTCTATCGAAGACAACCGTTGTAGAATGGCGCTGGTCGCGATTCGACTCAAGACATTGGCTGATCTGTCAGGCCAGCCTCATCCATTACGACAGCTCAAGTGGGAGGCACTCGAGCACCCGCCCTATAGTCCTGATATCTACAAAAGCGATTATCACGCCTTCAGTTCCTCAAAAAAGGCCATGAAGGGTCGACGGTTCCTGTCGAACGTCGGTATGCAGCAGGCAGTTACGGGCTTGTTCACGCAGCAGGACATGGTGTTTTACCAAAAAGATATCTTCAGCCGGTGCAACGGTGGGATAAATTCCTCAGCGCATACGAAGATGTTGCCAGACTAGCATACCGATTCTGAGGTGTACGGCCTTCCAACGGAAACTTTTTTGATCGCCCCTTATAAGATGATCTAATAGTAATCGAACAGTTCCGTGACTTTCGGGTAACTAAAGATGTCAGTAAGTTCTTGCCGCGGTATATCGATGTAGAGTCTTCTGGCCATCTACAATTGTTTTCTGGCGAAGATATACTGAGCTCACGTATTTAAATATTAAAATAGAGGAGCTCAATATGGTGTAGCTACTCCCTGTCGCCAATGTGTATGTTGACAATAAACATCAAGGTGCCACCTATCTCAGTATAAAAAGAGGGACTACTCCCAATCAGAAATCAGACACACTTGTAAACATGAAATAGTAGGGAACATGGAGCTGAAAGTAGTAAAGTACTGAGACAATAATTTTTTAATAAATTTAACAATTTTTTTGCCTCAGTGGCATTGTCATATTGAGAAAATTAACTGTAAAAGTTATCGTAGCGCATTTAACATTTTTCACTGTGAAAAAGATAGCACTAGTTATCTAATACTTACAGAAATTTTAAGGACCAGCATATAAATTTTTTTAAAGTGCGATAAGTAAGAAAAGAACCACTTTCAACAAAACTTTAAACAGTAAAAATAACAGACAACCTCAATTGCAATTAAAGGGCCTGCGACAAATACATTTGATTGTTAGTTAAGTGTTGACATAAGGTGACCAGTTTGAGCTTATGGCTGGTCGCAGGTTCGAATCCTGTCTCGGGCATGGATGTGTGTGATGTCCTTAGGTTAGTTAGGTTTAAGTAGTTCTAAGCCTAGGAAACTGATGACCTCAGATGTTAAGTCCCATAGTGCTTAGAGCCATTTGACAGACAGTTGATATTTTGCAGTAAATATAGGTGGTATATATTATAGACCCGCCAGGGTAGTCGAGCGCACTAACGCGCTGCTTCCTGGACTCGGTAGGCGCGCCGGCCCCAGTTCGAATCCGCCCGGCGGATTAACGACGAGGGCTGGTGTTCCGGCCAGCCTGGATGTGGTTTCTAGGCGGTTTTCCACATCCCGCTAGGTGAATACCGGGCTGGTCCCCACGTTCCACGTCAATTACACGCGTCGCAGACATTTGTAAACACATTCGCACTATTCCATGGATTACACTCGACGCAGACAGTTGGGGTACACTAATTTCGTCCTGGGGGGTACAGGGTAGCCGTAGGAAGGGCATCCGGCCACCCCTTACCATTAACATGCCAAATCCGTTTAACCATGGCCGACCCTGCGTAACCGCGGGACAAGGCGCAAGTGGTAGATAGATTGATTGGTGGTATATTATAGGAGACATGCTCAACTGTACAGATAGGGATAGTACTTTTTTATTTTAAATATGTTCAATTGTATGTATTAAACACCTGAATAAGTCTTTTCGTACAGATTAATGAGCACAGAGCTGGTTCGCGATGTGCGTCAAATAGCGATCGTCAAACACTCTGAAATGTACCTTTCAGTACAACCATTCGACTGAAATAAATATCTGCTCGCCCTGTTCCCATTAATGATTATTGTTCCATTACTAAAGCATTCATCTGGTTAGTGTAGCCGGCAATTCCGAATTAGAATGCTGGTTTTAATATCTTGTTCATCCACTGTGGGCATTTCTCGGAATGAAACAACCTATCATGCAAACGTTTGCATCATCAAGGTAGTCTTAATGCCCATAGCGGAATCGTCAGTGACAATGACGACGGTTCTTCGCTTTGACACGGCATATTTCTACAGATCCGTCTACCATCTCTTGGCACCCTCCTGAATGCACCTTCCCAGTTGCCTACTTTCAGTTTTTAATACTTTTCTTAGTTCACAAAGTTTGAAAGTTTGTCTCAGATTTCTTGTTCTTATAACTAGCGTTAACTTATTGGTTAACTTTCTCTCTAACTGTTTGGTATGAGAGCACAACTTATTATTTAACCCCAATTCATTATTATTTAATTCAGATCTTCGTTCTATGAACATATTTTTCACAGCACTATTTTTCACTCAGTGCTTCCTCATCCCCAGAGTAGCTTTCCTTTGTGCTGGTTTCCTCCTACTTAGTTGCTAAACATACCTTGTGACTTTGCTGCACATCACTATCACTTACTACACTTTCATCTTTTTTAAAACTATCTGTTTCACTGTTCTTATCCGCTAAGCCCTTCTCATCACTGACGTTCCCTCCCATGCTTACTTAGTTAGCTTTTGAAATAATATCTTAGAGACTTGTCATAAAATATAGCCGACAATAAGTACAGTGCAGTTCTGCGAGTCGATCAGGTGCGATTGATTGTGCGCGTTAGTGATGGAGCCGCGATACTGAAGCCGTAGCCGCGGCCACTCGCCTCAACAGCTACCCGCCGACTGAACAGTGACCCCTCGGCTGGACAGTGGCAGACATATGGGTGAGAGCGTTCCGCCGACCGTTGTTGGCGCCAGTGAGGTGTTTCCGCGTCCTCCCCGGAAAAGATGAGAGATAGTACCGCGTCCCTACCTGGTAAGTACTGAACCCACCATATATTACGAGCTCGATCGTACTGCATTCATCCGAAAAAATGACGTTTTGCCATTCGTGCACCCAGGTCCGTCGTTGAGTACACCGTCGCAGGCGCTCCTGTTTGTGATGCAGCGTCTAGGGTAAACGCAGCCATGGTCTCCGAGCTGACAGTCCCTGCTGCTGCAGACGTCATCGAACTGTTCGAGCTGATGGTTGTTGTCTTGCAAACGTCCCCATCTGTTGGCTCAGGGATCGAGACGTGGCCGCACGATCCGTTACAGCCATGCGGATAAGATGCCTGTCATCTCGACTGCTAGTGATACGAGGCCGTTGGGATCCAGCACGGCGTTCCGTATTACCCTCCTGAACCCATCGATTACATATTCTGCTAACAGTCATTGGATCTCGACCAATGCGAGCAGCAATGTCGCGATACGATAAACCGCAATCGCGATAGGCTACAATCCGACCTTTATCAAAGTCGGAAACGTGATGGTACGCATTTCTCCTTCTTACACGAGGCATCACAACAACGTTTCACCAGGCAACGCCGGTCAACTGCTGTTTGTGTATGAGAAATCGGTTGGGAACTTTCCTCATGTCAGCACGTTGTAGGTATCGCCACCGGCGCCAACCTTATGTGAATGCTCTGAAAAGCTAATCATTTGCATACCACAGCATCTTCTTCCTATCGATTAAATTTCGCGTCTGTACCACGTCGTCTTCGAGGTGTAGCAATTTTAATAGCCAGTAGTGTAAATTCAGTTAACAGCCGACGTGGCGGTCTGCCTGTCAGGAAGAGATTCACTGAAAGACGTTTTCTAGCTTCCCATCTTCTCGATACTGGACGCACAAAGACTGTTGAGAAATACCGAGTGCGATCACAGCAGTAGGGGCCTAAAATAAATCCCCAATTAATACGCAATGCTCAATTAAGTTGTCGTTGCTGTCTAAAATGTTCATCTGACCTAAGTAGAACTTAAAATTGCGTCCATGCACGCAATCTGTAAAATTGAAAAATTTCTACGAATAATAAATAATTCCAAGGAGTAAATGCTTTCAACTTAGTCTCGTAAATGTTAGCCACTTGAAATAAAATTGTTACGGTTCATTTCCGTCACCAGTACCCGCGGATCTGAATTCCCGCTCAGCGCGTCCAGCCAACACCGACTCGAAGGAAGGCCTCGGCGCTTGTTCGTGGCGTCACGTCAGCTAGGCACGGCGAACGCCAGGTCTGTTGCAGGCATACTCATAATGGTTGTGTCTCCCTCCCTGATACAGGAAAATGTGAAACTATTGGCGGTAGTTGACCAACACATATTGTTCTGAGAGATTTCTGCAATCAATTAATTGTGCAATTCATTACACTTCTTAACAAATAGTGTACTCCTGAACTTAAATTTCCACCTGTTTTAAGGATTGACATACAAAAACAACTTCATGGTCCAGCAGCAACAGAATTCGTGCTTCTTTACCTTATTTGCAAATCTGAGGAAGTTACGTTTGTACTGGGTTGCTTTTACAAGAAACTGGGAACATATTTGTGCTCTTCTTTAGGTATCTTGGTTGACTATGGGGTGAGGAGCACTGAAAGTTAATGAAATATCTAGCGATTGTACACATTGGGAGAGGGGGTGGGGACAGAAGAAGAGGCAAAAGAGAGATACTTGTTTTATCAAATAAAATTTTTTTTATCTTATAAAGTTTCTCCTTTCAGTTGCAAGAGGGGAATATTTATCTTTTCTAATGTGCGTGCTTAAAAAAGTTGAGCTCAGCAGTATTTCCGATGTATGAAGCTATTTTGTTTCCTGTTTAGAATTCCTTTCGTTAAAAACGACTGTAATCTAATGGCGGGCAACAGTTGGATATTTACGCATGTAAATTAGTTCACATTTCCAGTGACAATGTCAAACGAAAATAAAGAAATAAATAAAAGAAACGAGTTCATTGTAAGGGGGTTGGGGTAAGTTTCGATAGCAAAATGGATCAAGTAAATATAATTACTCGAATGTAAAATTTCGGAAGCTTGCAATTGGGAAAAGCGTCTTCTCATATTGATCTACGTTTGTTTCGACAGGATTCAGTAATACAAAACTATGATCTTCATTTGTAGCTTTACGTTAGTAAGAAAATCTTTCATCTAAATAAAACTGCAGAATCCAAAACAATACCAAACATTTTGTCAAAAAATAAGAGATTTATAGTGATAAGCACGCCCAGGCGTTTCTGCCTGCAACAGACCTGGCGTTCGCCGTGCCTAGCTGACGTGACGTCACCAACAAGCGCCGAGGCCTTCCTTTGAGTCGGTGTTGGTCCAGCGCGGCGCGAGCGCGCCATTGGAGTAATACACACGGCGGCCGTAGGTGCTGGGAGGGCGCTCTGTGGACTGGGCGAGTAGCGCTGAACGTTCGGCGGCGCAGGAGTTTTTGCTGTGGACCGACCAACTTTTCCATAGACGTCGACGGTGCGGCCAACCCTGCCTATGCGTAGGTTTCCGATGGTGAGTCAGCCCGCGTGTTCAGTGCAAGGGTTACTTGTTATTGAGAATCTACCATATCGTGCGTCGAGAGAAAGTTGTTCTTGCATGGCTTGGAAGCAGCTTCACCGCAACATTCTGACTTAGCGCACATCGTGTTGAATCAGAAGGTGACGGTATTACTTTCCATGTTTTGTGACTTATGAGCAAGTGAAGTTAGAGCATTGTGTAATCCAAATGGTAAGGCCGGAGTTAGTGACCGATATTTAGTGTTTAGTCTAAGAATGTGCTATCTGTTCTCTGAAGCATCTCTTGGTGTTTTTCTATGACTGTTTCCTGAGTTCATTTCTTGTTCAGTTAACATCCCCAAGCCCTGTCCTGGCCAAAGGTTACTTCTTTTTAATGACAATTATTGGTGAAAAAATTACTCTTTTTATTATTAGAAAGTTCCTTAAATGTCTATGACATGATTGGCCAACATTTAAGAGAGTTCTTTGACACCTTTTTAATGATTCTGACTTGTTCTTTTCTTAATTGTTAGTAAAGAGCAACGTTAACCTGGAGGTCGCCCCTGCTGTTAGAGACCTTGTGTTTAAGACTATTTAAGGAAATAAAGAGATGTTAAATTAAGATCAGACTATTACGCACATTTCTTGATACCAGTACCACCACTCGTAGAATCGCTATAAGGATGTTCAACTTATTAACTTCAAAATCAGCAAGCACAGTGGAAAACTTTAATTTCATTAAAAGTATAATTACGACTAGGAGGAAACAACTGCTGTAACGAAATCCTTCAATATTCTGAAAACACAATTGACACGCAGTGCGCCGTATTTCTCTAATTGCTCTGCAGTTAATTCAAATAGTTAAAAGTAATTCCAGTAAGAACCTTGGCCTGACGCATAATCAAGAACATATCAGTCTCTTCAGAATACAATACACAGAAAGAATGTACAGAACTGGAATTTTTTTCTTGTTGATTTCTATTGAGCAGTAATGGTGTGCCGGCATTCTTTGCCGCTCGGTGTTGTCGCCTGCTGTCGTTTCTTACGCACCATCGGGAATGGTACTGTCACCTCTTCCAGCACATGCGAATGCTGAGTGTCTCATTATGATATATAGCTTCTGCATCATATTATCACATATTTTTGCACATAATACACTCCCCCACAGTATTTCACTTGGCTGCTCATCAGTATTTATTGGCAAAATCTCCTATTCTTACAATGTAGTCGAGGATTAAAATCAAGTACTGACAGTCGTCCTTGGAGATCCGTCACGAGATTCCAGCTGGTGGTTTTTTTTTTTTTTCATCGAAATAATCACAGGAATTTCTTAGTCATGTGGGGGATACAGAGTGAGAGTGAAAGGACAATAGGTGAAAAAAAATGTGGGAGAGATTGTTGTACGTACAGGATATGTACGTAGAAACACATGACGTTTTTTGGTCAGTGTTTCAGTCTAATGACTGATTTTAGAATCACATGAAGAAATGCGCACCAGAGCTAGAAACAGTTTCCACAGTTTTTGTTGTTGCAGTACATGTGGTTGTGCTTCGTGCAGCATTTACATATATCACGGGTTATACACATTTAAGTGCTGTATGATATATTAAAGCTATTTGGAATCTAGTGTTAATTCCTCAGTTACAGAATTCTGTGGCAAGTAAAATTAGATCCATTTTTAAAATTAACTAAACAGGGTGTGCACAGTTAAGCCGTACTTTGCCGGTCGTGCACCATTTTGTAGCTTGAAACAGAGATCTTTTAACATGGTACATGGCATACTCGTACGTACAAAGTAAGTGAGTTTCGTTAATGTATTAACAGTTTTACCGGTTTTGAAAATGTAAACTTGTGTTAGTTTCCAGGATATTCGTGGATTTAACTTGTAATGGATTTTAGATAATATTTCTGATTGGTTTCACTTACTGATAATTGATGTGCAGTAGATTAATAATGTAACAGACAGCCAACTAAATACAATATTGAGAAGATTTCGTCGACTACGATGGTTTTAAATTTCAGTAGCATATTTGTTCCTAGTCACATGAGCACGTTGTAACTTGGAAAATGTTTTCACATTTGGAAAACCTTAATTTTGGGGAATTATTTTTGTAATTTCAGGTAAAGACTGCAGCACATAAGAAGGAATGTCATCATTTAAAAATGTAATAAGAAAATAAATTTCTATTACAGGACTGGTTAGAAGCGGAAGTCTGAAAAATGTTCCAAGCTACAACACTTTCTCCTACTCCAAACGAAACAATCGATAAAAAAGGAAAAGATACGTCGAATTCTGCCTTCAGCGTCTCAAGTACTGGAAACGAACAATTAACTGTAGAAAAAAACGATAAGGATTCTAAGAATAGTAGGTGCCTTTCATCAAGCCAGTTTCCCGTGCAATTACTGTCGTTACAAAGACAAACAAAAAAAAAACAATAAATGCGAGTCCTCAGCTTATTAGTTCAACTGAAAGCTTTCGAACCTCCAATCAGCGTTATTAAAGACAGTAATCTGAAAAACACCCAAAAATTAACACATCTGGAACAAAGAGCTGTGAGCGGAAATCACAAGGCACGTCAGACATTCAAGCTGGAAAAGAATCCCAGTGGCAGAGGGATTCGCGATCAGCGTCTGCCGCCGTCATCTGTTCTGTGCCCTCATCTCCTTTTTTTTTTTTATCAGCTCGACGCAGCCTGTAAGTCAAGTGAGTAATTTTAAGCGCTTCTTCTTGCGCATTCTCGCTTCTCTCTTGCGGAGTAAATCGCCGTAAAAGCGTCGTTAATGTGCAATTTGGTCGATTGCTGCATATTCTCTGCTATTCAGTTATCGGAGGTACTCTTCGCTGTAAGCGACGGAACGATGCTCCCTCTCCACAGTCAATTTTCGTTTGGACCAGTAGTGTCTGTTCCCCTACTTCATTTCTTCTGCTTACGAAACAAGGGATAAAGGCTCACCTCGTTCCCCACAGTGTGGATTATAATTTGAAGACTCAATTTTTTTAAAATCTTTGTCGTAGCTCAATCAAATATAACGCACTGGTTGACTATTCCTCTTGCTTCTCGAATGAGATATTCAAAATTATAGATCTTGTTTTGATTTCAGGATTTGAAGCTAGATCAAGCTTGTTACTTCAAATGTACAGTACTTGTCAGGCTATGCAGTCTATTCTAGTTGCGTTGACTGTCACTTGTATTAGTTTGTTTCTGTATTTGAATAAGTGAGAATTATTGGATTTTTTGAAGTCGTGTTGTAGCTAGCTTGAGAGCAAATATGAAAATACTCACAATATTCAGTAAGTTTCAACTGGTAGGAAATGGCTCTACGAGGGACGAAGAGGGACAAACGAATATGGTATTTTCATTTCTTATCCTTTTCACAAAAGTCTCAAGAGCATAACGGATCTGCACCGCAGATATACACTTTCTCCCAGTTTCAGACTAATACGGAAAGCAAACAACACACTTTACATTGTGGACAACCACATCTGTGAGAATACATTCCATTCAAAAAAAAAAAAACGCAGCATGTGTTGTATACTCCTTACTAGTACAGCAACCTAAAGTTGCATCATCAGGTACATATTCAAATCGTTTATAGCGAAACTTAGAGATTACTGAGCGACCCTCTTACTCTCGGTCAAGTTGTATTAAAACGTTCTTATAAGGAATTGAGTCCAAATATGTCTTATGGCCGTCTCCTTGCCTCTCGTGCTTGGACTACCTTTCGTACGAAGGGTACTTTATTACTTTATACATCTTGTCTGAGAGTCATGGAGGCGTCCAATAATCCCCACGCTACGGTGTAAATAATTTGAACATGTACCTGATTATGCAACATTAGGTTGCGAAACCGGTTGTACTAATATAGGATTATTCAATAGCTGTTTCGTTTGACAAATATAACACAGAAAAATCAACAGTACTGGAGTTTGTAGTTGTACCAAAAAAAAACTTCTTTACTACATCTACCCATATTCCTTTCAACAACACATGATCTCACAACTGCACACGAAAGCCATACGTGATCAATTCACATTTAGATTTCCAGTGATTTCCATAATCGCTAAAGATGAATGGCCGAACATAGGGATTGCATCCCTCCACCTCAACAATACCTTCCCTTCTGGGTTTTCGTTCCGTATTATTCTTTCACTTCCTCCAAACTCCTGACACCATGCACTCCGCCTAGCTCTCCGTATCCGTCTATACTTCCTCTCTCTAACCCTGAATCGATTTAATAATTTCCCTCTCTCGTCCTCACATTTAACTTCCTCAGATTTTTTACACTTGCCGCTAACTTGACACTAACCAACCTACCGTTTCACCCCTAATTTACAACCCGTCTACCAGTACTTTCCCTGTCTCAGAATCCTCAAACTTACTCATTCTCCACTTACTGTCACAACGATATCTTAACCACTTTCCTGTACGTGACCCCGAAATCCACCGAGAGATCTTTGTATATCAGAGCTCCTCTTCTCCACTCTTCTTGCTCTCTTTCCAGCCTCTTGCTTCTGGGGCCTCATCCCCATCTTTTCTAGCCAGCATTGGTCCAGAGCACACAACTTTGAAAACATTCACCGCTCATTTCTAATCTCTAGTCACAACAAATCTACATTTACGATTTACGGAAACCTCTGAACTGTCAACGTCCTTTTAAGTTATAAGCTTCATGTAACTTAAGAACTTACAATTTTCTTATTTCATTAGTGTAGGACATGAAAATGAAGTGACAATGATGAAAAATTGTATGGAATTATCTCAGTATTCCCTGTCCAAGAGGAGAACAGTCCATAGTCGGGCCAAAAAATTTCCAGGGTAATTGTAATCACTGGCTTCTTTCTTGTTTCTTTTCTGTTTAACGTTTGAAGGAAAAGATCTATTACACTGACTCTACAAAGCAACGATATTTCTTTGTTTTTACTAGTAAGTTCAGTGTAGGTCAGAATTATTTCATTTTATCGTTATATTTCATTGAGATTTCCCCTCTAATCAGTGGGAATGTGCCGAATGAGGAGGAGGAGATTAGTGTTTAACGTCCTGTCGACAACGAGGTCATTAGAGACGGAGCACAAGCTCGGGTGAGGGAAGGATGGGGCAGGAAATCGGCCGTGCCCTTTCAAAGGAACCATCCCGGCATTTGCCTGAAGCGATTTAGGGAAATCACGGAAAACCTAAATCAGGATGGCCGGAGACGGGATTGAACCGTCGTCCTCCCGAAGTGCCGAATGATTGGATGAATTACGATTCTTATTACACCAGGCCGATGGTCGTGTCTGGAAACGCAGCGCGCCACGGACGCGTGTCGGTGGGGCAGTATTATGCTATGAACGTCATTCACGTGGGTTTCCATTGGTTCTTAGGTAGTAACCGCATGCATGATGGCAGCTGTGGACACCGTCAACGTTACTTTGGACCACCTGAATCTCACCACGCTCAATGTCTTCCCCGACGGCGATGACATCTTCCAATAGCATAACCGTGTAGGTCATAAGGCCACAAACGTGCTGCAGTGGTTTGAGGAGCATGGTAATGAACTCTAGTTGACCGTTCTGATCCCAACTGCACACTTCGCGCTATCGGCCACCATCTACCATACCACCAGCCCGTAGTTTTCAGGAATTTAACGACCTGTGCATAGACATCTGGCGCTACATACCTCCAGAAACGTACCGAGGACTTTTACATTCCAGGTCATGTAGAACAGCTGCTGTATTTCTACCCAAAGGTGGACCAAAAAACTTTAAGCAGATGGCCGTAATGATTTGGCTCATCAGTATATTTGTAGTAAGACTTAACTTCATGAAGTTTTTCTCCACACCCGCTGTTGATGTACGCACTGTTATAAATAGGAAGAAGTAAAAACGAATTAGGAAACCTCGTTAAGTTAACTGTTTTGATAAATGTAGGATAGTACATATTTAGATACTGCATTCAGTTGTTATGCAGTGCGATGCATACCAGTGCAGGGAAAGGCGGAACGGAAATTCATTTTCGGGGGAAAGACAAAGTTTGAATTATCACATCGAAGAAAGAAAGTTAATTAATTTTTTGCTTGTTTACAGACTTTGTTCACCGGCGTCTGTCACTCTTTACCGTGACCGCTTCTTGCTGTTGCTTGAGTGGCCTAAACGTAATCCTGCTGTATTATCCTGATTAGGAGGCGCAAAAACGTATCGGAAAAGAAACGCTATTTGTTGTTAGTACGGTGAATGGTGCCCGAAAGATAGTTTATTATCATGCTCCTCAAGCACGATTGTGGCCTTGTGACATATACAGTTATCCCACTGGAAGATTTCGTCGCAATCGGGGAAGATATTAAGCGTAAAAAGATGCAAGTAGTCCAAAATAATGGTCACGGAGTCCACAGCCGTCATGGCGCTTAAAATTGCGTTCTCGCAAAATTTCAGCGCATGCACACTACCTAGCTAGTCTGTACGGTAGAGCCAGATCCGTCTGGCTGTTGCTTCAGTGGCCTAACAGCCAGTGCTGTCTGACCTGCCATCCACTATGGCCAAAGAGTTGAGCACATCCAGTTTCGCCATTCCTAAGACCCCAGACAGTCAGTTTGTACGTTGGGCCTTCTTTGAATATTGTTTGATCCGGACGGTAAATGAAGAGCTCACCAATATTAGTACAAGCAAACTGCACTACCTGTACTCCACACAAAAATGTGTACAGAAAGTGAAATAATCCTTCCTTTGTCTTCTGATTGGTTTAAGACTGCGGCCCCGACTTCTTCTATTGTGCCAACATCTGCATCGCGGAACTTACACCAAACATCCTCCATTATTTGTTGTATGTATTCCGACCTCTGTTTTCCCCTCCAGGTTTCACAACCTCCGGTTCCTTCCAGTGCAACGCAAGTTCTATATCTACATACATACTCCGCAAGCCACCATACGGTGCGTGGAGAAGGTTATCCTGTACAGCTTCTAGTCACTTCCTCTCCTGTCCACTCGCAAACAGAGCGAGAGATAAAAGACTTTCTGTAAGCCTTCGTATGAGCCCTAACTTCTCTTATGCTCGTGATACTTACACGGAATGTACTTTGGCGGCAGTATAATCGTTCTGCAGTCGGCTTCATATACCAGCTCTCTAAAGTTTCTCAACAGTATTCCTCGAAAAGAATGTCGCCTTTCCTCTAGGGATTCCAAGTTGAGTCCAGAAGCATCTCCGTAATACTTACTTATTGTTCGAATCTGTCAGTAACTATTCTACCAGCCCGCCTTTCCATTGCTTCCATTGAAGCAGGCCTGGTGCGGATCCCGAACACTCGAACAGCACTCAAGAATAGGTCGCACTAGTGTCCTACGTCCGGTCTCATTTGTAGATGAACCACACTTTCCTAAGATTATCTCAATAAACCGAAGTCGATTATTCGCCTTCACTGCTACAATCCTTACATCCTCGTCCCATTTCATATCGCTTTGCGTATATATTAAATCAGTGTGATTGTGTCAAGCAGGAGACTAATAATGTTTTTTTCGAACATTACAGGTTTGTTTTTCCGAGTCATCCGTCTTAACTTACATTTTTCTGCAAATAGAGCTACCTGCAATTCCACACATCAACTGGAGATGTGGTCTAAATTATCTCGTATCCTCCTACAGTCACAGAACGACGACACCTTCCCGTACAGCATCATCGACAGCATCATCAGCAAACAGCTAGATGTTGTCCACCTTGTCCGGCAAGTCATTTATGTGTACAGAAAATAATAGCGGTTCGCTCACACTTTCCTGGGCACTACTGATGATACCCTCGTCTCTGACGAACAGCCGCCATCGAGGGCAAGTACTGGATTCCGTTGCTTAAGAAATTGTCGAGCCACTCATATATTTGGAAACGTATTTCCTAAGCTCGTATCTTCGTTAACAGTCTGCAGAGGGATACCATATCAAATGCTCTTCGGAAATTCAGAAATACGGTATCTGACTGTTGCCCTCCATCCATAGTTCGCAGTATATCATTTGAGAAAAGGGCAAACAGAGTTTCGCACGAACGATGCTTTCTAAAACCGTGCTAATTAGTGGACAGAAGATTTTCCCTCTCAAGGAAATTTATTATATTCGAACTGAGAATATCTTCAAGAATTTTGCAGCAAACCGATGTTCGGGATATTGGTCTGTAATTTTGTGATCCTTTTTTTTTACCCTTCTTATACATATGGTCCGCAGCTCGTGGTCTCGCGGTAGCATTCTCGCTTCCGGAGCACGGGGGTCCGGGTTCGAATCCTGGCGGGGTCGGGGATTTTCACCTGCGTCGAGATGACTGGGTGTTGTTGTGTCGTCTTCATCATCATCATTCATCCTCGTTACGGTCGGAGGAAGGCAATGGCAAACCACCTCCACTAGGACCTTGCCTAGTACGGCGGTGCGGGTCTCCCGCATCGTTCCCCTACGCTCTGTCAAGGAGTGTGGGACATCATCATCATCATTATACGTAGGAGTTAATCTGCGCTTTTTTCTAGTCTCTTAGGACTTTGTGCTGGACGAGAGATTTGGAATGAATGCAAAGTAAGTAAGGGACCAATACTGTAGTGCACTCTCTGTAAAACAGAAAT
This sequence comes from Schistocerca piceifrons, assembly GCF_021461385.2. Classification (NCBI taxonomy): domain Eukaryota; kingdom Metazoa; phylum Arthropoda; class Insecta; order Orthoptera; family Acrididae; genus Schistocerca; species Schistocerca piceifrons. Next base: position 659,092,722 of record NC_060140.1, read on the forward strand.
GGGATTCCATCCTGAACTGAAGGCTTATTTGCTTTCAACTCTTCCAGTTGTTTCTCTAGGACAGGAACACTTATTATTTTGTCCTCCATACGAGAGTCTGTGCGATGGTGAAACGACAGTATGTTTATACCATTCTCCTGCGTGAAAGTTTTCTTAAAAACGAAATTTAAAACTTGGGCTTTCCTTTTCCTGTTTTCTATTTTGACAACAGGCTAGTCAACGAGTGACTGGATAGAAGCCTTAGACCCGCTTAGCGATTTTACGTAGGACCAGAATTCACTGATGTCTTAACACTTGTCCTATCAGCCCGTCCGTTCTTCCAGTCAGTATTTTCCGCAGATTCATTTCTTGTCAAATCGATGGAAAACCTCATTTCGTATCAGTCTTATTTAATACTCAGCATCCTTTTGTAGTGTACACTCCAGCTAAGCGAACTCCTACACACAGGCTGCTGTGCTGACGGCAACGATGTAGCGACGCAGCGGCTGATACTGCCGTTTGTCCGGCTTCCTCCCGGCTAAGTACTGCAGTCTCTTTAGCCGGCTTAAATGTCACGTCTTATAGAAGGGTAAATAAAATCTGTAGTTTCAATCGGACCTCTACAATCCATATAAACCGCTCAAAAAGTTTTGTACCGCCTTGACATCTGCGTGCGGATTGAGATTTTATGGGAGCAAGGAATGAAAGACTAAATCTTATGAAACTAGAAAATGCCATAATAATACTCTTTGACGCACTGTCCACATAGTTGTCAAGAGGTTGCTTCAGAAGCCCATCCCAGTCTTTGGCGGCGTCTTCCTAACATCATCCACTGTGATGAGAGTCCTTGCGACGGCGCTGTGCAAGTGTCAGCTGGCTCAGTCGGGTTGACGGCAGAAGATACCGTAGGCCATCCCAGTCGCTGCTTTCCTGCCTCTTCGCGAGAGATATTCACGAGCTACGTGTGGTGTGCTAAATGTTGCAGTGCAGGGCTGTAGGCTGGAAGATCCCGATACTGCGCAGCCCTCACATTACTCTCGAGAGCAGCGATGAGAGGCACCCGACAACCGTTCTTGATTTGAAGAAGGTCATCATTCCATCGGTCTGTCCTTCAAATTACTTTGTTTTCAGCGGCCCATTCTCTTTAGCATCTACAGCAACAGAAGAGGATACGTACGTACACTTGAGACATAACATAAAGTAATTTAAAATACAGACTCCTGGAATAATGTACTCCTTCAAATTTATCGAGGCTGTGTTGCCCACCCAAAAGTAATACTATTCCGAAACACTGCTGACCCACCTCCTTGCCGATGGGGCTGAATGCTTCAAACGATCATTGGTACCCGGACGGCTCTGCGCTGTTCTATGACGATCATCGGGTCCCATACAATCCTGCAGTCGTAGGTACGTAGAACCCGAGGTCATTGACCCAAGTTTCATCCCTCCTTCGCCCGACGTGATCCTGGGGGTTAGTACTGTTGTTCGTAATGACGGATAGAGGTCACAGTGACCACGTGAAGACATCTGCGTGCTGTGTGGGTCGACATAGCGCTCCCAGTTATCTCCAAAAAGGCACCGCGCAGTTGCGTTGCTTTCTCCTCGTAGCAGCTACGACTCACCAGCTGGCGTTGTTTACCGTGGGCGACAGTACGAAGCAGATATTCAATATCTTGTGTATCATCGTAGTGGTTGAATGGTCGAATGACGTCGCTGTGGCGTTCAACAATCCGATGACAGCGCTTCTACCCATTAAACGACAGTGCAAACGCGTACGAAATACCCTTAGAAGCTGTTTCACTCAGCAGCGTACGCAAGCCGAGTTGTTCCACTCACGATTGAATACATAGCTGTTCTGAACTGCACTTTCAATGTTGGTTTAGTTTTACCTCCATTAAGTAGGTGGCTACATGGGGGGATATCCTGTGTTATAAAGTGTGTTGAGAAGAGACATCTGTTACAAGCAATGCAAGGGTGAGGGCGGTGGGAAACTAACTGAGCAGTTCATGTTCTGAACAAATTGGGCACCTTAGTCAATAGTACACTATTGTCCATTAAAATTGCTACACCACGAAAATGACGTGCTACAGACGCGAAATTTATCGACAGGAAGAAGATGCTGTGATATGCAAATGATAAGCTTTTCAGAGCATTCACAAACGGTTGGCGCTGGTGGCGATACCTACAACGTGCTGACATGAGGAAAGTTCCCAACCGATTTCTCATACACAAACAGCAGTTGACCGGCGTTGCCGGTTAAACGTTGTTGTGATGCGTCGTGTAAGGAGGGGAAATGCGTACCATCACGTTTCCGACTTTGATAAAGGTCGGATTGTAGCCTATCGCGATTGCTGCTCGCGTTGGTCGAGATCCAATGACTGTTAGCAGAATATGGAATCGGTGGGTTCGGGAGGGTAATACGGAACGCCGTGCTGGATCCCAACGGCCTCGTATCACTAGCAGTCGAGATGACAGGCATCTTATCTGTATGGCTGTAACGGATCGTGCAGCCACGTCTCGATCCCTGCGTCAACAGATGGGGACGTTTGAAAGACAACAGCCATCTGCACGAACAGTTCGACGACGTTTCCAGCAGCATGGACTATCAGCTCGGAGACCATGGCTGCGGTTACCCTTGACGCTGCATCACAGACAGGAGCGCTTGCGATGGTGTACTCAACGACGAACCTGGGTGCACGAATGGCAAAACGTCATTTTTTCGGATGAATCCAGGTTCTGTTTACAGCATCATGGTGGTCGCATCCGCGTTGGGCGACATCGCAGTAAACGCACGTTGGAAGCATGTATTCGTCATCGCCATACTGGCGTATCACCCGGCGTGATGGTAAGGGGTTGCCATTGGTTACACGTCTCGGTCATCTCTTGTTCGCATTGACGGCACTTTAACAGTGGACGTTACATTTCAGATGTGTTTCGACCCGTTGCTCTACGCTTCATTCGATGCCTGCGAAACCCTGCATTTCAGCAGGATAATGCACGACCGCATATTGTAGGTCATGTACGGGGCTTTCTGGATACAGAAAATGTTCGACTGCTGCCCTGGCCGGCACATTCTCCAGATCTCTCACCAATTGAAAACGTCTGGTCAATGGTGCCCGAGCAACTGGCTCGTCACAATACGCCAGTCACTACTCTTGATGAACTGTGGTAGCGTCTTGAAGCTGCAGGGGCAGCTGAACCTGTACACGCCATCCAAACTCTGTTTGACTAAATGCCCAGGCGTATCAAGGCCGCTATTACGGCCAGAGGTGGTTGTTCTGGGTACTGATTTCTCAGGATCTATGCATGCAAACTGCGTTAAAATGTAATCACGTGTCAGTTCTAGTATAATATATTCGTCCAATGAATACCCGTTTATCATATGCATATTTGCATATTTGGAGTTGTAATGCACTGACGCAGTAAGCAGTTCATGTACTTAAATACTGTATGAAATGAGTATCTGAAAGCTTTGAATTAAGTGTTACTCAGCCTTTGCTAAGATATATCACTTCACTTATTCACTGTTCGTACAAGGAAAATGCTTCCAACAGTCCATGACAATCATCACTGTGTAATGTCGTTTGAAAATCGTTGAATAGAAAATCAGATGTTCCTGATGACAAAACGCTGACTAATACAAGAACTGCAGTACACTCCGTTGAAATCAAATGTTATAAAATAGTCCTCAGTGGGAAAGCCTGCTTCCCACTGGCCTTCTACCATAGAAAATTTATAATTGAATATATTGCGGGCAGCCTCGGAAGAGGGATGCTATTGTTGTGTCCATGTTATTACAATCTTAACTGACAACCACTCAATAATGTCTCGCTGCAACATCAGCAAATAGTACCATCCAAATCTGTCATGTAAGCCTACTGTATATCAATTACAGAAAGTAATAAGACGTATATATGTTATGATAAAAAAAGTCTTCATTATATTACATCACTTCCTAATCACTACATTGCTCAATCATTAGAAGTGCATTAATGACAAGTAATGGCTACATCTCAGTGTACCTATTCACAGTACTGTTCAATCATAAAGAATCCAACTAACATCTCCATCTCAGTGCAAAAAAGAACATATCAAATAACCAGTATGAGAAATCGTTCGTAGTTTCATCGAAAAAAATTATATTGTACAAAGTGGCACATATTATGTTGAAATTCAACGGCCATTTTCAGAAAATACACGAGAAATAAATCCTTAATTCTAGACAAATGTGAAAAAGAAATGTTGCTTTCCATGTTCACCTATCGCTAAAAGCTTTTTACAGTAATTCATGAAAAATAATGTGGCAATATACACTGAAGCGCCAAAGAAACTGGTATAGGCATGCGTATTCAAACACAGAGATACATAAAAAGGCAGAATTTGGCGCTGCTGTCGGCCACGCCTATATGACACAACAAGTGTCTGGCGCAGTTGTTAGATCGGTTACTGCTGCTATAATGGCAGGCTATCAAGATTTAAGTGAGTTTGAACGTGGTCTTACAGTCGGCGTATGAGCGATGGGACACAGCATATCCGAGGTAGCGCTGGAGTGAGGAATTTCCAGTACGACCATTCCACGAGTGTACCGTGAATATCAGGAATCTGGTAAAACATCGAAACTCCGACATCGCTACGACTGAAAACATCCTGCAAGAACGGGACCAACGACGACTGAAGAGAATCGTTCAACGCGACAGAAGTGCAACCCTTTCGCAAATTTCCGCATATTTAAATGCTGGACCACCAACAAGTGTCAGCGTCCGAGCAATTCAACGAAACATCATCGATATGGGCTTTCGGAGCCGAAGGCCCACCCGTGTAGCCTTGATGACTGCACGACACAAAGCTTTAAGCCTCGCCTAGGCCCGTCAACACTGACATTGGAATGTTGATAACTGGAAACATGTTGCCTGGTGGGAAGTGTCTAGTTTCAAATTGTATCGAGCGGATGGACGTGTAGGGGTATGGAGACAATCTCATGAATCCATGGACCCTGAATGTCAGCAGGGGACTGTTCAAGCGGTGGGGCGTGTGCAACTGGAGTAATATGTGCCCCCGAAACGTCTAGATACAACTCTGACAGGTGACACGTACGTAAGCATCTTGTCTGATCACCTGCAGCTATTCGTGTCTATTGTGCATTCCGACGAACTTGGGCAATACCAGCAGGACAGTGCGACACCCCACACGTCCAGAATTGCTACAGAGTGGCTCCAGGAACACTCTTCTGAGCTTAAACACTTACGCTGGCCACCAAACTTCCCAGAAATGTGCATTGTTGAGCATATCTAGGATCTCTTGCAACGTGCTGTTCAGAAGAGATCTCGACCCTCTCGTACTCTTACGGATTTATGGACAGCCCTGCAGTATTCATGGTGTCAATTCTCTCTGGCACTGCTTTAGACATTAGTCGAGTCCATGCCACATCGTTTCGCGGCACTTCTGCGTCCTCGCGGTGGCCCTACACGATATTAGGCAGGTGTACCAGTTTCTTTCGCTCTTCAGTGAAACTTTAAAATAATCATCATACAATTACACAGGACATAGAAAATACATAGTAATACACGAAATATGACTTGACATAATAATAATGTCGTGTGACTAGGGCCTCCCGTCGGGTAGACCTTTCGCCGGGTGCAAGTCTTTGGAGTTAACGCCACTTCGGCGACTTGCGCGTCGATGGGGATGAAATGATGATGATTAGGACAACACAACACCCAGCCCCTGAGCGGAGAAAATCTTTGACACAGCCGGGAATCGAACCCGGGCCCTTAGGATTGACAGTCCGTCGCGCTGACCACTCAGCTACCGGGGGCGGAGATGACTTGACATAAAAGTGCATAAATGTTGACAATAGTATAAGAAATGAAACTGCTTGGTAACACAAATAATGGGAAATAAATATTGGCCAAGTGCGAAAATAAAATTTTTCTGAATAAGGGGATGGAAAAAAAGATTGCAATGTTGTAGTGTAAATCTTTGAGTGAATGTATGTATTGTTTCATGTGAAGAGTAAAGTCTTGCTTATGACAGAAGAAATGTATCAGGAAAAGAACCACGTTAGACATAAACACAGACAAACATAAAGAAAAAAATTAATTGCAATTGAAAAACTAGTCTAATAAACAACATCGGAAAAAAATCGCTTAAACTACCATGAGTATCTGAACAATACAGCGCTGGTGGAATCATATTTGCTGCGAAGAAGGGTTAAATGAATAAAAACATATATCAAGTTGTCAAAATCATAAATCATGCGTATTAAAGACAAAGAAAATTTGCATATTATTCACAGGTAAAGAAAAATCTCATTATAAAAACACAGTTCAAACAGCCCATCCCGCCACTAAAATCCACCCCTGTTCTTTCTTTACCTCAGGTTAATCCACTAAACCAAAATAACTCCACATATATCTTATAAGTGAAAGAGTCACAAGTCCCTATAAAATCCCTAATAGTTTACTCACTTACTCATAACTCCCTACAACAATCCACAAAATCCTCATAAACATCATGACTTCAACCTCATACTATAGTCCTCATGAATCCAATAATCATCTCAAAATATTCGTAGCATCATCATTATAAGCATCATCATCATCATCATCATCATCATCTCAAAAACCTCTATACATATTTACTTGTCTCTTATGTACTAAATATTTGAAAGAAAGAAAAATCTTGTAAGCATCAGAAATAATCGTATAATGCCATCATCCCACTGCAATTAATTACTTGAAAATAAAGAGAATTCAGGAATATTTACTTCGTCTTCTTTGGTGAAGGAGTTTCAGAAAATCGTGTTTAATGAACTCTGCTGTAGTGGCACTGTCATTAGTGACTTCACTGTCGTTATCGTGCAGTGAATGTATTGATTGTGTCTTGCCTCTGATGTGTTTTATGTATGACCAGAATCTCTTTGGGTTTTCTGCCAGATTTCGAGACAGTTTCGTTGTGTAAATTATTGAAAGCATCTCGCATTGAAGTACGCACTATATTTCTAACTTCTGCAAAACTTTGCCAGTCTTGGGAATTTTGCTTTCTTTTAAATTTGGCATGCTTTTTTCGCTGCTTCTGCAACAGCGATCTGTCCCGTTTTGTGTGCCATGGGGGATCAGTATCATCACTTATTCATTTATGTGGTATATATCTCTCAATTGCTGTCGATACTATCTCTCTGAAAACAATCCACAACTTTTCTACGCTTACAAGATCAGATCGGAAGGAGTGCAGACTGTCTCTTAAAAAGGCGTTAAGATCATTTTTATCAGCTTTTTTTAAAAAAATAGATATACTTTGCGTTTCTTTTTGATGGTTGTCGGAGTTACGGTATTCAGACTAGCAGCTAGTGCCTTGTGGTCGCTAATCCCAGTATTCGTCACGATACTCGCTATTTGTCTAGGATTATTTGTTGCTAAGAGATCAAGTAGGCTTTCGCAACCATTTACACTTCGAGTGAGCTCATGAACTAATTGTTCAAAATAATTTTCTGAGAAAGCATTCAGTACAATTTTGGATGACCCTTTATGCCTGCCGCCGGCTTTAAACGTATGATTTTTCCAGCATATCGAGGTTAGATTGAAATCACCATCGACTATAATCAGGGAATGACTTCCATGGTACTAGAGGGAGCCGTAAATGGAAAAAACTGTAGAGGAAGACAGAGATTGGAATACATCCAGTAAATAATTGAGGATGTGAGTTGCAAGTGCTACTCTGAGATGATGAGGTTGGCACAGGAGAGGAATTCGTGGCAGTTGCCAGTTCTCAGATGCAACAATTTTTTTTTGGATTCATCAGTCTTCTGACTGGTTTATCAGAAGACAGATGACTCAGAAAAAAAAGTTTGTTGCATCTGAGAACTGGCAACTGCCGATAAGTGAAAACACCTGCTAAAATAAAGTAGGTGTAACCTTATTAAAAGCCTGTAATCCAGCAAAACTTTCGGTAACAAAAAGTAAATAACTTCTTAAGTCCACATTTAAATATCGGAGTGATCATAAATAGTGTAATGAAGCAGTGAATACTCGGTTGTCAACGGAAATGGAAAATCTGCATGGTAAAAAGGAAGGAAGATTGAGTTTAGCGCCCCGTCGACATCGAGGTCATTAGGGATAACCATCGCGGCATTTTCCTGGAGCGATTTAGGAAAATCGCGGAAAACCTAAATCAGTGATGGCTGTACGCTGGTTGAACCCTCGTCCTCCGGAATGCGAGTCCAGTGTGCTAACCTCCGCGCCACTTCGCTCGGTAAATGTGCATGGTATCTGGTCAATAAAAACCAACAAGAAGGTAAAATTGAGAAGTATGAAAAGACAGAATAACGACTTGTGTAACATCAAAATTGATGACTCCGTAAAAGGAAAGCTGATGTGTTCTTTTTTCTAGGACTCAATGATAAACTAGATGATAGAGGCGAGGAAGGATGCTGGTGCAGCTGAAGAAAAATTTTCTTTATCGAAAGAAACATCGTGGTACCAAATATTGGCGTAGAACCTATGAGGAAATTTCTGTACATGTAAGTCTGTAAAACAGCGAAGTATAGGACTGAAACATAGATAGAGCAGTTTGACGGAAATCAAAATAAACCGGAGAATCTAAAATGTGCTGCCTCAAAAGATGTTTGTTGAGAGAGATCATCTGATGGGTGTTTTTCACGGGCTATATCGTCTTCCTATTAAGTTGTCAAAACCTGTTCTAAATCGATGATCGTTTCTAGGTTGAATTTTTTCTTTCTATAAACTGGTAATTTTGTGATGTGAGAGATGAAGTGTTTCTAGCTTTAACTGTTAGTACACATTTATCAGTTGTTCTTACTTACTTTCATCTTCCTAAAGTCTAAATTCAAATTACTGTCCCTACACCGTCTGTCAGCAGAAGCGTTTCGAATCCCCACGGGGAGCTGTGTTATTATGCGTCCGTTTCCAGCAACTTGTCAGCGGACAGCCAGCTTCTCAACAACGATCTCGTTACAGAACTTCAAGCGGATGGCGGAACCAACTTGTTGCTGCTTTTAACTCAGATAAAGTGAATTAAGCCATCGTATTAATTACCCGCGCGGCGTTTGCACAGCTCCTCTGGAGCCATACGGCACACAGAAACGAGATTTTGTTCACAGCTCCGCCGGAAGCGGTTTATGATTTTGGAGCACCTGCTTTCGGTAAGTACGTTCCCGTTGTTAGGAATCAAAAGCAAAGTTGCAGTTACAATTATATTAGTCTCAGTTTAGAGAAATGTTCTCTAAAAACATTAAAAGTGATACCTACTTTAAAGCGGAATCTCGTATTAGTAGTAACTGTACTGATAAACTTCGGTAGAAAGATAAATCGCGTGGAGGTAGTGTGTATCACAGAAGCTTGTGTCTGGAAGCAACAGACTCTTACTCTTCTTTCCTCTTTATCAAAATTAATATCTCTGAAAAGGCGCTTATCTAGTGATTCTTTTTTTTTTTTTTTTCAAAAAATCGCGAAATATTTCTCTACTTTCGACATTATGTTTTCGACATATTATTTTTAATGAAAGAGCGAGAGAAGCGAAGAGAAAGAAAGAGGTGTGTATCAGATGCCGTCAAACATTTCTCAGTCTCTCTTTTGTTTCACAATACACAATACAGTGAACAATATCATTTAAAGATGGAAGAATCAGTAAAGATCAACGGTACAATGAGCACGACAGTGTATCTGCACGACACACAATCTTCTAAAACAGTTTCACGAAGGCTTCTTTTTTTGTAACATCAAAATGAAGTCCTCCGTTGGAATCTCCGTATGGGTTCTGTTCCAGAGTGGTTTGTTAGGAGGATGGTAAAATCGATCTGTGAATCTAAATATGGAATGCTTTAGTCACCATTTCACAGCGGTTTCCCTGCACTTCCTATTTATTGAATTCCCAAGTGACAAATGTTGCTATATTCTGGTCTTTTTCTTAACATTATTTTAATTCCTCCTTTCGTCAATCAATATGTTTCTTCTGTTACCCAAAGTTTCTTCGCAAGTACCTTTTTTGTACCTACATTGTTCATTCCCCTTCAACTGAGCTGCCTACTGTGGTGCTCACTATCGCAGTGTCTGGAGCCTGAGAGAACTTTAGATGCCCATCATTGTTACTCAGTAGTTCAACATCGCACGTCCTTCAATAACGATTCTTCCGGACAGTCTCTTAAACTTCAGCCTACTCTTCATCATTACTAAATTTTGATCTGAATCTGTATTTGCCCTGGGTACCCCTTACAATCTACTATCAGATTTCGAATTCTGCGCCTCACCAAGATGTAATCAATTTGGAGTCTCCCGTGTCTCCAGTCTGTTTCGAGGTACTCCCCTTGTGATTTGCGAACAGTGTATTCTCATTTACTAGCTGAAATTTATTGTTTAACTCAATCTCAACTCTCTCATTCGCAGTATCCCACATTCTCTCATAACGCGGTCTTCTATTCCTTCCCCTACTACATCGATCCAGCAATCTATGTTTATTTGATTTTCATATTCCTTTACGCACTGATTTACACGTTCAGTAGCTTTGTATGTTTCTTCTGTTCCTTCATCTTCTGCTGGTAATGGTATACTCGCCTGAACTATTACTGTCGGTGCTGGTTTGATGTCGATTCTAAGGGGCGCTACCTTTCACGGAACTGCAGACACTAACTAGCTGTTCCAAGCAACTTCCCATTCTTGACCAATCGTATTTCCCTCACACGATTTTATGCTCCTGTTGATATTACCTTACATTCGTCTGGTCAGAACATTTCCATTTCACTTCATCGACTCCTAGTGTATCTAAGCCTTTGCATTTCCCAAATCAGATTTTCCAGCTTCCCCACCACATTTGATTTCAGACAGTGCCGATTTTACTCTCAGACTGCTACTTTCGTTGGTCATTACATCTTTCCCTCGTGGTCAATACGCCTTTGAGGGACCCCACCCGGAAATCCAAGGGGGGAAGTAACAGGGAACCTTTTGTCAATGGAGAAATCAGCATGAATTTTACATTATGTGTCTTTAATGCAGTGGTTTCCGTGGCCTTCCAGGTGCTCATGCCGTTGATCATTGCTCGTACCTCCGCCTTTCGTGGGCAGCTTTCCACACCAAGTCCTGAACCCATCTCCCTTCTTCTGCCTTCTTTGTCGAGGCCGTTGGCTGAACAGATGTGACACCTTTTATCAGATAGTTCTGTCTTTATTGTTAGTGATTTATATTCACAACTAGCTGAGTCCTCAGAGTTGCCCAGTTATGTATCTATTGCTATATTCTATTAGTCCATCTCCTTCCTCCCTCTTCTTATCCATCTCTTCCGTCCCACTCTCTGTCCACCTCTTCCAGCCCTCTCTCGGTCCAACTGCTCCTCCCCCATTTCTCCCTCCGTCTGCTCCTCCCCCTCTCTCGATCTGCTCCTCCTCCGTCTGTCCATCTGCTGCTTCCCCCTTCTTCATCTCCTCGCCATCTACTGCTCGTCTCTCCTACCTTTTCTTCCCTCTTCCCTCTCCTCTTCCTCCCTATCTGTATCTATTTCCTCCTTCTTCACCCTTTTCTCTCCACGTCATCACCCCCACCCTAATAGGAGGTTGCTGGCCCTTAGCCCCACAGTATTTCTTTCTAGATGCTAAATAATATGTTTATCAATATTGGATGAAATTGACTCAGGGGTTTACGAAGAACTTTATACCCATGGCTTTGCTCACATACAAACATGTCACATACAGAATATTTAACATATATCACAAACATTTGTAAACGTATTTCACCCGCGTCTCTGTCCGCCCCTCGTAGCTGAGTGGTCAGCGCGAATGTCTTACCTAACGGCCCGGGTTCGATTCCTGGCTGGGTCGGAGATTTTCTCCGCTCAGGGACTCGTTCAAACGGCTCTGAGCACTATGGGACTTAACATCTGAGGTCATCAGTCCCCTAGAACTTAGAACTATTTAAACCTAACTAACCTAAGGACATCACACACATCCATGCCCGAGGCGAGATTCGAACTTGTGACCGTAGCAGTAGAGCGGTTCCAGACTGAAGCGCCTAGAACGGCTCGGCCACCGCGGCCGGCCTTCAGGGACTGGGTGGTTGTCTTATCATCATCATTTCATCACCATCGATACGCAAGTTGCCGAAGTGGCGTCAGCTCCAAAGACTTGCACCAGGCGAACGGTCTACCCGACGGGAGGACCTAGCCACACGGCGTTACCTGTATCTCAAGCGAATTGCGCCCTGCAGTTTTGTTTCCACACAGCTCTACGTTTATGCATATCTCCTGAACTATATGTCGTACTATGATATAATTTTGCATCTACATCCAGTGCTGTATGTAGATACTACCTGTGAAATATATTGAGAGTAGAGGTACTAATAAAGAAGTAATATATTAGAATGTCATGCATAATGAAGCAGTTTTTCACGTATCTCTGCGTTCGCACCTTCTTACCCCCCTAACTATCTGCCGTACAGTGATAGATTTTTGCGGATACATTCAGTGGTACTTGTGACTACAGTCTGAAAAATTTGTTGCAAATAGAGTTAGCAGCAAGAAGTAATAAACTAAAAGGTCATTCGCCGGCCGTGGTGGCAGAGCGGTTCTAGGCGCTCAGTCCGGAACCGCGCGGCTGCTACGGTCGCTGGTTCGAATCCTGCCTCGGGCATGGATGTGTGTGATGTCCTTAGGTTGGTTAGGTTTAAGTAGTTCTAAGTTCCAGGGGACTGATGACCACAGATGTTAGGTCCCATAGTGCTCAGAGCCATTTTTTAAAAGGTCATTCCTGATGTGGCAGTTTTACTGGATGATCAGTGAAACTATAGTGAGCCATAATGTTTTTTCTTCTCATCAATTAATGTGGGGTGTAAGCGAGGAAAAGGTATGCCACGCAAACACACAGACAATATTCTTACAGTATTCAGACTGTGAGCACTTAGTGACTTGCAACCAACTTTACACATAATTATGTCACTAAGTGCTCATATTCTCCATTACTGGAGGAATATACTCTGTGTATTTGCGTGGGGTGAGCTACGTTTCTTTGCCAACCCCAACCCAACCTCATTGTCCTTCTTACTTCCACAGAGGTTCTTTCCACACATAAGTTTGGCTGAAATAGTTCCAGTGGTTTACGAGGAGTTGTAGAACATACATACATACGTTTATACATACATACAGTATTATAATATGTATGGATTCAAACAGTCATTGGGATGGCACCTGGGACCCAAACGTTTTGATAACTAACCAACGACGCTACCCCTAGTCCACTATGACCACCACACGGTAGTTATTCCTGCTAGTATTTCACCCCAAGTCAGGGATAGCAGCTTCAAGAGTACCACTAATCCAGCACTCTTGAGCACACTGCACCTTTCCGCTACCTCCCACCCACCTGCCCCCCTGCCCCCCCCCCCCCCCCAATCGTCCCACTCTCTCCCAATACTTTGCTTATTATAGGCCATCGCGGAGCCGTGTTTCCCTGAAAGGCAAATTCAGGGAGGAATTTTCGTCGAGCTGTTTCATAAAGTAATATTTTTTGAAATATGTTTAGAAGAGCCTCTTCGAACTATTCGCTGCTGTAGCGACCTGTCGGGCACCAGCTCATAAACTTTGGGCTCCTCTCGGCGCAGGGCGAGGTGTGGCTGAGATCTAAGCCGTACAGAAACGAGGGGAAATTGCGGCTTCCCCTTCAGGAGGAGAACTTTTATGAGGCGAGGGGTGAGCCGGCCGCGCCACAATTCGGGCCGCATCGCGCCCTAAGCCGTTGCCGGTCACTGGAGTCCGGCTTAGAATCCCTACGCTGACACCCCTTACGCAAGGTTTCCGTGCATACAGCCAAAAGTGCGATCGCTTAAGCTACACGTGTGCTCAGTGTGTAGCGAATATATTGACTGCATGCTCACGTGGCGACTAGAAATATGTCCCAGAAGGAATTGTGAATATTCAAGGATATGATAGACCGATCATTGGAAGCTACAAAGGCTAGTAAACATGTGCTCTAAAATGCGTACCTTAACAGCTATGAGCACTTGTTCATCTTCGCCACTGTGAAACAAAGCTATTCTACTGCGGGCTCTCTGCTTTCCATATTATGAGAGTTGGTAGTATGGACCAAAACAAGTGAAAAACCTCCAGTGTACGTGGGCTCTAAAGTGCATATCTTAAAGAGCTAAGAGCACTCGTTCATCTTCACTAGTCCGAAACACAGCTCTTCTACTGAAGAAGTGCCCATAGATCTTAACGCTTACATTTTAGATCGAACGTTTAGTAGATAATTTATTCTTGTTTCGGTCCTTACCGCCACCTACCAAAAATTATGGAAAACAAAGCTTGCCGTAGAGGAGTTGTGTTTCAAATTATCGAACATGGCGGAGTTCTCATAGCTACTAAAGAATGCATTTTAGAATCGATGATTACTAGACATTTTTGCTTTGAATGATCATTCCGGTCATCTTCCTGAACATTAATCATTCTTTCTGGCACATACTATTTGCCGTTTTCCTATCTATGTCACTGACTATCCAGGAACACCGAACCCAATAGTAGTTGCAGGTTGCCTATCTAACAGCTTCCAGGGGCAGCAAAAATTTTATTCTCAATATTTAGAGTTCTTATTGACGAATGGAAAAACTGGTAGAAGCCGACCTCGGGGAAGATCAGTTTAGATTCCGTAGAAATGTTGGAACACGTGAGGCAATACTGACCTTACGACTTATCTTAGAAGAAAGACTAAGGAAAGGCAAAGCTACGTTTCTAGCATTTGTAGACTTAGAGAAAGCTTTTGACAATGTTAACTGGAATACTCTCTTTCAAATTCTAAAGGTGGCAGGGGCAAAATACAGGGAGCGAAAGGCTATTTACAATTTGTACAGAAACCAGATGGCATTTATAAGAGTCGAGGGGCATGAAAGGGAAGCAGTGGTTGGGAAGGGAGTGAGACAGGGTTGTAGCCTCTCCCCGATGTTATTCAATCTGTATATTGAGGAAGCAGTAAAGGAAATAAAAGAAAAATTTGGAGTAGGTATTAAAATCCAGGGAGAAGAAATAAAAACTTTGAGGTTCACCGATGACATTGTAATTCTCTCACAGACAGCAAAGGACTTGGAAGAGCAGTTGAACGGAATGGACAGTGTCTTGAAAGGAGAATTTAAGATGAACATCAACAAAAGCAAAACGATAATAATGGAATGTAGTCGAATTAAGTAGGGTGATGCTGAGGGAATTACATTAGGAAATGAGACACTTAAAGTAGTAAAGGGGTTTTGCTATTTGGGGAGCAAAATAACTGATTATGGTCTAAGTAGAGAGGATATAAAATGTAGACTGGCAATGGCAAGGAAAGCGTTTCTGAAGAAGAGAAATTTGTTAACATCGACTATAGATTTAAGTGTCAGGAAGTCGTTTTCGAAAGTATTTGTATGGACTGTAGCCATGTATGGAAGTGAAACATGGACAAGAAATAGTTTGGACAAGAAGAGAATAGAAGCTTTCGAAATGTGGTGCTACAGAAGAATGTTGAAGATTAGGTGGGTAGATCATGTAACTAATGAGGAGGGATTGAATAGGATTGGGGAGAAGAGAAGTTTGTGGCACAACTTGACTAGAAGAAGGGATCGGTTGGTAGGACATGTCTTGAGGCATCAAGGGATCACCAATTTTGTATTGGAGGGCAGCGTGGAGGGTAAAAATCGTAGAGGGAGACCAAGAGATGAATACACTAAGCAGATTCAGAAGGATGTAGGTTGCAGTAGGTACTGGGAAGCTTGCACAGGATATATTAGCATGGAGAGCTGCATCAAACCAGTCTCAGGACTGAAGACCACAACAACAACAATTGACCGTCTTTAAAAACTTAAAATACTGTCTTAATCTACTCTTTAAAAGGTATAATCTTATGTTAAACGTTTAGCATAAATACTATCTTAATCTACTCTTTAACAGGTATAATCTTATGTTAAACGTTTAGCGTAATGCGACAAGTTTGTTAAAAACTGTGTGTTTGTCCTGATGTAGTGAAACTAACGCCACGCAAGTACCTGGACTTTATTCATTCAACATTTGAAAATGAGAGCACTTAACGATTTCCAGCAAACTTAACAAATAATTTCAAACTTTTAGGAAATGTTTTGATAGTTGACACCCCACAAAATGACGAAAGGCAAAAAGTTTTTCGCCTACTACATACTAGCTGTTCATGCAGTAAAACTTCAGGATCACGCATCACGTTCTAATTTATTGCTTCTTTCCTACTAACTCTGCTCGCAACACAAGACAGTATAAGCATGTAACACTGAATGTACCTGCCAAGTTATATCTGTAGCCGGCCGCTATGGCCGAGCGGTTCTAGGCGCTACAGTCTGGAACCGCGCGACCGTTACGGTCGCAGGTTCGAATCCTGCCTCGGACATGGATGTGTGTGATGTCCTTAGGTGATTTAGGTTTAAGTAGTTCTAAGTCTAGGGGACTGATGACCTCAGATGTTAAGTCCCATAGTGCTGTAGTGCTTAGAGCCATTTGAACCATTTGAAATTATATCTGTGTACGGCACGTAGTTCTGGAGATGTACCGAGCGAGGTGGCGCAGTGGTAACACACTGGACTCGCATTCGGGAGGACGACGGTTCAATCCCGCGTCCGACCATCCTGATTTAGGTTTTCCGTGATTTCCCTAAATCGCTCCAGGCAAATGCTGGGATGGTTCCTTTGAAAGGGCACGGCCGACTTCCTACCCCATCCTTCCCTAATCCGATGAGACCGATGACCTCGCTGTTTGGTCTCTTCCCCCAAACAAACCAACCAACCAACCGTCTGGAGATGTGAAATCATAAATATTGAGACGTATGAAAAACTTGCATTTGCTTAAAATGGAGCACGTATTACCCAGACTATATTCATTCAGTCTTTCGTAATGAGAGCACTTAGCGACTTCCAAGAAACTTCAAACATTTTTTAAACTGTTTTTCGCTTACGAGCTTAACGTCAAATGTGTAACTCATTGCATTAACTCATTTGTAAAGTGAGCAGACTTTTGAAGCCGTTTTGACACGGGAGTTCGACTCTTTAGAGAAGCGACAGTGTATGGTGAATAAGAGCTGAAGGTTTTCACCATGAATTTCAGAGATTATTTAGCAGCTGATTTCCCCACCTCTATGCATTCATCGATTTATCTTACTCTTGTAAAATGTGTTTCTACGGGGTCACTCGGAACTGCAGTACAGCCGCAAATTTTACTACAGCGGTCTGTCCAATTGGTCTAGAGCAGTGGTCATCAATCTTTTTTGCTCAAGAGCCAATACTGACCTCGTAGGGCGACTCCTCTGGCCACATAGTACTAATCTTAATATTAATTACTAACATATATAAAATAGCATGTTATGAAAAAAACTGGAAATTTACGGTAAGTTCCTATGAGACCAAACTGCTGAGATCATCGGTCCCTAGGCTTACACACTACTTAATCTAGCTTAAACTAACTTACGCTAAGGACAATACACACACCCATGCCCGAGGGAGGACTCGAACCTCCGACGGGAGAGCCGCGCGGACCGTGGCAACGCGCCCAAGACCGCGCGGCTACTCCGCGTTGCGTGTTATGAAGCGCTAATACACTAGCTATAATAAAGACGCAGTGAGATGTCCGCCGGCCCCAAATACTGGCCATTAAAATTCGGCACCATTAGAAACAATTATTGTCCACTTTAATTGCTTGACAGCGTCGTTGTGTTATCTGTGCGAGATTATTGATTGATTACAAACGGTATTTGTATCTATATTTAAATGCGATATGCAATATAAGACACGATCACAAATGTTAACCAAATGTTTCGAATGTCGTTTTTCTTCTACTCATTGCGTTATATAACAGCCGCCTTAATTTAATTTCATAGTTATTGCCATAAGTATCTACCACATTTAAACATGACTATCTCTGTAATGCGCGTTCACGAATCCATGTTACTTCCGTCTGAAATTTATACCATCGCAGATCATCGCTACATGCCTATGGGACGTCAGCACTGAAATACAAGCCCGCAGTATCCTAACTTCCCCGTGATCCATGGAATGGCCAGTGGAAATACAGTGTTCAGCCACTGCTGATTCATTAGGCTGTAGAAGACGGGAGTGTCATTGGTGTGCAATGCAACGTTCTTTTGCAGTGCGTGTTGTTTGCTTCAATGTGCCTTTCATCGCACTCACATGGAATTTCATATACACCCGCCTTTCGTAAAAGCAGATCATTCTTCACAGATCCCAGAAAAGCTGACTTCCTGGCCGTTAGTCAGAAGATGACAACTACCTAAAAGAATGTTGCCTTGAACACCAGTGATATACCCGCCATCTACAGCCTAACAGATCAGCAGTCGCTGAGTACTGTATTCCCATTGGCCTTTCCTTATCCTACTAGGATTCAGTGGTCAAGGAAACTGTGGAAATACAATTAGCAGACAACCTGCTCAACCCGGATGAGGGTTTCCAGCTCGGAAAATCTTGGAAACCCTAATTTCACTTCTGCGCTCATAGGAAATATTTTAATTTTCGTGCCATCCATCATTGTCAACAACACACCTCGTAAGCATGCTGGATTCGCTGATTTTGCGCTTGCTTTGTTTTACCACAATCTAACATAGTAGCGACACTCAGGTTCGTTTCTGTTACTCCCAGCGATAGCAGCGCCCCAAGCGGCCAGCAAGCGACACTTCTGAATGCGATATCGGATGAGTACGAATGCCAAGGTTTACTTGATTCGTAACATAGATTTTGCAACAGGTTTTGAATATAGTGGCATAAAGATTGTCAAGAACTAACAAGTTATATCGCATTCGTGATTATTTAGTTTCCTAAGGACCATGGGACATACGAAACGGTGCATTACAGGACATTTTATTTACGATTCCCTTGTAACGCACAGATTTTTACTGAATATTCTCGTTTTCCTGTAATAACAAAAAATTGCTAGTGAACACCAGAAGACCTGACCTTTTACAGAAAGACTTCGTATATCTATCCAAATAAGAAGAGTTTTGGTCGTTACACTTTCAGACGAATCAGTAAATATGGAACGTAGGAAACCTATATGCAATGTAATACCTACATTATTCTTCATATTAAATACGTTACCACAACTCAAGCTTAAGGGAAAACCATACAGAAGCGATAATAAATCGTCCAAAGCAATAAAACTGTAGAGGCAGGCGCCGGCGCTTATGATTTCAAGACGCTCTGTAACATCGTTGGACGACGTTTCCAAACACAGGTTCCTATCCTCGATTTGTTCCTCAAGACACACTCTACAACCCCTCGAAGTTTGTCGCAACATTTATGGGACACCCTGTGTGAGTTAAAGAGTTAAAAAGCTTGTGTACACAACGAAAAACGTTTCAACTAAATTATTGAAATTTCTCTCACATAGAGAACTTACGCCGTTGTTTTAGTTCAAATAAGAAATACCTAAAGGTAAAAATTGAAATATATTTGCTTCGAATACGCTGTAGAAAGCGGGACACCCGCCAGAACAATCCTTGGTTTGTCTTACTAAGTTCAAAGACAAAAATGATGCAGTTAAATAACGCGGTATCCATTGTAAGATTCCGTCACAGCCAGAGCCGGTGTGGCATCACATAGCACCCGTAAGCTTTCTAATGAAGTTACTTGCGTCATTTTATGTAACTTTAGTCAGGGTGATTCAACTCCATTAAAAATTCAGACATAATTGCTACATATCCCTTGCATTGTCCTCACTCAGACCTCCGCAAGAAAGGTTTATTAGATCAACGAGCTTTCTTTGAAAATGGTGTACACGTTGTGAAATATTGTTACATATTCCGCAGCACAGAAATGCGTCAAGAGGGCTTATGATATGAATTTTATTCTGACAGTTTCCACAAATATTCCCAAGGTCTGTTTATGCAGGCCCCATCTGTCAGTAATTCTGGATAACAGAAAACATTAATAAAATGAAAGCTAAAAAGCGTATTCACTGTTGTTTCGAAAGCACAGTGTTGCTATTATAGAGTAAAATAAAAAAAGGCATGTGTCACCGTCCGTTGACCCTGTTAAGTTACACGAAGCGGGAATGTAACAAACTGTGGCTCTCGGTGACTGCGCTCCCACGCCACTTCTGTTACGACTCCTCTCCATGTCATTCCTAGGTGCAAGTCGCACTGTGACCTCTCCTCTGCTATATTTTGCCGATTCTTGATGGAAACAGTTTTCTTAGCGGCGAGGGGACATGGGTAAGAGATGATTAACAAAGAGGGCACGGTTTGTACTAAAACTGTCCGTGTCGCCTTTGGTTCAAATGGCTTTAAGCACTATGGGACTTAACATCTGAGGTCATCAGTCCCCTAGACTTAGAATTACTTCAACCTAACTAACCTGACATCACACACATCCATGCTCGAGGCAGGATTCGAACCTGCGAAAGTAGCAGCAGCGCTGTTCCGGACTGAAGCGCCTAGAACCGCTCGGCCACAGCGGCCGCCGTGTCGCCTTTCTTGTGAATATTAATCAGTTCTTCATTTTAACTGAAATGGTTGCTTTCGAAGGATAACTATTCATAACATTTTCTGCGTTTATTGGATTCGTGTCACACTTCCTAACGATGATTATGCACAACCATGCTCATACGAGGATTGTAACTTTTATAGTGGCAACTATTTATTTACGGCTCGTACAAAATAGATACGTGTTTCAAAGTTTTACTGACCTTCAAAGTAGTCACCAGCATTGTGTATCACCCGCTGACAGCGATTCGGAAATCGTAGGCTACTCTTAGCGGTGCCAGATGTGTTGACAGTTCGAGCGGCGAGGTCTTTTGTTCGACGAATTTGCAGCAGTTCTGAAGTGAATGCCGTGAAGTGTTTCCTTCAGTTTAGAAATCGAGTTGAACTCACTAGGGCTAGAGTCAGGGCACTGCAGCAGTTGGTACAGCACTTAGCAGCCCCATCAGTCAAACAAATCAGTAACAGCTTGCACTGTACATGCTTGAGCGTTGTCCTGCAGAATGATGGTCAGGTCCTGCAGAAAGTGTGATCACTTCTGTCTCTAAGCTGGTCGTAGGTTGTGTTCCAAAAATGAACAATATAGAGACAGAAGTGATGACACTTTCTGCAGGACCTGACCATCATTTTGCATGACAATGCTCAAGCACGTACAGTGCAAGCTGCTACTGACTTGTTTGACTTATGGGGCTGCTAAGTGCTATACCACCTACTGCACTCCCCTGACTTAAGACCCCGTAAGTTCAACTCGATTTCTGAACTGAAGGAAACACTTCACGGCATTCGCTTCAGAACTGCTACAAATTCGTCGGACAATAGACCGCGCCGCTCGAACTGTCAACACAACTGGCACTGCCAAGAGTATCCTACGACTTCCGCATCGCTGGCAACGGGTTATACACAATGCTGGTGACTACCTTTAAGGTCAGTAAAACTTTGAAACACGTATCTATTTTGTACGAGCTGTAAATAAATAGTTGCCATTATTGAAGTTCCATGCCTCGTATTAGCAGCTGAGCTTAGCTCTAATTTCAGGCTGCAGTTTGCCATTGCTATATTCGTTTTCCAAATAAAACTACCACGTTGTAACAGTTCACGGTAGCCTTAATAATTGTTCAAATAATAATACAGCCCGCCAACGGATGCTACTGAATGAGAATGACGATACCGACTTGTCCACTGATTTCGCATGGAATTACCCGCACCGTCCGCAAATAAATTTATTAATCGTTAACTCAAAAAATGGTTCAAATGGCTCTGAGCACTATGGGACTTAACTTCTGAGGTCATCAGTCTCCTAGAACTTAGAACTACTTAAACCGATATAACCTAAGGACATCACACACATCCACGCCCGAGGCAGGATTCGAACCTGCGACCGTAGAGGTCGCGCGGCTCCAGACTGTAGCGCTTAGAACCGCTCGGCCACTTCACCCGGCAATCGATAACTGTTGTCCCACAAGTCGACTTAAAACTTTCAAACTCATATTTTATCGACATCTGCAAACTGTAATTATTTGTGCTGCTCTACTGCGCACGACTCTTCCAAGCGAAACCTCAACAACGGTTGATAGGTCACCCCATACGTAATCACTGTGAGCAGAGGCTTGTGCATAAGATAATCTCCTTAGTATACTGTACTATCCACAATTCTGAGCTGCTTCTGTCATCTTGGATAATAAACGCTTGGTTGCTCTTGTAAATAATTCATTAAATGACCTGTTTTGTAGCCTAGAAGCCACATTCTCAGATTAGACATGTTAAATCATGGCATTAAACTTGCAAATAATTTATTGAACGACCGGTTGAAAATAAGATAATGCTTTTTCCTGTAAGTTCTCTTTAACTCCAAGTTTTACGTTTTATGTTTATAAATATTGCAGCCTGTATGGTGAGTCTAGCCTAAGGCTAAAACTAATTGCTAACCTTGCCTCGCATAAAGGAGAGCAAACGGAGGCGCTTGGACATCGCTGTAGGAAACAGTAGGACAGTTCCTCCTGCCGGAAAAGCCGCGCTCAGTGCCGAATATTCCCGGCCACCACTAAATTCCCACGATAACTCGACGACTGTACTGCTGCTGCCAGAAGCGGAGAAAATCGGCAATGGCTGACATACATCCATTCATCTCCGAGCGCTGCCAACGTTAAGCTACCCTTAGGTGGGTAGTACACCGTACACATTGTTAAGGGTGACGGCACCAGCACTGAGGTTAGCAGCCGACGCTACCTCCCCCTCGCCGCTCCTCATCCCTCGGCAGTAAAATTGCGAGGGCAAGGTACACCTCCTGTCGCACCCGATAGCTACCAAGCGATTCGCAATTTATCGTGAACAAACAATAGCGATGTGTAAAGCCTCGTCCACACCGGAAGCGTCATTCCGCGCTACACACAAACGAGCGTTGCAGAACGGAGCAGGGTGTTCGCAGATGCACAGCAATGTTCCACAGTATGGGATCGCGCGTCAGTAAAAAATGAAAAACGAAAAACGCCGTCTAAACAGAGTCGCGCACGAATGAACCATTTCCTTTGATGTAGCGATACTGCGCGGAACCTTGTTGTCGCGCACGTCGGTGCGGTTTAGCGTCCACGCCGAACGGGCCGCTTCATGCCAAACGCTAAACCACTGCTCTCGGTTTTGCGCGGTGCAGCCGTCGTGGATGCGGCTTAACGCTTTTACTGCTGTGGGCATGTATACATGTCTTCCTACGCTGTTACCAAGGTGTTGTGGACGTGTATATCTGAGCCACTTAGTCTAACTGTGAACGTCTGAATACGTCCTGATCCGACGACATCTCACCGCTGCGGACGAGCTGCTTTCATATATCGCTGAACAGAAAAGTTTCCAGTATTTATCATACAACATATGTGCCTCACTGCGTGCTATCATTTGCAATAAACCTCTTTTCGATATCTTGAATCGTATGTGAGATATGATGAGTTTTATGACCACATGATTCGCGATGCGCAAGGACGTCAGTGGGCGCCTTGCACGCAACCATCCTTCCAACATAAAACCCAATAAGTCGAGAACAAAATGAGATATTCTTCTGCCCTCAATTTTGAATGAAATAGCGATATCGAACCCACATTTAATTCACTGCAGTGTATGAGCTGAAGTCTACCATAAGCAACGTTTACACAATGCGTTTTCACATCTGCAAACCCTTTGAAGTTCCGTGAAATGTTTTACTTAGTTTGATGCAGTGCAGTAACTATAGCATATAATGAAAAGAAACTCAGTCCTTTATGAAGCGAAGATATCAGACTGTAAGATAATACAAAAATCAAATTTTTCACCTAATAGTTGTCGAAAAATGTCGACCGGAACGCCGTCTCTCAGCACAGGAGGCAGCTTTGGCGAGCATTACGGACATAACAGAAGCAGCCTCAGCACGGAATGCAAACAGCACGTGTGTAGCAGCGAAGGGGTTAAGCGGAACGATTGACGACGTCATAACACTCTCCACTCTGTCAGAAATGTATTGAAGCCGTGCAAATATTAACATGAGTATTACCATTAAACGATACGTCATAAATCACTGATCTCATTTTATATCTATTTTATCTGTAAGTTAAGACGAGATGGCTGCAAGAAAAATGTGAAGAAATCGAAAAAGTAAAGATTGTCGGAAGGACTGACTCAACATACAAAAAAGTCAAAACAGTCTTCGGTGAAATTAAAAGCAAGAGTGGTAACATTAAGAGTGCAACGGGAAGTCCACTGTTAAATGCAGAGGAGAAAGTGGATAGATAGAAGGGGTACATTAAAGGCTTCTATGAAGTGTAAGACTTGTCTTCTGTGATAGAAGAACAAACAGGAGTAGATTTAGAAGAGATAGGGTGCAGTGTTAGAATCAGAGCTTTGGAAGGCTTACTATCGAATAAGGCGGAAGGGACAGGCAGATAACATTTCATCGGTATTTCTAAAATCATTAGGGGAAGTGGCAACAAAACTACAAATGACTATTCACGTTGGTGTGTAGAATGTATGAGTCTGGCGATGTACCACCTGACTTTCGGGAAAACATTATCCACACAGCTGCGAAAACTGTAAGAGCTATAAGTGCGAGAATCATCGCACACTCAGCTTAACAGCTCATGCAGCCAGGTTGCTGGGAAGAAAAACATAAACAAGAATGGAAAATAACATTAAGGGTGTGTTAATTGACGATCAGTTTTGCTTTAGAAAAGGCAAAGGCACCAGAGAGGTTGCGGTTGAGAAAACATGACACGTTCATAGGATCTGTCGACCTGCAAAAAGCGTTCTACGGTGTCAAGTGGTGCAAGATGTTCGAAATTCTGAGGAAAATATGGGTAAGCAATAGGGAGAGACAGGTAAAATATAACGTGTACAAGAGCCAAGAGGAAATAAGAAGAGTGGAAGATCAAGAACGAAGTG
Source organism: Schistocerca piceifrons (assembly GCF_021461385.2). Taxonomy (NCBI): domain Eukaryota; kingdom Metazoa; phylum Arthropoda; class Insecta; order Orthoptera; family Acrididae; genus Schistocerca; species Schistocerca piceifrons. The sequence goes on from NC_060140.1 coordinate 659,117,566, forward strand.
CTCGGATTAAGAAGGGTGTAAGACAGGGATGTAGTCTTTCGCTTCTACTGTTCAGTCTGTACCTCGAAGAGGCAATGATGGAAATAAAAGAAGGGTTCGGTAATGGAATTAGAATTCAAAGTGAAAGGGTATCAATGATGCGATTAGCTGATGCCATTCTTATCCTCAGTGAACGTGAAGAAGAATTACATGATCTGCTGAATGGAATTAACTGTCTAATGAGTACAGAATACGGATTAACATTAAATCGAAGAAAGAGGAAAATAATGACAAATAGCACAAACGAGAACAGCGAGAAACTTAACGTCAGCATTGATGGCCACCAAGTAGATGAAGTTGAGGAATTCTGCTACCAAGACAGCGAAATAACCAATGACGGACGGAGCATGGAGGACATGAAAAGCAGACTTGCCCGGGAAAAAAGGGCATCTCTCGCCCTTAATTTGAGGAAGACATTCTCAGAATGTACGTATGGAACACAGAATTGTATGGTAGTGAAACATGGACTGTGAGAAACCCGTAAGAGAACAGAATCGAAACATTTGATATATGGTGCTACAGATGAATGTTCAGAATTAGGTGGACTGGTAATTTAAGGAATGGGGAGGTTCTGCGTAGAATCGGAAAGGAACGGAATATGTGGTAAACACTGACTAGAAGAAGTAATAGGATAGTACCACATCTGTTAAGACATCAGGGAATAATTTCCATGATACTAGAGGGAACTGTAGAGGGTAAAAACTGTAGAGGAAGACAGAGGCTGGAATACATCCAGCAAATAACTGAGGACGTAGGTTGAAAGTGCTACTCTGAGATGAAGAGGTTAGCACAAGAGAAGAATTCGTGGTGGGTCGCGTCACACCAGTCAGAAGACTGATAACTCAAAGCAAAACAAAAAGGAAAGAAAAGGAAACTCCCAATGCCAATTACTGTGACAAGCGCACTGAGAATCGATTGTGCCCTAGAATGCCTACTGTAATGTGTCTAACCATGCAGCTAACGTACCGAAAATAGCTCGTAGGACAAGTAGGGATAAATTTTTTGTGTACAACTCTCTCGTGGCATATTAAAACTACAAACTACTTTCAAGATTGCAATAAACTGCTTTCGATTAAATCTCGTCTGAGAACAATTTGATCGTTCTTGCCTACTATGTCTTATCTGAAGGTGTGTCGGTATGGAAACCGCCATCAAACTTCTCATTTATGCATTAAAGCATTTCGAGTCATGTGACCTCATTTCCAAGTACAGATAATTGTCAGTCACATTTCATTGTTATTGTTGCATAAGTCTCACTGATTCATGTAGTGACAGTTACCGCTTCAGTTGCACATCATACTTAACAAGTAACAAAACTAGGCCCAAAGAAGACGAATATGCAGTTACAGTAGCGTGCACGCACATACACACACGAACACACACACGCACACACACACATGTCAAAAATATACCAAAAAACGTCGATCGGCAACACAGTGCAAGACGCACAACATAGCGTAGAATACAGTAAATGCAATGGTTTAGCCTTTTTACTTGTTCTTTCGGGCATATAAACTATCAGAGTGGCTGTATACATAAAGATACTGCAGCTAAAGCGTTTTTAGCGCATCTACAAAACTGCAGAAAAACTGTATTTTTGTTTGAGGGATTTCAAAGAAGCATTGCCTCCCAATTCCATATGTGAGCACTCTTAAAGATTTTTAAATCAAATAAATATTATTAACGTTCTACACATTTATTCTTCACATCTGCATGTTTGCAGTCAGCTGCCGCTAGAAGGCTCCGAACTGTAATGTGTAGCTTGGAAGATAAACAGTCTGCTGTAATCGTGTATCGAACTCAAGGAGTTTGTCCACACATGAATCACTCTCTCTTTCAGCATGACAATGGCAGATCACACCCAAACGCTACATCTGCAACAATTCGACGACTTGGGTTCTGCCATCAACCATCCTCCACACAGTCCCGACCAAGCCTCATCTGTTCCAAAACTTAAAGAACACCTTCGAAGACAATTCTTTAATAGAAGTGAAGCGATGCAATCAGAGATGAGGTTGTGACTTCATCTACGAAGTCAAACATATTACAGAGACGGTATCAGCTAACTGGTCTCTCGTTGGGAGAAATGAGCTAGTCGCCAGAGTGACTATGATAAAAATACATATAGAAACATCCAGAATAAAGATAAAGAATGTTAATAACGTTTGCTTTGTTCGAAATCACATAAAAAATCGGAAGCATTACTTTTCAGCACGTCGTCATAAAAACATTTTCGTCTGTTTCAACATGCGTAAGTTAATTTCAGACCCTTGTGAGTTCAGTAAAACATGTACTTACATTGAAACAACCCAATTATATTACTAATGAATGACTGTAGACAAAAATAAAACATTGGTGTGCAACGAGTGCGTTACTTACGAGTTGGTATGTACCACAACGTTGTAAGTGACGTCTCTGACACCTAGGAATCGCTATTTATTATGTGATGTCACCAGGCTATTCACTTGTCTCAGGAGAAAGTAGTTTTGAAAGAATAAATAAAATGCTATTCTGTCAAAAGAAGACAAATCGACATAGAGTCCTAGATCAATATTTTGCGATACTTTTGAGATTGTACCGTGAAAGATGGCGCCGGGGTTGACTCAAGGCACACATATTGGTGATAATGATTAATGAAAACCACCTCAGCTGTATTATCACACATCTATTGCGTTACGACCGGTTTCATTCATAACATCTTTAGGTTGTTATTATACAAACGAAACCAGTTGTAACACAGTGAATGTTTAACACAAGTGATGTGGTTTTCATTAATCATTAACATTAGTGCCAGCTGTGGCGCTCAACATGATCAACATATTTTTCAGTAGTAACAGGATTCAAATTCACGTACTACCTTCCAGACCGAGATTTTGCGTTGTTTCCATAGACCACTTGAGGCAAATGCTAGGAAGACTCCTTCAGAAAGGAGCTATTTTTTTCTCTCCACTCTCCTCCAACTCTATATTGTGCTCCCTCTCTAAATACCTTTCTTGTCGATGTGAAATTAAACCCTAATTTTCCTTCCTTTCTTTTGTGGGGGTTAGTATGACGTAAAACACTCACTGTAACAGTGTTTAATAACGTTATTACCGTATTTTTAGCAAGACCACGTGAAATTAAAATATCTGTTTTGCTCGTTCTAGACACTCAGCTTAGTAATTGTCCAAGACGAAGGTTTTGAAGTACAGACCTTTCTCTACACAATCCTGTGATATAATGTACTGAGGGATTTAGACAGTGTCAACAGGATATTACATCGGACCCAAACAAGACAAGAAACTACATATTTGTTGTATTACGTCGGTTTATAGTCATATGTGATGAAATGCCTTACGCCGATGTTGAACCTCTGAATATTTGCATTGAAACGGGTTGGTGGATACGCAAAACAACAGTATGAAACTATGTCACGAATACGGCGGGTGAGTGCAAAAAAGATTAATGATTTAAAGAAAAAGTCGTCCAATAGCACGAAAAACAATACTTTTGCCTTAGTGCATGAGGGGTGCAACTAACTGGCTGCGAAACTTAGATCTGTCAAATGAAATTGACTTTGAAATCGCCTTATCTCGGAGGCTGCAACGACAGCGCATGCTAACCACTGCCAAGATGTGTGAGAGTAGAAACGGCTGCAGTAGTGACTCGAAATTCTGAGTTCATTTTAGCCTCTATACTCTGCTCTGAGTTGGAGACATCTCCCTCTGCAGCTCTCTGCAACGACCTGGAGCAAGTATCTTCTACGGCTGCCTATCGGCAAGTGTTTTCTTCGATCTCCCTGAAGAAAGTGTGATCTCTCTACTCTCCCAGAAGCAAGGGTGTTCTAACTTTCCTGTATGAAACTTAGCTGGTTCTGCAAGCGTCAGAATCTTCCTGAACAACTGCAGGTGACCTTGCGAGTTCTGACTCATACTAATTTGAAAAATAAGTTCAACAGTTTCCTACTCTTGCGGATTTTGTCATCGTTAACGAGTAAGGTCTGTTTCTCCCATGGGTCGAGAAAGAAGGCAGTAAACCTCTGATACTACATGACAGATTTTCAAAAACCATGTATGTAGCCATGCACAGGAACTCGCCCCCGTTATCGAAATAATTACTGTGATCCAAACAGAAAACCCCTTACTGGAGTATGAACAAGCATTCCAGCAGGTCACACATGGGTGTAATGAATGGGTGCTCCCATGCTTGGAAGGCTTGTGTTTTCTCCTGTCCTACAGATTCTCATCTTAGCTAAAAGGAATTCGTTTTCGTTTCTCATAAAACGTAGTTTTTTGGCACGTTGCCCAGTATTCTCAACACTCCTGATAGGCTGACATGGCCGACTTTCCACCTCTGCTCTTTACCTGTCTTCAGAATGGCTTTCACCAGAAAACAGCTTTACGACTACTCTGTTCCCTTAAGGAAATTTCCATTTGTCGAACCAGCTAAAAGCGCCCAAATCTGCTGAAATAACAAGACTTCCTCACCATATCAAGAAGGGAGGAGATAAAGAAGTAACAATATGTGCAATCATTTGCAGTAGTGTATATTGCTTGCAGTTTTCATGCAGCATTAATGATTTGACTTTAATGACTATTGGGGTTTGCATATTAAGTTATATAACAGGTTCCAGGATAGTTGGGATTGTAACAATGTCCTTCATATACCCTACAGGTCTGGTAAAATCACCAAACGTGCCCAACAGTAATATTATTTAGTTATTTACATGTCCCATAAATCATTTGAACGATTCTCTTATTGAAATTATATGGAAAGAGTTAGTTTACAGGATATGAATACGTGATGAGTGTTAACCTTAATGAATAAATTATTTGTTGACTCCTACTCATGCAACTACACTTAAATACAATTTTTTAATGATTTATGTCGCAGGCTACCTGTTTTTAAATAGTAATTCAACCGTGCAATAGAAGGAATTGTTGAGAAGAAATGATTTATTTAAAATTTGCTTTGCTACCAATCAGACATTTTATGTTATGGGCAAAAATTCAGTGATTTATGTTGATACATACTGAACTCATTTCTGAGCCGCTGACAGCTTTGATAATGGTTAATAAGGGCTATTTTTTCCGACTGTGTTGTAGATGTGAACCTCACTGTTCTCAGGTTGTGATGCTTTATTTATGAGAATTTCATTAGCCAGTGTACGCATTGTTACAGCAGAGCTAAAATGCCTGCATGACATCTGTGGATGAACACCACATGTTATTCTTAGGGCTCACTTTTGTGCAGTCAGTATTTTTTATAAGCGGTGAGTCACCCCATGAAATTATTCCATAAAACATTATTGAGCGGAAATGTGTTTAACATGTCACGAGGTTAATTCGTTTGTGTCCAGCTTTAGCAATTATGCCAAGATCAAAAGTAACTGAACATAATAGTTTGAGAAGTTTAGTAATGTGCTTCTTTCCATTTAAGTTTTCAACAATACGCACACCCAAAAATTTGGAGCATTTTACCCTATACTTGTATATTTAATCCTGCTCATGTGCTACAAAAATTCTTGGTATGATTCTATTTGTTGTACAGAAATGAGTACATTGGGTTAAGTTTAGGGAGAGTCTATTTTCTAAGAACCACTTAATAATTCCTTGAGAACCATCATTTGCAATCTCACCTTTTGCTCCCTTTCTAATGGGATTTATTATAAGACTAATATCGGCCAAAAGTACCAATACTGTTTGTTGAATGTTATGTGAAGATCATTTCCTTCCAATCAATAGAATTTTTTGTCTTCATAATATTGTCTGAATTATTCAGCACTGCTTTTTGCGTTCTGTTTGTTAAGTATGACTCAGACCAGCTGTGTGTAAACCCATCAGTTCTATAAAACATGAGTTTTTCTAAGAGAGTAACTCTTTCTACACAATCAAATGCCTTGGAAAGATGACAAAGAATACCAACTGGTGATATTTTATTGTTTAAGCTTGTGTTATTTGATAAGTATGTATAAATAGTATTCTCAGTTAAGCACCGTTCTGGAATCCAAACTGTGATATGCTAAGTAAACTCTTTCTACTTCACTGTGAGATTACTCTTGACTACATTTCTTTTTCGAATATTTTCGAAAAAGATGTCAATAAGGAAGTGTCAAAAATTGTTAGGTCCTTCCTCTCACCTTCCTTATGAAGAGGTTTAACAGTTGCATATTTTAACTCATCTGGAAAAATTCCCTGTGCACTACATTTATATCACTGAGGACATTGCTTATTAAGTTGGAACAACTTTTCAGAATTCTATTTGAAATTCAATCGACACAACATGAGCTTTTGTTTTTTAGAATTTTTACAGTTCTGTCAGTTTAGTGAAGGAGTTTTGTGCTGCTATGAGTTGCTTAAAATTTTGTAAATGACATTTTTAATATATTCTCTTGCTTCTGCAACTAAACAATTTAATCTTATTTTTGCAGCTATATTTAGAAAGCGGTTAAAAGTGCTAGCAACTTGTGAATTATTGTCACCTAGTTTAATTTTTATGGTATCTTATATTTGACTGACTGTTATATTTCCCATTTCACAACATCTCAAAATTATTTAATCTTATTCTCCACATTATTAATTTTTGTTAGGATATATGTACTTCTTGAAATTTTAATGACTTACCGTATAGTATTACAGTAAATTTTTGTAGTGTACAAACAATGTTAGAAATTGAATAATTCTGGCCTTCACATGAATTTCCCCTCATCCTCTTACATGAGGTTTTAATTTCGTTAGTTATCCACAGTTTATTTTTTAAAGGATCTTATGGATAAGCTTGTAGGAAAGCAACTTTCAAATATTGACAAAATCTACTATGGAATAAATTGAATTTGACATTAGTATCTCTATCATTAATTCCATAAACCTCTTTTGACTCATTCTTAAAATATTGTATCTTGTTATCATTAAAAAGAGTAGCTGCTTTGTATGAATCTGCCTCAGGTCTGTAAGTTGTTATATTCTTCATTTCAATTAAATGTGCATCATGATTAGATACTTCATTAACAACTGGGTATGCATTAATTGTTTCAGCCTGAGCACTGTCTATAAAAATGTTATCAGACAGTGTCCTATCTTCCGGCACACTAGTTGGAAAATTGGCTACTGATATTAGATTTAAACTACCGAACAATGATTCTAGTTCATTTTTCCCGCCCGCAACTTTGAAGAAATCTACAATACAATCTCCACAAACTACTGTTTCTTCTTGTCTGACACGTAGGTCAATAGTGCATCTATATTTCTCATAAGTAGCAAAATTCCCTACAGGGGACCTGTAGACTATTACAATTATCAGAGAAGTATTCTGCAGCAACAGTTCGCAAAGATATGCTTCTAGATTCTGATCAACACAACAACTATTTGTTTCAGTAGGTTTGACTTTGTATACAACTTTTAAATGTGTTGCATCATCTTTTTCCATGTTAACTATGTACGAAAATGATGGTAGTATCGATAATCCAATCCCTGATATTTTTCTCCATCCCTGTGGTTATGTTACGTTCAGAGAAGCACAGATAGTATGTTGTTGTTGTGGTCTTCAGTCTTGAGACTGGTTTGATGCAGCTCTCCATGCTACTCTATCCTGTGCAAGCTTTTTCATCTCCCAGTACCTACTGCAACCTACATCCTTCTGAATCTGCTTAGTGTATTCATCTCTTGGTCTCCCTCTACGATTTTTACCCTCCACGCTGCCCTTAAATACTACATTGGTGATCCCTTGATGCCTCAGAACATGTCCTACCAACCGATCCCTTCTTCTGGTCAAGTTGTGCCACAAACTTCTCTTCTCCCCAATCCTATTCAATACTTCCTCATTAGTTATGTGATCTACCCATCTAATCTTCAGCATTCTTCTGTAGCACCACATTTCGAAAGCTTCTATTCTCTTCCTGTCCATGTTTCACTTCCATACATGGCTACACTCCATACAAATACTTTCAGAAATGACTTCCTCACACTTAAATCTATACTCGATGTTAACAAATTTCTCTTCTTCAGAAACGCTTTCCTTGCCATTGCCAGTCTACATTTTATATCCTCTCTACTTCGACCATCATCAGTCATTTTTCTCCCCAAATAGCAAAACTCCTTTACTACTTTAAGTGTCTCATTTCCTAATCTAATTCCCTCAGCATCACCCGACTTAATTAGACTACATTCCATTATCCTCGTTTTGCTTTTGTTGATGTTCATCTTAAATCCTCCTTTCAAGACACTGTCCATTCCATTCAACTGCTCTTCCAAGTCCTTTGCTGTCTCTGACAGAATTACAATGTCATTGGCGAACCTCAAAGTTTTTATTTCTTCTCCATGAATTTTAATACCTACTCCGAATTTTTCTTTTGTTTCCTTTACTGCTTGCTCAATATACAGATTGAACAACATCGGGGAGAGGCTACAACCCTGTCTTACTCCCTTCCCAACCACTGCTTCCCTTTCATGTCCCTCGACTCTTATAACTGCCATCTGGTTTCTGTACAAATTGTAAATAGCCTTTCGCTCCCTGTATTTTACCACTGCCACCTTTAGAATTTGAAAGAGAGTATTCCAGTCAATATTGTCAAAAGCTTTCTCTAAGTCTACAAATGCTAGAAACGTAGGTTTGCCTTTCCTTAATCTTTCTTCTAAGATATGTCGTAAGGTCAGTATTGCCTCACGTGTTCCAGTGTTTCTACGGAATCCAAACTGATCTTCCCCGAGGTTGGCTTCTACTAGTTTTTCCATTCGTCTGTAAAGAATTCGTGTTAGTATTTTGCAGCTGTGACTTATTAAACTGATAGTTCGGTAATTTTCACATCTGTCAACACCTGCTTTCTTTGGGATTGGAATTATTATATTCTTCTTGAAGTCTGAGGGTATTTCGCCTGTCTCATACATCTTGCTCACCAGATGGTAGAGTTTTGTCAGGACTGGCTCTCCCAAGGCCGTCAGTAGTTCTAATGGAATGTTGTCTACTCCGGGGGACTTGTTTCGACTCAGGTCTTTCAGTGCTCTGTCAAACACTGCACGCAGTATCATATTTCCCATTTCATCTACATCCTCTTCCGTTTCGATAATATTGTCCTCAAGTATATCGCCCTTGTATAGACCCTCTATATACTCCTTCCACCTTTCTGCTTTCCCTTCTTTGCTTAGAACTGGGTTTCCATCTGAGCTCTTGATATTCATACAAGTGGCCCTCTTTTCTCCAAAGGTCTCTTTAATTTTCCTGTAGGCAGTATCTATCTTACCCCTAGTGAGATAGGCCTCTACATCCTTACATTTGTCCTCAAGCCAACCCTGCTTAGCCATTTTGCACTTCCTGTCGATCTCATTTTTGAGAGGTTTGTATTCCTTTTTGCCTGCTTCATTTACTGCATTTTTATATTTTCTCCTTTCATCAATTAAATTCCATATTTCTTCTGTTACCCAAGGATTTCTACTAGCCCTCGTCTTTTTACCTACTTGATCCTCTGCTGCCTTCGCTACTTCATCCCTCAAAGCTACCCATTCTTCTTCTACTGTATTTCTTTCCCCCATTCCTGTCAATTGTTCCCTTATGCTCTCCCTGATAGTATATTGCTGCAGATTTCCCACATCTTCTAGGCATACAAGAGGCTCATCTCTCTTGTTTTGCAACCCTCTAATATTCTGATGAAGCATGTTAATTTTATTTTTCTGCTAACTATTCCATATTTTATGGTCCTGTTCTGCTGTAATTTCTTTCAATACTGTCTGTCTCTAACATGACAGTAATCTAAAAAATGTGCACAGGTAACTACAGTAACCACAGGGATTTTGTCTAGTGTGCTTTTGGGTCCCCTTATTATTTGTGTATACCCATCTCCTAATTGCAGCAACATTCACAGCAAAGATATAAGACTGTTTCAGTTCAAAAGCGTACTGTTCAGCTCTGTGTTAACATAGCTAACAGCCTCGTTAACCTATTACTGGTCATGGCGCTATAAATCCCACATGACTGTGGGCAGTTGCTCCTTCTATTTCCTCTAGGTCACCTTTAACGTTATGTTCTAAGTTACAGTCTGGTGCCCTTCTATACGGCACAGAGAATTGATCATTTGTATAACTGTGCATTTATAAAGTTACATTGATATCTGACCATGTCTTCTGGATGCTTCACATTATTTGTCAGGTAATACATTTAACAGATGTAATGGTAAGCGCGTAATCGTAAAACAGCCTGTTTTTCCGCCTATTTGAGGGCAATGAGTTACATTTGTTCAAGTCGACGGTCAGATGCCGATTCCTGTACCTAGGGTCGATCTTCTCAAGATCTTCCTATATTTAGCTACTATTTTATAGCGATACGGCTGCTCTATTATAGAACAGCATCATTCAGAGACAGTCTCATGCTCTGACCATATTCACTGTATACTTTCCAGTCACATTAATGTGACCACCTGTCAAAAGCCTGAATAACCACCTTTTAAATCAAGGACCACTGCGCGACATGCGAAAAGAGAGTCAGTAAGATTCTGGAAAATGCCGACGGGTATGTGGAGCTAGGCTAACTCCTTCGTCACAGCTAGCTACACTAGGTTTCTCAGTTGAGGATCCATGCCACGAACAGCCCGATCGATGTGGCCCCACAGACTCTAGATTGAGTTTAAATTCGGGGAGTATGATGGCTAGGAGAGTTTTGTAAACTCAGCATGGTGCTCTTTGAACCACCCATGTACACTGCAAACTCTGTTGGATTAGATTAGATTAATACTTGTTCCATACATCATGAATACGACACTTCGTAATGATGTGGAACGTGTCAAGTTAATAAAAGATGTCTGTACAAGATATTACATTACACAAAATATTGCATGGCACTAATGTTTAAGTTGTTGTTTTTTTCCCCTTAATTTATATCTAAAAATTCAGCCAATGAGTAGAAGGAGTTGTCATCTAGAAATTCTTTTAATTTATTTTTAAATGTTAGTTGGCTATCTGTCAGGCTTTTGATGCTGTTTGGTAGGTGACCAAAGACTTTTGTGGCAGCATAATTTACCCCTTTCTGTGCCAAAGTCAGATTTAACCCTGCATAGTGAAGATCATCCTTTCTCCTGGTATTATAGCTATGCACACTGCTATTACTTTTGAACTAGGTTGGATTATTAACAACAAATTTCATAAGTGAATATATACACACTGTGAGGTTACTGTGAGGATCCCTAGATCCTTAAATAGATGTCTGCAGGATGACCAAGCGTGGGCTCCAGCAATTATTCTGATTACCCGTTTTTGAGCAATGAATACTCTTCTACTTACCGATGAATTACCCCAGAATATGATGCCATACGAAAGCAGTGAATGAAAGTAGGCATAGTAAGCTAATTTACTGAGATTCTTATCACCAAAATTTGCAATAACCCTAATAGCATACGTAGCTGAACTCAGACGTTTCAGCAGACCATCAATGTGTTGCTTCCAGTTTAACCTCTCATCAGTGGACACACCTAAAAATTTTGAAAATTCTACCTTAGCTACAGACTTCTGCTCAAGGTCTATATTTATTATTGGAGTTGTGCCATTTACTGTACAGAACTGTATATACTGTGTTTTATCAAAATTTAAAGAGAGTCCGTTTGCTGAGAACCACTTAATAATTTTCTGAAAAACATCATTTACAATTACATCACTTAGTTCTTGGTTTTTGGATGTTATTACTATACTTGTATCATCAGCAAGAAGAACTAACTTTGCATCTTCATCAATGTGGCATGGTAAGTCATTAATGTATATCAAGAACAGTAAAGGACCTAAGACCAAACCCTGTGGGACCCTGTACTTGATGGCCCCCCAGTTTGAGGAATCAGCTGTGACATGTAGCATTGTCCTGCTGGTAGATGCCATCGTGCCAAGGAAAAACAGACTGCATACAGGGATGGTCATGGTCCCCAGGGATAGAAGCACACTTATTTTGATCCAGTATGCCTTCCAGAATGGATCAACCAGGAAATGCCCTCCAGCTGAGGACCTTTCAACAGTTTTTGCAGGGTTTTTGCTTTCTGACACTTCACGCCGTACGTGCTGATGGTCATCTGTCTGATGAAGCATAAAACGTTGCCATTCAATGGACGTCCAGTTGCGACGTTGGCGTGCAAATTCCAGAACAATGGTCAGGATGGGTCCACGACGTAGGGACCCAACAGTGGAGGCGCAGCAACATTTGCTGAACTGACTTGAGGAGACACTGTTGATAGTCCCTTGGTTCATCTACGCGGTCAGTGGCTCAATAGCTGTATGTCTATTCGCCCGCACACATCTCTGCAGCCGCCATACACACCTGTCATCTATGGTCTGTGGTGCGCAACAGTTGCCTCGGCACCAGTTTTGGATAGCGTCATTTTGTCATGTTTGGTATACTTTAACCACGGTGGCAAACGAGCAGTTTTCAATCTTAGCCGTTTCGGAAATACTTCCACATCGCATTACGATAACTACCGCAATGTTTCCCAAGTCCCCCGACATGCCTTATATACCTTGCACTGCTAGTATAGCAACTTGCTGCCCGTGAGAGGTTGTCGCACATTGGCATCCAACATAGTTGGAGGTTACATTAATATGACTGGACCGGTAGGCCTGAATATTGTGAGCAGAAGCCGGCCGCTGTGACAGAGCGGTTCTAGGCGCTTCTGTCTGGAACCGCGCGACCGCTACGGTCGCAAGTTCGAATCCTGCCTCGGGCATGGATGTGTGTGATGTTCTTAGGTTAGTTACGTTTAAGTAGTTCTAAGGTCTAGGAGACTGATGAAAAAAAATGGTTTAAATGATCTCTAAGCACTATGGGACTTAACACCTGAGGTCATCAGTCCCCTAGACTTAGAACCACTTAAACCTAACTAACCTAAGGACATCACACACATCCATGCCCGAGGGAGGACTCGAACATGCGACCGTAGGAGCCGCGTGGAAGTCAAGGGATCTGGATCAACCTGGCGCTAGTATTTAATTACTTTTGGCTGTAATGGACGAAAAGAGCTTTATTTCACACAAAAGTTGCCTGAGAAGTTTTTCGGTCTCCAGAAATGCCATAACGCGTGAGTGGTAAACGTGATCCACGACTTACCAACTCTTACATACTCGTACTCTCGTTCCATACGATACTGAAAAGAATCTAGAGATTTAAGACGTTGGCGCACAGTCTCGAGATGAGGAACATTCTGCTATATAACGTTACCTTCCATTCTGAAAGCAGTTGCACTCAGCGACTGTTATATTGACTTGTAAATTATAGATTGCAGCAATCAGTCGTCCTTTTTAAATTTTAATATGCAGATCTGGCCGAAATCTAGATCTGCATGTTAAAATTTAAATAGAACGACTGATTGCTGCAATCTATAATTTACAATATGCTATATATTTTCTACTCTCGTATTTACTCCTTACGCTACGAAATGAAATTTCTCTTATTACTAGTATTCATACTAGCTACGTCTAGTATGTGTTAGCGGCTTTGGCGACAGGAGCGGTAGCCGCGATGTATATAAAACTTCTAAGCTTATGTCTACCTTTCAGTCACTTGACCATACTGATCCGAAGTTCTCGTGTCTGATTTCTAATATCCTAGTTTCATTGTATTCCAGAATTCGAACTAAAGAATATACGGTCCCGTAACTTACACTCACAGCTCATACGTATGTCGTTTATTTTTTACGAATGATATCTGTTTGTACTCAGTTTTCACTCTCTCTCTCGCTGCAGTAGATCCGAGGTGACAATGCAGACAGAGTCAATAATTTGGGCTTCGAGGTCCTTTGGTTGACGCACACAAGTGGCGAAAATACACTGCTTTGTGTAATCCTCTGACAAATAAGATGTGATGCGTGATATTTGGCAATAGCAGTGGCCACAGTGGGACAGCATCTACAGGCCTAGCTTACCCGTAGTCTCGTAAAGGTTTCATCAAATACACCTCAAAACGGGTGTATAAACAGCACAAAGGCCTAATCTGCCAGCATGTCCAGGTACATTAATGCTGTAATGGTCTCCTCTGACAATGGCGTCATGATCAGTCCGCACAACATCCGTACCTAGGGGTCACACCGAAACGTTCTCAATTGTTGTGTAGATCTTGTTAAATATATATTCGGAAATTATCCCTTTTAACTGCTCCCGAGGAGTTACATATGGCCTTGCCAGAAAACATTTTTTTTTCTTTGAGGCTGTCATCCTCTACATTGATCATCGTTCAGTACATCTTCTGCAAAGCTGTTCCACCATCGATTGTCTGTTGGCAGCAACTACCACAAGATCCTCCTTCTATATGCACACAGCCTCAGCAGCTTCTTGAGGACATAATTCACGGTTCGTTTTTACATCTCACGTTTTCCTGTGCCTCAAGAACTGTCTTCATCGGGTGTGAAAGAACTTTGGGCAGACATTGTCGGCCGGCCGAGATGGCCGAGCGGTTCTAGCCGCTACAGTCTGGAACTGCGCGACCGCTACGTCGCAGGTTCGAATCCAGCGTCGGGCATGGATGTGTGTGATGTGCTTAGGTAAGTTAGGTTTAAGTAGTTTTAAGTTCTAGAGGACTGATGACCTCAGATGTTAAGTCCCATAGTGCTCAGAGCCATTTGAACCATTTGAACCATAACCAGTAAACATTCTATGAGGATTTTCCTCACAGGAGACCGAGCTAAGCCAAATGCGACGACAGGTTCCAGACGCCACAATAACGGTTCGCCGTCAGAGAAGCTCACTTCCCAAACACCATACAGTAGCAAGCTCACACTTACACAAACACACACGCAGGGACGCACAATAAGGAATTCGCGGCATAAAAATCATGCTAGAAATGACGTGACATGGAAACTGCATTCTGGCGAAGTTTTTCAGAAGCTACTCACTCGATTTTTTAAATGAAGACTCGCGGGAAGGCTGCTTCCGGCTGCAAGTTGTTGGTCGTTATCGTCCCTGGACCTGGAAGGTGCCGGCTGCTGTGGCCGAGCGGTTCTAGGCGCTGCAGTCCGGAACCGCGCCGCTACTACGGTCTCAGGTTCGAATCCTGCCTCGGGCATGGATGTCTGTGATGTCCTTAGGGTAGTTAGGTTTAAGTAGTTCTAGGTCTAGGAGACTGATGACCCCAGATGTGAAATCCCATAGCGCTTAGGGCCATTTGAGCCATTTTTGAACCTGGAAGGCAGGAGCAAAACGCGATCCTCGACCTGCCCGCGGTCCCTCTGCTGCCAGCTACCGTCTCCCAGCTGCAACAGTCACTCTGACTTGCTGTTTTCCAACTTCCGCCGAGACACGCTCCGACGGGCCAGCGCAGAACTAAATTCAGGACTTCCCGGAACGGCCCACACTACCCAGGCCCGGTATCGTAGACCAGACATACCCAGCTGCTTGCTTGCCACACTACTCCCTTTCTGCTCGCCGGTTCAGCTCCAAGCGAGGGCGGGCGCCTCTGCCAGAGACTTAGTACCATACTCGTGCCGGCTCTGGTCGAAGATCAGCGCACTTGAAAACTGAGAGCGACCAATGGACTCGCGGCACGGCTCAGCATCTGTGTCCACCATTTCCAAAGCGGTACGCACGCGAGCTGTTAGGTCCTGTACATCCATGGCTGGAGTACTATAAACATGTTCTTTAAGTAAAACTTCCTGGCAGATTAAAACTGTGTGCCCGACCGAGACTTGAACTCGGGACCTTTGCCTTTCGCGGGCAAGTGGTCTACCAACTGAGCTACCGAAGCACGACACACGCCCGGTACTCACAGCTTTACTTCTGCCAGTACCTCGTCTCCTACCTTCCAAACTTTACAGAAGTTCTCCTGCGAATCTTGCAGAATTAGCACTCCTGAAAGAAAGGATATTGCGGAGACATGGCTTAGCCACACCCACACGAACTTCTCAGGATCAGTTATGGTTCTGCATTGCGCAGTTAGTAGACACATACAAGCAGTTTAATGGACCGCGCTGTCATGTAACGAAATAATGTCTGTCTTATAAACGACGAGAAGTAGGGACGGACACCTAAAAACAATACAATACTGACAAGGATTGGAACCATAGCTCCATCCAGCAGTCTACTCACTTTCTTTTCGGCTCTGTTCGTTGCGTTTGATCTCGGCGGACGCCACATGACATCCGTTCAAGTTAATCGTTGATTCACCTCACTGAGCTTCGGGAGCTGGTACGACAGTGCGTGCTGATAAGCGTTTCTCTGTAAACTCGTATGCGCTGCACGACATACGGTATTGCAAGTTCCTCGTTTTCATACAAGTGTTTTCAAAATACACCCTATCTTATTTTGCTACTTAAACTTTTGCCTTGAATCTGGATGAAAAACCCCAAGCCGACACCTCCATGTGCGGCACTTTTCTTCAATCTGTATATATAAATGATTATTTAAATCAAAGCATAATGTTATCAAATTCTTTAAAATCCACTGAGAAATTTCTTACACACAGGACTAAAAATCATAAAACATTTATTTAAATAAAAATAGATTTCTAATGTAGCACGTATTTAAATCTGACTAAACAGTATAAAATATTTCTCCTAGGATCATACTGACTAGGAACCCGGAAGGGATAGTGCTGAAAATCTGTGCTTTTAACTTTTTAATAGTTATGACAATACTCGTAACGTTTGTAACAAAAGACATGGAGTACATGCAACAGATCACAGTTAGCGGAAGAACTACTCATACATTAAGTCTGTATTGCACGCACCTCACGGTTTTCGTTATCAATCTTACAGATACTTTCATACCTTTCAAAAGTTCACAAACACAAATTTTCAGTGGTATGTGTTTGGGGTTATAAACCTGTATGGGGCTAGGAAAAGTTTGTTTACATTTTTTATTTCGATTCAAAATATGTTATACATTCTAAGACAAAAAAAAACAAGAAAAACGATGTATCACGAAGTAATTAAGTGAATGGTACGAAATCGGTAAATGTAATGTACATGTAAAGACATACAAATGATTACAGTTTCAGAAAAATTGGATGATTTTTTCCCAAGAGAATGAGCTTACGAACTGCGCAAGTCAGTAAAGTGTTGGTCCACCTTTGGCCCTCATGCTTGGCACTTACAGAGTTGTTGGATATCCTCCTGATGAATATCGTGCCAAATTCTGTTCAATTGACGCGTTAGATCGTTAAGATCCCGAGCTGGCTGGAGGGCTCCACCCATAATGTACCAAAGATGCTCGGTTGGGGAGGAATCCGGATACCTTGCTGGCCAAGGTAGGGTTTGCCAAGCATGGACACAAGCAATAGAAACTCCCGCCGTTTTTCTTCATTAAATTTAAGCCCCAGATGGCTTGCCATGAAGGGCAACAAAACGAGGTGTATAATAACGTCGACGTACCGCTATACTATAAGGGTTCCTCGGATGACCGACAAAGGGGTCCTACTATGAAAAAAAAATGGCACCCAAGACCATCACTCGTGCTTGTCGGGCTATATGGCGGCGACAGACAGGTTGATAGCCCACTGCTGACGAGTGCGGCTCTAGACATGTCTGCAGCCTTCAGTCTCATTGACTGGAGTAGAATTGTCTTCAGTGATGAATCCCGCCTCCAATTAATCCCCAGTGTTCAGCGAAGACGTTTCTGGAGACTCCATAAACAGTGGTGGGATACCAACCCGACTGTTGCCCACCATACATCCCGACAGCCAGGAGTGATGGCTTGTAATACCTGAGCTTACATTTTATCAAGATAATGTCCGCCCGCTTACGCCGAGAGTTTCTATTGCTTGTGTTCGTGCTTACCAAACTTTGCCTTGGCCAAAAAGGTCGCCAGATCTCTCTTCAACTGAGAACGTTTGGATCATTATGGACCCGCTGGAGATTTTAATGATCTAACGCGCCACTTGGACAGGATCTGCCAGAATATCCCTCACGAGGATATTCAACGACTCTATCAATCAATGTCAAGCCGAATAACTACTTCCATAAGGGTCAGAGGTGGACCAGTTGGTAATTGGCTTACCAAGTTTTAGGGCTCTTTCTCTTTAATAAATCGTCCAGTTTTTCTGAAACTGTAAACATTAGTTTGTCTGTACATGTTCAGCGTATCTACCGATTTCCGTCCCAGCGGATAATTCCTTCGTGGTGCGTCTTTTTTGTCTTACTGAGTTTTATTCAAATAATTATTTTTTGTCCAGTGTCCTGACACTGCTCAAATACAATAACTGCAGTTCAGCTCGTTGCGGGCTAGCCTCATTTTCCAAATACATATTAACACCTCTCCTACCACGTCAGTTAAATCTTAAGGATGAAAATTCTGTGCATGTGGGCTGTTAACTGCCTAATTTCCTGCCTGTAATCGGAAAATATGAAAAACAAATGAGACACTGAGGGAGGGGAGAAAGAATGATTATATACTGGCGACCTCGATTTTTTTTTTCCTTCGAATAAATGTGCGGGTGGAGGCGTAGACCATTGGTCGCTACTGCGTATGGCTAGGAGCATTGTTAGGGATATGGCTAGAGAGAGGGGGGTGTCGGGGGGGGGGGGGGGGGGGGGGGGCGGGGGGTCCACGTGGCGACGCCTGACGCGCGGTCCCTCGGCAATTTCCTGGCTGAAATTGAACGCCGGCATCAGCTGCCCGCCGCCTAAACTTACTGCCGCCGCTTCCTGGCACGGGCGGCTGCTGTGGAGGCCTCGTTGCAGCGCCCTCTGTGGCGTATTGCTTAAACTTCTCCGAATAGGTCTGCACGCGCAGGCAATTCGACTCTCCGCTTGCCGATGTCTATACTAGCGGTATCTCAAGAGAGCGTTCTGTTACTGCTAAATGTATTGCTGGTATACTATCTCCATGTAATTCATCCACAATCGAAGTGGCTTACAAAACACTCGTTCGACCGTCTGTTCAGTACTGTGCATCAGTCCGAGACTCTTACAGAGCAAAGATCCGACAAATGGTGACGCGCCTCGTCACGGACTCGTTTATTCGCTGCAAGAGTGTTATCGGAGTGCTCAACAAAATCCAGTCACAGACGATACGAAAGAGGCGTTGCGCATCACTGTTTAAATTTCGAGGGCGTACATTCCAAGAGGAGTCACGTATCATATTGCTCCCTGCGATATACGATTCGTGAAATAGCCATAACGTGAAAATCAAAGAAATTAGTCGTCATATTGTAACACCTCGGTTCAGTTTATAGTGATAAAAGCTATAGAAAGAATAATTTAAAATTAAGAATAGAATTTTAGAGGGGAAAATAGTGTAGAATCAGAGTTCGGTAATTGCAGATCAAAATTATAGTATAACAGCAAGTAGTTTAACGTCTAAGTACAGCAAAGCCACGGAAGCTCCGTCATGGCAGTGACGTTAAACTCTTGTGATGAAAAACCTATAAAAAGGCCTGATCGTCATTATTGCCGCCTTTTTTCCTTGATTGTTTCGTAAAAGGGCGGGGAACCCGTGTCAGTCAGCGAGACAATAATTAGATTGGACTTTATCGTGTTAAGACTCACGATAAACTGTTAGAATATTACGGAGATTAAAAGTGATGTAGTGTACGATCTCTGACTGTTGGTGGCAACGGAGTATTAAGGGGATTTTAGGACTTTAGTGCTAGATTGGAACTTTACGGACATATAGACGACAGAAACTCAAATTATCTGCTGATACGAGTGAATTCAGAAGTACCGGTATTCATATACACTCCTGGAAATTGAAATAAGAACACCGTGACTTCATTGTCCCAGGAAGGGGAAACTTTATTGACACATTCCTGGGGTCAGATACATCACATGATCACACTGACAGAACCACAGGCACATAGACACAGGCAACAGAGCATGCACAATGTCGGCACTGGTACAGTGTATATCCACCTTTCGCAGCAATGCAGGCTGCTATTCTCCCATGGAGACGATCGTAGAGATGCTGGATGTAGTCCTGTGGAACGGCTTGCCATGCCATTTCCACCTGGCGCCTCAGTTGGACCAGCGTTCGTGCTGGACGTGCAGACCGCGTGAGACGACGCTTCATCCAGTCCCAAACATGCTCAAAGGGGGACAGATCCGGAGATCTTGCTGGCCAGGGTAGTTGACTTACACCTTCTAGAGCACGTTGGGTGGCACGGGATACATGCGGACGTGCATTGTCCTGTTGGAACAGTAAGTTCCCTTGCCAGTCTAGGAATGGTAGAACGATGGGTTCGATGACGGTTTGGATGTACCGTGCACTATTCAGTGTCCTCTCGACGATCACCAGTGGTGTACGGCCAGTGTAGGAGATCGCTCCCCACACCATGATGCCGGGTGTTGGCCCTGTGTGCCTCGGTCGTATGCAGTCCTGATTGTGGCGCTCACCTGCACGGCGCCAAACACGCATACGACCATCATTGGCACCAAGGCAGAAGCGACTCTCATCGCTGAAGACGACACGTCTCCATTCGTCCCTCCATTCACGCCTGTCGCGACACCACTGGAGGCGGGCTGCACGATGTTGGGGCGTGAGCGGAAGACGGCCTAACGGTGTGCGGGACCGTAGCCCAGCTTCATTGAGACGGTTGCGAATGGTCCTCGCCGATACCCCAGGAGCAACAGTGTCCCTAATTTGCTGGGAAGTGGCGGTGCGATCCCCTACGGCACTGCGTAGGATCCTTCGGTCTTGGCGTGCATCCGTGCGTCGCTGCGGTCCGGTCCCAGGTCGACGGGCACGTGCACCTTCCGTCGACCACTGGCGACAACATCGATGTACTGTGGAGACCTCACGCCCCACGTGTTGAGCAATTCGGCGGTACGTCCACTCGGCCTCCCGCATGCCCACTATACGCCCTCGCTCAAAGTCCGTCAACTGCACATACGGTTCACGTCCACGCTGTCGCGGCATGCTACCAGTGTTAAAGACTGCGATGGAGCTCCGTATGCCACGGCAAACTGGCTGACACTGACGGCGGCGGTGCACAAATGCTGCGCAGCTAGCGCCGTTCGACGGCCAACACCGCGGTTCCTGGTGTGTCCGCTGTGTCGTGCGTGTGATCATTGCTTGTACAGCCCTCTCGCAGTGTCCGGAGCAAGTATGGTGGGTCTGACACACCGGTGTCAATGTGTTCTTTTTTCCATTTCCAGGAGTCTATTAACATGTGGACTTTTGAAAGTGTCATGCGCCGTTAGTTGCGAATCTGGACGTAGAGCGCGTGCATATCGCCATTCACGGACTATTTAGATTCCTCCAGGCTAGGAATCTTTTAAATAGACCATCATCCATCACCATCTTAATCCTTGAATATAGAGTGAAAGTGAAATACAAGACTGTTGTACTTATTTCATTTACCTAGTACTAATCAGAGTCAACACCATCTAGCGCAAAACGTAGGCATTAACTAACACGCTAACTGAAGTGAACGTTTACGTGTTTTACGGACTGCTTAATATGAACTTTTGTGACTCTTTGACGTCCCCACTCCCTCCGAAATGTGGCGCAGGCTATCTTAATCATAAAAGTGGAGAGTTTTGGCCGGGAAAATTACTAAATAAAAGCGATATTTACAAGACTCGCATTAATAGAAAAACACAAGGCCCGCACTTCATCGCAGAGTTGTCGCTGTCACGCCGTGAAGTAAAGACGGAAAACCTACCGACGATACGTATCTACGAGCAGACGTCGACTTGGAGTACCTAAAAAGGGAACCACAAGAGAGTTGGGGCGTCGACTCTCCTGGACCCCCCATCTCCGGACAATCCAAGCCAAGGCACGCTCCCGACTCCATCACCTCAAGCTCCTTTCCGGCCGTACATGGGGTCAGGACCCCTCCACCATACTCCACACCTTTAAATCCCTCATCCGCCCTATCCTTTGTTACGCCCATCCAGCCTGGATCTCCGAACCCCCTTCCTTTTATAAATCCCTTCAAATCCTTGAACGCCATGCTCTCCGCCTCGCCTATCGCATCCGTCTCCCCTCCCCCACGTGGATCCTGTACGGTCTCATTCCGTTCCCCCACCACTTCCTTTTCCTTGAAAGGATACGGATCCTGTACACCTCCAGCAAACTCAATCCTCCTCACCCGATTGTCTCGCCCATCCTCTCCCGCCCCCGCCTGCTGCCGCGCCTGTATTCCCACATCCCACCCGGTCTCCATCTCTCCACCCTCCTTACCCTCTCCCAAGGTGGCTTCTGCCAGCTCCCCCTCCCTGATGATGTCCTCCTCCCCTCCATCTACCCCTCCTATCAACTTTGATCCTCCCCCCCACTTCCTGTGTCCTTTCCTTTAGGCACCCTCCCTCCCTTCCCCTCCCTTCTCTTTCCTTTTCCCCCCATCCCCCTTCCTCCACTCCTCTTCCCCGCGCTTCCCCTCCCCCTTCCTCCCTTCCCCCTATCTCCTCTGCCCATGGCATCTCTGCTCTCCCCTCTCGCTCTCCCATTCCCCTTCCTCCTCCTCCTCCTCTCTTGGCAGGTCCCCGGACTCGTACTAGCTCAGTGGACTTTCGCGCGCCGGAGATCATCGCCATCAGTGTCTCGTGTGTGTGTGCCTTCATTTTGTGTTTAGTGTTCTTTCGCCGTCACGCCTGCACTGTTCACGTGTGCCGTCGTAGTCATCCGTGTTATGTGCGCCGTGTCAACAAGTGTTAGTCTTTTTCTCGTCCAATGTGAATGGCTTCATGTTTATTGTTTTTTGTATCTACATTTTTTGCTCGCCGTTTTTTATTGTATTACTTTTGAATGCATTATGGGAACAGCAGTGATCAATAAAATTGTAAATAATTACTATTAAAAACAGTCTTGATCACAATTTATTTTATAAGGTGACCGGTTTCGACCACTGCTGTGGTCATCTTCAGACCATTGAGTGGAAACCCCTTTCTCCAACAGAAAGGGGTTTCCACTCAATGGTCTGAAGATGACCACAGCAGTGGTCGAAACCGGTCACCTTATAAAATAAATTGTGATCAAGACTGTTTTTAATAGTAATTATTTTATTGTATTGTCTGTGTGACCTATATGTCATATTATTGTACCACTTAAGGCTGAAGAGCAGCGTAATATGCTGCTGACAGCCCGCCTGTATGAGGTGATTAAAATTACAATAAAGAGAAAAAAAAAGAGTTGGGGATCCTTCAATATGGAGCTTTACCCGACTGTCGAGGCAACTTTAACAACTGGAAATAAACTGTCAAAACAAAAATTAGTACAACTGGAAAGACGACGTCGATTTTGATCCGATGATGGCATATGCCACCTGGGATACAGTACATGCACCGGTAATGGTTTCAGTGCTGTCCGCCAACAGACTGCCTAGTGGTACAGCTACCAGAGCCTACCCTTTAATAGGGAACGCTCACAGCCGGAAGGCTCTGTATAGTGCAAACGTGTAAAGCAAGCATGTAATCACACCATGGAGATGCACTCGAGCTTCCTACAACGAGTCGAGCGAGTTTGAAAGGCGTCAATTGGTAGCCTTCCGAGTGGCGAGATGATCCTTTCGGACAACTGCCACATAGGTTGGACGTGCTGCGCCAGTTCTGCGATAATGCTGGCATGAGTGGTCACGTGAACATTCTCACAGTCACAGACGACGCTCTGGACGTCCACGCAGTGCAACAGCATGACAGGATCGTGGTACTGTAAGGCTACCACGCCTCAGATAAGAGGGCTTGTTAGCCCAGACGTGTGAATACGAACTGGTTGTTAGCAGTGGGACTACGGGCATGCACGCCTCTAGCCCGTCTTCCACTCACGCCACAGCATCGACGTGCACGGCTCTGACTGGTTCCGTCAGAGGATCACTTGGAAGATGGAATGGCTCGCTGTGGCCTTCAGAGATGAGAGCAGATTCTGCCTGCACGCAAGTGATGGTCATTTGCGCGTATGACTTACACCTGGTGAACACAGTATTGTTGAGTGCATTCGTTCAAGACCCACTGGCATCACCCCAGGTCTCTTACAGAACTACGTAAACAGATCGAGCAAATGGTTCAAATGGCTCTGAGCACTATGGGACTTAACGTCTGAGGTCATCAGTCCCCTAGAACTTAGAACTACTTAAACCTAACTAACCTAAGGACATCACACACATCCATGCCCGAGGCAGGATTCGAACCTGTGATCGTAGCGGTCGCGCGGTTCCAGACTGTAGCGCCTAGAACCGCTCGGCCACCCTGGCCGGCCAGATCGAGCAGGCGTGGCATAACGTAGCCAGGGCAATATTGGCCATCTCTACGATCGACTGGATGCCAGAGTCAGTGCCTGCATTGCTGTCTGTGGGGGCTACACCACGTACTGAAATGGGTGATTCCGCATGGATCGATACCTGGTACTTCATAACCACATTTGCTATTGATCTGTAAATGTGATTCCGTGTATTACACGTGCATTTTTACAACAATAAATCTTGAGTGATTCAGAAACCTCACAAGGATGTACCATTCATTTTTGTCGGTGTATGTTGAAATTACCCTGAATTGGTTACCAGCCAAAATCAGATAATATAGGCGAGGGATCTGCCAGTCTTACCAGTACAGGTACACATCGCACAAGTCGATGCGGGGAAAATACTCGCCCCCAGACAATTTCGCTGACAACTACTCAGGACACGGAATGGGATACAGGTCCGCGATACATTGCGTGTTGACTGTCTGTAAAATCGGCACAAAGGCGTACGGTGCCATCTGGCTTCTGAATCACCGCCAAACGGGTGGCCTACTGGTTATTCGAAATATGAAGACGAGGCAGAGTTACTTACAACGCTGCAATTTGGCCTTAACTTTGTCATGCAGGATGAAGGGATTGGAGCGGAAGCGACAAAATTTAAGTTTTGTTTTCTGCGAATCTCAAGGTGTCCTCAAAGAGCAAGTCAAGTGACCGTAGTAGAGGGTCCTCATCATGAAACGGGACCTATTGGTACACTAAATTGGCTTCGTCAATGTTTTGGAATCCAAAAGCAGAAAAAGCATCTAGCTCAAAAACATTTGGGTCAACGGTGAACTGCCACTAACAACGTAAGTTGCAATTCCACATTTTTATATTGTACTGAGACTGAGGGTTTCTCTCGTAACGCAATGCGCTGTTCACTATAAGATAATACGTGACGTCGCGGACGTTGCGATGT
Source organism: Schistocerca piceifrons (assembly GCF_021461385.2). NCBI lineage: Eukaryota > Metazoa > Arthropoda > Insecta > Orthoptera > Acrididae > Schistocerca > Schistocerca piceifrons. Next base: position 659,142,601 of record NC_060140.1, read on the forward strand.
ATGGCAGCTGAAGAGCCTATACATTTCTAATTAGGCTGACTTTTTTCCGTGTTGAACTCAAACTCAATTGGTCGCCCACCCACAGCCAATGTTAGCAGAACACGCCGTAGCAATGCCTGTGGGGCGTCGGAGACTGCCTCCAGGGGCCTCTGTAGCAATGCCTGTGGGGCGTCGGAGACTGCCTCCAGGGGCCTCTGACGACCTTCCTCCGGCTCGCTGAATGTCACAAACCGGTCAAATGGCCTACTTTTCGGCACACCCAACAAGAGACGTCTATGTGCGGGCAGTTCCGTCTAACGTACACCAAATGACAGTGGGGGCAGTGCCGCTGACTTGCCCATTGAGGTGAAACAGGTGCGGAAGGAGAGCGACACCGGGAGCCCGATAAACGTCGCGATCAGCAACCTCGACTCATCTATCTGTACTCGTTGATCTCCAATAGACAGGCAGCGCCGTGACGTCACCGCCCTCCGATCGTCAATAGAGTCAACACGCTGTGCCTGAGTGGAAAGCGAGGTCGCCTGTCCCACCCAATGGGGCACCACGCCAGGGGCTGTTTACACCATGTACCTAACTTCACTACCTGCCAATTGTCAGAAAGTGCGTGTCTTGCTGCTGCCATAAGTTCGTGTGTTTCAGCAGTCTGGAGGATTTTTGCTAAATTAGGGTCGAACAAGACCAATGCTTAACATTGGACCTTAGGATCTGATGCTAACTGATCATATCCCTGATTAGTGAGTCTACATACGAGGTTTCGCATCAGAGACACGCAAAGCCACGCTTGAGCGAGAGATCTTGCACGTCGGCGATCCAGCCCGTGCCACCACCAATTGGGTTTGATGTCCAAAATACTGCGTGAGCCACCGACAGAGTTAAGTACCTTGGGCTCGGCAGCGACAGTGAAATGTTGCACGATTTCGTACAACCCCAGACTTCTGGACAACAAAATGGCGGTCTTTTCATCTGGAACGACGATATGCCCTACCAGGCAGTGCAACAAGAACGGGTGCAAGTAATTTTCCCATCGTTCAATTGGCTCGTCGAAACCGGAAAACAGCCCCTAAGGAGGATGGGGTGGGGAGGGGGGGGGAGTATCAGAAGGCGCCGCGCCCACCACCAGCGCGGCTTGACAGTGGATCAGTTCCATATTTGAGCAGTCCCTGCATCTGCTACGTCTGCAGCTTTTGTTGTTGCTTCTGGAGACACAACTGTTCCTGCCAGGGCTGCCCAAATGTCGGACCCATGGTGGTCACAAATTAACAATATGAAAAATAATAATAATAAAACATCACACCTGTAAGATCGACCTCTGCCGTCACTGTAGTAACTACGCAACCGTGACAACGCCGCAAAACCGTCCTTTCGGCGCAGGTGTACTCGATCTGGAGAATGGGGAGTTGAACCCCAGAAGAGGGAAAACTCGACGTGTGGTCGATCTGCGTGGAGTAGAGAGTCCGAACACCGTGTAGAGACTGACTCGGAGAAAGCACAAAAGCGACCAGCGCGAATGATCGAAGCAACCAGTACGCGGACCCGACAGCGTGGCGCGATGGAAAAGCCAGATCCGTGTTAATCGATCTCAACATACGAACTGACTAGCCCATCTATCGCTCCGACAAGTAAGCAGCTCGGTCAGCAGATCTGCCCTCACTACGCTCCACGTGACAGTTTTCCGCACTACTCTGCGGCAAGACCGATGCCTGTTCATCTGCGTCGATATGTGCGTTCACTGGCAATGCTAAACAGATAGTATGGCGAGAATTGCCACGTATTTTCTTACATTTCTGTGCAACCCAATCAAGTGTATTGCGAGGTCGACTATTATCATTGTTTTCATTCTTCTCTAAATGATTAGTGCCAGTAATTTGCAAGCATGAGTAATGGTTAGATAGTATTGGCCTCTCTTCCACATATTCTACACTACCGGTCAGAAGTTTTCGATCACTAATGAAAAGAGCGATATACTTTTTACAGTATACAAACACATCGTACAATCAAAATAGCCCAAAAAAATACATATTTTCTCCATCTACTGTTAAGTAGAATGCAATATGGCCTCTTTAAAGTATCCATCATTTGTCCTCACGAGAGAAACTCCCCATCGCATCCCCCGCAGATTAAGTAGTATGATGGTCCAGTGGATAGTACGTCAGAAACTGGACACAGATAAAGCATGAAAATAGGAAGAAGTTGTACTGAGCTGTGAAAAATGAAGCAAAATAGTAACACTGAATGCTCCAAGCTCACGATGTACAACATCGAGCGAATATTAGCAGCTGTGGTGTCTTGATCATCTGATCATGGTGTTGGATTAGAGCAGGGATATCCACGTTCAAATCTCCATCGTGTCTCAACTCTCTTTTTACACAAAATCATGAAAATTCCATCCTGTCATTAATGTGTCTGTTTGCTGTATTCAAATTTGTGTCTGTGTCGTGGTGTAACGTCCGTTTGCAACAGCAAGGTGTAATGATGGGACCTCCAGACGTACATACCTTCCATTTTTTCTACACAAGTACGAAATGTTATGACTCTTGCGTTCCGTTTTAGATGTTTTGGCTGCTGAATTCCTTTATTGTAGTGTAGGTCACACCCTTTTAGTTGTTTCTTTCATTTGTGTGAGAGGTCTATGCTGTATCTTGCCTGCTCTAACTGTTCATCACGTTTACTTGTGACGATAATATATTCTTACCACATGACTCATAGGCTATATCAAATGCATAGTGCGACAATTGTCAAGACTACAGAAGGGCAACAGACACGTCAATGACCGGACGGAAAATTCTTAATTTTGTGAAAAAAAAGAAGCAGGAGGGAGATTTGAACACAGATCTCTTGGTTTGTAGCTCGACACGGTGACCAGATAACCACGGCGGAGTAGTCCTTGCACGACACTCAGTGTTGCATGTCTTGTGCTTGGGCCGTTCAATGTTTCTATTTTGCTTCTTTTTTCACAGTTCGGTACAACTTGTTCCTGTTTTCACGCATGGTCTGCGTTCAGTTTTTAAGGGGCTGTCCACTGGGCTATATTACTACTAAATGTGAGGGACCTGATGAGGAGTATCCCTTGTCGTAACTGCTACATTCTGGAGATAAGGTTTTATAGTGTTTTTTGCAGATACTTTAGTCCAAAACGTCTGTAAGCTGTTCCATAGATCTTCAACATTAGATAACCTCAGTTTTCTGCCCTCCCTGTCAAATTGATCCGATAAGAGGTCAATGAGATTTGAGTCAAGGGACTGACATGGCCAAATCATATTCCTGAGATCCCCATATTTCTCTTTTCTATTGACATACCCTGTGCACAATGTATAAGCATGTCTGGCATCATTTTCGTGCTTCACAACAAATCCACGACTACTAAGTCTCTTGCCAGATGGAACTGCATTGCTTATCAGTATCCTTTGATGGTTTTTCTTCTTTAATTTTCGACTAATTCTCACTAAATCACCGACTTTATCACCCAGGAAACACCCCCCACACCTTGAGCAACCCTCCATCATACTTCACCGTTGGCATCACAACTTCATACTTTCTTCATAAAGTCGACGATCAGAGATTCGACGTTAGGCTGAAGACACTGCAGACTTAGATTCTTCCGTGAATAACATGTTGACAATTGCTGCACGTTGTAGTTTTTGTGTTGTTGGGCCCATTGCACTCGTTTATCCGCCCTTTAAACCTTGATAACGGAGACGGCGTGGCACTGTTGAGACAGAGATTGGAGCTGCTCTCACACTATTTACTTCCTCGCTAATTTCCTGTGTAGTACGAGTCCTCTAATGTTTACTCTGCACACATATGAACTGATCCTGTGGTATGTTACTCGGGGTCTACCAGATCATGATACGCGTGCTGCGGCAGCAGTTTGGCTCAAATGGCTCTGAGCACTATGGGACTCAACATCTTAGGTCATAAGTCCCCTAGAACTTAGAACTACTTAAACCTAACTAACCTAAGGACACCACACACACCCATGCCCGAGGCAGGATTCGAACCTGCGACCGTAGCAGCCTCGCGGTTCCGGACTGCAGCGCCAGAACCGCACGGCCACCGCGGCCGGCGGCAGCAGTTTGCTTGAATCGCTACAGAGTATACATCACTGTAGATTGGGCTAAGTCAAGGTTTGTTGCTATTGTCTGGCTAGAATAGCCCTCCTGACACTGAGTTACTATTACATTACGTTTTTCAGTTCCATCTCCTGCTTCCGCCCCATTAGTCGGTAATATGATATGAGCCTGATCAGGTGTACACACTGCTAGATGCACACAGTAGACTGTAAACTAGTGCGATCCGATTGCTGCACAGACAGTAAAGACCAGTCAACTTGACATATTCAAGCCTTTTTAATTATTAGTATTAATAAACATCTCAAGTAATATAATACATCGTTTCGAGTAAAGTAACATGATGTCAAGTCTTATTACATGACACATGCCACCATGTCATCCAACATAGCATTTGTCATGTCGCGCAATGTGACACATCGTGTCATTAATGTTTAGGATGCATGCATCTCCACTCTGGGATACTTCCATTTATAGATCCACCTCTACTCTCGGATCCTTCCTATTGTAGACACGCCCCACTCTCTAGAAGCATATAAATTTGTGTGTTGTAACATCACTCACCATACATCTAACAGGGGGTGGCCGAAGAGAACTCAATGCGCTGGTGAAATGGGGTTAACTCGTAAAAAAGTGCGAATATATCAAATATTTTGATTTAAATGTCTCTGAAACTTACAGGTAAGTCGAAAAGCTAGTTCCCTTCTTTTACATCCCTAACTCTGCCCAGGATATATTCACCTTTATTTGTGCTACGATAGAAACATTTTTCTTTCCGGTTTCCAACTTTTACTCCATCATAATTTTGACGTTAGAGAGCCATAGCTTGACAACCAATGCAGATTTTTGTTGAGTCTGGCGATGACTGATCCGGTATAGGTTTATTTATTGTCTTTCGAAGCGTGTTGTTTATATCACGGCAATTTCTTAATCTTTCACAAAACAACAGGATCAGCATTAATTACATATCTCTGTCTACCTTCTTACAAAATTTGAATCGATCCGTACAAGTTTAAAACACAGAAATGACGCTCGTAAAAGAAGTCACAAAAACTTTTTTTTTACCTAAAATCCAGATGAAGTTAGAGTTTTTAAAGTGAATTTTCAGTTTTATCGTAAGAATGCATTTTTTATTTCTTTGATTCGCTTTAAACGGTTTGTTACATTCAGCTCACATAAGAACGACTCTTAGGTGCTACATTTAGTTCGACTTTTCACCATCGTATCTCGACAAAGGATAAAGACTATCGGATAAAAGAGTTTCGTTTTGACTTTATCCATTTATCTAGCTTCGTGAAAAGTTTGATCCGATTTGTACAAGTTTAAAGTATAGAAGTGATGTGCTTCAGAAACCTCCAAGAAAAACACGCTTTTGCACGTAAAATCCAAACAAAGCAAGATTTTTTTTAACAATGAAAATGTATCTTAGACCAAAGTCTGATACACCGGTGGAGCAAAATTGAACCATCGGTCTCACCTGAGTCCGTGGTTGTTTAGGATTGAGTGTTCTTGCCCGTAAAATCCGAACGGAGCACATTCAGAAGATGCCATTAGTTGAGCATTAATTTCAGCCAAATTAAAACCTTTGCCAAAGGAATTAATCAGTTGGTACCACTTGTCTGGACGCCAGCTCTGGTTTGTCGTTCAAACTTTGCTTCATATATTTTAAAGTAACTACAGTAAAACAGATGTTCGAAAGGCCACTGGCCCTAGCTAAACCGAAAACATTCTACCCCGTGCTCCTAGCTAAAATGAGAACCGAGTACCAGGAAAAAGCCCCAAACCGCCATTCTGCGCGTGGCCTTTTCAGACACACACTGAGGTGACAGAAGTCATGGTCCACCTCCTAATACCCGTGTCGGACATCCTTTAGACCGGTGCAGTGCAGCAGGTCGATGTGGCATGGATCCAACATGTCGCTGGAAGTGTCCAGCAGAAATATTGAGCCATGCTGCCTCCATAGTCGTCCATAATCGCGAAAGTGATGTCGTTGCAGGATTTTATGCACGAAGTTACCAATCGATTATGTCCCATAAATGTTCCATGAGATTCAAGTCAGGCGTTCTGGGTGGCCAAATCACCACGAACAATGGTGACACGACATTGCTGTTTGAGAACATGAAGTCTGTGAATGGCTTCATATGGTCTCCAGATAGCTGAACATAACCGTTTCCAGTCAATGATCAGTTCAGTGTGAGCAGAGGACCCAGTCCATTCCATGTAAATACAGCTTACACCATTACGAAGCCACCACCAGCTTTTACAGTCCCTTGTTGATAACATGCCTCCATAGTTTCGATGGGTCTGCGCCACAGTCGAAGCTACCATCAGTTCTTACCAGCGTAAATTGGGACTTATTCGGCAAGGGCACGGTTTTGCAGTCGCCTAGGGTCCAACCGATGTGGTCACGAGACGAGGAGATGCGCTACAGGCGATGTCGTGCTGTTAGCAGCCACTCGAGTCGATCGTCTTCTTCCACAACCCAATAACGCCAAATTTCATTGCACTGTCGTAACTGATACGTTCGTTGAGCGTCTCGCTTTGATTGCTGCGGTTATTTCACGCAGTGTTGGTTGAGTGCCAGCACTTACAGCTCTACAAAAACGCCGCTGCTCTCGTTCGAGTGCAGCCCGGCGGCCACTGCGTTGTCTGTGGTGAGAGATAATACCTGAAATTTGGAATCCTCGGCACACTCTTGACACTGTGGATCTCGGAATACTACACTACTGGCCACTGAAATTGCTACACCACGAAGATGACGTGCTACAGACGCGAAATTTAACCGACAGGAAGAAGAAGCTGTGATATGCAAATGATTAGCTTTCCAGAACACTCTCACAAGGTAGGCGATAACTACAACGTGCTGACATGAGGAAAGTTTCCAACAGATTTCTCATACAGAAACAGCAGTTGACCGGCGTTGCCTGGTGAAACGTTGTTGTGATGCCTCGTGTAAGGAGGAGAAATGCGTACCATCACGTTTCCGACATTGATAGACGTCGGAATGTAGCCTATCGCGATTGCGGTTTATCGTATCGCGACATTGCTGCTCGCATTGGTCGAGATCCGATGACTGTTAGCAGAATATGGAATCGGTGGGTTCAGGAGGGTAATACGGGACGCCGTGCTGCATCCCAACGGCCTCGTACCTCGTACCCTTGACGCTGCATCACAGACAGGAGCGTCTGCGATGGTGTACTCAACGACGAACCTGGATGCGCGAATGGCCAAAAGGCATTTTTTCGGATGAATCCAGGTTCTGTCTACAGCATCATGATGGTTACATCCGTGTTTGGCGACATCGTGGTGAACGCACATCGGAAGCGTGTATTCGTCATCGCCATACTGGCGTATCACCCGGCGTGATGGTATTACACGTCTCGGTCACCTCTTGTTCGCATTGACGGCACTTTGAACAGTGGACGTTACATTTCAGATGTGTTACGACCCGTGGCTCTACCCTTCATTCGATCCCTGCGAAACCCTACATTTCAGCAGGATAATGCACGACCGCATGTTGCAGGTCCTGTACGGGCCTTTCTGGATGCAGAAAATGTTCGACTGCTGCCCTGGTCAGCACATTCTCCAAATCTCTCACCAATTGAAAACGTCTGGTCAATGATGGCCGAGCAACTGGCTCGTCACAATACGCCAGTCGCTACTCTTGATGAACTGTGGTATCGTGATGAAGCTGCATGGGCAGCTGTACCTGTACACGCCATCCAAGCTCTGTTTGACTCAACGCCCATGCGTATCAAGGCCGTTATTACAGCCAGGGGTGGTTGTTCTGGCTACTGATTTCTCAGGATCGATGCACCCAAATTGCGTGAAAATGTAATCACATGTCAGTTCTAGTATAATATATTTGTCGAATGAATACCCGTTTATCATCTGCATCTCTTCTTGGTGTAGCAATTGTAATGGCCAGTAGTGTAAATTCCCTAACGATTTCCAAAGTATAATGCCCCGTGCATCCCGCTCCAACTACTATTCCGCGTACAATGTCTGTTACTTCTCGTCGGAAACCCTTTCACATGAATCACCCGAATACAAAGGTCAGCTCCGCCAACGCACTACCTTTTTATACCTCGTGTACGCTATACTACCGTCATCTGTATATGTGTACAGGGTGTCCGAAAAGTCTTTCCGTGATTACATAAATTGATAACTCAGGTTAGAAGTAAGATACAAATATGAGACTGGTGTCTAATTGTTTACAAACTATTAAGCTTTTTGACACATCAGTAAACTTCCACATGAGCACCCTTGGTAGCATGTAGCGATATTCAATTTCCGTCCACACATTAGCCAACATCACTGGAGGGGTCGATTCAACGGCTGTGGTTATCCGTTGCTGCAGGGTTTCAAGATCTGGTACACGTGTTCGGTAGACCTCATCCTTGATATAACCCCATAAAAATAAGTCTAATGGGGTTATGTCAGGAGAGCGTGGAGGCCAAAGCGTTGGCCCATCACGACCATTCCATCACCCAGGAAAGGTCATATCGAGATAGGCACGGACGTCCAAACCCTAATGAGGCGGTGCACCGTCTTGCTGAAACAAGACATCGGGGTGATAGTGAAGCAGCTGAGGAACAGCATACAGTTGCAACACGTCCAGATACACTGCATATGTGATGGTAGCCTCAGCGAAGAAGAATGGCCCAATAATTCGGTCGTGCAATAGCGCGCACCAAACATTCACCTTTGGACTGCCTCTGGTGCACTCCATGACCTCGCCAGGGGGTTGTGAATCCCAAATGCGCACATTATGGCGATTCACTACTCCACTGACAAAAAAGTCGCTTCGTCGGAAAAGGCAATTCGTCTGAGATAACCATCATCGTCCTCAATACGTGATATCATTTCGACCGCAAATTCATATCGACGTGTACTGTCATTGGGCGACAAGGCCCGAACGATTTGCACTTTGTATGCACGAAACAATAAACGTGTGTGTACAATGTCATGGAGAGAGCTTTTTGTCATCTGTAATTCACGTGAGGCCCTGCGCACCGATTTCTTTGGACTTCGCAGAAAAGACTGCCTTACAGCTTCCACTCTGTCCGCTGAGGTTTTTGGTCGACCAGACCTCGGGAGGTCAGTAACCGATCCTGTGTTCTTGAACTTCTCATACCAGGGTTTAATGCTCTTTACATGAGGTGGATTCCTTCCAAATGTTGTCTGGAAGTGTCTCTGCACTGCGGTTGGTGATCGTGTCTCATGGTACCACAGGACACACTGTGCCTTCTCCTGATTGGTTAACATGGCTTCTTGGGCACTGCACCTCATCCACTACTTACGTACTGCGAACCTAAAACAGAAAAAAAACTTTGATAGTTGTAAACAATTCGACACAGGTTTCATATTTGTATCTTACTCCTAGCCTGAGTTATCAATTTATATAATCAGGGAAAGTCTTTTCGGACACCCTGTATACAGGGTGTTACAAAAAGGTATGGCCAAACTTTCAGGAAACATTCCTCACACACTAATAAAGAAAAGATGTTATGTGGACATGTGTCCGGAACCGCTTAATTTCCATGTTAGAGCTCATTTTAGTTTCGTCAGTATGTATTGTACTTCCTCGATTCACCGCAAGTTGGCCCAATTGAAGGAAGGTAATGTTGACTTCGGTGCTTGTGTTGACATGCGACTCATTGCTCTACAGTACTAGCATCAAGCACATCAGTACGTAGCATCAACAGGTTAGTGTTCATCACGAACGTGGTTTTGCAGTCAGTGCAGTGTTTACAAATTCGGAGTTGGCAGATGCTCATTTGATGTATGGATTAGCACGGGGCAATAGCCGTGGCGCGGTACGTTTGTATCGAGACAGATTTCCAGAACGAAGGTGTCCCGACAGGAAGACGTTCGAAACAATTGATCGGCGTCTTAGGGAGCACGGAACATTCCAGCACTGGGGAAGACCTAGAACGACGAGGACACCTGCAATGGACGAGGCAATTCTTCGTGCAGTTGACGATAACCCTAATGTCAGCGTCAGAGAAGTTGCTGCTGTACAAGGTAACGTTGACCACGTCACTGTAAGGAGAGTGCTACGGGAGAACCAGTTGTTTCCGTACCATGTACAGCGTGTGCAGGGACATCAGCAGCTGATTGGCCTCCACGGGTACACTTCTGCGAATGGTTCATCCAACAATGTGTCAATCCTCATTTCAGTGCAAATGTTCTCTTTACGGATGAGGCTTCATTCCAACGTGATCAAATTGTAAATTTTCACAATCAACATGTGTGGGCTGACGGGAATCCGCACGCAATTGTGCAATCACGTCATCAACACAGATTTTCTGTGCACGTTTGGGCAGGCATTGTTGGTGATATCTTGATTGGGCCTCATGTTCTTCCACCTACGCTCAATGGGGCACGTTATCATGATTTCATACGGGATACTCTACCTGTGCTGCTAGAACATGTGCCTTTACAAGTACGACACAACATGTGGTTCATTCACGATGGAGCTCATGCACATTTCAGTCGAAGTGTTCGTACGCTTCTCAACAACAGATTCGGTGACCGATGGATTGGTAGAGGCGGACCAATTCCATGGCCTCCACGCTCTCCTGACCTCAACCCTCCTGACTTTCATTTATGGGGGCATTTTAAAGCTCTTGTCTACGCAACCCCGGTACCAAATGTAGAGACTCTTCGTGCTGGTATTGCGGACGGCTGTGATACAATACGCCATTCTCCAGGGCTGCATCAGCGCATCAAGTATTCCATGCGACGGAGGGTGGATGCATGTATCCTCGCCAACGGAGGACATTTTGAACATTTCCTGTGGCAAAGTGTTTGAAGTCACGCTGGTACGTTTTGTTGCTGTGTGTTTCCATTCCATGATTAATGTGATTTGAAGAGAAAAATGAAATGGGCTCTAATATGGAAAGTAAGCGTTTCCGGACACATGTCCACATAACATATTTTCTTTCGTTGTGTGTGAGGAATGTTTCCTGAAAGTTTGGCCGTACCTTTTTGTAACACCCTGTATCCATCCCATAACTTTCGTCATCTCAGTGTTTTTATTACAGCGCTTCTACACCGTAACAATTAAACCAGTGATCTGGTCGTATTGGCCTCAGTTCGACATATTCTGTATACGTTGTTCGATCGACTTGGTTTAACCAGTGCAGTGCTGTCTTTTGCTAGACTTGACTCTGTACAGAGAGAGAGACGGCGAGTGAGGGGTTGCGCTGTGTGCCGGCAGTGAAGCTGCAGGCGTCGCGGCAGCTGCGGCCGCCGTCGCGCTTCACGGGCTTCATGCTGACGGCGGAGCCTGGCGGCGAGGCGTCGCTGGCGGGCGGCGACGAGCAGCCGCCGGCCGAGCCGCTGCGCTACCGCCACCACGGCCGCGGGCCGCACGGCGCGGGCGCCTTCTCGCTGTACGGCGACGCGCTCACGCGCTTCAGCGACCGCTGCCCCAACACCGTCACACAGACCTCCACCTCGCCCAAGGCCGAGGTGCAGGTCCTGTGGACGGCGCCTCCGGCCGGCAGCGGCTGCGTCGTCTTCAGGTGCGTGCTCGCGCTCGCTCACATTTTGTATCCCAAACAGAGGTAACTCTAGTGTTCTTTTTTTAGAAAATTTTGTTCAAAATGGTCCATAAATATTTCAGCCAACAGTGGACTAAGAGGGGAACCCATTGCTAAGCCATCTAACTGTTTATAAAGAGTTCCTTGGAACTGGAAATAGTTCTGAGCCAGGCATGTCTGCGTGGCCAGTCTCAAGTCATTCAGTTCCACAGGAATGACATTAGACTTGTGCATCAGCTCTCAGAATATCAATGCATTCTACCACTGGTATGTTAGAATACAAGCTGCTGACATCAAAGGATACTAATTTATCACTGTGTGAGACAGATATACCTTTTTACTTATTTACTAGGTCCACGGAGTTTGAAAAACCACGCTTTAGTTTGAATTTAGTTTTGCCCTTAATTAGGACATCCAGTTTGTAAGAGGTCCATGATTGAGAAATTTGTTGCTAACGCACTCGAGCAGATTTAATTTCGATGGATTGCTCTCGCGCTGCCTGCGATATGTAAGCTATAAGAGAATCTCAGACCAAAGAGCAGTGTTGTATGCAGTAAGAGCAGTAGGAACTGTTTAGCATTTGTAGTAGTAGTAGCTAGCAGTCGTGTGTGTGGAGTTGGCTGGGCCGCTCGTGGGGAGTGATGGCAGAGCCTGAGCGATGTAATATAAGGTAAAAGCAGCCTCGCGCATATGTCCTATTGTTATGTCAAGCCCCGTGTAAATGTTTTTAAAAAATCTCTGAATAATAATCTTTCTAACAAAAAATTTACTGTTGATAATCATTCATCTCAATTTAAAGAACTTACTAATTCCTCCAATCCATGGTCATCCCGATTATTGTAAAGAAAAATTAGTTGTTTCTTTTTATACATGACAAATCTATCGGCCAGCATTGCACAGGGCTGTGCCAGAAAATTTCTTGTAGGAGCAGATATATTTGCGTTATTCGGCGAGCTTATTGAGGTAAGAATTATCAACTTATTCAGAATGATCTTTCAGGGCCATGACGCAGCACTGCTGACGTCCAAAATTTACCAGTTCAAATTCACAGTCAATTATTCAACGATTATCTATGAGTAACATTTTCTAATTAGGAGATTAGTCACATTTTATTGTTCCAAGAGGGAGGTTACGCTGAATGTGAATGATATAAATAATTATATTTTTACTGTAAGGAGGTTTCGGAATTTTTTTGTTGGGAGGTTACAAGTTTACTAGCTGCTTTGTAAGATGGAGCAGTGAATGATGATACAACTGGACGAATAGGACCTGTCCTATACAGGGTGAAAAGTATTTAAACCGACAAACTTTGGGAGGTTGTAGGGGACATCAAAAAAAATATTCTTCCCTAATGTCATTTTTTCCTGTGAGGATTATTTAAACCGGTAGGGGAAGATTTCTCTGGCGGCAAATTAATCAAACCAACAAAGAGTTCTCCATTTTTTTATGACCAAGAGACAACACATTAACACAACCCAATTTCAATCACAGTAGATTTTCAAAAATGCCTCCATTGACATGTAAACACAGGTTACACCGTCGGATCACGTTCTGCCTGACACGGGCAAAAATTCCAGGAGTATCCTGAATTGTTCCAGCTGGTGCTACTCTCCGGGCAACCAGATCCTCTTCTGATGCAACAGCGGTTGCGTAAAAAAGGTTGCGCATCTCTCCCCACACAAAAAAATCCAGAGGGGACATATCTGGGGATCGAGCAGGCCATGGTACAGGACCACCTCCGCCAATCCACGTTTCTGGGAACCGTCGGTCCGGGAATAGACGCACACGACGACTGAAATGTGCCGGCGCCCCGTCATGTTGGAACCACATGCGTTGTCTTGTAGGGAGCGGGACGTCTTCCAGCAGCTCTCGCGAGATAATTGTAATATTGCCTGCCATTGAATGGCCTAGGTGGTAGATACGGCTCAATTAAACAATTCCCGACCCACACATTAACGAAGAATCGCACTTGATGAGCGCTAGTAACTGTGGCATGTGGTTATCCTCACTCCAAACATGCGAATTGTGCATGTTGAAGACTCCATCACGCCCAAACGTTGCTTCATCGGTAAACAGCATAGAGGATGGAAATGTAGGATGCATTTTACACTGTTCCAGGTACCACTGCGAAAATTGTGCTCTGGGTGCATAATTAACTGGTTCCATGTTGTGGACACGCTGTAAGTGGAATGGATGTAGCAACTGCTCTCGAAGGACTGTTCTTACATTCGTCTGATTCGTCCCCATGTTACGTGGAATTGCACGAGTGCTGATTGAAGGATCCCGCTCCACATGCTGCAAGACAACTTCCTCAAATTGGAGCGTTCTTACCGTGCGACGGCGTCCCTGTCCAGGTAATCTGCTAAATGACGCGGACTCACGCAGACGTTGGTACACAGCAGCAAAGGTCGTATGATGCGGGATACGGCGATTAGGATATTGTTGTTGATAAACCCGCTGTGCAGCTCGTCCGTTGTGGTGCGCTTCGTAGTATGCACCAACAATATCAGTGTACTCACTCCAGGCGTATCGCTCCATTAGTAAGCAGAGACAATGCACTACTACACTGTGGACAGCAGTTGCCTACAACCGAAGAGCGTAATGCGCCCTCTAACAACTGAAGATCGTAATACGGCCTCCACCGGTTTAAATAATCCTCATAGGAAAAAATGACATTCGGGAAAAATATTTGTTATGATGTCCCCTACAAACTCGGTTTAAATACTTTTCACCCTGTACACATAACAGTACGTTGTAGAACTGCACTTCACTCGCTTAAGACGGACAGTCTTGATAAGGTCACCGAAATTACAGGAACCAACATTATGAACAAAGCACAAATGAAACAATGGTGGATTCAAACATGGCAGAGAGAGGGGGACGCATCCGACAAGGGTCGCCGAGTATACTCTTTTTTTCCTGACGTACGCGAAAGATTACAGCTGAAACATGTCGACCCAAGCCGGGGGATGATCCATTTCCTGACAGGCTACGGGCCTTATCCGGTACATTTAAACCGCACGGGACTAACTAACAATGAAATATGCGTTTGCGGAGAAACTGGGACACCAGAACATGTCACACTGCTATGCAACACGCTTGCACAAGTGAGACCTCTACAGAACGACAGTGACATCGCCAGAATAATACGTAATCCCGATGATTGGAACATAATAAATAGCGTATCCGATATTGTATCGAACACGCTGCATGAAGAATACAAGCGCCAAAACCCATATGGAAGGAGGCGTAGACGAGCACAAACAACACAACAAACCACATGGGAGGGCACAAGCACGACCACAGATTCCGAAACCGAGGAAAGAACCAACACACTACGTGAACATGACTCAGAAGGGATCAACACGTAAGGGACCCAAACCAACGACGCACGACACTGCATGCCACAACACAGTCACAAATAACACAACAGGCAGTAACAATCATAAAACAAACAAACGCCGACACCACATACTAAGACTCTATTAATATCGTAACGTCGCTTGGGAGGAGAAGGCTCCAAAAATTTTTATTCCGCGGCTCCTACTTCCCAACGACATATTGCATAGCGTTTAAAGTATACTGCACACAAGCAGTAATATATTGTTCCTCTTATTATGTGTAGATAGAAGTATATTCACTTCTCCCTTTAAAGCTACAATGGATTAATTTCCTACATCAAATGTATTTTCTGTATAAACTATGTATAAAACTAAGAATGTAATTTATTAAGCTATTTAAGGAATAATGCACTCAAGTAGCAATGAACTACATTCTTGTTTACTAACAAATTTACAAACAGAACTGTATTTCTCATGTAAAGCTAATATTCATGTATTCCATATGTCAAATGCTCAGTCAGAATTTAATCTGTATAATACCAGGTGTATCTGTCTAATGTACCACATAGAATATACCGTTTTTACCAACAATAGGACAAACAAACAGCTGCTGGGTATCATGCAGTGTCCTGACTTGCAACACTTCCAGTGATATACCAATACACACAACCGCAGTACACATACATAAGCACAAACCATTTCAGATGAGAATAGCTCGAGGTTCTACAGAGACCTTCTCACCTGAAATAGGTAGAAATATGCCATTACCAACCAATATGCTAAAAAGGCTATATTAGACATCCAGATACAGTATATCACTTCCCTCTACATATTGCAAATTATTTCCACCACACTTATTGTATTACATTTTTCTTTTTATTTCTTTGACATGCATAAATTATATTCGCATCAGCAAGCAGAAACAAATTGTATAGAACCATTTTAATAACTGTTAAGCACTCAATTCGCTGTAACCTTGCAGAAATTTTTAAATTATGTTCTTTATATCATAAAAGAACATCACCGACTGTATAACAATAACATTGTAATACTGAGAAGTGTTTGCTGTTGGGTTCAGAAGCATCCGACCCACCTTACATTTCAAAGCGGTAGGTTGCTCCGTACTGTTAATGAAATAAATAAATAAATAAAAATAATGTGTGTACGTAAGGCCACACTTTTCTGCATGACCACCCACTGCAACCCACTCATGGTTGTGTTGGCAGATAGCCCTCGGCCTCCTGCTGTTATTAAGGGAGTTCGATTGCAGTGGGTATAAGAGGTGAGTGTGGGTTCCAAAAATCGTTTTCTCTCGCACTTAGTTACGAATAGCGCCCAAAATATTTTGAGTGTCGTTTCATGTATCAATGAGGAACAGAGGCATATTCGGAATTTTTTATGAAGCATCATCTGAACAGAAGTACCAAGTACCAAAACCTTTTCTCTCCACCCCAATTCTAATTCTCACTAGTAACGTGACATATCCATCGAATACTCAGCATTCTTGTGTAGCACCACATTTCGAAAGCTTCTATTGTCTTCTTCATTAAACTGTTTATTGTCGGTGTTTCACATTCATACTGTATATGGCTACACTCCATACAAATACTTTCAGAAAAGACTTCCCGACACTTAAATGTATACTCGATGTTAACAAATTTCTCTTTTTCGGAAACGCTTTTCTTGCCATTGCCAGTTTACACTTTATATGATTTCTACTTCTATCGTAAACAGTTATTTTGCTGCCCAAATAGCAAAACTCATCTACTACTTTAAGTGTCTCAATTCCTAATCTAATCTCCCCGGCATCACCTGATAAAATCGACTACAATCGATTATCCTTGTTTTGCTTTTGTTAATGTTCATCTTATATCCTCCTTTCAAGACACTGTTTATTTCGTTCACCTGCCTTCCAAGTCCTTTGCTGTCTCTGACACAATCACAGCGTCTTCGGTAGATCTCACAGTTTTTATTTCTTGTCCCTGAACTTTAATTCCTACTCCAAATTTTTCTTTGGTTTCGTGAATAATATTTGGCACAGGCTACAAACAATAACAGTATTCTCAAAAATTAAAATAATTATAAGGCTAAATTCTCGCAAAATTTCTTCTATTTCCGAAATCGAATATATCCGAATCTTGTGGAATATCGAAATCGAATATATCAAATTTCGGTCGTCGGTATAAGACGCAGCTTAGTCCGTTTTCGTCAGTCACATTTTAAGAACGATCATGAGAGGATCTAAGGAAAAATACCAAAAAGTAAAATGTGAGGATTCCTATGGTAAATAGATTCCGACAGAAAATTGCTTTTTTCTTTACATTCAGTTGTTTTTCAGAGAGTTCAAAATATTTTTAGTTTTATTATTATTTACAACTAATAATTCATTTTTATGGATTTTACACATGCTTGCCTTCGCTATAAAATCACGTAGAACCGAAGAAAGAGAAAGACGACTTACTAAAGTTCGAGTAGGAGTGCAACAAATAAGAGAAAGGTGAAGTGAAAAATAAAAAACAAACTTTAACGAAGAGACGCGAATTAGAGTAAATTCAATTAGAAACCGTGAATCAACGAATGAACGTCAAATGCGAAATAAACAAAATAGAGAAAGAATGGCCATTCTAAGCGAACATCAAGGAATTACAGTATGTAGAAACTATAATTTAGAACTAGAGGCATTCCATTGTCAGTACATGAAAAATGCAATGAACATATAAAAATCGTCTTCGGAAAAATGGATAAGACATGCGAGTACTGTCGTGCAAAAAAACTTAAAGGTAAAGCTCTGGGTATTTCTGTATGAGTTTCCCTGCTCAGGGACTGGATGTTGTGTTCCCCTAATCATTATCATTTCATCCCCATCGACGTGCAAGTCGCTGAAGTGGCTTCAAATCGAAAGACTTGCACCCGGCGAACGGTCTACTCGACGGGAGTCCCTAGTCACACGACATTTACAGTGGTCAAGTCATATTAATAACATTACAAGTATCATCTTCAGAACTATTCGTTTATACGATCAGGATGGCACCACAAACATACGTCGATATAATCTTGCTTTCAAATTTCTTCGTTCGGGGCTATACCAAAATATATCACATCTTTGATTAATTAATTTAATATAGATACGCACACAATACGTTTCAATATGAAATATATGCCTGTATATATCTGATAGGGAGGATAATCCTCATGCCTTCAACCGTGCTATATGTTCGCCGGGCATTGCAGCTAGTGACCATATATACTGAGCGACTTTTCACTGTGCATGGACAATCAAAAGGCATAAACACTGACGATCCAAAACGCTACGACCACTGCCCACGGCGAGACTGAATGCCATCCTGTGGCGTCAAGGGTGTGTGACGCGGTAAGACAATCATATAAGCAGATTGGAGACGAATAAGTAGCATTCTACTGACGCTGCTAGCCGCAAAAAGGGAAATCCACTTGCATAAGCGACTTTGATAAATGACAGACTGGTATGCCAAGATCCTGGGTACGAGCATTTGGGAAACGGTGAAAATAGTCGGTTGTACGAGGACTATTGTTATGAGCATCAGTGTAAAATGTAAAATTTAAGTTTTTCCCACCGAATAGAATGTTCAAACAAATTTCGGGCTTCCAGCCGGTCATCTTTTAATACATCTCACGATATTCAACTGCGCACCTGCCAGTCATCTTCAGGTGAGCCATCGAAGACTGACAATGACTTGCTCCGTTCCACAGTATATAGAGCGCTCCGACAACCCTGCGCTTGCGTCAGATCAAGCTGACAGACGGGCCATATTACCCGGTGGCAGCGCCCTCGCAATTGGAACCGCGGAATTCAGCTGTCCTCTGCTGTGCGTGGATATTTCATGCCATATACCCCTGGAAATCAACAAAGGACTTTTCGAATTCTTGCCACGCAGAATTGTTGCTGATTGTCCGCACTCTGTCGGCTTCGTTTAGAACAAATCGTAAAGATGATGGGTCCTTGCACTGTCCAACTGTTAGCCACTATCACGGTTCATCAGCTTTTCAGCCAAGCGTATTTCCACGGATTCTTTAATAATGGAGTCCAGAATCATAGCTTTACCACGCTCCATTGAATGTTAAGTGGAAATGCAGTGTTCGGCAATAGCGGACTGGCTTGGATGCAAAAGGTGAGCGCAACGTTGATGTCCAGCGCAGCGTTCTTCCACAGTGTGTGTGGTCTGCCCTTGGTAAGTCATACCACACTGACAAAGTATTTTGTAAATTCCGACCTTCCACAATAATAAGTCTGCAATTTTAGATGGTGGAGGGAAAATAATTTTCACATGACATTTACGAAGGATTCTTGCCATTGTAAACGAAATATTGCCCACAAAAGGAAGAACTAAGGATTTTCCGGCGTATTCTCCTCTTTATCCAGTTCCTGATTCTTGGTTGTAACTGACAGTGCCCTTTTAATCTGTCGAGTGCAATACCTATTTTTCTCTTAAACTGACAGTGCCCTGTTAATCTGTTGGGTGGAGTATTGAACATGAAATGTGTGGTTAAAGGACTGTGAAACCACAAGTAGGCAACAAGGTGTTGGACGTCCATTCCTCATCACAGAACGGTGGAAGTCGAAGGCTTGCATTCTTTACAAAGCAGTGGTCGTGCCTGGACATAGCGTCATCCAGACGTGCGGATGCTCGTAACATACACTGCACCACGGACGTAGAGCCATGAGAATAGTGCTATGCTGTTGGGGACATTCACCTGGGAGTCGTGGCAGTACTCGAAGGCTAAACCCATTTAGTGTAATGATAAAATAGCTAAATCTACCGAAATTCCTTTGTGAACGATAGCACCTGCTAGTGGGGAATAAGCTGATAATCCTGTACCAGTACCGTTATCTACTACAGAAGACATAAGGAGTGTTAATGAAACGTGACAACTGGCGACTACGTGAACATTATTGCCGATCACCTGCTTCCCTTTATGCTTGATGTCTTCCTCAACGGAGATGGCATCTTCCAGTGGGATGGCTGTCCGCGTCGGAATGCCAGAATCGTACTACCGTCTTTCGAGGAGCATGATACGGGATTCTCGTTGATGACTTGACCACCAAATTCGCCCAGTCTAAACATCTCTGACACTGTCGATAAAATTCTTCTGGTTATGTGACCGCATTGTCACATATCATTAGCCCGTAATTTACGGGAATTATCATCTGTGCGTGGATATTTTATGCTATATACCTCCGGAAATCAACAAAGGACTTGTCGAATTCATGCCACACAGAATTGCTGCTGGGCCAACACGCTATCGGTCAGATGGTCTATAGGTTTTGACTCATCAGTGTATGTAAAACTGAATGTTCGAACTCCTACGTGCGTGTATTGAAGTGCAAATCATATATTGTACCTCTACAAAATTTCTTTAGTTCGATAACAGTTGCTCTTAAATTGCTGATTTTTGTGACGAAGGTATTAGAAAGTTGTACTAAGTTGCAAACTTCATGCCATATGGAATAATTTTCTTGGGCAATTACGTACGAGGGATCGAACTTAAATAGCGGCAACTATTTATTCACAACCGATACAAAAGAGTTACATGTTTGCACCTGTTACTGTCCTTCAAAGTAGTCACCAGTGTTGTGTAGTGCCCAGTGCAGTGATGTGGAAGGTGTAGTATACCGTTAGCAGAGCCTGTTCTGTTGATGGTGCGAATGGAGCGGTCTAAAGTAATGGCGATTCTCGTGTACGACTGTGATAGTGTTATCCTAACGCATTACGTTCCTCGACGGCATACCATCAATGGACAGTATTACTGTCCGTTTTTGGAGCATAACCTGCGACCAGCTTTGCGGAAGAAGCGGCGACACCACCTGCGCAACCCGCCCATCATTTTGGACGACAATGCGCCGGCGCATACAGCGCAAGCTGTGGCTGCTCTGTTCAGTCAATGGGACTGGTAAGTACTGTACCATCCACCATACTTCCCGGACGTAAGTCCTTGTGACTTTGATTTGATTCCGAAGATGAAGGAACCATTTCGTGGCATTCGCTTCAGAACTGTTCCAGAGATTCGACAGGCAGTAGACCGCTCCATTCGCGTCAACAGAACAGGCTTTGCTAACGGTATACTACGCCTTCCACATCGCTGGCAACGGGTTCTACACAACGCTGGTGGCTATTTTGAAGGACAGTAACGGGTACAAACATGTAACTCTTTTGTATCGGTTGTGAATAAATAGTTGCCACTATTTAAGTTCCAACCCTCGTACATAGGCAGGATGTATTCATCGTACATAAACTTGCTGTAAGGATTATGTGTGATTTCCGAAAATCTAGAGAAGTATTTAAATAACTAGGTGTACTGACACTAGCCTCATAATTCATTTACTTTATTGTGAAGTTTGTTGTAGAAAACAAGCCGCAATTTGAAAATAATAATAGAATTCATAAATGAAGTAGAAATAAAAACAGTCTCTTCATTCTTACGTTTCTCCCGTCGTATTACACTGTCCAGCCACATTAATGTGACCATCCGTCAAATCCAAAATAATCACTTTTCCCAGATGGTTCAGATGGCTCTGGGCACTATGGGACTTAACATCTGAGGGCATCAGTCCCCTAGAACTTAGAACTACTTAAACCTAACTAACCTAAGGACATCACACACATCCATGCCCGAGGCAGGATTCGAACCTGCGACCGTTGCGGTCGCGCGGTTCCAGACTGAAGCGCCTAGAACCGCTCGGTCACAACGGCCGGCGCCACTTTTTGCAGCGCGGTCCGTTGCGAGACGAGCAGGAAGATAGTCAGTGAAGTTCTGGAAGATACAGACAGGGATTTGGAGCCGTGCCGACTCCAGTGCCTTGACTAGCTGCGCAAGGATTATCGATTGAGGATCCATGACCGGCGAAAAACTTATGTGGCTCTACTGCGCCTTCCATAGTGAGGAAACTACCCAGGGAATTCCGTGAAAACATTCCCCGGACCATAACCTTCCTCCAAAGGCCTGGATCCTTCCAATGATTGTAGCAGGCTGTTTGCTTTCAAACGTTTTACGCCGTACACGCCAAAGGCCATCTATCATCTGGAAAGGCCACCTTTCACCAATCAGTGGACGTCCTTTTGCGGTGAAATGAAATGATCGTACGGCATTGGCCGGGAGACCCCATGCGGGGTGTTCGGCCGCCTAAATTGCAAGTCCTTTTTAGCTGACGCCACTTCGGCGACTTGCGAGTCAATGATGATGAAAGACACACAACGCCCAGTCAGAGAAAATCCCTGACGCTGCCGGGAATCGAACCCGGGACCCCGTGCGCAGGAAGTGAGAACGCTACCGCAAGACCACGAGCTGCGGACACCCTTTTGCGGTACTGGCATGTGAATTCCAACCTTCTTCGCCAATGAAGAGCAGTCAGCATGGGTGCATGAACCAGGCACCTGTTGCGGAGGCCCATACGTAGCAACTTTCGGTGGACGGCCGTTAAGCAGACACTGTTGGTAGCCTCTTAGTTCATCTGGACGACAGCTGCTTGACCGTTGCACGTCTATTCGCTCATACACATCTCCGCAGCCATCGTTTATCACCAAAGTTACCTCCGCGCCGGTTTTGGATGGTGCCATTTTGCCACGTTCGGTAGTACAGTACTTTAACCATGGCAGCACGTGAGCAACTTACAGACCTTGCCGTTCGGAAATGTTTGCGCCCTTCTCTCCCCTGCTACCTTATGTGTGGTTATAGCACGTTGACGTCTAACATAGGCGGTGGTCGCACTACTGTGACTAGTCTGTACATAGCCTCCTTTAACCTTACCCTTGGGCAGAAAGAGACGAAATATGCAGCTGTAACACTATTTGACTTCCTTGTGGGTTATAAGTGGAGATATTAAAAACAAATTACAATAAGTTCTGCTGACAACTCCTTCCATTCTACAGATGGTGCAGCATTTACTGCGTTCAACATCATGGTCATCAGTACTCATTGTGTGACGTTATGGGGTGATTCTCGTCGTGTCCATGCGTATGCGCTTGCCCTAATTTCTAACACAACATTTAGGTACTGCTATCCTGCACTGTTTGTGTTTTATGGCGTACTATGCAGTGTCCTCCATTCATGTGTGATCACACTGCATGATACACCGTAAAACACAGACACTGCAGAATAGTGTTACATGCCTCTACCAGCCGCGACAATAATATATATGTCTCCCTCGAGTGCAGGTTGTGGACAGACAGGGTCATACGCGGATTTTCTTCGGTCCGGGACACGTGCTCGGATAGCCGATTTGACGACTGCTCACGTAAAGCGGGAAATTCAGGTTCTAGTCCTGGTCCAGCACAAATTTTCGCATGTCACCAATACATTGTACAGCTGTAGTCTAATCACATTCGTAATTGCGAATACATATCTTCTGTTTAGATACTGGCCCATTCTCCAATCTTTTCAGATGGACCCTGTAGTTTGTAACAGGACACAGATATACTGATTCCAACGTCTTAGTCAGCAGCTCGTGGTCTCGCGGTCGCGTTCTTGCTTCCCGAGCCTGGGTTCCTGCGATCGATTCCCGGTGGGGTTAGGGATTTTTCACCTGCCTCGAGGTGACTGGCTGTTAGTGTTTTCATCATCATTCCTGAAAGTGGTGAGATTGGACTGAGCAAAGGTTGGGGATTTGTGCGGGCTCTGATAACCGCGCCGTTGAGCGCTCCACAAACCAAACATCATCGTCCAACGTCTTACAATATTCTAGGCAAATATTTTTTTCTTTTCTATTCGTTTGCTTGTCCTCCTCCGTAGGCGAGTGGTCAACGCCACAGGCCCTCGCGTGGGAGACCTGGGTTCGATTCCCGGTAGAACCAAAGATTTTTCGTTCGTGGGAGGACTGGACCACAGTGCACTCAGCCTCGGGATGCCTGTGGAGGAGCTACTTAATTGAGAACTAGCGGTTCCAAGATCAGATGGTCGACAATGCCCGGGAGTGCGCCGTGCTGAGCCCACGCCCCTCCATAGCACATCTGTTGATAAATAACTGAGGAGAGCGCGGCAGCCTTCAGGGCCTAATCAGGGGGTTTTCTTTTTCCTTTTATGAATTTAGTTGATTATCAAAAACTTCATTCTTAAAAACTGTTACTTCGGCGCGAGTCACATAAGAAGACTCTCAGATCCTACTTCATTGAAGATGTAACTGTGTAATACAGTGTTACATTCATGAGAGAAAGAGCCACTAAAACGAGAATATTTCTTGCAATCTCTACAATTATTGCACCGTACGTCTTTTTAAATTCCGTTCGACATTAGTTTCGAATGATCAGTCCATTTTCTAGCACAGCATTACTACAGCCAAAGATGTTGATATATCTACATCTACATCATACTCAGCAAAACACCTAAAGGTGTGTGGCGGAGGGACTTCTTGTACCACTATCTGATCCCCGCAACCCTGTTCCACTCGCGAATAACGCGTGGGAATAACGACTGTCGGTCGGCCTCTGTATTGGCTCTAATTTGTCTAATTTTTTCCTCATAGTCATTACGCTAGACGTATGTGGGAACAAATAATATGTTGTCCTACTCTTCCCGGAAAATTCTCTCTCGAAATTTTAATAGTAAATCTTTCCGTGACAAACAACCCCTCTCTTGTAACGTCTGCCATTGGAGTTCGTTGAGTATTTGCATAACGCTCTCGGCCGACTAAACGATGCCGTGACGAAACGTGCTGCTCTTCGTTGGATCTTCTTTATCTGTTCTATCAGTCCTATTTGGAGGGAGGAACAGTGTTGCACGGGCGTACTGACCAAATCTTGGAAAACGGTACACTCAACGGTCAACGCTACTGTGGCACTGTTCTCCATTCCCTTGTCTACATCTACATCTACTTCTACGTGATTACTCTGCTATTCACAATAAAGTGCCTGGCAGAGAGTTCAATGAACCACCTTCAAACTGTCTACCGTTGCACTCTCGAACGGCACGCGGGAAAAATGAGCACTTCAATTTTTCTGTGCGAGCCCTGATTTATTTTATCGTGATGATCATTTCTCCCTATGTAGGTGGGTGCCAACAGAATGTTTCCGCAATCGGAGGAGAAAACTGGTGATTGAAATTTAATGAGAAGATCCCGTCGCAACGAAAAACGACTTTGTTTTAATGACTGCCACTCCAATTCACGCATCATGTCTGTGACACTATCTCCCCTATTTCGCGATAATCCTAAACGAGCTGCCCTTCTTTGTACTTTTTCGATGTCATCCGTCAGTCCCACCTGATGCGGATCCCACACCGCACAGCAATATTCCAGAATAGGGCGGACAAGCGTGGTGTAAGCAGTCTTTTTAGTAGACCTGTTGCACCTTCTAAGTGTTCTGCCAATGAATCGCAGTCTTTGGTTCGCTCTTCCCACAATATTATCTATGTGATCGTTCCAATTTAGGTTGTTTGTAATTGTAATCCCTAAGTATTTATCTGAATTTACAGCCTTCAGATTTGTGTGACTTACCGCGTAATCGAAATAGAGCTGATTTCTTTCAGTACTCACGTGAATAACTTCTCACATTTCCTTATTCAGGGTCAACTGGCACTTTTCGCACCATACAGATATCTTACCTAAATCATTTTGCAAGTCGTTTTGATCATCTGATGACTTTACAAGACGGTAAATGACAGCATCATCTGACTTTATTTTTATGGACGATAATGAGCGACCGCATCGAACAGGGCAGATGCAGGACCTCTTGGAAAAAGAGGATATTCAGCGAATAGACTGGCCTACTCGTTCCCACCCAACACGGCTGAGATGCGTTTGGAGAGACGTATTGAAGTACGTCCGCAAGTACCAACGACCATTCAGCATTTGTCACCCGCGCTGATGGAGGAATGGAACGCCCCACCACAACTCCGTAACAATCCTGTGGTCAGCATGGGAGCACTTTGGAGAGCAAGCGTTACCATCCATGTTGACCATATACCCTATTAAAAATCATCTCCCGTCTGTTGTAATGTCCAACGGAGCGCCATGGATCGCTATGACTTCAGTGTAATGATAGTATTTGAATAAAGGTGTCACATCTGTGGTCTCATAGCATATTTCTCTCAGCCATCTTCTGTAGTATACTACAGCAGTTCTTTTTATGAATGGTGCGAGTTTCATAGAGCTGTCACTCGGGAGTGACAACTTTGGCACGCCAATGTATGTGTCTTCTTTATCAAATCAAACAGTTTGTTTGTCAACAACATCCATAATTTAATAAACAACTGAATACTTGCCCTCCCATCTTAAAGTTCCGGTTACTCTTACGTTATCATGGAATATTATCTACCATATTCTGCAGAAAACAAAATTGCAGTTGACGATAGCAATAACATTTCAACTTGTCTCTAACTTTATGTCCAACAATGCTCATATACACTCCTGGAAATGGAAAAAAGAACACATTGACACCGGTGTGTCAGACCCACCATACTTGCTCCGGACACTGCGAGAGGGCTGTACAAGCAATGATCACACGCACGGCACAGCGGACACACCAGGAACCGCGGTGTTGGCCGTCGAATGGCGCTAGCTGCGCAGCATTTGTGCACCGCCGCCGTCAGTGTCAGCCAGTTTGCCGTGGCATACGGAGCTCCATCGCAGTCTTTAACACTGGTAGCATGCCGCGACAGCGTGGACGTGAACCGTATGTGCAGTTGACGGACTTTGAGCGAGGGCGTATAGTGGGCATGCGGGAGTCCGGGTGGACGTACCGCCGAATTGCTCAACACGTGGGGCGTGAGGTCTCCACAGTACATCGATGTTGTCGCCAGTGGTCGGCGGAAGGTGCACGTGCCCGTCGACTTGGGACCGGACCGCAGCGACGCACGGATGCACGCCAAGACCGTAGGATCCTACGCAGTGCCGTAGGGGACCGCACCGCCACTTCCCAGAAAATTATGGACACTGTTGCTCCTGGGGTATCGGCGAGGACCATTCGCAACCGTCTCCATGAAGCTGGGCTACGGTCCCGCACACCGTTAGGCCGTCTTCCGCTCACGCCCCAACATCGTGCTGCCCGCCTCCAGTGGTGTCGCGACAGGCGTGAATGGAGGGACGAATGGAGACGTGTCGTCTTCAGCGATGAGAGTCGCTTCTGCCTTGGTGCCAATGATGGTCGTATGCGTGTTTGGCGCCGTGCAGGTGAGCGCCACAATCAGGACTGCATACGACCGAGGCACACAGGGTCAACACCCGGCATCATGGTGTGGGGAGCGATCTCCTACACTGGCCGTACACCACTGGTGATCGTCGAGAGGACACTGAATAGTGCATGGTACATCCAAGCCGTCATCGAACCCATCGTTCTACCATTCCTAGACCGGCAAGGGAACTTGCTGTTCCAACAGGACAATGCACGTCCGCATGTATGCCGTGCCACCCAACGTGCTCTAGAAGGTGTAAGTCAACTACCCTGGCCAGCAAGATCTCCGGATCTGTCCCCCATTGAGCATGTTTGAGACTGGATGAAGCGTCGTCTCACGCGGTCTGCACGTCCAGCACGAACGCTGGTCCAACTGAGGCGCCAGGTGGAAATGGCATGGCAAGCCGTTCCACAGGACTACATCCAGCATCTCTACGATCGTCTCCATGGGAGAATAGCAGCCTGCATTGCTGCGAAAGGTGGATATACACTGTACTAGTGCCGACATTGTGCATGCTCTGTTACCTGTGTCTATGTGCCGGTGGTTCTGTCAGTGTGATCATGTGATGTATCTGACCCCAGGAATGTCTCAATAAAGTTTCCCCTTCCTGGGACAATGAATTCACGGTGTTCTTATTTCAATTTCCAGGAGTGTAGTTGATCTTATCACTTCTTGTAACAAACAGTTCCTCACAATACACACTCTATCACACACTGTGCCAACGTTGCCTAACGTAGCTATAAAATACTGATCGCAATAATGTCCACATTCCTGTGCGTCCAACGATCGCATAGACAGTGTTTACTTAGAAAGTCTGCTGAATTTTTTATGTGCCAATGGCAACCTGTTTTACCATATTTTTCACCGAAAGATATCTGTCTGTAAAGACTATTGACCATTACTAACTGTTACTTGACCTGAATAGTATGTTTAAGTGAAGGATATCAAGTTCCTATGTAACATTCCTGAATAGTATTCTATTAAGTATCAAAACATCAATGTTTATGTGAGACAAATGTTGGAGATACAAAGCTGTGGAGCCGCAGATATTCTGAAATGGTTATTAAACATCAATGTGATATTCTGCTGAGACTGCAATAAATGCACATAAACGCCCAATTGATATTTGTAAACTGTTATCTGACGTACTCAAAACGGCCTACATTTTCACGAATATTCACCATGGATGATGCCGTTAAAATAAAAGTGGGTACATCATTCAAGGTCATTTAATCTATATGCAGACAATTTATTAATGAAGGATGGAAATTAATTTGTTGTTATTGGCGACTATCACATCCTACCCCCGACGCTATTCTCTAACGATTGCGAGTTACAAGCCTACTCGACGCAGTAAATTAAATTGATCACTTCAGTGTTCCTCTTGCAATTGCTTGGAATACTATTCATGCAAGCTATATTTTTTACCTTAATAAACGATATCACACCGTCTACAGCGAATATTATCGTCGTCAACAGAAGTGATATTTCTCGATTTTTACTTGTAGTACTACTTTGACTCTGCGGAAGACTACTTTTTGTGATAATAGTGATTCTCCTTCTATATTTTGTTTACATTTTAGGCTTTTCTTCGATCTACATCGTTCATACTTTACACAGTACTCGACACTGCTTCCTGTCATTTATACGTGAATAAACTGTGTTGGAACCGTTACAGGGCTACGGTAATAGAGCGGCCAGATGTGTGGTACATGGACGATGGCCCCCTGAGCTACACGTTTTGTGAAGAAGTCCACAACTCCTTCG
This sequence comes from Schistocerca piceifrons, assembly GCF_021461385.2. Classification (NCBI taxonomy): domain Eukaryota; kingdom Metazoa; phylum Arthropoda; class Insecta; order Orthoptera; family Acrididae; genus Schistocerca; species Schistocerca piceifrons. The sequence goes on from NC_060140.1 coordinate 659,171,464, forward strand.
ACGAGCAGCCGCCAGTGCAGAAGGAGTGCTGCGCGTGTCAGGAAGCAAAGTATGAGGTAAGTGCCAATCGTATTCACTGTATTCTTTGAGGATTCTGTCTTCTTCAGTTTACACTTTCCTGCCCTGCAAATACTTCATATGTGTTGTTAAAATTGTTTCGTTAACAGTACTTCACAGTTTCCTCTCTTTTCGCCGCTACTGTACACTGAGGAGCCAAAACATTGTGACCACCTGCTTAACAGCTTGTTTGTCCGTCTTGGAGTGAAATATATCACTGATGCTGCGTTTCAGGTATCCGACAGTTTGTTAGTAGGTTTTTGGAAGTACGTGGCATTAGACGTCTACGCACAGGTCATGTAATTCGCGTAAATAACGGGCCGCTGATTTGCGAGTCGGTAGTGGCTCCCGATAGCGACCCAGATGGGTGCTATAGGATTTACAACAGGCAAATTTGATATCCGTGACCTCAACTTGAGTTCACTATAATGCCCCTGAAACCACTGTAGCATGATTCTGGCTCCGAGACACGGACAATTATACTGCTGAAAGATGACATCGCCATCTGGGAAGACATCAAGCATGAAAGGATGCAGATGATTCGCAGCTGTCAGCGTGTCTTCGATTATTTCCACCAGTCCCATGCCAGAGCAGGAGAATGTCTCCCGTAGCATAATACTGCTGCCACCAGCCTGCGTCTGTGGCATGTTACACGTTTCGAGCTGCCGTACGCCTCGGTCGCGGCGTTTGTGGACACGATCATCGACCTAGCGTAGCAAAAATGTGATTCATCCCAAGACCCGACATGTTTCCATTGATCGACAGTCGAATCGCAGTGCACCCGTGCCCACTACAGCGGTAACTGACGATGTCGTTGGCTCAACATGTGACACGTAGGCGTTGTTCTCTGCGGAGCTCCATGTTCAACAATGTACGATGAACGGTGTGCTCCGAAACACTTCTGCGTGCTCCAGAATTGTGCTCTTTAGGCAGAGATGTCACATTACCATCATTAGAATTACACTACTCGCCATTAAAATTGCTACACCAAGAACAAATACAGATGATAAACGGGTATTCATTGGACAAATATACTAGAACTGACATGTGATTACATATTCACGCAATTTGGGTGTATAGATCCTGAGAAATCAGTACCCAGAACAACCACCCATGGCCGTAATAACGGCCTTGATACCCCTGGGCATTGAGTCAAACAGAGCTTGTATGGCGTGTACAGGTACAGCTGCCCATGCAGCTTCAACACGATACCACAGTTCATCAAGAGTAGTGACTGGCGTATTGTGACGAGCCAGTTGCTCTGCCACCATTGACCAGACGTTTTTAATTGGTGAGAGATCTGGAGAATGTGCTGGCTAGGGCAGCAGTCGAACATTTTCCCGTACAGGACCAGCAACATGCGGTCGTGCATTATCCTGCTGAAATGTAGGGTTTCGCAGGGATCGAATGAAGGGTAGAGCCACGGTCGTAACACATCTGAAATGTAACGTCCATTGTTCAAAGTGCCGTCAATGCGAACAAGAGGTGACCGAGACGTGTAACCAATGGCATCCCATACCATCACGCCGGGTGATACGCCAGTATGGCGACGACGAATACACGCTTGAATACACGCTTCCAATGTGCGTTCACCGCGATGTCGCCACACACGGATACGACCATCATGATGCTGTAAACAGAACCTCGATTCATCCGAAAAAATGACGTTTTGCCATTCGTGCACCCAGGTTCGTCGTTGAGTACACCATCGCAAGCGCTCCTGTATGTGATGCACCGTCAAGGGTAAAGGCAGCCATGGTCTCCGAGCTGATAGTCCATGCTGCTGCAAACGTCGTCGAACTGTTCGTGCAGATTGTTGTCGTCTGTTGACTCAGGGATCGAGACGTGGCTGCACGATCCGTTACAGCCATGCGGATAAGATGCCTGTCATCTCGACTGCTAGTGATACGAGGCCGTTGGGATCCAGTACGGCGTTCCGTATTACCCTCCTGAAACCACCGATTCCATACTCTGCTAACAGTCATTGGATCTCGACCATCGCGAACAGCAATGTCGCGATACGATTAGCCGCAATCGCGATAGGCTACAATCCGACCTTTATCAAAGTCGGAAACGTGATCGTACGCATTTCTCCTCCTTACACGAGGCATCACAACAACGTTTCACCAGGCAACGCCGGTCAACTGCTGTTTGTGTATGAGAAATCGGTTGGAAACTTTCCTCGTGTCGCCACGTTGTAGGTGTCACCACCGGCGCCAACCTTGTGTGAATGCTCTGAAAAGCTAATAATTTGCATATCACAGCATCTTCCTCCTGTCGGTTAAATTTCGCGTCTGTAGCACGTCATCTTCGTGGTGTAGCAATTTTAATGGTCAGTAGTGTATGTATTAATACCTTCAGCTGCTGACTGGCGTTGATATATATGAACGGCGACAGGTGAAAATGTGTGCCCCGACCGGTACTCGAACCCGGGATTTCCTGCTTACATGGCAGACGCTCTACCCATCTTAGCCAGCGAGGGCACAGACGATAATGCGACTGCAGGGACTATCTCACGCACGCCTCCCGCGAGACCCACATTCTCACCTTATATGTCCACACACTACATTCGTAGCGTCCCTACTCAACACACTCATTACTCGTGGAAGACATTCTTACCAAGTCCCGTAAGAGTTCGGGTAATATGTGTCCAACCGCACAGAAGAAGGAGGTCATCGCCCGTATTGCCAGAACCATATCCGTATAAACATTACCATCAATCCCACTTTACAGAGCAGACAAGCCCCCGAAACCCACGTTCTGTGAAGAATCGTGGACGTGCAACCGTTTAGCACCTATTGGTAGTTTCACTGTCCTTCTACCAGTTACCTTAGATGCTCACGACAATAACACGTGAACATTCGACAAACTTTGCCGTTTTGGAGATATTCGTTCATAGACTCTGCGTAACAATAATCTTCACTTTGTCAAAGTCTCTTATCTCAATGGATTGCAGCCCATATCTTCGCTAGAGAGATTCCCCATCCGTGTCCGCTTACATACTTTAGTTGCCGCCTCAAGTACCCGCAACGCCACCACGCGGCACCCGACGTCGCGGTGAACACAAACCATAATGTTTTGGCTTATCACTGTACATTCCTTAAAGGAGTAAGTAAATGAATTTTACAGACACAGTCACAATTACCGCCCATACAGACTGTCTGTCAGTAGGCAGGAAACTTCTTTGTTGGACTGAAGCATCGGTTTTTTCGTGACACATCGCAGAAAAACTGTAGGTATTATTGAAAAGCCCACGGAACCAAAAATGAGTCACGTGGCACATTAGACATAGCTGTGCTTTCATGTGCCATTATAAGGGTGTAAAGGCGTCAACCAGATAGCAGCTGCACGTGGAAATTTCTGCATAACGCATGCCTCATTAGCCTCCTGTAAGAGGGAGAGCGAGTTTCGTGCAAAGTACTGTCGTAAAGAAGCGACTGATTTCAGATTTCCTTAAAGTCCATCCAATGCAGTAAATGAAAGATTTTGAAGCTATGACACCGGGAACTCTTCTAGTTCACTAGCAGTGGCAACATACCGTTCTAAAATAAATTCACATCAAAACAGCAATCGAAAAATAATGCTGACGGGAAGGGAACAGCGATAAGTGTCGGGACTTATGACTGAAATTCGCTTCATTTAGAGGTGAGTATCGCAACTTGATGTCAGTGCGGGCTTTCCAGATTCGTCCTGGGTTAACAGTTTCAGAGGAAGCGGATATATGGTCTAGAGCAAAGGACGCAAGATATCACGAGTTAACATACGAAGAACAACAAAAAAATTTCACCTGTGTTGTGGTTTTCCCTTAAAAATTACGTAGCCCATAAACTAAAATGTTGAAGCTCCCTGATGGCTAATTATCTGCTGTGAAGCTTAAAAGATTTGGAAAGCTGTACTGACAGAATATAAGCGATGAGCGTGGTTCATTATGACTACTTGGATAGCTGTCATTTCGAGCATTGCCTGTGAAAGGCAAGGTTCAGCGTTGGAGGCTTGGCCCGACGCATAATTTAAATCTGTGAGGAGACTTTGTATGAAAATCTTTGGTAGGCGTAATTGTTCTGGAAGAAGTCTATTTATTGCCTGCATTGCGTATCTCGCGCAAGAGTCACGAGAATAAGGAAGATTAGGGAGAGTACACAGGCATATAGGCACTCACGTTCCCCTCTCTCCACAAGTGAATCACATGTGGTACAAAATCCACAGTACCCTCCTCCATGTACTTTACAGCAGTCTATGGAATATTTTTGGGGATGTTTGCAATGACAACATTTTACGCAGAATCAAATAACGTAGCAAGCTGATAGAAATCACTTTTATTAGTGGGAAGAACTTATTGCTCACGCTCACATTTCCTGTTCCCACTTGTAGAAAAGATTCAGACTTGTATTCAAATCTATAGTAATAATAAATTTGTAAAACTGTCGTGCCTGTATGTTTGTTTAGACGAATTTTCGTGAGGTTTTCGCAGGTAACTTGGGCACAGCTTGGGGCATGGAACAGACTTCACCACATCAGAATTGGAACACGAAAACAATGATGTTATTGAAAGTTTTAAAATTAATTATAAAACAGTCTAGATTACAAGGTGCGTTTATTAGAAAGTGACCTGTTTCGATCGTCACGTGGTCATCTTCAGACGTTCTACTGTAAAATAATGTAGGATTTAAATTAGAGGGGTACATAAACAAACTTAAAATTAGCTTTAAAACTACAAATCACAGATATATGCTTATTGATAGACAATGGCTCTGTATGGTGTGGGAACCGCTGACTGACGATAGTCAACTGCTGCAGAGCGCAGTATAGCTATTTCATAAATGTCAGAGACTCCGCCTACAGCTCACAACATGATGTCAGTGTTAGCCACTCAGGTGAAAGTCGAGAGAATTATGTACAAAAGATGCACTTATTAGTAAATAGAACGTCAAAATTATGTAGAATAAATTTGTAGTAAAGAAGAAGCAGCTTGTTAATACAGCTATTACCAAGTAAATATAATAAGAGCTTTATGCAGGAAACAAAAAAACATCACATTCGTTGTGTAAAGACTGTACTCTAGGAGCCTGCTGGTAAAATAATTACGATGTTGTTGGTTTCTATCGAGATGGTGGACACCGTGCCAAAAACGTAACAGCAGGGCGATTTCCATAAAGATTGCTGTAAGTATCGACAGGGAATGTCCAACGGACGACCTTCCACAGATGTACGAAGTAGTTGGTTACTGGACGCTGATCTTGTTTGGTTTCCTTTGAAGCAGCCACAAAAAACGATAAAGGAAGTAGAGAATGATCCATAGATGCAGTCCCAGTATATAAAAAACCGGTATCTGTTAATGTACGTATTGATCTATAGTAAATAGCAGTAGATCGTAATATGCTAGCAAATAACAACAAAAGTGGTATGAGAATAACGTGTCCGTATTTCCAAAATACACCATGTGGTAACTAGTGAAAAGTAATTTCGAAAAGTAATAAATTAAAATGACGTACACGTATAAATTAAAAATATAGTACTATGACTGGCCTAATATGCTAATTATCTGCGAATGTAATAACGTTATATAAATATGTAAGAAAATAATAAGAAATTTAAAGAACCCATGAGCCTTATATTCAAATAAAATAACAATTTAACACAATAATATGGGTTATAACAAAAAGATTGTGGAGAAGGGCGTAAAACAGATTTGTCCAGTTACAAAACCAGAAAATCAGAGTAAGCATTGTAAGGCAGATCGCCAAAATGTTTAAAGAAATGTTTGTCTTTGAATTCTAGCTGTTCCTTTGTAACATATGAGAGTTTATTTTTGTAGTGCATAGAAATTTCGGTTTCTTTTAACGTATTAAGAAATAGCGCTGTAGATGCATTATGTAAAATTTTCATATTATTAGAAAGGCAACCTTCAATACTGATTATGTTCATAAAGTTGCTGACTAAACAAGGATTTGGGCACCTCTAAAAGCAGGAGGAAATTTAAGACAAAAATGGTAGCTATTTGAAATATTAAAAACGCTTAAAATGCTAAATAATCAAAATGTACATAAAGGAAGTCACGTTTGCTTCGTTGCTTACAGGTGTAAACACATAACAAGAAGAAACCTACAGGCAGCAAGTAGTAAACACGAGTAAAGTCGGCATTCGTCGGCAGTATGTTAATTATTGCATCAACCGAAATACTGGAGCAAGTACGTGATTTCTAAATGGGACGATACAGACTTTATGAAGATGGTCTCCCACAACTCTTAAACATATAGAAAACGTCATAGTTCACCCCCGAGTGCGGATGATACATACTTCTTTATTACGACAAGTGACAGTCTTTAGAGTATCATTAAGTATCATAAGACATTTAAAACAACTTACATAAGACGGCAATCAGCATAAAATCCATCATAAATCATTGTTATCATTTAGTAAAGTATGCTGTATTACATCGTGCTATATGACAACAGCTAGTTACGCTGTATTTTGTGCAAACTGAAGCCATGTAAGGTGTTTGAAATGTCTTATGGCACCTGATCGATGGTCCGAGGACTGAAAGGAGTCGCAATGAATAACTATTTGTGATCATCTCTTAGTTTGTACGCACAGTGTGGACAGAAACAGTTTGAAAAGCTTGTAACGGTGCTGAAGGGTAGCATATGCTGCGAAGAAAAAAGTCGATACTTGCGCCATTTCCGAATTAATTAGCATTGTCGTTAGCCAATCAGGCTGTTGCGTTCGACAATTCAATCGGCCCGACAGAAACAATTAGTGTCAGTTGTTCTCGTAGCATAGAGATAGCGCACGAGACTACTCAACCTTTGACTCCGATTCGAACTTGCTACCGTCTCATGTTCCATTTCTGTATAGCTCTCTTATTCGGTTTCAGGAAATCAAACGGAGAACATGTTTGGGGACATCGTCTCTGGCGGGCCGTTTGAATTTGTGAGCACAACGGCCTGACTGGCTAACTTCAATGCTAACTAACTAGGAAACGGTGCAACGTATCGATTTTTTTCTGAGCTATTGTTTCTCAACACAACCTACCCTTCAACACCCTTACAAGTTTTTCACACTGTTTCTGACCGCCCTGTATATAGGATATAACACTAGTTAATGTTGGTGTGAAACTTTCCGGAAAAATATCCGGGAAATGTGATAAAATAGACGGAAAATGCGTCCAGTATCGACAGTTACGGTGTGAACAACGCTAAGTGAAGCTGTCAGTAATGGCAGACTCCGACGTCTCAAGCCTTGGAGTCAAGAACTGGGGGAGACGGGTTAGAGATTACAGTGCTTGAGGTCTCCCTACCGTCGTGTTTACTTTCAGTCTTCTTTCTGTGAGTTATGTGTCATCGCTCTAGGTTTTGGGATGTGGCCAGATGCATCAACCCGTCTGGACAGCTGTGCGTGCTTAAGCGGCGATCCGGAAGCGAGTCCACCCGTCGGACTACGGACGAGGGCCGGTGTGCCGGCCAGCCTCGATGTGGTGTTTGGGCCGTTTCCCACATCCCACTGGAAAAATTCTGGGATGTTACACAATCACTGCTCAGTTACCCGATTCGCAAACATTCAGAAAGCTTTAGCCCACTTTCACATGTATAACGCTATACACAGATATCTGGGGTACACATACACCGTCAGGTGGGGGTAACAGGTGGCGACAGGGAAGACACTCGGCTACCTCTTTAACTAACCACACCAAATCCGTAAATAACCACGCCAACACTGCGCCAATGCGGCTCAAAGCACAAGAAAAAGAAGAAGAAGTTGTGGCTGAATGCAGTGAAATCGGAGAAAAGTAAGTATCCATTGTGCGTTTTGCGAAAGAGTCCATCTCTTATATACACAAGTTCTCAGCCCAACGAAAAGCATCCTTAATGAAACTGATCCGAATACACATCAGAAAGCTACTACTGAAAGCTACTATGTTCCGATTCCGAGATTTCAGTGGGTGCTCGGGAGCAGCGTCGTGGAAATTGTCGTGAAACGATCTTGTTTGCGAGAGTCGTCTAAAAATTAAATTTCCTATTTTTTTTTAAAGTAAGTGAATTTGGGTAGAAAAGCAGCGCATGCACGAGAGAGGTATGACAACAATCAAATGACTGCGGGCCAAGTCTTAACTGTTGCATTAAAGCTGCAGCAGTCCGCTGCTAGTGGGCTAGTGGCTAGAGTTGCTGCCTCTGGATCACGGGGTCCCGGGTTTGATTCCTGGCCGGGCAGGGAATTTTCTCCGTCCGGGGATCGTGTGTTTGTGTTGTCCTCATCATTTCATCATCATTCATGAAAGTGGCGAGAATGGACTGAGTAAACATTGGGAATTTGTACGGGCGCTGATAACCGCGTAGTTGAGCGCCCCACAAACCTAACATCGTCATCATCAGCAGCAGCAGTGGCTGAAAACGGCGCCGACTGCGACGTTTGGTCTGTGCTAGGCCTATAGTTTCTGAATGCACAGAACATAGCGCCGATTGATATTAGTCATCTGGAGTGTTAGCTCTAATAGCTGAAGGTCATGGAAAAACAGATGGCGTCTGATAGCTGAAGGTCATGGGAAAACAGATGGTGTGTCGCTAGTGTAGGCAATTTTCCAAAAATCGTCCAGATGCCCAAGGAATAAAAGCATTTTCACAAATATGATAAAGATCGAAAGTCAAAGGATAAAAGTTTTTTCAAAGAATTAATATTTATCCTAATTTGCAATATATTCTTCAAAACAATAATTATCTTGTACTAGATATTTTCTAAACTAGCCTATGTTCTTCCCCAGGATTCAAGCTATCTACATACCAAATTTCATCGAAATCGGCTCGGCGTGTTAGTCGTGAAAACGTAAAGATAGAATTACTTTCGCATTTATGGATAAAACTTTCAGTTACTGTGTCTTTTTTTGCGTAATCCGAATTTGATGAAATGAATCCTCTTCATTGTCCCAAACTATGCTCAAGTTACCTGTGCAAGCCCCATGAAAAAGATTACAGTATTCAAATAGACAAATAGACGGTTGTCCCCCGTGATCTGATTTTTTATGAAATAAACCCCATACAGTGTCACAATTCTGTGCTCAAGTTACATGAGAAAACCTCATAAAAATTCGTATAGTAGTTTCGGAGATTAGTGTGTTCAAACACAGCAACAGACAGATACGACGGTTTTAGATGAAACTTTCAATCACGACATCTTTTTTCCGTGATCCGATTTTAACTAAGCGAAGCCTATAAGATCCGCCAAGCTATTTATAAGTTACTTGCGAAAATCGCATTAAAATTCGTGTACTAGTTTTGGAGGTTAGCGTGTTCAAGGAGACAGAATAAAAGTTTTACAGATTTATTGTTAATATATACGATGACGAAGGAATGAAGACAATTGTAATAATTTCATTCCCAGGCGGGAAACTTCTGTGAAATGTACGTACGAAGTTGATTCCACAGTAAGACAAGTGTCTCTATCCTGATTGTGATTATGTCAAAATATAGTGAAAACATTGCTGTATCTGCGAAAATAATGTTTTTCCTGTAACTCTGTTGTCCTTTCTTTTTAGAAAAGGAAAATTAATTTCTAGATGTTGTAACACCTTTGATTGTATGGCATAAACCCAAGCTAAACGCAACAGCTAAAAATATTCTATAGCAGCAGGTAGTGGTGAATTTATCAACTGTTTAGTATGGTCTCTTAACTTAACATAAATTATTTCCTTTTTTTGTTGCTTTTGTACCCAGCTGACTTTTGAAGGACTGTGGTCGCGGCACACCCACCCCAAGGGCTTCCCGGACGACAGCTTCTTAGCTAAGTTCAGCGACGTGATTGGAGCGTCGCACACATCCGATTACTACTTCTGGTCCTACGGAGCGAGGGCTTCCCCGGGTCTCAAGCAAGTGGCTGAACGTGGCTCTACCCGCGAACTGGAGCGCGAACTCAAGGCCCAGGTAAGAACAGGAAAGCAGATAAAATCAATCATTCGCCTTCTTTACATTTTTCCAATATCAACTTCAGAGAACTTACACCAACTTTCTTATTAGCAAGGTATGTTCTTCGTCTCTCCCAAGGAAGGCCCCCTTATATCATTTATCAGATACGGTCCTCTCATCGATTTTTTCCCATATTTGAAGCATCATTGCTATACGTTTGAAGATATCAAGACACACAGCCTACAAACTGACCCAAGAATAGCTTTCCTCTTTACTGATACTGAAATTCTCTACAGAGCCAGCCGAAGGTGGTTCCTAAATCAAAGGCTAAATAATTTTCTGATACACACCATTTAGCCTACTACTATGATGTAGTTCAACACGGCACAAGTAGTGAAAACTTCAGAGGACACGACCTGACCGCTGAATGCTTGCGTAAGATATGTGTGCAACATTTGGCTATTTCGTCATATTAGGCCTTCCTAAAGCCAGTTACATTGTTTGCGACCGGATAGGCGACGTGATTTTCACACGCTCTGGTTACTTCATCGGTTTCTTGGTCATTGATGTCCTCAATAGCTCTCCTCACATATGAAGTACCAGTCGTCATTACGGAACTACAATATCAGGTAGGATATAGCCAGCATTTTGATCGTACTGTGTGGTTATAATTAAACCGATGATGTTCCGAGGGCTGCAGTGCAGCCTGTACACCTCGCAGGGCGCTGAAAAATCGTAGGCATGTTCAGTAATCGGTGCGCTAGCAGATTATGCTTAAAAAACATAACAGTCCACTTTCTGCCGCCTGACCAAAATATGGAGATGTAAGCAGTTTTGACGTCACTATGCTGTTTGCTGCTTGGCGATTCGTGTTGATTCCTTTGGGAAGTGACTGTTAATGTAAAGTCTCTATATGTCCATCTTTTTAGTGATGGTTCCGAGAATCGGCTGTTCGATACAGGATGTCAAATGAAACACCTTCCAGCCGTCTAGTTTCCAATCTTATTGTATTTGACAACCAGTTTCAGCGTTTTACTACGCCATCTTCAGGTCCCTGAGCGACGTGTAGGAATATTCTACCTCGGTTGTGATCAAATCAGGAGCCAGCAATACTGGTATCAGTAGATTTTTGCTATAGCGGTCACTTCAACCATCATGCGCCGGCAGAAAGGTAGCTGAAATCTGGTTTCGCAGGACAGAGCGGATCAGGTTGTGGAAAGGGGCCAAGGTCAATTATTCTTAGTTATACAAGAACACACACAACTTTATTCCTCAAACCAATGCACAGTTTTCTCTTTAAAATAACAAAGAACAATTCATGGCTGAGGGCCCAAGTAACTTCTCCAGAATAAGTTTGAATGATTGCTTTTAAAACACCATGATTTAAAGTAACGGCTGAAAGCCTTACTTCAGCAAAATTACCATATCTTCCCGGCTAAAGGCCGAAATAATATTTCAGATCAGCTAGGGAAATTCTTTAAAAGCCAAGCATTTACAAATTCCGGCTAAAGGCCATATTAAGAAAAATTCAAGTTAATTCTTCGGCTGAAGGTGACCCAAACAGTTACTCAAGAATAATTAACCCTTTCAGACCCTCTGGCTACAATTGTGTACATTAACTTTTACAGTCTGTTAGCTGCAACAAAAGTATTTCTTTCCTAAGCGAACCTGAGCTACACACTTGTAAATGTTCAACCTTTTCATCACGCGCAAATGCTGCCACCCGTTGGGCATCACTATAAAAATATCAGCAAGTCAATGTAGCAGTGCGCAGCAACTCGTGACCACCAGAATACATGGTTCGCTATATTCCAGTGTATAATTGAATGTTGTTGTTGTTATTTTACTTGGAAATTATTGAATGATCATTTTACTATTTATTACAATAGAGAATATTTCATAATTAGTTGTTTTAGTCCTTAAAGTGAAGCCAAGTGAACAAAGTACGTTTTGGAAACGGGTACATATTTTTGTATAAATCTTGCTCCTAAAATCATTAAAAAATCACCTAAGACCACTACTACATAAAGAAAAATGTTTCGTCCTCCAGAAAAATTTCGGGTCTGAAAGGGTTAAAGACAACGTTGAGATAAACATTTACAGAATACGGCTGAAGGCCGTTTCAAGAATTCAAGATAATTAAAGGGAAACCTTACAGACAAGGATTTACATATTAAAGCCACAGGTATTGTATTGTATGTTAACCGGGGACCTAGAAACGACGGAGAGGCTCCGTCCCCGCCGCAGCTGCAGTGGTCCACAACCCAACGACGACTACGGCAGTCCACCCCTCCGCCGCCCCACACCGAATCCAGGGTTATTGTGCGGTTCGGCCCCCGGTGGACCCCCCCCCCCCCCCCCCAAGGGAACGTCTCACACCAGACGAGTGTAACCCTATGTTGGCGTGGTAGAGTAATGGTTGTGTACACGTACGTGGAGAACTTGTTTGCGCAGCAATCGCTAGTGTAACTGAGGAGTAATAAGGGGAACCAGCCCGCATTCGTCGAGGCAGATGGAAAACCTTCTAAAAACCATCTACTGACTGACCGGTTCATCAGACCTCGACACAAATCCGCCGGGCGGATTCGTGCCGGGGACCAGGCGCTCCTTCCCGCCCGGAAAGCCGTGCGTTAGACTGCACGGCCAACCGGGCGGGCAAGCCAGAGGTTCTGAAACAAACGCGACTGAAGGCCTAAATACAGAGCAACAAGAATTTTAAATGAAACACGGCTGAAGGCCTAATCTAAGTTGTTATGGAGTTCGGCTGAAGGCCATATACTAAACATAAAACAGACAATATTAATACACGACTGAAGACCTGGCACACTACCTGCGACCAAATAAAATGACAATCACAAACAACAAACAGTGGTGCCCAGAAATGTTCCATGGGTAGGCCTGGAGAGGAAACTGTAACCACAGTTCAGATGAGACAGACAGCCAAGGGTAACACTAAACAGTCGGGTTGCAGCACGACCTACGAACTGCTGACAAATCAACCAACCTCCTAATCAGTTCCCTTCCACCCGACCAACAGCACGAAAACCAAAAGTATCACGAAGACGTGGATCGCTGCAGGATTATGTCTTAATAATTGGCGTATAAACACAGTCCAGGCACAATAAACACTCAAATAAAAAAAATGAACAACACCAAGCTGTCGAACTACACGCCGTGCCGGACAGCATCAACAGGGCGAGGAAAAGACACTGCCTCAAAACTACGCTAACGCCCAGGGCAGGTAATCGGAACGTTAACGGCCACAAGGCAGAAAATACCGCTGGTGCACTTCACTAATAAATTATAATCACTTCAAAGGTTGGCTGCAAATTTAGCCGACTCCAACACGTTGCTGCTTGCGGGGACAGCCCAGGATGCAACAACAAGCAATCAACAAAGAGATGTCACAACGGTTGAGCTTTCATGACAGGTTCACTGATTACTCAACTGCAGTATGCAGGTGCGGTGGGCTGCTAACTTGGCAGATCTCGCAGCTAGTGCCACACAACTCAGACCGCGCGTGCATGCCACCTGCGGCCCCGGCCTGATCACACGCCGCAGACACTTCCTCGCTACTCCGCCGCAACCGACCAACTGCCACACAGACCATGACAAGGAAATATAACTGCCACACCAAAGAAGTTACGGCATGCTAGTACCGCTAAACGCTGCTGCTACCACTGACGGAGGCAAGTGAGCAACTCGTTCAGATAGTAACTGAGGGAGGAATAAGACGCCACTCGATGGTACAAAATACCCAAAAGGAAAAACGGCAATAGCGCGAGCCGACCACGGCTCAGTAGCATCTTCCTACACGTCGGCCAGGAGCCTGAAGATGGCGTAGTAGAACGCTGAAACTGGTTGCCAAATATAACAAGTTTGGAAACTAGACAGCTGGAAGATGTTTAATTTTACATCCTGTTAATGTAAATGGTTAAGAAAGTCGAAGTCTTCCGTACGAAGCACAATGGCTACGGAGAAGAATGACAATGCGTTGCTGATAAAGTTGTTTTATGAGAATGGCGGCAACAGCAGCGCTGCATTGCGCGAATATCTCCGACAGAAACAGCTACGAAGAAGCCCCATGTCAATAAATGGGCTAAAGAATATCACCAAAAAATTCGAAGAAGCAGGTGAATTAGGTGGTGCAGCAGGGACAGGGAGGCGGCCCATTCTAAAATATCTATAGCCGACCGTGCAGCACAAGCCTCAAATTCTGCAGTCAGTGCTCGAGCTGTGCCACGTGAATTGACGGTCCCCTGGTCAACAGTTCAAAAGATTTTGCCGACGAATTTTACACTGATGTCCATACAAGACTGAAAATGTGCACCAAATGAAGTCCGAAAACAGGCAACCACGACGTGTCTTTACTCTTCGTTTTTAAGCACGAGTGAAGTGGCTGACATGTGGTTGGGGAATATTCTTTGGACGGACAGTATCAGAAATCAAAATAAAAGATTTTTCAAAAGAACTAGGAAAAACAAAGCTGCGATGCGATGAAGTGTAAAAAGAAACCAATGTGAATATGCAATTCTCTAAATTCTCCACATCGTTTAAATTGAACTTTGTAAAGGCATTTCCAAAAGTATGCATGTCTGTATCAACATCTCACAAAAACAGATGGATAACAGCAGGTATTAAGAAGTCCTCCCAAATACTTAAACACCTCAATTCCATGAAAAAGATTCGCAATGATCCAGAATTCTTAAATTTCTATCATAGATACAAAAAGATCTATAGGAAGGTGCTGATTGATGAAAAATGTCATTTAATGACAAAATAATATACGAGGGTTATTCCAAAAGTAAGGTCCGATTGATTGCCAAATTGAAACCACAGTGAACATCAGAAATGTTTTACTTGTAACAATTAGCTACACCTTTCAGCTACTTCTCTACGTAGTCGCCGTTCTGACTTAGACTTTTGTCATAGCGTTGTACCAACTTTTCAATAGCCTCATCATAGAAGGCAGCCGCCAGTGCTTTCCGCCAATTCTCCACGCTGGCCTACACCTCGTTGTCTGTGTCAAAATGTTGTCTTCAAAGACAGCGGTTCATGTGACCAGAGATGAAACTCAGGGGGAGACAATTTCGGACTGTATTGTGGGTAATCTAACATTTCCATTTGAAAACGATGCAGGAGCATCTTCATTGCCCCTGCAGAATGCGGCTGAGAATTGTCGTGAAGACGAAACAGCACGACAGTTATGTAATGTTGGCTGCATAGCTTCAGGCGAAATTTCTCACCAGGCCCTCGTACTTGGCGGCAGACACTATTTTCTAGACATCTTTACGCACTCACTGCGAGCTCAGAAATGAGAAGAGCGACGTGATGCTAACTGGGGTTATACTAGAGACACTACCCAACACATCTGTGCAAAGCTTTATCGGATTTTCATAGTCGTTTCCATTTCGCGACCTATCGGACCTTACTTTTGGAATAACCCTCGTATAATGCAGAGAATAAAAGCAAAGCAGTCTGGGATGTTATAAAAAAGGAAATGGGGAGAGCAAATAAACGCAGAATAACATACTGCTAAGGGAGGGGGATAAAGTAATAAATGATCCACAGCACTTAATAAACTATGTTAACGAGCATTTTTCAAGTATTGCAGAGAAGGTACAGCAAAAATTCCCCCAAACAAATATAACACCTGTAAATAATGTTGCACTAAATACAATTATGTTACTTCCAACCACAGAGAATGAAGTCAGTAAAACAATTCGAAATCTAAAACAAAGAAGTCAGAAGGCTTAGATGAAATAATCTGTGTACTGAAACAATGCATAGTGATTATACAATGTCCCTTAACAAATATAATAAATGAATCCTTCACATCAGGGACATTTCCAGAGCAACTAAAACAGGCAAGAGTTGTACGATTGCTTAAGAAAGGTAATAAAGAAGACAGAAAATTACCAGCCCATTTCCGCGCTCTCAGCATTCTTAAAAATAATAGAAGCAATTATGAAAGACAGGTTAATGAATTACCTGAATAAATACAATCTTTTAAGAGAATTTACTTTCCAAAGTGGCAAAAATGCAGAGTTAACCATAGTGGAATTGACAAAAGTTGTACTTGATGCCCTTGATAAAGATGAGTGTGGCACAGGTATATTTTTCGATCTTTCTAAGGTGTTTGATACACTCGACCACAAGATTCTACTAAATAAATTAAAAGCATTAGGAATAAGAGGGGTAGCTAATGACTGGTTTCGATCATACATAACAGATAGGGTACAGAAAGTAAAGATAACACACACTTCAAATAGATCTAAACATTTAGTAAAACACTTACCAGAACCAAAATACATTAATATAGGAGTTCCGCAAGGTAGCATATTAGGACCAATACTGTTCCTGATATACATCAATGACTTACCCTGTAGTGGTACTCATGGTGAAAAAAATCTCTTTGCTGACGACAGAAATATTATAGTCACTGAGGAAACAAGAGAACTCCTTGCCAAGAAAGCAAATGAAACTCTCAAGGAAGTTTATGATTGGTCAATAAGTAATAAAGTGACATTGAACATAAAGAAAACTAATGCCATGAATTTCAGTTTGAAGAGGAAAAATGACAATGTTAAATTAAATGTAGATGGCACCTCTACAGACTGTGTAACAAATGCAAAATTCCTAGGAATGAATATTGATTCTCAGTTGAAGTGGTGTGAACACACAAAGGTACTTGCAAACAGAATGTCATCAGCATGTTATGCCCTTAGAATCCTATCATCAGTGTGTAACATGCAGTGTCTTTTAGTTACATATTATTCATATGTACACTCAATTCTTAGTTGTGGCATTCTTTTTTGGAGAACAAATGCACAAAATATGAACACAATTTTCAAACTCCAGGAAAGAGCCATAAGAATAATAACCAAAAATACTAGTCGAGCTCATTGTAAAGATCTGTTCAGAACACTGGGGATTTTAACTGTTCCATGTGAATACATTTACCAGTCAGTTGTATACATCAAAAATAACATTGCTAATTCCTGCACAAACAGCTCTGTCCATGACTATTGAATTAGAGATAGACTCAACTTACATTTACCAAGAGAAAATAAACATAAAACTCAAAACAGCATTTTCTACCAAGTAATAAAACTGTACAATAAATTGCCAAAAGAGATTAAAGAAATTGCAAAAATACACTTATTTAAAAAGGCAGATAAAAGTACCGGTTATGCAATATATTTTATACATTGAAGGATTACTTAGCTAAAACAAAGGAGTTTGATTAAAAAAATGTTATAAAAGTAAATAATAATAATAATAATAATACTGACTCAGCTTTTTAGGATAGCAAATGGGAAGTTGCGGTACAGAAAATGGCCCAGAGATCACCAGTGTGTGTGTGTGTGTGTGTGTGTGTGTGTAGTGAGTGAAGTATTATGAAACAATGTGTGTATAGTGTGTGCGGTGACTGCTGGTGAGATATGAGTGAACAATATGGCATTCCATTGTGCAACACGTGATTCCAGCGTTGCAAGAGCACAACTGTGTCCACACAACTGTTTTCATGAAAGGTGGGGCGACACCATATGTCGCTTACCAGGTGAAAGCTTTGCTTCGAGAAACCTTCGATAACGACTGCATCATGTCTAGGCGATTTCAAGATGTGTGGCCTTCCAGATCCTCAGAACTAAATCCATGTAACTTCTGGTTGTGGAGATATCCGAAAGATCGTGTCTATCAGGGATGTATTCAGACTGGTCCTGATCTGAAGGCTAGCATACGACGACAATGTCTTGTGAAAAACACGTGAAATCTTATAGGACTCAACTGCTAAGGTCATCAGTCTACAACGTCTTGTTACAGATACAATATGTTGAACACATGTGAGCATATCCTAACATAAATGCCAGCTCCACTGATATCATATGTTTTGTCAAACCTCCTCTTTTACTGTACCCACACCACATTCTGACTGCTTACAGCGCCATATTTTCACCTGGTGATAGAAAGTGGAACTTTTATGTTTTTCAGAATACTTCGCGAGCGCGTCGATTAATGAACATACCTGCGATGTTTCAGCGCCCTGCGATATACAGGGTGTTACAAAAATGTACGGCCAAACTTTCAGGAAACATTCCTCACACACAAAGAAAGAAAATGTGTTAAATGGACATGTGTCCGGAAACGCTTACTTTCCATGTTAGAGCTCATTTTATTACTTCTCTTCAAATCACATTAGCCATGGAATGGAAACACACAGCAACAGAACGTACCAGCGTGACTTCAAACACTTTGTCACAGGAAATGTTCAAAATGTCCTCCGTTAGCGAGGATACATGCATCCACCCTCCGTCGCATGGAATCCCTGATGCGCTGATGCAGCCCTGGAGAATGGCGTATTGTATCACAGCCGTCCACAATAAGAGCACGAAGAATCTCTACATTTGGTACCAGGGTTGCGTAGACAAGAGCTTTCAAATGCCCCCATAAATGAAAGTCAAGAGGGTTGAGGTCAGGAGAGCGTGGAGGCCATGGATTTGGTCTGCCTCTACCAATCCATCGGTCACCGAATCTGTTGTTGAGAAGCGTACGAACACTTCGACTGAAATATGCAGGAGCTCCATCGTGCATGAACCATTTGCTGTGTCGTACTTGTAAAGGCACATGTTCTAGCAGCACAGGTAGAGTATCCCGTATGAAATCATGATAACGTCCCCCATTGAGCGTAGGTGGACGAAACTAAAATGAGCTCTAACATGGAAATTAAGCGTTTCCGGACACATGTCCACATAACATCTTTTCTTTATTTGTGTGTGAGGAATGTTTCCTGAAAGTTTGGCCGTACCTTTTTGTAACACCCTGTATACAGCCTGCGCCGCAGCACTTGCAACACCATCAGTTTAATTATTATCGCCTGATCCTTTGCACAACACTAAATTCTTTCTTCGTCTCCTTCTCCGTTTCAGCCATACTAGAATGGAACACAGTACTCTGTAAACGTTAAAATCAGTCGGTTCCGACCAACCACCATGTCATCCTCTGTCAGTGGCGTCATCGTATGCTGGTACGGAGGGGCATGTGGTCAGCACACAGCTCTCCCGGTCGTTGTCGTGCTTGTTGACCTTGGAACCGCTATTACTCAGTCAAGTGGCTCCTCAGTTGGCCTCAAGAGGCTGAGTACGCCCCGTTCCAGTCCCCCCCCCCCCCCACACACACACACCAATGAAAAATCCCTGACAGTACCGAAAATCTAACCCTGTCCCCCGCATGGCAGGCGACTGTGCTGATCTTGCAGCTACGTAGGCGGACAAATTAATTATCCAAAACCACACTAAATTCAGGAGAAGATAAAACTTTTTGATCGGTGTAGCTTCCCTCTCTATGCTTTCCTTATTCCTTTCTATTGCTATTGTCTTCTTTCCATCTCATCTTCTGATCTTAGCCTATTATGTCTCACTCTTCTTCTTACTAGTCAACTTCTTCTCCACATTAACTCTTTCTGCACAGTTGTCACACGAGTCTGTTAGATGTGACTACTTACATTCGACGAGTACGTAATGTAGAAATTTCTTGATGGTAATAAGACTGATATTTCTTTAATTCCTTGTATGCATTATTATACATAACGTCATTCTTAGTATTTTTTGGTTTGGTCTACTAAGGACGACATGAAATAACTTCTGTCTTCTTTCTTTTCTCCTTTCTTTCTTTCCAATAGTTTTCATTTTATTCTTATGTTTTTCTCTTCTTCCTTCTGTCCATAGTGCGCCTGTCTTTTTCTTTGCTTTCATATGGAAGCCGTTGCAAGTTTTACTTCTGATCTGAACTTTTCTCTTCCTCCTATTTCTTCCTCCGTTATTTCCATTTCACTCACAAAAAGGAAGACAGGACTTAACGTCCTGGTGACACCAAGGTCATTAGAGACGGAGCACATGCTCCGATTGCGTCAAGGACGGGGAAGGAAATCGGCCGTGTCATTTCAAGAGTTTGCCTGGAACGATTCCATTTCATTCAGATCTGCCTTTAACTTCTTTGATCCATGTCACTGATATTTTTGGGTTTCAGTCGAAAAAGTTAATTTTTTTTTTGCTATCCTCTTTCCATGTAGGCTTTTTATGTGTCCATAGAATGTAGCTCATCTCTTCCTCATTCTATCTGATACTGATTCTATTTTTCACAAATTTCTTTATTATTATTAAAATTTCCACTTCCCATTCTCAGATTTCGGTCCTGAGATTTTCCTGTTTTGTTTTTTCTTCTTTTCTATTTCACCTACTTTTTAACTGTATTTAGCGAAAGGCATTCCGGAGCAAAAAGTCATTCTGACTTAATGAAAGTGTTGTAGTTCCATAGTTTTGCATTTATGAAAATACATTTCTTGTTATGCAGGTCTTTTGTTAATTGAAATTCCACTTCCATTTTCCTTGTCCTTGCTAAGTTTCCATATATTTCATAACCTCATTCGCATCTGTCATAAAATGGCTCTGAGCACTACGCGACTTAACTTCTGAGGTCATCAGTCGCCTAGAACTTAGAACTAATTAAACCTAACTAACCTAAGGACATCACACACATCCATGCCCCAGGCAGGATTCGAACCTGCGACCGTAGCGGTCGCTCGGCTCCAGACTACAGCGCCTAGAGCCGCACGGCCACTACGGCCGGCGCATCTGTCATATCCTCTGCGTTTATTATTATTATTATTATTATTATTATTATTATTATCTTTAGAAGGAAGATGAACTTGATGACAATATTAGAGAAATGGAAGATGACTTATCTGAAGATGAGATGCGAGATAGGATACATCTTCATCTACATGGATACTCTGCAGATCACATTTAAGTGCCTGACAGACGGCTCATCGAACCACCTTCACAATAATTGTCTACCATTCCAATCTCGTACAGCATGCGGAAGAAATGAACACCTATATCTTTCGGTGCGAGATCTGATTTCCCTTATTTTATTATGGTGATGGTTTCATCCTATGTAGGTCGGCGCCAATAAAATATGTTCGCATACAGAGGAGAAACTTGGTGATTGACATTTCGTGAGGACGTAGCAGATAATTACGAGTTCTCATCTTGCACTGAAAGTGTAGCTCGCCGTGGAGC
Organism: Schistocerca piceifrons; assembly: GCF_021461385.2. NCBI lineage: Eukaryota > Metazoa > Arthropoda > Insecta > Orthoptera > Acrididae > Schistocerca > Schistocerca piceifrons. The sequence goes on from NC_060140.1 coordinate 659,192,495, forward strand.
CGGGAGGAAAGCGGATGTTGGTTCTCACGCTCGCATAGCTGCCGCCGGCTCCCGGGCCGAGCGGGCCGGTATACTTGTTTAACGGTGCGTGCAATACGTTACACATACTCTCTATGAATTTGAAAAAGTACTACTAAATATTAATCGATCTTTTTCATACTTAGTGTACCAAATTCTATGGATAACACAACCATACTGTTAAAATTTCAAATCAATAAATGTAAAATTTTCGGATTCATAAATTTTTACCTAAAACACATAATAACTGAGTTGGTACTGTGAAATCGAGTTCGAGACTGTAATATATTCATCTATAGTTTTAATTGAAACTACAACCAAGAGGACAGATTCACGTAATTTAATTTTCTGGAATTTTCTTTAGTTTCATTGCCACAGATTTCGGACGTAATTACCAGTACTTTGGAAAAGTATTATTTCATTGTGTTTTGGTTGTGTGTTTTGGAGAGACTGAGAGAGCCAATGGAGGAAATACTTAAAGTGAGAATGTGATATTTTACTAAAACTATGTAAATGTAAGCGTGAGAAAGTCATTTTGGGGTATTTGTGGCATATGGCAGAGTGAGCTTGATTTTGTAAAGGGCAGCCGGAATGGGTGTTGAGTATTAAATTTATTAGTAATTTATTTTGTGGAAAGGAATCGTATTTTTTTCGTTAAATTTTGTTTAATTTCGAGATTCTGAAATTTCTAGTCTAAATTATTTGTAACAATCTGATTGCCTGACATCATAAATACTGAGAGTATAGAAGTGCTCGAAATGATCTAATTGGCTGCTTAACATACTAGCCAATAGGAATTCAGCATTTCCCACTAGTTTCAGTATGGTTTTGTGCCTCAGCTCTATGAACCGATATAGTCGCTAGGGAGCCATCTTACGATTACTACCTATGATAAATCGCGCTGATCAAATTTGCACCTAAATGAAGAAATCCGAGCGCTTGATTGGTTCTCGTGTAATTGACGAAAAGCGACTATAGTGTTGACTATTTTGAGAAAGTGATTTATTTTAGGAGATTTCACGTGTGAAGATTTCAAGTCGTAAATAAACTCCGTGTGCGGGTTTGTGCAAATTACGAGACACTGTGGCGAACACTTCTGTACAAGGAGACAACTGAACGACTGACTGCGTTAACTCGCAAGGAGTCGTGGATCAGTGACTGCTTATGACGTTTAAGATATCTGGTCGAACTAAATATCTTCTGCTTGCTTTTGGGTGTGAACTTGTTACAGAGACAGTCAGTAACATTGCATAATTAGTGTCGGGATATTAAATAAGGACTTGATAGCCATTTTCTGTGTTCTAAAGACAATAAACCAGCTTACAGGAAATTTTACACATTTTTCAAACGAGTCATGCAAGAATCCCGAACGCCCAATAGCTTAACTAACTAACTAACCCATGGACTGGAGTTAAGTGGCCTTTGTGTGGTAGGGATTTAACTGACTTTTCGTCAAAGCTGCTTTTATCGGCTAAACCAGTATCTACTATCGCAGAGTCAAGGGGCAGACAACCTGAAAACTATCTAGGTAGTCCTGATTGTTTAAAGGATAGTCAGAGAGCAACCCGCTCCGCCACCCTATGAGAACAATTTGACAGAGCACTGGGAGACGAAAGGCGAAACAAGGCCCCGAGAGTCGGTGACATTCCATCACAACTACTGCTAGCCTTGCGAGAGCTAGCCATGACCATACTTTTCCATCTGGTGTGAACGATGTATGAGACAGGCGAAATTCCCTCAGAGTTCAAGAAGAATATAATAATTCCAATTCCAAAGAAAGAATGTGCTAACAGGTGTGAAAGTTACCGAACTATCAGTTTAATAAGTCATGGTTGCAAAGTGCTAACACGAATTCCTTTCAGATGAACGGAAAAGCTGGTAGAAGCTGACCTTGGGGAAGATCAGATTGGATTGCGGAGAAATGTAGGAACACGTGAAGCAATACTGACTCTACGAATCACCTTAGAAGACAGGCAAATCTACGTTTATAGCACTTTCACACTTAGAGAAATCTTTTCACAGTGTTGACTGGAATACTCTCTCTGCAATTCTGAAGTAAACAGGGGTAAAATGCATGGAGCGAAAAGCTATTTGCAAATTGCATAAAAACCAGACGGCAGTTATAAGAGTCGAGGGGCACGAAAGAGAGGGAGTGGTTGAGAACAGAGTGACACAGGGCTGTAGCCTGTTCTCGATGCTATTTGTCCGTCCGTTGAGCAAGCAGTAAAAGAAACCCAAGAAACATTGTAGTATGAGTTAAAACGCATAGAGAAGAAGTAAAAACTTTGAGGTTTATTGACGACATTGTAATTCTATCAGAGACAGCAGAGGGTTTGCAAAGAGCAGTAGAACGGAGTTGGTAGTGTCTTAAAAGAAGGATATAAGAACAACATCAGCAAAAGCAAAAAAGGCATAATGGAATGCAGTCGAATTAAATTAGGTGTTCTGAGAGAATTAGATTAGAGAATGAGAAGCTTAAAGTAGTAGCTGGGTAAAGTAGTAGTTTTTTTGGCAACAAAGTAACTGACGGTGGTCGAAGTAGAGAGGATATAAAATATAGACTGGCAATCGCAAGAAAAACGTTCATGAAGGAGAGAAATTTACTAAGATCGAATATGGAAGATTTTTCTTAAAGTATTTGCGTGGAGTGTAGCCATGTATGAAAGTGAAACACATACGATAAGCAATTTAGACAAGAAGAGAATAGAAATTTCGAAATGTAGCGCTACATAAGAATGCTGAAGATTAGGTGGGTAAATCTCATAAATAACGAGGAGTGAAACACACACGATAAACAGTTTAGACAAGAAAAGAATAGAATATTTTTAAATGTAGAGCTACAGAAGAATGCTGAAGATTAGATGGGTAAATCACTTAACTAACGAGGAGGTACTGAACAGAATTGGGGAGACAAGAAGTTAGTGCTACAACTTGACTTAAAGAAGGCATCGCTTAATAGGACGCATTCTGAGACAGCAAGGCAACACTAATTTAGAACTGGAGGGAACTGTGGGGGGTCAAAATCGCAGAGGAAGACCAAGAGATAAATATAGTAAGCAAATTCAGACGAATAGAGGTTGCACTAGTTATTCGAGATGGAGAGGCTTGCGCAGTATAGAGTAAGCTTGAAGAGCTGCATCAACTCAGTCTACGGGCAGGACTACAACAACATAATTATTATTATTATTATTATTATTATTATTATTATACATTAGTTATAACAGTAAACACAGCAAATGGGTTCACTATGTTCGATTTCGTATTTTATCAATATTCGGTCACTTCCCACCCGTATAGGACTGCGTTATGTATCGGTTGATAATTCGTGCAGATCCTAGTAAAGTGGCTTTTGGTAGTTGACAGACGGATATTTTATCAATGCCAATTGTTAAAAAGTACCTACTAAGATCTTTTGGTTCTGTTCCCAGTACACCGACAACTACAGGGACTACTTCCATGGGTTTACGTCGGAGTCGCAATAGTACGATTTCTAAGTCATTGTATCTGACAAGTTTTCAAATTGTTTCTCGTCTATAACCCGGGACAGAAATTTCAATGATCCACATTCATTTTGCTCCGCATCTGTGGTGTCTGGTGTATTTTGTTGCAGGAATCGATCTGTCTCAATTCGGAAGTCTCATCGTAATTTGGTACGTTCGTTTTTGACAACTTGTTTTGGATTGCGATCCTTGTCACCGGGAAGTGGAAATTTTGACATACTTTCCAATGGATCATTCGTACACATTTTTGTGTTTGCTTGTAATCAGTCTGCGCTATCTTTTTGCGACAGCTCAAGATATGGTCACCTGTTTGGTCAGCTTCTTTTCAGAGTTCGCAATTTGGGTCTTTTGATGATTCCTCGATCTGGTTTTGATGGCGTTAGTAATAATGGCCTATTCATGAACAGCAAAAATCAGTCCTTCAGTTTCCTCTTTAGTGTTCCGTTGGCCAGTTAAGTTCAGGTATTTTCTTTATCTGTTTTCTCCTCAATCTCCCCCGAAATTTCCCATTCAGTGCTTTACTGCGCAGGCTGTCAGTCCGGCATTTACTGCTTTCCAGTATTGATTCTTGGTTTGCTGTAACTTGAGAAGCTTTCTGTTTTTGACCTCTGTCAGAGCTGATTCTTTGCTGTCTTCCACATACACTGCTAATACATGCATATCTTCCCCGGAGTGTCTGCTTCACTTGCAATAGTGCTCTGCCGCCTGTTTTTCTGGTCAAGAATGTCAACGCCACTGCGAAGATGTAGGGCACCGTGAAATGTCATGAGTTTCCCGTCCAGGTTATCCGTCTGTACTTGTGTCCAGTTCACAATGCCCCACATATTGAATGCTTTGATAGTATTACCTTCATTTAATTTGCGCTTAAAAATTTTCCTGATCCTTTGGGTGTACTCTTTGCTGGCCATACTTTTTTAAATGCTCGTGTTTGTTGTTGTCCAGCTGGAAAATGTCTAGTGGCGTTCCATTTGACATATCGATACCTTCACTTTGAGATTTTTCCCTTGTTTAGTGGGAGTTTGACGATGATTTTGGTTTGTTGGGCGCTCAACGGCGTGGTCATCAGCACCCACACAAATTCCCAATTTTATCACTGTCAAATTTTGTACACAATCCAATCTATTCACTGTCACAATTCATGATGATGATGAAATGATGGCGACAACACAAACACCCAGTCCCCGGGCAGAGAAAATCCCCAACTCGGCAGGAGATCAAACCCGGGACCCCGTGATGCAGAGGCAGCAACGCTAGCCACTAGACCACGAGCTGCGGATGTTTAGTGTCAGTGTGACACACTTGTCTAAGCCGAATCCCATGCTTGTCATTGCTGAAGATTAGAAATATTTTCGCCAGAGTCTGGGTATCAATGTTAGATTTTCCATAGACCTTCAAGTCATTCATTTATAGCAGGTTCCTGAGAATTTCTTGCTGTTTGATAGCCCAGGTTTGTTTTCTGCAAGATGGTTGACATTGGGATCAAGGTGATGATATACAGCAGTGGGGTAACTAGTCTCCCTGGTAAATGCCTCTCTTGATGTTTGCTAGTCAGTAACTTTCATTTTGGACAAGCAGAACTGTTTTCCAGTGTTCTGTTGCATTTGCTGTGAATGTCCTGACTTTTTTCCTGTCCAGATTGTTTCCACACGCTTTGAGCTCAGTCAGAGAATACCTTGATTTCCATGTGTCGCCACTATCACACATGGCAGGAAACAGATCATAACATTGATGGTAAATGCCGCAAACAGCAAAAACTAAATGACATGGTCAATTTTGCTTAAATTTGCATATGGTACTAATGTTAGGTTATGCCGTCCTAAACGCAGATAAGCTATGGTTTTATTCATCAAAACAAATGTCTAGAGTGCAGGATAGAAACATCCAAAAATTCCGTCGTCATGTTCATAAGATCCCCTAAATACAAACACTTATTATTACGAAATCTTACGCTACCTCTAAATCTGCCCTCCTCTCTATCACGATAATGTCTTTCCTCTTCATGAATAACGAAGTAGTTGTGGATGCTACTCATGCCATGTGAGTGTAACCATTGTTGTAGGTACTTGTATTTGATAACAGTCTTATGGCATTATGAAAACAAGTAAATTATTTGCTTGAAAGCCCTTTCATTGCTACAAACCTATATCGCAATTAAAGAGTGAATCCTTTTCATGGTAGTGAACGTAGTTAAATCAGTATCAAATGAAGGCATTGTATAGAATGCGTAGGCAATATATAGAACGCCTGGAATTTTTGACATCGTACTTTACGTCATTTAAATTTAAAAGTTTTCCATGGAAATGTACAAAATACTTGGGTATGTTATAAAATGTGAAACGAACAATGCCAAAGTATACAATTACGATGAGGTAACATGTTAAAATTAGAAATAATATATGTATGTAAGTTAACCTAAAACATGAAAATAGTTGTAACTGCGTATGTTTGAAAAAGTCTTATCTTGAATTAGGTGTGTTTTAATAGTTTTTAACAATTACTATTACGTAACAAATAGTTTAAAAACAAATTATTATCAATTGTTGCAAATGTATAGCAAACAACAACTGAATTTAAACTTTCAATTTTTATATACTTCGAAGCTGTTCTCCTTTTATGCTCCGTTTATTACACTAAGCACAACTGAAATGATATTTTGAATAACAAATAAGGTTTTTACGAACAAAAACCTGAGGTTCTGTCATTTAGGTACCAGGATTAAAACGTTTACAGCAGTGATTTCTCCATTGTTCTATATTTTCGCAAAACTAACCATTGACTGCTCTCCTTTATGTTGGATTTTAGCTTCCATACTAACTGGTGTCTTTTTTTCCCTAGAGTCAAGAAATACGCACTATAATTAAAGCACGTGGCATAAGTTTTCCGAATGTGACGGGGAAGACGTTTGCAGTTTTCCGTGTTGACCGGAAACATCACCTGGTCTCAATTGTTTCTATGATAGGTGAGTATGGGCTCTTTTAATTTTTGTCTGCATATGATACGTGAATACGCTAACATGTTCTTGCTACGATGAAACCATTTATCAAATGCATATATATATATATATATATATATATATATATATATATATATATATATATGTGTGTGTGTGTGTGTGTGTGTGTGTGTGTGTGTGTGTGTGTGTGAGGCCACTGTATACCATGGCATTTCTTTGACTGAGCTTGTTATAAGAATGGAGCAATCACAGCTAACATGGATCTTACTTAAACTATCAACTCATGTGGGAAGTAGACTCTTTCAGGTATTACATGTTGCACAAAAAATGTGATTAAATCGACAACAAAGTAATGCTATGAATCAGTGTCGAGAATATTATATTATAACGTCTAAACATAAAAACGAAATACATGAAGTCAAGGACACAAGAAGTGAATTTTAGGTTATTTATTACACAAGGATTGCCAGCACCAATAATCATATACAAGTAGACATGTATCTGTTTAGAACTTGTGGTAAGGTGATGGGCTCACAGCACAATAATATTAATTGTAACCAAGTATTGACAACACACATCAAATGTGGAATGAGACCCAAATTATTTCGCTGTATTTCTGAGGTTCTGCTCTAAAAAGGCTTAAACCACTGACTATATTCAGTGGTTTTCACTATGTGTTATTCACTATGTCAACGTAACGCATACAAATAACACTCAAAATTGCACAGAATGCTCTCAAAAAATAAGTTAACCTGTACTTGTGATCAATTATCTGTCGGCATCCAAATGCGACATAAAACTGACCGTAAAGTTTCTTACACGTCCTCGTTTGTATTCTTAACATTACAAATTATAGAATATGGTGCATTAGGAAGATGAAATAAATCTCATGTCCCAAACATAGCTCAGAAAGTCCGCCCAGGATCGAGCAACAGTAGTTACTTCTTCAGTTGCTTCAGTCAACTATTCATTTATATTTTTATTGACAGCAGAAGAATATGTTCACCTCATTTGTTTGTACCAAGCGGAACCACAAAGAGACATAATATTCGTCTGTAAGGAAAGTGGATGGACTGTCATACAGCGAAGATGACTTCAGAGGTTAGATACAGAGTACTGTAGCATTCTGTCTTTTGTTAAACACAGTGTTATATCGTCCCCCATACCTTGGAATAACATGGAACTTCAGTAGAAGATATTCTCATACAAAATGCAGTTGTTCATTAGCTTCTAGGTTTGTTCATGTAGATATTGACTAAGATGTGCGAAAGGATGTCATCCTTTGATATGCTCATTTATTGTTCTAAACCTCTGCAAAGCACTGATGTCCAGGCAGGATAGTTTCAGTGACACGTTTCCGAATTATGATCTCTTTTCTTATCCCATTCCAACAAACGAGACATCCATAGTCTAATACTGATCTTGGCAGAGTTTTGTATAATATCAGCAGAACAGAGTGATGAATTCCCCATCACATACCAACTACATCCATAGATGGTGCTATTTTATTTATAACTAGCCTTTTTCCTGTGTATTTGCCCACATATGCATTCAGCACATATACTGAACACATCTCCTCCTCTCCTTGTCTTTGCCCATTGCCTCCAACCCACTCTCTAGCCATATCTTTCCCCCCTCCCTCCAATCATATTCTCCTCCTCCACTTGCTTTTCCATCTGCCCAATACCCCACTACACCTTCCACCTGCCTCATGCACCTCTCCCTCCTCCTCAGTCTCTCTGTCCATTTCCTCCTCCCCTTTTCTCTGTTCATAGTCTCCTCTATCCATTTCGACCTGTCCCCAGCCATGATCATCAGCACATGTAACCCCCACAATACAGTTCCACAAAGCAGACTGAAACTGCTCCCACAACACACCTGTGACACAAGGCAGGCTCCAGGCCAGGAGCTTGAAAATTATTTATTTGCCCCTTATGTACAAGCCCCCAAACAAAGCAGGCTGATGCTGCTTCAACACAACCCACTTGTCATGCAGGAAAGCCTATATGTCAGAGCCTGGAAAACTGTTTCTTTCACCTGGCATGTAGGCTGCCCAGCACTACAGGTTGATTTGAAAGTCTGATACAGTTCACACACAACATACCTGTAGTGCAGATCAGCCTATACGTTGGGGGTCTGGAAAAGCACATTTTTACTCTTATCTCCACTCCTATTGGTGCTAGGAGGTTATAAACCCTGTGGTGCTGATACTCTTGTGACCTGCTCCTGCTGTGGCAGATTTGTTTGAAATCTATCCATGAGTTTGGCAGGAGAACCCAGAAAAACATGCATGTACTCTTGTCTATACATATAACAGACATATTCATTGTACCTAATCTGTCTGAAATGTACATCTTGAACCATGTCAGAGATAAGAATCCTTTGTGATGAAGAAGTGCACTATGGACAGCAATACAGTAGTACTGGTGATTAATATTCCAGCATGAGGAAGGACAGTAAATAACTAATTTTTAATTATTTATGCCTACATAGTAGAGTAGGAAGAGTACATGCTTGATTTTTTAGGTGATCTGGAGTATACAAGGTGCAAAATTTGGTTCATAGAGCTGCCACCTCTCACAGTGACATCAGTTCTAACCCTGTTGGGTATCAAGCTGGTCTGAGTTTGGGTGAAAGGTACAGGTACATAATTCCTTGCCGGAGTTCACCAATGATAATTGCTAGCAAATGGTGGTATACCACTCTCACAGATGTCTTCAGTGGGTGTGTGATTTGAATAACATACCAATAAGAGCTACAGTCATATTCCCACAGTATCGACATAGGTCAGGATAGCACAGTTCACAAGCAATCATGTGTTATCTTGTTGAAAGATAAGATCACAGAGTCTTGAAGACAGGACACAGTCATTGCCTCCACATCTAAAAATGTAACACCTGCTGCCTAAATTTCCAGATGTGCAAACCAGAGATGATGGTGTTGTACAAGGTCCATAGTGAAAGTAATGAGCAACAATTTTTAAATTTTTTATTTATTTTTTATACAAACCAAGTACATCACCTTCATCTAAGTACTTTCTACCACTTTTAAACATAGTCTCCATTTCTTTGCATCCCTTCTTTCTGCAAGTTTGTAAATACCCTTACAACAAAAATCCATCCAGTTTATCGAAGAGATTGGTGCACTGCTTGCCAAATATCCTCCATATCTCATTGTGTTGGCCTCAGATCTGTTTCTGAACAGAACCAAAAAGATTATAGTCGGAGGATACCCAGTCGAGACTATAGGAAGGTTGCAGAAGACTTTCCCACATTATGGTTTGTCCACATTCAAGAAAATCAGTCGGAATCTTTCCTTGTCACATTTTGTGTAGGCAGTTCAAGGGTGACCACTAAAGGCTGATGACGGTAAGCATGATTCCATCTTGGAAATGTTTCACCCATCTCTTGTGACAGCTGACTCCAAGGGAGACATCTCCATAGGCAACGCTGAAGTCTTGAGGTGAATTTCATCAGCAAATTTTTCTCTTCGTAACAAGGAATTCAGTGGCAGGAACATGGAAGTATAATAAGAGGAGTTGCCATAATGTAACAAACTTGAAGCCGACGTCCACCATGTTAGTAGCCCCAAACATTAGCTTCTGATGGAAGTATTTTCATGAAAAATGTCAGCTTGCACCATTTACAGGTATACTGCTCGTTCTGGTTGTAATCTAAAGTGTAAAGGAATCACATTTTATACGCATGTGGACTCAATCAAGTGATATTTTCTTTTGTAATATGAATTTAAGTTGTGCAATACAGACGCAGTATTATTGTCAGGAACATTTCCAATTATCATATATGAGGAACCCCGGAACAAAAACCGATAAATCCACATTTGCTGTTAATACAGAAAGTAACAAATAGTGATCTCTGAGTGGTTGCACAAGCTATGAGTAGAAGAAACAGACCATGATGCACTAACAGGAAACATTATTCAGGGTGTCCAGTCGATTACCAGATTTCTCTTTCCATTATCCAGATATTAAACACAGCAAAAAGGAGATCTCTGGCTGTGATCCGACCGCTTGGAGTTATCAGATCGTGCTCCGACCGCATTGGATATATCGGGTTTTGTGTAGGCAGCGTAGTTCGATACTATCGTACTGCGACTATAGGCGTGTTTCGACACTGGTCATTTTCTGCCAGTCAAGTGATGCAAACATCCAGACAGTAATACGGCTCCGTCTTACCTACACATAACACATTGGGGTTGTGGTATTGTGGGGTGTAAAATGGATGAAGGACGCATAGTGAAAGATATTAAGATAGGCGTGCGGCGACCCAGAAGACGAGAAAGGAAAACAGCAGTGGAACGAGCAAACCGGTATGTATGGTAAACGTACTGTCATACTACATTATTGTGGCATGTGGCCTTCGTAGGTTATAAGGGTTGCTTGCTTTTTGTAGGTATCGTGATGCTGATCCTCTAGGATTAGACCTTGCATTGCCTTGCAAGCATAATTCAGCAAAGTTACAATGTTCAAGAAAATCGATGAAATATCTTCTTCGAAACAGGCAAAGGTTTTATCAGAATCATTCAAAAGTGGCTCAGGGTGTATTCCTTACTCGTTTAATTACAGCACATGCACCACGACGGCGAAGAGAAAGTAGAGTATCACCACGAAAGGAAAGGAGGGGACGTGCATTTAGCACTACATACTAACTAACGGATGTAAGACAAAATAGACTTGTATGTAAGGAATTGTTTATGAAGGTGTTTTCTGTCAAAAAGGATAGGGCGAATGCAATAACTAAGACAGTGTTTGAGGGCCGGATTCCTAAAGAAGGATGAGGTGGGGACCGGAAGTCGGTAAAATCAGCTGAGAAGAAGGCAAAATTGAGAGAATTTTTAGGTAAACTTCCGGCAACCGAGAGCTGCTATAACAGACGTAAATCCAAAAGTATTTATTTGCCTGTGAGCTAAGTCAAAGGATCCTACAGAAACTATACAACGATTCGGTTCTTCCGCATTTGCAGATCAAGAAGTATTTATGCGTTCGTTTAATATTGGTCTTCGGGCAACTTCTTCTGATGCTTGCAGTACATGCATTGTACTAGCACAAAAAATAAAGGATGCAACCGATCCTCATAGGAAGAGAGTCTTAATGACGGAGAAAAGAGTACATACCTTACGTGCAAAGGTATTTTATAACTTGTGTAAAACCAATTATCCTGATTCAGTGTCATTGTGTTGTGATTTACAGTAAGTCCTACCCCTGCCATGAACGCCTATCCAAGAATCACTTTATGCACAACAAATCAGTTTCTATACTCTTTGTTTCGTTGGAATGGACTCGAGAAACCCAATGTTTTATCAATAAACCTAGGATGTAGGTGGGAGAGGGGCTACGGAGGTTGGTTCAGCACTCCTGCATTACTTGGATTCGTTGGCATTGGACGGAACAAGAATGTTGAGATTATTCTGTGATTAGCGTGGGGTCAAAACAAAAATTCTCACATCATACACACCATCATGTGTCAACAAATCACCTGCACAATTAGAGGAAATAATTTTGACATTTCCAGTAAAAGGCCATAGCTTTCTCCCGGCAGACCGTGTGTTCGGTCGAGTTGAGGAGCACCTTAGGACAACGCCGGTTATTACACAAATCGACGAATATCAAACAATATACAAGGAGCGTGGTACTGTACGAACCTTAGGACAGGACTATGTCTTACAAAATATTAAATCCCTTGGAGAATCCTACAAAAAGGTCCCTGTATTAAGGGACATAAAACGATGTAACTTCAAGAAATACATCGTCATTAGGGAAAAGGACAGAACAGACAGGCATTATTCCAATTTAAATTCTACAGGAATTACAAGCATGAAATTGTTTTGAAAAGGAGGTGTTTCTGCATTGTAAAGGGCCGCAGAAACCATCCACAGACACTGGAGACTGTACATGTACGGCATAATCTGAAAGCGGCCAAGAAGCGTGATGTGCGACGTTTGCTGGTCAAGCAATTTGGAAGGGACTGGGCAATGGATGCTCGTTTCTTGTGGTACAAGAACCTACTTAATGACAGTGAAATCCACGAAGCAGATGCGGATGAAGAAACAGCACCCGCAGATGAGCAGTGTGATTGTTTGGAAGATGAACTGACATTGATAATATAATAACTATACTTCTTTACGTAATTATAAAACGTGTTTGTAGCAACAAAACCTGCCTCGTGGTCTCAATAGTGCATTCCTTGCTGGACTACTCCAGGGCAGTCGGATCAAAGTCCGATAATTCCGAGCGGTTGGATCAAAATCAGACATCTCCATATGTTTTCAGTGAATGCCCTGGGTGTTGCATAAACGTCTATTGAAGGGAATATAATGTTCTACATCGTACTTTCTGTTCCTATATTGGTATTATACCTCATTCAGCACTTGTGAAACCGCAGAGTTAAGCGTTTTTTTCCGAGCGTCAAATAATTGCTTCCCTGGAGTTATCGGAGTTTTGATTCAGTTGCGTTTTTCAGTTGACGATATAAACACTTGTCACGTTGTGCTGAAAATTATTTTGCAGCAGCATGTACCACCCCCGTATCTCTCCCCTGCATCTCAAACACGCGAATACAGCAAAAGTGGATTTATCGGATTTTGTTCCAGCGCTCCTCATACATTCTGTGGTCGCCGTGCAGTTTGTTACAGACGGCGCTGCTAGACGGTAAGAGAACTATTCTCTCACTGCACGGTATGGTTGGTGACAAGCAGAGTACCATTCTCTCATGCCGAGGTATGAAAATTCTGCATTGGGCCGAAAAGCTAATTTTAGTTTTCGGAAATAAGACTCCATGGAGCACTTTACTACAAGTATGAGAATGCTGTATTATGTTAAGTATACCTCAGCTGACTTTACCCGCTGCCTTGCGGGACTACGTCACGACAGATGAGAGTTGTTCGAAACTTACAGCGTGAGACACGGAGGAGAAGTTGCGCTTCTGGAGCAGGGTTGGAGCGATGGGGAGAGGCGGGGTTCAAAAGCGAAGACGCTTCTGTTTACGGGTAACCTCCGGGCCTACTCTCTGCCAGCGGAACTGACTATAACAAAGAAACACGGTTACTGTATTGGCGCGAATCAGGTAGTATCTGCACATTCAGATAGAACTGCAGGAGTTTTCAGTACTCAAATAAAACGTAAAAATAACTATTGCGGAAGATAAATTATGCCTTAGTGTCTTATAGACTGAACAACACAATTAAAATGTCACTTTTTTCGAAACCCCGTACTTGTCTCCCATTGGACACATAATTTTGAAATTTGATTCAAACGTGCCTACGACCTTACTCTGTAATGGTACAAAAGTGTGGCGCCCTGCAACGTCACCCTTGGCTTCCGCGATGCTTTAAATAGCGAGGTGTCGACACATGCGAAATAAAACCCAGAGCCCAGTTCATGCGAAGTACAAAGTGAGTCAGTGATTCCACAATTGCACCAAATTTCACCACAATTCTGGCCGATGCCACCATGGACGTGTTGCATGATTGGAAGGTCGTCACGGCCCCATCTTAGGCACATTTCAGTCCATCTCCTGAAGCCTTTGCTGTGGAGGGCAGAAGCGCAACGCCCAGCTTTGAAATCACAGCCGGCCGGAGTGGCCGTGCGGTTCTAGGCGCTACAGTTTGGAACCGCAAGACCCCTACGGTCGCAGGTTCGAATCCTGCCTCGGGCATGAATGTGTGTGATGTCCTTAGGTTAGTTAGGTTTAATTAGCTCTAAGCTATAGGCGACTGATGACCTCAGCAGTTAAGTCGCATAGTGTTCAGAGCCATTTGAGCCATTTGAAATCACATGGTTTTCTAACGCGTGGCCGAGGAAAACATTTCAGACACACAGCCGCTCAGTATCTACACAAAAAGACATCAGGGAGTGCCATAAAGGGCGTCTAACTACCTCTACCCTTGAGGCGTTGATTCCGACACACTTCGCGGTCGAAAACGACAGTTTGCAGTACGATGAGTGACTGGGTGACGTCCTTGACAACCTTTGACACTTCTGGCACCACCTGGACGATTCAACCCCTCTGTCAAGAAGTCGTGGGCGTGTAATCCCACTGAACGTGATTACACCCTTTGGACTGTAGCGCGACCACAATTTTTACTCTGGTGTACAGGGTGAAACCACTAGGAAGCGTTCAAGAAACAATTCCACGAAATTTGAATATGGTCCGAAGCAGCAAAGGGTGTTTTTGCTTTTCTGCCCTCCTGTTTCGTGACCTCCTGTGGCGTGATCATGGGTAAGGGAGGGGGCGGGGGGGGGGGGGGGAGGGGTTCAACATATGCGGGAATAAAGGATCCCTCTGAGACACGCTCTGTGTGACTCACGTACCTTTGCACCCACGTATCTTTGTTGAGTACTTTAAAATGTACCTGTACAAAGGTAGCCAGTCAGTGATTACTAGGTCCCGGCATGACAGGCGCCCGTGATGATACTCCTGAGTTGAGGGGCACTTTGTCGCTGAACTAGTTCCTGCTGACCGCTTGTGATATTTAAAAGGTATCGTTATACCTGGTACGCCGGCGCCTAGTAATCAAGGTTTGGCTGTCTCTGTACAAGAATATTTTAAAAGCACTCAAGAAAGATGCATGGGTGGCGCTGAGGATGTTGCTGAACTGGAGTCTTAGAGGGTGCATTTGCCGTTTTATCCACGCATTTGTCGATGTTGCACACCTTCGCACCCTCCCCCCCCCCCCCCCGCCGCACCCCGACACCCCCCTCCCCCCCTCCCCCCCTCTCCTCACCGCAGCCCCGCCCACCCTTCACACTCTCTCTCATGCCTCACGATCACGCCATAATAGAGCGCGAAACGAGAGAGGTGGAAAAGCATAAACACTGTCTGCTGCTTTGTATCATGTTCAAACTTCGTCGAATGGTTTCCAAGGATACTAGTGATTCCACTCTCTATTCTAGAGCAGAAATTGCGGTTGCACTACTCTCCAAAGGGATGTTATCACGTGTAATGAGGTTCCAAGCGCACGGTGTCCTTACAGAAACACTGAATCGTCCATGAGCCGAAGGTTGTCGAGAACACCCTCCTGCTGCTTATTGCCGGCCGGGGTGACCGAGCGGTTCTAGGCGCTACAGTCTGGAACCGCGCGGCCGCTCCTGCCGCAGGTTAGAATCCTGCCTTGGGCATGGATGTGTACGATGTCCTTAGGTTAGTTAGGTTTAAGTAGTTCTAAGTTCTAGTGGATTGATAACCACAGCAATTAAGTCCCATAGTGCTCAGAGCCATTTGCACCATTTTGCTGATTATTGCACAGCGAACTGTCGTTTTCGCTGCGACTTGTATGGGAGTCAACGATCCAAGAGAAGGAGTGTTTCCATTGACGCCCTTTATGGCAGCCCCTGAGGCCTTTCCGTCTCGATAATGAGCGGTGTTGAGACTCTAATGTTTTCCTCGTCTGCCCATAAGAAAAACGCTTGATTTCAACGCCTGGCATCGCGGTTCTGACCTCCAACGAAGAGGCTTTAAAAGAAGGGACGGAACGTGCGTCAGAGGGAAGGGGCGACGGTTACGAC
This sequence comes from Schistocerca piceifrons, assembly GCF_021461385.2. NCBI lineage: Eukaryota > Metazoa > Arthropoda > Insecta > Orthoptera > Acrididae > Schistocerca > Schistocerca piceifrons. The sequence continues at coordinate 659,208,489 of NC_060140.1, forward strand.
GCTCCCATCGTGTGGCATATCCCCAGTGGCGCTGAGCAGAATTGTGAAATATGGTGCCAATGTGAGACCATAAACCCACATTCCACCTCACATGAACTTCTCGACACGTTGCCGTTAAAGCGTCGCCGAGTCCGAGAGTGACGTCACAGGGCGCCACTGTTTTGCACCGTTATAGAGGAATGTTGTAGGATCATTGAACCAAATGTCAAGCTACTGCGTCGCAAAAAGGAGGCAATTACTGGGTTCCGAAAAGTGGCTCTTTAATTGTAACATTAACTCTTTGGGGTAGAGAACGAAAGTTCGAGAAAAAAATTGGTAGGAGTACAATTGTCATGTACTATTCATTTATCATTTAGTTTACTAAAGATGTTGTCAGCAGAAATCTGTGTATTAGAGGCTTATTTCGCATTTATTTTTATTGGGATTACTGATGTAACGGAAGAGACCTGTGGTGAACATTTTTTATTTACCATTCACGAAACGTTTGTGTGTAGTTCTCTGCTCTCGTACTTTTCCTCTTACTTTATCTTTCCTCAACAAATGTCATATTGCCGCCTTGAGCTGCTGGTAAAATTCTTCATATGCAGAACTAGTGACGATCGACTGACCATCATCTGGTTCATAAAAGTATTCACTGCTTCATGTTCGGCGAAAAGCAAAATTAATATCATCAAATAAAAAAACACAATTACACACTGTTTTCATATAGTACTATAAATTACACCCTCCGTCCACAAAAAGCGTGCTAAGTGGTGTACTCATTTATGTTAAAACTGTAACTGGCGTTAACACTGTGAACGATACAATTGATATTACGATACAATGACAGTGTCTAATTCATGGTTCTATCATTTGACGATAGTGAATTTATATTTCGCCTAACGTGAAGCTGTGAATACGTCTAGGAACACGATGATAGTCAGTCGACCGAAACAGGTTGTATGAATAAATAATTTTACCAGCAGCTCGAGGCGGTTATTTGACATTTTTCAAATATCTGAGAGCTTTGGGACACCACCTCCTGAAAATATATTTAACCTTTTTCGTCTTTCAGTGAAAGAGATCCTCGTTAAAGTCGAGTTTCGTCGCTGCCTGCTAATTTCATCTACCTAGTTTGTCGTCTGACGTTTTTTATACATTCCTTTGGCAAATTACCAAAAACTTTAAGTGGAGTAAGGGAATTTGAGATAATCTAGCGGTTTATGTCGGTCGTTCCGTGAGGCTGTTCACGAATGAAGCTGTTGGTACAGGAAATTTGCAAAGCTAGAAGGCTGTAACGAAGTACAGGAAGACCTTCAGAATATCGATTATCGATGCAAGGATTGGCAGTTGACCATGAATGTAAATAAATGTATCGTACTGCTTACAAATAGGCGAAGAGATGCATTACTGTTCATTACCCTATTGGCGAAAAATTGCTGGGAACAGCAACTACCGTGAAATACCTACGAGTAATGATCCGGAGCGAAGTAAAGTAGTGTGACAAAATAAACAAATTGTAGGAAAATCAGGTGCCAGACTGATACATGCAGATATAATTTTAAGGAAATGTAATTCATCCGCGGAAGGAAAGGCTAACAAAACTCTTGTTCGACCGATTCTTGAGAATTTTGCCTTAGTCTGGGACCCTTATCAAGCAGAATTAGTAGCGGAGACAGGGAACGTTTTTTTGAGAATGTACCTTTGAAGCACAGCACTGTGTTGTAGTGAATCACGGACAGTGAGAGAACCAGACCAGAGAACAATCGAAACTCTTGAGATTTGGCGCTGCTGAAGGATACAGTCAATCAGATACACTGATGAGATAGGGAATGAGATTATTCGCAGAATCGGCAAGGAAAGGAACACATGGAAAACAGAGACAGGAAGAAGGGACATGATGATAAGACACGTGTTAAGACACCAGGGAGCTGTAGAGGGTAAAAATTGTAGGCGAAGACAGAGATTGGAACACATTAAACAAATAATTAAGGACTTAGTGTGAAAGTGTTACTCTGAGATGAAGAGGTTAGAGCAAAGGAAGAATTCGTGGTGGGCAGCATCAGTCAAATCGGTTAGAAGCTTGATGACTCAAAGAAATAGGGAGTGTGTTTGTGCGTGTCTGTGTGTGTGTGTTTGTGTGTGTTTGTATGTGAATGTGTGTGTGTGTGTGTGAGAGAGAGAGAGAGAGGGAGAGAGAGAGAGAGAGAAAAGTTCCAAAGAAGAGAGGCGCTTTTCTATACTGATTCCTTTACTCGAAGAGAGTGCGTTACCGAGATGCTCAACAAACTCCAGTGGCAGACTTTACAAAAGAGATGTGTGCATTACTAAATTTCGAAATCATAAGCTCCAACAAGAGTCGCCAACATATTGCTCCCTCACAAGTACGTTTCGCGTAATGGTCGCGACGTGAAAATCAAGGAAATTATTTGTCATACGGAGCTTCACCTGTTTTCCGAGGCAAATTTGGGACCTGTAAGTGTTTTTAAACGTCCCTAAATGGGTCACTAATCCAGAGCAGACAAGATTGGTAATGTGGCTAACACATTCGAGTTTACCAGTCGAAGTTCTATCTCTCATTAAATAAGTATTGGTGTGGCATTTCCTCTGCACTTACAGTTAATCCGCTGATAGTAGACAGAACCTCGTTAGCTTTGCAGAAAACACCATGGGCAGGTGAGATTGACATATGAGTAAGAGGGGATTCATATTCACATCATCACCCCCAAAGATTTCCCTTGCCTAGCTCGTGCAAGGTCATCGACATAAAGGAACCTCCTTGTGTTCTTCGCTGGAAGTGGCTGGTCATAGCTACGGATCTGAAGGAACATTTCCTTGCGGTAAGCCATTTCTTTGACATCTCCGTCGACTAGTAGACTCTGTAAGTCGACATACAATTTCCTGTTTTAGTGTTTGAATACGTTTGTTAAGCCAATTAGGCACGTCACAATCTTCATATCACATGGCAAGGGATGCAATTTCAAAAAAGGAAAAGGAATTCAGCCATGAGTCGCACATCCAATCTGATTTTATCGCATATCTAGATTTCAGCTACTGAACATCCATCTTCAGTGTAGACTCGTCAAGTCTGTGACAACACATGTTACTATACGACTTCAATAAATACTTAGATTCTAAATCTAGTGCTACAGAAGAATGTTGAAAATAAGTGAACTGATAAGATAAGGGATGAATAGTTTGATCATTGGTAGGGATGTTAAATAACAAATCTGACAATGCTGGAACATAGGCACGTTCCAGCAGCCCAATGATGAGTTCCAGAAGTTTCCTCAAGACCTTTTCAGTATTGCAAAGAACAGCAACTACAGCAAGAAAATACTTGTGGATCTCTCGATTTGAGATTAGCTCTATCTGGCCTAACCCTTCGGCACCCCACCCACCTCGGCATGAACAAACTGGATTGTACGGACGTCACTCAGCTGCCTTCTTTCTGGAGTTGGAAGATATAGAAGTAACGCGCAGAAACGCACTTCCATGTTGGTACCACGGTCTATGATTGCAGAGAATCATAGACCCTGGCGCACCTACTGCCTTGTCAATTATGCCCCGCATCTTGCACAGAAGAAGATCTTCTGCTTGCGGTACCAGATGCAGTGTCAGTCGTAAGATTCTGGTCAAGAATATTATAGCCCGATAATTCTTTCTTTCATTTGTTTGTAATGATAATTATGGGGTATTTAGTTGTTTCTGACTCGAATAAATAAATAAGCCCTAAAACAAATACAACGGGTAGAAATGAGATTTCTTAGAGCAGAGAAGCGATGTAAAAGAATATATAAAATACTAAATGAAGACATTCGAAGGGAATTGAAAATTTAGTCTGTGAAAGAAAAACTGGATGAGAATAAAAATAAATGGAATGAACATCTACAAAGAATGGATCCAGACAGACGACCACGCAGATGAAAAATTTTAAATCGAAAGGAAGATTATACCCTAGCAGATCGATAAAAAGGTGGGAACCATTAAAGGCCACAAGAAAAAGACGGAGCTTCACAGACAATCATTCTTCCCAAGCTCAATTCGTGATTGGGAAAGGTAGTGGGGTAAAGATTGTGGTACCAGAAGTACTATCCGCCACACATACACTCTGAGCGAGGTGGCCCAGAGGTTAGAACACTATACTCGCAATCGGGAGGTCGACAGGTCAGATCCGCGTCCAATCTTCGTGATTGAGGTTGCCGTGATTTTCCTAAATCACTACAGGCAGATCCTGGGTTAGTTTCTTTAAAAGGGCACTGCAGAATTCCTTCCCCATCCTTGAATCGTTCCGAGCTTGTGCTTCTTCTCCAATAACCTCGACGTTGACAGTACGTTAAACCCTAATCTTCCTTCGTTTTTCCTTCCGCCATAAACCGTAAATACCTTACGGACGTTGATGTAGCTGTACGTTTAAATAATAAATCTTTCTACGTAGCCAGAAAATAATTGTGCAGTCAGTTTTGTGTCACTTTATGGGCAGATAATTCATCAATGCCCCATAGATGTACAGAACCAGCGTCATTAATTTCCATTCTTCGACAATTCGGAAGACAATGACGGCCAAAAATATACTCATACTACAATCTTAGTCGAAGATTTGTTCGTTTACTGCATAAAATGAATCTTAGTTGAGTGTTATCCAAATTGCTCAATATTTTCCAGATCCATCACCTGACTGGATTGTCGGAGTCGCCGGGCTGGAGCTCTGTCTGCAAGACTGCACGTGGGTGGAGTACCTGGAACTGAACCTCTACCCGTGGGACATAGGGACAGACAGTGGAATCACATATACTGTATGTAAACAATACTACAACGAACAAAGTTACTGCCGTTACATACATAGTTCTCACAACTATTTCTTGTGCAGTCTCCTAATATGCCAACAGTCCCCCAAGACGTAATTCGACGCATCACATCCAGCTTCCCGAACAACGAGTCATCTCCCTTCTTTGATAAAACTGGTGCTCCAATGAAGCCACTCGCTCGTCTCTACCTCACGAGGCAACGACTATACGAAAAAAGCTGCACCGACTATCCGACGCGAGATTCTGGCGAAATGCCAGAAAATCTTCAGGAAGGCAAGTAAACTATTGATTTAAACTTTATACACGCCGAAAATCTTTATTTCAGAATGACATGCTTGAACAGTTTTCGTATGGGGCTGTAAAACGATATCTTTTGTCTCCACAAAATTGTAATAATTATTATAAATTTTAATGACCTTGATTGCAATATAATGAGGTAACACAGCAGAAGTAAAGTTGTATCCAGTTTTAGTTGTCACATCCTCTGAGTCATGAAATATATGAACTGAGAAACAAGTGAACTACCTGACAGGAAATTATACGGATGCTGGTTAATATACGAGGGTTGACTGAAAAGTAATGCCTCCACCTTCGTAACTCTTCAACAGTTGGCAGCATTGGTATGGGGCAGGTACTGGCTTGTCCCGTAGCTCCAGTTGGCGGGAAGCCTTAACATTGAACGGTTGTGTTGTTACAGTGTAAAGTATGGAACCCTGCGCAGATGGTCGGTCAATGCGATTTAAGTAACGTGCAGTCATTGAATTCTTGACAACAGAAGGCGTCACCCCAAAGGAGATTCATCAGAGAATGAAAGCAGTTTATGGTGATTTTGTTGATGTGAGTACTGCGCGTCGTTGGGCGAGTAAGTTTAAAGATGTTGAGGCGGGAACATGTGACCTGCGTGACAAACAAAGAATCGGGCGTCCTGTAAAAGCAACCACCGAGTTTCACAAGCAAAATGTTGACTGATTCAGGACGATCGTCATATCACTCAGAGAGAAACTGCAAGCACAATTGGCATTTCACAAGAACGTGTGGGTCACATTATTGCTTTGCTTGGCTATCGGAAGATCTGTGCACGATGGGTACCCCGGATGCTAACTTTGAAATGAAAGCGCCAGACTTTAACTTCGCCAGGAACTCCTCTCGCGTTACGAGAATGAAGGTGACGTATTTCTCCATTCAGTTGTGACAGGAGACGAAATGTGAATACACCATTACGAACCGGAGACGAAGCGTCAGTATATGGAATATCGACACAAAGAGTGTAACAGGGAATTGTATCTATGATTTATAGATCTAGAAAAGTCATATGACCGGGTTCCTAGGAGGAAGTTATTGTCTGTTCTACAAGATTATGGAATAGGAGGCAAACTTTTGCAAGCAATTAAAGGTCTTTACATAGATAGTCAGGCAGCAGTTAGAGTTGACGGTAAATTGAGTTCATGGTTCAGAGTAGTTTCAGGGGTAAGACAAGGGTGCAACCTGTCTCCACTGTTGTTCATATTATTTATGGATCATATGTTGAAAACAATAGACTGGCTGGGTGAGATTAAGATATGTGAACACAAAATAAGCAGTCTCGCATATGCGGATGACTTAGTTGTGATGGCAGATTCGATTGAAAGTTTGCAAAGTAATATTTCAGAGGTAGATCAGAAATATAAGGACTATGGTATGAAGATTAGCGTCTCCAAAATGAAAGTAATGTCAGTGGGAAAGAAATATAAACGGATTGAGTGCCAAATAGGAGGAACAAATCCAGAATGAGATTTTCACTCTGCAGCGGAGTGTGCGCTGATATGAAACTTCCTGGCAGATTAAAACTGTGTGCCCGACCGAGACTCGAACTCGGGACCTTTGCCTTTCGCGGGCAAGTTCTCTACCATCTGAGCTATGGAAGCACGACTCACGCCCGCTACTCACAGCTGTACTTCTGCCAGTATCTCGTCTCCTATCTTCCAAACTTTACAGAAGCTCTCCTGCGAACCTTGCAGAACTAGCACTCCTGAAGGAAAGGATAGTGCGGAGACATGGCTTAGCCACAGCCTGGGGGATGTTTCCAGAATGAGATTTTCACTCTGCAGCGGAGTGTGCGCTGATATGAAAGGAACAAAGTTAGAACAGGTGGACGGTTTCAAGTACTTAGGATGTATATTCCCACAGGATGGCAACATAGTGAAAGAACTGGAAGCAAGGTGTAGCAAAGCTAATGCAGTGAGCGCTCAGCTACGATCTACTCTCTTCTGCAAGAAGGAAGTCAGTACCAAGACTAAGTTATCTGTGCACCGTTCAATCTTTCGACCAACTTTGTTGTATAGGAGTGAAAGATGGGTGGATTCAGGTTACCTTATCAATAAGGTTGAGGTTAAGGATATGAAAGTAGCTAGGACGATTGCAGGTACTAATAGATGGGAACAATGGCAGGATGATGCCCACAATGAGGAAATCGAAGAAAAACTGGAAATGAACTCTATAGATGTAGCAGTCAGGGCGAACAGGCTTAGATCGTGGGGTCATGTTACACGCATGGGAGAAGCAAGGTTACCCAAGAGACTCATGGGTTCAGCAGTAGAGGGTAGCAGTCGGGGTAGACCAAGGAGATGGTACCTGGATTCGGTTAAGAATGATTTTGAAGTAATGGGCTTAACATCAGAAGAGGCACCAATGTTAGCACTGAATAGTGGATCATGGAGGAATTTTATAAGAGGGACTACGCTACAGAATGAACGCTGAAAGGCATAATCAGTCTTAAATGATGATGATGATGATGATGATGAGACTCGCCCCAGAAAAGGAAATTCAAGACGCAGCCCTCAGCTGGAAAAACCATGGCCACAATGTTCTGGGACGCAGATGTTATCCATATTGGTTTCCTTGATCGTGGAACAACAATAAATTCAGAGCGTTACATCACACCGCTGCGAATTCTGAAACGACGTCTAAAAAGGGTCCGAATGGGAAAGGGAAATGTTTTCCTGGAGCATGACAGTGCCAAACCATAAACTTCACGTGCCACCACAGCAGAACTTCAGAGACTGAATCTCACCACCATATGGTATCCTCCGTACAGTCCAGATTTAGCACTTCCATCTGTTCCCGATAGTGAAAGACGATCTGCGGAGACAGCATTATGCTTCTGATGAAGACGTTGACTGTGAGACTGTGGTTGCGGAAACAGAGTGTCGACTTCTTCCGTGACGGCTTCAGAAAACTTGTTCATCGTTGGCAGAAATGTGTCCAACTGGTTGGTGATTATGTGGAAAAGTGAATATTGGTAATTAAAGATCACGTTCTAAGGATTATTTCTGCATTTGATTTATTAAAGTATTCACATCCAAACCCAATTAACGAAGGTGGAGGCATTACTTTTCATTCAACCCTCGTACTTATAAATCAGCCATCTCCTATAGTAAAGTTCCTTTTACGTGTAAGAACTATCCAATGAATAGAGCATTATTTGGTCACTGTTTCAGACTGTACGATGAGAATGGGCTGTCACCAGTTAGAATGCCTGACTTGGTATAAAATGTCCAGTTTCGGTCTTGTCTAGGCAAAAAAAGTTCAGCTTTTCGTGTGTTACGTACAATCTGCTGGCCGTTTAGCACGAGACATCATTCACCCTGGTGCACAGAATTATTATTACCAGATTTTAAAATTTTATGTTTTGTCAAGAAGCCTTTTAAGTATTTCAAAATTACGCTGTAGGTACAACCACAACAGAGCTAATTAACTGGAGTTACGTCGTACTTAAGTTACTACCCACTTGCTCCGTCCACAAAAGCATACAAAATTGCAGACAACTAGAACCGTACTAGGAGCGAGGTCACACTAAAATTACTCTCTTCCGTCTTTCCTGCTGGTGCCAAAAGGTCAGACTCAGGACTGAACGCAGATTAACACAGCTACTCACCGATCCGGAGTTCGCCGTCTTGCAAAACTACGTTCCTACCTTTGTACAGAAACGTTCCCGATAGCTCGTTCTCTGCTTGGCACTGTCGTAGAACGTCGAGAAACCTTGAGAAAAATAAGCCAAGGAAGGTGTTACTGAAGCCTACAAGCAAGTGTAGAGCAAATATGGTATAAAGACAATCTATTATAGAGACGCAGCGATCTCTACTGCTCTCGTTTGACGTGTGCTACATTTTCGACGTAGCCCGTGCATAAAGAGCTACCACGGAGAACCATAAAGTCAGCATACGCCTTCCCTACGAGTTCTAAAAATATCGAAACACGAAAAAACACAACACATTACCATGCCTAATACGGTACTGGAAACCCGTTGACATTCAAAACATCTTCGTCTCCTCGTAATGGATTAAAAAAAAGGGGGGGCTGTATGATTTTCAAGCGAATTTTGTACCATTCTTCTTGCAAAATAATGACACGTTCAGGTAATGACGATGGAGCTGGATAGCGATCAGGCACCCCTCTCTTCAAAGTAGACCACGAAGGGTCCATAATCTGGTAAATGGCAGCCTAGGGTGCTGCAGCAATTCATCCTCGTCCTCACAAAACCAGTCCTGGACGATGCGAGTTGTGTGAACAGGGACCCAGTCGTTTAGAATACAGCATCATCATTATAGAACAAGCACTGTACAACGGGATGGACCTGATCAGTCAAAATGGTCACATAATCCTTCCAACTAATGTGACCTTGCAGAGTAACCATAGGGCCAATGGAATAACACGATATGGCTACCCAAATCATCATCGAACCCCCTGTTACACTCTTTGGACATAAACTCGGTCAGAGGATGGAGACGATGTGAAACAAGACTCATCCGACCAAGTAACATTCTTCCATTGCTCCATAGTCTCCATAGTCCAGGTTTTACGTCCACGCCACATTTTCCTGCTACAGGCATATGCATCACTGATAAGTGGTTCTGGAATTCCAACTCGACCCGAAATTCCCTGCTTATGGATCTCTCTTCATGTTGTTTTGGTGCTGACACAGTTTACGAATGTGATATTCAGGTCTGCAATGACTTCTGCAATTATAGTCCTCTCATTTTGCGTCACAGTCGTCTTTAATGTCCGTCTTCAATGACACTTTCGTCCACGCTGTGACTTAGCGAATGATACTTTGCCGCTGTCCTTGCATGCGATACTGTGCCTCTCGAAATACCAAACACTTCGGCTCTCTTTGTATACGGAAGCACCCACTATGAGAACACCAACAATTTGTCCACGTTGGAATTCAGTTAACTTCGACATAATGCACTCACAACTACACAGAACACACGAGCCGTGTGTTCCTTGTGTGTTGTAGCCTGTGTGATTGACGCAGTGAGTTGTAAGCAGCAGAATGGTTCAGTGTTCATGTCGTCAACAAGCCGAGATTGTGTTTGTGTACGGCCAAGCAGGTGGAAAAGGTCGACACGTAGCACGGCTATCCCAAAACAAGTACTCTCACAGATACCAACCACATCACTAAACATTTAAAGCCTTTTTGGCCGTTTGTGTGATCGTGCGTCCTTTCAGACAGACGAACGTGCAGGGAGGGTGGCGGACTGTGTTCTGCAGGATATTGAAACGATCCCTAGTGCAAGCGTGAGGCAAGTGACCCGCCAGCATGGTGGGTAAGCCGAAGTACATTTATGTGTATCCTGCATTACAACCGCTCCTATCCCTATCACATGCAATCCCAGGGACTCCACTTTGAACATCTGTTGTGACGTGGATGCGATGCAGCTCTGTACTGTGTTCTGGGAAAATTTGTTGTCTTTGCACGCACACCGTCCATTCCTGGACACATGTACACAGGAACTTTTTTCTCCATTTCCAGTCAGGAATCCGTCCCTGCAGTTTGTCGGTTACATTAACGTTCATCCTTTATATGCTTTGAACTCAAATCTTTTATTTAAAGTGATTGAAATACCTCAAGTACATTAATGTAATCAGCTAATGAAGAACAAAATTAAGAAAAATGGATCCCCTAATTCTGAATAATGGGTGTTGCTCTATGAAATCTAACCTAAGTATTAATAAATGTTGAAATGAATTTATCTCAGTGCTAATATGTGTGCAATATATTTAGTTATTTCTTCTTCTGTTGTGTAAATCTACATGCCTGACAGTTGTAGATCCATGAACACATAACGCAAAGTTGTTCATGTGAGAAACGGATTTTCCACGTTCAATCCACATATGGCCAATATTTGACCTTGCGCTTTATTTATGGTCCAGAAGTTATTGTATCCACAGCAGGACCTTCTCTTGCTAGTGCGCACGTCCCTTCCATCTTCGGCAGAGAACCGTACCCACACCCAAACAGGCCATACTAAGGGCTGAATATGTAACTCCAGTAATATGTACCCATTGCCATTCACTCTGTACACAGTGACACATCCTGTAATTTCCTGGGCTTTCCACGATAAAGGGCATAATGCCACCCAGTGCAAAGAACGTGCCTGAATGCGATATGAAAAACCTTGGGTACCTCAAAAACTTCGCCAATATCATATGAATAAACCAGAATCGGCTGAAGTATTTTTGCCATAAAGTCGTCCATGTCTTCCCAGCTCGATACTTCGACGCTGTAACTCCTCGTCTTCATCAGGTGTTCTCTGAGACTGACTGCCTGGCTGACCAAGCCCCATATTTATGCGTGGGTGGTGCCTGGAGTTCCGTCTGCCATCCACTGCGGATCGAGTGCATCCCATTCGGTCGTCGTCCGCAAGGCCCTCATCCACGCCTATCAAGGTGTTGTCTATTCCGTACGCGCCCGCTGCGGCTGTCTCCTGCGGTTGCGGCCTCCTCCTGGTGTTTCATAATGGGCCAGCGCCCACGACACCGTTCCCTGCAGTCTCGCGGACGCAAGACCTACTTCAACACCGACTGGTAACACTTCCGAGTGCACCTGGCAGAGACGCTCGCCACGGTACCGGATCCTCATGTTGATGGCGTGGACGCCACACTCGCAGCGTTTTCGCATCTCGCGATCAGAGCGGCTGATGCAGCAACGCAGCACAGACGTCAGAAGCCGCGGGATTTCTCTCGCCAGTTACCGACGGACATACTGCAGATGATCCGGGAGGAGAACCAGCTGGTTCGAGAGTGGCACGTCACCCGCCAGGAGGTGACGAAAAATCGGATCAACCGGATGCGCCGCGCCATACAGTACGCGGTCCCGGAACACAGGAACAGGGACTAGGCTTGGAGGATAGCGACCCTGAACGTCGCAGACGGCACTCCTTGGCAAGCAACCAAGCAGTTCCTTCGCAGGAGGCAACGAGTCCCACCGCTACACGTCGGACAGCATGCAGTGGCCGAGCTTGACGCCAAAACTGGGGTACTGACCGGTACCTTCGCGGCCAACTTCACGCTAGTAGAAGAAGATGTAAATAACGATCATATCCGAATAGTGGAAGATAGGCTCCGTGTATACCTCGCGGCAGAAGACCCTGAGGACTCCATCGAACCCACTACGGAAAACGAGGTTCAATGGCAGCTATGGCATCTCGACCCGCGCAGAGCGGGTGGGTGCGATAACGTCTGCGGCCCAATCCCCTGAAGGAGGCCCCCCAGAGGCTGTGAAACTGCTCACGAAGATATTCAACGCCATCCTTAGGACCGGCCACTACCCCTCCCCCCCCCCTCCCCCACCCGCCTGAAAACATGTAGAAGTGGTGGTGATCCATAAGGCTGGCAACGACAACAGGTTGGCGGAAAATTAACGCCCTATGAAAGGTAAATGAGCGAATTTATGTCAGGGAACTGCACCGTCACGTTGGAGAGGAAGGCCTGCTTCCCGAGGAGCAGTTCGGCTTGAGGAGGGGGCACGGGACAACACACCAACTGCTGCGACTAGTGGAGCAGGTGATGGGGGTGCTGGAGAGGAGGGAGTATCTTGGGGCGGTACTCCTAGACGTTTCCCGCGCCTTCGACAGCGTGTGGCACGACGGTCTAGTCTACAAGTTACTAGTACAGGGAGTTCCGGTGTCACACTCCCACCTGATCCACTCCTACCTGGCGGGACGTACCTTCCACGGGACCTCAACAGCACTGTAAATAGCCGCCGGAGTCCCACAGGCCTCAGTATTGAGGCCCCTCTTCTATACCCTATTCACGGCACTCATGCCGCGAACGCAACGGGTGCAGACCGGGCTGTATGCCGATGATATAGCCCTGTAAACCAAGAGCATCAACCCACATCTGATGCAAGGAAGATTACAAATAGCCTGCAACGAGCTGGGAGCTTGGGCCACCAAGTGGCGGCTCAAGTTCAATGCGGCGAAGAGCCAGGCTGTGATCTTCACGAATAAACGTATACCTGAAGCTCTGCCACCAATCTGCATCATGGGAGGCCCCATCCCATCGTCGAACAGCAGCCGCTGCTTGGGCGTCACACTGGATCGACGCCTTACGTGGAAGACGCACATCGCCGAATTACGGGGTAAGGCGCGTGGCACAATGCGCCTCCTATACCCCTCCCTCAATCCCACGACCACACTGTCTCCACACTGCGGAAAGACGCTGTATCTGGCACTTATCAGGCCCGTGCTGGAATACGCCGCCGTGGTGTGGGGGAATGCCGCCGAGACTCACATCAGCAGTCTCCAGAAGATCCAGAACAGGTGCCTGAGACTAGCCGTGTGATTTCAGCACGGCCGAACTACATCGGCTAACGGGCGTGCCGATGCTGAAGGGCCGCTTCAAGCAGTCGGCGAGACTCTTCTATGCTGACACGAGAAGATCCACGAATCCTCTCATCAGGAATCTGGGAAACCATATCACTGGCGAGAGACAACAAGATGGCCGGACTTGCTACGAGAGTAGCAACGCTGCTAAGGCAGCAAGAGGAAGGAAAAAGGAGAGTGTCAAACCAGAAGAAACAAACCAAGACGCGATGAATCGAAAATCAAACCAGAGGAAGAAGAAGGAAAAGCAGCTAGACCTGCTTACCCTTCAAACCCAACGAAGCTGCAGCTTCGAGATGACACAAAGCAAGCAAGCCGCTGCAGGCGTTCACTATGCCGTCAGCGGTCGCCGCGGCTGTCTCTCGGGGCAGTGTCAGCCTCCGATGTTTCGTATTCAGTCCGTGCCCGTGAGACGTGCTCCTGACAATCTCCCCCTGCTACTGGAGTTCCATATTGTGTCAGTTCCCGCTGCAGCAGTCTCTTGCAGAGATGACCGCCGTCCAGTGTTCCATATCAGATCTGCTCCTGTGAGGTGCGGTCCCTGAGATCTCAGGTTGTTGATGATGTTCCATATTTCGTCCGTGTCCATTGTCGCCGTCTCCTGTAGTGGTTACCACCGCCTGGTGCTCCATATATGGTCTGATCCTGTCATTCACGCCTGCATTTATCTACGGTTTGTTTCTGGAGCTGGGAACTTTCCTCCGGTGTTTCTGTCATAGTTCAAACCCCACACTGCTGTTCACAAATCTAAAAAATGCATATTGTTGTAACAAAGTGTTTATCTTCCTGTAAGTTTTGACTTGTATTGTCATTTTGCAACACCTTATCGCAAACCATTAGAAATACTACTTATCAGAGGAACACACCAAAACACAATCAACAAGGCATGCATCAAGTGTAAAATCATCAAGTAATCCCTAACATTAATATACCATACTTCATATCATAAATCATAAACGTCTGCATTATAATCATAAAAAGTTCGCTATCCTCACTTCTTATCATCTCATCAAATCCTCGTTATAAAAATCCATAAATCATTGCTTCACATACTTCATATATAACTAATGCTTATCTCTTCACTTAACATGCAGCACCAGAAGAAACCCTGGTTAAAGCTCAGTGTTAGATTATCTCAGTGCAAGACGCTGAAATTAAATATTTCCTCTGATTATTGGCGGTACATGTTTTACCTGTGCAAATATGCATACGCTGCCTGTTTTATCATTACCATCTGGAATACTTTATTGCATACTTCTGTACATTATTCTGTAAGAGAAAATGCATTATGACGGGCAAAATTCTGTGTTGTTGTTTCTTATGTTGCTTTTATCTTCGGTGATCCCTTTGTCTTCGACAAAAAAAAAATCGTTGCTGTCTTCTTTTACCTAACCTTTGCTTGTAAAATGAAGGATTGTAAAGATCTGAGTCAGTTATCTTAGAACATGACATTGTATATGTTATGTAACAATCGTTGTATCTCTTACATAAAAGGCATGACACAGTGAAAATAAACATACGGAATGGCTTATATTTATAGTAATATATGAGGCAAATACATTTGGTACTCGTACATGTGAATTAAAGAAAACCTGTAGAAAAAGCTTAACTACTAACTATGTACAAACTGTTAATGCCAAAGAAAAAGAAATTCATGTTCATTGGTGCGTTTTTGTCACCAGTAGGGAACAGAAAGTCAAATAATTATTCAGTGAATGGTTTTATATTGGTGATATGACGAAAGCTTTCGTTCTGAATGTGTCAAGATGTACTACATTGATACATGGAATTCGTTGAATCCGAAATGGACTGTTATGAAGTAATGAAAATTTCTGGCGGCTGTTCTTTGCTTTACAAGAAAATGGGTGTGCTTGAACTAAAACTTTTTGTCCAGCCTCGAATTTACTAATTAGACTTACTTTCTTTTGTAGCATTTTTCTATTCCCAGCTGTCTTTCTACAGCAGTAACTGCAATGTCAGTTAATTCATGATGACGTAAACACTGTGACTTGGAAAAAGAAATAAGTTCTTTTATTCCCCTGTGGATTTTTTTTCTTCAGAACTAAAGGTGGCGAGAGCAATGTTGAATCATTAGGAATTGAATTAATTTGTCCTGAAAAATCTGAATATATCTGTTCCATTCAGTGTGCTGTTTATGCTGATAAAGTCTACTTAGTTTTCTTGTCTTTCATTATTCTTTCACAAGGTTTGGCGGAAGTGTAGTACCTGGAAATAAAAATGGGTTTAATCTTTCTGTTGTGCAACGTACGTGTCAAAGTTGCGGAACGAAATTGTGATCCATTGTCAGATATAACCTTTCCTAATTGTCCTACGAGTGGTAAAAAAATTCTAGTGAATGCAGTTGAAACAGTTACAGCTGTAGCTCTGCGAAGTGGCGTAAAGGAAACAAATTTAGGTGTCAGGTCGACTGCAACAGATAAGTAGGAAAAACCTTTATTGCTCTTTGTAATAGGCCTGTAGAGGTCGACCACCGCTAAATAACGTATTTAATGTGGATAACTGAGAGAAGTGGAGCCAAATGTGATGTAGTGGAAGATTTTGCTTGCTAGCAGAGTCTGCATTTCGCCAAAATGCGCCTAATTCTTTTCTCCATGTACATGAAATAGGAAGGTTGACGAAGTATGAGGAAACACTTTCTTGGTCCATAATGTGCAGAGAATCCAAGTATAACTGTCGGGTTTTAAACGTTTGAAAAGGATGTGATGTCGTACCAAGTAATGAAGTCTGATAGCAGAATTTTGTTTATAATGCATTAATTGTCTGATATTCTTCCACACTGAATCCTTATCCCGTTCTTTGGCAATATCTTTTAATGCAGAGGACAAAAAGTTTTCAAACGCAAATTGTTGGATGTAAAGAAGACTGGAGTTTGAATTATAAAACTTAGTGCAAGCAGAGGTTTGTGAACTATTAATAGATCTTTACAAAGCGTCAGCGGCTACGTTCTGTGTGCCTGGAATATGGATGATAGTAAAATTGAATTCTGTAGATAAAGTTTCCCCATCATCCCAGACGATAATGTGAAATTTAGCGGATATGTGGAAATGAATTCACGGTGGTCTGGATACACTTTCGTATGTTTAGCATACAAAAATAACGAAATTTTGTAAAAGCCCAAACGACTGATAATGTTACAAGTTCTGTAATAGAATAATTTCTTCCTGCTGGGGAAAGTACACAACTGTCAGAGCAATACTTTTTGTGACGATCACTCCATTTCCTTCTGTTTCCTGGAAGAGATGAACCCCAAGGGCCGTTTTGGTGCTATCTGTTGCAATACGAGAATTTCTGGAAAGATCTGGGTATGATAATACAGGAGTATTCAATAAAACACGTTTCAAATACAGAAATTCGATTAGTGCCTGATCATTCCAGAACCAATTTTAGTTTTTACCACTTAGCTGACAAAGTCTCGTATATCCAAAGCTTTATAATGAATGAAACTCTTAAAAAACGGATGAGACCAAAAAATTTTGCAGTTGTTTTTTAATTATGGGTATACCGATGTCTCAGATAGCATGAAGTTTATCTGGGTCAGGTTTATTCTGTCAACAGACATGACGTGGCCTAAAAACTTAATAAGTGGTTTTCCAAACTCTTATTTACATGTTTGACTGTAATACCCTGGCGTGAGAATGTATCCACTAGCGCATTCGATGTACTGTTGTGTTTATGCAAAGTTGCTTCTGCAATAAATATGTCGTACACAAATGTTGTGATCGTTTCTTTTAAATCAGATGGAAAAATAGTATTCATACCATGAATGAAAGCTGCTGATGATATGCTAAAACCGAAAGTAATTTGCAGAATTGATAATAATTACCAAAGCATAAGAAGGCAGTGTACTTACAACAATTGAGGTGAAGTTATATTTGCCAAAATTCAGACTTTAAATCTAATGTCGAAAGTTCTGTTACTCCATGAAACTTTTGTAGCAATTCGTCAAGTGTCTGTGGTCTATCTGTCGTGAATCTAACACAAACCTCAACAATTCGTCTTTTTTTGGGAACCATGTGTAATGGGCTGATATATGGACTTGCTGCTGGTTCACTAATGCCTTGTGCGATCATATATTCTAATTCTTGTTTCACTTTGTCTCTATAAATAAAAGATACGGAGTAACGCTTTGAAACAAATGTCTTATGAGACTTCTCTTCATACACAAACCCTCGCATAGTACCAGATACATTGTCAAAAACATGTGAATGCGATTGTAAAACTTCTGGTGACTGTTGTTGTCTCCGTCTATTGCTTCTTCACAATTGTCTACCTTGGATTTGATTGCCTGTGAAACGTCGAAATTAGATTCTTCATCTGCATTGTCTGTAGCAAAAGATGTGTCAGTGAAAAATGATGTATACCATTGTTTATTCTTTGTGTATGAAAAAAACTCTAATCTGTTTACTTCCTGTTCATCCATTGAAATGGTCTGCTGAAACTGTAATGCAACTTGCGCGATATTGTTGTGTAATATAAGAGTAATTGTTGTAGAATATAAGAGTCTTTAAAGTCCAAAATCGCTTTGTGTTCTGTCAAGAAATTCATACTTCGATAACATCAGTAGTTACAAGTGGGACTGTCCAAAAATTGGCATAAAGTGTGTGGCCATGTATAGTAATTTTAAGTGTGTCGATAGCTTTACATCTACTCCTTTTCCAGAATCAGCTCATCTAACTTTAGTCTTTTGTAATGCGAATGTAGGGCAAAAATTATACCCATTGAATTTATTAAATACTGCATGACTAATCACTGTAACTGGAGATACAGAGTCAATTAGTGCAATGAAATTATGTGGATCAATTTGTATGTTTATAATGGGGTGGAACGCATTCTTTTGTGGCCCTTCTTTTTCCTGCATCATTGAGTGAGACACGCTTAAAAAAAACTGACTTGGCTCAATGTTGTGGACAATGCTCTTAGGAAAAATATTACCTTAACAACTGTTTTTAAATTATCTGATATATCATTACTTGCATTAAATTCACGTTACAACACTCATTAACATTGACAAAGGACAGCATTGATACAAAATTCTTACTCTCACAAATGTTAGACAAGTCATTAATAAACATGAAAAATATCTTACAGTGAACCTTTACTGAGAAATCTAAACGTCCCTGATATGGATGTCTCATTTAACAATGATTCTAACTAATCGCGACTGCAATGCCAATAAAAATAACATTACCTTCATTCTCTTCATATTTTTTTTCAATCTGAATCACTAATCAAATCCTTCTCCTCTGTTTTACCGTATTCAAACACAAATAATTCTATTTAAACACACATGCACTTAACTTTACGTCTACGTTGCCACAAGTCCTCTGCTCGGCGTCTGTCTCACTGTTGCTCTAACGACAGAATTCACGCGCTCCTCGCTGCCCAACAGCGATGACAAAAACAAGCATCTTCCAGCGACACAGCTACTCTGATCAAAGATTGCACGCGAATAAAAAGCGATTCAAAATTGTCGCTTACCGTCTAAGACATCCATAGTACGTACAAATTCCAGAAATGTAGACAACAAACTCCCAATAGACCTGTTTCACTTTCACATTTTACAGCGAAAAACAGCATGAAAGGAAGAGTCGGGTTTAATGGGTTAACGTCTCGTCGACGACGAGGCGATCAGAGACAGAGCACAAAGCTCGAATCGCAAAAGAATACGGAGGGAAATCGGCTGTTTTCTTTTCAGAGGACCTATTTTGCCATTTACCTTAAGCACTTTAGGGAAACCACAAGAAACTTACATTTGTATGTCGGGACGAGCACTTGAACCGCTGTACTTCTGGATAGGAATGCAGTGCCATACCGCTGGGCCTCTGCGCTCTATAACATCAAAGAAACAAGTTGTCGTGCTTCATTACCGATTATTTTGATGATAAGCACAGGGTCAGTCAGCCTACACAAAGTCTAAGATAGATACTTCAAAGAAAACATTTCATTGCCGTCAGACCCTATCATGTTCTGTGAAATAATCCCAATGTGTCCCCCTACACCTACATACATATACTATATCCTCTCCCAATAAAACTTCAATCGGCTCCCTCTCCCAGACAGCGAAATCCGCCAGGATATTTATCGATCCCATCGACTCTAACTCTTCCTTCCCTATCCTTCAAGAACATGTTCCCCCTCCCTAAATCCCACATTTTTTCCTCCTCCCATCCACCTAAGCACCTATTCTCATCTCCACAGCTATAACCCACCAAACACCTTCATTTACATACCCACTCTGAACGAGCATACAGAAAGCCTGACGTTAATTCTCATTCTAGTTCCCAGGGCAGTCTCTCGAGATTCATTGAATGTGCAGTACTTTGAGATCTTCACATTTTTGTGTCATCTTTTATTTTATTTTTTGTTTAATTCAAGAACCGTAAAGGTAAACAGTTTATCTAGTCAACAGTTTTTTATACAGGGTAAGAGATGAGGAAAGGTACATGCTTTGTTCATTGAAAGTACTGGTGATTCTGAAAAAAGCGTCATACGATAATTTGTCCTGTTATTGACAGTTTGTGAGGAAACTAATGAAAAAATGGGGGCAGGACAAATGCACGTGACAGTAAATGAAACAATATTATCTAATGTTTCGTTTAATAGTGTAAATTTCCTCAGTAAAGATGTTCAGCAAGTCCATCGTCAACTACAACGCATTTTACAGCTCCTGTAGACAGCTGCTGTGTTGATCTGAGCTCATTCACACGAACCTTTACTTGAGCATACACCTCTAAAATACGAGCGAGATGTTCCAAGCACTAAGAAATGATATGGCTGTTGTTTCCATCAAAATGTCCGTAACAAGAATAACGTCAGCTCAAATGGTGTACAAGTCAACTTCTGTGAAGAGATATCGGAACCCTACAGCTGAAAGCAGCAGGCCCACTAAGTCAATGTGTATGTGAAAAAAAAACGTGTGGCTTCAGAAAAATGACCTACAGGTATTGTCAGCAAAGAGAGCACTGTATAGCCTGACGTCGCTTGGTTGCATTAGCATGTGAGTGCTGGTGAAGAAGGCCATTCGAATGACACACGTGATTTTCAAACAGCTGTATGTTGGAAAGAGTTAAGAAAATGGAATATGTTCATTCAAAGATTTTTGCTCTTCCACCAATACGATCACTCCTCAAAGCATGTACCTTTGTGCCTGACTCACCCCGTATACAGTTAATGTAAATCATCATTATTATTATTATTCGCGTTTGGGCCCTATTGGACCACACGATATACAACAAGGGAAATTTGGAAGTTTTGTTTTATCTCTTCTTAGTGCCGATATTAGCTCCATTATCTCAGAATGGGATCTTTTCCGCTCGTCAAACCAAGTTTTTCCAGTCTTCTTGAGTTTTTCTGACGGGCCAACTGTCCAGCGGTCAAATTTCTGCCTAATAATATTCGTGCCTGGTATGTCAAGTTGTATTATTCCTACTTCATTTAGGCCCACCGATACATTTTATTGTTTCAGTTTTGTAGTCGAGACGGCGTAAGTTGATCCTTGACAGTTGAAGCGCACTGGATGTGGCAGCATCGTATATTGCACAACTAATCACTTCACACGAATTTCTAAACATCTCTATGACAACGCCTCCGTGTTGCCGGAGCTCTGTAGTCTGCTTTTTCACCTGCAGTCGTTTGCGTTTCTTAGTTGAAAGCTGACAACAGTGCTGCCAGCTATCAGAGACCTTCTTATGCCGTCTCGACTGTAGCTTTACTGTGGGTTTCGTAGAGTTCCATAACCTGTGTACTTCATCCGGGTGGTTCCATTCTTTTAATATACCCATTCAGTTTATCCTGATTTTTTTTTCATTTTCAGTTTGATAATTAACTTTTAATCTCTGTGTTACTTGTCAGCATAATTTGGACCTAAAACTTTCATGATTACTTTTAGTTTTCTCATTTTTTTTATAAAGTTGAAACAATGTGTAAATTTTTCTCCCTTTTAATTATATTGTTACGATTTTACTTACTTTCAACTCTGTGACAGAAATGCAATTCCGACTTATACAGTTCAAGGAATTTGTTGTTGTTGTTGTTGTTGTTGTGGTCTTCAGTCCAAAGACTTGTTTGATGCAGCTCTGCATGCTGCTCTATCCTGTGCAAACTTCTGCATCTCTGGATAGCTACTGTACCTTAAATCCTTCTGATTCTGCTTGTATGCGTCTCTGTCTCACCCTACAAATTTACTCCCCCCCCCCCCCCCACTACTCTCCAATACTAAATTGGTGATCCCTTCATGTCTCAGAATGTGCCCTATCAACTGATCGCTTCTTCTAGTCACGTTGTGCCACAAATTTCTTTTTTCCCCAATTCTGTTCAATACCTCCTCATTAGTTGAATGATCTACCCATTTAATTTTTAGCATTCTTATGTAGAGCTACGTTTCAGAAGCTTCTAATCTCTTCTTGTCTCAACCATGTTCCACTTCCATACATGGCTACACCCCATTCAAATACTTTCACAAAAGAATTCCTAACACATAACCTATATTCGATGTTAACAAATTTTTCTTCTTCAGAAGCACTTTTCCTGTCATTGACATTCTGCACTTTATATCCTCTCTACTTCGGCAATCATCAGTTATTTTGCTACCCATATAACGAAACTCATCTACTACTTTAAGTGCCTCACTTCTTAATCTAATACCATCAGTAGCACCTAATTTCATTTGATTACATTCCACTACCCTTGTCTTGCTTTTGCTGATGTTCATCTCATATCTTTCTTTCAAGACAGTGTCCATCCCAATCAACTGATCTTCCTAGTCTTGCTGTCTCTCTCGAGTGGAGTGGCCAGCATGTTCTCCAGACATGAACCCTATCGAACATGCCTGGGATAGATTGAAAAGGGCTGTTTATGGACGACGTGACCACCAACTACTCTGAGGGATCTACACCGAATCACCTTTGAGGAGTGGAACAATGAGGACCAACAGTGCCTTGATGAACTTGTGGATAGTATGCCACGACGAATACAGGCATGCGCCAATGCAAGAGGACGTGCTACTGGGCGTTAGAGGTACCCGTGTGTACAGCAATCTGGACCACCACCTCTCGCTGTGTGGTGGTACAACATGCAGTGTGTGGTATCATGAACAATAAAAAGGGCGGAAATGATCTTTATGTTGATCTCTCTTCTAATTTTCTTTACGGGTTCCGGAACTCTCGGAACCGAGGTGATGCAAAACTTTTTTTGATGTGTGTATTCTTCTTGAAGTCTGAGGTTATTTTGCCAGTCTCATACTTCTTGCACACCATAGGGAAGAGTTTTGTCGTGGCTGACTCTTCCAACGTTATCAGTAGCTCTGACGGAATATCGTCTACTCCCGGTGCCTTGTTTCGACTTACATTTTTCAGTGCTCTGTCAGATTCTTCTCGGAGCATCATATCTCCCATCTCAACTTCATCCACGTCCTCTTCCCTTTCTGCAATATTGCCTTCAAGATAATCTCCCTTGTACAGGTCCTCTATATACTTCTTCCACTTTTCATCTTTCCCTTCTTAGCTTACCACTGGTTTTCCATCTGAGCTCTTGATATGAATACAGCAGCTTTTCTTTTCTTCAAAAGCCCCTTTAATTTTCCTGTAGGCGATACTTTCTTTTCCCTAATGAATTATGCTTCTAAATTCCTACATTTGTTCTCTAGCCATTCCTACTCAGCCATTTTGCACTGCCTGTCAGTCTCATCTTTTAGATCTTTGTATTCCCTTTCGCCGGCTTCATTTGCTGTATTTTTATGTTTTCTGCTTTCATCAGCTAAATTCAATATCTCCTGAATTATCTAAGGATTTCTTCTAGGTCTTGCCTATTTGACCCTCTTCTGCTTTCACTATTTCATATCTCAAAGCTACCTATTCATCATCTACAGTACTCTTTTCCCCTGTTCTAGTGAGTCGTTGTCTGATGCTTCCTGTAAAACTTCACATAACCTCTAGTTCTTTCAACTTATCTACGTCCCATCTCCTTAGTTTCCTATAATTTTTGCAATTTCTTTAGTTTTAATCTACATTTTATATTCAGTAACTAGTGGTCAGAGTCAACATCGGCCCCTGATGTCTTACAATTTTAAATCTTGTTCCGAAATCTCTGTCTTACCGTTACGTTACAAGTCTGAAATTTTCCAGTGTCTCCAGTGTCTTCCGCGTATACAACCTTTTTTCATGATTCTTGAACCAAGTGTTAACTATGATTAAATTGTGCTCTGTTCAAAACAGTACCATGTGGCTTCGTTTTTAATTCCACCCCCCCCCCCCAGCCCATATTCTCTTATTTTTCCTTCCCTTCCTCGCCCTACTATCGAATTCCAGTCACCCATCACAGCTAAGTTTTCCTCTCTCTTATCCCTCTGAACAATTTCTTTTATCTCATCAGATATTTTGTTCAAACTCTTCACCGTTTGCGGAGCTAGTTGGCATATAAACTTGTACTAATGTGCTGTGAATGGGCTTTGTGTCTATCTTGGCTACGATAATGCCTCCACTATGCTGTTCGTAGCAGCTTACCTGCATTTCATTTTCTTAATCATTATTAAACCCACTTCTGCATTACCCCTATTTGTTTATGCATTTATAGCCCTGTATCCACATGACCAGAAGTCCTGTTCCTCCTGCCACAAACTTCACCAATTCCCACTATATCTAGCTTCAGCCTATCCATTTCCCTTTTTAAGTTTTCTAACCCATCCGTAGTCTGGGGGCAATATGTCTGATAAGTAATCAAAACGTCATCTGTCCCGGGTTCGAACCAAACCACCGCTTAAATTTTGAATAAAAATTATTAGCAATGGCGGCCGAAGCCTTCCGGCATAAGATGTCACATTCATTCAGCCAACGGCCTTGTCAAAAAGGGAGGAGTAGCGGACAGAGGTTCAAGGCACTCTCTTGCCTTAAGGTAGGAAACTGCCCATAAAGGCGGAAAAATCTGCAACAATCAACGGAGAGGGGGGGGGGGAGGCAGAGAAGTGAAATGGAAAGAAGACAAGCAGTTCTGATCAGATGAGTATGGGGTAATATCAACAGCATCAGAAAAAGGTCTAACGGGAGTAGGATTTGTTATGAATAGGATGTGAGTTACTCGGAACAGTTCAGTGATAGGATTAGTCTCATGAGAATCGACAGCAAACCAACACCGACTACAATAGTTCAGGTATACGTGCCGACGTCGCAAGCTGAAGATGAAGAGAGAGAAAAGTATATGAGGATACTGAACGGGTAATTCTCTGGAAAAGCTAATAGCCATGGGGATTGGAATGCGATTGTAGGGGTAGGACTAGAAGAAAGGATTATGGAAGAATATGGGCTTGGTGATAGGAACGAGAGAGGAGAAAGAATAATTTAGTTCTGCAATAAATTTCGGCTAGTAATACTCTGTTCAAAAATCACAAGACGAGAAGGTATGCTTGGAAAAGGCCGAAAAATACAAGAATATTTCTGTTAGATTATATCTTGGTCAGATAGATTCTGAAATCAGATACTGGACTGTTAGGCTTACTCAGGAGCAGTACTCAGATTACAGTTTAGTGGTAATGGATGGGAGGCTGAAGTTTAATAGACTAGTCGGGAAAATCAGTGCGCAAAGAAATGGGATACCTAAGTACTAAGGAATGCAGAGATACGCTTGAAGTCCTCTGAGGCCATAGGTACTACGTTAAGGAATAGCTCAGTAGGCAGTTCAGTCGAAGAAGAATGGACATCTCTAAAAAGATCCATCACGGAAGTTGGAAAGAGAAACATATGTACGAAAAAGGTAACTTCGAAGAAACCATGGGCAACAGAAGAAATAATTCAGTTGATCGATGAATGAAGGAAGTACAAAAATCTTGAGGGAAATTCAGGTATGCACAAAAACAAGTCACTTAGGAATGAAATAAATAGGAAGTGCAGGGCAGCTAAGGCGGAATGGCTGCATGAAAAATGTGAAGAAATCGAAAAGGAAATGACTCTCGGAAGGACTGACTCATCATACAGAAAAGTCAAAAGAACCTTCGGTGAAATTAGAAGCAAGTGTGGCAACATTGAGGGTGCAATGCGAATTCCATTGTTAAATACAGAGCAGAGAGCGGATAGGTGGAAGGAGTGCTTTCAAGCCCTTTGTGATGGGGAAGATTTGTCTAATATGATAGAAGAAGAAACAGAAGTTAACATGGAAGAGACAGGGGATCCAGTATTAGGATCAGAACTTAAAAGTGCTATGGAAAACTTAAGATCGAATAAGGAAGAAGAAAAAGACAACACTCTCAAAAATTTCTAAAATCGTTGGGGGAAGGAACACGTTAGTGTGTAGAATTTATGAGACGGTGATACAGCGTCTGACTTTCGGAAAAACGTCATCCGCACAGTTCCGAAGATTGCAAGAGCCGACAAGTTCAAGAAGTATTTCACAATCAGCTTAACAGCTCATGCATCCAATTGCTGACAAGAATAATATACAGAAGGATGGAAAAAAATTGAGGATGTGTTATATGGCAATCAGTTTGATTTTAGGAAAGGTAAATGCACCAGAGAGGCAATTCTGACGTTGCGGTTAATAATGGAAGCTAGACTAAAGAAAAATCAAGACACGTTCATACAATTTTACGACCTGGAAAAACGGTTCAACAATATCAAATGGTGCAATATTTCCGAAATTCTGAGACAAATGGGGATAAGATATACGCAAAGATGGAAAAAGATAATTTGTACAAGAGGCAAGAGGGAACAATAAGAGTGGATGACCAAGAATGAAGTGCTCAGATTAGAAAGGTTGTAAGATAAGAATGTAGTCTTTCGCCCCTACTGTTCGGTCTATACACCGAAGAAATATGACGAAAATAAAAGTTCAAAAGTAGAATTAAATTTCAGTGTCAAATGACATCAATGATAAGATTCCCTGATGACGTAGCCATCCTCGGTAAAAGTGAAGAATAATTACAGCATACCCTGAATGAAATGGTCTAATGAGTAAATCGAAGAAAGATGAAAGTAATGAGAAATGTCAGAAATGAGAAAAGCGAGAAACTGAACATCAGGATTGATGGTCAGGAAGTAGACGAAGTTAAAGAATTCTGCCAGTAGGCAGCAAAATAACCCGTGACGGACGGAGAAAGGAGGACATGAAAAACAGACTAGCACAGACAAAAAGGGCATACCTAACCAAGAGAAGTCTACTAGTATCAAACATAGTCTTATTTTCAGGAAGAAATTTCTGGGAAAGTCGAAATGTGGTGCTACAGAATAATGCTGAAAATTAGGTGAACTGCTAATGTAATGAATGAGGATTTTCTCCGGAGAATCGGCGAGGAAAGGAATACATGAAAAACATAAGAAGAAGGGACTGGATGGTAGGACATCTGTTAAGACATCGGGGAATAACTTCCATGGTACTAGAGGGGGCTGTAGAGCTTAAAATCTGTGAAGGAAAACAGAGATTGGAATATATCCAGCAAATAAATGAGGACGTAGGTTGCAAACGTTACTCTCAGGTGAAGAGGTTGACAGAAAAGAGGAATTCGCCGCGGGTCGCATCAAATCAGTCAGAAGACTGGAGACAAAAAGAACTACCAGCGCAATTAAGGGATCTAACCTTACAAGCTCCGATACGCAGAACGCCAGTATTGTTTCTCTTGATGACAACATCCTCCTGAGAAGTTCCCACCCGGAGATCCGAATGGAGGACTATTTTACCTCCGGAATGTTTTACACAAGAGGAAGCCATAATGAATCAACCATACAATATCGCTGCATGCTCTCGGGAAAAATTACAGCTGTAGTTTCCCCTCGCTTTCAAGCAGTTCGCAGTTCCAGCGCAACAAGGCCGTTTTGGTTGCTAATACAAGGCCGAATCAATCAGTCGTGCAGACTACTGCCCCCTCAAGTATTGGAAAGGCTGCTACCCCTCTTCAGGAACCACACGTTTATCTGCCCTCTCAACTAATACCCCTTCGTTGTGGCTCTACCTGCGGTATCTCTATGCGTATCGATAAGGCGCGCAAACCACCCCACCGATGGCAAGGTCCACGGTTCATGCAGGATTAAAGGGAGATGAAATAAAAATATAGAAAATAAGAATGTGAAATTCTTTAGTTAATAGATTATATTAACTCATCTTGTGCTTCAAGCCTCTTTTTAACAAGTGGAGCACATATTTTCTGAAAATTAGTACACTGCTTCAATAGAAATCTTTTATTCTAAATGTGGGCAACAGTTTTTTTTTTAATTTTCAGAATGCATGACGACGCCGTGGTCGGACTGGGGCCCGTGTTCGGTGACGTGCGGGAGTGGACACATGCTGCGGCAGCGGTCTTTCGTCGACATCCAGAGGTCCGACGCCAGTGGCTGCAAACAGAAGCTCACGTCCAGGAAGGCGTGCACAGCGGCGCATCGCAGCTGCAAGTAAGCGCCCGCGGCAACGAGCACTGAGAAAGATAAAACAGAACTTCTTTTCTGGTCTGTGGTTTCTAACTTAATACGTGGAGTGCCATAAAAACGCAGTTTTTAATTTCACAATAAAACACAGTTTACTTCCAAATTGTTAGTGTTATTATGTAAGTATTAAACAAGAAGACTGCAATTAATGTAACAAAATATCAGCCAAGTGTCCTCCACGACTTGGTCTGCACACATACACTCTGTGGACAAAATTTTCAACGACTCTAAAGAAAAGTTCCGTTTGAATTTGACCCTGGGCACATCTAATTTCTGACTTGAGTTGAGGGATGGTTCGTGGATTGTTCAGAAAGACAATATTTGACATTCCCCCACAAAAAAGTCACTTCGTGTGATTTCACACGATGTCGGGGGCCAGTTCTGATCGCCATTGCGAGATATGAGACGAGCAGGGGATCTTTCTCTCGGCAACCTTGTTGTTTCAACGGTAGAGTGCAGGTTGCCCCATCCTGTTGGAACCTATAAATTGAAGCTTTGAAATTATTCAAAACAACCGTTTCAGAATCTTCTAGTGCCCACATTTGCAGATGCCAATAGCGAACTGTGGATCCATAAGACCCTGCTCCACAAAATTACAATATTACGTGCTCTTTTATAGTTTGAAATTGCGACAATCTGTTTCCTTTGAAACGAGCTCCGGCTCACCCTTTTGCTAGACACATAGTTTAGAATTAATCTGCATTTTGATTTACTTTTATTGAATTTTAGCATCTCATTAGTTTGCTGTAGCACTGAAGCCACGATTGTAGCAGTCTTCTTAAATGTTCTCTGATATGCTCTCATCAGTATCTACTAATACACTGGGCCTCGACTGTTTTGGTAAAGATAGTACGTATTCACTGTGACTTCTTTCTCTGGAGATGAACGTCGTGTACCGCTTGAACAGTCACCTTCAAGTTCACGTTCTTCCTGTCCTTCACAGTCAGTATATCTGCCCAGCGCAACGCCATGTATTTCTACTTCATTTCCGTTATATTTCTGAATTGTTATGTTATATAATACATCCGCGAACTCTCTATCCCTGACCCCCATTTCATTGTCATATTCAGTTCATAGCAACTTTGTTCTAATACCGCGTGTTCAAAAAGTCTCTCCGTAGTGCCGTATGATTGCCAGCCGCGGGTGCCGTATGCCGCAGTGAATATACCGAAATCAAACTCAGTGAAATGCTAGTTATTAATTTATTGAATATTCATTTTTACTGACGCTGGTTGAGATAAACGAAACAGTGGAATGTTGGGAGAGTCTACTTGAAGGGAAGTAACCCAGGCAGGCGTACAATCATACGGCACGCTTGGCTAACAATCATACGGCACTGCGGAGAGACTTTGTGAACACCCCGTATTTAGACCACATTGTCACTGCACACAATTTACATAGTAACAGGCATGTCAACTCTCCAAGACACACATTCGTGCTGCAACTGTACCATTCACGCAATTCAAGCATTTGTCAGCGCAGCAGTAACATAACACAGTCTGATAGCGCTAGCAGACAAGTGCGCAGTTTTGCATGGAAATGATGCAGACCACTGTTGTTTTTATGATCGAGTGTTAGTCTACGCACAGTTCCATGTGGTTCCAAGGTTTCGAAGTCAAAAGGTGTCACTTGTATTAGTTGCTTGTGCTGGCCGCTTCTACTCTTCCCAACATGAGACTTCGTCCGCATCAGTAGCTACGCGTCAGCACAGCGGATTGTTAACCGCACCGACTCGGGTCGGAGATTTTCTCCGCGCGGGGACTGGGTGTTGTGTTGTCCTTACGCTCGCATCGTCATAATAGACATTCCATTCTTGAGATGACTGTATGGTCACGTCTCGAACGGCTATAAATCTAAGAAAAAAAAAGGAAAATACGGGCTTGCCCTGCCGTCGCACCTATACAGACAATTTTTATAACTTGGCTCTATAACTATATGATCTACCCATCAGAAGGACTAGTTTGTGAATGGAGACAAAAGATGATAGACGACATCAAGGTAAGCGGACACTACGCAACTCTGAAGAGGATGTCCGAAGACAGAAGAGCATGGAGAATTACAATGTGGAGCCGGTCTTTTTGCCGAAATGATGACATCAGAAGTTAGTCTACTTTCCCCTTTTTCTTGCTTTGGCAATTTTTTGCCCTTAATCAGTCCTTGCTCTCACAGAATTAAGACTTAGTGCTTGAGATTCATTAGGTTCAAACAGATTTTTCCAGCACTTTCTGTCTTTCATTATCTTGTGTCCCCATTTTTTTTTTACTGCGTTTCCGGCTGCTGTTGTCTTAAAGCTTCCTTGACAAGGGTATCAGTTGGAAAGACAATGCAAAATATTGCGTAAATGTGATCCAACAGAACTGCGTAAACGTGCCCCTTCGCCATGTTTGAATTAGTTTCAGAGCTACAATAGTAACTTTCCGGCTTTCAGATTACACAAATGTACCTTGTACAGTAGAATAATCTCCTGTAAATGAACATATGTTTATCTATTCTCAGTTAAAAATGTATGCTCCCTAGGAGCTTCAATATTTGAATTACAAAATGTAATTACCTTGTACAAAACAAAAATATGTTCTTCGCGCTAAGGCGTTAACTCAGCCGGTGTTCTGAAGTTCGTCAGACCCCTCAGTATGTGACATTACTAATGTTCTATTGCCGGTAGCGCTCTAGCAAGAAAAGTGGTCTACGAAAACGTGCCCCATGCATAAACGTGCCCCGTGCGTAAACGTGCACAGCTGTCCCCTACATTTTTGTCAAAGTGTAAGGCGAAAGTAATGGCGAAATTAAAGCTGTGCCCAAGTAGTGTACTTCGTTGAAGAGTAAAAGTTCTGGGGACAGCTATAACGTTTGGATAAAAAGTTCTCGGTTAATTTACCGCTTCTAAATCCGATAAAGTCCCAAGCTTTTTCATCACTTAGTCGATTATGGTCGTCAGGAGCTAACAATGGGTGGGTCTGACATGCAGGTCACCAATTTTGAATAAGTTTTGCAACGACTTCCTACATTTAAAATAAAGAGACGCGTATAGATGTATGAAACTGGTATCCGTACAGATATCACTGGTGATCTTGCAGCTCTCGAAGAAAGAAGTTATAATGAAATCTAGACCTTTCGCTGCTTACAGGCGTTGATGTAAGCAGGAGGTCCCGGGTTCGAGTCCCGGTCGGGGCCCACACACACATTTTTCAACTGTCCCCGTTGATATTCATCAACGCCTGTAAGCATCGAAAGGTCTACATTTTTGATTATAACTTCATTTTGCTAGATGCTCCCTAGTTGCTGAAAAAAGTTGAGGTCAAAGATGATGTCGGAAAACCGTATTTTCAATGCTATAAATGGACAGATAGCCTAAAAACAAACATTTTTATTAATACAATATGAGGTCCAAAGTTAACAATGTTAGAATTATTACTGGTTTTTGTTTTCATGGTATAGCTAGGGAAACCAACCATTACTTACGTCTAATCGAGCGAGATCGCGTGCGAGTGGTCGAGGCATTAAGACTACCAAACCGCTAGCCTGTGTTCGATTCTTGGTCTTAACTATTTCACATTCGTTATTTTTTTAGCTGTATCTGCCAATATTCTGATTCTGTAAATACCTTTCTTTACTTTTTTTTGAAATAAAACATCGGCAGGTGTGATTAATAACGAAGTGAGTATATACAATGCTTGACAGTTATTTACTTTGCGATACATGACGGACTACGATAGGAATTTCGTAGCTGATCATGTGACCTCACAGCAGAGCAGAGAATTACAAGATAGGTAGAATGCTATCAAAATTCATGCGGCGTTCAATAACCAACTGACTGCGCCTGTCTTTTCAAGATATGCTTTTATCCGTTTAGTTCTCATCCAAATTAATATCTGATTGGTTTGTTTTCAACAACGTGAATCAGGTATGTTTTTCAATGCACCGGGAAACGTCAATGCGCCAAAATTTTTTCGAGTCTTGCGCATGGTGTAAGAAAGATTTATGTTTTGCCTGTTTCTGTGAAAAGTTTCATCCCACTGCTTGCGATAACGCTCAAGAATAGACGATCAGTTAGGAGTAAGTTATAATATACTTTATGTGTATTTTTGCACGATGTATCACGTTGAAAAAACTGTCAGTACATTATGAATACTCATTTGATTATTTATCACATTTTCCGATATCTTAATTCAAAAAAAGGCAAAGGAAAGTATTTCCATTAACGATCATGTGAAACCCCGCTCACACTATTCGTCCACGAGACTCAGAGGGCCACAGACACGGGTTCCCAGGTAGATGCCATGTTTCTTCACTTCCACAAGGCATTTGATACAGTTCCCCACAGCTGTTTAATGAACACAGTAAGAGCATATGGACTATCAGACCAATTGTGTGATTGGACTGAAGAGTTCCTAGACAACAGAACGCAGTGTGTCATTCTCAATGGAGAAAAGTCTTCCAAAGTAAGAGTGATTTCAGGTGTGCTGTTGGGGAGTGTCATAGGACCGTTGCTATTCACAATATATATAAATGACCTTGTGGATAACATCGGAAGTTCACTGAGGCTTTTTACAGATGGTGTTGTAGTATATCAAGAGGTTGTAACAATGGAAAATTGTACTGAAATGCAGGAGAATCTGCAACGAATTGATACATGCTGCAGGGAATGGCAATTGAATCTCAATGTAGACAAGCGTAATGTGCTGCGAACACATAGAAAGAAAGACTCTTTAACATTTAGCTACAATGTAGCAGGTCAGCAACTGGAAGCAGTTAATTCCATAAATTATCTAGGAGTAGGCGTTAGGAGTGATTTAAAATGGAATGAACATATAAAATCAATCGTTGGTAAAGCAGATGCCAGACTGAGATTCATTGGATGAAAACTAAGGAAATGCAATCCGAAAACAAAGGAAGTAGGTTACAGTACACTTGTTCACCCACTGCTTGAATACTGCTCAGCAGTGTGGGATCTGTACCAGATAGGATTGATAGAAGAGACAGAGAAGATCCAACGGAGAGCAGCACGCTTCGTTACAGGATCATTTAGTAATCGTGAAAGCATTACAGAGATGATAGATAAACTCCAGTGGAAGACTCTGCAAGAGAGATGCTCAGTAGCTTGGTATGGGCTTTTGTTGAAGTTTTGAGAACATGCCTTCACTGAAAAGTCAAGCAGTATATTTCTCCCTCCTATGTATATCTCGCAAAGAGACCATGAGGACAAAATCAGAGAGATTAGAACCCACAAAGAGGCATACCGAAAATCTTTCTTTCCACGAACAATACAGGACTGGAATGGAAGGGAGAACTGATAGAGGTATTCAAAGTACCCTCTGCCACACACCGTCAGGTGGCTTGCGGAGTATGGATGTAGATGTAGATGTAGATTGTCAGATACACCCAAAGAATCGAATGAAGAAAAATCACGGCCATGAACTGAAAACGGACCAGTAGTTCGGTAGTCTAATGTCTTGACCGCTGGACCTCCAAGCCCGATCTGTTACACACAAAGAATGACGGGTATGCTAGTTATACCATGAAAACACAAAAACGTCAGCTATTCGACGGTATTAACTTTGGACCCCATATTATACTAATGAAAATGTTTGTTCTTAGACGAACTTTCGATGTATAGCATTTGCAATATGTTTTTCCGGCGTTTTATAAAAACTAGGGAGTGTCGGGCAAAAAGCCGAAACACGAGTCTCTCTATTTTGAGTATGGATCGTCTTTGCAAAACTTGAGTAACATGGCTTACAGACCCTCCCCTTGTAAGTCAGATTTAGCCCCTGAAGGCTTTGGTGAAGATAGTCATAGAAATCTTGAAACTTTAGCCAAATCTGGCGCAGCAAGTTAACCGAATACTTGTTATCCACGGGCTCCAGCACAGAAGACTCGGCAGCCGTAACGTTTGTTTGTCTCGCCCACCAGGTCCCAGCCCCAGGAGTGGGAGTGCGAACTCTCTGAGTGGTCTGAATGGTCGGGATGTAGCAACAAGTGCGGCTCGGGCGCCCAGATGAGGAGCCGCCAGTACAAACACTCGCACTACCAGAAGAAGTGCAAAGTGCAGAGAAACGCCCCCAAGCTGCAACAGACCATCGCATGCTTCGGCAAGGAATCTGACGACTGCAGCACGACTTCTGAAGAGGAGGAAGAGTTTCTAAATGTGAGTACTCTGCCAACAAACATTTTCTATCCTAGACTGTGCTTTTCAAAATCAGTTCTCTAGTCTTACTTAACAATTATTTTGGAACTACTGGTTACTTATGTCACTCAAGCTTAAAAAACACCTTCATGCCTATGGTGCTTTCAGTTTCGTGTTACTTTATCTCCTGAACTATACAGGGCACTCGAGCAGAAATCTTAGCAATGTGATCTATCCTGTTAGAAATATTCGGCCGCAAAAAATAAAAAAAATTAAAAAATTAAAATAAAGAAAATTAGTACATTCTTTTAGAGGTTTCCAATTTACTCAAGATTTATTGTTACAACAGTGCTTATGAAGTACATGAAATGATGACATTTACAGATTAATAACATACGCGGTTCTGAGGTACCAGATATCGACCCATGCTGAAACGCCTGTATAAGTACGTGGTGTAGCCTCCACGGGCGGCAACACAGGCACTGACTCTGGCATCTAGTAGATAGTGCGGATGGCGAACACTGTGCTGGGATACGTTATGCCACCCCCTCTCGACCTGTTCACATAGTTCTGTAAGAGTTGTTGGTTGACGAGTCGCACGAGTCACTTCTCGTCCCATCATATCCCACATAGGCTCCATTGGAGACAAGTACGGAGATCGTGCTGGCCTCAGAAGTTGCTGCACTTCTTGCAGAGCATATTGAGTTTCGCAGGCAGTGTGTGGGCGAGCACTATCCTGTTGAAACAACACATGACCTTCCTGCTGCATGAACGGCAGAAGAGTGGGTCTAACGACATTCTGCAGGTACCGAGCGCCGGTTAGCACCCCTCCAAAAACACCAAAGGCGAAGGGGAGTTGTAGCTTAGCGCACCCCAGACAATAAATCCTGGGTTGGGGCCGCGGTGTCTTGGACGAATGCACCTTACGAGACA
The DNA here is from genome assembly GCF_021461385.2 of Schistocerca piceifrons. Taxonomy (NCBI): domain Eukaryota; kingdom Metazoa; phylum Arthropoda; class Insecta; order Orthoptera; family Acrididae; genus Schistocerca; species Schistocerca piceifrons. The sequence goes on from NC_060140.1 coordinate 659,243,398, forward strand.
GGGCTCACCAGATCTACGTCGTACGCGCAAACGACCATCACTTGTGTGCTGATAGAATCTACTTTCATCGCTGAAGACCACGGAGCGCCATTCCATCTTCCAAGTGATCCTATGACGGCACCAGTCGAGCCGTGTACGTCGATGCTGTGGCGTGAGTGGGAGAAGAGCTGGAGGTGTTGATTCGCAACAGACCATTTTGACACGTCTGATTTCTCTAGGCCTCTTATATAAGCTGTGGCAGATGTACGATCTGCCACTGCTGCCGTTACAGTATGACGGTCCTGGCGATCGTTTGTGCTGCGTGGGCGTCCAGAACCTCGTCTACGGGTGTTAAGAATGTTCATACTAGCACTGGTACCAGTATCGTTGCACAATCGACGCAGCACGTTGTAATGGTACTTGAATTACGTAACCATTACGGCACCTCACCTCAAGCACCAGGGGAGTGTCGTAGGACCGTTGCTATTCACAATATACATAAATGACCTGGTGGATGACATCGGAAGTTCACTGAGGCTTTTTGCGGATGATGCTGTTGTGCATCGAGAGGTTGTAACAATGGAAAATTGTACTGAAATGCAGGAGGATCTGCAGCGAATTGACGCATGGTGCAGGGAATGGCAATTGAATCTCAATGTAGACAAGTGTAATGTGCTGCGAATACATAGAAAGATAGATCCCTTATCATTTAGCTACAAAATAGCAGGTCAGCAACTGGAAGCAGTTAATTCCATAAATTATCTGGGAGTACGCATTAGGAGTGATTTAAAATGGAATGATCACATAAAGTTGATCGTCGGTAAAGCAGATGCCAAACTGAGATTCATTGGAAGAATCCTAAGGAAATGCAATCCGAAAACGAAGGAAGTAGGTTACAGTACGCTTGTTCACCCACTGCTTGAATACTGCTCAGCAGTGTGGGATCCTTACCAGATAGGGTTGATAGAAGAGATAGAGAAGATCCAACGGAGAGCAGCGCGCTTCGTTACAGGATCATTTAGTAATCGCGAAAGCGTTACGGAGATGATAGATAAACTCCAGTGGAAGACTCTGCAGGAGAGACGCTCAGTAGCTCGGTACGGGCTTTTGTTAAAGTTTCGAGAACATACCTTCACCGAAGAGTCAAGCAGTATATTGCTCCCTCCTACGTATATCTCGCGAAGAGACCATGAGGATAAGATCAGAGAGATTAGAGCCCACACAGAGCCACGAACAATACGAGACTGGAATAGAAGGGAGAACCGATAGAGGTACTCAGGGTACCCTCCGCCACACACCGTCAGGTGGCTTGCGGAGTATGGATGTAGATGTAGATGTAGATGAACCTCTCGATACCAGCAATATTCTACTGTGTTTCTGTAAAACAGTTAACATATTTCTGTGACAACATTCAGATTTGATTTCATTAATGTAGAGGCACTTTGATACATCGATATGTTTATATTGCAATGATATTATTCTTATGTGTATTCTTTCTTTTGTCACTATGATCTTTGACGTACTTGTAAATCTGATTTTTGGGCGCGTAAGCGGTTATTAGAGAGTCAAGTCTTGGTCGTCATGTTGAAAAGACGCAAATTGTAATCAGTTTATGAAATGGGAACTTTAACAGCGAGGAAGATATTTTCAAGTATGTTTTATATTGTGAAGTGATGGTGCAACAAAATTAATAAAAAAGAAGTGTAACTTAAATTCGGAGTGCTGATTACTTTTTTACATCACCATTGTTCTAACTTGCAAAAGTTTAATCTTCAAGAATGGTTTATGAAACACATCTATAAAACTTTTGAATATCGCAGAATAACACCTAGGCCTCTTTGCATCCGAGCTTGGAATCACCACTACCTAGATTTTCGACGATTGAGCCATGAGTTCACAACGAGACCAACGTGGTGTAGGGAAGCAGCCTACTCACGCTGTAGTAAATTCACATCAGTTTCCATTATGTGCCAGCCAGTCTGCTGTAACTAGCTCTGACGTCATAAATGTTGCGCAATACTTTAAAAATCAAGCAAAGAACCTAAAACTTTTCTAGCATGTCAGAAATAATACTAAATTAATGTGTGTTAAATATCAGTTCGATAACTTCAGCCATTTCCGAGATTTGGACGTTTTTCTGGAAAAATCATTGGCGCAGCAGAAAAGAGCTAGAGACTTCAAAATTTATATTTAGATTCATCTTTCATAATGATTTAATAAAAACAGTACTTTGGATTTCACAAATGAAGACTTTAGTGGAAATTCATGATTTTCTGGTTTTCGTCTCAAAACTGAAGGAAGCAAGATAGATTAAGTAGGCTAATAAATAAGGCTAGGATGTTTAGATTTAAATAGGTTGGAGGTCCGCTATGATTATGAAGATGTGTAAAGTTTCTTTTTAATACCTATAAAATTATAGCAATAGCGGATCTCAAAAGGGACAGTTCAGAGCTCATCTGCTGCGTGCAGGGTAATATAATTAATTCTCTCGCCTAAAGTATTTAACTTAGCCACGTCAAAATTTTATTATAAATACTTACCTGTGTGCTGAATGCACGTTTAAATTAAGAGCTTCCTCGGCCATCAGCAAAAGAAGCTATAAATTATTATGTATCTTAAAGTGGTGCGTTACTAGCCCAGCGGCTAGTCGGGAGAGCGGATTTGATCAGGCGATCCCTCAGCCGTCCGCACCGCGGCTTTATATATAAGAACACTGCGCGAGGAAGAAAGGCCCCAGTTCTCTCCAGACGCTGAATGACACGCCATCTGTGCCGGTAGTCGCGTCGCATCAGTGTATCTGCTACAAACAGCCTCGGGTGCCGTATTAAGTTACTAGAGATACGCGGAACCATGAGAACATTTCATGTGAAGTGTTAATTCTGGAATGATTTTCATTATCTAGCTTCAGTTTGCGTATTGTCGTAATTTTCACGTGTCGTCGCGGGACAGACATTCTACCAAATATTTAGCGTGGCGTTTGATGAAATATTTTCATCAAATTATGGCGAGCATTCTTTTTAACATTTAATTCGGACATTTATAGTTGCATCAGCGCATTAGACTCTGAACTGCTCTGTTAGTTAGGTTGTAGGGATACTTGTGGTTTTTATCAGTGAATTTCAGAATATACTCAACTATTTTGGAAAACCGTTTTTGATTAGAAATCCCGGACAATCTCCTAATTCCTCAGAGCTATAAGCTGCAGCTATAAGAACATTCTCAGGTAAAGTGGGCACTAGGATATCTATTTACTGGCTCCAAGTTTTATTAAATCACTTTCTGGGGGTCACGGAGTAAATAGAGAGCCAGTGTTGAGAACGGCAAAAGACAGCAATAACAACATTCTAAAAGCTAGAAACTGATTCTACATGCAAGCGTTTATACAGCAATCAGATTTTAGTTTACTTTTTCCAAACACATCCGCCGCCCCACATATGGTGCATCGGCCGGGAAAATCAACTAAGTGAAAGTGATTTTTAACTATTCGGATTCGCGAGTGAAATGCGACACGCAACTGAGAATAGAACAGTGAATGTGTTACGTGTGTATGTGGACGACGCAATTGGATTAACAACGCATCTGGATTGACGGAGCTGGCACTGAGTCTAGCGGTGCTGCCGGCATCACGAGAAGCCAGTCTCGCCGCACCGCAGTCGTTCGCTGGAGCAGCCGGCGCAGAGCCTGCAATTGCGGGCCACGCAAACACACAACAGCTGTCGGAGAGCCGTCTGCAGTTCAACGTGCCACCTCGCATCAGGAATCCTGGTACGCCGCGCCGGCAACACCATACGTCGTGCAGAAGGAATTAAGTTAAGTGAAAAGCTGTTAAAAATTTTACTAACCTGCACTAAAAGACTATCAGCGATGGAACCGTCAAAAGAAGCTGAGCTTAAACTTAAATCAGAACCTATGTCTGTTGAGGAAACTGTAAATCCAGACAACGGTTCAAGTGTAAATATGCATGAAAGTAGTAATGTTAAAGTGAAATATGAAGTATTGTCTCCTGACAGTAGTGTGGGAAGGGGCAATGATTCAATAATAGAGACCCCTGTAGTAAAGCGGAAAGTAGAAATTGTAAATTTATTGGATGATAGTTTCTCTGATGAATTAAAAATGAAACAGTCATCAGAGATGGTAGAGTTTAAGAAGGAGCAGTTAGATATGACTAATCAATCAGAAGTTTCATTTGGTTTTGATGATTCTGGTATTGGAGCTAGTTTTTCGTCACCTGAGTGTGATAAAAAGCCAGCTCGTGAGCAACCCAAAGATGCTGGGGCTGTGGATCTAAATGTTATATTACAAGCAATAGCTGCCAGTAATGCACAAATGACAGCTGAATTAAAATCTGAAATAAGTGAACAGGTCAAAAGCAGTAATGCTGAAATGTCAGCCAGTAATGCTAGGATGAACGCTGAATTAAAGTCTGAAATTTTGGCCAGCCAAACAAATTTTAATAAACGATTGGAGGTAATGGACGATACCTTCAAGGCTGGTTGCAATAAGTTGAAAGAGGATCTAGACAGTTTGAATTATAAAATTGATTGCAATCATGAGGATATTAAGAAAAAGGTTGCTCAACAATTTTCTGAAATGTATAAGACAATAAAATCCGAAGTCGCTGAGGTTCGCAAAGACTTCCAAATGGAAGATGCGAAGCTGGAGCACAAGTTAACAGAAAAGATCGAGGCGGAGTCTGAACTGTGCTCAGATAGATTTAAAGATGTTAATATAAAAGTAAACATATGTCAAGCAGAAGTAGAAGCAATCAAAACTGACACTACTCATATTGTGCAAAGAGTAGATATTGTTGAAATGAAAGTAGAAAATATAAGTACTAACATTGCTAACATTGAGAGTAAAGTAGCTTCAGTAACTTCTGGTAATGGTAGTATACAACAAGTTGTAGCTGCAAACGCCGCTTTTATCGGGTGTCGGCAGTTCTTGCGGTTCGATCCAGATAAAAATATCCACCCGCTAGATTTCTGGAACGATTTTGAAGATGTGATTCCACCAACTTGGTCTGAGCGAGAGAAAATCTCATTTGTTAGAAGTCATTTAGCAGGTGACGCCATGCGTTGGTCAGCTGATGTTATGTTGAAATGTAAAACATTAGCGGAATTTAAAACAGCTTTTATTAATGAATATTGGTCTAGCAATAAGCAAAATGAAGTGTTGAGAGAATTTTGGAGCGGGAAACGCTTCAATGCAGGCAAGGAATCAATTAAAGCGTTTGCTAGGTCATGGATTTCACGTTTGTCACATTTGGCGGAAAAGCTGAAACCTGAAATGATTATACTAGGTCTGGAAGCCAAACTGCCATGGTACTGGCAAACTAGAATTATATCAGCCCCTAGAGACAATCTGGATCGTTTCATTGAGTATTTGGAACGTGTAGAACGTGTTGCTGCCAATGAGGAGCAAGCACGTAATAACAGAAATGCCAATAACAATAATAGTAGTAATTTTAGGAACGAGCAAAATGGGAATGTAAACATCAGAACAGTAGGTGTTCGCCATCCTAAGAGAGGTAGGAATTGGGGAAATAATTATCAGAACCAACAATGGCATCCAAGGGATAATAATTTTGTTCCAAACAGAAATACGCATGTAAACAACAGTACGGAAAGTAAGGCTATGCCAGCTAACTATAATGAAACTAAAGGAAATAGTAGTATGCCGAGGCAGGAAAACTAGTTCCCGTCTATGAGGACACTGGCGCTCACCAGGCGGTTACTTTTCCTATGCCAGTAGTTAAGGGAATTGGTAAGACAGATCAGAATACTCAAACTGAACATGTGGATGAAGAGTCGGTAGCACCTAAGGATACAACAGAAATATTAGATCACTCACAGTATTTGATAGATACCGTGTTAGAGACGCTTTCTAAGTGGGAAGAGAAAGAGAAGGCGCAGCAGTGTAACAGTAGGGATGAGCTACAGAATACTGAATCGACAGGTGAAGAAGCAGAAGAAATTCATGCTTATATTTACGATGAGGATGATGTGCTCTTATCTAAAGTGCCTGTGCAGGATGTTGATAATGTACTAATAGATTTAGAACAGGAGATAAGTGGGAATGTAGAGGGTAGGCAGTTTGGGGTCGATGAACCCAGTAGCTGTGACCAGTTGTCACTTGAGAAGGAAACCGACGATAATGGTGAAAGTGGTTTAGCTGTAACTAATGTTATGCCCGGTCTGGAGGCGCAGAATCGCTCAGACTACAGTAATTTAGGTCATGTTCAGCAAACTAAATGTAATGAAGTCGTGCGGTGTTTCGATTTAAAATTAATAGACCGACTGGAAAAGGCAGCTGAAAATGTAATTCAGGAAACCCCTACACACTGTGACCTAAATGTAATGAAGACAGATGTTGATCACTTTAGTTGGAGACAAATCCAAAAGGAACTACTAGATGAATGTGAGGAACCACCTGTACAACCTAGAATAAGCCACCCTATAATAATAGTGAATATGTTGGGTGTCAATGTACGTTGTCTCTTAGACAGTGGAAGTGAGGTGAGTGCAATATCTCAATCCTTCTTTGATGCATTACCTGGTAAAGACAAACTTACTGTAATGAGGGTATCAGGACTAAGAATAATTGGTGCTACTGGCAAGGTGTCAAAAACAGTAAAGCAAGAAGCTTTGCTGCCCTTTAACATTAATGGTAATTTAATTGATCATCCATGTTTAATTGTAAACAATCTCAGTATTGAGGTTTTAATTGGCATAGATTTCTTGTCAAAATATCAGAGTGTTGTTGACTTTGAAAGAAGCCAGTTAAAAATGGTCTTGCCAATAACCGGAGTAATTATAGTACCTTTTAGTGATAAACATGTAGTAACTGATCATGAAACTTGGGAGCTGCCTATACGAGTTCTGAAAAACAAGAAATATTGGAACGATGGTGTTAATCTTAGTACAAGTAAGCTAAACACAGAAGAAGAAGAAGCAATTATTTTGGACAAAATAGAAGCTAAATTGCAGGAAATCGGTAGGATTTCAGGCAATCAAAAGGAAGAACTGAGACAGGTTCTAAAAAGGCATCATAAAGTATTTTCAGATCGACGTGGCGTGGTCAAAGGTAGGCAATGAATCCTGTAGGGAGGAGGTTGTTCTGTAACCTCTACACAGTGTGGCAGCTGTGCAGTCCCAGCTGTGTGAGATCTTCTTTCCCATTTCAGGTCTCACTCATTCTTCATCTTTCCTATCCCCAAAAATTTTCGACCTTTTCTTCCAACACATAAAATTTTCCGTTATGATTATCACGTCAATAATAAACCAATGAATGCTGTAGGGAGGAGGTTGTTCTGTAACCTCTACACAGTGTGGCAGCTGTGCAGTCCCAGCTGTGTGAGATCTTCTTTCCCTTTCAGGTCTCACTCATTCTTCCTCTTTCCTATCTACAAAAATTTCGACATCTTCTTCCAACACATAAAATTTTCTGTTATGGTTATCAAGCCAGCATTAAACCAATGAATGCTGTAGGGAGGAGGTTGTACTGTAACCTCTACACAGTGTGGCAGCTGTGCAGTCCCAGCTGTGTGAGATCTTCTTTCCTTTTCACGTCTCACTCACTCTTCATCTTTCCTGTCCTCAAAAATTTCTAACTCTTCTTTACAGCATTAAACTAATGAATGCTGTATGGAGGAGGTTGTTCTTTAACCTCTACACAGTGTGGCAGCTGTGCAGTCCCAGCTGTGTGAGATCTTCTTTCCCTTTCAGGTCTCACTCATTCTTCCTCTTTCCTGTCTTCAAAAATTTCGACCTTTTCTTTCCAAATACTAAAATTTTCCGTTATGACTATCAAGCCTTGAGTTATGTAACCATTCTATCTACCGATTAGTGAAAAAAAAAATACCTAATGTGACAAACCTAATAGTGACAAACAATAGAGAAGTATGAAGTAATTAAGATAAAATATATTGGAGTAACAAGTATGTGTAGAAACCTGGTAATATAGTAAGTACAAAGTGTTGTTTTATTGGAAATGGTCCACCAACAGTAATTTAAAAAGATATATGAATTCATGTACAAGCAGGATCTGAAATGATAGTGAAACCTAGTGTATGCTGTAGAGCTAACTAATTAATAATAAAAGAGATTGCTTAGTGTTATGAAAAATATGCAGATAAGTTGTAAGGATAAACTCACCTGGTACAGCAAGGAAAGGCAGTGTAATGGAATTGAGCAGTGTTTGTGGTTGAGACGTGAAGGACACGTCCCTGAAGTATTTATAAGGTTCGAGCTGGCCATTATTTAGTGTAGTGTGTGACAGGATACACCTACACGTATTGAGGTTATGAGTTGGAGGCGTGAATGCGACCATAGGTACCCTTATGTTAGATGAGACAGAGCAGCTCATGGTGTCCTATAGGTTTAAGGAATTTAGCATTACGCTCGTCCATAATTACTTGATGCACTTTAGTGGTAGGTCCGAGAGAGACTACCTGAGGTTTCAGCGTCCGATTGAGTGGAAATGGATTGCCACGTGAGCAAACTGATCAGCTGCAATACACTATGAATATGAAATAAATGTGCTATCCTATGCTTTAGATAATAATAGAGTGAGTGTTAAATAAGTACATGCACTAGCGAAGTAAATAACATACTGACAGACGTAAAACATTATTTTAGCTCCACATAAATACACTTCAAAGTAAGTAAGTACGTAATTGCAGATGTGGAACTGACAACAGCAAAGTACCAATAAGTGGATTTTGTAGTCAACTAACGTAGTGTGTTTTGAACACTCACAACTGTACTATTACCAAAAGATACTCACATGTACAAAGAAGCTGAGAAAACAACCACTAATCATACTCATACTATCTCTAAGAATAAAGTAATCAAAGATGAGTCAGTTAAGTAAATAAGATGCAGATTTGTCAGGAATGTACCGAGCATTGGTTCAGTGTTCCGGCCCAGAAATAAGAAATTCAGATTAAATATGATTTATGATTATATGCCTTAGGAGCATAAATTTTCTCTAAAGTGACTAAAGGCGTTTTGAGCCATTTGTTTAACGATTTTATGACAGTTAAGTAACCGCGAGAGTAAAATTGAGAAGGTTCTGTTAACTTTGTTCCAGTAACATATTGAAGGATAAAATGTATATATCCCCATTTCATTGTGACCCACCCTTAGATATTAAGTGAACAGAGTCTGAGGCACTCTTTTTGTTTGTTCTACAGGACAAACCAGATAATGGCAGCCTGGTAGCTGCGTGAAAGCGTGGAGTGACTTGGACACAACTCACAGTGACCCCTCCCCTTACCCCATGTAATTTAGAGAGAACGTGAAGGACGCACACCATAGCAACTTCCCCTCCTCTACCCTTGTGAATGGAAGTGTAGGACGCTAGCCAAAGCGGCTACAACCACGTGTGTAAAAATTATTTGTGAACTTTTCTTTCAGGTTTAGAAAAGACTGCTAAGAGATAATCATCTGTTTATGTGTCATGTTATTTTCTTTGAATTTGTGTATGGAAGAATGTATTTAATGTAGTTAAGATTATCATAATTTTTCAATTTGTATGTGGTTGTTTGTCTAAGGCAATATGTATGCCAAAATATTTCATGACTTTGCTTTAAAAATTTGAGTAATGACATTGTTTAAAAGGCAGTGAACATGCCTACAATTTAAATAATTAATGTAGGTAATCAGTTTTCTTTAATGTTTCTACAGGTTTATATTTCAATTTTGAATTTTCATAGGGAGTTAAACTGTACTCTTGCTTCCCTTTTTGTAATTAAATTTTTTTTTTCATTCATTAACATTCATAAACAAAAAAATTTAAGTAGAGGGTGATGTAGGGAAGCAGCCTACTCACGCTGTAGTAAATTCACATCAGTTTCCATTATGTGCCAGCCAGTCTGCTGTAACTAGCTCTGACGTCATAAATGTTGCGCAATACTTTAAAAATCAAGCAAAGAACCTAAAACTTTTCTAGCATGTCAGAAATAATACTAAATTAATGTGTGTTAAATATCAGTTCGATAACTTCAGCCATTTCCGAGATTTGGACGTTTTTCTGGAAAAATCATTGGCGCAGCAGAAAAGAGCTAGAGACTTCAAAATTTATATTTAGATTCATCTTTCATAATGATTTAATAAAAACAGTACTTTGGATTTCACAAATGAAGACTTTAGTGGAAATTCATGATTTTCTGGTTTTCGTCTCAAAACTGAAGGAAGCAAGATAGATTAAGTAGGCTAATAAATAAGGCTAGGATGTTTAGATTTAAATAGGTTGGAGGTCCGCTATGATTATGAAGATGTGTAAAGTTTCTTTTTAATACCTATAAAATTATAGCAATAGCGGATCTCAAAAGGGACAGTTCAGAGCTCATCTGCTGCGTGCAGGGTAATATAATTAATTCTCTCGCCTAAAGTATTTAACTTAGCCACGTCAAAATTTTATTATAAATACTTACCTGCGTGCTGAATGCACGTTTAAATTAAGAGCTTCCTCGGCCATCAGCAAAAGAAGCTATAAATTATTATGTATCTTAAAGTGGTGCGTTACTAGCCCAGCGGCTAGTCGGGAGAGCGGATTTGATCAGGCGATCCCTCAGCCGTCCGCACCGCGGCTTTATATATAAGAACACTGCGCGAGGAAGAAAGGCCCCAGTTCTCTCCAGACGCTGAATGACACGCCATCTGTGCCGGTAGTCGCGTCGCATCAGTGTATCTGCTACAAACAGCCTCGGGTGCCGTATTAAGTTACTAGAGATACGCGGAACCATGAGAACATTTCATGTGAAGTGTTAATTCTGGAATGATTTTCATTATCTAGCTTCAGTTTGCGTATTGTCGTAATTTTCACGTGCCGTCGCGGGACAGACATTCTACCAAATATTTAGCGTGGCGTTTGATGAAATATTTTCATCAAATTATGGCGAGCATTCTTTTTAACATTTAATTCGGACATTTATAGTTGCATCAGCGCATTAGACTCTGAACTGCTCTGTTAGTTAGGTTGTAGGGATACTTGTGGTTTTTATCAGTGAATTTCAGAATATACTCAACTATTTTGGAAAACCGTTTTTGATTAGAAATCCCGGACAATCTCCTAATTCCTCAGAGCTATAAGCTGCAGCTATAAGAACATTCTCAGGTAAAGTGGGCACTAGGATATCTATTTACTGGCTCCAAGTTTTATTAAATCACTTTCTGGGGGTCACGGAGTAAATAGAGAGCCAGTGTTGAGAACGGCAAAAGACAGCAATAACAACATTCTAAAAGCTAGAAACTGATTCTACATGCAAGCGTTTATACAGCAATCAGATTTTAGTTTACTTTTTCCAAACACATCCGCCGCCCCACAGTGGGAAACACGAAGAGATGAGTGCCTAGTTTATCCATTACTTCAAGAAATGACTTTATTAACTGTGCTCTAATGATACCTGCCACATAATATAACTTTGTTGTTGCCCAAAAATGCAATATTTAGCAGCGTGAGCAACACTACAATCATAATTAATTTTTGGCCTTTGTTGTGGTAGGGTTGTTAGAATGTCCAACTTGTGTGGCAGCTCTCCAAAAGAACCACCAAGCCACTCGGAAGGCCACAATCTGACCCTTTCAAACTCGCCCCCAGTTGGCTGTAGCAAGAGTACGTGCGTCACTATGGCAAGGTTACGTGCCTGCTCCACATGTTTGTACCCCATTGAGTCTTTTGGCTGTGAGCATTTCCTGTTAAAGGATAGACGCAGATGGCTCTCTGGTAGCCATGTCTGATAGCGGACGACGCTGAAGCCATTATCAGTACATCTACTATCCCCAGAGTCATGCCATCATGAATACGACGAACTTACTACGTGCATTACGTGTCTGACGTAATAATGAGAGTGGTAACATTTCAGATATGTCACGTCCGGCCATCCTGATTTAGGTTGTCCGTGATTTCCCTAAATCGCTCCAGGCAAATGCCGGGATGGTTCCTTTGAAAGGGCACGGCCGACTTCCTTCCCTGTCGTTCCCTAATCCGATGAGACCGATGACCTCGCTGTCTGGTCTCCTTCCCCAAAGAACCCAACCAACTCAGGTATGTCATTTATTGTAATAAATGTGAGCTTACAAGCCTTAAGGACAGTCTTATCTGTGATAAGGTGTTCCCTGATATTTGTAGTATCGTGATATTACTTTACATCTTGAGTTATTGCGATACAGAGCAGTGTTTTCTAGTGGTGACTTGTTGGAACCATTTTCAATACTCCATCGACTGTACCGAGGAGCGATTAGAGGACCTGCTAGACAGCTGCGTTATGCGGGTTGCATGCGAATCAGGCGAAATGCAATTCAGGTCAGTCGGATACTTTTGAGCATGACTGTACTGCTGTTTTCCGGCAGTGTATAAAAATAGGGAGACTGGAATCAGAATACTGATCAAGAACATCAATAAGCCTCAAAGTATTCGTAGTTACTTATGTCAAATCGATTAACAGCCTTATTACAAGAGGCCACAACGTATTGACCAATGGCTGTGGATAACTTCCTTTTCGGAGTTTCAGTCACAGGAATTCTATTCACATTGTCCTTGACACAGCATCATAGAAAAATATTTCGAAAAGGCGCAGACGCAGAGATATCCGACCACAACGACCAATCGACCGTTTAAGGGAATTACGTCAAGGTAGGGACGGATTGCCACACACTCAAAGCAGACGACGACCTCTCGTGTTGAAAAATACATTTGCCTGATCTTCAAGCAATTAATAAACAGAAGACATTTGTAATATGCGCTGTACATTGGGGACATTAGAGAACAAGAATCGCCCGACAGTAATGTCGTACAAAGGCGCACATAAAATGTTCACCTATCAGCTGGCTCCGTTGTACTCTTGCGCGAAACTAGGAATAAAAATTCATTATTCACGAAATGACAAGACTGACACAGAAAGATGCAAGCGCTCTGTCTCTCTCTCTCTCTCTCTCTCTCTCTCTCTCTGTGTGTGTGTGTGTGTGTGTGTGTGTGTGTGTGTGTGTGTGTGTGTGTGAGAGAGAGAGAGAGAGAGAGAGAGAGAGAGAGAGAGAGAGAGAGAGAGGCACACTAAGTATGACATACATTAAATCGAAAAACTTCTCATTTAAATGTTCAGCATCTGGACATATTTTCACTGAGGAAGTGTGTAATTTTTGTTCCACACTACAACGAGATATTGTAAACATGATTCGTGTAATCCACACTAACATTATAAATGTGGAATAACTCTGTCTGTAGCCGGCCGGGGTGGCCGAGCGGTTCTAGGCGCTACAGTTTGGAACCGCGCGAGCGCTACGGTCGCAGGTTCGAATCCTGCCTCGGGCATGGATCTGTGTGATGTCCTTAGTTTAGTTAGGTTTAAGTAGTTTTAAGTTCTAGGGGACTGGTTACCTCGGAAGTTAAGTCCCATAGTGCTCAGAGCCATTTGAACCAACTCTGTTACGCTTTCACGACTAAACCGCTGAACCGATTGATGAAATTTGCTACGGTGATAGCTTGAACTGTGAGGGAGGTGTGTAATAGAAGATATTTACTGATTTGAAGAATATAACTCGAAATACGAAATAATAATAATTACTCTTTGAAAAAGCTATTTACCCTTGGACTTTTGAACTTAAGCATATTTCTGAAAATGCTTTCATTCTTCGATATTTTCTGCATAAGACGATTTATCGCAATGAATACAAAGCTTATACAATCCTCAACGTGTTTAATCCATAAGTCCATACTAATATCAGTCACAAGCGCGTCGTATTTTAGCCACTGTGCGTCAGGTGTCTCTTGTAGCAGCTGAAATACTTGAAGGCTCACAACGACGGCGTCATTTAAATGCTGTATGACAAACAGGGAGGCGTCATACATTTACATGTAGAAAGAGGAAGCTTCTATTGAGGCTGCATTTGATTGCGATATGCGAGCACAGCTTCGGATAACAGACAGATAGATGAGGGCAGCTGACTTTACTGCACGTTCAGTAGCTTACGTATCATCACTCATCATAATAATACCACTGATATGCGGGAGCGGCCACGGGTCACAGCTAGTAAGGCTATAAATAATTAGCTCAAAACGGGACTTTGCACCACAAACGTGTATACTACGGCAGCTCACGCCTCATCAGGAAGTGCAATGAGTTTGAACAATCGTTATTGTCACACAATACTTCTTTACATTTCGAGTACAGAGTCATATAATTTTCAGATGAAAAGCACGAAACTACAAATGTCCGTGTAAGCTATCATGTAGGGCCTATAGCACATTTTTGGAACTTGAAGTTAACGTCGAACCATAGCAACAGATCTCATTCATCAATTTCACTGCTACAAGCGTTTCTGTGGTTCATTGCTACTAGCCAGTTCTTGGTTAATCAGTAACAGATCCTTGGTCTGTCACCAAATGTTAACCGATCTAACACCTTAGCCATCTTTCGGCATTACGAGCTGATTGAAAATTAATCGTCATAGACCTTATAATTATTTATTAAATTTTTAAAGAATTTTTGCTCAACAGATACAAGGGGTAGACGAACTGCACCAATTTAGCCACGAGTATGTACTATTACAAACCTTGGAAAAGTACCTTCTTAGAAATGGAATCGACGGCCGCCTTGGTTCTTGAACCACCTCAGGGACAGTAAGCCGCGTCACAGCCAAGGTTATGTGGTAACTAGGGGAAGCCACGTTCCTTATTGTGTCGATGATGTGAAAGAGCGTCTTCGGTTTTGTTACTTTGGTGTTGTTTGTTTTCTTCTGATTGTGTCTTTGGTTTCAAAATTAATATAGTGATATGTTCTGCACACTAGTACACCAAATGCCTTGTGATTAAGATTTTCTGTATTAGGTCTCTATCAAAAGACGGGAGTAGAAAATTTCTATTCAAGAATGTAGTTTTCTGTATTAGGGCTCCATCAAAAGACGGGAAATAGTAAATTTCGATTCAAGAATGTAGTGTTCGTTTCTTATAAGTATGAGCGGAAATGCGTCAAGTTATCGATTCAAGATAGTTGTATGAAACTTACGAAGTAATAGATAGTGAGATTGTTTTATCATTCACTTAGCTTTTCATTTTCTTTTCCTGTTCAATGTTTCCTGGCACATATTCCGCGTCCGCCTTTAATTTATTTTCGTACGGCATAACTTTATCTACCTTCCTTTCCACAATTTTATCGTATTTTTCTTCAACTATCTTGGCCATGAATAATTGTAATCTGCAATATAACTGGAACCAGCCATTTCATTTTCACACTTTTTTGTAGCAACATGCATACAGTGTCCTTATGAACGTTATGTGAACCTGTTAAGTCATCGTGTTTGTAACGTTTTATCAGACGTTTGACATCATTTACAAAGTGCAAACACAGCGTTGAACTGCAAATGGCGGTTTTAATACGGAAATGCTACCCTAGCGTCAGTGAGCTGTGCAGTTAGTTTGATTAAGGCTATGCTTGTGCCACGCCTTGACCCCCACAACGGACATGAAGTGCGCTTCGAGCACTTGCGCCATTCTTTGATGAGTTTCGGTTCTCCGCACTCCTTCCGCTGTCAGGAAACGTACTACACCGCTTCACTCCTCTTTTGAACCCTCCACTCCCCTTCTTTTCAGCACGACTCCTTGCAGTGGACGGTCGACGCGTACACGTGCTCGCTCTGTCGCGTGGGTGTTCAGTCGCGTCCCTCTAGTGGCGAGTTTGGGGCTTCGGCTTCCTTACAGGGGCCACATCTCCTTTCGTGGACAATGGTACTGCAATCCCTTCAGCGGTTTTAATTTTACAGCCTCCTGCTCGTTTCATTTTGAAGGTTCAAGAGAATAAACACACTCGAAAGTTTAATGCATCGATTTATGTGTGTTAATAAACCTGACATTTACTTTACTAACATTTTAGCAACAAAAAATGAAAATGTACAAAATATGGAACATCTTCGAAAAGATTAAATGTAATGCGAACAGTTAAGTAACAATTAACGATCGTGACTAAATAGGATAAAGTATAGATTTAAAATACTGAATATTTCTAAAAAGAACTTCTAATGCTTCCGTTTTTATTAAAAAGACATGTAGTATCAACACTTCAGTTTCAGATTTCGTATTTGCCGTGTCCTCAAATACTTAAATAAATTATTAATCAAAAACAAACTACACTTCTGGCCATTAAAATTGCTAAACCAAGAAGAAATGCAGATGATAAACGGGTATTCATTGGACAAATATATTATACTAGAACTGACATGTGATTACATTTTCACGCAATTCGGGTGCATAGATCCTGAGAAATCAGTACCCAGAACAACCACCTCTGGCCGTAATAACGGCCTTGATACGCCTGGGCATTGAGTCAAACAGAGCTTGGATGGCGTGTACATGTAGAGCTGCCCACGCAGCTTCAACACGATACCACAGTTCATCAAGAGTAGTGACTGACGTATTGTGACGAGCCAGTTGCTCGGCCACCATTGACCAGACATTATCAGTTGGTGAGAGACCTGGAGAATGTGCTGGCCAGGGCAGCAGTCGAACATTTCCTGTATCCAGAAAGGCCCGTACAGGACCTGCAACATGCGGTAGTGCATTATCCTGCTGAAATGTAAGGTTTCGCAGGGATCGAATGAAGTGTAGAGCCACGGGTCGTAACATATCTGAAATGTAACGTCCGCTGTTCAAAGTGCCGTCAATGCGAACAAGAGGTGACAGAGACGTGTAACCAATGGCACCCCATACCATCACGCCAGGTAACACGCCAGTGTGGCGATGACGAATACACGCTTCCAATGTGCGTTCACCTCGATGTCGCCAAACACGGATGCGACCATCATGATGCTATAAACAGAACCTGGATTCATCTGAAAAAATGACGTTTTGCCATTCGTGCACCCTGGTTCGTCGTTGAGTAAACCATCGCAGGCGCTCCTGTCTGTGATACAGCGTCAAGGGTAACCGCAGCCACGGTATCCGAGCTGATAGTCCATGCTGCTGTAAACGTCGTCGAACTGTTCGTGCAGATGGTTTGTGAATGAGAAATCGGTTGGAAACTTTCCTCGTGTCAGCACGTTGTAGGTGTCGCCACCGACGCCAACTTTGTGTGAATGCTCTGAAAAGCTAATCATTTGCATATCACAGCATCTTCTTCCTGTCGGTTAAATTTCGCGTCTGTAGCACTTCATCTTCGTGGTGTAGCAGTTTTAATGGCCACTAGTGTAGTAACCCAAAAATTATGATTTTTGAATATTTTTGAAGCTTAAAATATTATCTTTAAAACTACTTATTTGTAAAATATTATGTTTTCACACAAAATTCTGAAGGGAGTGATTCTGTAGTGTAGTATTAGACACGTACAGCTCTCAACTGTTATGCAGCAGAGGGAAATGGATCCCAGGACGCGTCGTTTATCACACTTGTTTCCCCTAACAGCCACAGTCCCAATGTTTCAAAGTTTATGTAGCGATTTTATTTACAAAAATTTGGTAGTAAAACCATCACCAAGGTAGGAAGGAAGGAAATTATAGGAATTATTCTATAAATCCGGGTAATAGGTTGTATTACGGAATACGTAAGTGAATATTCTTCAATTATACCAGTCAAATACTGTGTGAGTTACGACGTCTTTCTGCAGAACCCTTCTGAAGACGAAGATCCCAACTGCAGAACAACGCAGTGGTCCGAGTGGAGCCAGTGCAGCGCCACGTGCGGCAACGGCACCAGGACGCGCACCAGGCTGCTGTCCTCCCGGGACGAGGACACCCGCCTCATGGTGGCCGTCCTCTCCGACAACCCCGTGGACACCACGCGTGACTGCTCGCACGTGCCCCTCGAGCAGGAAGTCGAGTGCCAGGGCGACATTCCGAGCTGCGTGATATCAGCCAAGGAGGCAAAAGGTAACTCAATAAGCTGAGTTTGCTAAGTAAGTTTGCTCTGGCTATTAGCTTTATCGCAGTGCCTCTTAAACGCCTGCAGTCATGGTCAGTAAATCTGTTTCAGATACCGCGTGGTTATAATTAAAGTGCAGGTACTCGTGGAGATCCAGTGTTGGCTGTAACTGTCGTATGGCAGCCAAACTTGGTATATATGCTAATGGCTTAACATGGAACCGATTTACGCTGGAAAACGTTAGTTCCAATTGCGGCCACTAGATGCGAAACTTGCGCTGTACACTATAATACTATGACATCCACGCTACCGTTTGACAAGGCATAAGGTGAGTGAGCAGTATGTCTATCGAGAAGAGAGACCGTGCGCTGTTAGTGAAACTGTTTTATGTGAACAGCAGCAATCAGAGTGCATTTTACACTACTGGGTGCAGTGAATATACAGAACTGCCGAATTTGGGGCACTCTTGTGCACCAAGAGCCACTGCACTCACCGTATGTGACTGTTTGATGTGGATTCACAAGCGCCTTTTTTCTCTGTCGGTTATTCTTTCAAAACAATACACCCAGAGGGTCTTTCAAGTGTACCGTGACGTCTACACGTTATCGGGACCTCCTTGTACGGCGGTAATGCCTGCTTTGGAGGCTTGTCGAACCACTGTTTTCATGCAATAAGAGGCAATACCTCACGTCGCTCAACCAGTGGAATTCTGCTTAATGCAACCTTCCACGAACGCCTTATCTCCAAGGTTTTACAGGTGCATGGCCTGCAAGGTCACCTGATCTGCATTCATGTGCCTTTTGCCTCCGGGGATATCTAAAAGGACGAATTTACACGTTTACCAGGGACACGTTCGGTGTCTACCTGATCTTAAGGCCAGTACACAGGAACACGTTGCTCAGATTCCACCTGAATTGCTGCGAGCAATTGTTGCCCACGTCGTTTTACGAATGCGGCATCTCGTCGACATCTTCGGTGCCCATATTGAGGAAATTTGTGTAAGCGGCGGCTAATAATAAAATCAACATTATGCCTTTCTCACTTGGTTGACCTTTTCTGCCCAAGTCCCGTTTCTAATCCATTACATATGGAAAAATTTCTAAAGGTCCTGCTTGTATTCCAAGCGCCAGATTTCCACCTGGTGCCCAAAACTGAACTAATTTTTTCCTAGCGTAAATCGGTTCCACTAAGCATTAGAATATCTACCAAGTTTCTCTGCCATGCGATAATTACAGCCCACACTGGACCTCTATGAGTAGCTACATTTCAGTTATAACCACCCAGTATTTAAGAATTAAGGTTAGCTATTTATCAAAGTTTAGTATTGTTAAAATGTGCTATGTAGATACACATTACAGTGACCGCTTCTTCTGTCTTACAGCAACAACGCGTTATGCATAGACTATTAATCGGTAGCTTGGAATGTAGGGGGAGCTGGGTTTGGGCTTGTGATTGTGCAGACGTGAGGTTCAATTATTGTATCTGCCACCAAAAATGTCAGTTAACAGAAGAGCATCCCCATATAATAAAATAAATATAATTCTCTGTAGCGCGAAAGAACTTAAGTAGCGCTAGAACAATCAATCTCAAACTATCCTTCTGACAACAACAGAATAAAGTCAAATATAGATCAGATTCAATCTGGTCATATGAAGGGCCATCAGGCAACATACACTTTAAAACGTTTTGCACTCTTCTACAGTCAGAAATGACAACAAAAAACTAGCAACGACAAAGAATACTTATCTTATTTATTATCAGTAATGCAACCTGTAATTACATCTTGCTCTGCTATTACTACCATACCTGGTAATTAATACACTAGCTACCAACAACTAAGCAAACCTACTTGCGTTTATGTCTGAATAACTTCTTATGCAGTACCTATATTACATTTCATTACATACATGACGGTTCGTTCACATAAGGCAATAACAAAACAAAATCTTAAAGCACACTGTCTTGTTTGTGGGACAGCCGTAGCCGTAAGCAGACATCTTGAATAATAACCGATTGACTGCTGATGTAAACAGTTTTTTTAACGACCCGTTTCGTAGCTTAGAAGCCACACCATCAGATTGTGTCTGTTAAATTAGAAAAATCGTTCGCTACTATTTTGGTCTCCTATAGTTACAGTCAATAGTGAGAAACAGAGCAAAATATCTACATATTAGATCATGACATTAAACTTGCGACATGGACGAGGCGGTACATTTCTTATCCATAAATAAATGACGCAATTAGCGATTCGTCAGGTAAGCATAAAACATGGGTCTATGATTCCTCAAGAGTGCGTTAGAAATTTTTTTAAACTATAAGAGTCGTCGAGAAATATCCGCCCAACCTAATGTGACATAAAACCAGTGATGAGCTGTAGCACCCAGTCAAAAATTGAAAACACCTACCACGAATCCGGAAAGGACGAAGTACGCCGACATTAACCATTAACTGTTAGATCGAGGGTCACAATCCATCAGCTCCTCTGCCCGAACAGGTCTGAAAGCACAATGGTACCGACCGACCGCTGTGTCATCCACATCCGATAGGCGTCGCTGCGTGCAAATATGGAGCGGTATTGTGGTCAGTTTTCAGCGACCGGAGCCGCTACTTGTAGGTCAAGTAGCTCCTTAATTGGTCTCTCAAGAGCTGAGTGCACCCTGCTTGCCAACAGCACTCTGTAGGTCCGGCAGTCACCCATCCAAGTGCTAGCCTTTAAAAAAAAAATACGAGGTACGACAATAAAGTAATGAGACTGATTTTCTTTGCAAGATGTGGCAACCCTGCAGGTTTGCATAGTCACAATATCTTTAACCTTGGTCTATAAACTGCTTCTAGTCCAAGCAGCACATCGATGCAACTGCTCAGTCGTGAGTTATGCTGTAGTAAGTTACACATGTTTGTGTCTCTCGTCATGGAAATGGAACCACATAATATTGCGCAACTGTATGCCATTTCCTTCTGCGTTAAATTGGGTGAAAACGCGACGACAACTTATGGTAAGCTTCAAAAGGCTTTTGGAGAGGAGGTTATGTCAAGAGCTCAAGTTTTTTTCATTGGCATAAAATGTTTACTGAAGGCAGAACGAATGTTGAAGATGAGGACCGCAGTGGACGATCATGCATGATTGTGTGCTTCTTTGATTCCAAGGGAATTGTTCATAAAGAGTGGGTGACTCCTGGACAAACAATTAACCAATATTACTACAAAGAAATTTTAGAAATACTTCGTAAAAAGAGTTCTTCGTGTCCGTGCCAACACTGAAGATAATTGGATTCTGCATCACGACAATGCGCCATCCCATTCTGCTCTGTTAGTACAGCAATTTTTAACCTCAAAACAAATTTCAGTACTACCACAGCCACCTTATTCACCAGATATCGCTCGTGTGACTTTTTTCTATTTCCAAGAGTCAAAACGGCGGTCAAGGGACACCAGTTTCATACAACACAAGATGTCCAAAAAGCAGTGACGAGAGTCTTGGAGGATATTACAGAAGATGAGTTCCAGAAATGTTACATCAATGACAGAAGCGCTGGAAAAAGAGTGCGCAATCAGAAGGGAACTACTTTGAAGGAGACAACACTAAACTTGACTAAAACGATAAGCACCATATTTTCACATCAGTCTCATTACTTTTTTGTAGCACCTCGTAAAATAGAATAAAAAGGCCAACTAATCGCTCAATTAAGCCAATATCGTTTGCTGACACAGTTATGCTTACTATCCATCACAACACACCAAACCCTGCCGCACGTACGGCATACCATAAATATAAAGAAGACGTTACTCGGAACTCGCAGACTTCCCTTCGAGAAATTGTTATACAAGTGGCTACACTCACAGCACGTTCCCACATAAGACGGTGGACCGCTTCAGTCACAAAACCACCAGGCTATCGCTAGCAGTTGCGAAAGCACTCTGGTAGCGTTCCTTACGACCAGCAGAAGTCGTTCCTTGGCTTCCTGTGGAATGCTGTGCGTCTGGTCAGTTAAAGACAGCAACCGCTCTCCAGTGTGTCGTTCACACGGCAGCTCCGCTGAGGTGCCCGCCATATTGTCTGAGAACCGTTCTGCACATATCAGGTCTTGAGCCCCTCAGACTTGGCTGCTTCGTGTCACTCCATCAACTGACCACGCCGCCATCCCGTCCACTCCTTCAGCTAAGCCACGGTGGCGTTAGTAGCACTAAAGTGCCCGCAGCGGCCACCCTCTGGCGGTGCCAGTGCCACACACCAATGACCATGATTTCTCACGTGGGGGAAATAGTTGTGGCGTTTGACACAGCATATCCCAATACGCAACTGAGTCGGCTTTGAATGTTTTTAAACGGCTGCTAGGTTGAGATACTACATCGATGTCTATTTTAAATTTTATGACTTTCATTGTGGAAACAATGGTAGCCTCTTTCCTGGAAGCATGACACTGACTTCTTTTGGCAGTGTGTCATAAAACTGTTGTTTATTCTCCTGAGGCAAGCTGGCCCACAGCTTTTGTAACTGATTCACTGGGAGCCAAACTGCACAATAACCCTGGGTTCGGTGTGGAGCGACGGTGAGGTGTGTGGACCGCTGTGGCCTGTTGTGGGGTAAACCACTGAGAGCTATGGCGGGACGAAGCCTCTCTGTCGTTTCTAAGTCCCCGGTTCAAAACACAATACGCACACCCAACGTAAGAATTGTAATTAATTTTTAGAGGTAATTTCGAAAATATGGTGTCCTCTCCTCCGCGCACACACATTAAAACTCTTTCTTCAGAATTTTGCGGAACTTTCGCCAGAGTACCCTGTGAAACAGGAGAAATTTCCTGTCATGTATCATTGAGTGAACAATAAACTTTGTATTTCAAATAATCCCATAAGAAGAAGTCGCCAGCCGACAGAACTGGCGAGTGTGCAAGAACATGGAGATCGCCAAAACGTGAGATCAAATGTTGAGGAAACATTTCTCGAGCTACTGCCATGGATACATTAACTGTGAGGGCTGTGGCTCCTTCTCGTTGGAACCATATTTCTGCCATGGCGATCTCCAAAGCCACAAGTTGTGGCCGCAAAAAATTACGTTGCATTGAAACATAACGTTCGGAATTTACTGTCGCCGACAGCGTCCGAGCGTGGGGTAGGATCTCAGAGAGATTAGATCTCTCGTGTAGGTGGCAACTACCATCTCTCGAGAGCTGCTTGCCTTAGCCCTCAGACAAGAAAAGCTCTACCGGCGTTGTCGGGAGAGCTAAGAGTAGTCTGAGAGTGCTGAGCGGCCATATTGCGTCCCAGATTTGTGCCGTATTTCACAGTCTGTACACTACATATCTTGGTAATATATTTTGTGGTATTCATGCACACATTAAATAAAAGTACCAAGAAATTGCTTCCTTTGGGCCATAATAAACGCGTACTGCCATTACTGTGACAGTTGACACTTCTGTCGCGACGGGTAAGCGCTGTGAGTGAATATCAACGATTATCGGCAAAAAGAGTAATGAAGAAAGCTGCCAGGAAGTAGGCTCAGGACGAAGTTGTGCATTTAATTAGTTTGTACAAGGTATGGACAGTGTTATGAAATGCGCAGCTACTGGACTAAAGAAATTGAGATAAGAAACAAAGTTTGTTTGCTGAAATAGCTACAGTTTTTAACACCTGCACAAAAGAAATTTACCAGAATATCCACAATTCAACGAATCAGGCAAAGAAGCTTTATAACATAGATTAATTAATATGGAGATACTTATGTTTGAAAGTAATCGTTTTGGAACTCAGCAAACTGCCATTTAACTCCAAGTAATAGTGCTGTATTTATAATTTCATATGGCGTAATAATTATTCGTTTGCTCGCCCAGTTGGCCGTGCTGTCTAACGCACTGCTTTCCGGGCGGGAAGGCGAGCCGGTCCCCGGCACGAATCCGCCCGATGGATTAGTGTCGAGGTCCGGTGTGCCGGCCAGTCTGTGGATGGTTTTTAAGGCGGTTTTCCATCTGCCTCGGCGAATGCGGGCTGGTTCCCCTTATTTCGCCTCAGTTATTCTACGTCGGCGATTGCTGCGCAGAAACTATCTCCACGTACGCGTACACCATAATTACTCTACCATGCAAACATAGGGGTTACACTCGTCTGGTGTGAGACGTTCCTGGGGAGGCCCACTGGGGTCCGAACCGCACAATATCCCTGGGTTCGGTGTGGGGCGGCGGTGGGGTGAATGGACTATTGTAACCTGTTGTGGGGTTGTGTACCACTGAGGGCTACGGCGGGGACCAAGCCTCTCCGTCGTTTCTACGTCCCCAGTCCCATACAGTAAGATTATCGATTATATTATTATATCGAGCGTTGAAGAACATACTTTCAGTAATTTACGAGTAATTCCTTAAGTTAATACAACTGAACACATTGAAATAAATATACGTCTAGCAATGCCTCATTTATCAGACATCAGGTGAAATTGGTGTTGTTGTATTCTCCAACAGTTTATTGAACGTAACTTCTTCTACAATACAATAGCTGGCTGTACAATGGATGTTGACGTCCGTCGATCTAGCCGGAGATGTGGTTCCTCTCGGTCGGCTGGTACTTCGATCGGCGGTGCAGTACAGCGGCTTCGGTGATTTCTTCTCGGAGACTCTGCTATAGCGGTTGCCATTAACAGCGGACGAAGACTGGTCTGCCTTCGACCGGCCGAGCCTATATAGTGAGCTGGAGCCAATAGAAACCCGGCGTAGGAATCCGTGGTCGGATATGTCGCGGCGACCTCTGCAAGGAAAGGTTCCTATTAATCGACTGGAATCTTCGGCGTGTTTACCTGACGTCTTCGCCTGTTTGGCAGTTGGTTTGTTTCCCTCGTAGCGTGTCTGTTATGCGGTGCTGCCTGCCATTTAGGGGAACCCGATGGCAGACAGTCCAGGTGTAATGTTATTTCATCGCGACTATTACTTAACTAAATATTAAAGAGAACAAGCGTAGCTGCTGCTAGAAATATTACTGTCGCAAGCAGTCTGTCTTTAACACTAATGAATTTACGCATAGTAGTATCTAGATTGCCAATTTTGGGTCCAATTATAAAGACTATTTCTTCCATCTCTATCGCTGTCATTCTCGTAAAATTTCGGTATTGTTAAGGATTTTCCATCACAAGCTCCGTAATTAGACTCTTGTACGCTCCAAAATCATCCCGCCACTTAATCCGCTCTCTTATCCAACACGAACACGGCGGCTAGGGTTTTGTCTTTGTCACTAAAAGTATTAAATGTGCAGCTGCAGCCCGACGCTCTTCCATCGCAACCTCCTTCCTTCACGCACAGAACTGCATAAGAAATCGAGGTATTACAGATGTGCAACCGTAATGTATGTACAACTTAGAATTTGTATCTTATGATCAAAACAGGCACACGCGGCATAATGTGTTTCATGGTTTGATGCCATATTGGCTACAACAGTGTAACTAACGGTTAGACCTAGAATACAACGAAAATGTTAAGTGCTGAGAGGTACCATCATATGGTGGTCCACAATGCAATTACAAATAATGTAATAGGTCCCACGTCTTTACAAAATTATAATTAACGACAGCCATTTAACATCAAAACAGTATGCTCCAAGCAATGATAAGGGCAAAATTACACAAATTGTACGTAAAGAGACGCGGTGTATTGCGAAGTGTCATAGATGGCAGCCCACACGTAGGAGTAATTCATTGAAAATTTTTTTTGACGCACTGATGACATAATATCGTACACGCAATGTTAACAGATAGCGTCATAGAAGATATATAATACAACTGCCTTCATGGGAAAAATACACAGGCTACAAATACAGAGAAACCAAATAGGATTTGACATTATTGGTCGGTTTCTCTGCAAGGGAAGGATGACAAAAATTAACTATTACGTAATAGGGAACTGTAAAACAAGCCACCACGCAATGTAGGATAATAATACATTTCAAGTGTAAAGTGTTAACAGAGCGGTCTTGGCAATGAATAAAACTTTTCTAAGAAGAATACAGTACGAACTCATTAGCAGTTTAAAGGAAGGAGGAACATGTACCATAATGGATGCTGATTACTAGAAAGTGTACTCAGAAACGTTTAACACGAAATTTCAGAATTATTTCGCCACTAAGCGCGAAACTAATATAAGTTGCCCCCCTCCCTCTAAGGGAGCTCACATCGTGGGTACGTTCTTGGTTATAAAACTATGACAGCAGCTCGCAGAGTTTTATCAAGAAAAAAAGAGTTCATCTCTGGCTTCGTAAGAAATCGAATGTAAACTCAAGGAAGCACGTTGAGATATTCTTGAGCACAACCTTAAGGAATATAACTGCAGTTCCACACGCAGGTTGCTATTGTGATGTGATCTGCTGAGAGCATCCTATGGCTACACATGAAATACACAGCGCAACAGAATTAAAGGATCACGTTTTAGAAACCACGTAATTCCCACCCATTACGACTATTTAGTTTGAATTTGGCTCAAAGGTGCGTACAACCTCTCTCTGTAATGGTGCAATATCGTGGAGCCCTGCAACTTCACCCTTGGGCTCAAAGATGCTGCAAAAGCAAGGTGTCGACACTTGCGAAAAACAGGTAACAGCTCAGAAGTTCATGTGACGAGTAAGGTGGGTTAACTACGTCACGTTGGCACCAAATTTCAATATAATTCCACCCAATGCAACCGGGGGCACCTCACAAGATCGGAAGATCGTCACGCCCCCTCTTACCCACCTGTCATCCCATTTGCGTCTTTGTGATGGTGGACAGAACCGCGACCCCAGCGTTAAAATCACGAGGTTTTCTTATAAGTGACCAAGGAAAACATTCCAGACACAACGCCCTTCAGGATAGGCTCGAAGAGGCCACAGGAGGTGGCATAAAGAGCGTCAATGCAAACGCCCCATTCCCTGTGGCGTTGATTCCCACACATTTCGCGGTAGAAGACAACCGTTCGCATTGCGGTGAGCAACAGCAACACGTTCTTCACAACCTCTGGCGCTGCTGATGCCGTCGAGCGCTGCGGTCCTTCTCTAAGGACATTGTGGAGCTGAATCCCAATCGAGTGTGATCACTCCGTTTGGAGAGCAACAAGACTGCAATGTTTGCTCTCGTACACAAGCTGGAACCACTAGGGATCGTTCGAAACCATTCGACGAAATCTGGTCCTGATCGATTGCAGCTAAGGACGCTTATGCCTTTACAGTGCTCCTACTTTGTGTCACACAGCAATCGTGGGGGGAGGGGGGGGGGGCGGCTTCAATATTGACACTTGCTTGGATAAAACGGTAAAGGGTCGCTCTAAGACCCCCTCCCCCGCAGTTCGGCAAAATCCTCAGTGACACCCATCCACCTTTACTGAGAATTTTAAAACTGCACCTGTCTAGACGGAACCCGTGACGAGAGAACCAGGCAACTTTAGGTAGGCTACACTGCTGCTCTTTCACCACTAAAATGCTGTTCTTGCGCTGATAGTAGGCCATCCGGTATCTGAGAGTGTCAAAAGGATTGTCGGTCTGCAAGCGCCTAGGACATGCTCTTGGAGCTTGGCGGCCGGCCGGGGTGGCCGAGCGGTTCTAGGCGCTACAGACTGGAACCGCGCGACCGCTACGATCGCAGGTTCGAATCCTGCCTCGGGCATGGATGTGTGTGATGTCCTCAGGTTAGTTAGGTTTAAGTAGTTCTAAGTTCTAGGCGACTGATGACCTCAGCAGTTAAGCCCCATGGTGCTCAGAGCCATTTGAACCATTTTTTGGAGCTTGGCGTTGTACAATATTTTGTTTCCAACGCTTGTAAGTCTACAAATGTGCCTACAGTTACGTACAGCCTTAACTTCTGTTGTTCATGGAGATAGATCGTGTCGCATGCCTGCAGTTACTGTACAGTTATTTCACTGATCCATTTGTGATGTTAGCGTGGGTGAATGCCACCGAGGGTTTTGCCGAACTGGTGGGTCTTAGAGGGACCCTTTGCCGTTTTATCCACGCATTTGTCAATATGCACCCCCTCTCCCGTGACCACGCCACAGGAGGATACAAAATAGCATCTCTGAAAAAGCATAAGCATCCTAAGCTGCAAAGGATCCCTTTTCAATTTCGTCGAATGGTTTCGAACGGTCCCTAGTGGTTCCAACCTGTACTCAGAGCAAACATTGGGGTCACGCTGCAGTCCAAACGGATGCGATCACATTCGATATGTCCTTAGAAAAGGGTTGAAACGCTCAAGGGTGTCAGCAGTGCCAGAGGCTGTGAAAAAGACTTCCTTTGCTCTTCGCACTGCGAAATGTCGGTTTCGACCGCAAAATGTGTGGGAATCAACGCCACAAGGAAAGGGACAGTTTCATTGGCACCCTTTATGCCAGTGCCTGTGGCCTTTTAGAGCCGATAGTGAGTGGGAGTGGAATATTTTCCCTCGGCCACTCATAAGAAAACAGATCGAGTTTAACTCTGACCTCTATCGCAGAGGCGTCAAAAGAAGGGGTAATATGAGTAAGAAAACATGTGACGACGTTCGGATAGCGTGACACATCTACGGTGGCATTGAGCGCAATTGTGGTGAAATTTGGTGCCTATGTGACATCATTAAGCCATCTTACACATCACATGAACTACAGAGCTGTGGCCTTCTTTCTCAAGTGTCGACACCTGGCGGTTTGGAGCGTCGTCGAGCTCGAGGGTGACGCCGTAGTTGTATCATTACAGGAAGATTTTAGGCACCTTTAAGCCAAATTTCAAACTTCAGCGTCCCAACGAGTTACGGCGTTTCTAAATCGTGATCCCTTACGAAGTTTTCGCATTTATTTGCGTAGCGACGATAACAGGTTTCAGCAGGTACCGATGCGTCAGCATTTACTGTACGTCTCTGCATCTTGTAGCTCGTTGCCTCATTGCACAATGATAGAATTGGCCGATTGATATTGGAACATTGCATTAAATGAATGTGGCACTAGTGCACTGCTGTCCATTTACATTACTGTGACAGTCTGCCAAAAGCCTGAAGTGTGGACCATGTGCAGGAAGGGAGTCAATGAGTTCTGGAAGGTACCGACAGGGGTCAGGGATGTGGAGCCATTCCGACACCAGTGCCATGGATAGCTGAGCCAGGTTTCTTGATTAAAAATCCACGGCGCGAACAGCCCGATCGAGATGATCCCACGGATTCTCAGTAGGGTTTTAATTTGGGAAGTTTTGTGGCCAGGGGAGTACGGTAAACTCTTCACACCACGCATGCACAATCCGAGTTGTGTGACGCACAGCATTTTCCTGTGGTAGATGCCATCGTACAGAGGAGAAACAAACTTCGTTTAGGGTAAACATGATCCCCAAGAATAGATGCATACTTGTGTTGTGTTTTGTGTCTTCCAGAATGACGAGATCACCCAGATCATAACTTTGTTTCCTCTGGCCTGGACCTTTCCGACGATTGTTCCAGGGTGTTTGCTTTCAAACGTTTCACACCATGCAGTCCAATAGCCATCGGTCTGATGAAGCATAAAACATGATTCGTGTGAAAACGTCGCCTCTCGACACTCGTAGACACCCCTTTGCGGTATTGGCATGCAAATTCCAGCCCTAGTCGTCGATGACCAGCAGACATCATGGGTCCATGAAACAGGCGCCTGCTTTGGAGGCTCATATGCAGCAACGTTCACTGAACGGTTGTTGAGGAGACGCTGTTGGTATCCCCTTGGTTCATCTGGGCAGTCAGTTGCTAACAGTTGCGCGTCTATTTGCCTGTACACATCTGTGACTGGTTATTGCACGTTGACGTCGAACACGGTATTCACATTTTCGTGACTGGTCCATGTATGACACAGTTTTTTATTAGCTAGAAATCATCAGAGACCGTAAAGTGTTTGTAATGTGCATTAACAATGCACGTTGATAATAATCCAAAAGCTCTACCACAATAATCAATACATCTAAACTCTCAGATGGTGCATATCTTGAAGTTCTTTCTGACCGACATTACGCTCAAGCATCGTGCTATCTAGTATGTGTTCATCTTACATGCAGACCTTGGGAGCGTAAGCAGATGATTGGCTCCTAGTCCACGTCTGCTGCAGTGGTTGTGGTGGGGAGGGATGGGGACAGGCAGCACATTAGCAAAGCCATCCGATTTCCATTGACAACTTGCCTCTGCTCTGAGAAAAGTGCTAGGTTATATTGTGTGCCTAACAGCTGTTTGTAATCGTTGTGTTCTTTTCTTTTGTTAAATTGACTTCAAATTAGCCCTTAAAAAACTGATATATCGAGATAAAAGAACTCGCGGTTATGCAATGTATTTTACATCTAGAGTCGATAATATTATCATAGCGTATTGTGCACATTTTGTAACATCATTCCCTGTAGTGATCAATGCTTCTGCTCAGTCCAGATGTGGGTCCAGGGTTCGGGACAAGGGGGCGGGGGAGGGGGGGGGAGTCACAGTTCGTGAGTCCCTCCCTCAGTTCCTCCCCCACCCCCCGCCCATTTCCCCACCCCCTACCCCGCGAAATGTATTCACCCATCACCACCCTTCCAGTTTGCATAAGATTTTACTCATTGTAATAAGATTTATAAAATATTTTAATGTAATGACTATACTGTAAATGTTTTACATCACTCAGTATTCAGTATGGAATGTATATCATCAATGAAACATGTATTTGGTTTTGAATGAGTTCCACTTTAAGTAAACTTTTTTTTGCCCAAACTTGTTTCGCTGCAGTTGCAGCAACTTCAGTGGCGATTTTATTTGCTTTCTATCACTTTGTTTACCATCAAATAACAGGGAAATTTTTTTCACTGTTTATACAGACAGAAAACAAATTTGTTTTTGAGCAAACATGTCTTCAGCCTTAAGACAAGCATTAATTGCGTGCATGTTACTTATTATGCCTTGGAGGCAGATACTTGAATCCTGTTCCACTGGCATCCTATCCCTGCTTCTTAATTCGCACACTATTGACTTACTTAATCTTCGCTTGACAACATTTTCTTGCATCTTCCATTGCCTTTTCTGTCGTTGGTGTAACATATTTGTCTTTATCATTGTCAGAAAAATTAATGACGTTAACAGGAAGTTGACGCGGCTTCCTGAGAATGCTCCTAGAAACTGCAGTTCACAAAAATATATTATTTGAGAAGCACTTGTCCAAAATTCATGTGTCATGCAATTGATTTAAGTGCTATAATAACAAACAACTCAAACAATTTTGGCAACGTCATAGTTCAGATGATATAAAATCAAAGTGCGCCCCCACTGTTATCAGTATTTCAGTAGTGCTACAGTTGTGATCATATGCCTGTCGACTATGCCCACACAGTTGCGTAAATCCAGGGGAGTGCTATAATGGGCGACCAAAAAGTTTCCGTTTGAGGGCGTTGCTGCAGCGACTCCGATGTGGGTATATAAGCACCGATATGTAGGCAAGGGACTAGTATGGCAGTCTTTCCTAATGTGTGTGCCGTTAATGCTGAGACGTTAAGTACAGTGACGTTATTACCAAGTACGTCTGAATAAGACCAACGTCATGTTACTATTTCTTTGGCTGCCGATGGACAAACTCTAGTTGACATCCACTGGCGAATGAAGGATGTGTATGGGGCAACATGTCTGTCGAGAACCACCGTTGTGGAATTGTTCCCCAAGTTCCGTGCTGGTTGCGATTCGATACAAAACACCGGTCGATCTGGAAGTTATGCCATCTCAAGTAGGAGACAGTCGAGCACCCGCCCAATAGTCTTCATCTCTCCCCAGGCGATTAACAGATCTTCGGTCCCTTAAAAAAGACCTTGAAGGGCCGACGATTCCTGTCGAACGAGAATGTGTAGCAGGCAGTTAGAACCCTCTTCAGGGTGTTTCAGCAAATGGGTATCTTCAACATGATGTGGCAGTTGGATGATTGCCTTAATGCTGACGGCGATTTTGCCAGATTGGTATAGCGGTTCTGGTCTGTACGGCATTCAAACTGGAACTTTTTGATCGCTTCTTATATTTCTTTCAGCCTTTTTCACCTATGTTCGGGAAAATTTCTCATAATTTCTTCAGAATAGAGGGTCTTTTCCTTCGTGTCTGCCCGTACTCAGCTTCCCGTGGTTCAATGGTTCAGCGTGTGGATTCAACAACCATGTCAGATTTGCTCCTGGGAGCAGGTACAGGTAAGTGATAAATGGGTTTCTTCATCTGACTGGAACGTTTTCTGCAGATGGTCAGATCACAAACTCATTCACACGGGTCAGCACTAAGGCAAGCCCTGAAAGTATTCAACTTGTTGTTTTCTTGAGTTCCTGGCCATTTTTGAAAGTTTCGTGCTACTTTATTCTCTGAAAGTTAACAGAGAAATTTGGAAATCGATACGCGTAGAAATAGAATCGCTTAAAGTAAAATCTTCATTGCGGTGATTGTGGGTTGGGGGACGGGGGTGCTGTCTTGACTCCATAATACTCCTCCCCCTTTCTGATCCGTGTCTGCTTCAGTCTCTGAACAAATAACAGCGTCGTTCCCCATGTCGCTAGCCCAGGCGAGGGCATTTTGTCACCGTCATTTTAATCGCCAATACCTGTATAGAAACACTTTGCCAATACCGTATAACTGCTCAGCTGAAACCATCTTGATCTTCCGGTGGTTGTAACCTTTTAAGAGCAGCAATAAAAACTTTCTAATTGGAGTGCCCATGGAAGTCCGCAAAGAAGGGTGAGCAGCTGGGAACGGGAAGAAGGGGCGGGAGGAGGAGGAGGAGGTTGCAAGTGGACAAGAGAGGGACCACTTGCCCTCCTCCCTGGAATCTGGAGTACAGAAATTTTATTCATAACAGGAGTCTCATACATTTCTAAAGATAATTATGTTTGCGCTATATCGCACTTTTAGACAGTTCTCACATGACACGGACGCCCATAATAACAAACACTGTGGCCTTATGAGTCACTTCATAACTTACGTTTGTTTTAAACATGTGTGGATAAAAAATCTACACCAAGATTGCAAATTTTCTTTATTGATTACCGGTTTCGGCTCACTAACGAGCCATCTTCAGATCTAAATTACAGGAAATTGCATGCAAAAAGATAAAAATACAAGATACATTCAATATTTGAATTTCCAATATGCAGTACACACCAGTCTAAAATGTTGTTCAGTGTGTGACAATCATTACACACCGTCGTATTCTTAGAGCTAAGTCGTCCTAAAATGAAAAATCGTAGTTGGTATGTGAATTAACAACGTTAATCAGTAACCAAAAATTGTTACAGTGCTCGTATTGTCACATCTGTTCAAACGATCGACAGCACTGATAGTTTCATCGCCCTTGAGTAGATGTCAAATGATTGTCACATACTGAGCACATTTTAGATCGTATGTATTGCATAACGGAAATTCAAATATTGAATGTATTTCGTATTGATCACTTTTTATTTGCGTTTTTACGAATGTTACTTCTGAAGACGGCTCGTCAGTGAGCCGAAACCGGTAATCAATAAAGAAAATTTGCAATCTTGATGTAGGATTTTTAGCGACACGTGTTTTAAATGACTAGATCGCGTGACTCTCCATTGAGAATGTCAAAGAGCAATATGTTTGGTTGTGACACTATTCACCGCAAATTACACCGTTTCCGTCGTCGGTGCAACTGAGTTTTTATGCTGATGTAAACTCAAGGCAGATATGAACCTTTGCTGAATAGTTTTGGATTAGAGGCCCCCTCCCCCCCCCCCCCACACACACACAAAAAAAAACCTTTTTTCTGCCTGCTACCCTAACTGTAGCATACAGATCAAGAACGTGCAAACTGTTCAGTTTTACACTGAAGATCGTGTTGAACAGTAGTTGTGCTTGTTTCAGTCGCAACAAGGCCTTTGTGCAAGATCGTCACTCGTCTGAAAGGTAAGACATATTTTCCGAAACATTAGGACATACGATTTTATCTAGTTCATATTCCATAGTAAGCACAGCACTATCGATTTTATATGTAATCTTTAATTTTTTAGATCTTCAGAAAAATCTGTCGGTTAAAACTTACTGGATATTGTTTATTACAATTTTTTAGTTTTTTCTCATTTTTCAAGGGCGCCATCAGTGGTTTTCTATGCTTTATATGTAACCAGGGAAACCACATGGACCTTGACGTAGGTCTCAATCGTGATTACTCAACTGCAAAGACTACTCCATATCTTTGGCGATCTTTTATGAAGGTTTTTAAGTTGGCTTGGAATAATAATTTCGATAAAAGACACTCTGTTTTATTACGCCATCCATCTTTTAGAGTGTGACAATAGTAGTGGCATCTATGAGGAAATCCAGAGGACCCTCGGCGAGATTACATATGGGAGTAGCTGCGCCGATTAGAAGACAGTAGATAACACTGCGGTTAATAGGTCTAACATGTCAATAAATTAGATGTTTCAAAAATTATGCCGGTGATCGTTAACTAAGTGTATTAGTTTTTCAGTTCTTCTTTTGTAGATGTTGTACTAAACAGTACTGTCTGCTATTTCACCAGCTAATACGAGTCGACGTCATTTGATTTCCATCCATTCAAGTTATCCTATCGGCCACGTCAATGATTCTTCATAGAATTAAGAGTGCGCAGAAACGTGAACAGGAAAAAAGTTACACTTCAGAAAAACACATAAGACGTAGAACCTGCTCTGTAATCCACAGCACTTTATCTATGTACAATCTGATTACTGCAAACAGTCAGGCTACGCCTCGCAGTTGATTTGACATGGAAGAAAGCAATAATCGAAATTAGCATGGTCAAAAGAGCATTATTTTCCATGCCTTCCTTTGTTTCTCGGCACAGCAAGGAGCTCAGAAAACATGGAGAGGAGCAGCCTTCCATAATCGAGTGTCTTGTTTTGCCCTTTGTCACTACTTTCCAACTGAGAAGATGATATGCTTCAGCTCATAAATTGAAACTTCTGTTAAATTCCAATCACACTTCAAAAACGTCTAGTTAGAGAGTGGTATCCTGGCCCCTTGGAACAGACCGACCCTCTGGTGTAGCCATCAGATCTACAACTACGTCCATCCTCTATAATCCACTGTGAAGTGGATGGGAGGCAGTGCTTCCCATTTTACCAATTACTAGGGCTTCTTTCCGCTCCACTCATGTACAGAGCGCTGGCAGGGTGATTGCTTCAACGCCGCTGTGAGCGATGTATTTGTGTTCGCCATCCCTACGAGAATGATACTTATGGGGTTGTAGTATAGCTGGTTCTTGAAACTTTGTAACTAGGCGTTGAGGGTATAGCTTGCATCTATCTTCAAGCTTCTGCCAGTTCAGTTTTTCCAGTATATCCATGAAGCTTTCTTATTCGTCAAACAGACTTGTGACAATTCCTGCTGTCCTTCTTTCTGTACGTTAAACATGACGTAGTAGTCCTATCAAGCGTCGGTCCCACGCACTAAGATGGGTCATACGAGTGTGAGGTAAACAACGTCCTTTGTAACAATATTGTGAAAAGGATAGTTGCTGCTCGACATACAGCGGAGACGCTGAGTCACAGATAGGCACAACAAATAGACTGTAAGAAAATGAGCTTTGGGCCAACAATGCCCTCGTCGGATATCGGAGACACAACACAGACACACACACCGACGCAAATGCAACTCTCACCCACATGACTGCAGTCATGTGCGTCGAACTGCGTTTGCGTGACTGTGTATGTGTGTGTGTGTGTGTGTGTGTGTGTGTGTGTGTGTATGTGTGTTTGCGTATGTTCTGTCTCCGACGAAGACCTTGTTGGCCGAAAGCTCATTTTCTGACAGTCCTTTTGTTGTGCCTATCTGCGACTCAGCATCTCCGCTATATGGTGAGTAGCAATTATCCTTTTCATAATAGTGTTACATGCCATCCTGGATTTACCATTGTTGAATTCAACCTCCTTTGTAGATTGATTGCATTACACACACACACACACACACACACACACACAAAGACACGCCCCTGCACATCGCATCACGTTGGTCACCGACTGTCGGCGATCACCGTTGTCTCTGAAGCGCCAAGTAGCAGTAACGTTGCGGTTTAATACACGTGTACTATTTTAAATCTCCGGTGCCGACTTTTTCAAATTAGTTCAAGAAAAACTCTCTTGGAGGTGTAGGAAGGCCGTTTCGGAGCGTTCCGGCCGAAATTAGCCCTGCATATCCTTTCAGAATATTACGCCGAGGTTTAGTATGAGCTGACCGATTAGAAGTGTGACTCACTGTAGTCGTAGGATATTACAAGAGATCAAAAAGGTGCCGTTTGAGGGCGTTGTTGTAGTGATGCGGATATGCAGCCCTATTCAAAAACAAGTAACAGATTTCAAACATTTCTTGCTTCCAGTCTACGAAAGATAGGAACACAATTCCAACCTAAGTTCAAATTATAATGCACTCAATGTGAGCACAAAGTGTTACACGAGAAATATCAAAATGGTGGCACATTTCCTGCCACACACGAAGCAGCTGGTCTCTCGTTATCGAATTCACAGCTTCAACAATGCGCTGTCGCAGACTTCAAGAGTGTCAGGCATAGGGGCGCAAAAACGCGGTCTTCATGTAACTCCAGACCTAAAAGTCACAAGTTGTGATGTCTGGAGACCTGGGACGCCACCAGCGCTGAAGTTCATCTTCTGCTCCTCCTCTTCCAATCCAACGTCCCACGCCTCACACCTGGTGACTTTTATCTGTGGGGTTATGGAAAAGATCGCGTTTTTATCTCCCCTATGCCTAACACTCTTGAAAGTCTGCGTCACCGCATTGTTGAAGCCGTGAATTCGGTAACGAGAGTCCAGCTGCTTCGTGTGTGACAGGAAATGAGTCACCGTTTTGATATTTGTACTGTAACACTTGGTACTCACATTGAATGCATAAAAATTTGAACTTTTTACTTTCCAGGAACGTTGGAATTGTGTTTCTGTGGCGGCCCATGTGGCCGAGCGGTTCTAGGCGTTTCAGTCCGGAACCGCGCTGCTACTACGGTCACAGGTTCTAATCCTGCATTGGGCATGGATGTATGTGATGTCCTTAGGTTAGTTAGGTTTAAGTAGTTCTAAGTCTAGGGGACTGATTACCTCAGATGTTAAGTCCCATAGTGCTTAGAGCCATTTGTGTTTCTATCTTTTGTAGCTTGGCAGCGATAAATGATTAAAATCTGTTCCTTCTTTTTCAATAGCTCTGTATAAGTACCGACATGTAAGCAAGGAATTAGTGTCGTATTCGTGTCTTACCGACGCGCATGCGGTGATTGCGGAAACGTGAACACACCGACGTTATTACCAAACGCGTCCACGCAGAACCAAAGTTCTGTTATTCTTTTCTTGGCTGTCGAAGGAGAAACAGCGGTAGACATGCATCGGAGGATGAAGAGTGTGTATGGTGGCAACTTGTCTGTTGTGAACCACCTTGCGATAAAGGGTGTGTCGGCCGCGGTGGCCGAGCGGTTCTAGGCGCTTCAGTCCGGAACCGCGCTGCTGCTACGGTCGCAGGTTCGAATCCTGCCTCGGGCATGGATGTGTGATGTCCTTAGGTTGTTAGGTTTAAGTAGTTCTAAGTCTAGGGGACTGATGGATGACCTCAGATGTTAAGTCCCATAGTGCTCAGAGCCATTTGAACCATTTGAACAAAGGGTGCTGCTGCTTCATGAAAACGCACGTGCTCATATCGCAAATATCGTAAAGCAAAAGTACGCCAACTCAAGTGGTCCTGTTCTCTCCCCATGCGGTTATCACTCCTCCGGTCCCTTAAAAAAGGCCTGGAATGCTGGAAGACTCCTGTCGGTCGAGGATGTGCAACAGTCAAGTAGGGGCTTCTTCGCGCAGCAGGACACGGTGTTCTACCAGACGAGTATCTCCAACCTGGGATGACTGCCTCGATCCTCACGACGAATTTGCCTGATTGGCATACCGTTTCTGGACTTAGGAATCT
This sequence comes from Schistocerca piceifrons, assembly GCF_021461385.2. Taxonomy (NCBI): domain Eukaryota; kingdom Metazoa; phylum Arthropoda; class Insecta; order Orthoptera; family Acrididae; genus Schistocerca; species Schistocerca piceifrons. The sequence goes on from NC_060140.1 coordinate 659,281,091, forward strand.
TATCAGGACTGGCAGCATATTTGTGCAGCGTCTTTCAAACCGCACTTCATTATAGATAACAGCATAATGTGTGAAAAATCTGAGATTAGTGTCAATATTTCCTGCAAAGTCGTTAGTATAAAACATGAACAGCGACGCACTTCCCTAATTCTACATGTATCGATCACCCTTCGTCCAAGATAACATGATGTTGCAAGTTGCCAATATGCGCACCATTCTGAAATTTTATCAAGACCTGATTTAATATCTGTGCAGAATTTTCTGACAGTATATTGTTACAGATAACTACATCATCTGCGAAAATTCTAATGTTAATGTTAACTGAAATTTCACTTGTTTACTTTATTAAGAAGAAATTGAGTTTTTATGAAATGCAAGTACTTACGCTTATTGCAATTTCTCTTCCTGTTAATCAACCATAAACGAATTCATTTTCTTGAAGAAAAGAAAATTTTGTTTAATAACTACCAAAGACACTCCGAGAAGACAAATAAAAAAGCGGCTCTGCCACAAGATCACCGGGTCCCAGGTTCGGTTCGCTGCCGGGTCAGAGATTTTCTTCGCAAACTGGGTGCTTATGTTGTCCTGACGATTTGATCTCATCTTCATCACAAAGACGCCAAAGTCGCTAAAGCGCCATGAAATAGAAAGACTTGCACCAAGGCGGCGGAATAACCCGACACAGTCCCCTGGCCAGTAATGCCATGCGATCGTTCCATTTCAACAATCAAATAACTGACATAAAAGTAAGGCTTGCATCCAGTGGCATGTGGTGTCATATGTTTGAACGATGTTTATGAGAGAGTTCAGCTTAGACGAACAATGTATAGCGATCTATAGGCATAAAGGCTAACTACTCCCATAATACTGTAGTATGAATCGGTCACATATGTCTTACTCTTGAATTCCTTGTTTTATTTACGCACCAGATCGTACCAACCAAGAGTTGGGAGCAGGAAAAGTACTGGCTGGAAAGGCAAATAAATTACAGATTCCCTCAACCTTTTTTGCTTGCTTTCTCCTGTGTTTCATCTCGCTACAGTTCTCAGTCAGCAGAAATCGGCAAAAAGCGGAGGCCTTTGGTCAAATGGTGTATTTGCTTCGGCACCAGCTCAGTGACCTTTGAGATCCGACAGAACCACAGTGAAGTAGCAACAAGTATTCCATTGCTGAGCTTGAGCGAGCAGGAACCTGGGCAGTAGCTCTGTGAGCTGCTGTATGATAACTTTGTTTCATCTTTGTATTTGGAACGCATTCTGGGACCAGCAATGACGTTTTTATTCTCACTTGTCACAAATATTTGGCTGCTTTTCTTCCGCATATGTCGTAGTTTCCGACGGTGTTTTTAGCCAGGAACCTAAGAGCACAATAGCTTAAATTGCTGCCAAGGGGGCCGGGGGGGGGGGGGGGGGCGGCTCCTAGCACTAGCACGTACGCGGAACCGAGATTTTTCACCGTTCTTCGCGTGACGTCAACGCCAAGAAACAGCGCTCATTTTCAGTTGGCGCGCGCTCGTAGATCTTGAAGCAAGTAAGTTTGTGTTCTTGCTGTTTGTTTGTATTCTGTCGAGTTTATTCTTTCTATTTGACGAATTGTGCTGTGGCTGTGTGAGAAAACTATAATCAGAAGACTAAAGGTAGTAGTATTGCCTATTATAAGTTAGCCAAAGATCCTGGCTCTGAGCACTATGGGACTTAACGTCTGAGGTCATCAGTCCCCTAGAACTTAGAACTACTTAAACCTAACTAACCTAAGGACATCACATACATCCACGCCCGAGGCAGGACACCACAAAGATCCTGGAACATATACTCGGTGTGTTCAGCTTTGAGGAAGAAGAGATAGTGTTAACATAGAAAATGCTTCTATCTGTAGCATACATTTTATAAAAGACGGTTATTTACAGGTCACCAAGCCGAATTAGTGAAACTTTAGCTAAAGACGATCTTAAAGCCTAGTGTAGCTGAGCTGCTTGTGGGATGTTTTCATGTTCTCAGGGGCGAATTTTTAGTCTTTATGGCTCCTGTGCTTGCAGATTAGTAAGATTGCGGTATCAGAACAATATCACCTGACTTTTTCTGGGACTAGGCCTTATCCTTCATTTGCTTAGCCAAGATTTCAGTCTTGTTATGTAAGGTATGTAGTCATTGTCCCGTCCGTTAATTCTGTCACAAGTTAGGGCGTGACATCAATATGCAGTATCATCCTCATATAAGGCTATTCCATCATGTCACCACCAAGATCTAGGAATGTCTTCTTTCTAGATTGTGTGTATTAGCGAAGATGTGACGCAAGTACATCTGCGTTTGATGTGAAACTTGTCGACAGTTGGCCACCGACTTGGACTTGAATTTTGTGCCTCAGACTATATCTGCTATTAATTGCACGATTTCACATGGAAAGTTAAAACGTTACATTTTAAAGAGCAGTCCAGCACGCCACACTTCATCGAATGCGCATTCGATGTCCAAGAAAAGTTCTGCGGTTACGTCTGCATGTTATATGCTTCTGTCGCATTACGCCTTAACCTAATAGTGTCGGCTGTGACTGATTGATTCGGTTCTAGGCGCGCAGTCCGGAACCGTGCGACTGCTACGGTCGCAGGTTCGAATCCTGCCTCGGGCATGGATGTGTGTGATGTCCTTAGGTTAGTTAGGTTTAAGTAGTTCTAAGTTCTAGGGGACTGATGACCACAGCAGTTGAGTCCCATAGTGCTCAGAGCCATTTGAACCATTTTGAACTGATTGATTGATTTTTATTTGACCCTGTAACATTACATTTCGTTCAACGACTTTACTACAGTAAAGGACTAGTTAATGAATATAATGTTATATGGACAAAAATAGAACAAAAACTAACCACATAAACACAAGATATACAATATTACATTCAAGATAAAAAAACATACTGCAGATAATATACATAGAAGATATACAACATTACATCCATTGGCATACAAATTATTTCATTTATAATATAATACATCTTATACAATTCTTATAGTTCTAGAAATTCATTTAAATTATATAGAGTATTGCTTATGGATAACTGTTTCCGTTTCCTCTTCAATACATGAAGGTTGTCAATGTTCTTTTTTATATTCAGTGGGAGTTTATTGTACATTATAATTCCAGTCCTTTTTGTACTGTACTGAGCGTAGCTGAGTCTTTTTGAAGTCTTTGCCTCTGCCTTGTTCTGTGATTGTGAATATCACAGCTTTTTTGCAAAAGATTATTATTATTATTATTATTATTATTAGTATTAGTATTATTAACGAGTAGATGTACTGACTTGTGAGTGACAGTATCCCAAGTGTCTTGGGATACTGACACTCACAAGTGTCTTGAATACGTGCCCACAAAATATCGCAGATCAACCTCACAGCTCGTTTTTGTATTTTGAAAATCTTTACTCACCAATGCAGCATTTCCCTAGAGTATTATACCACGAGAGATCACAGAGTGGAAATATGCGAAATATGACAAAAATATTGTTTCCCTTCTAACATAGGACAAAACAGTTCTTAGTGCAAAACATGTTGAGTTAGTTTCCTGTGCAGGTAATCAATATGTTCATTCCATCTTAATTTATTATCCATTTGTATTCCTATAAATCTTATGTGAGAAGTTTCATTTAATTTCTGACAAATTTTTGTTTGCTGTCTGAAACCATTAAATTTGTTTTTGAGAGAGTAAATGACAGACTATTTGTTGCAAACCATTTGTGTGTTATTGTTTCAGTCGTATTTTGCTGCGGTTGCTCCTGAGTCCGTCGTGTTCTGATACCGTTGTCTTCCAAGAACTGATGTAGTCCTGGTTAATAATTGTTCCGAAGATGTTCCCTACAACTGGGAGCAAGCTAATATGTCTGCTGGGATTGTTTTACGACTTGTTGCGTTTCAGAATCATCCTGATTTCAGCTTCTTTACATTGCAGGGAGACTGTATATTATTTTTAAGACCGCGCCGAATAACGGTTTTAACGTGTTAGAGGGGCCTTGTTTAGGAGTAGTTTAAGCTGTTGGCTTCCTATAACATCGTCCCCAGGGGCTATGTTTCTACCAGTTAATATCGCTCAAGCTATCTCATATTCCATAATTTCATAAAGTAATGGAATGATGAGTGGTTGTGTTCGAGTTTTGGAGTAACAAAGGTAATCCCCATGCTACCATTTTTCGATGGTTTTGTCGAACTTTTTATAGCACATAGCGGAACACTACTGCTTTCTCACGGTGGTGTGTAATGATGTATCATATGTTATTAAGGTCTGTTCTTCACAAACGGTGTGCCCTATGATTCGTTTGTATTTTTTTCCAGAAAAGTCTTGGATTGTGAGGATATAGTCGTCTAGGTTCTCTTGCCCTCTATTAGTTCGGAGTTGATGAGATTTCCGTTACCATTATGTCGTTAAGCCTGTCACACTCAGTCTTAGCAAATTCGTTTGGTTGATGTTTTATTTGCTGTTAGCGTTTTCGTCTTTGTTTAATTTTGTTTAGTTTGTGTCTGGCCATTCTTCCTCTGTGTTCAACTATTTTCTTCTTGGCCGCACTATTTTTGAATGAGTGGTTGTGTTACTTGCACTAGTTGATCGTTCTGTGTTTCAATATCTGTTACGCTGGATTTTGTGCTTAAATATTCGAATCTGAAGTTTATGTTCGGATTTCTTGAATTAAAGATAGTTTTAATTTTTTTCGGTTTTTGCGTGGCTAATAGCTGCAGTTGAAATAATATTATAGTATAATAATATATTATAGTATAATAATATAATATATAATAATACATAAAATATAGAATATAATATATATAATAGTATAGTATAATATTACAGTAAGTCTCGGTGAAGTCATCCAGGAGAATGGATTAGAAGCAGAAGCAATTAATGTCAGGATGAGGAAGTTAGACCAAGCATACCAACTGACAAAGAATACCTATAACAAAAAGTCTATGGGTATAGGGGCCAAGTCCCGACATTGTAATGCAGTTGTAAAACCTGAGGGCTTATATGCGTCCGAGACTTTGACCATGAATAGACAAGGTCAAGCTGAGCGTCTGGAAAAGCGAGAGCATAGGATATTAAGGAAAATCCTAGGTAATAGATGGGTTGATGGACAATGGCGAATGAGAGCAAATGAGGACTTTTACAGCAAGAAAGAACCTATTACAGCATCCATTAAGAAGAGACGATTGTTATTTTATGGTCATCTCGTGAGGATGGACTATGATCGACTAACAAAAAGAATATGGAGTTTCACCCGATCATAGAAAACAAGGGCAAGATGGTTTGAAGAAAGTGAAAAAGACCTTAGGCAGATTGGTATCTCAGAGAGAGAAATTCCTGACAGGAACAAATTTAGAATATTGGTGAATAACTACCAAGGTTTTAAAATGCTATCAACGTCCAAAAGACGGAGAGGACCATTAACTGAATAGCATAAACAGGCACTTCTTGGTGGACTCAGAAGATACCGGCAGGAAGTCAAAGCTGGAACAAGAACAATACCTGAACACTAGAGTGAAGTTGGTTGTTACCACGCAGTCCATTGAGGCTCAACTCGATAGTAAAAATAACAAAAAAATTATAGTAAGTGGTAGGTGCTCACTAGATGTGCTGTCCCCGATTTCATTCTCGCTGAACTGTCGAGCTACTTGTTATGTTGTTGTTGTTGTGGTCTTCAGTCCTGAGACTGGTTTGATGCAGCTCTCCATGCTACTCTATCCTGTGCAAGCTTCTTCATCTCCCAGTACCTACTGCAACCTACATCCTTCTGAATCTGCTTGGTGTTTTCATCTCTTGGTCTCCCTCTACGACTTTTACCCTCCACGCTGCCCTCCAAAACTAAATTGGTGATCCCTTGATGCCTCAAAACATGACCTACCAACAGATCCCTTCTTCTAGTCAAGTTGTGCCACAAACTTCTCCCCAATCCTATTCAACAGCTCCTCATTAGTTATGTGATCTGCCCATCTAATCTTCAGCATTCTTCTGTAGCACCACATTTCGAAAGCTTCTATTCTCTTCTTGTCTAAACTATTTATCGCCCATGTTTCACTTCCATACATGGATACACTCCATACATATACTTTCAGAAACGACTTCCTAACACTTAAATCAATACTCGATGTCAACAAATTTCTCTTCTTCAGAAACACTTTCCTTGCCATTGCCAGTCTACATTTTATAACCTCTCTACTTCGACCATCATCAGTTATTTTGCTCCCCAAATAGCAAAACTCCGTTACTACTTTAAGTGTCTTATTTCCTAATATAATTCCCTCAACATCACCCGACTTAATTCAACTACATTCCATTATCCTCGTTTTGCTTTTGTTGATGTTCATCTTATATCCTCCCTTCAAGACACCATCCATTCCGTTCAACTGCTCTTCCAAGTCCTTTGCTGTCTCTGACAGAATTACAATGTTATCGGCGAACCTCAAAGTTTTTATTTCTTCTCCATGGATTTTAATACCTACTCCGAATTTTTCTTTTGTTTCCTTCACTGCTTGCTCGATATACAGATTGAATAACATCGGGGAGAGGCTACAACCCTGTCTCACTCCCTTCCCAACCACTGCTTCCCTTTCATGCCCTTCAACTCTTATAACTGCCATTTGGTTTCTATACAAATTGTAAATAGCCTTTCGCTCCCTGAATTTTACCCCTGCCACCTTCAGAATTTGAAAGACAGTATTCCAGTCAACATTGTCAAAAGCTTTCTCTAAGTCTACAAATGCTAGAAACGTAGGTTTGCCTTTCCTTAGTCTAGCTTCTAAGATAAGCCATAGGGTCAGTATTGCCTCACGTGTTCCAGTATTTCTACGGAACCCAAACTGATCTTCCCCAAGGTCGGCTTCTACTAGTTTTTCCATTCGTCTGTAAAGAATTCGTGTTAGTATTTTGCAGCCGTGACTTATTAAACTGATAGTTCGGTAATTTTCACATCTGTCAACACCTGCTTTCTTTGGGATTGGGATTATTATTTCTTCTTGAAGTCTGAGGGTATTTCGCCTGTCTCATACATCTTGCTCACCAGATGGTAGAGTTTTGTCAGGACTGGCTCTCCCAAGGCCGTCAGTAGTTCTAATGGAATGTTGTCTACTCCCGGGGCCTTGTTTCGACACAGGTCTTTCAATGGTCTGTCAAAATCTTCACGCAGTATCATATCTCCCATTTCGTCTTCATCTACATCCTCTTCCATTTCCATAATATTGTCCTCAAGTACATCGCCCTTGTATAGACCCTCTATATACTCCTTCCACCTTTCTGCTTTCCCTTCTTTGCTTAGAACTGGGTTGCCATCTGAGCTCTTGATATTCATACAAGTGGTTCTGTTTCCTCCAAAGGTCACTTTAATTTTCCTGTAGGCAGTATCTATCTTACGTCTAGTGAGATAAGCCTCTACATCCTTACATTTATCCTCTAGCCATCCCTGCTTAACCATTTTGCACTTCTTGTCGATCTCATTTTTGAGACGTTTGTATTCCTTTTTGCCTGCTTCATTTACTGCATTTTTATATTTTCTCCTTTCGTCAATTAAATTCAATATTTCTTCTGTTACCCAAGGATTTCTACTAGCCCTCGACGTTTTACCTACTTGATCCTCTGCTGCCTTCACTACTTCATCCCTCAAAGCTACCCATTCTTCTTCTACTGTATTTCTTTCCCCCATTCCTGCCATTTGTTCCCTTACGCTCTCTCTGAAACTCTGTACAACCTCTGGTTCTTTCAGTTTATCCAGGTCCCATCTCCTTAAATTCCTACCTTTTTGCAGTTTCTTCAGTTTTAATCTACAGTTCATAACCAATAGATTGTGGTCAGAGTCCACATCTGCCCCTGGGAAAGTCTTAGAATTTAAAACCTGGTTCCTAAATCTCTGTCTGACCATTATATAATTATCTGATACCTTTTAGTATCTCCAGGGTTCTTCCCTGTAGACAACCTTCTTTCATGATTCTTGAACCAAGTGTTAGCTATGATTAAGTTATGTTTTGCACAAAATTCTACCAGGCGGCTTCCTCTTTCATTTCTTAGCCCCAATCCATATTCACCTACTACGTTTCCTTCTCTCCCTTTTCCTACTACCGAATACCAGTCACCCATGACTATTAAATTTTCGTCTCCCTTCACTATCTGAATAATTTCTTTTATTTCATCATACATTTTTTCAATTTCTTCGTCATCTGCAGAGCTAGTTGGCATATAAACTTGTACTATTGTAGTAGGCGTGGGCTTCGTGTCTATCTTGGCCACAATAATGCGTTCACTATGTTGTTTGTAGTACCTTACCCGCATTCCTATTTTCCTATTCATTATTAAACCTACTCCTGCATTACCCCTATTTGACTTTGTATTTATAACCCTGTATTCGCCTGACCAAAAGTCTTGTTCCTCCTGCCACCAAACTTCACTAATTCCTACTATATCTAACTTTAACCTATCCATTTCCCTTTTCAAATTTTCTAACCTACCTGCCCGATTAAGGGATCTGACATTCCACGCTCCGATCCGTAGAACGCCAGTTTTCTTTCTCGTGATAACGACATCCTCTTGAGTAGTCCCCACCTGGAGATCTGAATGGGGGACTATTTTACCTCCGGAATATTTTACCCAAGAGGACGCCATCATCATTTAACCATACAGTAAAGCTGCATGCCCTCGGGAAAAATTACGGCTGTAGTTTCCCCTTGCTTTCAGCCGTTTGCAGTACCAGCACAGCAAGGCCATTTTGGTTAGTGTTACAAGGCCAGAACAGTCAATCATCCAGACTGTTGCCCCTGCAACTACTGAAAAGGCTGCTGCCTCTCTTCAGGAACCACGCGTTTGTCTGGCCTCTCAACAGATACCCCTCCGTTGTGGTTGCACCTACGGTACGGCTATCTGTATCGCTGAGGCACGCAAGCCTCCCCACCAACGGCAAGGTCCATGCTTCATGGGGGGACTTGTTATGTACAGATAATAAATAGGCCTACTAGTAGATATGTGATCTGGGAAAGAGATGCAACAGTGACTGATTAAAATCGGAGACTCATTTATGAGTGTGACGAGATTATCGTTCAAAAGGGCTACAAGAAGTGCTCCATTTTTGTTGTCTGATTTGTCAGCAAATATTGCGCATCTAGCATTAAAATCGCCTATGATTATAGCAGGGCCGAGTGAATATGTAATTAATTAGATCTGTTGGCTGCTCTTTGGTTGGAGGTGCATATATTGTTGCAAAGAAGAGAGGTCTCTTGTGCCTTGCTGTGATTTTTAGTGCAGTTGCTTGATAATATCTTCCTCTTATTAGGTTTTCAAGAAATTCATTTTTCACGCAGACACCTTTAGAATTTACGACACAGATATACGCGATATCCTGTTCAGGCATGCATGTAAAGTACCATTCTTGGTTTCTAGTGTTCTGTGTTATTTTCACCCTGGCGACTAACACATTTTTTCCCAACGAGAGACCAGTTCGTTGATTTATCACTGGAGAATGCTTGATTTTGTTGACGGAGCCACAGCCTTACCTCTGCCCGCATAACGTAATCACTATCACAGTGAAGTTCTCGAAGTCGTTCTTTAAGTTTTGGAAACAGATGAAAATCGGATGGCACCATGTGGGGACTGTATGGAGGATGATCGACTGCAGTGAACCCAAGACGGTGTATGGCTGCAGACGTCGCAGCACTCGTGTGTGGTCTGGCATTGTCATGCTGAAGGAGTGGGTGCTCCACGTGTGGACGAACTCTTTAAATTCTTGCTTGCAGTTTTCTGAGGGTCTCTCATGCACCGATATAGATTATACATCACCTCGCTTCATGCTACAATTTGTAGCCCTGTAGAGGCAGAGGGTTGCAACTTATGTCAGCGAAGTGGGAAAGTCGGTCGAGTAACATATATGACGTGCAATAGCTCAAAAGATATTGAGAAAAGAACAAAAAATTCGAAGGCGTTACTTTCAGCACGCCCTCATAAATAAGAACGTTGTTCCAGGCATGACTGATCTCCAGATCCCATTTATTGAAACTGTTTTTGCTGTGTCCATTACGAGTGTCCTTATTCTACGAGGTTCCGGGACTGCAGCCGGATCATTTTGACTTCTGGCCACAATATTTCAGCTGGTAACCGTCCAGCGACCTTCAGGTGAGTTTCTGCCGATGGAGACTGCTACCTGTTCTTTTCCTAAAAAGACAGCCCTAACTGTCTATTTAGCACAGGCATCGGAGGAGACTCTCTCTGTTTTCGGGCGGTTAGCAGAAATGGTAAGGACTGCTAGTCTTGCTTGCGAGATTAAGGCGGAGCTCACCATCTGCAGCATCGTCGACAGAACCGACTGTGGTCCTTTGGTGTAGAGCCGAGTGAAGTGTCTGAATCAGAGGCTCAGGCAGTTCTGTGGCCGTGTAGGCTGCAGATTCCTTGACTTGCGCCATCGAGTGGTGGGTTTCCGGGTTCCGCTTAATAGGTCAGGAGCCCACTACACACAGGAAGCGACTACACGGGTAGCGGGGGCTGTGTGGGAGGGACTGGGCGATTTTTTAGGTTAGAGGGTCTCAGAAAATCGCAGAAAGGGCGTCCGTCTAAAAGGGGGCAGGTAAAACACAGTAAGGTAGTTGTAGAAACGATCGGTATTGTAGTTGCAAATTGTCGTAGCTGTGTTGGGAAAGAACCAGAGCTCCAAGCCCTAATAGAAAGCACTGAAGCTCAAATAGTTATAGGTATGGAAAGCTCGCTAAAGCCGGAAATAAGTTCAGCCGAATTTTTTTTCAAACAGGGTTCAGAAAGGATAGATTAAATACAGTTGGTGGTGGAGTAGTTTACCTTGTAGTGAAATTGAAGTAGATAGTTCCTGAGAAATAGTATGGCTAGAGGTTATACTTGACAATCGAACTAAACTATTAATTGAATCGCTTTACCAACCCCCCGACTCAGAAGATAAAGTTGCTGAACAGTTCAAAGAAAATTTGAGTCTCATTTCAAATAGGTACCCCACTCATACAATTATAGTCGGTGGTGACTTCAATCTACCCTCGATATGCTGGAAAACTTATACGTTTAAAGCCGGCGGCAGGCATAAAACGTCATCCGAAATTGTACTGAATGCTTTCTCAGAAAATTATTTTGAAAAATTAGTTCATGAGCCCACTCGAAGCGTAAATAGTTGCGGGAGCATATTTGGCCTCTTAGCAATAAATAATCCTCGACAGATAGGGAGTATCACGACGAATAGAGGGATTAGCAACCACAAGGCAGTTGCTGCTAGGCTGAATACCATAACACCTACAACCATCTATTTAAATAAGCTGACAAAAATGCTCTTAACGCCTTTTTAACAGACAGTCTTCACTCCTTCCGGTCTAATCACGTAAGCGTAGAAAAGATGAGGAATGATTTCAAAGCGATAGTATCGACGGCAATTGAGAGAAATATACGGTGGTGCTAATCCCCCATGGTGCACAAAACGGGTCAGATGGCTGTTGCAGAAGCAACGAAAGAGGCATGCCAAATTTAAAAGGACGCAAAATCCCCAAGATTGGCACAGTTTTGCATCAGTTCGAAAGATAGCGCGTACTCAGATGCGAGATGCTTTTAATAACTTCCACAACGAAACTCTATCTCGGAATCTGGCAGAAAACCCAAAGAGATTCTGGTCATACATAAATCAAATCAGTGGCAAGACGCAATCAATACCTTCACTACGCGATAACAACGGTGAAGTCACTGATGACATTCACTAAAGCAGAGTTATTAAACACGGTTTTCCGAAACTCCTTCACCAAAGAAGACGAAGTAAATATTCCTGAATTCCAATCAAGAACAACTGCCAAGATGAGAAACATAGAAGTACATATCCTCGGTGCAGCAAAGCAACTTAAATCACTTAATAAAGGCAAAGCCTCCGGTCCAGATTGTACACCAGTCAGGTTCCTTTCAGAGAACGCTGGTACAATAGACCACATTGAGCAATTTCACACCAATGCCCAAAAAGGGAAATAGGAGTAATCCGCTGAATTACAGGCCCATACCACTAACGTCGATTTGCTGAAGGGTTTTGGAACATATACTTTGTTCGAACATTATGAATTACCTCGAAGAAAACGATTTATTGACACATAGCGAGCACGGATTCAGCAAACATCGTTCTTGTGAACACAACTAGCTCTTTATACTCATGAAGTAATCAGTGTTATCGACAGGGGATATCAAATTGATTCCATATTTTTAGATTTCCAGAAGGCTTTCGACACCGTTTCTCACAAGCGTCTTCTAATCAAACTGCGTGACTATGGAATATCGCCTCAGTTATGCGACTGGATTCGTGATTTCCTGTCAGAAAGGTCACAGTTTGTAGTAACAGACGGAAAGTCATCGAGTAAAACAGAAGTAATATCCGGCGTTCTCCAAGGAACGCCCTCTATTGTTCCTGATCTGTATTAAAGGCACAGAAGACAATCTGAGTAGCCCTCTTAGTTTGTTTGCAGATGATGCTGTCATTTATCGTCTTGTAAAGTCATCACATGACCAAACCGAATTGCAAAATGATTTAGATAAGATATCTGTATGGTGCGAAAAGTGGCAATTGACCCTGAATAAAAAAAGTGTGAAGTTGTTCACATGAGTACTAAAACAAATCCGCTAAATTTCGGTTACCCGATAAGTCACACAAATCTTAAGGCTGTAAATTCAACTAAGTACTTAGGGGTTACAATTACAGATAACCTAAATTGGAACGACCACATAGATAATGTTGTGGGTGGAGCAAACCAAAGACTGCGATTCATTGGCACAATACTTAGAAGGTGCAGCAAGTCTACTAAAGAGACTGCTTACACCACGCTTGTCCACCCTATTCTGGAGTATTACTGTGCATTGTGGGATCCGCATCAGGTAGGACTGACGGATGACATCGAAAAAGTACAAAGAAGGGCGGCTTGTTTTGTACTATCGCGAAATAGGGGAGATAGTGCCACAGACATGATACGTGAATGGGAGTGGCAATCATTAAAACAAAGGCATTTTTTGTTGCGACGGGATCTTCTCATGAAATTCCAATCACCAGTTTTCTCCTCCGATAGCGAAAACATTCCGTTTGCACCCACCTACATAGGGAGAAATGATCATCATGATAAAATAAGAGAAATCAGGGCTCGCATAAGAAAATTTAAGTGCTCGTTTTCCCCATGCGCCGTTCGAGAGTGGAACGCTAGAGAGACAGCTTGAAGGTGGTTCATTGAACCCTCTGCCAGACACTTTGTTGTGAACAGCAGACTAATCACGTAGATGTAGATGTGGATGTGAAGTTTTGTAAAACTATTCCTGCATTCCCTCGAAGTGTATTTGTGTTCACCTAACTGTTTTGCTTGTCATCTCTGCGTCGTGACCATTGACGTGTGTGTAATAAGCCTAGCTCATATTCGAAGCAAGTGGGACCACTTGGTAGTCCGTCGTCTGTGCTGCTGGTTTCCCAGACTTGAAACTAGCAGATTGTCAGACTGCGCGACGTTTGACAGAACCTCCGGGCAGTCTATTTTATTCGATCCCTTGTCATGAGGATGCCTGGCTCTTCATGAAAGCCCTGGTTGGTTAGTCTCGAGGCAAATGTAAGGCGAGTCGCAGAGTTCTCCCTTGCATCCCTTTTAGTAGACGAATGTGGGTATCGGCTGCATTCCCCCACACTGCAGACACGTATTCTAGCACTGGTCGGATCAGTGCTAGATATAGCGTAATTTCACATGTGTAGGAAACGTTGATTCCAGATTTAATAGGGGGTAAAGCGCCTCGAAACAGGCATGCCCTTTCCCACAGACCTCACGAATATGCTGCTTCCAGGTCAGATACCTATTACGAGTTACCCATAGATACTTACCTGTGCGAGACCAGGAGATGGGACCTCCCGTGATTCGCAACGGTTGAAGGTTACTGCGACAGCCAGGCTTCTAGTGGCATTGAACTAAGGCGCCATTTCGTAGCCCATGGTCCTAGGACATCGCAAGCCTCCTGTAAATGGCGACGAACGACGTCGATCCTTTGGGAACGCGTGTAGAGTGTGGTATAATCCGCAGATAATGCTAGGGATAGCCTATCTGTGTGCGGTACATCGGCTGTATACAGGGAGTACATCAGGGAGCCGAGAACCGGCCACTGCGGCACTCCTGCACGAATAGGCCAATTGGTTGCGATGCCGTGAACAGTCTGTCACGCAAATAAGACGCGATGAGTGTGACGTGCGGCGTCGGAACCCCCACCATAAAAAGTTTGTAGAGGATACCTTCGTGTCATATGCAGTCAAAGGCCTCGGGGATGTCAAGAAGTACCGCCCCTGAGAACTCCCGATGCGCTAGGTCTCCCATCATGACCTCGACAACACGCAGTAGTTGGTGTTGTTTGCTGTGGCCGAACGGCTCTGCGGGAATCAGCCCCTCCCTGTCCACATGCTCCACGAACCGTATGATATAGATTCTTTCGAATACTTTAGGCAGAACAGGGAGCAAACTTATCGGCCGATAGTTTTGAGGAAGCCTGGCGTCTTTGCATTTTTGAGAATGGCAACCACCTCTGCAAGTTTCTACGAAGAGGCGTAGATACTCAGAGCTGTAGTTGGGCATCTGTGATAGGCCGCAATGCATCAGGCTGGAATTGTTTCAGCATAAGAGCTTCCACCTGGTCAGAGCTGCCGGCCATCCTGGTACTTAGGGAGCGAAGCTGGGTGTCAACTACCTCCTCAGCGACGGGTTCGATGGCATCATCTGTGTCGTCTGCAAGAAAAATGGGCAGCCGTTGTTGTACAATTTGCATATGCTGTTCATCTGTATCATCATCTACCGGAGTAAAATTGTCCGCTAAGCAATCAGCCAAGACGTTGGCCTTGACGTCAGGTTCGCAGGCAATCTCTCTGCCGACTTGCAGAGGGGGAAGACGGTGCCCCTTCCTTAAGAACTGTTTAGTTAGTCGCCGGGCAGAGCCTTCTTCAATGCAAAGCATTGTTACTTTGACTTTCCAATTGTGATTTCAGTAGTTAACCACCGCCACTTTTATTTCACGGCGCAGCCGGTTTGAGTGGCGCTTGGTGGCAGGATGGCGGGTAATTTGCCATTCATAGAAAAGCCTATTCCTGTCTGAAACGGCCTGCGATATTTCAGGGAGGAACTGACACGATTTGTCAGGGGACCTTTGTAGACCCCTAGGCGTGGCAGTGTCTGCAGCCCGGAAAGTTTCCACCGTAAGCTGCCGCAATGTCTCGTCTGCGCCGACGATATCTGGGTCTGGGATAGAGGGTCTTGCAGGTTCTCTCTAAACTGTTCTCAATTTATCCTCCTTAGCTGCCTGCGTCGTTTGGTGACTCCAAAGCGTTAATATCTATGTCGAAAACGACCGTCAGATGGTTCGACGAGAGAGCCATACGACTTGCTGCAGTAGTGACGTGTCCGACTCCCCTTAACACCACCGCGATATCGAGCTCAACAGACCGGCTGCATGCATTGTTTGGGTAGTAAGTCGGGTCGTACGGCTCTAAAACTACCCTGTTGTGCTGCCGAACTGTGCATAGTAGCTGGCGACCATTATTGTTTGTAGCCCTGGAGTGCCACTCAGCGTGTTTTGCATTAAAATCTCTCGCAATAAAAAGTTTGCTGCGGAGAGGCAGTAATGCTTCAAAAGCTCTGGGTTCTAGTAGTCTTCCAGGTGGCCTATAAACTGAAATGGATGTACTCTGACCTGACGTTGTTTCTACTGCAACAGCAGTGGCCTCAATTGCTGCTAGTTGTGGGAGCTGCACAACATGGTGTTTGAGCTAGGTCTTAATATTTGATGCCCAGGCATGGATGCCGGGTATTAGGAAGATTCCTGGAAGAGGCAGGTGTCAATTTCCTCATTACAAAGGAACTGCCAGAACGCTCCTTCCTAGGGATATAGGCTGTATGCATTCCATATGCATACGGTTAGGCCATGAACCATATTAGGGATGGTGTGCCTTTTGTCTATTGGTAGTTGGCCATAAGGGCCGTTTCACGGTGTGAGGGTACAACCTGTGGCGGGAGATTAGAGCGGCAGTTTCCCGCCGCAGAGCACGTGGCTGGCGGTTGCTGCGGGGCCCTGGCGAGCGGCTATCGTCTACGCGGCCTTGGAAAAACACGAGCGTTTGGCAGGGGCGCGTATGGCCGTGTCTGTGCGCTTGAAGAAATTTATATGCCAGAGAAAAGTTGATAAAAATAAAAGTAAGAGTGACACGGAGGTGCGAGTTGGCACTCATGAACATAAAAATATGTAAAGCTAAGTTATCTGGACGCGCCACAAAAATATATAATAGTTTAAAAGTTATTGTCGTCTTAAAAACTGTAAATTTATGAAAGTTTAAAAGCTAATATCTCGGCAATGCTTTGGCCGAATAATATGAACAAAGTGTAAACGGATGCGTCTAGTAGAGCTCCATCGAGCAATCATAGACAATTTAGCAGAATCTGTACCATTTTTTAATGAGAGGTCGGAATATGGGATTCGACTGAGAGAAACTGTGTTTTTGGTAATAAGTAAATTTAAAGAGACGAAACTAGCGGCAACATTCTAAAGTTTAAAGAGGTAGATGAGTAATTAAGTACGCATTTTTATTTGTTTATTTATGTTAAGTATCAAAAATCCGGGAAGAGCAATATCACGCCACAAGAACATTATTTGTGAAAAAACGGTGGCAGTTACAGAAAACTGGACCTTAAATTGCTATTGCCCGAAATTTTCCATATTTTTCAATGTATCGTATATGCTTTTGTGTTTAGTTTTAGAGTATTCGTAATTCTTTTTGTCAAACATTCTTTTGGTTAGACAGTCGTTTCAAGGGTGCATAGGGCGGCCATCTTTGAGGACAGTTGGTTCTGAGCGACGCTATGAGACGGACGTTTCGCGTTCGGGGACAAGTATGTATGTAGGAGCAGGAGATTAGTGTTTAACGTCCCGTCGGCAACGAGGTCATTAGAGACGGGAGCACAAGCTTGGACTAGGGAAGGATGGGAAAGGAAATCCGCCGTGCCCTTTCACAGGAACCATCCTGGCATTTGCCTGAAGCGGTTTAGGAAAATCACGAAAAACCTAAATCAGGATGGCCCGACGTGGGTTTGAACCGTCGTCCTACCGAATGCCAGTTATGTATGTAGCGACGTTCGAAAGCGATCAAATGGCGAGCAATATAGTGGTTTAGGACAGCAGACAAGGGTGTATTTTGTGAGCTGTGAACAGACTGTCGAGTGCCATGATCACGACGTATGAATTTTACTGTGAAATGTTACAGCATCAGTTGTTAAAGGCCGCCCTTACGAAAAAGCCTCTCTGACTGAATTTCAAGTGTTTAGTGAATATATATTGAAAAATAGAAATAAACTACCTCCTCAAACTATAAATCAACGTGAGTGACTCAATATTTTAAATTTCACTGCAACACCTGCCTGCATTGTTTTTTTTTTTTATATTTTATTTCAGCTTAAAAACTGAGTTTACGACAGGTGTGAGCTGGCACCCTATAACGTAAAATGTAGCCAAACATTGAGACCAGCTTCGTCTCTGGGCCGCTCAATTAAGCTGAGTGTAACATATATATTCGTGCCCTAGCACATAGGGGCTCAATCCAAACTATTCAAACTTCAATGTGGAGTGCCCAGTACCGTCGTAACAGTGTCGGTTTTATAGTAAAAATAGCAAAGAAACGCATGTGCAATAGCAGTCGCCACAGGAGCGTCCTCTAACGAGATCCACGCCATCTGCAAATACTGTCCCATCTGTGGCGCGCAGCCGCCTGCGTAAAGCTGAAACTAAATGCCCGCCCTCTGTCGGAAAATTCTCTCGCGTCGCTAAAAACAAACGTCTTATGTAGCCAGACGTGTCATAATGAATAAAATGTTTTCTCCCAGAAGAAATCAAAGAGATCACCAGGTCCCAAGCCTTGTCCATTTGAAAGCCGCCATCACGATTTATAAGATTTTATGGTAGACATTTTCCACTGATTCTTTAATTATTGACTGCCAGAACGATCTCACTAGAGCCAAGATTTTTGTGGCAGAATGATCCATAGAGTGTCCTGTGGTAATCCAATCCTCAGGTACGGCTGAAAATAGTTGGACGGTTACTCGCCAAAATATTGTGGTAAGAACTCAGCATCATCCGGCTGCAAACCTGAAACCTCATAAAATACGCAGTGTCCTTCTTTCCTGTAGAATGTTAGAATGACTATGTGGAAGATGTGCAGAAAGTTTTCTGCTTGGTTGCATTCCCACTGAATTGGATCGGAGGGCATAATAAGTTCATCAATGCACTCAATTTTTCTTTTTTTCAGTTTTGTCGGCAGAGAAAGTCTGTTTCGGTCTTTCCTGCAATTTGGGTCAGTAGTAAGGAGATCAATATTGCTGTTTCTGCATTTTGTGATCTCTTTTCTCGAGTCGACTATGCAATTAAAATTAGATAGAGCCCACTGCATTTCGCACATTTGGGTTCATTTTAGCAATTTTCGGACGCGTGTTGAAAACTGTTGCCTCTTCTACATTGCGTTGGTTGAGAAGGAAGGGGATTGAATAGCTGTACGTTATGTAGCACACAGTTCATTCTAAAATGGTGAGCAAGTAGCCTGTCAGTTGTTTCTCTAATTTTTCTAATATTGGTAGGTCTTTGGGTGAAATGTGAGATAATGTGCACCGGGAGATGATGTGCACTGCCTGTACCTTTAGTTCCTCTTCCATTTCATTGTTTGTGATATCATGGTCAACCTTGGTTATTACGAAGCTGAGAGTGGGTCTGTGCGGTTTCGCTTCTGTCTGAGCTTGGAACAAACCATATCAAAACCTTCTTTGTTGTGAGAGTCAGAAGTTTCAGTAGTGGGAAGTTGTTCATTTGATTTATGTCGGTCAGATGTAGATTGATTAATGTGAGTACTGTGAAACTCAGATATCCTACTTGTGACAGTTTTGTTAGTTTTCTCTCTCTTTTTAGTTTGGCATGTTCAGCGTTGTGATTGTGATTGCATGATGGAAACAGTATGATATAGATTTCCTAAATCATACTCGCGAGCCCTGTACGTAGCCCTGAGTTATGTGCCTTAAGCCGGGTTCACACACGCAACGAAAGTATCGCCACAAGTCAAGTCATTCTGGAGTGGCGCTGTGAGCTACCGTTCACACAGGACGCCACAAATTCTTCGTAATTGCGCAGTTTGCAAAATGGCGTCACCTGTCTCAGCTGATTAAACGGCTGTACGTATTACTAAATAAGATGTTTTGGAAACATAATAAATGTAAAATATTGCTTACAAAAGTGTTTCTCGTCTCTCTTGTCTCGACTACATGTTTTAAGATCCGGTCTGCAGCTTTAAACCAAGCAAGGCTGGGTTTATAAATACCGTCTGTAGACGCACCACTCTTAAGTGATTTCAGTACTTTTTTATGTTCATTCATGTAAGCATTTCGAATGCTTCGAATGTTTAATTTTGTTGTAGCTACATCAATTCCAGGTACATATTCACGCATACTGTTTACTATTTCAATTAATGCAGCATCTCTCAAATTTCTGTCTTTGTATGATTCGCTTTTGTGGTTCCAAAGGCATTCTCGTTGTTGATACACCTCCAAGAATCTCATAATTGTCGCTGTTGACTACTTTTTCCACATATTAATAGCAAACGCACAAACAAAAGCACTATCTGCGAACGAATACGCACTAGAAAGGTTTGAATCCAGCCGCGAGGTAGCAATCGAATGACGTTATTCGATTGTAGAGAAGGCAAAATGACGCAACAAAGTTGGACCAAGTTCAACTTTTTGTGGCGTGACAAAAGTTGCGCTTCTCAAATGGCGCCACCGAAAACTAGGAGTTCACACATGCAACTACAAAACAACTGCAGTTCGCCATTAGCAGTGGCGATACTTTTGTTGCCTGTGTGAACCCGGCTTTAGGCTGCGTTCACAGTGGCACCAACAACGGTCGTCAAATGCCGTCGCCAAACGTTGCCCGATAACATCGACCGAAAGCTTCGTCACTGTGCGTCCGATCTCATTCATCAGTTTTTGACTGGATCTAGGTGGTTAGGTGAGAACATATTCTGCGCATGAAGTAGATTAGATTTTAACCTCCAGGGACGGAGTGGATACCACGATGCCTCTGTGCTTGGAGACGAGTGCTGCAGTGCTGCGTTTGCTACTAAAAAGACGCCGAATGCAGGTAAATAAGCTATATCTGTCTCGAAAAGAACGTCGCGAGTACTGTACATTCTTTCCTCAGTCACTGGAATTACCAGACAAGTTTGAAACATATGAGATGGACGGAAAAACACCATGCCACGAAAGTTAAAAACGCTTTGACTTTGTGACGCCGCTTTCCTTCCTCACCAGCGATTGGCGTCAAAAGGCAGCACAACTTTGGAAACTAACAGGTCGTAATTGATGTTTTTCGTATTTAAAGCGTGTATTACGAAAATATGTAGTTTCAGTGATACACTGCACTAATGATTTCTCCAAAACATACTTTTCAGAGTGTGGTTTATTATGCTACAGTGGCAGGATATGCAACTTCGGCGTGTAAATTTTTTGCCTATGAGGTTATTATGGTTAACTTACGTGGTGAAAGCACCTGTTTCTTTCATATGATGCATGGATAAAATATGAAATGTAGGTTTTTGGTTTCACAGCAGCTCACGTTACTCTAAAAAGTGGTGAAAATTAATGCAGTACTGGCAGGGTATAGAGATAGTCAGATCTAGTACACTTCACTGCTCTCTAAACACTTACCCAGTGGATTTGAGGAAAGAAATAATAATATTCCTAGGGGCAGTATTATTTCAGATTCAGTGTTGCTTTTAATAAAGAAAATCGACAATATTTCAGTGTCTTTCAGTGCACTTGCACAGCGTTAAAAATTTCGCAGTACAGGTATTTGAGGTGAAAGAATGAAAATATTAGATTGTAAGAATCACAGACTTGGACGCAACCGCCACGTGTGGATGCGAGTGTGAGATGGCTTTATCGCGGAATGCTGACAAACTGTGGTGTCAGTACACACCGGCCACAGAATGCCTCCACACACATAGTAGTCGCCTCGTGTCGTTGGCTGCCTGCACAGGCAGAAAAGTGTCGTGGAATTATGTCTTTTTTGACTCTGAGTGGTGTATTGAAAAATCCGTATTTGTTCGTGGTAGGACGTCAGACACAGTTATGACGGGTCGGCGTAGCGAGCACGTTTTTATGAATGTCTATACAGATATAAAGTGGTGATGGCTAATAACTCGTAGTTCACGTATTTCTGTATCGCATGGACCCAATGGCCACAATAATCCTATCAAATACCAAGGAAGACCTTTAGCCGAGGATACAGCCCTCATAAACGCCTTATAGAAGTGGTATCAGCGTGGGGATCTGTTATGGAAACCCTTCTGGAGATCCTTCTGGGATTCAATAATTAAAGAATGAGTGGAAAAATGTCTACCACAAAATCTTGTAAATCGTGATGGCGGCTTTCTAATGGACAGGGTTTGAGACCTGGTGATCTCTTTAATTTCTTCTGAGAGAAAACATTTTATTCATTATGACACGTCTGGCTACATTAGACATTTGTTTGCAGCGACGCAAGTGAGCATTCCGACAGAGGGCGGACATTTAGTTTCAGCTTTACGCAGGCGGCTGCATGCCACAGATGGGACACAGTATTTGCAGAGGACGTGGATTTCGTTAGAGGACGCTCCTGTGGCGGCTGCCATTACACATGAGTTTCTTCGCTATTTTTACTATAAAGCCGACACCGTTACAACGGTACTGGGCACTCCACATTGAAGTCTGAATAGTTTGGATTGAGCCCCTATGTGCTATGGCACGAATATATACATTACACTTAGCTTAATTGAGCGGCTCTGAGACGTGGCTGGTCTCAATGTTTGGCTACGTTTTTCGTCATAGGGTACCATCTCACACCTGTCGTAAACTCAGTTTTTAAGCTGAAATAAAATATAAAAAAAAAACAATGCAGTCGGTACTGCAGCGAAATTTAAAATATTGAGTCACTCACGTTCATTTATAATTTGAGGAGGTAGTTTATTTCTATTTTTCAATATATATTCACTAAACACTTGAAATGCAGTTTAACAACTGATGCTGCAACATTTCACTGTAAAATTCATATACTGCGATCACGGCACTCGACAGTCTGTTCCCAGCTCACAAAACACACCCTTGTCTGCTGTCCTAAACCACTACATTGTTCACCATTTGATCACTTTCGAACGTCGCTACATACATAACTCGCATTCGGTAGGACGACGGTTCAAACCCACGTCGGGCCATCCTGATTTAGGTTTTCCGTGATTTTCCTAAATCGCTTGAGGCAAATGCGAGGATGGTTCCTGTGAAAGGGCACGGTGGATTTCCTTCCCCATCCTTCCTTAACCAAGCTTGTGCTCCCGTCTCTAATGACCTCATTGTCGACGGGACGTTAAACGCTAATCTGCTCCTCAATTGAGGCGACTTTACACGACTGGCATGAATGACAGTTGAATGAAAAGACAGTTGGAGCTTAAGAGTGACTGGCGACAACACCTCCAAGATCAGGTACAGCCCTTTCCAAAACTTCTTGACCTGACTCTTTTTTAACATTTCATTGCGCAGGTAGACAAGATCTCTGACTCAGTACTGTGGTGCAACCGCTTGGCGATCCTGTTGTTTCACTTGCTGCAGAAAAGATCGATCATTCCACCAATTCACTTACTTCCATGCCTCCTTTAGCTTGCGCTCTTCCTTTATATGTTCATTGCTGATTCCTGTGCTTGATAGTGCAAAGTCCAAAAGTGAATGCATCCTTCTTCCTCATACAATTTCGTATGGACTAATGCCAACTGATGTGTCCATTTTTGCACTGTAAGAACTCATGACATACAGAAGCCACACATGCTAGCTACTTGCTTAGTGGCTAACCATCTTAATGATTGTTCTGTGAAATCGTTCAATGCACCATTTCTTCCGGATGTGCTGCTGTAGTTCTTAGTTTCGTTATTTGCATTGGCTTACAAGTCTTTTTTAGCAATTCACTCATGCAATTTGATCCTTGGTCACTGATTATGCTTAATGGTGATCTAAACTTTAGAATCCACTCTTTTACAAAAACCTTGGTCACAGTCAGGTATTGGTATCACGAGAAGATACCTGCAGAAATGATCTAACATGGTCAATATGTATTTATTCCCATCTTTAGTCTTAGGCAAAGGTCCAATGACATCAAATCAGGCTCATTCAAATGGTTCACTAGCCTCTGGCAGTTCTTGTAATTGTCACTTAGTTTTTCCAGAATCATCCCATCTGTTGCAGGAATCACATAGTGAAACAAAGTCCGAAACCTCAGCTCTACATCTTGGCCATCAACATGCCTCAGTATATTAATGTTTGTTGCTTTCTTACCATAGTGTCCAGATAATAAAGGATGATGTTCCATCATTGTTTGCTCTCACATGCTTTCCAGAATAACTAGGCGGTTTCCTTTACTTGTGATCGTGTACAGCAGTCCATCTATTTCGACGTAAGTGCCTAGTTATTCTGGAAAGCATGTGACTTAAGATGGGAATAGATGCGTTGTGCAGGCTAAAGCATAACCACGTCCAGAAGCCCAGCTCCGATGTCAAATCTAACGTAACTTATACCAGCTCCATTCACTAAATCTAACGTAGCAATACCATCAATTCAGGTTTAACATAGTACAGCTGATCGTATCATTTTTTACATTTTTGGAGGAGATAACTTCGCTGCAGAAAGTCTTGGGTCGCTACCACACGTACACCAATTAATCTGTTGTCAACACTTCTTTATTACACACATATACAGGACAGCTGACTGCCACAACTTCCCAGGAACCGGAACTCATCAGATATTACTCCAACCACACTCCACACCCCTCCAAGGCTTTTGTGCAAGGTGTATTTATACAAGTTTAACAATGACGTACTTAGACATTATTATGTTATTTCATGTTTCATGTTACAATTATCATAAGTTAATCTAGCGAAAACGGAGATCATAGAGTCTTAGTAGAAATTAAAACGAGTACAATGGCAATACACATTTCCGAAATTAACGATCTTTTACAAGTGCAATTTTGAAACATACGTACAGCTACCAATTAAGTTCTTATTATTCAGTCCAGAACATTCTCGAATATCTTTGCGTAATTTAATTAATCATGCGATTTTAGTAAATTTGAGCTGGTAATATTTCTACAACATTAAAATTACAATTCAAACGTTCAAAATTACTTTTATAACATTTGAAGGCTAAAATGGGGAATAGTTATGTACAACACAAAATCTGTAAATCGCGTTACAAAAAATTAATGAATCATTCTAACATTATTTATGATACAAATTGTCTTTCTGAATCATCTCCAGTTTAACGAATATTCTCTAGTTTTCATAATATGTGGACATTGCACTGAATTTCTCTATAGGATGTACCAGAAACATTAATTACGAGTTAAATCACTGATTTTTAGGTGGTGATTTCCATAAGAATATGTTGTCCTGACTTGCAAAGAAACATAAATGCTAAGCTTTTCCAAAATTAATGGTTTGCATAGTTAATTTGTGTTATGGTAAACAATGAATTTTACTAGTTGAGCTATAATTACAAAACTGAATTAAAAAGGTTACTATCATTTATACACTATTAACACTAATTCCAGAACTTGTTCTTCCTCTTCAAAACATCCCGAAATTCATATCAAAGTGATAATGACTTACCCTAACTGTACTTTACTTTACCTGATTAAGAACCTACATTAATTGGTCTGTGACACATTTTAATATATTCGTTTAAACTATTTCACATTGTTGCTATAAGTGACACTATTCACTAAGTGTCGTTATACACTATCCACATCTGTTTTACTGTGTACCGCATACTTCAAAACCTGCCATATTGGGTATTCCACATGACCCTATACAGCCTATTTCGTTACAAGGCGTACGTCAAGTAACCTTCAATGACTGGCATTCAATATACATGTGAAAGACAAACATAAAGTTTAGTGTAAGACACTCTGAACACATAAAACATACCACATTTGCAAACAACTTTATGTAACAGAATCACCACCCTATTGCCATTAGAACAACACCAGTAAGCATGATAATAACTTGTAGACAGCTGATGTACACATACCACAACCCAAAAATATCCACTTCAGTAACTTTAAGCAAAAGATAAGCCATCTTTGTCATTTGATAAATTATTTTTCCAGGTTATAATCCACATCTAAAATTTCTGATAAAGATTTTGCCCACTTGTGGTTTCCAATAAACCTGCAATTTCATTCCATAGATTCCAAACTGTATCCCACTATCCTGGTTATGTTATTTTTTATGTTCAGGATGCCACAAACTCTGCCTTTGTCTAAACTTATCAGTTTCTCACAATTCAAGTTTCCTGTTATGTCGGCCATTACAACAACAAAAAAAAAAAAAAAAAAAAAAAAAAAAAACTGATTTGACTTTCACCGGTTTTCATCCAAAATATGTATGTTTGGACTATGAGGTCTGCTACATTGTGACCACGAATGTAGTGGCGTACTGATTTGAAACGATCAGCTGTCTTCAACTGATGTTGGTCGTCGGCGCACTCCAAAATTGGTTCCACTGTGACCGCAGCCTTAACCTCAGTTGGTCAATCCGCAGATAGCTATGAATTATTCTTCATTTTGATCACCTACTTTTAAGCATGGAGATAAAAAAATATTGGACTTTCAAAGTTCTAATTGTTACATAAATAAATTCAAAAGTGTTATTGCACATTATACTAATATGAGAGTTTTCCAAAATGATAGTACCTACTTCCAGTCAGTAAGATGTAAACTTTTTTTCTACATATTAAATTACTTGTTTACATGTAAAACACCATTATAATGTCTCCAGAAATCTGCCAGCGACCGAAAAGATCAGGCTCTTGTCGAGGAACATATATTCGCTGGTTTTTTGATGGAGAAGAATGTACAGAATTCAGATATGGTGGCTGCCGAGGAAATAGGAATAATTTTGAAACCAAAGAAGAATGTGAAGAAGTATGTATGTCTAACATGGGTAAGTAACAATAAGCAACATTTTATTGATACCTTCCTTGTTACTTATAGAGTTCACATGCAAATAAATACAGTACTGTATATGAAAATCAGTAGAACTTCATCTCAAGCTGAGTGAAACATCAGTTAGCTTCTTAAGATTTACCTAACAAGCAAGTGAGACCCCATAAATGTAAATACAACTGTTGGCAAATTGATATCTTTCATACATATATTTTATTTATTTATTTATTTATTTTTCATCTAAGCTAGTAATTCCATTTACAGGTACACATCCATTACATCTCTGGATGATTTTAAACTTTTCATTATTATGTTATCAATGACTAACTTAAAAGATTAAATTTCTGAAATGTTTATTTACTTTTTGTAGTTAAAAAAGAAATATGATAACAATAACATTGGCTGAAAATTTTAGATGATTAAAATCAGTGTTGCCACCATAAAATTGTCATAACTACACACTGATGTAACATGTGTGGCACACACTAACATCCTTCAGCTGAGGTAATTTCTTTTTACACAATGGCTCATGATAAGTGTTACAGCATGAACACTTTGGATTAACTTTACCAAACTGATACTCCAGAATTTCCCTGCCCACGGGATACCTTGATTAAAATTTCATCTGTATTCAAGCCTGTTTTCAGTACACAGAAAGAATCTTTTCAGTAGATGAAGTATGATGTCTAGTAAGTGTTACTATCTGAAAACCATAAAACATAAGATGATAGAACTATAAGGAACACCTTGTAGTTAATACCACTCATAAAAGATCTAAAAAACTTGGACCCATCTACTCATCTCTCTTTTGACATAGAAGATATGTATTGTAACATACCAGTAGCAGAAACAAAAGAAATCGTAGAAAAAACTTAACTTCCAGAGGAAAACATCAAAGAAATATGCTAGTTGTTGAAACTGATAACAGACCAGAACTGCTTTCAATTTAATTCTGAATACTGTTCATAAGAAGATGGGCACCAGTGTCAGGTGCCCTAGTAAACCTTTTCGTAAACTATATAGAAGGCCTCATTTTTAAAAATGTTATCATAAAGAATTGCAACATACCTTTTGGCTCAGATACAGGGACAATATCCTTTAATTAACTGATGAACCACCAGCAAAAATTGACAAGTTGCATGCAGATACAACACAATACACAAAAAGATTTATTTATTTATTCATCCGTAGTACAATATACATTGTATTAATGTCATCAAGTGTTTGTACAATATTTCTTACTAAAATAAACATCCCTCTTACAATATTCATAGTTCCTATACTTACTTCTGCTTTTCTAAACATGTCATAAATTGTTACATAGTCCAATGTTTATGAATATTAAGTTACTATCTGATAAGATTCACAATGGAAAAAGAACATGACAACTACATAACCTTCTTAGACATAACCATTAAAAAAGAAAACAGTCAACATAGATTTGAAATTTACTGTAAACCTACAACAACCGCAATGTTTATGAACATTAAGTTACTATCTGATAAGATTCACAATGGAAAAAGAACATGACAACCACATAACCTTTTTAGACATAACCATTAAACAGAAAACAGTCAAAGTAGATTTGAAATTTACTGTAAACCTACAACAACCGACACAGTCATACATCAGATTCAAACCATGCACACCCACAGAAATAAGAATCACTCAGAAACATGTTTCATAGACTCAACACAGTACCACTCAGCACAGAATTGGACAACATCACACAAATAGAAATAAACAATGGGTACAACAGTAATATTGTCAAAAAATTAAACATAAAATAAATAATAAATACAGTCAATAAACATCATACATACTCAGTCACAAACAACAGCACAATAAAACACCACACAAACAAGCAGTAATGACACAAAGAGTACATGAAAACAAGAAAGAAAAATATTGACATACAAGCACAAACTCACACAGGAAATAACATTTTCAAAAGACAAAGCATAAACATAGCATTCAAAACAAACAGTTCAATCCAAAAGTACATTCTAAAAATGAACAAAGACACACACACATCTACCAGAAAGCAGGACTATACAATGCAACGCATGTAGTGGAAGGTATGTTGGACAAACCAGCAGAACATTTGAGATCCAGCACAAAGAACATACCATAGCATGGAAAAACAGGACAAATCATTCAACTTTTTCAGAACATTTAAGAGAAAATAATCACAAAACTAATACAAGAGAGGAAGATATGACAACAGCTAGAAAAAATAATGAAAGACACTACCTAACGTTACAAGAAAAATAATGCATACACAAAACAAAGGCTGAAAAAGAAGCTACTACTAGATGACCAAGTGAATATGACTAACCACTCACTGTTTACACAGACTGATCATAAAAAGTACCAAATCCCAATGGTTGATCACAAATCCCATCCTATTCCTTTCCTACATAGGGGTTGAACATACTGCTTCAGTTGTAAGGTTCTTTTTATTTTTCAGTACTTAAACATGACCAGTTTGTACTCTCTCCTAACTATATAAAAATAGAAAAATTAAAGACTAAACAAATAAGAAGTAAAAATAATAATAAAAATAAATAGATAAAATAATAACAAAAAGTTAAAAAGTAAATATAAAAAGAGTACACACACAAACACAGTCAAACAAAAAACAGTAAAATCAAAAACTGAAGAATGTAGAAAATTAGGTGAACTGATAAGGTAAAGAATGAGGAGGTTCTCTGCAGAATAGGTGTGAGAAGAAACATATAGGAATCACTGACAAAAAGAAGGGACAAGATGATAGGGCATCTGTTACATCATCAGAGAACAATTCCTACGGTGCTAGAGGGAGCTGTACTGGCTAAAAACTGTAGAAGAAGACAGACTAGAATGCCTCCAGCAAATAACTGAGGATGTAGGTTGGAACAAATGACACTCTAGACACAGAAAATGGCAATTACAGTGCTGTGTTTTGAAAATAGTGACTGTAAGAGAAACTGCAAGATTTCAACCAGTTATCCAGATGAGAAAAAGGTGTTTTAGCTGAACTGGAAGCTAATCTGTAAGTAACATTGCATTTTATTGTAAAAACTTAAATGAATTGTTTTAAATTTATAACCTGTAGTGCCCTACCCCAGGATATCTCAATATGAGATAGTACACTCTTTATTACCAAATATCCCTGTACTGAAAATAATGGTGGTGGTTGGGGGGGGGGGGGGGTTGACTACTGTGATCCAATCATTCTAAAATAGTGTGACACCTGTGTGGCAGGTGAGGCGCAGTGAGGTGAAAGTCATTACAGATGTCTGTCAAAGCAGCAAAGCAGTGTTTATGCTGGCTAGGGCATCCACATACAGGAGTGGTTCCCATATCATCATGTAGGGCTAACAGCCCTGAAAGTGTATGGGTGGTCATCAAATCAAGCCATAGCAGCAGTGGTCTTAAGTGTCGGTTGTTGGACGAGAGTTCATAGGGGTCAGTCTGCAAGTGGTAACATCGGAGTCCTCAGAGGTACTGAGTGAATGCAGTGTTTTGGGAGCAGTGATAACAAGGTATCTGTCTGATGATTGCCATGATGTAAAAGTGGCAAAGTCCACATCATTCAGCAGCATAGAGATACATTTGCAATGTCGGGAGATGAAACCATCCTCGGTGTGCTATTCTCGGTATTGTCCTTCAACAACCAGACAGTTGTCAACTAATTGAACAATCAGGTCTTTGGGCAGAAAGTTCTGGATCTCGAGGCACACCTTGACGTGATTGGAAGCATTGGTGTGTACAGTCAGGCAGCCCAGCTGAGTGGCAACGGGTGAGGCTGGTTGGCATAAAGGAAGTGGTGCATCATCAGTGGATGAGGGTCCACATGGGCTTGAGACAGCTTATATTTACTGACATAGGCTCGCAGTACTCTCATATCTCAAAAGTAAATACCATTCATTTAAGCCCTTTGAATGGGCCCTTGTACTCCGTGTGAATAGCCAAACGGATTGTGTCATTGCAGGGCATAATGAAATCGCTATCAGCCAGCCTCTTCTGTATCATGGTTTTTGGCACAGTCTACAGCTGTGGAGGAGGGATGCAGGGGTACATTGTATGGCATTTGATGTGTGCGACAATGGCTGGTAGATCTGTGGTTGCAACAAGTGGTTGTTGAAGCACAAAATCAACGGGAAAGGAGTATTTTGCCATACAGAATCTCTGCCAGAGAAGCCCCTAAGTCATTTTGTGTGCCTAGCACACACTTAATAGCACCTGAGACAGGGCTTTGCTCCATTGGCCTCCATTGGACATAAGTGCTGTTTTTCAAGGTACAGTGGCACCATTCGACAAGGCCATTTCTCTGTAGGTGGTAGGCAGATGTCCAATATTGCTGAGTGCTGCAAAGATTGCATGGTTCACTGAATAGGGCCAATTCAAATTGCCAAACTTGGTTGGTGGTGATAGACACAGGCCTCCAAACCAAGAAAGCGATATATCAATGAAAGTCTTAGTGGCTGATTCTGCCGTGATGTCCCTGAGAGGTCTGGCCTCTACCCACCATGTTACTCAGTCAGAGACTGAAAGAATATATCTCAGTAGCCATTGGGCTTGGAGAGTGATCTCACCAGATCAAGAGGCATAGTGGGGATGTGATATAAACATTCAAAGATTTTGCAATGGGATGAATGATATTTGCCTACAGCTTTGAAGACACATCAGCCAGAGCGAACGGTCACTGATTTGACTTGTTGGATAGTAGTGGCTCAGTGTATGCCAGATTTCATGCAGAGCAGGATGGCAAAAAGTTACACAGTAAATCATTTGTAGTAGGCCATTGTTTGACATTATTGTTCACTTTTGGAGCACTACACTGATGAGTGTCACTTACACATTTCATGAATGTGGTTTGTTGCAGAGTCAATTATGAAACACTGTACACCCAACACTGATATCATTGTCTTGTCTTGTGAACTGTGACACAGGATGGTTGCTCAGTGGCTGCATTGTTGATGTGTAGTGTTTGAATCAGCTTGAAAATACAGTATGCGACAATCGTGGGTCTTGAGACACACTGAAGACAACTTGTAAATGAGGTGAAATGCACCTAGGTGTACAAATAATATAAAAAAATTGATGCGTGACATGCAAAAGGCATTTTTCTTTTAAACTACTGCAATTTATATATAGCTTCTGTAAAAATGGCCACCACAAGAAACTTGATACAGACTCTTTCACCAACACTGATGGCCCAGTTCAATTAATAACGTACAGAGCAGTATTAACTGCTTCTGTCCATAAAGGCTTTAGAAGCGCATTTGACAAGGGCATTGTCTGTGCAACTTCTACAACTGTGCTATTTGTACATTCAGCATAGCTGTTTTAATTATGTGTATAGGGATTTACAATAAGCAACATTGTACCATTGGATTTCAGAAGATCTCAAATCCTGTCATTGTCAAATTTATGACCATCATCACAATGAAAAATTATAAATGGATAACCACTCTGGATTTTAAATATCTGTAACATTATTGTATCTTTTGGACATATTATCATATAATATCTTCCAAGCTTTTGCTGCAATTGACACTTTATTAACTCATTATATTTACATCATGAAGAGTTCATTTCAGCAATTTTTACTATTTGCAAGTGATCCTGAAATGCTCGATTTTTTTTTTAATGCTATTATATGATAAACATATAATGCTTACATTTGGGTTAGTAGTTGTTTGTTCTCTAACATACACCACAATATATTATGCAGCAGGAGTATATTGCTTATGTCTGTGTTAATGGGTGTTTAGTTTATGTTTCAGTATCCATCTACACCTGTGTCTACATACACAGCCAACAAGCCACCATACGGCATATGGTGGAGGGTACCCTGTACCACAATTGGTAATTTTCTTTCCTGTTCCTCCATACAAATCCTAATTTCTCATATCTTATCTTCGGGATCCTTACAGTAAATTTATATTCATTGCAGCAGAATTGTTCTGCCAGTTCTCTAAAGTTTCTCAATAGTGTTCCTTGAAAAGAACATCACTTTCCCTCCAGGAATTCCCATTTGAGTTCTTGAAGCATCTCCACAACATTTGCATGTTGTTTAGACCTACTGGTAACAAATCTAGCAGCCTGCCTCTGAAATGCTTCGATGTCTTTATTTATTCCAACTGGGTATGGATCCCAAACACTCAAGCAGACTTAATAATTGGTTGCACTAGCATCCTATATGTGGTTTCCTTTACAGATGAACCACACTTTCCCTAAATTCTGCCAATAAACTGAAACTGGTGATTTGCCTTCCCTACCACAATCCTCATGTGGTTGTCCCATTTCATATCACATTTTCTGATATCTTAATTCAAAAAAAGGCAAAGGAAAGTATTTCCATTAACGATCATGTGAAACCCCGCTCACACTATTCGTCCACGAGACTCAGAGGGCCATGGACATGGGTTCCCAGGTAGATGCCATGTTTCTTGACTTCTGCAAGGCATTTGATACAGTTCCCCACAGTCGTTTAATGATCAAAGTAAGAGCATATGGACTATCAGACCAATTGTGTGATTGGATTGAAGAGTTACTAGATAATAGATCGCAGCATGTCATTCTCAATGGAGAGAAGTCTTCTGCAGTAAGAGTCATTTCAGGTGTGCCACAGGGAAGTGTCGTAGGACCATTGCTATTCACGATATATATAAATCACCTTGTGGATAACATCAGAAGTTCACTGAGGCTTTTTGCAGATGACGCTGTAGTGCATTGAGAGGGTGTAACAATTGAAAATTATACTGGAATGCAGGAGGATCTGCAACAAATTGACGCATGGTACAGGGAATGGCAATTGAATCTCAATGTAGACAAGTGTAATGTGCTGCAAATACATAGAAAGAAAGATCCTTTATCATTTAGCTACAATATAGCAGGTCAGCAATTGGAAGCAGTTAATTCCATAAATTATCTGGGAGTAGACATCAGGATTGATTTAAAATTGAATGACCATATAAAATTAATTGTAGGTAAAGCAGATGCCAGACTGAGATTCATTGGAAGAATCCTAAGTAAATGCAATCTGAAAACAAAGGAAGTAGGTTACAGTACACTTGTTCGCCCACTGCTTGAATTTTGCTCATCAGTGTGGTATCCTTTCCAGATAGGGTTGATAGAAGAGATAGAGAAGATTCAACGGAGAGCAGCACACTTCATTACAGGATCATTTAGTAATTGTGAAAGCATTACGGAAATGATAGATAAACTCCAGTGGAAGACTCTGCAAGAGAGACGTTCAGTAGCTCAGTATGGGCATTTGTTGAAGTTTCGAGAACACACCTTCACCGAGGAGTCAAGCAGTATATTTCTCCCTCCTACATATATCTCGTGAAGAGACCGTGAGGATAAAATCAGAGAGATTAGAGCCCACACAGAGGTATACCGACAGTCTTTCTTTCCACAAACAATACGAGATTGGAATAGAATGGCGAACCGATTTAGGCACTCAAAGTGCCCTCCGCCACACACCGTCAGGTGGCTTGCGGAGTATGGATGTAGATGTAGACAGCAACAAAAAAACTTAAAGTTCCTTTAAAATAAACAGAAGGGCTTAAACTTCAATAAACAGATAAATATTATTGAATCTGCCCTCCTTAAAATGGTACAAGTATGCCCCTTAAGGCCTCTGGTGTGTGATGCCAATGCCAGGAACTCAACAACTTAACACTACTATATGTTTATGTATCACATATCTCAATGGCAGCAGGCAACTTAAATACCAGGGCTTAATTTTATCAATAAAACAACTTAAATGGCAGGGGAACCAGAGCTAAAGCTTTAGCAACAAAATTTTTAAAACTTACTATACTTTAGAAAAAGTTTAAGACTCATAGCTACTCTGCTCAAATACAAATAAGTTACCGCCACACAAGCTGACCTGTATGCCCACAAAATCAGCTACAGATGCCAATAAACTTAACCATAATTGGACTGGCCATGCAAGCAAGGACAAAAACAGGACAGGCTTTAGTGTGATTGACTGTAGGGCACTGTGCAGAACAAGTCATGTAAGACAGTGTGACCATAAACAGAACAATAGTTACAGTCAATCACCATTATAATTACCTACAAAACCAATGCCAACTGCAAACAAGGCAGCTGATCTCACAATGTCCTGCACTGATGGGTACAGTCTAACCATCCGACAACATGTCATAGGGATGTGTCAATGTTCCACACTCTAAGTTTCATTGTTTTGGAAACCAGACCACCTCACCAGCACGTTAGTTCTTCCCTTTTTGATTAATCCAATAACACCAAGAAAATCGACACATACCACACTCTTGAGTGGTGACCACCAACTTGGTAATGGTCATTTTCATCACTTTACGATGGCAGGTATCTGTTATAACACTTCTTCACAAATAATAGACTTAAACAACCCACGTTGCTGTTGTAACCAGTCCTTACAGCATTCCACAATGGCAACACCACACAACTTCTTGATGGCAGCATGCTATATCAGCATTCCCTTTGTATAACTTGAAGTAAACATTTTCAAGTCATCTTTCACCACTTTAAGGCACTGTTAACCACCTTGCTGACAATGGTGAAGCTACATAAAATAGAGAACAACTGGCCACTGAATAACCACTACTCTATGCTACAAATTACGCAAGCCTGCACTTTGACTGTGGTCTATGCAATAACCACAACAATGTTAGGCCTCTACATACAACAATGTGCTTACTAACACAAGGACACAGAGCATATCAACAGACTGCAGCTGAGCTATTGAAACCTACAACCCTCGCCAACACTAACTCTGTCTCGTTGCCAGTTATGCTCTTATCCAATGCTGTGGTCATTAACACAGGCAGTCAGGAACTGAGAGCTGGCTCAAGCATGTACTATACCTTGTGGCCACCATGGATGCCACTAATGCCACAGAAACACAATTCATGCAAATAGGATATCAAACACTCCATGGAATATAGGTGGCACAATGGTGCAAGTTCCATTCAGTAAACTACATTAATACATAACCTAAACAATCATTAACTTAGACATAAGTGATATACTTTTATAGCATAATATATTGTGGCATGCACTGTACACAGCCTGGCCACCCGTGGACTATGTATCTGCAGTAATGAGAACTCCTTGCTTGGTACACTGAAGGCCTCACAAAAGCTTTCACATACAGGCACTCCCTTCAAACCTAGTCTGCAAATAGATTTGCGAAGCCATATCCTCATACACCCTTAACCCTCCCACCACCCCAACAATCTGCAACAAAGCAGTGCCTCCCTCATTACCCAGTATCACCCTGGATAGGAACAGATAAACCATATCCTTCATCAGAGCTTTAATTATCTCTCATCATCTCCTTCATGGGACATCCTATAAAAGATCCTTCTCACCCCTCCTAAAGTGGTGTTCCATTACCCATCCAATCTACACAATGTAATAGTCCATCCTATGCCTCTCCCACTCGCAGGAATCATTTCTCCATGAAAGACCAAAGTACAAGACCAGCCAAATCCAGCCACCCAGAACTCCCTACTCCAGTCCTGTCGCAGGCATATTGTACTGCGTCAGAGGCTGGGCTACCTGCGAAAGCCACATCATATATTCCAACTCAGCTGCAAACATTACACAGCTTTTTATGTTGGTATGGTTACCAACCAGCTATCCACCAGGTGAATGGCCACTGTCAAACTATTGCTCAGAAGAACAAAGTTCCCTCCGAACTGCTAGCCACCCACCCCAAACCCCTCTCCCTGCCTCCCATCTCTCCCATCCTCTATTCAGCCCACCCAAAACAACACCCACCACAACCTAACCCACCAACTGTCTGGAATGCAGGAATGCAACTGGCATTGTGTGTACACGTGGTGCCCTGTCCGTGCGTGCGTGCGTACGCAGAGGTGTGTGTGCATGCATGCATATGGTGTTTTTGCATGCACGCTCTTGTGTGTGCATATGCACATGTACACAGACCAGCCTGAAAAAGAATTACTCCAAAAACTAAAGAAATTTCTTTCTTTTTCTATGTGCCTATTGATGACTCAATGCTTCAGCTTTGCAGTGAGTGGTCTTTTTTAATCAAAAAAGTGTAGACCTAAGCAATATACTTTTATTGTATAACATTACAAAAAAATTGTACCATCTTTGCAAGATCAGCTGAGGTAAAAATGGCAGACACAAGCTCATCATGATGTAAATGTAATGAATCAATAAAATATCAATCTCAGCAAAAACATGGAAGAATATATATAATATGCCATTCTTCAACCTCATATGTGCTGCAGGCCCATCAGTAAGAAAACATTTTGACAACTGACCATGTGAAGTCTTCTAAAATCACATGTGAAGTTGATGAAGTACCTTGAACCCCTGAAAGATGTGTTTTCCGTTGATCTACACAGATCTGCGTGAATTACTCCCCCAAATTCATTGGAACACTGCTGGCATGACTGGAAACTGTCACAGTGTTGCTTCCCTTTAACAGATGAACCACAAAACTCATCATTAAATTTCACACTGATTCCTTTCTCATCAGGAATTCATTGACATGATATTTATTTTGATGACCCATTTGCTGATCTCAGATTTGCAGTGAATGATGGATGCCAGCTTAGCATCAGAAATAAAAGATTTTACCATTTGGTACACTTGAATTGACATCTTGAACAGCTGCACAGACCATATGCCTCTTTCCTTAATAGTAACTGTTTTGGCAAATTCATTGTCCTTGGATGCATTAAATTACAATATTTGTCAAAGAATTTCTTTCTAGATTTACACATATGCAGCGCATTTTCATGTAACTTGAATGTCACTCACCATTTACCAAAGCCCTCTTCTTCTTCAAGTGATATTCCTGATGGAGTTATTACTGACCTGGATTTCAACAAGTGCTGGAAAAGTGAAAAATGTTTAAAACTATGCACCATGACATGTTAAATGTCATATACCCCACAAATAGACAGTCCAAGCCTTTTTACAGAGCTTAGAATACAGACTTTCACTAATAAGAGCTTGATTACTGAAAAGATTGCCTATTGTATGCAAACAAGCTTTAATGTTGACTTTTTCTTTATGCCAAGACAGTCTTTTCTAATATGTCCCTCCATAACTGCAGCTCTAAAACATTATTTCAGACATTTTTGATGCATCAGTTTGATAGATCCTTTCACTTGATAATAACAATCACCTTTAGTATTTGTTATCACCATGCACAGAGCAAACCCTGAGCTAAGCTCTTTCGTCAGATTTTAAAATACCTACAAACATATTAAATGTTTGTTGGTCTTCTGGTTCCACACATCAAGCCTGACAGAGACTATTGTAACTATCCAGCATTTTTTCCAGGAACTTAATGATCACAACTGAATCATCCAGTTTGACATAAAATGATAAGCCTTTGAATTGGCTACGCCCTTCACAGCTAAAACATCTCAATTGAAAAGCATGAGCAGTTTGCTTTGTTTCGTGTTTAATGATTCCAGTAATTTCACCCACAAATCTGCTGCTTCATCCTTTTCCAATGACTCTTGTCTTAGAAAGCTGTTTGTGTAAACTTCATAAGATCCTTTGGAAACAACCAGTAAATTTTGAACCATATACTTCCACATAGTGTGTTTTTGCAATTTCTCAGCACCATGAAATTCCATGATTACTCTGTTGCAGAAATACCAGAAAACAAGTCAGACACATGGCCAGCATATTGAGAGAAGATATCATTTTTCAAATAACTGTAAACCATGAAACATGTCAATCAGGATACATGGAACCATGCTCCACTACCATGTTACTGAACTGTGAAATACCATGTATCATTAGAATGCTTTACTTACAATACTGACAAGTTTACAAGATATATGAAACAAGATACTTACCCAACAGCAACAAATCTAAAACTATTATTCTGTAACAAAAGCAAAGACCTAATACAGCAAACTCAGAAAAAATCTAAATACCACTGGCTATTACAAACGAAATTCAACTTACACAAATTGAATACAAAATATCATCCATCACACAAACTATGTCAAAGATAATCACCAACAAACAACAATAAAAACTTTAACATTATGAACCAACTGCATAAAATATAATGAAAATTTTATAAAAAAATTATTTAAGAAGCGCACTTTTGGTGATTGATATATTCATGGGTAAGAAACTTTTATGTTGGATTAAAATATTTATCATGAATTTCATTTTGACATTCTGCTCTGATGAAAAGTAAACAATGAGTGGCAAATGAGAAAGGGGCATACAAAGTGTATTCAAAAAGTAACAGGCATTTCCTAATTTTGCATGATGTGTTTGTCAAATTCATGGTGTGTGGTTTTTTTTTTTTTTTTTTTTTTTGTTTTTTTGTTTTTCGGTAAACATGTCTGAAAAGTACCTATACAGTGTTTGCCATATTAGATAGTTAGTACATTGTCATATGTTAAAAAGGTTACATGTGTTGGATCAGATGATTTCTATTAAATTTTGTTGTAAGAGCAGCATAAAGTGCAGCAAAGTTTTAGAAGTGTTAAATATTGCTTTTAGTATCTGCTCTGAATAAAAACACTGATTAGAGTGATATAAGCATTTGGAAAAAGGTCATGCAACTCTGGATGCCCCAGCACATCATCAACTGGTGAAATCCAAAAAAATTAATGAAATGATTATGAACAATTGTTGAATCACAAACATAAAAGTCATTGATGGTGTTGGTATATCAAATGGCTCATTTGTTCTGGAGTTGTTGAACTGCAGACAATAACAGCAGCAAATGCAAGTCGCTCAGGAGTTATTAAATGAAGTCAACAACAATACAGAACTGGAATGGAAATGAAGTCCCATGCTTCTTGACAGAGCGTAGGGGAGCAATGTGGGAGACCCGCACCGCCATACTAGCAAGGTCCTTATGGAGGTAGCTTGCCGTTGCCTTCCTCGAATCATAATGGGGATGAATGATGATGATGAAGATGACACAACAACATCCAGTCATCTCGAGGCAGGTGAATAATTCCTGACCCCGCTGGGAATCGAATCTGGGACCACGAGCGGCAGACAATACAGAACTACTGAAATGTATTATAACAGATAATTAAACATGTACACTCCTGGAAATTGAAATAAGAACACCGTGAATTCATTGTCCCAGGAAGGGGAAACTTTATTGACAGATACATCACATGATCACACTGACAGAACCACAGGCACATAGACACAGGCAACAGAGCATGCACAATGTCGGCACTAGTACAGTGTATATCCACCTTTCGCAGCAATGCAGGCTGCTATTCTCCCATGGAGACGATCGTAGAGGTGCTGGATGTAGTCCTGTGGAACGGCTTGCCATGCCATTTCCACCTGGCGCCTCAGTTGGACCAGCGTTCGTGCTGGACGTGCAGACCGCGTGAGATGACGCTTCATCCAGTCCCAAACATGCTCAATGGGGGACAGATCTGGAGATCTTGCTGGCCAGGGTAGTTGACTTACACCTTCTAGAGCACGTTGGGTGGCATGGGATACATGCGGACGTGCATTGTCCTGTTGGAACAGCAAGTTCCCTTGCCGGTCTAGGAATGGTAGAACGATGGGTTCGATGACGGTTTGGATGTACCGTGCACTATTCGGTGTCCCCTCGATGATCACCAGTGGTGTACGACCAGTGTAGGAGATCGCTCCCCACACCATGATGCCGGGTGTTGGCCCTGTGTGCCTCGGTCGTATGCAGTCCTGATTGTGGCGCTCACCTGCACGGCACCAAACACGCATACGACCATCAATGGCACCAAGGCAGAAGCGACTCTCATCGCTGAAGACGACACGTCACCATTCGTCCCTCCATTCACGCCTGTCGCAACACCACTGGAGGCGGGCTGCACGATGTTGGGGCGTGAGCGGAAGACGGCCTAACGGTGTGCGGGACCGTAGCCCAGCTTCATGGAGATGGTTGCGAATGGTCCTCGCCGATACCCCAGGAGCAACAGTGTCCCTAATTTGCTGGGAAGTGGCGGTGCAGTCCCCTACGGCACTGCGTAGGATCCTACGGTCTTGGTGTGCATCCGTGCGTCGCTGCGGTCCGGTCCCAGGTCGACGGGCACGTGCACCTTCCGCTGACCACTGGCGACAACATCGATGTACTGTGGAGACCTCACGCCCCACGTGTTGAGCAATTCGGCGGTACGTCCACCTGGCCTCCCGCATGCCCACTATACGCCCTCGCTCAAAGTCCATCAACTGCACATACGGTTCATGTCCATGCTGTCGCGGCATGCTACCAGTGTTAAAAGACTGCGATGGAGCTCCGTATACCACGGCAAACTGGCTGACACTGACGGCGGCGGTGCACAAATGCTGCGCAGCTAGCGCCATTCGACGGCCAACACCGCGGTTCCTGGTGTGTCCGCTGTGCCGTGCGTGTGATTATTGCTTGTACAGCCCTCTCGCAGTGTCCGGAGCAAGTATGGTGGGTCTGACACACCGGTGTCAATGTGTTCTTTTTTCCATTTCCAGGAGTGTATTTACAGTTACGACATCAAAACTAAAACTCAGTCATCCCCCTTGGAAGCATTCTGAATCACCAAGACTGAAAAAAAAGCTCAACAAGTGCGACCTGATGTGAAGGCTGTGCTCACTACATTCTTCAATTTTAACAGCTTTATGTGCCCTGAGCTCTTGCCACAAGATCAGACGATCAATAAGAAACATTATTTACCAGTTCAATGATGTTTGTGTGGAGAAATTAGGCTGGCTGGAGTGGCCGAGCGGCTCTAGGCGCTTCAGTCTGGAACCTCGCGATCGCTACGGTCGCAGGTTCGAATCCTGCCTTGGGCATGGATGTGTGTGATGTCCTTAGGTTAGTTAGGTTTAAGTAGTCCTAAGTTCTAGGGGACTGATGACCTCAGATGTTAAGTCCCGTAGAGCTCAGAGCCATTTTTGAAGAAATTAGAAAAATAAACACCCAGATTTGTGGCCAAACAATTTGTCGCTTTTGCACCACAATGCTGCACCTACTGACACTTCATTGTTTAATCATGAATTGTTAACCAAAAACAATAGTGTATTTATGTCTTAGCCTTGTATTCACCAGACAGGGCTCCATGTCACTTTTTTCTGTTTCAAAAAGATAAAGAAAACCTTAGAGCCATTGTTTTGCAAGCATATATGAGATTAAATGCCCATCACTGAGAGAGCTGTAAGCTATTCCAAAGATTGAGTTCCAAAACTGTTTTTAGGTTTTGAAAAAGTGCTTTCCAAAAAAAAAAGCAAAAGCTCCTGTTAATTTTTGGATGCACCTCATTTTAAAGTATTATTATCTGTTAAATGCAACAATAGAGTTGGAACAAATTTATTCACATTGTTTTATTGTTTTAGAATATATTTATCTCTTACCTATGGTAGATATAAGCATATCTCTTCCATTATATCAGCATTTAGTTCAAATGGTAAACAATTTACTACGTAAATGTTCTTGTCCTTCATACCATCTTAAAGTAGAATAAAAACTTGAGTTTTAGATTATTGCCTCCATTGTCTTTGCCAGAAGAAATTGAGTGCCATGACTGTTGCTGTAGTGGCTTTCTAGATGCAATGATCACACTGTGACTGCCATGTCTAACTACCTGATTCCTTACTTCTGGATTTCAAATCCATAAACCAGATACTTCATTAAGATCTATCATTGGTTCTGTTGCTTGTCCTGTCTATAAACAAAAAAAATTCTAACAAAATTAATGACCATGAAGATAAAATCTTCTGTGTTCTTAGGTTGTATCATGTTCTTCTTTAAACTACTTCTTCAATACATGACTTTTCAATCCCTCTATGGATACAAAAGTTCCTGTAGACTATATATTAATCTTGTTGGCAGACCATTTTCCTCCTGAGACTTAAACATTGTTTAATCACACATTGATGGCCATCTATTTTCTTATGAAAAAATTTTATGAAATTATTGACATTCTGACCATAGAGTATGCAATTTCTTTATGGGACATATTAAAGAGCACACCTTTTATCCACTTCTCTTCACTGTTCTTCATTTGATTGTTGGCAGCATTTTTATGATCTGGCCACACGGCGTTGAAACTCTTCAGCACGCTCTCGGGCATGTAAATATCTTTTAATTCACTCAAGATAGAGAGAGAACTAACCTTATCAGTTTTAGATATTTTAGTTCAACGTAAATCAGATAGATAGCTCAGCCACATTTACTTGTTAGTCAACACACAGAATTTCCGTCGCCCAGCTCAGAAGAGAGCAGTTTTCAATATATTGATACACAGAACTACAACTGTTGCTCATAAAAACAATTTTCTTTCCAATACTGGACATGTGAAGCACATGTTCTGGAAGAACCACTATGGAAATTGATATATGAAATTAGCCTTCTCCAAGAAATGAAACCACAATATTAAACAATTGCAACATCTGCTACCTATTGTAGGCCTTCCTTTCTGCAAGGCCATGTAGCAATTATTTCCTAAATGACCAAGAAGATAATAAATTCTGCAATGGTTTAAGAACAGTCTGAATCTTGGAGTGACTGAACATTGTAACATTCCTGATGTGTGCAGAGAAAAGTATAATGGTCAGTCCATCTGTAAAGTTTGCAAACATTCTGCAGAACGCCAGTGACACATTAAAAATCA
This sequence comes from Schistocerca piceifrons, assembly GCF_021461385.2. Classification (NCBI taxonomy): domain Eukaryota; kingdom Metazoa; phylum Arthropoda; class Insecta; order Orthoptera; family Acrididae; genus Schistocerca; species Schistocerca piceifrons. Next base: position 659,323,758 of record NC_060140.1, read on the forward strand.
AGATTTGAAAAAGTCAGCAGTTCATGAACACAACTTTACAACCTGTCATCAAAGAATCTGTATAGAACAAAATGTACAACAACTTTGTACAAGACAACAGCTTTAATTGTAGTGGTTCATGGCAGTGGTCTTTCAATTATGAGAGACTACTGAGACATTTACCTTGTTTATTTTCCAGTGGGCTTGGTGTCTTCACTCACATCTACAACTACATACATCAACACAATTGCTGGCAGCTTGAGATCACAATTATGTATGCTGAGGTGACAATAGTCATGGAATACCTCCTAATATCATGTCTGACCTCCTTCTGCCTGGCATAGTGCAGTAACCCAACATGGCATGAACTCAACAAGCCATTGGAACTCCCTTGTAGAAATATTGAGCCATGGTACCTCCACAGCCACACATAATTGTGAGAGTGTTGATAGTGCAGGATTTTGTGCATGAACTAACATCTTGATTATGTGTCATAAATGTTCAGTGGGTGGCCAAACCATTTGTTCAAACTGTCCAGAATGTTTCTGAAACCAATAGTGAACAATTACAGGCCAGTGACATTGAACACTGGCATCCACAAAAACTCCTTCATTGTTTGGGTACATGAAATCCATGAATGGCTGAAAGTGGTCTCTGAGTAGCCAAGCATAACCATTTCCAGTCAGTGATCAGTGCAGGTGGAGCAAATGACCCAGTCCATACCATTCTGAAGTCTTCACCAGCTTGCACAGTGCCTTGTTGACAACTTGGATTCATGGCTTCATGGGGCCTGTGCAGCACTCAAACCCTACCATTGTCCCTTACCAGCTGAAATCAGGATCATCTGACCAAGCCATGATTTTGCCAGTTATCTAGGATCCAACTGATATGGCCATGAGCCCAGGAGAGGCACTGCAGGCAATGTCACCCTGTTAGCAGAAGCTCTCATGTCAGTTGTCTGCTGCCATAGCCCATTTATGCTAAATTTCATTGCACTATCATGATGGATATGTTTGGTGAACATCCCACATTGATTTCTGAGGTTATTTCATACAGAGTTGCTTGTCTGTTAACATTGGCAACTCTACGCAAACAACGCTTCTCTCGGTCATTAAGTGAAGGCCATCAGCCACTGCATTGTGCATGGTGAGAAGTAATGATTGAAATTTGGTATCTCAGCACACTCCTGACACTATGAATCTCAAACTGCCAAATTCCGTAATGATTTCCAAAATGGGATGTCCCATGTATCCAGCCTCAACTACCATTCCACATTCAGAGTCTGTTAATCCCTGTCTTGCTACCACTATTATATTGGAAACCTTTTCACATGAATCACCTGAGTACAGATAACAGCTCTGCCAATAGTCTTCTCTTTTACACCTCGTGTACATGATACCATTGCCACCTGTATAGGTACATATCACTATCCCATGACTTTTGTTAACTCGGTGTGAGTCAGACAATCACAGGCTTGCTTATAAAATAACACCACAGTAGCAGTCATGAGAGTGGAGGTAATTATTGAAATCTTGAGTTGTTACACTAATCTTGCATAGCAAGTGGACTAACAACATTTTTATTACAATACCGTTCTGAGAAATTTTGTTCCTATACTTATTATACAGTTCATATGTTTAATGGTTATTCTTCAATGTTTGGTAACAAATTTCATGTAAAATACTTTCCAATGTCTTAAGTGTGACCTGAATACACTGTGCATGCTTTCAAACACAAGAGGACCTGAAGACTAACATCTCAGCTCGATTGCAGCAGTACGGCGTATCCTTGTCAGGAATTCTTTCTTACAACATAGCACTTGAAGACTCTACTAGCAGTTCTGACAAGAGCAAGCTGATGAATGTAAACTGCGGTACAAAAATTAGCTCAGAAAAGTGTAGTGCCTTCTGCAACAAAGTATAATAAGGCTGTTCAATAAACAATGATCATGATTTCTTCATATTTAGCAAAAGAATACCATTCCAGGTGCTATAATATGGAGATTGTGACCAGAATCGATGAGCACTCTTGTACGTATAAGGATTGAATATGCACAGGTATCCAACAAAATTTCTCCTTTCCTCATACTCATTAGGGTGGGACATCTGTGAAGACACTAGAGTTGGGATACGCAAGATTCAAATCCACAGTCTGCATTCTTGATTTAGGTTTCCATGGTTTCTCTAAAACATAAACGTAAACTCCATTTGTGGATTAGACCTTAGGTGTGTTGCTACAGGCCAGTTGCTTCCCACAAGACAGTATGAGCAGCAATATATGACCATGGGACATGTGATTAGTATATCACTTATATAGCGATGCTTCCAGTCATACCACCATAACATGAATCCTGATGATGCCACAGCTACTTCATGGAAGCAACTCCCCATTTGACCTCACAAGGCTGAGAGGACCCCATTCCAGATCCTTCCATGCTCATGGCAGCGATGCTAACTGTTTGGCTACAGTGGTGGTCCATGGTTTCTCCAAATCACTTCAAACAAACAAGTATCATTTGTTTGAAATGGATAAGGCTATTTTGCTTCATCCTTGGCCAGTCTTAGGCACTATTATATCTTTAACGAAATCATCATTGATAGAAAAAGCAACTGCAATATTCTGTTTCCTTTTCCTTGTCTCGTATTAAGGCAACAGAAGGATTATCCTCTTTCATGACCAATTTTCATTAAATTTCTGTTGGAGAGTGACAATGGCAGCATAAGGTCACAATTTTTATTCATTTAATGACATAGATATCCAGCACACAATAGTTTAAACTTTGGTTAAACACTGTTTGAACAACAGATTTGACAGTTATGAATTACAAAATCTTGACAGTGATCAAATCTAGGTACAAGTAAATTTCATAAATAGCACAACAAGGAGAGTAAATTGGAGATGGGAGAACAGTAACACCACCACAGTTAGAAATAAGGACCACCCATATATACTGTGCAGGTTTGATTGGCAGCTCTAAAAGTATGTGAACAAGGTTAACACTTGTCTGCATTGCCTTCTGTCACTTGTCTAGTCCACAAGGTATATCATGTGAATGGTGGCAAAGAAATTAGAAATATTACTGAACACTTATAACCCAATTCCTGTAGTTAATTTTCACACAAGCAATTACACATGTCATCAGAACATTAAGACAGCATTGTTGTAGGTGAACACTTAAACAGTGACATAAACATTTATCCAGTAGTGAATGTTCTCTCTGGCCATAATGCACAAGTAGCCATACTTTAAATAATGCATCTGATTAGCACAAAGTGGCATCAAGAAACAGAAACACAACAGAAAGTTTCAAGGCAGCCTTACAGGTAGCTGATTGGATGGCTGTGTATAACGTGACTGACATCAATTCCAGATATAATGTATGAAATGGATAGACTGCTACTCATCACATAGAGGAGGTGCTGAGTGGCAGAAGGCTGTTAGATATTGTGAGTTACTGGACTAATCTTTAATGAGACATGAGCATCAGAACTCACTTATGTTCACACAAGCACAACTCATGCAGTCGAAGCCACTGACATCTCACGGTGCTAAGCCTACCTTATTACTGCCCAGAGACAATAATCACCACATGTGTGTGAGTTATGCTTGTCTGAATGTTTATATGTTCTGTTATCTATGCCTGGACTTAGTTGGATAGCTCATAATATCTAACCTTCTTTCATTGTGCCTGAAATTAACACCTGCTGTCACTCCTGACAAGTGTTCAGTTATGTTCATTCTGACTCTGTTCAAGAAAAAGTGAGTACTCACAAAGTATGTATATTTGTTCTAGAAGGTTTTGAAGATGTCAAAACTGCATAGTTGCTTCCAAGTTTGCAGTCACTGGGTTGCAGTTCCTATAATAAAGGATTCATTTGCCAGAAATAAAAAGGACACATGTCAGTTTAAGTGACTTTGTGATCTGATTCCCCATATACAACTTAAGAGTAAGGAACATTTTACCAGAAGTGCACATATTATGCAACACTATGACATAAGTAACTTTTTGGAATCACATCTGCATACTGATACTTTCAAACAGCTTGCACTTCTCTGGTGTGTCAGTGTCAAACACGGTAGACTTAGTTCAGAGTCAGTATGGTATTTGCATTTAAACCTCCTTATGCAAGTCACTAATGAATGACCAGATTTATGTTGAATACAGAATAAGTGTTGGTGACTTACACACAATAATTGTGCTTCTGTGCAATGATCAATAGCTGTAAAAATATAATTCATCATTCTTGTTTTTTAACGGTACAAGGAACATTAATTTACCAATTGTTTTGAAATTCTATAGAAAATATGATTTTAGACTGTTTACTTTTCTCTGAAAGTGACTTTCTGAGTTTTGCATATTGTTACAGTGCTATAAAAATCCAAAAAGTATGCTAATATCACCAATTAAGTGTTCTAATTTTGATTTAATCCACAATTTTAATATTTTATGCTTGGATTACAAGCCAACATAACAAGATTAATAAAATTTAAAATGCATTGTGAATACACTGTCACCTGAGCTATGTGATGAGCTGCAAATTCTCAGAAGATAATGACTGTTTACACATATACATGTTTTGAAGTTAAAGGTTCATTAGATTATGTACCAATTTGTATTGTGTAATAGTTTAAATGGTTTTATGAATTCTTACACAAGTTGTGGTAATTACCAAAGCAAATTGGGTATTATCTGTTATGTTGGTGCATAAGTTCTTAGCATTTTTGGTTTTTGTTATGGTATTCCGGTTGCTATGAGTTTGTTTATCAATTGTCATTTTTCATTTGTAATTCACTGTTGCTATTTTATTTACATACTGTGTCATTTTGTCATTTGGAGAGATTGAGTGGAGCTGTGGATGCTAGAAAATGGAGAAAGTAGAGAAAGTGGAGAAATCCAAACATTTCCAACATATTCTTCTGTTTAAGTTCAATAGAGGGGTGACAGCAGTGGAGTCAGCAAGAAACATTTGTGCCATGTATGAGCATAATACCATTTGGCAGAGCATGGCAAGAAAATGGTTTTCTCATTTTAAGGAGGATTGTTTTGACATTAGTGACTCTCCACATTCAGGAAGAGTTTCGAGGTTTGAAGGTCATTTAAATGCCTTAATACACAATGACTGACATCAGTGTATTCAAGAACTGGCAAATATCATGAACTGTGATAATTCCACAATCATGTGACATTTACATGTGATAGTGAAGATTCAAAAAACGTGTACAGGTATCACATGCTCTAAGCCAAAATCACAAAAATCAGTGGATCACCATATGTGCATCTCTGCTTGCTTGATGTCAATTGGCTCATGAACAACACCAACCATTATCCTGTGTCATTACTGGTGACAAGAAATGGTGTTGTTATGCTAGTATAAGGAAGAGAAAGGAATGTTTGAGCTCAAACAAAGCAATTTGTGCGACTCCACAAAAGATACTGTTAAGCATCTGGTGGAACGGTGATGGTATGGTGCGCTATGAATTGCTTACCCAAGATGTAACTGTCACTGCTGATGTTTACTGTAATCAGCTGAGACATCTTGCAGACATGATCCAAGAACAACAACCAGGGAGACTGCGTGAAGTGATGCTACTCCACAATAACAATCGCCCGCATTCTTCTAGACTGACTAAAACACTGTACAGGAGTTGGCTAGGGTAGCCATTCTACACCCATTTTATTCATCTGATCTTGTGCCCTCAGATTTTCATCTTTTCTCTCTATTGAGCAACCTTCCAGGAACTCCGTAATCAGGAGGAAAAGCACTCCCAACATGCTGTGACAAGTTTTTCACCTCAAAATCACATGATTTCTACAGTCACAGAATCATAAAGTTACTCCATCATTGGCAGACTGCTTGAAATAGTGCAGGAGAATATATTATTGATGATTACAGTCTCTGTTAAATGTGTCTGTTGTGTTTCTTAAACTTATGGGGTAGCACTATGAACTTATGCACTAGCCCAACATTTATAAATAGCTTCTTCACCTTTACTTTTAGATACAACAGTTCATTAAAGAAACTTTCTTTTCTTTATTGATTATGAGAATATAAGCTGAACATTATAGGATTATACAAGTATAGACACCAAAAATAGTATCCCAGTGTTTGGTATGTAATTTACTGGTGTTATGCTGACAACTGTGGGGACAAACTTTTAGACCCGATTCACAGAAAGAGGTTTTGTACTATCTGACACATCACTGTTTGAGTATTGAAGTATCCAATACATGATCCAAAGTGTTATAACATCTCCTGTACATGCAGTCTATCCATTTCATACTGTTGTTATTCCATCCTGGATATTCCATTGTCCAAATGTGATGTATTTATAAATGGGTTTCTATCAATCTTTAACAGTTACTTTCCTGAGAAAACAGTAAAGTATTGCACTAACAAGACATAAAAAAGTCATAGCTTACAAAGGAATTTAAATACCATGTCCATGGTAAAGGCAATCAAAGAAATGGTTAGGCCAAACAAAGAAGTATGAGTGGTTTCATTTTTAAAAAAATACTGGAGCTCAGTGCAGTGAATCGTTACAAGATTTGGGACTGAAATGGTGGCTGCCATATTCGTGCAACAACTGGTGACTGCTGAACAGAAACAAGGATGCATGGAAACATGCTGTGCTTTGAAAAAAAAGAGTCCCAAAATTATCCAAACTTTATTTCAAAAATTATCATAGGTGATGAAACTTGTTGCTATTTTTATGATCCTGAATCAAAGCAACAACCAAGCCAGTGGAAGATTTGAAGTTCACCTTGCCCCAAGGAAGCTTGTCAGTGGAAATCAAACATTAAAGCAATGCTAATTTGTTTAAGTGACCTGATTTGTGGCAGGTAGGTGACAGGTTTTTCCATCATGACAATGTCCCTGCTCACAGAGCCCCGTTTGTATGACCATTCTTGACCAAAAATGGTATGATCACTGTTCCTCGCCCCCAAACTCACTCAACCTTGCCCTGTTCAACTTCTCTTTGTTTCCTAGAATGAAAAGAAAAAAAAAACATGAAAGGAAATGGTTTTTCTGATGTTGCTGAGATAAAGAAAAAGTGATGGAGGTGCTGACAGGCACCATAAAAGATGAATGTAAACAATGTTTTGAAAAAAGGAATAAAATATTTGGCAAGAGTATTAGTCAAGTGGAGAGTGCTTTGAAGGGGACCGAAATTTTATGCTTAAAATGTGAATAAACAAATTCAATAAAAAGTTCAGTTTCTTTTGGGTAGCCCCTTGTATATGCAAGAAGCAGTGCAACATACATGTAAGCAAATCACAATTACTCCATACTCTGCCAAAAAAATTAAGAAAGTAGTTAACTTGGATGAATGCAAAAACTCTCAGAGTAAATAGTACCTCAAGTAAAGTACTAAGATCCTGTTCTTTGCATAAATTATGCCATGTATTTGGTTACATACAGAGTACATCAATATCATATGTGATATTATATCTAAAAACAAAGATGATGTGACTTACCAAACGAAAGTGCTGGCACGTCGATAGACACACAAACAAACACAAACATACACACAAAATTCTAGCTTTCGCAACCAACGGTTGCTTCGTCAGGAAAGAGGGAAGGAGAGGGAAAGATGAAAGGATGTGGGTTTTAAGGGGGAGGGTAAGGAGTCATTCTAGTCCCGGGAGCGGAAAGACTTACCTTAGGGGGAAAAAAGGACGGGTATACACTCGCACACACACACATATCCATCCACACATATACAGACACAAGCAGACATATTCAAAGGCAAAGAGTTTGGGCAGAGATGTCAGTCGAGGCGGAAGTGCAGAGACAAAGATGTTGTTGAATGACAGGTGAGGTATGAGTGGCGGCAACTTGAAATTAGCGGAGATTGAGGCCTGGTGGATAATGGGAACAGAGGATATATTGAAGAGCAAGTTCCCATCTCCGGAGTTTGGATAGGTTGGTGTTAGTGGGAAGTATCCAGATAACCCGGACGGTGTAACACTGTGCCAAGATGTGCTGGCCATGCACCAAGGCATGTTTAGCCACAGGGTGATCCTCATTACCAACAAACCCTGTCTGCCTGTGTCCATTCATGCGAATGGACAGTTTGTTGCTGGTCATTCCCACATAGAATGCGTCACAGTGTAGGCAGGTCAGTTGGTAAATCATGTGGGTGCTTTCACACGTGGCTCTGCCTTTGAACGTGTACACCTTCCGGGTTACAGGACTGGAGTAGGTGGTGATGGGAGGGTGCATGGGACAGGTTTTACAGCGGGGGTGGTTACGAGGGTAGGAGCCAGAGGGTAGGGAAGGTGGTTTGGGGATTTCATAGGGATGAACTATGATTACACAAAATATAAATGACAAAATACGGATAATTATATTCTCTGTGATTTGTCAAAAGCATTTGATTCTGCAGTTCATAACATTCTCTTACAGAAAGTCAAATATTATGGTAGCAGGAAATTTGCTAGTAATGGGTTTTCATCCTATCTACCTAAAAGAATGCAGTGTGTCACATTGAGGTACACAGAGAGTGACAACAATGAAACAGCATGTTCAGAATGGGAAAGAGTCACTGCATATGTACCATAGATATTAATATTGAGTGTATTTTTGTTCTTGTTATATATAAATGATCTGCTATCATTTATGCAAAAAGCAGGAGTTGTTCTCTTTGCTGGTGATACAAGTTTTGTAATCAAGCCTAATGGAGAAACTTAAACACTTGAAAATGTAAATAATATTTTTGTGAAAATTTGTAACTGGTTCTCTGCCAATTGGCTGTCGCTGAACTTAATTCAATACAAGCAATTCAGTTCTGCACAAGGTCTGACACACCATTAGAAATGATGCATGAGGCTAAATCATTAAATGAATCAGGTTACTCTAAATTCTTACTTGTTTATATTGATAATAACCTGAACTGGAAGTCACATTTCACTGATCTTTTTTAAATGGCTAACCTCTGCAACCTTTGCAATGTAGATAACAACAGACAGTATAGATGAAAATGTCAAAAAGTTGACTTACTTTTCCAATTTTCATTCGCTAATGTCTTATGGCATTATACTTGGAGGTTAGTTCAGCATTGAAGGAACATGTTGTTGTTGCACAGAAGTGTATAATAATGATAGTAAGTGATGTCTATTCTAGAACCTCTAGCAGAAAACTCTTTAAACTGTTAGGCATATTGACAACAGCCTCCCCACAATACATTTACTGTAATTTCTTCTGAAGTTTGTTGTCAACAATCAATCAATTTCAAAAACAATAGTATTATTCATAAATATATTATTAGAAGAAATAACTTACAGTATCTGTTGGGTTGGTCCAGGGGTGGATGCCAAGGAATAGGTGGGTGCTGAGACAGAGAGCAAAATAATGAGAACACACACAATATGTATGTCACTATGGTTTATTTAACTTCAATTCAGCAACTCCAATTATATTCAGACAAGTCTGCTACACAGATACATTCATCATAGATAATAACACAGGGAGATGAGACTACCTAGTAGACTTTGAATGCACTGATTGAACTCTGATATCTGACTAAGCTGGCATCGGTGCGAGATCTTCTTTTGTTGGCTCAGCAGTGGCACTACTTGTGCACCCAGCATAGGGTATGTATTCGAGCCAACCATGGACTGGCGGGGCAGTCACATGAGTTATGTCAACCTCTTGATGTTGACTCCATGGCGTGGTGCTGATGTACTACAACATAGTATCTGGAACCATGGAATCTATCTCTGATCCTTAGTGCAGCACAGAAAGGAGTGATGTATTGAGCTGTAAAAATATTTGACCACCTACCAATGATGTGATATCATTTAATGGGTAATGAAATTAACTTCAAACACAAACTGAAATTGCATCTGCTAAACAACTCATACTTCACAGCAGAATTTCTGAATTTATAACAACTTGGTGTGTGTGTCCTTAAGAGAGAGATATAATGAACACAATAAAGTACAAATAACTATGAAAGATTTTAAAGATGTAAGGACAGTCATTCAAATGGTCTGTATGTTGCCATATTTTTCACTGAGAAAGTGAGAAACTGCCTTGTTTTACATAATTGTGATAGATCACAATTATGATCCATGGTACACACAAATAACTAAGTAACTGAAGCAGAGGAGTGGTGCAAAACATGTGTCACAATACGTGTACTTTACCAACTTGGTAACAGTTTGACAACTGCTAATGAGAGTTTTGGCACTACTATCATACCCTACACACCAGGGTGAAATTCCTTGATTGCAGAACCACAATGATGGTTCAGAATTTTGAACAGGCTGATTCAGGTAAGAAGAAGAAACCTAGTTGGACTAAACAGTTTGTATGTACATCTGAAAACATTGCTGCCTTGTCAGCTACCATTGGAAAAAAAAGCCTCCTTGTTCAGTGTTTGCCTCATCACTGCAGCTGAGATATTAGAGCATTCAAAGAGTACTCCATCAGCTTTAGTTTCACATGTATAAACTTCAGGTTATACATTAATATAATCCTTATGACTGTGTTCTGTGCCTGAAATTTATGAAAAATTGTTGACTAAAGTCAGTGAGGTACAAATTTCATTCAGAATGTTAGGAAATCAGATGAAGCCCACTTCTCTTTTTAGAAGTAATACGAATATGCAGAACTTCATTACTGTGCTCGAGGAGACACTGATCAGCATCCATTGCCTGTACCAAGGTTACAGTATGCAGTGTCATGTCATGGTACGATACACTCTTACTTTTTTGAAGAACGAGAAGCTACTGTCACTGTGACATCTGAATGTTAATTCCAGCTGTTAGAATGTTTGTGGCCCCAAAACTCCACGTATTTCAAAATCTTAAAATTCAGCATGCTCAGTTTCAACAGAATGGAATTGCCAGACTCTCTGGCAGCAATGAAATGTTTCTCGCAATCACATATTTACAAGAAATGCTAATATCGCTTGGCTTCTCTAGTCTCCAGACCTTTCAGTCTGAGACTATAGGGACATCTAAAGAATACTGTGAGTCAGACTAGACCAAGAACTGTGGGCCAGCTCTAGATACAAATTGAAGAAGAAATCACCAACATCCAGGGTGACATATTGCGCCATTCAGTAATGACTTACTGAGTATACATGACAAGATGTACAGTGTTTGACTGATGTAATTTTTAAAAAAACGATGCCTAATGCAATTTTCAGCCTTGTATAACATATTTTGAAAGTCAAATAAAATTTTGTAATGTACCTTCATTTTTTTCTAATTATTTCAAACTTTCCTGTTTCTCTGCATCATCTTCTAAAAGCTATGAACACACCTACTCATTAAGAAGATAATATCTTCTTGTGCTGTCTGGCTACTTCATTCATCTAAATACACTATCACAGAAGGCACATAATGCCTACCTCACCTCCACCCCCCCACCCCCCACCCTCACCCTCACCCCCAACCACATGGGAGAAATCCATGTACCTCTTCCATTTGTGTCTAGTGTAATCACATGGTCAAATGTGACATTGTTTTTCAAAGTGTATGTGCATCATTTATCTGAGGTAGGACACTGGAACCAGTCTGGTATTTACCCAGGTGGATGTGGAAGACAACCTGAAACCCATGCCCAGGCTGGCTGGCATACCAGCCCCTATTGGTAGTCCATGAGAGGGATTCAGTCGGGGGCTGGCAGCCCTTCCTGTGCCCCAGAAGCTCTTGATTCAACATGCTTGGCTATCTAGGAAGCTTTCAACTTAGTCTCTTGGTCCTCCTCCATGCACTGTATAATGGCTTGTGGATTATATACGTAAATGTAGATTTCATGATTCCATCCAATTCCACAGGTAGCTTTTGCCACACAGCAAGTACTTTGTTATGGACAGTATCACTTCTTTTTTGATAAAAGCCTCTTCTCAACCATCTAATTTTGAAGTTACGGAATAGAAATAAATCAGACTAGATCAGAAGTACAAGAGGATGAATAACCACATTGACAAAACAAAATGGTGCAGTAGCAAGACACTGGTCTCCCATTCAGGAGAGTAGTGGTTCCAATTCCAATATGACCATCCAGATTTAGGTTTTCCATGGTTTCTGTAAATCACTCATTTCTTTTCCCAGTCTCAGCTTATGCTCTGTTTCTCATGAACTCATCTATGGCCTGAATACTTCACCCTAACAAAGAGAATCTCTGCACTTTTTGACCAACACCTTCAGCCTATTACAGATAACCTACCTTCCCACATAAAAGACACAATTTGCTCCATCAGCTTTCAGTAATTCCTGTCTTTCCCTCCTAGCATCTTGCTCACCACAGTCAATGCAATCTCCCTCCACACTAACACCCCAATTCCCACAGCCTTGCTACCATTGAACACTATCTTTCCCAACACCCAGTTGACTCTAAACACACAACCTTCTTCTTGGTCACCATGAATTACTTCTCCTTTGAAGGCCTCACCTACAAACAAATCTGCTATATGGCCTTGGGCACCCACTTGACACCATCCTGTGTCAAACTATTCATGGATCCTCAAGAACAATCATTCCTAGCCACCCAGAATTCCAAACCCCTCACCTGGTTCAAATTCACTGATGACATCTTCATTATTTGGGCTGGCAGTGAGACACCAAATCCTTATTTTTCCAGAACCTCAACTGCTTCTCCCCCATCCTTTTCACCTGGTACTCCTGATTCTAAAAAGCCACCTTCCACAGTGTTGACCTTCATTTCCCATATGGCTCCATCAGTACTTATGTCCACATCAAACCTACCAGTCACCAACAATACCTCCATTTCAACAGCTGCCATCCATTCCACCCCCTCCCATACAGCATAGCCACCAGTGGTTGTCACATTTACAGTGACAAGCATGCTCTCTCCAAATGTTCAGAGGGTCTCACTAACACCTTGGGAGACTGGAATTACCCTCCTCACCTTTTCCAGAAACAGATCTCCTGTGTTGTCTCCACAGTAACCTACTATCTTCCACATACCCACAGACTGTCCACAAAGGAGCATCCCCAATACCAGCAGGACTGCAGGAACTGAATCACATTTGCTGCCAGGATTTTGAATACCTTCTGCCATGCCCTGAAATGAGATACATCCTCCACACTCCTCCCACCATGGTATTCTGCTGCCAATATCATTGGCTGTCCCTATTCCATCTCTACTTCCAGTTCCTTGCCCCACAATTCATATCCCTGTAAAAGACCTAGATGCAATATTGCCCTACACATCCTCACAATACTGCCCACTCCAGTCCTATTACGAGCACTGCCTACCCCTATCAAATGCAGGGCCACCTTTGAAAACAGCCAACTTTGTGAAAATTGCTGTATGGCTTTCTAAATGGGGAAGACCACTAATAAGCTGTCTGTTCCCATGAGTAGCCAATGCCAAACTGTGACAAAGAGATATCTGGACCAACCAGTTGCCAAAATGCTCCCTTACATAGTTTGCTTGACTTCAGTTGAACCCTTCCCACCAACACCAGTGTCTCAGAATTGCACAGTTGAGGACTCTCCATACTACATATCCTTCATTCCCATGACACTCCTGGCATCAGTCTTTGCTAGGCCCTGTCCTCCATCTGCCTCAGTTCCCTTCTCTACTCTCACTCTGATCTCACACATGCTTTCTGTCTTCCCAGTTCAGGTGCTGCATCTAGCAACCTACCATCCTGTCCCTGTCACATACGTGCACACTATCATGGACAGCACTACAGCATTTTACGCCAACCATACCCTGCTATCCCTTCCCCTTCTCTGCTCCATGACTCTTCTGTACTCCCAATAACCACTTCATCCAAAAATTGGAGCCACAGTGCCTGGGGATGACAGTGGCAATGTGTGTGTGTGTGTGTGTGTGTGTGTGTGTGTGAGAGAGAGAGAGAGAGAGAGAGAGAGAGAGAGAGAGAGAGAGAGAGAAGAGAGAGAGAGAGAGAGAGAGAGAGAGAGAGAGAGAGAGACAGCTGTGCACATATGGATGTGTGTGAGTTTCTTCATATGATGACATCTAGAAAATACCTAACACTCTACTTATAAATGTGTCTATCTGCTGTTCAATAACTCAGTGTGGTGGGGAGCAATCAATCCTAATTCATATTATTAAATTAACCCTCTTCAGTACTTTGTACTATTTCAGATCTAAGGAATAACTTCGTAGGTAAGGACATCAGAATACTCCAAGCAAAGCAAATTAAATTCAACAGAACCATAAATTAGAAGAGTGAGAAAGACAGGATCAAAAATGAAATTAACAGGAATGTAGCCCATTACTGATGTTACAGGAAATTGTAGACTGCATATGGTATAGCCATTTCATGATCATAGACATATGTTTTTAAAAAAAATGAAAACACTTTCATATGGAAATACTAAGGACTTGAATAAAGGGAAGGCCAAGGAAATGCTGTTAGAATCAGTGTAATCAAAAGTGAAAGAAATACCAAACAACAGAAAGAAATTACAAGTGCTTGTGACCCACAACTGGGAAACTATAGTTGGGAAGTGGTGGTGGTGGTGGTGGTGAGTATGGAGTAGTTATGGTTCTGTCTTTGTGTTGTTTCATTGTAAGGCTTACACCTGGCAAAAATTCTTTTTCTTTTGCATCCCTTCTTGGTTAATAATCAGTAATGGAAACATATTAAAACATAGGACTCATAAATGTACAAATATTTAATGAAGAAAGAAGTGTACTAATTCAATAAAAATATAGGCATAAGACATAAAGATGGCTGTTTATAGATAATGTATACAAAGTTTTCAAATTTAATCAGCCATGTGATCTACTTCAAAGATCATCATCATCATCATCTGAATAAGATCCTGCAGTCTTTTCAATGGATTCCAGTGAGTATATGTTGTAGCTCACAATATTAAAAAACGGAGATGCATTTCCAGAACAAGTGTGTTTAATGATCTCACAGGACAATAGTTAACAACAGATACAATACATGGCATAGCTACATGGGATGACAGGAATGGTACAGTTCTAGCCAGCATAGTAAATAGCACAATGTATGAGAGCAAATTGAAGGCAGGTAATTACCTGGCAGTGATTGTGTACATAGACAGCACGTCACAGATGGTGCTGGGAGACACCTGCACAGCCATTGTGTGATGTCGCTCAGCTGCAGTGCCACCTGGTGGCCATGCTTTGCAGTAGTGGATGCAGAGTGACTGTTGCATTATATGTGCCACTCGAATGATGAAGGCTGATGTATGAGGTGTAGGCTAGTCTGGGTGGTAGGCCAGTGGGTTACCATTGCATATCAAACTTCCAGTCAGAGCATACTTCAACTTCTATTCTGATGTGGCCAAATTAAAACCATTAAGTGATAAATACATGTGTTTTCAACCACCAGAGCAGAATAAACATGAACTTAAAGCAATTCAGTTTCAATCGAAGTACAAGGGCTATTCAGAAAGCAAGGTCCAATTGGTTGTGAAATCGAAACAACAGTGAAACCAATGAACTTTGCACAGATGTGTTGGGCAGTGTCTCCAGTACACATGTCAATAAAATCATGTTGCGCTTTTCAGTTCTGAGTGCACAGTGAGCGCACAAAAGTGCCTAGAACAATAGTTTCTCCTGCCAAGTATGGATGCCCACTGCAAGTTTACACCTGATTTCATGCAACCCCACATAATATACCTGCCATGCATTTCCTTCTTCATGAAGTTCTTGGCCACACGCTGCAGGATCAATTAGGATGTTCCTGCAGCAGTTTCAATGTTTGATCACCCACTGTACAGCCTGGACCTGACTCCTTCCAGTGTTCATATGTGCTCACATGAACCACTGGTGATGGAGACAACATTTTGGCACAGACAATGAACTGCAGACCAGTGTAGAGAAGTGACAGAAAATACAGGTGGCTGCATTCTATGATAAGAGTATTGGGAAGCTGGTACAATGCTACAACAAACATCTAAGTCAGAGAGGTGACTATGTAGAGAAGTATCTGAAAGTTGTAGCAAACTGCTGCAAACAAAACTTTTTTTTTATTTTCACTATGATTTTCATTTTGTGACTGATCAGACCCTACTTCCAAATGGCCCTTGTATTTGTTGATCAGTTTGAATAACAGTATTTCAAAATTGCGTGAAAATCAGTTTCACCATCTTCTTCACCACACTTCACATGGCTGTAAATTAACAACTCCATACCATGTCCATCTGAAAATTTCAAAACAAAATAATTACAAGAATCATGTTTACCAGCTCTTGAAAGGCTTAACAAACTTTTTTGCTCTTTCATGGAAATTTTCCAGAAATATCATTTTAGTCTTGTAGAAGGACTTCCAATGAGTAAAAACTTAGTAACATTGGAGGTTATTATAGCGGTATGAAGTGTAAATAGTATATAGAATACATTAACCAAAAAGAAGCATCAGACTCCAGTTTATGGAAAGATTGCTTTTAAAACTCTTGCTTAATTCGATCTTGAAGAATATTGTTCCTTTTTGAATCTGTATGAAGTTGGTCTTTTGGAAGATGTACAAGGAACTTGAAGGCATGACGCTAGAGCTGTCTCAAGCAATTCAAATGTTAAAATAAAATAGCTTCGCTCAGATGGGTGGTATCATGCAGTGGGGGGAGGGGGGGGGGGTTAATTGGAAATGATTAATCACTGTTGATAAAAGTACAATCAGTCCACAAATGTGAATTTCCATTAGGTCATTGCACTTTTAATATTGTGTGAATGCAAATGCAATCACTGTTTCATGAGAGTATTCAGACACAGTAAACAGCCAGTCACCATATGTGAATTACTTCAGTAGTTTTTTATCTTCACCCAGACAAGAGTTAGGTTGCTCCCCCATTTCATACATCAAATAAACAATTCAGGGACATTAAACAGAAATTTATTCACTGGTACATGGTGACATTGTCACCTTCTTTAATTTTATGTTTGTATAATAGAATTCAGTTATAAATACTAATGAATGACACTATATTTCTGATTTTTGGACACAGTTAATATGTAAGATATAATATGGCTCAAATTCCACATAATAAATTTAAGTGTTTAGTGACGTGATTAAGCTTCAATCACATACTAGCAAACTTGAAGGAAAATGTTTATAAGTTGTTTTTTGTAGTTCCTTTAATACAGGGATATTAAAACAGTGATAGTAATGTACAAAAGAAATTAATTTATCTTTTACCAGTAATCCTACCACTTGGGATCCTGTGCTTTATAAAAGATAAAAGAATTTAAATGATCATTTTCTATTGAACTGCTCTCTGAATGTAATCTATAGAAGCCTTCCTGTGTTGATACTGCTGTAGTTTGTGCTTATGCAAGCATGGTCTGTAACAAGCATCCTTAACTCCATTATTTTTAATCATTACCTTATTTATTAGATCTATAGTATCTCTGTATGCTGCAAGTAATGATAGTGGCCCTGTATAATTGTTTAATAATCATAATACACACAGGTCATATCTGGTAAGACACACATTACTAATTCTTTAGAAAATTTCATTAATATTCATTGCTAATTTGACAGTTTCTTTAAGATAAAATATCATCACAGTCTTAATAACAGTATATGAAACAATATTAAACATACAGGAAGAATTCATGCATTAATTACACAGATTAAAAAGAAGTAAACAATATTGTTTTCATGGTCAATGTAAAGCAGCAACCTCAGTCACTATAGGGTGAGCCATGTAAGATGGAATACCCCTTTTCTTTTGTGAACAGTTCACGATATCAAAATGACATTTTCTGTGAATGATAGTATGCATAAGGCTACATGTTTTAATGTATGGATAGTACTCTTAACTCTTGTATGAATGAAGATAATGAAGCAAGTATTTTTTCTGTGGAACAATATACTTTTTAAGCATATAAAAGTTCTTGAAAATACAAGTATAGTGCTATAATATTTGTGAATGTTGGCATCAAAACTCTTTGCAAAAGTATCACAGAATTAGGCTCAAATTGAAAGGCAATGTGCTGAAATCAGCTATGGCAATGAAATGCCAAATGGAGCTCTCATTCCAGGCTCCATCATTATATTCAGCAAGAAGACAGGCCTATGCCATTAACATAAAACATGTGTCCTCTTTACTCTACTTTATGTGGCATAGATACAGGATCAACTGTAATTTCTTTAAATGGAACTTCATGCCAGCTTCTATCATATCAGAAACTGTTTAGGAAAACTATTTCAAATGGTTTTATTTTTTTAAATGAACAGATTTAGTGGAAACAAGTATGCAATTAAAAGTCTTGATACAACGACAGCCTAAAATGAGAGCCACATTTGGCGATATATACATTGCAGTAGATGATTCGGGCCACCTAGGTTTTCAATCTTAGCAGATTTCTTGGCTGTTTTGTGAATATTTTCAATTCAAATATTAACTTAATCGTTTTTTGAAGAGCTTTCATAAGTCATTAAAAAGGATATTTTCCATTTAAAAATACTTGCTTTAAAATCTCAGTTGATATAGAAGTTAAGAGTATTAACCAATCAACAAAATTAAGTACCCTTCTGCATACTATCACATTTCATAAATTGAGTAGCTGGGAAAATACCTCTTTGGAACAGATGGAAAGGACTTGGAATGGATATTCTGCATACCAGAACGTGAGGAAAAGTAGTTGAAGGCCTGGTATATGATCTGGTTAAGTTGTTCCACCTGGATGAGATGTTGGGTAATCAGGGATAGCTCCTTTGCAGTTGATTCACGGAAATAATTTGATAATTAGGGGCTTTTGTGGATTTGGCACAGGAGATACATTTGCAGGCTAGTCCTGGATGGTAAGACCTTTCTGTGAATGGTTTGGGAAGACTCAGTATATCAGGCAAGGGATTGCTCATCACTGCAGATGCACCATCCACAGGTTACCGGACTGCGGGGAGAGACCTTTTAATGTGGAAGGGGTATCAATGTTCTTAGTTGAGGGACTGTTGATGAACAGTATTCTTGATATGAACAGTGGATTGTATGGAACCACTGGTGAAGTGGAGAGCTTTGTCCAAGAAGGTGCAAAGGTTGGTCAAGGAGGGCAAGTGAAGTAGAGAGGAGTCAAGGTGTTGAACCTGTGGAGAACTGATGGTGCAGTATCTAGCCACTGGGTCAAGATAACGAAGATACCATCAATGAACTGAACCAAGCAAGGGGTTTAGAATCTTGGGTGGCTAAGGTTTTCTCCAGATGGTCCATAAACAGGTTGGCATCTAAGGGTGTCATGCAGGTATCTGTGGCTGTGGCACACATTTATATGCACAGTAGTTTTGGGTAAGGCCATGATTGGTCATATGTATAAGGAATGAAGTGATAGGTTCGGACTCAGCATGACATCTGGGGAGGTATTGATTCTTGACAGCAATGTCGTGGGCATGGAGGATATTGTTGTATAGGAAGGTAATATCAATGCACGACAGTAAGTGGTTTGAAGCACACTGGAAGAGGCAATGGGCAATTGGTTGATGATGATCATCAAGAGCCAAGATTGTTTCAGTGGGAGCACAGTAACCAGCTACAATGGGAATTTCTGTCTGTTTAGGTTTATGGGTCTTGGAAACCATGCATGAGTTGGATGTGAGGTAAGATGGTAGTTGAGGTGAGGACGAATGTGGATTCAGGAGAGGGATTTTGGGTTGAGTTAGGGCAGGCTGTTCAAGCTTGCGAGCTCCATACTGAGCTATTCTGTGCTCTGCAGAGTATTGTTCTTCACTGTGTACAGTCAAATGGGACAGAGGTATGTGGCACAATTGGTGGTCTGGTGGACATTTTGATCTGCCTGCTGTGTCTCATGTGATTTCCAGCCTCATACTCTTAGGTACTATGACATAGCAAATTGCTAACTCATAGAAATAAAAAGGTAAAGAAATAAATAAGAAACAACTGTTTTAAAATAAAATGCATATGTTTATTGGATACCTGAAATCTGACATTTTCTTTTCGTAACAAGAGCGGAAATATAAGGTGTCAAACTGTTCACCACATTAATGCAGAATATGGCCATCAGTGTTGTATCCTGGAGAGAAGATCGTTCGTTGGTTTTTAGGCTTTTCATTGTTGAGAAAAGCTGTTCACAAGAACACATACATCCAAATATGTATTTGATCTGTATGGTGTATTTGTGGAGCTTAGTAAATGTTTTTTCTTGTGTTGAATGATACTGCCCTGACAAGTTCAGTGTGCTGTGGTATCTGCCTGTCAGCAAAGCTGAATTTTGGAAATCAATAACTGCCATCTGGAGCAATGATGGCTCATCATTGAGTAAAACTGAGAAAGTAGTACTGAACAATTTCATTTCCATTTCCAAAATTATGAGCTTTTGGAATCTTGTTTCAAAAGATGTGGTGAGCTCCATTATCTTGGTTGGGTAATCACCGATTCTGGTACCTCCAGATAGTTTTAAACAAGCCAGATGGTAGAAGAATGTTAAAATCCCATTACTCAGGTGCCTCTCAAACACACATAATTTTTCCATGAACAAATTTCAGCTGTTAGTAGCTCTTCACCCTGCAATGACAGATTTAATTTATTCAGATGCATAATGATGTCAGCTAGGGGCATTAGGTTTGATATCCATTTTAAAACTTTCAGACAATGCATTTCTTCCTCTTTTTTTTTATTTAAAGAAAGAGTGATATTTCCTCACGAATGTCAAAGGAAACATCAAGAATTTTCATCTGGTAAAGCTAATGAACTGTGCTGTGGTAAGATATGTCCCCATACTCTGCTTCCATATCTTTCAGGAATCTTTTGAACTGGTGGTGATTTACACTGTGGTGTTGCACAAAATTCACACACTTGACCACAACTTCCATTACATCATCTAGTTCCACTGTTTCTGCACACAGTGCCTCTTGGTGAATGAAACAATGAACAGTCAAAATGTCTTTCCCAAATTCATTTTTGTCTTTAGTTTTTAAATGAGAAGTGAAATCTTTATGATGCCTGATTATTTGTGGTGCACTTCTGTGTCTACAGAATGGACCTTATACCAGAGCAAATACATATTGTCTGCTGATTCACAAACAGCTTCAGAAATGTCAAGTCTTGTGATGTAATTGAGTGGTGCCACATGCAAGAGTTCCTCAGTTACTTGTAGCTTCATATTGACAGCTCACAAAAATTTCAAAATGCAAGCAAAAATGCATCAAAGCTCTCAGCTTTTTTTCATGAATTGTGCTTCTAAACTCACTGTCATGCCCAAGATTCAATGAGATACTGTTTGCTTCAAAAGGCAAATCCCTTCAGCTGTCTGCAGATCCCTTGGAAGCAAACATTCTGCAACTGCTACCACCCATGATTTTATGAGAGGTCCCACCGATACTGCCACTCATTGCAATAATGTGAACAACTTTGTAGCTTGCTTGATCTGCCATTTCAGTTTCATTTTCTTCACTGTCATTCAACTGAAAAGTATAAACACGCTACAGTACATGAACTATGCTGTATATTTCTATACCTTTAGTATAAAAAATTCTTTTTAAACTTATGTCTCCTGGTACTTTTATTAAGCCTGGATACTAGCTACCTGCCTTCTACCAGCTTTTAATGCACTGCCTTAAGATGTGTATAATGACACTGTATGTTCTACATCTTAGCACATCTTAGCATCACTAAATACATTATAACATACAAGGCACTGCAGATGTCCACAACTTTCAGTAAATTGAAATGTATCCTCAAATTGAGACATAGAGCTTCCATGAATGACTGTATCTGTCATCAAACACAAATTGTTGTGTTAGTCATGGCTTCGTATGGCCAGGGGATAGTAAGCTCTATTTCTCCTCACCACACTTGCTCTGAGCCTTCGCAGTGAGTGCTCCGGAGCACTCCTCCCTGGAGCAGTGTTGGAACAGCCTGGGCTAGGGACTGAAGTAGGAATTGGGCATTATAATGGACATCTGAGATTGGGTTACTACAGTAGGATTTGTAGGTAGAACAATTCAGAGATAATTTTTGCCAGGTAACCAATGTGGCTTATCACAACAGTAGTAGAGTCATTTTCTGCAGAGATGATGATCTAATTAGGATATGCTTTAAGTTTGTGAATGTTGTAGAAGATTCATGAACTGCGAAAACAAAGTTTAATGCTAACTCTGGGTTAGGTTTGATTAGAGGAGTTGATGGTATAAGTAAGTATAAGATGGTAAGTAAGTAAGTAAGTATAAGATGGCATAAGCAAGTTGATTCTAGATGCCTGTGCTCTATAAACTTGCTCTCAGCATCCAGTATGGTCAACTTCTAGGTGTTAAAGGTTTTTAGTCTTCCTGAATACTGCACATTAAATGGTTTCAGTTACATTGAAACATTTGTTTAAATATGCAGTGATCTTTACATGGATGCATCTCCAAACCAGTAAAGTGACATATTTTGAATATTTTCATTCAATAATGCCATATGGAATAATATTCTGAGGTAACTTATCTTTAAAAAAGAAAGTCTTCATTGCTCAGAAACATGCTGCAAGAATAATATGTAGTTCTCACTCAAGGTCATCTTATAGATGTCTGCATAAGGAGATGGGAATTCTAACTACTGCTTCACGGTGTATTTATTCCCTCATGAAGTTTGTTGTAAATAATCCACTATAATTCAAAAAGAACAATGATGTACATAATTATAATATGAGAAGAAAAAATTACATTCATTGCTCCATATTAACATTGTCTTCAGCACAAAAAGGCGTGCACAATGCTGCAACAAAAAATTTTGATCACTTACCTAGTGATATAAAAATGTCTGACAAACAGAAAAGTGAAGTTTGAAAAAAACTGGGAAAATTTCTCCCTGACATCTCTGTCAATTCTGTAGAAGAATTTCTGTTATTGTAAGGTGTAAATGTTGTGGGTAAGAATTACTGAATCACATCTCTATATCTTTTTCTTTCTTTTTGGAATAAAAAAGCCTTGAAATGTGCAAAGTGTATCAATTTACCAATTTGCAATGTGAATGTAGAATGACTCATTCCACACACATCGTTATAATTTATCATGCAAAATGATCTGTGGAGCATGAAACTAACTAACTCTACTCGATGCCAAAGACACACAAAGTAATGAACTACCTACTTATTATATGCTGCTGAGTTTAGGTATATGTGCTGAATTTTTGGGTCCAGAGGAATCCTTCTGGTAACCATTTCAGAAATTCTTCCTGTAACTTTTGAGAGAACAACAGTTTGTAATATTGCAGTAGGACACCTATGCTACAAATTGCAAGCAATCCCTCTCAAAAAACACATTTCTGCTAGATGCTATGGCTCTTCAACCTATGCTCTGCTCCTTATGGACCACCCTGCAAATTTCCTTGTTTGGCTGCCTTTTTTATGCCTACCATCGGTGCAGCAAATGTATATGAACCAGAGTTTTCATTTAATAAACAATTTAATTAAAATTTATACTTGACATACCTTTCACTTTATATCATGTTTCATCTGTAACACAGTTGCTTCAAATCTCTCTATGTCATAAAATTTACTGATTTTGCCTTTTGATGGTAAGTCCATTATATGATCATTATCTGCTTGTGATAATGGGACAATTTTTTTAAAACATGATAAAACTGTCTTTATTTCATTTATTTTAAGGCATTTAATACAAAATAAATTGCAGTTTGCATAATCTTTCAAGTACTGTGAACATGATTAGTCCTTGTTCTGCACCCCCTTCATTAGTGTTACAGATGGACACCAACTACCTTTTGTTGAGGGTAATGTAGTTACTAAAATTTTTTGTGTTCCTCCTGAATAAGAAGTTTTCAAGCACTTTGGAAAGGTTTTTTACTACTGAGTTTAGAGACTTCTGTTTTATTATCATTCTTGAAAAGTGGGTTAATGATTGCATTTTTTAGTCTGTCAGGGACATTTCTTTGATTCAGTAATTTGTTAAACAAATGCCAAATTACTTGGCTTGTGAATTTAAAGAATTGTTTGAGAACTTTTCCTTCACCAGTGGAGATTTTATTTTTTGGTACCCTGATTAGTTTCTTTAGTTGGTTTTGTTGTCACAAGGAGTGAATGGATTGAGCTGAATTTATTCTATTTCATTTATTGTAAAATATTCATGATGTTGTGGGTACGCATGCCATGTTATGAGTGCTCACTGCATGGCCTGCATTGCCCCTAAATTTAAAAAGGAAAGTAGGCAGGAGTGCAGTGAAACAGTACACATATTTCGGAAAAGCACACAAGGTTAAAATTTCAGAAACATGATTAGTTACTTAACCGTAAATTACATGCTATTAAAAACTTCTAGTAAAATTGTCTGGCAGTCTGTTTATTACAGTTCAGATCCATGTTTGCAGAGTTCTTAGCTTCTCCAGTCATGATACAATATTAAGTTCCTGACAGAAATCCAAACCATTGATACACATTTTAGGATGTGAGAAACACAGTCTTGATCTAAGTGAGTACTAGGACTGGTCACCGACATATATGGTGAGTGAAATCAAAACCCTGTGAGTCCAGAAAGCAAGTAAGCAGGGCACACATGGTTACTAGGCATGGGCAAGAATCAGTTAATGATTTGCAGAACAAAATCATATCATCACATGTGGAATTTACTGTCCCCAGTATTGTAGAGAGTGGCCCACAATGACAATCTGAGTGACTTAAAACAGCTGTACATTCAAACCATGTCAGTGAGTACACCAGTGACCCTGTTTATAAATGAGGCACCTGCAAGTTATTTGCAAAATGTGATACAAGGTTGATTCTCTGATATATGCCCATGTACTGCCATCAGAAATCCATTGAATTGCAAGAATTATGAGTCTTTGTACAGCACCCAGGTTCTCATTAGAAAACACTGCACATTCACTGAAATAGCAAATGACAAACCCACATAGCCAGTGTTACTACTGCTTAGTGCAAACACACACATGAGAATGGCATCATTCTAGCCAAGGAAAATCTGGCAGAAGCATCCATTTTTGCACATAGTGATTGGGGAAAAGACACTCCTGTCAGCAGTTATATGTTGTGCACATTCTCTTTGGAAAAAGTCCAAGTACAGCTGTGTGGATAGAGTTGTCTGATAGAACAGACGGTAGGGATATTGAAAGTTGTAATTTAGAGGCACCGCACAGTTCCCCACTTGCAAGAGGTGGATGCCATGTGACGTTCACCTGCCTTATTTCATCATTGATTGTCCTCAGTTTCTATGTACTGCATTGTGATATTGGCTGAAAAATTGGGGGTGGAAGTTCAACACTGACTACTTAAGTGATGTAGCTGA
Organism: Schistocerca piceifrons; assembly: GCF_021461385.2. Taxonomy (NCBI): domain Eukaryota; kingdom Metazoa; phylum Arthropoda; class Insecta; order Orthoptera; family Acrididae; genus Schistocerca; species Schistocerca piceifrons. The sequence goes on from NC_060140.1 coordinate 659,348,916, forward strand.
CAGGTGCACATTTGCGTTTCACAGTTCTTTACTTTCACCTGTTCACAACACGCTCCCCCCCCCCCCCCCCCCCAATAGAACACAGTTATATGGCCAGTGCAGTATTGTTTAACTTTTGATAAGCCTCTGTGGCGTAGAGCGCCATAAAAATCGATATTTGTTCTGTGCGTGACTGTGCTAACTTTGAGGAGAGGACTTTGGAGAGCATGTTGGACGCTAACGGCAGTTAGCCTCCGGACTTGTATCTGTGTAGACGCTAAGTGTGAATAAATCTGTATATGAGAGAATTCTAGTTGTTTACCTACAACTATACCATATTCCCTCACTGGTGACCCCGTTTTTGTGTAATATGCGTCCAAGTTACCGCCTGAAGGTTATTTACGCGCCTACCGCGTCGGGTTTCTCCGCGATCGCGAGGGCCTTTGTTCAGCTCCAGACAATGGCCTTTCAGCATTCACCGCCGCCCGGATTCCAGCAACATCTCTCCAGCACTCCTGCCATCGTAGTGGACATGTCGCAAGAATCTTCAGAATCCTTCAGCCAGAACATGCAGTGGAATTCATCGAGTGCCGCCAGTTTCTTCCAACCGCCAACGGTCGTGGACTCTGGCTTTGTTAGCCGGGACCTTCCCACGTGTTCTCCACAGAGTTTTGGTCAGAACATTTCTGCTCCTGTGTCGAACACACAATTCAATACAGTTCGTGGTGTCGAGTGAGTTTTTGCTACTTTGGAAAATCCAGTAGTAAATTCAAACTCGAATCAGTTCCCGCCACGTGTGTATCCTTCCGCGCCGGCTAGTCAATAGGTGTTCAATGCTCGCCAAACAGCAAATATCACACCGAGTGTGCATCCTAGTGGACGTGTGTGGGATCCTTGTGTTGCTTCTAATCAGGTAAACAATTCTGTGCTGGATAGTAATTACTCCGACATCTACAACCAGCCCCACCACTCACGGTCGAGTGAATACTGTGTGCATAACAGACATTCACTGGCGTACTTAAGCACTTGTGGCTTCTCTCCGAGCTACCACATCAATGAGAATGCACATTTTGACTACGATCCTCACACCGTTTGAGCGTCCGTCGCTTCTCAGCTGCCCCCCCGGCGTCAAGTGAATTTCGCGAATCCCGCATTACGGGACGCCAATAATCCGGACTCGCAATCTTCTGCATGCTCTACTTCCGTCCGAAGTAATAGGTGCACCTCCGCAGTGACTGCAGTGACTGCCGAAATTACCAGACTTCAAACCCGCTCACCCGGAGTTCTGGTTTAACCTGGTTGAGCAAACATTCAATGTCTGTGCTTTGGACGACGACGCACGCTTCGCCTGCCTCATGAACCATCTTCATGACCATGTCGATTTAATTTATGATCTGGTCAAAGCACCCCCCCCCCCCCTAGCAGGGAAGTATGCTGTGGCGAAACAAACGATACTGGAGAGAAAATGTGCGACAGCTCATCTACGAAGAGCGTCTCGGCGACAGGTCTCCGTCCGAGCTGTGGCGGTGCATCCGTCTTCTCGTCGATGAGCAAGTTATGCCTGATGACACGCTCACAGAAATCTGGACTGAAAAGCTGCCTTTGCCTGTCCAGACTACAATCTCTGCGTATGGAGATAGGCCAGTAAATGAACGTTTACGCGCCGCCGACAGAGCATACTCCCCCAGGCAACGTGAGCTCCGTGCACTGCATTCTGGACGTGACCGCACTAAGACGCTTTCTGACGCCACGCCCTTGTCTGGTGCTGCTGATAACAAGTTTTTTAAACTAGCCGCCCTGCCTGCACCTTCAACTCCTTGCAACGACAGTGCATCGGCCTCTGTGGAAGACTCTGGGGCACATACTCCGTCACCCAGCAACTACCTACAAGGGCACAGGCCCGCCCAACCTTACTTCCACGCGAGATTCGGGGAGCAAGCTTGCAAATGCCAGTCACTGTGTTCTTACCCAAACTCCAACCGCAGGTAGGCTACGGTGCCACCTCCTGCGATGTAAACAACGGGCACCATTCCACGTTGCACTCCGTTTCGGACAATAACAGTAAGTGTGGTCGAGTCTATGTTCGCGATTTATGATCAGGTGTATGTTTTCTGATACACACTGGCGCAGACGTCTCTTTGCTGCCGGTTCGCCTAGCAACCAAGAAAGTGCAACCACACAAAACAGTACTTTGTGCAGTGAACTTGTCTACCCTACGGTGTTCGGGTTCCACTTTGTATACAGTGAAACTTTCGCCCAAGTGCAAGCTGGAGTGGACGTTTCTAGTGTCAACAATTGAAGAACCTATTCTCGGAATTGATTTCCTCAAGCACTATCAGTTGTCACTAGATTTTGTGCAAAATACTGTGTTTTACCCCTCCCTTAACGAACATATTCCTTTCGCTTCGCCGAGTGACAGTTCGGCTAACACCAAACATGTGTGCTGTGCTAAGAAGTGTGTAAACCTATCCTTGGAGCTGCAATCTTGGACAAACAAGTGGCTAGTGGAGTGCGCCAAGTCTTCTAAGTTGCGGATGGAACGTATGGAAATGCTGCTGCATCTCCGCGACATACACCACGAGTTGGCCTCCACACAACAACACCTCACGGCACTACAAGCAGACGACTCATCGGCTACAGACAAGGTCAGTCCGTGCCAATCTGGTGTTCCCATGCCCATGCACATTAACGACAATGTTGTGAACTCTGTAAACTGTGTCAGCACCCCCTTTTGTAATGATAGGGTATGCCCGAGTGCTCATGCTCCTTGCATTCCGAATGGAAAATTAGCTTGTCAAGCTTGTGGCAATGAACTACGGCCATCTGCTGTCCAGCCACGCCCACTCGTGCCTACAGCGCTCGTAGCGGCACGGCCCGCTACCAAGAACCAGTGTACCAACCTCGCCCATGTTAACACGTGTGCGGCCTTTACGCAGCCTACGAGCCGGTGGCACACCTGTACTTCCGTGCCCTCAGCACCACAGCTTAGCCCGTCCGCCACTTCCTGCTCCGCTTCACGGACATCTGACTATCGTGCCGCACCACGTATTGCAGTAGTCACTAACGGCACAGTTCATCGGTTACATCTAACCGATGGGCCGCCCATATCGCAACGTCCACGCCGCCTCAAGCCGGAATTTATGAAAATTGCAAAAGAACAATTGGACGATCTGTTACAAAAGGGAATAATTGAACCTTCTTCTGGTTGCTGGGCTAGTCCTATCCTGTTTGACCAAAAGAAAGATGGTACTTGGCGTATGGTCGGAGACTATAGGCGTTTAAATGCCCGCACCATCATTGATAAATATCCGGTCCCACACATCGCAGACTTCAATCATGCACTCGCAGGTGCAAAGTACTTCTCTGTTTTGGACTGTAAGCACGCATTTCATCAGATTCCTATGGCCCCGGAGGACATTGAAAAGACTGCCATAACCACTCGCTTCGGGCTGTTCCAATACAAATTTATCCCGTTTGGGTTGGAAAATGCACCCCAAACGTGGCAGCGTTTCATCAATCAAACTTTATCCCATCTAGACTTTTGTTTCGTATATATGGACGACATAGTGGTTTTTGCTTCTACTTTAGAACAGAGTGAGGAGCGTGTTCAAGTCGTGACAGATATTTTAGCAGCCGCTGGTATTGAACTGAACAATAAAAAGACTCAATTGCACCAGTCATCCGTCACATTCCTAAGTTAAGTTGTGTCATCGGACGGTCTGACACCACCACAGGACAAGATCAAGCCTGTTCTCGAGATGCTACGCCCTCAGACCTACAGGGAATTATGCAGGTTCATCGGACCAGTTAATTATTACCGGAAACATTTGTCAGCCGCCTCTGCGGTGCAGGCTCCTCTCACAGATGCTCTCGCTGGCCCACAAACTTCTGGCACCCGCCAGGTACCATGGACACCAGACATGGACAAGGCATTTAATGAACTCAAACAGCTGTTGGCCTCCGCTGTCACTATTGCTCACCCACGGGCGGACACCACAATGTTTATCACTACTGACGCTAGTGACAGTGCTATCGGCGCAGTACTGAGTCAGACATACAACGATGTTACGACCCCCCTGCAGTTTTTCTCAAAAAAGCTAAACAACACGCAGAAGAAATACTCAGCATTCAACAGAGAACTACTTGCAGTTTACGAGGCCATAAGACACTTCAGAACTAATGTTGAGGGACGAGATTTCTATGCACTCACTGATCACAAGCCGTTGGTTCCTGCCATAAAAAATCCTGCGGCTGATCCGCCCCCATGACGCTTTCGTCACATCGATTACATCTTGCAATTTACAAATGACATTCGCTACATCCGAGGAGCAGGCAATGTGGTCGCTGATTTTCTCTCGTGTGTTGGTGCTGTCACAACCTTAATTGACTTAACGGACCTACCTCGGTTGCAATCGGCAGACCCCGATACCATGCAGTTAATTTCAGACCACAGCTCCTCTCTCCAACCGGTATGCTCTACTTTCCCTGGCATATCTGACTTAGTGTGGTGTGATGAATCGAATGGTACATTGCGGCCATTCATTCCTAAGCTCCTTCAACGCCAGGTCTTTGACAAACTACACACATTAGCACACCCCGGTGTCAAAGCCTCCACCCGTCTGGTAGCTGAACGGTTTGTCTGGAGAAACATGCGCCGTGACTGTCAGTCTTGGGCAAGGGCATGCATGGTGTGTCAACAGAACAAAGTTTCCAGGCACACTTCTCCACCCCTTGGCTGTTTTGCCCAACCTCCAGGCCGGTTTCACCATGTTCATGTCGACCTCGTAGGCCCTTTGCCCCCCTCCGAGGGTTTCCGTTACTTGTTTACAGCTATTGACAGGATGACTCAGTGGGCTGAGGCTGTGCCTATTCTGAACATTACCTCTGAGACAGTAAGTCGAGCATTCTTAGATTCGTGGATCTCTAGATTTGGCTCACCTGTTTACCTCACCACTGACCAGGGGCGACAATTCGAGTCTTCAGTTTTCTCTGACTTATGTAAAATGTGGGGTATTGTCAAAATTCATACTTCTGCATACCACCCCCAAAGCAATGGGCTTGTCGAGCGATGGCATCGCACCCTGAAGTCTGCCCTGCGTTGCCATGACTCACTATGGACAGAGGCACTGCCCTTCGTGCTTCTTGGCCTTCGTGCGACTTTCAAGGAAGACCACAAGGGGTCCGTAGCCGAGTTTTTATATGGCCAACCTCTGGTTTTGCCTGGGGAATTACTCACTCCGACCCCACTTCCATGGCCCTATGAACTCCCTTCACTTCTCAAGCGGGTGCGCTTGCACTGCAGCAAAATTCAGCCGCCACCTCCGGCTGCTCATACACCTCCGCGCGTGTACATACCGCGCACGCTAGACTCTTGTGAGTACGTGTTTCTCAGAGACAACTCAGTCAAAGCCCCACTTCAGTTGCCCTACACAGGTCCTTACAAGGTCATCAAACGCTCTGAGAATAACATGGATCTCCTCATAAAAGACTCTGTAACCACGGTCTCACTCAACCGAGTGAAACCAGCTTTCATTGAGCCTCAGGTGAACCTCCCTGATTCTGCCCCTATTTCTCCCACTCCTGCTTCGAGCGGCCATCCATCTTCCCACACCATGCATTTGGGTATTGATTTTCCACAGCGTGTTTCTCTACCGAGCACTGCTCCTTCTCCGCGTTCATCTAATTCGAGTGGCCAATCTTTTCGGGGCTTCACTCCTCACAGCCCTCGCAGTCGAACTGCCAACCACTCGGATTCTACCATTGTGTTACCATCTTCGTGTGACAGCTCTTTGTCATGCCGTTCAACCCACATTGGCTCCTCGTTGCCTTCGGTCACGCTCCCTCGTCTGTCAGCTGATCGCCCGAGGTTGTCTCCTGCACAGTCTAGTGCACCTGCCACCCCCCTCTTAGCAGATGCTTCCCCCTGCCATGGCTTTCCCACACCTCCCTGCCTCCCTACCATTGCTCGTACAGGTGCCATCCAAGAATTCACAACACATGTGCACCCTGATGACATACATAAATTATCTGTTGTCGTAGATGGCGTTACAGTGTGTGTGGTACTTGCGTGTGACAATATTGAGGGAGGAAGTGCAGAATCTCGTGTGGTGCGCCGCTTTAAATTGAGCAGAAGTGCTGCGTGTGGCAATTTGTGTGCCTTTGTTAGGCCTTCTCCGCCTGCTGGCTGACGAAGTGCTACACCTTCACTCCAGGACGGGACGTCATCTTCAGCCGCCGGTGTCACTTGCTGACTTCACCGTCGACGTACCGGGCTTCACCCCCGGTCTCCTACCAGTCGACCGCTTCTGCCTGATGCAGAAGAACTGTGCGCTACCTTCCTAACTTCTAACCCCCCCCCCCCCCATTCACAGGGACGTACTCCATACTGCGCGGTGGGGGGGGGGGGGGGGGCTATGTGGCGTAGAGCGCCATAAAAATCGATATTTGTTCTGTGCGTAAGTGTGCTATCTATGAGGAGAGGGCTTTGGAGAGCATGTTGGATGCTAACGGCAGTTAGCCTCCGGACTTGTATCTGTGTAGACGCTAAGTGTGAATAAATCTGTATATGAGAGAATTCTAGTTGTTTACCTACAACTATACCATATTCCCTCACCTCATTAATAGGTTGCAGGCAAACATCCACATACTACTACAGCAGTTTACTGTTGAACATCTTTGAGCAGTAAAAACCTAACCATGCATTTCACAGTTCTTGTAGAATTATAAGGTACATATGGAACAGACACTGTCATTTTTTTTAACACACAGCCTAATTGTGTTACACTTATTTCACAGTTAAGTTGATGCATTGTTGTTTATCTAACCATTACCGGTTTCTCGTCTGAAACTCGGCTGTGGACTGACTGTCTCAGGACCAAAAATTGGGCCCTTATATATCCTCACAATAATGGCCACTGAAACTAAACATTGTTTGATGTTAAAAGTAAAGAAATTACAAATAAAACTTAACTCCTTCAATTAACAGCACACATCAAAAAATTGCATCTTTTGAACAATTTCTTCTACTACAAGGGTTAAGCCATATTATTTGTTTGAATCATGAAATTAACAAATATAGTTACACAAACAATACTTTTGAAAAAACTGTTGATTAGTTTGGAATTAATTAAAAGCTGGCTTTGCTAACATGTTTTCAAATAGAGAATACTGTTAGCTGTTCCTCCAAATGTTTACAATTAGTACAGAATTTATATTTGTTTATAAGTCAAGAATAGAATTTATGTTAAGAAACAATTACTGATTTCACCCTATAACAAAAGTCAAAATAAATCAGGAAATAGATGACACACAAAGCTAAGCACAAAACTACATCTTGTGTTATATTCCTTAAAACCTGGGGTCAACCTTTCTCTTTTAAGAAAATGCAGATTATACTGATGTATGTTAATGGTAATTAGTCAGAAATGAAAAATTTGTTTTAGGGAGGCAGATGGAAAAACAAGAGGGGAAGTAAAAAATGTCCCAGCTTGCTTCAACACATCACCCCCTCATTTGATAGACCAGATAGATAATGCAAATAGCTAACTGAGCAATTCAGTGACCACAAGTGACCCCAGACAGTGGGTTATAAATCTACACACAAAAAAATATTACATAAGAAATATTATCACAACAACAGTACATATATTTTTTTTCAAATTTATACTTATATGAACTGACCATATGAAAATCCCCATACAAAATATTTATATACAGTGTATTGTACAATGCCACAAAAATCTGTAAGTTATACTTTTAACAAAAATTATGCATCTTCATCTTAAGTGATGTCCTTTTTAGGTAAACAAGGATTACATTTAAAAAAACACATCATTTTATAGAAGTCCTACCTTGCTTAAAAAATAAATCCTCAGGGTTGCAAAAAGCTAAATTACACTGCACAATGAGTTTCACTTTTTAGACAGAAAATTTCAGTTGCTCAATGTTTTGTGTTTTTCACAAGCACTTTCACACTTTTAATGAGCTTCTACACATTTTCTCACCAAGTTGACCATGCCTTCAACAGGTCCAAGTGGCAGTTAGTAAGGATATGCACTGCTATCAGTTCCCTGGGAGGTGGTTCTCCTCTGCCACAGTACATGAAAAAATTAGACAAAATACCCTACTTTAGTACACTCTCTTTTACATCTAAGTATAAAAAAATGTTCATACTAAAAATGATAGTCATTTCTTCATAAATAGATACATTACACTGTTCTCACAACATCAGAATAATTATCACTAAAATTGACTATAGTACATGAGGTGTGGACTAGTAAAAATTTAAAATGAAGTGCTCATTACACTACAAAACATTACTCTAAGTAATAACTCTGTCTGAAACTGGTTAAACTTGAAAGACTTTTGTTTCTTTCCCATTTGCAAAAGATCACCTTAGTGTCTAAAATATGTTCATTACCTCTAGTAAAAACTCAAGATGTGCATGAGCATAGATTTACTAATCATTATATTATAAAAAAGAATAGTCACCATCACATAACTTAATTACTCCTCAAATCAAAATTATGGTGTTGGAAGTTGTACCAAATCATTGCCCTATTTCTCCACCCAACTCTGAGCACTACTCTCATTCAACCAGAAAATTAAATCCTCACAAAATCACAAAATGTTACCAAATAGTTGACCTGTCAGAAATGTTCACATCAGTCTAGCACCACAGTTATCAGTAAATCAGCAAAATTACTTTTCTTCATTCCAGTATTATGCTTTATGCTCATAATTCCTCAGAACACAAATAGAAGTTTTCAGATAACCTATAGATCTCATAATGCAGCATTATATGACTTGTAACTCACTAAAATATTGCTCTTTCTGTTAAGCTCTCATTCCCAGCTGCAGTGTCATGAATTGCACAATACAAACAGTTCCCAATGTTGTCTAGTTCAAAATTTTTTTGTATACAGTTATCTTTTTCATTAATCATGTCTGTCAGCTCCATTATTTTACTTACCTTTCTTACTTCATTAGTTAGTGGAGTGCATTCTCAAAAAATATACCTACTGCAGAGACAGGCTCCCTAACCATTAAGACCCTAACAGAATTCATTATTTTATTATTTCATTATTACTTCATTAACTAATAAATAAACACCTGCTCTGCTTCTCCAATGCAAAACTGATTCTACTGAAAAACACTCCACAGTAACAGATCCTTATGCTAAGGCAAACTTAACTCTCCTTACTGACCAGACACAATTATCACACAGAAAACTATTATCTCACAGTATTGCATCAAATTGCTTGAGATTCTAGCCAGAAGAGTGATAAACATACAACTCTTGTTTATTCTTTCCGCACACATTACCCTAGGCAACTACGTTTGAAGTTGTAATTCCTTAATGTTAGAAGAGGCTGTACCATGACACTTCTATGGGTATATAGATATCTCAATACACTGACTCCACTGAACACAAACACTTCTATTATACCACAGTTAATATTAATACCTAGTATTCAAGATGGTTTATACTGCATGTTGTGCTGCTGCTACTCCCATTAGCTGACCACTATCAGATGTTAATTATCCTCCACATATGCTGACACCTTTCATTTTCAGTTTACCTTACCTCTTTGTTTGACAGAAATTCTTTAACCATTGTACCACTTTACTTTCTTCCATCCTCTAATGAGTCCAATACTTACAACTAACACAACATAATATTCATACACACACAGATAACACTAGAGAAACCTTTTCTACAATATTTCTATACTAAGGTATCTTTTTGTACAAAATCACATGAAAGTCAAAGACAGGGTTTTTCTGATTCACGTATAAACCACAGATAGGATAGGAGAAGAGTTTGACTGTCTCAGGAAACGCAAAACATGAGACAGACAGCTGGGGTAAGCATTATTGCTACATAAAGAATGCATCACAGAATGTTGAACCCCTACTTGCTTGTAGGTCTTACTTCTACTTCAATGTGCATTATAGTAGGTTCCTCACTCTTATCACAGGATAAACATTACTACTCACACCATCATTCAACATCTCACTAGAATTAGAAATTACACTCATCTTATTACTATCATTTACATTACCCTTGCCTGTGATTACAGCGCATTTATATACAAGTCGCTCTTCATCACTATCTGCCCTAGTGCGAGCCAAAACTGGAGCATTATCTAGGATAAATAGTTTGATCCATAATTAAAGTCATCTCCTCCATTTCTTTTACTTGAATTTCTCCTACCATTTTCATGCCCATTATGGCATAATTTCTACTATAATTAGTCCTGTGCATCCTATTTACCTAAAATTCTCTCCCTGATTCATTGTTGTCATCAAAATTCCTCCTACGATCTTCTACTGAGGGCTTCACCCTCTCCACTTTATCAACATAATTCAAGAAATCACTAATATTATGCCTATGGGCAGATATAAGCGGTTCTCTAACTTTCTGAAGCAACTTAGTTTCTAAACCCATAATTATCAATTCACTACCTAACTCTTTGTCCAGATATTTCAGTTTGTTTATCCAAAGCTGACAGAAACCTTTCACAGCACCCTTCCTGGAGTCAAACCTCTTTATCATTCCATGTTTCAGACAAATCATTAAGCTCCCTAATGAAATCCAGTGGATGGACTTCCTCGTGTTCAAAATTATTTAATTTCTTACAACTAACAAATGAAGGCCTGTTTGGGACCTACATAATCTTTGCTTTTGATTTTGTACCTCTTCCATCTTTTTCTCTATTTCATTTTTATTTACTTTTACCAGTTTTTCCTCTACCACTACTGCACACTTGGTTTCTAGCTTCGTTTCAAAATCACTTTTAACCTGATCAATTTGGTTCTCAAGTTTAACTCTGTATGCAGCACAAAATTTCCAGCAGCTTTGACTTCATCCTTACACTGTTTTTCAGAAGCCTCCACCCTCGTACTATAGTCATCACAAAGCTTCTCTCTCTCTTCTCCACATTTACTACTCATTAATATTAATTTCTTGTTAGTGTTATGTACTATTTTCTTTATCTTTTCATCACAATCTTTAGCTACTGATTCAACCTTCTTATTTAATTCTGAATGATTAGAGGTGACTACCTGAATCTCCTCTTTAATATCTTTCTTCATTTCATCCTTTAAGCTAACCATGTCAGTTCTAATGCTATCAGTTTTCTTTTTCACCCTATTAATGTCTTCTTTCGTACTATTTTCCACCCTTCTGATGTCTTCTTTCATATGCATACTACTCATAATCTGCCTTAACATTGCTTCCAATTTTCCATCTACCATAACCTGTTTCACTACTTGATTTCTCCTTCTCAATCTTAATGATTTCATCCACGTCAAACTGTTTTTGTCCATTTCGCTCACATCGCCATACAATGTAGATGACACTTTTACCATTCCATCTGCAATAGGACTTTTGCCCCCATCATTCAAAGTTACATTCATATCTGATTTATAAACACTATCATTTACAGAACAGTCCCACTTAAGTCTTTCTGTTCATTTAACAACTTAACCTCTAGAGCTTTGTTCTCAGTCACACTGTCTTGTTCGTTAAGGCCACTCATTATGTATCATTTAATTTAAAATGGCTTTTGCTATGAAATTATCTTATTCTTATTCACTCTCCTCCTGCTGCTCTGCTGCTACTACGGTTTTCATCTCAATTTGTTGTCTGCTGCAAGTTGTAATATTCTCGGTGAGGCATCTTTTTTAACCCGGTCAACTGTGCCCACCTGCACGCTGATTGGCTGGTCCTGTACTCAGTGGCTGCTTCCATAGAACCCACCTGCTGATTGGCTGCTGTTATATTGTGGTCATGAAACCCACATACAGATCGACTCTTGCACCTTCTCCATTTAAATCACTGTAAACCACTCAAGTTCACTGTCAAAGTTAGCAAGTCCTAGTTTATTGTGCCCACATAAAATAGTCCTCACCTGGAAGGGCACCATATGTGACATTCACCTGCTTTATTTCATCATTGATTGTCCTCGGTGTCGACGTGCTGCATTGTGCTATTGGCTGAAAAATTGGAGGTGGAAGTTCAACACTGACTACTTTAAATGATGTAGCCAACAGGTGCACATTTGAGTTGCACAGTTCTTTACTTTCACTGTTCACGAACCACAAATAATACACAGTTATGTGGCCAGTGCACTACTGTTTAACTTTCGATAAGCCTCATTAATAGGTTGCAGGCAAACATCCACATACTGCTACAATAGTTTACTGTTGAACATCTGTGAGCAGTAAAAACCTAACCACACATTTCACAGTTCTCATAGAATAATAAGGTACATATGGAACAGACACTGTCATTGTTTTAACACACGGCCTAATTGTGTTACACTTATTTCACAGTTAAGTTGATGCATTGTTGTTTATCTAACCATTACGGGTTTCTTGTCTGAAACTCGGCCATGGACCAAAAATCGGGCCCTTATATATCCTCACAATAATGTGCACTGAAACTATGCATTGCTTGATGTTTAAATTACAGAAATTACAATTAAAACTTAATTCCTTCAATAAATCATGAAATTAACAAATATAGTTACACAAACAATACTTTTGACAAAACTGTTAATTACTTTATCATTAATAAAGAGCTGGCTTTGCTAACATGTTTTCAAATAGAGCCTAATAGATCCTTTAAGAATACTATTAGTTGTTCCTCCAAATATTTATGATTAGTACAGAAATTATAAGTCAACAGTAGAATTTGAGTTAAGAAACAATTACTGATTTCACACTGTAACAACAGATATTAACTAGGAATAGTCAAAATAAATTAGGAAATTGATGACATACACAAAACTAAGCACAAAACTACATCTTGTGTTATATTCTTTAAAACTGAGGGCCAACCTTTCTCTTTTACGAAAATGCAAATTATACTCACGTATGTCAGAAATGAAAAAATTAATTTTAAAGAGGCAGATGGCAAAACAAGAGTGGAAGTAAAAAATATCCCAGCTTGCTTCATTACAGCCAGAGTAGCAACATATGAGCATGGCTCCAGGGGCAATGGTCACTGCTGCGAGCATCAGTGGTAGAGATGCACGGAGATGCTGATCTGACAGCGGACTGTACAGGCAACACTCACAGCATTGGCAGAGGTATGAGGCATCGTTGCATGTGGTGGGAAGAAGCAGCTGGGCCACTGCTGGTGACCATGGTGTTTGGCCAGCAGCATTGGAATGGTGGTCACAACTGGTCCATCACCTTCACAGCCACTCTGTTGATGTCGGGTGTGCTGGTGTGACATGCAGCTGGGGAGGGTAGCTGGCCACTACCACCAGCTGAGGTTTTGGGGCAGCAGCATCAGGCAGGTGGTCGCAGCTTGCCTGTGACCTTGACACCCACTGCACCAATGCCGAATGGTGCTGGTGTGGGGTGTGGTGGGGGAAGACAGCTGACTGCTACTGCTGGCTGAGGCAGCGGTGGTGGTGAGTACATCTGCTCCAGGTGGACAACATTGGGAGTAGGTCCAGGCTGCAAGCTGTGTGTGGTGGCGGACAGCAGCCTAAAGCATGAGAAAACAGCTGGCCTTTCAACTCAGGGACAAATGTGTTACATGGTACAACGGTGAATGTGAGAGGTGCAGCGAGCAGCATGAGGATCTGTGTTGTGCTGCAGTCTTGCTGGATACGGAGCAGCATTGGGCAACTAGGGCAGGCAGGGCATTGGCATCCACACATGGTGCAGCCAGTACACGTGATGTAATGCACACCAAAGTGTGCGGGCACCAGTTGTCTCTGCCATCTGCTAAATACTCTGGTGGGATATGTGTATGGTGATGGGGGAAAGTGTCACTTCTTGGGTGCTGTAGGTCACAATCTGAGTTGTGGCAAGGGCCACTCAGTTGACAGAGGAGTGGTGCCTACAGTTCCACCAATTGCCAGTGTTGCAGCGTCTGTCTTGGTGTCACGTGTTGTGCCTTCGGCTTCGGGTTCCACATGCTCAGTAATGGCGGCATGAGGGGTAGCTAACAGGAACAATGTGGCTGCATCTGTGTTGCAGGTGTCGGTGGTGTCAGGGCAGGTGTTGGTGTCAGTAGCAGCATCCATGGTTGGTAAGGATATCTCAACCACCTGCAGTGTATCGGCTTCATCAATGGTGAACACGTATGCTGGCTTTAGTCTGTCAATCAATACCACTGATGCGGCACCATGGAGGTGCACAGTGAATGTTTTGTCATTTTGCTGCAAAACAAGATGAGGGCCCGAGTACTGTGGGTGGAGCAGGGGCTGACAGACATCGACACTTAGCATCAGGTGAGTGCACAATGGGAGGTTGTGGTGCACAAAAGTTTTGAACTCGCCAAGGCATTATGGAGGCATCAGCCACAGCCATAGTTTTGCAACCGCTAAATGAAATCTGGAATACACTACATAGTGGCAAAAGGCTGTGGCCCAATAAAGACACCTGGCTGGACCAGAGCTGCCCATATAGCAGTCTTGTGGGCCACCCACAAGCCTAACAAGACAAATGGCAAAGCACCGGACCATTTTCCACTGCAGCAAGTAAGGTCAGATTTCTAAGTGCGGTGGAAACATTCCACCATGCCACTTGCTGCAGGATGACAGCTAGTTATAGTATGGACAAGGGTACTGCAGATCTCTTTCAGGGTTTTACACAAACTGGAAGTGAATTGGCGCATGCAGTTAGACAATAATGATGGGGGGAACTGAAACACAAAACTCATGTCTTGATGAATGTGGCAGCAACTGTTTCAGCTGAAATGTTGGGAATGATCATGGCTTCTGGCCAGCATGTGAACCATCTATTATTGTCAAGATAAAGTGACAGCCATCTGAAGAGGACAAGGGGCTGACGAGGTCAACATTGACTTGGGTTCAGTAGGGAAATGAGGCCATTCGCGCATGAATGTGATGGCCCACTTTGACACACTGGCATAAAACATTCCTGGATAAGGGCAGCAGATGCCAGAATGTGCTAGCCCTTGCAAGCAGTCGAAAACTGGTTTCAGAAGGTAGGGGAAGGTAGGTGTTTACACGGTCTTTGGAGCCAGTGGTGTGCGCGGGGTAAGACAGGAGATTGCACCAAATATGTAATTCAGCATCAGGGACTGGGTGGAATTGGAGGATGAGGTCTTAATTAGGATCCTGATGTAAGTGGTCTAGTGTGGGGTCAGTGATCTGGGTCTTCGCTCCGGTCTTATAACTTAGTAAAGGGCTGAGGGTACAGGAGCAGCTGAGGCAATCAATGACAATGTTGTTGATGCCAGCTATGGAATGTATATCAGTGGTAAATTGAGCTATGTACTCCTACTAGCCGAAGTGCCAAGGCAAAATCTGGCCACTGTCTTTCTGAGAAAAACCTATCTTGAGTGGCCAATGGTCTGTAAAAACAGCGAAATGGTGCCCTCAATGGAGGAGTGGAAATACTTCACTGCCTTGTAAATTGCAAGCAACTTTCAATCGTATGCAGCCCATTTGTGTTGTGGTTCTGACAGCTTGGCATGGCTCCAACCCACTGCTGCAGAACCATGCCAATCACAGATGGGCTTATGTCAGTGATGACAGTGAGGGGGCAGAGGGGTGGGGGTGCACCAGAGGGGCTGCATTGGAGAGGTTGAATTTGGTGTGCTTGAAACTGGCTGCCATACTTGGGATCCATGTTGTGGGTCCTTTGCCTTTTGTTCAGCTGGCTCTCAATGCAGTGGTGAAGGGTTTCTGAATGGAGGCCATGTCTTTTAGGAAACAGTGAAAGAAATTTGACATCCTCAAAAATCTGCATAGTTCCTTGTATGTTGTGGGGTGTGGAAACTCGGTGATTGCACAGACTTTCGCATATAGAGGGTGCAAACTGGATGTGGAAATGATGTGTCCAACGAAGTCAATCTCGGCTATCCAGAACACACATATGTCCACAATGAGGATGACCCCTGCTTATTTCAGGTGGGTAAAAACCTCCTTGAGGTCTTTGTGGTGTTTTGCTGAGTTTCAGGAGGAAATCAGGATGTTGTCCAAATAGCAAAATGGCCTGATGCACCATGGAGGACATTCTATAGAAAAGACTGCCATGTTTGCATGGCACTGTGGAGATCAAAAGGCATAAAGGAACTTTTGAAAAGACCAAAGGGTGTAATAATGGCCACCTTCTCAATGTCATCTGCTGTGACCACAATCTGTGTAAAAGCTTTTGTGCAGTCTACCTTACTGAATACAGAAGAGCCTGAAATGTCATTATAACTTTGCAAAAGGGGAAAGGGATAATGGTCAGGAATTGTTCATTTATTCACATGCCAATAATCACCACAAGGGTGCCAAGTGCCATCCTTCTTGAAGCTAAATGGAGTGCAGAGGACCACTGGCTTTTTGTAGGGTAGTGGATTCATGGGAGGCAGTGAAGGCTTCAATTTCTGCCTGCACGAGGGCGGACATGGCAGTGTGCCAGTGGATCCAATGTGGTCATGATATAGGGCACTGTGTTATGGTGTGCCTTGCATGGAGCACCAGGAGGGCAGATGAGGAACAGAAATTTGGAGAGGAGATTCGCAAAAGGATTAGATCAGGATAGTTACTTAATAGTAATGTGGGAGGTGGGGTGATTGATGCATGGGGCGGAATGATGCATCGCATCGTCAATCAGGCTAAGTTGTGAAACGCTGGGGAGGAGATTGATGTGGGAAAGAAAATCTGTGCTGAGGATCAGGTCAGTGATGTCAGCCACAGTGAAAGTCCAGAGAGACTCCTCACCAAGGCCAAGGTCAACACAATGGGTATGTGGGCCATAGGTGGTGATGATGGAACCATTTGCAGCAGTAAGCAGGAAAGGAGAGGGGTGGTTGCAGTCTGTGTGGACAGGTCTGTCAGTGAGGTATGATATGGGCATGGTGGAGTAATTGTGGTCTGATATAAACAGGCATTCCAAAATTGCAAAGTAACTGGGTGCATCCACCGCCGGTCACTGACCGTGTTTGGGTCCTACAAGGATGGTGGACAGCAATTTGCTTCATCACTGTAAAATGTCACCATTAAATGTGTGAGAGGATGGAAGCACTTTAATTATCACTGATGCTGAATGAGAATAAAATATACAGTTTCTGCAGTTCTACCTATAAATGGACAGTGCTAATAGTGTATTCTCAGTCGGGGCAACTTAATAGTTTTGGGCCTTCATCATTCACAAGCAAAAAGATGAGTGAAAACTAAACAATTTCAATTATAGTTAATAAAAGTTTGCATAATAACTCAGCTGCTCCATATGATGAGTTACTCAACTTTGATATCCTCGGTGGTTGTTGCTTCAGAAAGTCCCAGTGTTCGGCGTTGCTGATGTACTAATTTTTAAACAAAACACAGAGTATATCACTTTTCTTGTCTTGTATTGTGACTGATTTGGATATACACTGCTAATATATACATTTCTTGGCTGACAGCCTCTGAAAGAGTCACACAAACAGCTTCCGAAAGACAATAATGCAGACTGACTGACTGACTGCCTCTGATTGTCTCCTACTCTTTTACATGCCTCTTCCTTACTGACTGACATTGCTCATGTGTCACTTCCTTTTACATAAACTAAACAATTGTTAAATGTAAGATTTACAAAATAACAATTAAAAGTCATTAGATGATTTCAGTTACTTACACTGAAAAATAGGCGACATATTGCCCTACATTTTCTGGTATTCAATTTGGAAAAGTTTACTTAATTTCATATACAATTTCAATGAATTTTACAGTACAACAATTTAAATTACATTTTAGTTAATTATAAACAAATTACCTTGAATAAGATACTGTTATTCGTGTTTTCAGTTTCTCTCATGTAGAGCTATCATTTTAAATAAACATAATGAATAAACATCGTAGCTTTTCAGAAATAGGGGAAAAGTGAATTTTCAAGAATATGTGGTGCAACATGGCTGCACAGTTCATATCACAAAATATCAAATCTGGATTATTAACGAATGGCTTACTCGCCTTACCTGCTAATATAAATTGGGTAACATATTAATGTGAAATTTAATCTGAGACAGTAAACTCATTTGTACAATTTTTTTTAAACTGTTTATAGGCATAACATTATAAAATCCAGAAAGTTAAAAATTTGTGCTAAATTGATCTCTTCAGAGAATGTTGACATGAGGAAGGAATTTCAAATAGGGATGGGAAGGTAGTACAATTTTAACAGTCAAAGCATTCATGGTACCAGCACACAGGTTCAGTGTCATGTAGCTCCTCCTGTTCGCTGAATGGGTGGGGAAAAGGATGAGGGTTGTCACACCTATGCACCTGTGTGCACCTGCAGTCACATGGCTGTGTGGGTAGTGGCCTTAGGCTGTGAAGAGTTATGGTGAGGGAGAAGGAGTGGAGGCGGTTGGCTGTGAGCATGTGAGGGTGGTGGTTAAGTTGTCCATTTCACAGCTCAAGCATGCCTTGATGAGTGCTACATCAGACTGCATGTCCTGAGGCACAGGTAACGTTATCCTCTCCAGGTGTGCTTCAGAGCAGCTGGAAGACTTGTTACCACAGTGGTAGGGGGCGGTCAGAGTGAGGGAAGGCAGGTAAGGAGAACAGGTGGTGGTTACAGCTGGTGGGAGGTCAAGGGATTTGAACATTCGATCTGCTATCACAGTGGCTGCATCGGTGTCTCTATGATCCTGTGCGGTGAGTGCAGTATGAATGGCACCAGGCAAACAAGAACGCCAATTGTGGAAGAGGAGTTTGTCCAGCAAGACATGAAGTTCAGCTAAGGTACAGAAGTGCTGCAGGAGCTCGGTGGGTCTCATGCTAGAGTGTTTATCTGATGAAAACAAAGCCTAGGAGTGCTGTGTTTCTGATGACGCTAAGCATGTGATTAGGCACTTTTTCAGTTTGTCGTAGCTGCCGGATGTTAGGGGGTTGGTGATAATGTTACGAGCTTCTGCCATGACCAAGCGCAGCTATAGTAAGGGTGAACTTCATTGCATTGCTTATAATTCCAGAACTGGTGAAGATCACCTCAACAGAAGCAAATTATAGGCATGGATCACAGGTGATGAATGTGGGGAGGAGGGTGGAAGTTCTGATCGGTTGATTGGTCGGCATCGGGGCCTGTGCAAGATGTGCAGCAGCACTCAGATTTGAGCAAACTGCATGAGGAATTAATTGAAGCCAGCTTCCTGTGATTGTGGATCAGAAGGACTATTTGCATGATGGTGATCAGAAGGAATGCTTTCTACTGTGGACAAGGTAACAGAGGTTGGCTGTGTGGGACCATTCCCCAAAGGGTGCTCCATCTTGGTAGTAAGTGGGTTGGACGGATGGGAAGAGGGGAAGACAAGGGTTGCATGTTCAATGCTCGTGTAAATGCAGTGCGGTGCAGAGGTATACAAAGGGCACTCTCAAGGAGGGATGCGCTATGTTGAAAATTCAAGAATCAGGGTCACCAGTGTGGGTACACATGCTGTACTGTTAGTTCTCACTGCATGGCATGCATTGGCACTAAATTTTAAAGAAAAAATAGGTGATAGTGCAATGGAATGGAATGCATATTCTATGAAATTACACAAGTTAGAATTTCAGCCACATGATTTATTCACAAACTACACACTATTGAAAACTACTTGTAAAAATGATTGATAGTCTGTTTATTACAGTTGATATCCACACAAAATTAAGTTCAAGACAGAAATCCAAACTACTGATACATATTTTAACTTCTGTCCTGCATAGGACACAAGAAACACAGTCTTGATGTAAGCAAGTACCATGACCAGGCACTGACATGTGTGGAGGGTGAAATCAAAACCCTGTGAGTCCAGAAATCAAGCAAGTGGAGTGCACATGGTTGATAGGCACAGACTAGAATCATTTAATCATTTGTGGAACTAAACGTGCTGAATTTACTGTTCCCACTATTGGAGGGAAGGACTTACAACAACAAGCCATGGTGGTGGGTACGCCACTGGACCCGTTTGGTAAATGAGCTATTTGTAAAATGCAATGCAAGGCCAACTCACAGAAATATGTCCAGGTACTGCCATCAGTAAGCCATTGGACTGCAGCAATTATAAGTCTTTGTACAGCACCCGGATCCTCATTAGAAAACACTGCACATTCACTGAAATGGCAAAAAAAAAAAAAAAAAAAAAAAAAAAAAAAAAAAAAAAAAAAAAAAAAAAAAATACTTGCATAGCCACTGATAACACTGCTCAGCACATGCACACTCACAAGAATGGCACCGTCTCTGGTGAGGGAAAATCTGGCAGAAGCATCCGTTTTCACATGTGGTGGTGGGGGAAAAAGGCACTCCTGTTGGCAGTTGTCTATTGTGCATTGGCTCTTTGGAGATATTCCAGGTGTGGCTGCACAGATAGAGTTGTCTGCTAGGGCAAACTGTGGGGATCTCAAAATCTGGAATTCAGAGGCACCACACCCTCATTCATAAGCCCATTAAAATCAAACCTGATAAGTTGCTCTGTGGAAAACACTATTGACAATGTTAGCAACAAATAACTTGTCATCTATAATGCTCCCACTATTGCTCATTTCTGTCTTGTCTGTGGGTATTGTGATTTTGCCTTTCTCCCTTTTTAATTTTTTCCAGATAGGTGATTATTTGAAATCTCAATTTCACACTTACTGAACATACTTTTCTCCTTTTTTGTAATATTCTCTGGGGTGTTGCATCATATTTTATAGTGCAGTCTACCATGAGGATCACTAGAAATTCTGAGTGCTACATAAAGCTTTTTGTTTATTTTACAAGAAATTCTGCTTCCTGTAGTAAGGCACTATGAAATATAAATATTTTAGATGTTATTTTTTTCATGTACTCCTTGGTAAAGCTGCTTCAAGCATGGTAATAACTTCATTTAGGAAAAGATTAAATGTATTATTATTATTATTATTATTATTATTATTATTATTCCCTGCTAGAGCACTTGCCCCCAAAAGGCAAAGGTCCTGAGTTCGAGTCTTGTCCGGCGAACAGTTTTAATCTGCCAGGAAGTTTCATAATTATTATTATTATTATTATTATTATTATTATTATTATTACTATTTATTCCATTTCTGTCAAACTACTGCTAAAGGCCTGTAGATTATTCTGAAGGTCTTATAGGATTATTATTCTGAATGTTTTATAGGACTAGGTGCTTTTATCAGATGATGGAATGATACACTTTTTCAAACAACCCGGATTAATATTAAATGGTTTTGCCGGATTCTATGACAGTTTCATGAAGGATCTCTGCATTAGGACTGCCTGCTGCCTAAACCAATTCTTCTTGGTGATCCCCTGGCAAAAACCTAAAAGACTGAGCTTGTGGAAACATTAATACCATGACACTTGTGCTCCCCGACCTAACCCCTTGTCATGGGAAATATTATCCACTGTAACTTGAACACTGTGACTGGAATGTGCTGGAGCTCCATCATGCATGAATCTCATGTCTGCTCTGATTTTCAGCTGCACTCAGGAAGACTCTTATGAATTAAGTCCTTCCGGGGTGCAACTGTAAATCATGGTAGGAACCCACACAGTACTCTGAAACTGCCAATGGTGTCCAATCTGAACAGTAACACGAGGATTTTCATCTGGTTAAATCTTATGAGACTGCATCAATATATAAAAGCAAACAGGAAACAGTGTGAACATTTGTTTGCAACACAAGAACTCTGTAAAATGTTCATTCAATTATAAATCAAAAACTAAGGATGCTTAGACATAGGAAACGAAAGTCCTTGAAAGGATAAGTGTCATTCCAACACTCTGTTATTTTAAATCAAACATCATTTGATAATCACTAAAACTGAATGGCTACACACAAATGATTATGAGCTAACATCAAAGCATTGTAGAAACAATAAATGAAAAGTCAGAGTGGATATTTACAACAATAGCACTCACTGTTAGGCTTTATAGGTTAGGAAATGTTGTCTGGAACAGAGCTCAAAACACTATGGCACAGAAATGGACCTGGATACCTAAACATCCGTGATATGTTAAGTGTATGGGCTGCAAGATGGAAATATATTAAATTTCACCAAACAATATGGATATCATCAACAAGTTTATCAAAACTTAATAGAAGACTTCAGTACTGATTTTCTCTCTGATTGTCCACATCAAAAACTTCTAAGAGTTATTGGTGTCCTACTTCAGTTTATTTGCCACAATAAAATTTCCAAGTGAGTATTGAAGATCACAGAGGAACAACCATTGACAATTGACTTTAGACACAAATATCTACTGTGATTTAAATGGAGAAGAAACAGTAAATAGCTT
The DNA here is from genome assembly GCF_021461385.2 of Schistocerca piceifrons. Classification (NCBI taxonomy): domain Eukaryota; kingdom Metazoa; phylum Arthropoda; class Insecta; order Orthoptera; family Acrididae; genus Schistocerca; species Schistocerca piceifrons. Next base: position 659,371,119 of record NC_060140.1, read on the forward strand.
ATCTGATTCACAAATAAAAGTAGATCAAAATTAAATTTGTGGACATTACATTGTGGACTCTATTAAAACTTCTGAAATGCTCTAAATTCTCTAGGAGGAGACTAACTAACCTGTAGTAAAGGTGTAGCAGTAAGTGTAGTGAGAAAGAGAGACTGCATAAATGTGATTAAGATTACATCATGTCTATCAGGTAGGTTCAGTTCATAATGAAAAGTGGTTTATAAGAGAGATACAACCAACAACAGTTTGTGGGAAGAAGAGTAGGAATTAATTTACAAATTAGACTGAACTACTGAAAAATTAAACTCTTTGTGAAGCATATTGCTTCTGCACTTTGAACTCTGTTTTCTCCTAAAACTAATAATGGAAAAATATTGCACAAACTATATTTGAGATTTATTTGGTGCCAGAAGGAGGAACATCCACCTAATTCAAAGAACAAGTCATAACCATGAGTTGAAACTCCCTTATTATAAATACTGTAAAATAACACAGTTACCATAAAAATTTAAAAAAAAATGCTCTATTCATAAAAAATACAATACTATAACAAAATGGCAAAATTAATTTGGAGGCTCATTAAACAAACAAATAAAACAGTATGGCAAATGAAAATGAGTCACAAAAGTACTACCTGTGTCAGCAGTATAATGGAATTAGTACCCACTACTTCTTAAAAGTGGCAGCAGACATTGTAGCTGTGAATAAATTACTAAATAGAAATGCTTTACCCTCTGGCTCCTACCCTTGTAACCGCCCCCGGTGTAAAACCTGTCCCATGCACCCTCCCACCACCACCTACTCCAGTCCTGTAACCCGGAAGGTGTACACGATCAAAGGCAGAGCCACGTGTGAAAGCACCCACGTGATCTACCAACTGACCTGCCTACACTGTGATGCATTCTATGTGGGAATGACCAGCAACAAACTGTCCATTCGCATGAATGGACACAGGCAGACAGTGTTTGTTGGTAATGAGGATCACCCTGTGGCTAAACATGCCTTGGTGCACGGCCAGCACATCTTGGCACAGTGTTACACCGTCCGGGTTATCTGGATACTTCCCACTAACACCAACCTATCCGAACTCCGGAGATGGGAACTTGCTCTTCAATATATCCTCTCTTCCCGTTATCCACCAGGCCTCAATCTCCGCTAATTTCAAGTTGCCGCCACTCATACCTCACCTGTCATTCAACAACATCTTTGCCTCTGCACTTCTGCCTCGACTGACATCTCTGCCCAAACTCTTTGTCTTTAAATATGTCTGCTTGTGTCTGTATATGTGTGGATGGATATGTGTGTGTGTGCGAGTGTATACCCGTCCTTGTTTCACCCTAAGGTAAGTCTTTCCGCTCCCGGGATTGGAATGACTCCTTACCCTCTCCCTTAAAACCCACATCCTTTCGTCTTTCCCTTTCCTTCCTCTTTCCTGATGAGGCAACAGTTTGTTGCGAAAGCTTGAATTTTGTGTGTATGTTTGTGTTTGTTTGTGTGTCTGTCGACCTGCCAGCACTTTCATTTGGTAAGTCACATCATCTTTGTTTTTAGATATATATTTCCTTTGTGCTTAATTTTATGTATGTAATTGATTTTCTATATTATTTTGACTATTACTAGTTAGTATCTTTTGTTAGAGGCTGAAATCAATAATTGTTTCATAACTTATATTATATTGTTGATATATAAACAAATATAAATTCTATATTAATCATAAACATATGGAAAAAAATAGTAGTAATCTTAAAGTATCTATTTGGCTCTATTCGAAAACATGTTAACAAAACCAGCCCTTCATTAATTCCAAAGTAACTAACAGTTTTGTCAAAAGTATTGTTCGCATGACTATATTTCTTAATTTCATGGTTTAAACAACATAATTTGGGCCTAACTCTTGTAGTAGAAGAAACTGTTAAAGAGACGGAATTTTTCGATGTATTCAGTTAATTTAATGACTGAAGTTTTAACTGTAATTTCTGTCAATTAACTGTAAACAACGTGTAGTTTCAGTACCTATTTATTGTGATAATATATAAGGGCCTGATTTTTGATCATGAGACAGTCAGTCCTCGGCCGAGTTTCAGATGAGAATCCTGTGTTGGTTAGAACAACAACAATGCTTAAACTTAACTGTGGAATAAGTGTTAAACAATTAGGCCATGTGTAAAAACAATGACAGTGTCTGCTCAATACATACCTTTCCATTCTTCAAGAACTGTGAACTTTATGGTTAGGTTTTTACTGCTCATAGATGTTCAATAGTAACCTATTGTAGCTGTATGTGGAGGTATCGAAGGTTAAACAATAGTGCACTGACCATATTAAATGTGTATATGGGGGGGGGGGGGGGGGGGGTGAAAAATGAAAATAAAAAACAGTGTAATGAAACAGAGCATCTGTCAGCTACATTGCTTACAGTAGTCAGTGTCCAAATTACAAACTCCATTTTTCAGCCAGAGTAACAACGCCATATGTCGACACCGAGGACAACAAACAAAGAAAATAAAGCAGGTGGAACTGCTACGGACTGTTTCTATTAATTAACCTGCACAAATTACCTTTCAATAACTTTACTGGACTGTTAAAAATCTGTAATGTTTACTGATGATACACGCATGTTAGTCAAGACCTAAATTGGGCCATATCAGATACATCCCTTGTAATAACTGTGAATGAAGTACTCCACATTGGCCTCATTGTATGAAATATTCTCTGGATATTTGCAGTTTCAAAGTACAATGAATGTTTAACCATTTGATAGTAACCACCTTCATTTTCATCAGCAAAACTGACTGTCATAATGTTACCAGTGATTGTGCCAGTGTCTATGATACTAGTGTCACAAGCTGGATTTCAAAAAATGTGGCAAATTTCTCTGTATTCTCTCAACATCAAGAGACCAATTCCAAGCACCATTAAGGTGATAGCCACTGTCTCAGTTAAAATAATTTATGTTGATGGTCTCTTTGATGACTGTGCTCCAGTATGCTGATGTAAGGAACAAAGCTTTTGTTGCATCAGATGTAAGTGATAACTTTTCTAGATGTAACTTCACTCAAATGAAGGAGTACAATGGCGAGGTTGTCTTGTAATTGCTGAACATTTTCACATTTCTGTTTATTAAAGAGTGCTGATTTAATATTTTAATTTCTGTTGCTGTTGTTTCATAAGATGAGCTTTAGTTTTTTATTGAGGCTGTTGATTTTCCTGAAATAATTATTTTTTAATGTGCCACTGGTATTCTGAACAATGTTAAAAAACTACACATATTGATTGACTGATATAGTTGCTTCCACATTAACAAGAGATGCTGGAAGTACCAGGAATCCAGCAGTGAAAACTTTCATTGATCAGGTAAAGCATGGCTTTTAACTTTTTAGGTAGTTGGAAAATAGGTCTTCTGGCTTGTTTGCCCAGGACTCTACCTACATTTCTAGGTATACCTCCACTGAAACTACCGTATTTACTCGAATCTAAGCCGCACTTTTTTTCCGGTTTTTGTAATCCAAAAAATCACCTGCGGCTTAGAATCGAGTGCAAAGCAAGCGGAAGTTCTGAAAAATGTTGGATGGCGTCACCACAACTAACTTCTGCCGTCGAATATATGTAGCACTACACTGGCATGCTTTGTAGGCACAAAGATAAATACCGGCGCCAAAACCTCTGCGTCAGTAAATAAATTTAAAAAAAGAGGTGGAAGACGAGCTTTTTTTTCTCCGCCCGAAGTTTCGCCCACTGCATTTTCGTACATTATCCAACGAAGTAAATACAAATTCCATATTGTTCATCTTCGAATGTAGCAGAATTTGAATGTTGAATATCCTACAAAAATCCAACTGGCAAAACTGTTTGGGATGTTTGTCAATATGGCCAACTCGACGTTCAGAATTTTTTCCTACCTGTGAGAAGAGATGGTTGCTAATAGGAACCTGATGAAATGTGAATCACATGCAGTATTCTCTTCACCATAAGAATAATACGAATATAAACATTTTGCCATGTATTCTTTCGTGTTTGCTGCTATCTCATTTAAATCCTGTCTGCCTAATAAACTACGAAACTAGAGTGAGACAACAGCAAACACGGAAGAATATACGTATCGTCTCATGTTTATATTCGTATTATTCTTATGCCTAATAGTGATACAGTCAGAAATGAAGCAAGACAACTGACTAGATTTTTAAATCTAAGATGACCTAATTTCTGTGCAGAATTTTATGTGCTAAAGAAGCGGCCGCAAAGATTTTCAAACGGAGAAAAATTTTCGCCTAACTCTCGTTCACAACATGTTCTGTCATATGCAGTCTATTATTTGGTTCTTGTTGATCATTATCAAAGAAAGCAGCAGTGTAAGTAACAACAAATAGCAGTCTCTTGCCATTGTTTCGCTAGTGAGACGATTTTTTTTTTTTTTTTTTTTTTTTTTTTTTTTTTTTTTTTTTTAAAAAAAAAAAAAAGCGGCGGCAGTGCACACAAAAGCAAGCCATGCCGCGAGCGGCGACAGGCTGTAAACACGCAGTATCAGAATGCGACAAACAAACAAAAAAATGGTTCAAATGGCTCTGAGCACTATGGGACTTAACTTCTGTGGCCATCAGTTCCCTATAACTTAGAACTACTTAAACCTAACTAACCTAAAGACATCACACACATCCATGCCCAAGGCAAGATTCGAACCTGCAACCGTAGCAGTCTGCGACAAACAATCCATGACACAGTACAGTAATGCATTTTCAGCTTAGAGAGACGTAAACACCCATAACAAAGAAAACAGCACTTATAAGATCAAAGCAAAATAAGCAATCGATTCAAATCAGACGAAGCACGTAAAAAAGGATGGGCACTTGTATAAATACGGACGGAGCGCCTGACGCATAGCAATGGCTACCTGGTAAAGCTTAACTGCTAAGCTTACGACTCAAACCAAACTACTGTAGCTGTATCGTCATTCATTCGATCTAAATTGTGTCTCATATTATAATTGACCAACTTTGTTTCGATTTGGAGGTGCGGCCTAAAACTTGTCTCTCCCCCTGAATTTTGAGTCTCAAATTTCAGGTGCGGCTTAGATTCGGGAAATTTTTTTTCCTTTATTTAGAGTCTCATTTTTCAGATGCGGCTTAGATTCGAGTAAATATGGTATTGAACACAATAGACAGGCTATCTTGTGATCATTTATATTTCTGTGTCTTGGAGAGTGCAAATGTAGTATTATGATCCCCTATAGCTGTTCTTCCAGAATAATGCTTTAGTTGTGTCATCCCTTGTCTGAAACAGCTGTAAATCTATATATCAATTTACTTAAAACCAATCTATTGGGAGTTGGCTGTTGGAAGTTTGGCACGCTGGGGTGTTCAGTATGTGTCAACTTGCAGTATACAGATAAGTTGCTTGGACACAATATATGGCAGGTTCACATTACAGTGTGTAGGCAGATAATTCTCACAGGTATCTAACAGATGTATGGGAAATGCTGTTATGTATTCAACATGCTGGCTTGGTTTCAGTAAACTTATTATGGTGAGCACTTGAAAATGAAAGTATGTGTTTCAGAATCTGTCATTCTATATAAAATTGATGTTCTGTAGGCTATAGGTTCTTCTGCTAGTTTGTTTGCAAGTAAAACTGTCAAGTAATTACAAATTTTCTCATTTTCCAGAGATTTTGGAGAAGACTGTAGGTACCGGTTTGAATTACCGTGATCGATGGTTCAACATCTGCACGTGCTTGTAGGCTGAATAAGGAAAGTAGGCTTGACTCGGCTTAATGTAACAATTTATTAACGAAGCCCTGCAGGCAGAACAGACCATAATACACTGCAATCAATAACTCATGCAAAGGTGTGAGAGAAGTTAAGTACAGTAAATTATTCCATATCTAACACTTGGATTCATGCTTTTCGTCAAAGAGTAGGACATGGAACAGAAATCAACAATAAAAGAGTAAATCACAGAACAAATGCCGCTTGTGTATAGTGTCTCTGGCATCCAGCAGGAAAGTTTCGTGGCACTGTACTTGCAAACACCCATGCACATCACGGCGCTGGATGATGACAGAAGATGCCACATCAGCCCCCATGGTGGAAGCAGAGCATCGTTCCAAATAGCGTGCTGGAAAATTGACACGTCACCCATATCTTGAGGTGCGTTGTGGTGGGTCAACTACAGTCCCCGGCTGCGTCTGTGTCAGCGATGGCGATGACATTGACAGAGTGATTATTGAGTGAGGCAGAAGTCATGGTAGGTCAGGCATCGTTGCTTCCGGAAAGACGTATGCTGGTTTCACTCAGTCAGTGGAGACCGTAGTCTACTTCCCATTGATCAAGATGTCTATGGGCTCGCTTCCTCTGGTTACAACATGGTGTGCGCTGGAATATGGTGGTTGGAGCGAGTGTTTAATACCTTCTGTTTGTAACATGATGTGTGTGCAGGAGTATACGTCATGATGGACAAATGTGGCAGGAGCCCCATGACAGTGAGGTTGCTGCAGACAGAGGTGAGCCACATGTCACAGTTGACGGAAAAATTCCGGCTGGTCACCTGTAGGATTTGGCAGAGCATCGGTAGCCACAAATTCTCCTGGCAGGCGTAATGCTTCGCTGTAAACCAATTCGGCTGAAGAAGCATCCAGGTCTGGCTTGAATGTGCTTTGGAGTCCAAGTAATACCACAGGAAGTGCTTTGGTCCATCCGGTGTCATGACACACGAGGGCAGCTTTTAGGGTACGGTGTCATCGCTCTGTTAAACCATTGCTGGTAGAGTGATAGCGCGTCATCCAGTGGTGAAGTATGCCACAAAATTTTGTCAACTCTCAGAAAAAATTGGACTCGAATTGACATCCTCTGTCCATCGTACTGTGCAATGGGCAACCAAAATGTGACACCCAGTGTGTGATCAATGTGAAAGCGATAGTTTCTGCCTTAACATTTTCCATGAGTGCAGCTTCCGGCCATCGAGTGTACCGATCAATCATCGTAAGTATGTAACAGTGACCATTGGATGATGACAGTTAGCCAACAATGTCAAGGTGGACGTGCATGTATTGTGCTGTCGTGATTGGAAAGCTTCCTTCCAGTGAGTGGACGTGGTGATTTATCTTGCTGCACTGGCATTTCAAGCAGCATTTTGCCCATTCACAGCAGTCCAATTGCATCCCAGGCCCCACATAATGCATTGTTACTAAGTGTGTCATAGCTCGTATGCCTGGGTGACACAAGTTGTGCAGCAAATGGAAAATGTCCTTCCGAAATTCCAGAGATAGGAAGGGTCTTGGCTTCGATGTGGACCTGTCACAATATAGCTTTGCATTGCTTCCAGGAATGTCTACCAGCTGCAGGTCTAGCACTGATTCACCATTTGACAGGATTGTTTGTAAATCCACATCAGCTTGCTGTGCTGTAGTGAGGTTGGCATAATCAGTCGTATTGGCGATGCTGCTGACTCTGGACAAACAATCAGCCACTACATTGTCAATCCCAGACACATTACATATATCAGTGGTAAACTGAGAAATAAGCAAGAGCTGGTTGTGTTGTCTGTGGGAACAGTTCATGCTATTCTGACGGAATGCATATGTTAGTGGCTTGTGATCTGTAAAGATAACAAAGTCACATGCTTTTAGTTGCAGCCTGAAGTACTTGACAGATTCGTAAATGGACAGAGGTTCTCTGTCATACATGCTTCAAAGTCTTTGTGAGGTTGTCAACTTGTGAGAAAAAAATGCGAGTGGCTGCCACATGTCACTACATTGTTGTTGCAACACAGCGCTGATTGCGGTCTGGCAAGTGTTGACTACCAGTGCTAACGTGGTGGCGGGATCTGAATGTGCCAGTAGCCATGCATTGACGATGCTTTTCTTGGCCACTTCAAATGCGACAGTTATTTCATGAGTCCAAGTTATGGGCACATTACCCTTGGCTTTCGGGCCAGTTAGCACCGCAACTAAAGGTTCCTGTAGCTCAGCAGAGGGTGGAAAATGGCGGCGGAAAAAATTTAACATCCCAAGGAAACGCCATAGTTCCCTGGCTGTAGCGGACCTCGGAATGCACAAAATGGCTTCCACCATGTCAGGTAGTGGTAGCAATCCTGCTGCAGAAATTCTTCGTCTGAGAAAGTCTACTTCAGGCTGGTCAAAGACACATTTTGAGGTATTGAGCACGATTCTGCAGTGTTCCAATCATTTGAATATTTTGGTTAGATGGTGGCAATGTTCCTCAGGTGACAACAAAAAACCAAAATGTCGTCCAGGTATGCAAACGCAAAAGGTAAACCCTGTAGCGCTGCCATGTCTGTGCAGCATTCCTCAGTCCAAAAGTCATGAACATGCTCTCGAATAAACCAAAAGGAGTGATAATGGCTGTCTTCGGAATGCCACGTTCGGCTACAGATATCTGTGTGTTGGCCTTTTGCACAATCTAAGACAGTGAACACTACTGAACCACTCAATGTGTAATTGTAGTCGCGCAACAAGGGTATGGGATAACAATCAGGTATTGTCCGGGCATTCAGGGCTCTGTAATCACCGCATGGCCTCTATGCAGCTTCCTCTTTGGTAATAGATGTAATGGTGAGGACCAAGGGCTGTTGAAAGGCTGGATTACACCTTCGTGCAACATACAGTCAAATTCTGACTCTGCTATTTGGGGGCAATCTGAGGCCAGATGTTGCGGCCTCAAGAGGTAGGGGATGTCTTACCTCCATAGGTGCCCTGGACAGTCACATCAGAGCTGGAAATCCTCACAGCAGCTCTGCATACTCGCCATCCACTACCTGGATTACCTTGGCAGTATGGACAATGGTGTCTCGATGGAATCCGGAAGTTGTTAGGCTGGTGGTGTTGTCGATCAGGCGAGAGTTCCTCATGTCAGGCAGCAGGTTGTAGTGGGCGAGAAAGTCAGCTTCAATGATTGGTTCGGTGACGTCTGTGATGGTAAAGTCCCATGTGAAAGCATCCCACAACCCAAGGTCGAGTTCCAAGCATGTCGTGCCATACGTCATAATCCAGGAGTTATTGGCAGGTGTAAGGCAAATGGACATAGACAGTCACTCGAGATGTAGCATGGTTCGAGGAACGATTGACAAATCAGAACCAGGGTCTACTAAGTACTTCCAGGTGGAACGTTGGTCACTCACAAAAAGATGCCTGCATGTCGGACAGCAACCGGAGGAGGCGCACACTTACTATTGCCGCTGCCATTTGGGTAGGTGCAGGACATTGTACACTTATGTGCTTGCTTGCCAAACTTGCGATGGTACCAACAGACTGTTTGTCCTGTCCCTGTCTAAGACAAGGCTGTCGATGATCAGCTGCATGAGTGACGACAGAATCGATGACGGCTCCTGTTGTCCGTGTCGCGGCAGTGTAACAGCTTGCTGATTTTCTGTGAAAACAAGTGCACTTTGTTGGCAAGAACATCATAATCTGTGCGAGAAACAGTTGTCACCACACAGGCACACGCCGCAGTGGCAGAGCTAACTATTGACGGCGTCATTGCCTCTTGGATCTTATCAGCTAATTCGGCCACTGCATCTAAAGATGTGTCAGTCTGCGACACCACGATTGCCTTCACTGGTGATGATAACTGGCTGCTCCAGATCGTGTGCAGTAAACTGTCTGGGACTGTACCTGCATATACCTTACTTCACAGATGACATAGGTACTGTGAAAGCTTTTGTCACCCATGTCCCCTTGGGTAATCACCTGCCGGATTTGTTCTTCTTGCGAATTAGTTCTGCTTTCAGTCAGTCATAGCTGTTCATTCCTGGTGGGCTAATTATGATATCTTGAACCTCAGCAGCATACTGGTGATATAGTTGGCTGACCACAAGCACGAATTTTGTGGCATCGACCGTGATACCTGCATAGAAAAAATTTGCTTCAACTTGCAGAAACCACAGGGATGGATTGTGGGGCCAGAAGGGTGGTAGTTGCACTGCTAGATGCACCACAGAAGTATTTGTTGGCTCTGGTTGATTCGCCATCTCAATTTCTTGCAAGGACATCTCATAAATTCAGTGTGAACGCAGGAGATCATGTCAGGGTCACCACCTTGTTGGTACCAGTTTGAATTACCACGATCGACGGTTTAACATCTGTGTGTGCTTGTAGGCTGAATAAGGAAAGTTGCCTTGACTCAGCTTGATGTAACAATTTATTTACAAAGCCCTGCAGGCAGAAGAGACCATAATACACTGCAATTAATAACAAGTGCAAAGGTGTGAGAAAAGTTCAGTACAGTAAATTATTCCGTATCTAACACTTGGATTCACACTTTTCATCAAAGAGTAGGACGTGGAACAGAAATCAACAATCAAAGAGTAAATCACAGAACAAATGTCACTTGTGTATAGCTTCTCTGGTGTCCAGCGGGAAAGTTTCGTGGCACAGTACTTGCAAACATCCACGCACGTCATGGCATTGGACGATGACATAAGACGCCACAAAGACATATGAGTAAGAAATTCTTTGTGTGATTACATTTTTTTAAGATACACAATATTATTGCAGATTTTGGTGCAAGGAAAAAGTCTCAAACTGTTAACTAGCTATCAAGAGATATCTAGAAAGGATCCACCAAACCATTAACGATTTTACTAAATATATCAATATTTTTTATGACTTAGTAACTTTGTAATTTCATTTGTGGCTAAAACTTTGCAACAGAAGGTCTTCACTGTAGTCTGGAAGTTCTGTTTCAGAAAAGCTATTGTATTTCAACTGTATCAGTCTGCTTATTTTGGTACATATCTCTGTCAACTATTTGAAAGAAAAAAATCATTAAAAATTATAGTCATTGATTCCAGTTTCTTTATGATTTGTATTGGTATCTGTAGTGTAACTCTTCTCTATCTTTACTGTCCTAATACCATGTATTAGCTGAGAGGAGGAGTTAATTAAAAATTGTGAACAATTTTTTTCTGATGTGATTTCATTTGCGATCTCAATTTTAAGTGTGATGTTGGCTCTTTGTTTTGTTACTAATACAGTTTAGGATATTTCAATAATATAAATAACATAGTGTCATAAATATTGATTATGGATGGTAAAAGTCCCTTATTCTAATTTTCTTTCTTAGGGTATACTTCAGCTTTCCTTGAGATAAAAATGGATTCAGACTGAAATAATTTAGAAAGGATTTAAGTTTGAAAGTGGACATCAAATATTCTGTCTAAGGCAATTCTTTGGCATGCCTGTGCTTATTTTTCATACTTTGGGATATGTTTAAATACTTCAATTGGCACATTTGTCAAATTTTCATCATTTAATACCTACTTATTTAGACTAGTATCAATTGTCTGGTTGCAGTGACCATAGCATCTACTAAAACAATTATTTGATGAATGATTTTGTACTTCTATCATTAAAGCCTATTAATGATTCTAAAAATTAGACCTACAAAATGAAAAAATGTCTGATGCTCAGTGAGAACAATCAGACCTTATTTAACTTCACACTATCATTATTTGTTTGTTTATAAATCAACACTCCTTCTTTTTAAGTTATTGTTTTTACTTGGACATACACATTCTAAAGCTTATCTATGTAATAATTCTAAACTTGTATTATTTGTGCAGCAGTTGAATACCTGAGTATTAACAATTGCATGTTTATTTTATATATAAAAAAAAAAATATCACTTCATTTCAGGTTCAGATGAAAATGAGGCAACGGAGAACTCTCTGCGAGGTATTGAAGCAGGAAATTTTATAGTTGACTCATCTCCAATATATGGACTGACTTCTTTCCCAAGTGTCAGTGATAGCATAAACAGTTTATCAACTGACAAACTTTCAGAGGAACCTGTGAATTGTCTAATGAGTGAATGGTCAGAGTGGTCACCTTGCAGTGTAACCTGTGGCAGAGGTTACAAGACAAGGGAAAGGCATGTTCTGGTAAGCTATATATTCTTTAGAAAATACATAAACTTCAGTGCTGACTTATGTACATATTTCATTAATAATAACACTATTTTAGTTCTGTGTTTAACTTCATAAAATTAATACTGGTATATTCATCTATAAAGTTGTGAATAAAAGTCATGCATCCATTCATTCACACATGAATGAGAGCCTTCAGGGCTGTGTACTGAGCCACATTATACATGAGCAGGCATTGAGGCATTGTAGACTACTTTTGTAAAGTTGTTGTTGTTGTTGTTGTTGTGGTCTTCAGTCCTGAGACTGGTTTGATGCAGCTCTCCATGCTACTCTATCCTGTGCAAGCTTTTTCATCTCCCAGTACCTACTGCAACCTACATCCTTCTGAATCTGCTTAGTGTATTCATCTCTTGGTCTCCCTCTACGATTTTTACCCTCCACGCTGCCCTCCAATACTAAATTGGTGATCCCTTGATGCCTCAGAACATGTCCTACCAACCGATCCCTTCTTCTGGTCAAGTTGTGCCACAAACTTCTCTTCTCCCCAATCCTATTCAATACTTCCTCATTAGTTATGTGATCTACCCATCTAATCTTCAGCATTCTTCTGTAGCACCACATTTCGAAAGCTTCTATTCTCTTCTTGTCCAAACTACTTATCGTCCATGTTTCACTTCCATACATGGCTACACTCCATACGAATACTTTCAGAAATGACTTCCTGACACTTAAATCAATACTGGATGTTAACAAATTTCTCTTCTTCAGAAACGCTTTCCTTGCCATTGCCAGCCTGCATTTTATGTCCTCTCTACTTCGACCATCATCAGTTATTTTGCTCCCCAAATAGCAAAACTCCTTTACTACTTTAAGTGCCTCATTTCCTAATCTAATTCCCTCAGCATCACCCGACTTAATTCGACTACATTCCATTATCCTTGTTTTGCTTTTGTTGATGTTCATCTTATATCCTCCTTTCAAGACACTGTCCATTCCATTCAACTGCTCTTCCAAGTCCTTTGCTGTCTCTGACAGAATTACAATGTCATCGGCGAACCTTAAAGTTTTTATTTCTTCTCCATGAATTTTAATACCTACTCCGAATTTTTCTTTTGTTTCCTTTACTGCTTGCTCAATATACAGATTGAACAACATCGGGGAGAGGCTACAACCCTGTCTTACTCCCTTCCCAACCACTGCTTCCCTTTCATGTCCCTCGACTCTTATAACTGCCATTTGGTTTCTGTACAAATTGTAAATAGCCTTTCGCTCCCTATATTTTACCCCTGGCATCTTTAGAATTTGAAAGAGAGTATTCCAGTCAACATTGTCAAAAGCTTTCTCTAAGTCCACAAATGCTAGAAACGTAAGTTTGTCTTTCCTTAATCTTTCTTCTAAGATAAGTCGTAAGGTCAGTATTGCCTCACGTGTTCCAGTGTTTCTACGGAATCCAAACTGATCTTCCCCGAGGTTGGCTTCTACTAGTTTTTCCATTCGTCTGTAAATAATTCGCGTTAATATTTTGCAGCTGTGACTTATTAAGCTGATAGTTCGGTAATTTTCACATCTGTCAACACCTGCTTTCTTTGGGATTGGAATTATTATATTCTTCTTGAAGTCTGAGGGTATTTCGCCTGTTTCATACATCTTGCTCACCAGATGGTAGAGTTTTGTCAGGACTGGCTCTCCCACGGCCGTCAGTAGTTCCAATGGAATATTGTCTACTCCGGGGGCCTTGTTTCGACTCAGGTCTTTCAGTGCTCTGTCAAACTCTTCACGCAGTATCATATCTCCCATTTCATCTTCATCTACATCCTCTTCCATTTCCATAATATTGTCCTCAAGTACATCGCCCTTGTATAGACCCTCTATATACTCCTTCCACCTTTCTGCTTTCCCTTCTTTGCTTAGAACTGGGTTTCCGTCTGAGCTCTTGATATTTATACAAGTCGTTCTCTTATCTCCAAAGGTCTCTTTAATTTTCCTGTAGGCGGTATCTATCTTACCCCTAGTGAGATAGGCCTCTACATCCTTACATTTGTCCTCTAGCCATCCCTGCTTAGCCATTTTGCACTTCCTGTCGATCTCATTTTTGAGACGTTTGTATTCCTTTTTGCCTGTTTCACTTACTGCATTTTTATATTTTCTCCTTTCATCTATTAAATTCAATATTTCTTCTGTTACCCAAGGATTTCTACTAGCCCTCGTCTTTTTACCTACTTGATCCTCTGCTGCTTTCACTACTTCATCCCTCAAAGCTACCCATTCTTCTTCTACTGTATTTATTTCCCCCATTCCTGTCAATTGCTCCCTTATGCTCTCCCTGAATCTCTGTACAACCTCTGGTTCTTTTAGTTTATCCAGGTCCCATCTCCTTAAATTCCCACCTTTTTGCAGTTTCTTCAGTTTTAATCTACAGGTCATAACCAATAGATTGTGGTCAGAGTCCACATCTGCCCCTGGAAATGTCTTACAATTTAAAACCTGGTTCCTAAATCTCTGTCTTACCATTATATAATCTATCTGATACCTTTTAGTATCTCCAGGGTTCTTCCATGTATACAACCTTCTTTCATGATTCTTAAACCAAGTGTTAGTTATGATTATGTTGTGCTCTGTGCAAAATTCGACCAGGCGGCTTCCTCTTTCATTTCTGTCCCCCAATCCATATTCACCTACTATGTTTCCTTCTCTCCCTTTTCCTACACTCGAATTCCAGTCACCCATGACTATTAAATTTTCGTCTCCCTTCACAATCTGAATAATTTCTTTTATTTCATCATACATTTCTTCAATTTCTTCGTCATCTGCAGAGCTAGTTGGCATATAAACTTGTACTACTGTAGTAGGCGTGGGCTTCGTATCTATCTTGGCCACAATAATGCGTTCACTATGCTGTTTGTAGTAGCTTACCCGCATTCCTATTTTCCTATTCATTATTAAACCTACTCCTGCATTACCCCTATTTGATTTTGTGTTTATAACCCTGTAGTCACCTGACCAGAAGTCTTGTTCCTCCTGCCACCGAACTTCACTAATTCCCACTATATCTAACTTCAACCTATCCATTTCCCTTTTTAAATTTTCTAACCTACCTGCCCGATTAAGGGATCTGACATTCCACGCTCCGATCCGTAGAACGCCAGTTTTCTTTCTCCTGATAACGACATCCTCTTGAGTAGTCCCCGCCCGGAGATCCGAATGGGGGACTATTTTACCTCCGGAATATTTTACCCAAGAGGACGCCATCATCATGTAATCATACAGTAAAGCTGCATGCCCTCGGGAAAAATTACGGCTGTAGTTTCCCCTTGCTTTCAGCCGTTCGCAGTACCAGCACAGCAAGGCCGTTTTGGTTATTGTTACAAGGCCAGATCAGTCAATCATCCAGACTGTTGCCCTTGCAGCTACTGAAAAGGCTGCTGCCCCTCTTCAGGAACCACACGTTTGTCTGGCCTCTCAACAGATACCCCTCCGTTGTGGTTGTACCTACGGTACGGCTATCTGTATCGCTGAGGCACGCAAGCCTCCCCACCAACGGCAAGGTCCATGGTTCATGGGGTAGTTTTGTAAAGTATACTAACAAAATTACAATGACTGCTAATCTACGTACACTAACAATTACGGGAATTGCTTCTGGATTACATTATGTATGCTAAGAGAAAAACTCTGCTTTTTCTCCTATACTATTCAGCTGCTGGCTTTATCTAACATCTCAGACAAAGCAATTACTTTACACAGACTACTGTCAGCTGCCTGTATACTGGAAAATGGAAGATCTGTTTCATACAAAAATAAAAGTTATGTAAAATTTACTTCTCAAAGTCCAAATATTGTGGTATAAGATTCGACAACAGATAGATCTCAGTGACATTAGATGGCAGTTTCATGAAATGCTTTTGCTGCCTTCCTGTAGACTGATGTCACCGTTGTTTCTTCCAATTACTGAGCAGAGATTTTTTTTCCTTGGAAAAATGTATGACCTTGTTCATTGATTGAGTAAGTTATATAAGCTGGTATTTATTATGTAGACATTAGAGTGAACAAACTAATATTCCAAATATGTTTGATAGATTTTTTCGGAAATACACCAATGAGTGATAGGTATTCTTGCTTATCTCTAAGAAAGGCTAATTTTGAATGTATACTTATAAGAAAGTTACTACGCTGGTGTAATAATGAACTTGATAGCATTAAGGAAAAAGTATTCTTATTGGACAGCACATATGTGTGAGAGTCAATAGGTTGATACACTTTGTAAGCACCACCTACCAGAACCATAAAAAGTTCTACAAAGATAAACTATAATTCTTCTGGCTTTCCCAACAATACGTTGACATATTGGATAATCAGGTCTTCTGTTGGTTCTTCACATCTTTTTTGCTTGATATTTCTATGGTGTGACTCACTGTCTTCTTCAGGTACTCCCTGAGATTGATTCTTGAGTGGATTTTGTCTAGCATTTATGCCTGGATTGTGTTAGTTGCTCTGTTTTTGGACCGAGCCACGTCGGACACTCTGTCTGCACCATGTTAGGCATTCCACCTGTGGTTCACGCCCACCAGAGTTGGCTCTAGTTGCCCTCTCTTTCCACTGATGCTTCAACAGTCATCTGCACTTGGCTTTGTCATCCTCTGGTGTTCTGTCCATCGCCTGAAGCTCCGTATTCAGTCCATGCAGTATTACGTGCTCTGTCCATGGTCCGCACCTGCAAGGAATGGCTCTAGATGTCCTTTCTTGCTGTTGGTGTTCTGATCACCAACTGCATCTGGCTTGACTATCCTCTGATGCTGTGCCCATTGTCTGATGCTCTATTTCATATCGGCACCATGCCAGATGTTCTATCCACCAATAATATTGGTGTCATTGTAGTTTATTGAGTGACAGAGACCCAGGCAGTGCTCTGCTTTTGCTCTGTTGCTGATGTGGTTGCCTGTCTTGAGTTTGGTATGCCTCTGGTGTTCTTCACACCTGATGTTTACCATCCTGGTGGTCTGGCCAGTGTATGACATCCAACACAGGCATCCTATGCTGTAAATATTTGTCTTCCATAGCCCCATGTCATCCCTTACATTCCCCAATAGTGCCTCAATTTTTGTGGTTGCACAAAATGCACCTTTAATGTTCTGCTTTGAGAAAATTCTCTTGATTTTGGTAGAGATCAGTATAGCATATGTAGGTATGCCACCTTCTTTGTCTTTCCTTGTCCATCTTCTAGATGCTTTGGGAGAATGTCAGGGACAAGTTTCTCCTGAATATCCGTTGTTGTTGTGGTCTTCAGTCCTGAGACTGGTTTGATGCAGCTCTCCATGCTACTCTATCCTGTGTAAGCTTCTTTGTCTCCCAGTACCTACCGCAACCTACATCCTTCTGAATCTGCTTAGTGTATTCCTCTCTTGGTCTCCCTCTACGATTTTTACCCTCCACGCTGCCCTCCAATACTAAATTGGTGATCCCTTGATGCCTCAGAACATTTCCAACCAACCGATTCCTTCTTCTAGTCAAGTTTTGCCACAAATTTCTCTTCTCCCCAATCCTATCCAATACTTCCTCATTAGTTATGTGATCTACTCATCTAATCTTCAGCATTCTTCTGTAGTGCCACATTTTGAAAGCTTCTGTTCTCTTCTTGTCCAAACTATTTATCATCCATGTTTCACTTCCATACATGGCTGCACTCCATACAAATACTTTAAGAAATGCCTTCCTGACACTTAAATCTATACTCGATGTTAACAAATTTCTCTTCTTCAGAAACACTTTCCTTGCCATTGCCAGTCTACATTTTATATCCTCTCTACTTCGACCATCATCAGTTATTTTGCTCCCCAAATAGCAAAACTCCTTTACTACTTTAAGTGTCTCATTTCCTAATCTAATTCCCTCAGCATCACCCGACTTAATTCAACTACATTCCATTATCCTCGTTTTGCTTTTGTTGATGTTCATCTTATATCCTCCTTTCAAGACACTATCCATTCTGTCCAACTGCTCTTCCAAGTCCTTTGCTATCTCTGACAGAATTACAATGTCATTGGCGAACCTCAAAGTTTTTATTTCTTCTTCATGGATTTTAATACCTACTCCGAATTTTTCTTTTGTTTCCTTCACTTGTTCAATATACAGATTGAATAACATCGGGGAGAGGCTACAACCCTGTCTCACTCCCTTCCCAACCATTGCTTCCCTTTAATGTCCCTCGACTCTTACAACTGGTTTCTGTACAAATTCTAAATAGCCTTTCGCTCCCTGCATTTTACCCCTGCCACCTTTAGAATTTGAAAGAGAGTATTCCAGTCAACATTGTCAAATCTTTCTCTAAGTCTACAAATGCTAGAAATGTAGGTTTGTTTTTCCTTAATCTACTGTATTTACTCGAATCTAAGCCGCACTTTTTTTCCGGTTTTTGTAATCCAAAAAACCGCCTGCGGGTTAGAATCAAGTACAAAGTAAGCGGAAGTTCTGAAAAATGTTGAGAGGTGCTGCCACAACTAACTTCTGTCGTCAAATATATGTAGCGCTATGCAGGCATGCTTCGCAGGCACAAAGACAAATACTGGCACCAAAACCTCTGCGTCAGTAAATAAATAAAAAAAAGGTGGAAGACGAGCTTTTTTTTCTCCGCCCCGAGTTTCGACCACTGCATTTTCATACATTATCCAACGAAGTAAATACAAATTCCGTATTGTTCCTCAACGAACGTAGCAGCATTTCAATGTACTACGAAAATCCAACTGGCAAGACTGTTTGGGATATTTGTCAATATGGCCAACTCTGCTTTCTGAATTTTTTCCTAACTGTGAGAAGAAATGGCTGCTAATAGGAACTTTTATGAATTGTGAATCACATACAGTATTCTCTTCACCATAAGAATAATATGAATATAAACATTTTGCCATGTATTCTTTCGTGTTTGCTGCTATCTCATTTAAATCCTGTCCGCCTAATAAACTACGAAACTAGAGTGAGACAACAGCAGACGCGGAAGAATATACGTACCAAGTCATGTTTATATTCGTATTATTCTTATGCCTAATAGTGATACAGTCAGAAATGAAGCACGGCAATTGACTAGATTTTTAAATCTAAGATGACTCTAATTTCTGTGCATAATGTAATTTACTAAAGAGGCGTCTGCAAAGATTTTCAAACGGAAAAATTTTTCGCTAAATTCTCGTTCAGAACATCTTCTATCATACGCAGTCTATTATTTGGTTCTTGTTGATCATTATCAAAGAAAGCAGCAGTGTAAGTAGCAACGAATAGCAGTCTCTTGCCATTGTTTCGCTAATGAGACGATTCTTCTCTTTGTTTTTTTTTAATAGTAAGCAGCGGTAGCGTGCACAAAAGCAAGCCATGCCGCGAGCGGCAACAGGCCATAAACCCTCATTTTCAGAATGCGACAAACAATGCATGACACAGTACAGTAATGCATTTCCAGCTTTGAGTGACGGAAACACCTTTAACAAAGAGAACTGCACTTGTCAGATCAAAGAAAAATAAGCAATCAATTCAAATCAGACGAAGCACGTGAAAAAGGAAGGATACCCGTGTAAAAATGGTTGGAGTGCCTGACGCATAACAACGGCTACCTGGTAAAGCTTAACTGCTAAGCTTACGACTCGAACCAAACTACTACAGCTGTATTGTCATTCATTCAACCTAAATTGTGTCTCATATTACCATGGACCAACTTTGTTTCGATTTGGAAGTGCGGCCTAAAACCTTTCTCTCCCCTTGAATTTCGAGTCTCAGATTTCAGATGTGGCTTAGATTCGGAAAATTTTTTTTCCTCGATTTCGAGTCTCATTTTTCAGGTACGGCTTAGATTTGAGTGCGACTTAAATTCAAGTAAATACGGTAGCTTCTAAGATAAGTCGTAGGGTCAATATTGCCTCACATGTTCCGAAATTTCTGCGGAATCCAAACTGATCTTCCCCGAGGTCGGCTTCTACTTGTTTTTCCATTCGTCTGTAAAGAATTCGCGTTAATATGTTGCAGCTGTGACTTATTAAACTTATAGCTTGGTAATTTTCACATCTGTCAACACCTGCTTTCTTTGGGATTGGAATTATTATATTCTTCTTGAAGTCTGAAGGTATTTCGCCTGTCTCATACATCTTGCTCGCTAGATGGTAGAGTTTTGTTAGGCCTGGCTCTCCCAAGGCTGTCAGTAGTTCTAATGGAATGTTGTCTACTCCTGGGGCCTTGTTTCGACTCAGGTCTTTCAGTGCTCTGTCAAACTCTTCACGTAGTATCATATCTCCCATTTCATCTTCATCTACATCCTCTTCCATTTCCATAATATTGTCCTCAAGTACATCACCCTTGTATAGACCCTCTATATACTCCTTCCACCTTTCTGCTTTCCCTTCTTTGCTTAGAACTGGGTTTCCATCTGAGCTCTTGATATTCATATAAGTGGTTCTCTTTTCTCCAAAGGTCTCTTTAATTATCCTATAGGCAGTATCTATCTTACCCCTAGTGAGATAAGCCTCTACATTTGTCCTCTAGCCATCCCCACTTAGCCATTTTGCACTTCCTGTCGATCTCATTTTTGAGATATTTGTATTCCTTTTTGCCTGCTTCATTTACTGCATTTTTATATTTTCTCCTTTCATCAATTAAATTCAATATTTCTTCTGTTACCAAAGGATTTCTACTAGCCTTTGTCTTTTTACCTACTTGATCCTCTGCTGCCTTCACTACTTCAGCCCTCAAAGCTACCCATTCTTCTTCTACTGTATTTCTTTCCCCCATTCCTGTCAATTTTTCCCTTATGCTCTCCGTAAAACTCTGAACAACCTCTGGTTTAGTCAGTTTATCCAGGTCCCATCTCCTTAAATTCCCAGCTTTTTGCAGTTTCTTCAGTTTTAATCTACAGTTCATAACCAATAGATTGTGGTCAGAGTCCACATCTGCCCCTGGAAATGTCTTACAATTTAAAACCTGGTTCCTAAATCTCTGTCTTACCATTATATAAACTATCTGAAACCTGTCAGTATCTCCAGGCTTCTTCCATGTATACAATCTTCTTTTATGATTCTTGAACCAAGTGTTAGCTATGATTAAGTTGTGCCCTGTGGAAAACTCTACCAGGCAGCTTCCTCTTTCATTTCTTAGCCCCAATCCATATTCACATACTACATTTCCTTCTCTCCCTTTTCCTACTGCCGAATTCCAGTCACCCTTGACTATTAAATTTTCGTCTCCCTTCACTATCTGAATAATTTCTTTTATTTCATCATACATTTCTTCAATTTCTTTGTCATCTGCAGAGCTAGTGGGCATATAAACTTGTACTACAGTAGTAGGTGTGGGCTTCATATCTATCTTGGCCACAATAATGCGTTCACTATGTTGTTT
This sequence comes from Schistocerca piceifrons, assembly GCF_021461385.2. Classification (NCBI taxonomy): domain Eukaryota; kingdom Metazoa; phylum Arthropoda; class Insecta; order Orthoptera; family Acrididae; genus Schistocerca; species Schistocerca piceifrons. Next base: position 659,392,361 of record NC_060140.1, read on the forward strand.
GTAGCAGCTTACCCGCATTCCTATTTTCCTATTCATTATTAAACCTACTCCTGCATTACCCCTGTTTGATTTTGTGCTTATAACCCTGTAGTCACCTGAACAGAAGTCTTGTTCCTCCTGCCACCAAACTTCACTAATTCCTACTATATCCAACTTTAACCTATCCATTTCCCTTTTCAAATTTTCTAACCTACCGGCCCGATTATGGGATCTGACATTCCACACTCCGATCCGTAGAACACCAGTTTTCTTTCTCGTGATGAGGACATCCTCTTGAGTAGTCCCCACCTGGAGATCTGAATGGGGGACTATTTTACTCCGGAATATTTCACCCAAGAGGACGCCATCATCATTTAACCGTACAGTAAAGCTGCATGCCCTCAGGAAAAATTACGGCTGTAGTTTCCCCTTGCTTTCAGCCATTTGCAGTACCAGCACAGCAAGGCCATTTTGGTTAGTGTTACAAGGCCAGAACAGTCAATCATCCAGACTGTTGCCCCTGCAACTACTGAAAAGGCTGCTGCCCCTCTTCAGGAACCACACATTTGTCTGGCCTGTCAACAGATACCCCTCTGTTGTGGTTGCACCTATGGTACGGCTATCTGTATCGCTGAGGCATGCAAGTCTCCCCACCAACGGCAAGGTCCATGGTTCATGGGGAAGGCCTGAATATCTATGGAAGAGTATTCATTTTTGCAGAATACCAATTGTAAGTATTCTGTTTTCACTGCCGAACTGTCAGGATCTGAAAGGGTCTGTGCCCAACAGACTAGGATTTTGAGCACTTTGTTCATCTGTGCTGGTTGGTGGCAACTATTAGCTTGTAGAGATAAGCCAGAGTAAGTAGGTTTGTGGTACACACTACGCCAAAAGGTCCCATCTGCCTTCCTCTTGACTAGTACATCCAGGAGTGGGAATAGTCAGTCCTTCTCCAGTTCCATTGTGCATTTTATTTTAGGGTGGTGTGAATTCAGATGTTCTAGGAAAACATTGAGCTTCTCCCTGCCATGGGATGATATGACAAAGGTCTCATTCACATACCTAAAAAAAAAATTGTGTTTATATGTAGCCGAAAAAGAGCCACTTCTTCAAATCTTTCCTTAAACAGCTTGGCCACTACTGGTAATAGAGGGCACCCATCCCTGCCCCTTCTGTTTGCTCATAAAATTGACTCCCATATAGGAAACATGTTGAGGTCAATGTGTGCCTGAACAAGTCCAGGAGGGCCCCATCGAAATTTTTCCCATTAATACTGAGTGAATTATTCAGTGACTGTAAAAAGTCCTCTGAGTTCTGAATATGATATACACATTTACCCACATGTGGTGAAAGTATCTTTTTCATGTACACTCTTTGACATAAAACTTGACCGGCGGCCGGCCGCTTCAGAGGCTAAGTCCGCGCCGATCGCGACATGGGACAAAAAAACTGGCCAACTTGCTAATTCTCTAAGTCTGGTTATCTGCACAATCTGGCAACACTGTAGACTGCGGCACTTCCTGGAGGAAAACTTGTCCCATGATAGAGAAACGCTAGGCTGATTACGCCTGTGGTCTAGCGGTAGCGTGCGTTGTTTCTGTTCATAATGTCAGTGGATCGAGAGCAGGTGGTATAAAATATTTTTATAGCCTCTTCTGTCTGAATGCTGAAGACGTGAATGTAATGGTAGCGCAGATTCAATCTATTTCGCTTTGTGACACACCGATATCAAAATTTTATCCAGTAACGATTTTGCGGCAGATTTCCTGCAGACTGTCCTCCTCTGGACGCCGTATGCGGCAAAGCTCCGGGATCCATTTGCTGGCTACTGGCAGCGGCCGTGGCGACAGCAGCGGTGCTGCACTCCCCCGTTCTTTATCGAAAGCGCCTGCTACCGCTCATCGCTTTTGATGATTTAAAACGCTTTATTATTAAATGTTGCTCCACAGAAAATTTCTACAATTTCCGTTCACGCTCAAAAGCAACGGAGACAGACGCCCTGATTAGTAGGCGGGTATTATATTACATTAATCGGCAAGAGCTGAGTATGGCCCGAAATTAATTTTATAGACTGGGACGAAATTAAACCACCTCACTACATTCGATGAATTTATAAATGCTTCATACCTCGTTTCTTTTCCTTTCAAACTCAATTATTTGTGCAACTTTTGGTCAATGTTTGGATGTTTTCGTCAAGCCAGAGTGAGCGTCTGTGGTGTAAAGTGTATTACAGTTCTTGTTTCATTCCTTATGGTAAGTCTATGCGATAAACTGTGTGAATACCTTGCAATGCATGCTCTGTAGCAGTGCAGGAACACTGCACATTTGGAGTTCCATGTATGGGTTCATGAAGTATTTATTGTTGATCGGAAGTGATAGTTAAGGTCATCAGATTTAAACCAGAAAAATTTGTCGTTTTGAAGGTTTCAGAGAACGGAAAGGAATTGCTAACGCCGGTGTTAGAAAACGTCTACAGTTAAATGCTATTGCAAAAATTTAGAAGAAGGGAACTACATTAATGAACATGTGCACTTCATAAACAGCCTTCTGACATGTTAGACCTATATGACGAACAAAGCTCAAATTTATATCGTTGACAGTCGGTTTGAATCTTTTCAGGGTCTATTTTACAGTGAAGCACTTTGGAATTCGCAAAGCAGAAATCCATGATATTAACTTAATTTACTAAGTCGAAATCGGACGAAGATTGATGTTTAAAGGCATTCTTCAGATTTCGCATAAGAAATTTTTACTAGCAGTTTGCAACTCCATTAATTAAAATGGAAAATAAAAGGTTGTACTCAGCGGCTTCTACCGTGATTCGAACTGCTATGTCTTATAGTACAAGCACTGCAACGCACAAGGGAACCTCTGAGCTAACGACACACTGGCGGCCAGAGGCGGAATATAGTCACTGCGATGTTGCCTGAGCCTCAAAACGCAACCTTAAACACACGAACAGAGGAGGTGGAGATTACTGTTTTAACGTCCCGTCGACAACGATGTCATTAGAGACGGAGCACAAGCTCGGATTAGGGAAGGATGGGGAAGGAAATCGGCCGTGCCCTTCCTAAGGAACCATCCCGGCATTTGCCTGAAGCGATTTAGGGAAATCATTGAAAACCTAAATCAGGATGGCCGGGCGCGGGATTGCACCGTCGTCCTCCCGAATGCACACACAAACAGGTGTTACTTATGTGAAGAACGCCATTCTTGGAGTCCAGAAATTAAATATACTTTCTAATTGTGTCATCTTGCAGTGGATTATATCGTATGAGTCTTCGATGTGGAAAACGAATGTCAAGTGAATTTAGCGAGGTAACACCGACCTACACCCGGAAGTAAATGCACTATCAGAGTGTTGACAAATACTTGCTACGACGCTGCCATTTCTAGGCTCTCTGACGAGGCAGCTCTTCAGCGAAATGCTTGCCGTGATTCTCCGATACGGTTCTTCAGAGTGGAGACGCGCGCGCACGTTTGGTTTTTATGCGGCGTTCTCCCCTGATGGTTTCTGACGTCGCCTTCTGGGCTATGTATACATATGAGACATTCAATTATCATTAATCCAGAATGATACAAGTTTCAGCTTCCGGCGTGGAAGAAGGCTGTTGACGCCGACATTATATCATTTCAACGTAGGGAAAGCAAAATGGATCATTCAATGTTTCTCATTCAACATAAAGCATGTGAGATAATTTTCCGTAACGTTCATAATCATCTAAAAATACAAACGAAGTAAAAATACACCGGAAGCTTATTCGAATTGAATATAACGCTTTGCACCTCGATGTCGAATTTGTCCACTTGCAGTCTTTTGCAGCATACACATAGAATGTCATGATTACCACGAGAATGAAGAAATATGTCGGTAAGGATGGAAGCAAGAAGAGACGCAGTCAACAAATATTCTATTCCTCATGGCATTCATTTCATTTGACACGTAAGAAGAGGTAAAGCGGGAATTTACTTTCGTTAACACGAAAGATATGCCGCACATATTGATAACGAGGAAGTCTGCGTCTTCATACGTTTCCTCCTTGAAATCTGTATGCTCTATTATATACTAAGTAGCCCGATCATTGTTTCAGTAATGTTACCCTCTTGTTTGACCCCGTAACGATGAACAGATTCCAAATGCATGTCTCCCTTCCTGGGTTGTTTTTTGTGTTTTATTGCTTGGAATTCCTGAAGCAGAGCACTGTGCCTTCCCCCCTCGTGGGTTAGGTCTCAAAACTAAACCGCTTGGTATCCAATGGCATAATTTATTCAGACAGCATCAGCATAAGACTATCAAACAAAGCCTTCCATTTACAGTTGCAGCACTCTAACCAGCACTGACCAAAGTGTAATCCACGGTCATGGTCCTAAATTACCAGCTGTCTGCTACTGTGGCAAAGTCCTTACTACACTGTCGATTCCGCAGCACCATTTTATCTGGTAACACTGTGTAGTTGCACAGTTGTGCTACCAGGTCTGTCCTCACACTGTCAACTTTATGTATCTCACTTCTCCTGTAGCGTAGATCACGAGGAGCCGAAGTAAATGAGTGTATTCTGCATGACGTAACATTCAGTATTCCCTTCTTTCATAGCCACTTTTCATGTGCATCGATACCAAATAGGAATGCGAAAACTCTTGCGAGTGAGAGAATGACAATAACAATCGTAACAAGAACAAGCAAATAATGAATGATGTTTATTCCAACGCAGAACGAGAATGGCTTTAAATATAAAAATCTGTATCTATATCTATATCCATATCTATTGATCTTTGAGTTGGCACAATGCAAATATATTCTTAGCATTTAGTTACTGAATTTAGTTCTGGATGTTTGCAGAGAAAAGGAAAAGTCGGTACTTCTCGCTAGTGTAATATAATGTGAACCAGCAACTACCCTTTCCTTAGAACACGACTCAAGCAGGTCCTCAAGTAGGTAGCAAGGCACTGCTGCATTCTGTTCCCTGACATTGCTCTGATGACGGTTAATGCAGATAGTTCCGATTATGAAATACAAAACGTATTGCAGGTTAGTTCCTAGGATAGTAACATTAAATTTGCGTTGTAGGCGGCACATGAACGTGACGACTATCCATATTACTCATCAATATAAAAAGACAATATTTAGGGAATTTAGCAGGATTACTCAAAATGAATTCTGAAATTGGGTGACTGACTGCACAGGTGCTAAACGTCGTCAAGAGTATACGATGTCCTAATCGCATTAGGAATATGAAGATCGTCTTCGACAGCTCTCAACTTTCACATTGCTATCTCCACCCTACTCCAGACAGCCCTCGGTGGAGTTGTACTACGTTGCCGATGTTATGGAAGGCCTTCAAACCGACAACAGATCACATATTGAAAAATACAAGCGAATTCTCTTGCAGCGTAAGCTTATTGTAACTAATCTAAAAATTATTGGAGAGGAACATTGTCCTATTCAAAAAAAGTAAAATGTTACACACTGTTGACGTCAAACGGACATTATCTATGTCCTGTCTTGTGTCCTACTCATGTATAATATCAAGTGTACTATGAAAATGATTATATATAATGGATGATAGGGTAATGCATTGATACCAGATGGTGGGGGCCGGCCTGTGTGGCCGTGCGGTTCTAGGCGCTTCAGTCTGGAACCGCGTGACCGCTACGGTCGCAGGTTCGAATCCTGCCTCGGGCATGGATGTGAGTGATGTCCTTAGGTTAGTTTGGTTTAAGTAGTTCTAAGTTCTAGGGGACTGATGACCTTAGAAGTTAAGTCCCATAGTGCTCAGAGCCATTTGAACCATTTGAACTATTTAACACAAAATGACATTAAAAATTAAAGTTATTCACGAGCAGCTAGTTGAGAATATGTATGAACATTAAATGACACGACGAACTGAAATAATATGACGAAGAGTTCAGCGCTCACTGGGAATAGAGCCCCACACATATCGTTGTTGACTACACACAAAGAGACGTCAGCTACCGAATTTTTCTCCACCAGCTGCTCAGAATAGCATCTTGAACTTACAGTCATCTCGCAAATAGTTCTGTGTCTCACTGGGAGTTAAAAACGTCAGATATCGTTAGTGTTGACAACGAATGAAAATACATTAAAAATCAAAATTATTATCCACCAGCAGATAGGTGTTCTCATGATAGAGCTTGATAATACATAATTAAATCTTTAGTGCCGGGCCAGGATTCGATCCCATTCACGCGTAATATGTGAAGGTGTTGAGGAATCTGCAGTTTTGAACAAACAACAAATTGTAGCCGAGCTGTATTGCCACGAAGGGATCAAATTCCGCGTTAAGGGCGGTCTGAGTTGCATTCCCAGTTTAGAACCAATTTTATCGACATACAGAAGCTCAAATAAAAGATGGAATAAGTGTCCTGTGACCATACATAGCGTTTGTGTCGTCACTTGAAATAAATAACTAGTATAAGAAAGGTTACTGGTGATAGAGTTTCTACATGTCGCCACTCCAGACTTTATTGTGGTTCAACCTACCGCCTACTTGGTAAAGAAGGAATATCATCTTTAATGTGAATTTTCAGACCACGCAGCCATTATATCTCCTCACTTGGTGTAGCCAGGAGAGAATGGAATCTGTCTCTCCCTATCTAAAATCATTGACGGAAGTGGGAATCGAACCCAGACCATAGGTATAACAACCTACCATCCGTCCAACAGACCACGAAATCCTCTTCTCTGCGAGTCATTTTTCTATCGTAACGCAGTTGCGCCACACTGGATGAGAATTCTGACACACAGGCTCCCTGTAGTAATTTGCAGCATGCTCAGTAAATTCATTTACTTGGCTGACCGAATCACCATGAACTAGCTGCCTCGGCTACCCAGTGCATACATTCGACTATTTTGTAATCACAGAAATAAAATCACGTAACTGCCACCTACACACAACTGCCAACAGTGTAGGATGCAGAAGTTTAAATAGGAAGAGTTCCTTTCCACTTGAGCTATTCTATTGCGCTATCTGTTACTAGAAAACGTCGTTCAGTCCAAAAGAAAAGCTGTAACTGTTTGTCTCTCAGAAGTCAAGACCTGGCCATATGCATAATCTCACAGTGCTGTGGAATCCAAAAGTTCTGGAGGAATAGTTACCGAGCTCTGGAGCTGCTGTAGCTACGTGTCAGCTTGTAGCATAGATAAGATGTCGCGAGTTCAAATACATTCAGTGCTACATTTTTTAAAATTCTGCTCTCTGCTGAAGGTATCAATCTAATGGAACTTTGAACATAATTCCCTTCACTTCTCAACCCAAAGTAGTCGCATGTGGAAAAAGGGCTAACTACTGTGACATTTTGTTCTATTCAGGTTTAATAGACAGCAGGCAGCAGATGCATCTCGAAGATGTGCAGGGAGAGCGCATCGTGCCATAATATGTCAGAAAAGTATTTTCTATATTAGCCGTCGTGTGGTAGTGATATTTTATTCTTCTTCAAACTTTGTTTGACAGCTTTAACTCAGAACAAGTTTTCTACATGCATGTAATCAATAAGCTGCATGTGCATTGTCAGACTGTCATAGGTAACATCTGAGAATTCGCATATATCGTTGATGATTAATTTCTCTCTCATGTTTACTATTGTTTTAACAACACTAAAGGAAACCTTACGAAAATTGTGCACTGTATTATAAGAAATGAAATAAAACTAACCATGGTAACCTTACGACGAAAGTATCTGTAAACAAGCATGCCTCTATCGACACGAGTTAGTAAAATACTACTCACTTAGATTTTGATTGGGTCTGTGTTTAATTGGTATGCTGTGTCATACTCAAGAGGTATGCAAATGTGGCATTTCATAAATATAGTTACGTATTCCTAGAAACCCAAAATTCGCTTGTCAGCAGCGGAAAGAGGCGTTACCTGTTGTGCAGCATTGTAAGTTTTTCAACATTGCACTATGAGCTGAAAGCATTTTCTTGCGATTTCCTTATTGATGTTTGATCTGACCGCTTGTAGCTCTTTCACAGAAGGGATAAAAACGTTACAGTCAGTGAGACTGGATCTGCGAACCGTAACAGACACTTTTTCACAGCTCAGCACGTTACCACAGAGCTGGTGAGGAGGTATGGGTCTTAGCTTCCTATTACGACGGCAATAGTAACTAGAACTCGTAAACCGCTATTTGAATGTCGAGATTAGTTGCGGTTTCCACCTGCAACGACTTTCCTGGGCTGGAAACCGTAAATTTTCAATCTTTTGTTACCCTGCAAGCGATAATAACTCGGATTATTCAATGGAAATGACAGGTAAAATCAAGTGAACTTTGAGGCTTAATTCCGTGCACACCAGGAAGTAACTCGTCGATCACAGGGTTGCCAAACATACGTTGCCTTGTTGCCAAATCTCAGTTACAGTACCAGCAGGAAGAAGACGAACCGATGTGATCCTACAGCGGTCTGGGAAGTGACCATAGCTGGTGTCTCCAAGTCACGGCTGCTACGGCCTGGAATACGTAATGCGTCTGATTCGCTTTCTGTAACTAGGTTTAGGGACTGGAGCGTAGTTACTGATAATACTCAGAACTGACTGCAAACTGAGCATCATAAATCAATAACTCTCATTGTTGTTTTTATATTTCTTTCGTAAGTGTACTCAAAACTAAGAAAGTCATTCACAGGCGTTTTCGTGCCTCGCCGATAGTCGAGCACAACATACAAATAAAAATAAAAAAGAATGTGTGTGTGTGTGTGTGTGTGTGTGTGTGTGTGTGTGTTTGTGAGAGAGAGAGAGAGAGAGAGAGAGAGAGAGAGAGAGAGAGAGAGAGAGAGAAATAAAAAGCAATGAGAGAGAGTGTAAAAAATTGTTGTAAAGAAATTGAATCAAGGTATTTAAAGAAATCTTTCATTAAAATGACACGTTCCATATCATTACGAAATGTCGTATTCATGATCTATGGAACAAGAGTTAATCTAATGTAATCTAATCTAATCTAATCACATCATATTGATGATTAGCCATGAAGAGTCATTAATTACCGAAATTTTGGCCAATACCAGTAACCAAATCTAAACTTGAAAATAAAAGACGACAATTTTTGTAATAAACCGTGACTCCTATCAAGACCCTTTCGTCCCTGTTATCGAACCACGAAAGATGTCTGATATACCTCCATTCTGAAGTAACAAAGTGTGCATGCATTTAAAGATGAAGTGCATGATGTGAAGTTCTGTGACGGAGATACGAACCCAACACGTAATCCGATTGTTAACTAAGAAAAATCAAATGTTACGTATCGGTTTTTCTTACGAGCCGCTAGGTGTCTGAATCTAAAATAAGGATACAAACTTTTGTGCCTAAGCGACAATCGAACTGCACACCTACCGTGCATCCACGAATATAGCTTAAGTTTCAGTTGCTTACTCATGAACAGTAAGATGTGTGCGTGTTTGACCAGAAATAATGACACCTGTTGCCATTGTTGGAAACACATGAACAGACATTGAAATTGTGCATTAATTTTCACTAGCAGGTGGGTGTGCACTTGATAAAGCTAGAAATGAAATTATGAATATTTTTGTAGTGGATCAGGTTTCAGACCCACATACTTACCTTTGGAGGAGACCTAGAGAAGATTGCAGTCTTGGGAAAAGGAACGAAATGACTGAACTATACTGTTCCGAGAGATTCAGATCCTCGAAAGAGGAGATACGAATTCGAATCACAGTCCAGCACCAAATTTTTAAACGTCTCTAGTTCAATCAAGTACAAGTAAAATAAGAGCCCTGTCCCTTTAAATGGCTATCGGTTCATCAAATAAAATAAAATTTTCTAATGTAAGTAAGCTTACTGGCGACTGTATTTCTGTTTACCATGACTTCCGCTGTGTCATTTCCCAACGTAAACCGGCTCTGCCCAGTTGGTAATGAAGGAACGTGATGTTAAATGCAGATTCTGGATTATAATGTCTTTCTGTTGAGGTTACCAGAGGTAAAATAAATCTGTTTGTGTCTCTTAAAAGTAAATGCCTGAACCCACGCATTGCACCTGTGATAGCTCGTTCCACCATACCATTGTGACCACATTACCCAGCCCCAAGAGTGTGCTGTAACGGATGATGTGCTTAGCTTACAAAATTAGTCACGGTGGAAAAAATGCGAGTCTATTAAATAGTCGAGTAGAAGCAAGCTTCTGACGCAGAGATTATGCTATTCTCATGTCATCAGGATGTAAAGACTCTTCTAGGCATCATAGGCTGGATGTGAAGCCATTTTGATTTTTCACAAATTCAGCAAATTTCTTAGTTCGAGAAAATCCACTGTGAAGTGTGAAGTTGCCAGATAATTCGATTATTACTGTTATTATTAATATCATTTTATTCATACCGCTGCTGTAACACAAGTGCTTGAACATCATTTAATGCCTTTTGGTCACTATAGATGTAGTTTCTCATGAACAGGTTCTTTCCCTGTCTACGGAATCCTTTTCATGTTAATATCAAACACCAGCAATTACTCGTAGATTACTTTAAAACTAAAGTAATTGACGAAGACGTTACTTCGTAACAAAAACGCACTGCCTTTCTTCACTTACTTTTGCCTAGAAATGGTTATCGAGTACTGACAAACCAAAAGGCAAGAGATCTTACTGCCTTCCGATATACGTTGCTGTTAGTTCTTCCACATGATTTGGTCGACATGACCTGTTTCAAGTTGTGTATGACAGACAGTGTTTTAGAAAATCTATTGTTTCCCTTTGAAATAAACAGAAGTATTTTCATCCTAAGCTGCCCAAGTACAAAATTTTCGCAATATTAGTTCAAATTTAATATTCGCTTCTATAATGTAGGAAAGTATTTCACAGTCGCAAAACTCGCATCCGAAACGTTGACCTTACACTTAGTCGCTGACCATAAATTCTAGCTCAGAGTGACACCAGTTTAAATAACCTAATGTAGTGAAGACTGTTTGCCAGTGCTCTTTCTCACCGGAAAATACGCAATTCACTCATTTGACTCCATAAGTACACTGTAACAGTAATTTCTGTGTGAAATTTGTCAGTAAGCTTTTGCCTACCAACCGGCAAAATACGGCAGAGTACGGCCGTTAAACAATTCACAAACCACGATTTAGTGCCAATAAGACGATTTCTTTAAACATTGTCGAAGCTGAGGGAATTTAGTTTCTGCTTAAATCATCTTAAGCAGCAACAATCACAGATATCTCAAATAGGAAAAAGCTGAATATCCAGGTACGAAGGTTGTAAAACAAACTTCCCACAGTTTGTGTCAGGTTGATCTTTTCGTCTGATAACACTGCTTAAGTATTTTGTCTAAGAGGTATCACAAGTAGTATCCTTGTAGCTGTGGGAATCATTGGTTGAAAACGAGTTTAACACCAATGGGTACAGTGCTGCTAAATTTTCACAATTATTATCAACCTAAGTCTGAGTTCATCCACAAACTGAGGCATATTTATAATATTGGAGCTAGACTGTGTATCCTTGTCTTTCTTGAGTGGTCATTGGAAGGCGTTTACACACACGTATACAATACTATGAATACTTCGAACGGTATGGTTAACGTTGCTCTCTTAAAAAATACATTTTGTTTTAAATTCTTCTGGGTCTTAAGCGTGCAATATGTGTTGTAGATACAGTCTCAGACCAAAAAATTGACCGCCGAGTCGTTCACGTAAGGTGGACAATACAGTCGTGCTCCTCTCAGAATTCTATGTCTGGCAATATTCTCGATCTAGCAACATGTAGACTGCGGCACTTCCCAGAGGAAGTCTTGACTCCAGTCTTAGTACATTACTCTTGACTACGACCGTAGTCTTGAGGTAAAACGCGAGACCAGCTAATATGATATTGTAGATTCGCTTGAATTACACTCATAGCTTCAGCACCGAGAGGAAAGGGGCGATAAATATTTTGTCGATATGTGCTTTTGGTCGCCAGACGTCATATTAGCTGGTCTCGCGTTTTTCCTGAAGACTACGGTCGTGTTCCAGCAGCGGTTTGAATAAAATGATAGTAATAATAACAGTAATAATCGAATTATCCGGCAACTTCACATTCACAGTGGATTTTCTCGAACTAAGAAATTTGCTGAATTTGTGAAAAATCAAAATGGCTTCACATCCAGCCTATGATGCCTAGAAGAGTCTTTACATCCTGATGACATGAGAACAGCATAATCTCTGGGTCAGAAGCTTGCTTCTACTCGACCATTTAATAATTTTGTAAGCTAAGCACATCATCCGTTACAGCACACTCTTGGGGCTGGGTAATGTGGCCACAATGGTATGGTGGAACGAGCTATCACAGGTGCAATGCGTGGGTTCAGGCATTTACTTTTAAGAGGCACAAACAGATTTATTTTACCTCTGGTAACCTCAACAGAAAGACGTTATCATCCAGAATCCGCATTTAACATCACGTTCCTTCATTACCAACTGGGCAGAGCCGGTTTACGTTGGGAAATGACACAGCGGAAGTCATGGTAAACAGAAATACAGTCGCCAGTAAGCTTACTTACATTAGAAAATTTTATTTTATTTGATGAACCGATAGCCATTTAAAGGGACAGGGCTCTTATTTTACTTGTACTTGATTGAACTAGAGACGTTTAAAAATTTGGTGCTGGACTGTGATTCGAATTCGTATCTCCTCTTTCGAGGATCTGAATCTCTCGGAACAATATAGTTCAGTCATTTCGTTCCTTTTCCCAAGACTGCAATCTTCTCTAGGTCTCCTCCAAAGGTAAGTATGTGGGTCTGAAACCTGATCCACTACAAAAATATTCATAATTTCATTTCTAGCTTTATCAAGTGCACACCCACCTGCTAGTGAAAATTAATGCACAATTTCAATGTCTGTTCATGTGTTTCCAACAATGGCAACAGGTGTCATTATTTCTGGTCAAACACGCACACATCTTACTGTTCATGAGTAAGCAACTGAAACTTAAGCTATATTCGTGGATGCACGGTAGGTGTGCAGTTCGATTGTCGCTTAGGCACAAAAGTTTGTATCCTTATTTTAGATTCAGACACCTAGCGGCTCGTAAGAAAAACCGATACGTAACATTTGATTTTTCTTAGTTAACAATCGGATTACGTGTTGGGTTCGTATCTCCGTCACAGAACTTCACATCATGCACTTCATCTTTAAATGCATGCACACTTTGTTACTTCAGAATGGAGGTATATCAGACATCTTTCGTGGTTCGATAACAGGGACGAAAGGGTCTTGATAGGAGTCACGGTTTATTACAAAAATTGTCGTCTTTTATTTTCAAGTTTAGATTTGGTTACTGGTATTGGCCAAAATTTCGGTAATTAATGACTCTTCATGGCTAATCATCAATATGATGTGATTAGATTAGATTAGATTACATTAGATTAACTCTTGTTCCATAGATCATGAATACGACATTTCATAATGATATGGAACGTGTCATTTTAATGAAAGATTTCTTTAAATACCTTGATTCAATTTCTTTACAACAATTTTTTACACTCTCTCTCATTGCTTTTTATTTCTCTCTCTCTCTCTCTCTCTCTCTCTCTCTCTCTCTCACAAACACACACACACACACACACACACACACACACACACACACACACATTCTTTTTTATTTTTATTTGTATGTTGTGCTCGACTATCGGCGAGGCACGAAAACGCCTGTGAATGACTTTCTTAGTTTTGAGTACACTTACGAAAGAAATATAAAAACAACAATGAGAGTTATTGATTTATGATGCTCAGTTTGCAGTCAGTTCTGAGTATTATCAGTAACTACGCTCCAGTCCCTAAACCTAGTTACAGAAAGCGAATCAGACGCATTACGTATTCCAGGCCGTAGCAGCCGTGACTTGGAGACACCAACTATGGTCACTTCCCAGACCGCTGTAGGATCACATCGGTTCGTCTTCTTCCTGCTGGTACTGTAACTGAGATTTGGCAACAAGGCAACGTATGTTTGGTAACCCTGTGATCGACGAGTTACTTCCTGGTGTGCACGGAATTAAGCCTCAAAGTTCACTTGATTTTACCTGTCATTTCCATTGAATAATCCGAGTTATTATCGCTTGCAGGGTAACAAAAGATTGAAAATTTACGGTTTCCAGCCCAGGAAAGTCGTTGCAGGTGGAAACCGCAACTAATCTCGACATTCAAATAGCGGTTTACGAGTTCTAGTTACTATTGCCGTCGTAATAGGAAGCTAAGACCCATACCTCCTCACCAGCTCTGTGGTAACGTGCTGAGCTGTGAAAAAGTGTCTGTTACGGTTCGCAGATCCAGTCTCACTGACTGTAACGTTTTTATCCCTTCTGTGAAAGAGCTACAAGCGGTCAGATCAAACATCAATAAGGAAATCGCAAGAAAATGCTTTCAGCTCATAGTGCAATGTTGAAAAACTTACAATGCTGCACAACAGGTAACGCCTCTTTCCGCTGCTGACAAGCGAATTTTGGGTTTCTAGGAATACGTAACTATATTTATGAAATGCCACATTTGCATACCTCTTGAGTATGACACAGCATACCAATTAAACACAGACCCAATCAAAATCTAAGTGAGTAGTATTTTACTAACTCGTGTCGATAGAGGCATGCTTGTTTACAGATACTTTCGTCGTAAGGTTACCATGGTTAGTTTTATTTCATTTCTTATAATACAGTGCACAATTTTCGTAAGGTTTCCTTTAGTGTTGTTAAAACAATAGTAAACATGAGAGAGAAATTAATCATCAACGATATATGCGAATTCTCAGATGTTACCTATGACAGTCTGACAATGCACATGCAGCTTATTGATTACATGCATGTAGAAAACTTGTTCTGAGTTAAAGCTGTCAAACAAAGTTTGAAGAAGAATAAAATATCACTACCACACGACGGCTAATATAGAAAATACTTTTCTGACATATTATGGCACGATGCGCTCTCCCTGCACATCTTCGAGATGCATCTGCTGCCTGCTGTCTATTAAACCTGAATAGAACAAAATGTCACAGTAGTTAGCCCTTTTTCCACATGCGACTACTTTGGGTTGAGAAGTGAAGGGAATTATGTTCAAAGTTCCATTAGATTGATACCTTCAGCAGAGAGCAGAATTTTAAAAAATGTAGCACTGAATGTATTTGAACTCGCGACATCTTATCTATGCTACAAGCTGACACGTAGCTACAGCAGCTCCAGAGCTCGGTAACTATTCCTCCAGAACTTTTGGATTCCACAGCACTGTGAGATTATGCATATGGCCAGGTCTTGACTTCTGAGAGACAAACAGTTACAGCTTTTCTTTTGGACTGAACGACGTTTTCTAGTAACAGATAGCGCAATAGAATAGCTCAAGTGGAAAGGAACTCTTCCTATTTAAACTTCTGCATCCTACACTGTTGGCAGTTGTGTGTAGGTGGCAGTTACGTGATTTTATTTCTGTGATTACAAAATAGTCGAATGTATGCACTGGGTAGCCGAGGCAGCTAGTTCATGGTGATTCGGTCAGCCAAGTAAATGAATTTACTGAGCATGCTGCAAATTACTACAGGGAGCCTGTGTGTCAGAATTCTCATCCAGTGTGGCGCAACTGCGTTACGATAGAAAAATGACTCGCAGAGAAGAGGATTTCGTGGTCTGTTGGACGGATGGTAGGTTGTTATACCTATGGTCTGGGTTCGATTCCCACTTCCGTCAATGATTTTAGATAGGGAGAGACAGATTCCATTCTCTCCTGGCTACACCAAGTGAGGAGATATAATGGCTGCGTGGTCTGAAAATTCACATTAAAGATGATATTCCTTCTTTACCAAGTAGGCGGTAGGTTGAACCACAATAAAGTCTGGAGTGGCGACATGTAGAAACTCTATCACCAGTAACCTTTCTTATAC
The DNA here is from genome assembly GCF_021461385.2 of Schistocerca piceifrons. Lineage (NCBI taxonomy): Eukaryota > Metazoa > Arthropoda > Insecta > Orthoptera > Acrididae > Schistocerca > Schistocerca piceifrons. Next base: position 659,408,201 of record NC_060140.1, read on the forward strand.
TAGTTATTTATTTCAAGTGACGACACAAACGCTATGTATGGTCACAGGACACTTATTCCATCTTTTATTTGAGCTTCTGTATGTCGATAAAATTGGTTCTAAACTGGGAATGCAACTCAGACCGCCCTTAACGCGGAATTTGATCCCTTCGTGGCAATACAGCTCGGCTACAATTTGTTGTTTGTTCAAAACTGCAGATTCCTCAACACCTTCACATATTACGCGTGAATGGGATCGAATCCTGGCCCGGCACTAAAGATTTAATTATGTATTATCAAGCTCTATCATGAGAACACCTATCTGCTGGTGGATAATAATTTTGATTTTTAATGTATTTTCATTCGTTGTCAACACTAACGATATCTGACGTTTTTAACTCCCAGTGAGACACAGAACTATTTGCGAGATGACTGTAAGTTCAAGATGCTATTCTGAGCAGCTGGTGGAGAAAAATTCGGTAGCTGACGTCTCTTTGTGTGTAGTCAACAACGATATGTGTGGGGCTCTATTCCCAGTGAGCGCTGAACTCTTCGTCATATTATTTCAGTTCGTCGTGTCATTTAATGTTCATACATATTCTCAACTAGCTGCTCGTGAATAACTTTAATTTTTAATGTCATTTTGTGTTAAATAGTTCAAATGGTTCAAATGGCTCTGAGCACTATGGGACTTAACTTCTAAGGTCATCAGTCCCCTAGAACTTAGAACTACTTAAACCAAACTAACCTAAGGACATCACTCACATCCATGCCCGAGGCAGGATTCGAACCTGCGACCGTAGCGGTCACGCGGTTCCAGACTGAAGCGCCTAGAACCGCACGGCCACACAGGCCGGCCCCCACCATCTGGTATCAATGCATTACCCTATCATCCATTATATATAATCATTTTCATAGTACACTTGATATTATAGATGAGTAGGACACAAGACAGGACATAGATAATGTCCGTTTGACGTCAACAGTGTGTAACATTTTACTTTTTTTGAATAGGACAATGTTCCTCTCCAATAATTTTTAGATTAGTTACAATAAGCTTACGCTGCAAGAGAATTCGCTTGTATTTTTCAATATGTGATCTGTTGTCGGTTTGAAGGCCTTCCATAACATCGGCAACGTAGTACAACTCCACCGAGGGCTGTCTGGAGTAGGGTGGAGATAGCAATGTGAAAGTTGAGAGCTGTCGAAGACGATCTTCATATTCCTAATGCGATTAGGACATCGTATACTCTTGACGACGTTTAGCACCTGTGCAGTCAGTCACCCAATTTCAGAATTCATTTTGAGTAATCCTGCTAAATTCCCTAAATATTGTCTTTTTATATTGATGAGTAATATGGATAGTCGTCACGTTCATGTGCCGCCTACAACGCAAATTTAATGTTACTATCCTAGGAACTAACCTGCAATACGTTTTGTATTTCATAATCGGAACTATCTGCATTAACCGTCATCAGAGCAATGTCAGGGAACAGAATGCAGCAGTGCCTTGCTACCTACTTGAGGACCTGCTTGAGTCGTGTTCTAAGGAAAGGGTAGTTGCTGGTTCACATTATATTACACTAGCGAGAAGTACCGACTTTTCCTTTTCTCTGCAAACATCCAGAACTAAATTCAGTAACTAAATGCTAAGAATATATTTGCATTGTGCCAACTCAAAGATCAATAGATATGGATATAGATATAGATACAGATTTTTATATTTAAAGCCATTCTCGTTCTGCGTTGGAATAAACAGCATTCATTATTTGCTTGTTCTTGTTACGATTGTTATTGTCATTCTCTCACTCGCAAGAGTTTTCGCATTCCTATTTGGTATCGATGCACATGAAAAGTGGCTATGAAAGAAGGGAATACTGAATGTTATGTCATGCAGAATACACTCATTTACTTCGGCTCCTCGTGATCTACGCTACAGGAGAAGTGAGATACATAAAGTTGACAGTGTGAGGACAGACCTGGTAGCACAACTGTGCAACTACACAGTGTTACCAGATAAAATGGTGCTGCGGAATCGACAGTGTAGTAAGGACTTTGCCACAGTAGCAGACAGCTGGTAATTTAGGACCATGACCGTGGATTACACTTTGGTCAGTGCTGGTTAGAGTGCTGCAACTGTAAATGGAAGGCTTTGTTTGATAGTCTTATGCTGATGCTGTCTGAATAAATTATGCCATTGGATACCAAGCGGTTTAGTTTTGAGACCTAACCCACGAGGGGGGAAGGCACAGTGCTCTGCTTCAGGAATTCCAAGCAATAAAACACAAAAAACAACCCAGGAAGGGAGACATGCATTTGGAATCTGTTCATCGTTACGGGGTCAAACAAGAGGGTAACATTACTGAAACAATGATCGGGCTACTTAGTATATAATAGAGCATACAGATTTCAAGGAGGAAACGTATGAAGACGCAGACTTCCTCGTTATCAATATGTGCGGCATATCTTTCGTGTTAACGAAAGTAAATTCCCGCTTTACCTCTTCTTACGTGTCAAATGAAATGAATGCCATGAGGAATAGAATATTTGTTGACTGCGTCTCTTCTTGCTTCCATCCTTACCAACATATTTCTTCATTCTCGTGGTAATCATGACATTCTATGTGTATGCTGCAAAAGACTGCAAGTGGACAAATTCGACAGCGAGGTGCAAAGCGTTATATTCAATTCGAATAAGCTTCCGGTGTATTTTTACTTCGTTTGTATTTTTAGATGATTATGAACGTTACGGAAAATTATCTCACATGCTTTATGTTGAATGAGAAACATTGAATGATCCGTTTTGCTTTCCCTACGTTGAAATGATATAATGTCAGCGTCAACAGCCTTCTTCCACGCCGGAAGCTGAAACTTGTATCATTCTGGATTAATGATAATTGAATGTCTCATATGTATACATAGCCCAGAAGGCGACGTCAGAAACCATCAGGGGAGAACGCCGCATAAAAACCAAACGTGCGCGCGCGTCTCCACTCTGAAGAACCGTATCGGAGAATCACGGCAAGCATTTCGCTGAAGAGCTGCCTCGTCAGAGAGCCTAGAAATGGCAGCATCGTAGCAAGTATTTGTCAACACTCTGATAGTGCATTTACTTCTGGGTGTAGGTCGGCGTTACCTCGCTAAATTCACTTGACATTCGTTTTCCACATCGAAGACTCGTACGATATAATCCACTGCAAGATGACACAATTAGAAAGTATATTTAATTTCTGGACTCCAAGAATGGCGTTCTTCACATAAGTAACACCTGTTTGTGTGTGCATTCGGGAGGACGACGGTGCAATCCCGCGCCCGGCCATCCTGATTTAGGTTTTCAATGATTTCCCTAAATCGCTTCAGGCAAATGCCGGGATGGTTCCTTAGGAAGGGCACGGCCGATTTCCTTCCCCATCCTTCCCTAATCCGAGCTTGTGCTCCGTCTCTAATGACATCATTGTCGACGGGACGTTAAAACAGTAATCTCCACCTCCTCTGTTCGTGTGTTTAAGGTTGCGTTTTGAGGCTCAGGCAACATCGCAGTGACTATATTCCGCCTCTGGCCGCCAGTGTGTCGTTAGCTCAGAGGTTCCCTTGTGCGTTGCAGTGCTTGTACTATAAGACATAGCAGTTCGAATCACGGTAGAAGCCGCTGAGTACAACCTTTTATTTTCCATTTTAATTAATGGAGTTGCAAACTGCTAGTAAAAATTTCTTATGCGAAATCTGAAGAATGCCTTTAAACATCAATCTTCGTCCGATTTCGACTTAGTAAATTAAGTTAATATCATGGATTTCTGCTTTGCGAATTCCAAGGTGCTTCACTGTAAAATAGACCCTGAAAAGATTCAAACCGACTGTCAACGATATAAATTTGAGCTTTGTTCGTCATATAGGTCTAACATGTCAGAAGGTTGTTTATGAAGTGCACATGTTCATTAATGTAGTTCCCTTCTTCTAAATTTTTGCAATAGCATTTAACTGTAGACGTTTTCTAACACCGGCGTTAGCAATTCCTTTCCGTTCTCTGAAACCTTCAAAACGACAAATTTTTCTGGTTTAAATCTGATGACCTTAACTATCACTTCCGATCAACAATAAATACTTCATGAACCCATACATGGAACTCCAAATGTGCAGTGTTCCTGCACTGCTACAGAGCATGCATTGCAAGGTATTCACACAGTTTATCGCATAGACTTACCATAAGGAATGAAACAAGAACTGTAATACACTTTACACCACAGACGCTCACTCTGGCTTGACGAAAACATCCAAACATTGACCAAAAGTTGCACAAATAATTGAGTTTGAAAGGAAAAGAAACGAGGTATGAAGCATTTATAAATTCATCGAATGTAGTGAGGTGGTTTAATTTCGTCCCAGTCTATAAAATTAATTTCGGGCCATACTCAGCTCTTGCCGATTAATGTAATATAATACCCGCCTACTAATCAGGGCGTCTGTCTCCGTTGCTTTTGAGCGTGAACGGAAATTGTAGAAATTTTCTGTGGAGCAACATTTAATAATAAAGCGTTTTAAATCATCAAAAGCGATGAGCGGTAGCAGGCGCTTTCGATAAAGAACGGGGGAGTGCAGCGCCGCTGCTGTCGCCACGGCCGCTGCCAGTAGCCAGCAAATGGATCCCGGAGCTTTGCCGCATACGGCGTCCAGAGGAGGACAGTCTGCAGGAAATCTGCCGCAAAATCGTTACTGGATAAAATTTTGATATCGGTGTGTCACAAAGCGAAATAGATTGAATCTGCGCTACCATTACATTCACGTCTTCAGCATTCAGACAGAAGAGGCTATAAAAATATTTTATACCACCTGCTCTCGATCCACTGACATTATGAACAGAAACAACGCACGCTACCGCTAGACCACAGGCGTAATCAGCCTAGCGTTTCTCTATCATGGGACAAGTTTTCCTCCAGGAAGTGCCGCAGTCTACAGTGTTGCCAGATTGTGCAGATAACCGGACTTAGAGAATTAGCGAGTTGGCCAGTGTTTTTGTCCCATGTCGCGATCGGCGCGGACTTAGCCTCTGAAGCGGCCGGCCGCCGGTCAAGTTTTATGTCAAAGAGTGTACATAACTGTGTGGTAGGTAGCTGCACCAGCGTTGCTAACAATTGGTTGCAGAAGTACCCCCTCCTTGTGAACCTTGGGCAGCCCGTACAGTCTGGGTGGTATTGGTACTTTTGACCACAACTTTTGTGTGACCTCTTCAGGGAGACTCATCTCCTTCAGTAGAGCCTTGCCCTTTTCGCCCCCTTTGCCAGTGGGGTCACTCCGTACTGGCCCACATGCTGGATCCTCCAGCAGTTCTCACCACGTTCCTGTCACAGTCTACCATCTGTCGGATGACTGTTGAGTTCCCCTTTTCTGCTGGCTTAACCGCAATGTTGTCATCCTCCCAGAGTGCCAGCCTTTTGTCACCTAAGATGTTTGAATTGGGCAGCTTTCTCCTTGTGAGTGCCCTGCAGGTCTCTCATTGGACTTCTTTGACCATACTGGAAGTGTGTTGGCCACTTGCTTGACTGCACTGATGAAGTCAGCAATGGGCACATTTCTGGGGGTCACTGTGAAATTGAGGCCCTTGACAAATACTTTTAAGGTGGTCTCATCGAACCGCCTTCCGCTAAGGTTGACCATTCTATTGCACTGTGTTGTTGAGGTGATCAGACTTGGCTAGTTGGCAGGCCTTTGATTTCTTCTTGGTGCATTCTGCTAGAGACCGAGAGGCACCTTCAGCATGGTCCCAGTCTTGACTAGAAAAGGAAGTTGCTACAGAAAAATGGAGAAACAACAACTCCCTGGAGTCACATTTAGTCAGTGGTGGATGTTGAACATTCTCTTCCTTACCAGCATGAGGCTGTCTTTGTGTTTCAGTCTGTTTGCCACACTGAATTGATTTGATGCTTCATCCTGGTGAATACTTGTACTGCATCCCTCTCTTGGATCTCAGCAGGATACTGAGAGAACACAGCACCCACCCTTTCCTTTGCTGAAGCTTATCCAGCTTCCAGATGTTACATTATATCTCCTCCCCACAGTCTTCTCATGTAATTCTTTAGTCTTTCCTTGTGATATTTGACATGTTGACTAGTCAAGTCTTCTGCCAGTTGTTTGCATCAATCTCACATGATATTTTGATCGCATGACTCACTGTCTCACTGTCTTCTTCATGTGCTCCCTGAGTTTACTCTTTGGTTGGATAAGGTCCAGTATTTACGCCTGGATGATGCTAGGCACTGCATTTTTCGTCCGTTTCACATGGGGTACTCTGTCCATGGTTCACATCACATCAGGTGTTCCATCCACATCCATCAGTAATGGTTCTAATTGTCCTCTCTTGTCACCGGCCCTCCAAGCACTTTCCACACCCAGCTTGGACATCTTTTGGTGTTGCGCCAGATCACCAGCAGGTCTTTCTACTGTCTACATATCCATGTTTATATTACTTGGTTCAAAATTTAGCCCCATAATCCAATCCATTTATGGTTCTGTTTCCTGAAATATTGTCTTTCTTGTCTAATCTTTTTCCAAAGAAATATGTGTGGTAGTGGCAGGGCTAGAATTCTTGGAACAACAAAAGGCAGACACTAAGTCAGACACATTGATTGTTGATTTTTAGGGGTTGAGTGGAAAATTTAAATTCACACATGTGTGTGGTCGAAAGTTTAACATATGATGTAATGATTTGCCCACAGCCTGATAAGCATACAAGCTTTGAGATATTCTGACCCCTCCGTGGCTGAAGTACTGCAAATTTCATGTGCATCTTAAATATCACAAACAGTGCAACAGACGTTGAGAGGTTTCCTTAACAGACTCTTAAATGGAAAACAAGTTCCATTCAGCAGTGGCCATCCAGCCATGTTCTCCACAAACCTGGGTGAGTACCAGAGATCGTTCACAGCAATACATTTTGTTTTCAAGTTGCACAGACTGTTTTCCCTCACATTCCAGACTGTATAAGTGTTTAGATGGAGGTCATATTTCAGATGTAAGCTGTTGCATCACGGGCACAAGGTACCAGTCCCCACAACTGAACTCAATAACATTTCATTTAGTCATCATTTCCTGATGTCATATAAAAAGTTGTTACATGTAACAGTGCAAAACATTCTAGTGACTTCTTTTTGATATCATCACATCAGTCTCAGTCATTAACCAGTTTATGTACTTTATAGTGGGTACTCCTTCATTCAGGAAAGTGCAGACAACTTTGTGGGTTTTTGGCCACTATCAGGAGCCACTCCGGTCATGTGCAACTGACAATCACTCATAATCAAATATCGCAGATGTTGTCAGTTTTGGTTGTGGCAGACCCTTCAATCAAGAGCATTTGTGGTCTTGACACATACTCTGTCTTTAGATTTTTGTTACAACATGAAGTGCATTCCATCGGCTTGTCATTACCCTGTGCTGCCATTGATACACTTCATGTGTGTTTTGCAACTTTTTTCTAAACTTTCAGGACGGAAAACCTTTATAAAATTAACCTAGTAGAGGTATATTTTCAGTTGTCTCTTGACAAAGACTTGCATGGATTCCATATTATCGGAATTATCTCAACAATATCCTGATTTGTCACACACCAGAAGAAAATTTGTACAATCTGTTTTTGGTTTTTGTAGCCCTTGCATAGAGAGGCCTTTCGTGTAACTTTTAAAAATGTGCCTGTTTTCAATGGACAGTTCCTTACTTATGTAATACCCACAGTGTGAAGGGCCTTAGTCCACCAAAGAATACATACAATGCAGAACATGGCCATGTCTAAATCCATAAGGACCCTTATGTATTTTTAGAAAAAGTGAATTACTACATATGATTTATTCCCCAGGCAGCCTCCATAGTCCATGTACTAAACTGTCTCCATCTCCTTTCAGTGGTCATAAAAATGCCATTTGGTTTTTCAGAAGTTAGAATTGGCCCTCTAATTAGCACCTGTGACTTACCATTCCCACTTGCTGTTGGTGTTGGCAACAGATGCAACCCCACACATCATTGCAGTTGTTCTCTTGTAAGTTAGAGCATGGTACAGAGAGGTTAATCAAATTTATGTCATCAACTTACTCCAGCTCAACAACATTATTTACAGATTGAAAAGGAAGCATTGGCAATTACCTTTGCTGTCCATAAATTTCACATTTTTTTGTATGGCCACAAATTCCATCTTATCATCAACCATAAACTGTTCATTCCTTATTGAACCTAAAGCAAAACTGCCAGTGTGTAAGGCACATCATCTTCATTGATGGTCTGTCAATCTGACTAATTTCCAATAGTCTATTTACTGTCATACTTCCGATCATCTTTGTTACACACATGCACTTTCTTGTCTCCCAGTAACTACAGGCTCTGAATTTGACTGCCAATAGTGACTTTGCTGTCAGTTTGTCAGTCAACTGGAGCAGTCGCATTACATGTTCCCTGTAAATTCCCAGAATGTTGCTACAGCAACTAAGCACAACTTGTTTCTTAAGCAGATCAGATTGACATACCAAATTTTCAGTTGCAGAATCACCTGACACTCACCATTTTTTTTTTCATTGGTATCACCAGCTTCAAGTTTTCCGAGCTGTGTTGCTCCTTTCAATAGATAAAGAATGGTGGCGGGTGATGGTGCTGTCGTTCCTGTAATATAGGGTCCTCCAACTCCTCCATGAATCCCACGGGAGAATTGACAGGATGAAGCAGTTGGTACTGGCCTTGTATGTTTAACACTGTTGCATTGTTATTTGGCAGGCACACCCAGCAGCCCCAGCCCAGTCTTTCTCTCTGCAGCCAAGGCTGACACAGCCATGGGACTGAGTGTGCACAGACTTTGCGGGCCTTGTCTTGATGTCCATGTGGTTAATCACCACTGATTTCTCCTCTCACTTCCCATTTGTTGTGCATCCTAGTAGACAACAAGGTAGCACCTATGTCTAATACAATAAAAAAATTAAAAATTATTTTTTTAAATTTTACTTCTCACACTTAAATATTGTATGTGGTGGGAGATCATGGTTACTTTTATTTAGCTATAACATTTAAATCCTACATGAAGCTGGAATGCAATCATGCTCTGTCTTTGGTTCATAAATTGTTATCAAGAAAATTTTCTTTCATATGAAATGCTAGTGAGATAAAACATTGCAATATTTCATAATTCAAGATAATAAATGTTTTTCATAAAATGGTTCTCCTCCAAGCAAAGGTCTGTGAGATTTTGGCTTGTGGGATTTGAATAAAATAATTGAAAATACTTGACCATTTTGCCTATCATTTAATTTCTTTAACATAATGCAGAAAATGGGAGACTGCTTTGTCAGATGTACAGTATGGTTAAATTTCAGTGAAGCTGACTCAAAACTCTCCCACAAAGACCTTTTCTTTAACATATGCCACTTGCCTCACAATATTTTTGAAATTAAGTTGTGACTGGGATTGCATAAACAATACGCACAACTTGGAATAACATTTTGCTTTCAAATTATGTTTTCAATGTACGCTTACATTAATTCACAATGAACATCAATCAGAATGAAATAAGTAAAGGAATACGAATGAGAATGCAAATGCCAATGGACGAGTCTATGTTGTTTCATCATCACACCATGTTTCCACAGAATACAACACAGCTTCTCAAGAGTTTAAACTTCCTTGCACAGTGTTTACTCATTGCACTAGTGCAATGCAGAGTATGAAATAAGTGCACTTTCATCTTTGTTACAGTGTCGAGGTCATAATGTTGTTCCTGTTTTCCAAAGTTGAGCATCTCATTTAATTCTCCTCCCACTAATGACATCATGGAATAGGTCTATTTAGTCACTGTCATTACAATCACTGGCAGTTTTATTTTGTTTCTGAGGAATTATTTTGGGTTCATCTGATGACTACTTTGATAATTTCAGCATTTTCTTGGGATTGAATTGATGGTGCTTCTTGGTCACAGTCTCAGAATATTGTTCTGGCCAGTATTTGGCCACATTTGAATATATGCATGGCTCAGAGCATGATGTTACATCTCAGTGTTCTGTGATCAATCCCACAGAAAATCACTGGATGATGCAGCTTTATCCATGCTAGGGAAGGTTTGAACCTTGCACTGATGCCCAGGCATTTGCAAACAGCTATTAGTTGAAACTTTGGCAATAATCAGAGAATTTATTTCCATTCATTTATACTCCAGTCATTGTGAAAAGCCAACTATCATCACTGCATCACAATATTTTTGGACTGAGGAGTAAAATTAATGAACTACTTTTATTTGCATTGTTGAATCTGTCATCAAACCCAGTTGACATAATTTGCCTCTCTGAACACCATGTAGCCCTTATAGATATGATAAGTGTTAAAAGATTTTGGTTAGTTTAGCACTTCTGTAAAGTAGAAATGGAGAAATATTTAGATGCCATATTCATAGGAATTAGTCATAAATTTAAGAACATAGATATTAATAAATTTTACTTGGAACAGCATATGGAAGCGCATGAGATGGAGCTAAAATTTCCTGACACATCCAAACAATGCTGAGGAGGTTAGAAGAGGAGTGTATTATGGGTTGATGGGGGCACATCCATCCAAGCTCAGATGATAGCAGAACATAGCTGCAAGTGACCCAAAACTAATATTTAAATATTAATTTGACAAAGATGCATATTATGTTATTTCAAAAAAGCAAAAAAAGCAAAATAGTCCAAACTACATCTCTCTGACCAGGAATAAGGCATCAATAGGAAAGAAGTCATTATTAAGCTGTCAGTCCTCTCCAAGTGGGAACTAATTACATGTAGTGCCCCAGAAGGTTCCACCTTAGGATCTTACTTTTTTTGTATATATTAATAAACTTTTATCAATAACAGCAGCAGGTGCAAATTTTATTTTGTTTGCATATGATACAAACATTGGAATAAACAGAAAATCAAGTACTGTGAAAGTGATTAATGATAATTCCATGGACATTAATAAATGGTTCTTGGTCAATTCTCTGTCTTTAAGTTTTGAAAATACACAGTATATGCAGTTCAGAACTTATAAGAGGTATCCTCCCATTATGTGTCTAAAATATGGCAATAAGCAGGTAGAAGATGTTGACAGTGTTACATTCTTGGGATTTACAACTTATTAATAAATTCTGTATGGAGGAGCATAGCACAGAACTATTGAAGTTTTTAAATAAGTCTTTATTTGCAGTGCAGATGTAGCTGGACATAGATGATATATAAAACTAGCTGTTCAGATGTGTGGTCTGGATTGGGAAGTGGCATGGGCTTTGTAATTAATATATGGTATTCAAGTTAAGGGAAAAAAATTGTGTCAGTTTATTTGTTCATGGGGATTACACAGTGAGGATTGATAGTGGCGTAAGAGAAGATAACTCCAATAGCTCCAGATCTATCTCAAAGAAGAAGGAGAATGCAAAGTTTAAAAAACCAATCTGTTTAGCATCTGCTCTACCTGAAAGGCAATGAATGGGAAGGCTGCTTCTCTGTAAAATTCAAATCATACAAATTATGCACCTCTGGGGCCTGGGGCACCTTACACATAGAATACTTTGCTTCCTGTCAATCCCTAATATCATTTGGGATCATTTTTTTAGGGTAAGTCATCAAGCAGAGCTAAAGTTTTCTTCTGGTGCATTGTTCTTAAAATAAATAAAGTGTTCCTTCAGGTGAAATATGCTGTAAGGATATTATGTAAAGTAGATAACAGTAAATCATGCAAATTTTGAAATTCTTACATTTGTTTCCCAGTATATTTATCCTTGGTGGGTTCTGCAGAAGTCTGGGGCTCAGAATGGAGTTAAGTAATTTGATAGGAGGATATTTAACAAGCTCCCATGTAACATAAAGCAAGAAATTAGGAATCCCTGCCAATTCGGTGCAAAATTACAAACATACTTTGCTGGCCATTCTTTCTACAATACATCCGAATATTTAGATTCAAATATAGAAAATTTCTGTTAGCTTCATGGCAAGTAGCAGTGTAGATGTGAAGTTGCATGACAAGTAGTAATTTACTGTAAATAGGATTCAGTGTTTACAGATGCAAGTCATTATTTTCTTCAAAAATTACCATAGTAATCAAATAATATCATATTGCTAGCAGCATATAAACATCAGCTATCTAGTGTATCTGAGGAGGTATCAGCATCTTTCAAAGTAGCAAATTCTAATTTACTTGATTAAATTTAGCTGTCATAATGATGAACAGTATTAAACAATGAAAAGTCTGCACCCTCCTACGCGAGTCTGTTTATGGGTCTACTAGAGAATACCTTCCTAGCCTCCCAAAATGCCAAACCTCTAGTCTGGCTCAGGTTCATTGATGATATCTTCAAGGTCTGGACTGATGGCTAAAACACCTTATCCTCATTCCTTCACAACCTCAACTCCTTCCTTCCCATTCACTTCACCTGGTCCTCCTCAACCCAGCACGCCACCTTCCTTCACACTGATATCCTCCTCTCTGATGGTGCTATCCACACCCCTGTCCACATTAAACCCGCCAACCATCCACAGTGTCCACATTCCAACAGCTGTCATCCCTTTCACACCAAAAAATTCCCCCATACAGTCTGGTCACCTGGGAAAACATATCTGCAGTGATAAGAACTCCCTTGCCAGTATGTTGAAGGTCTCACTAAGGCCTTCACAGACAGGCAGTATTGCCTCGACCTAGTCTGCAAATAGATCTATCTCCCATACCATTTCCCCCCCAATCCTTCCCATCATCCCCAAGAAACAGCTACAAAGGAATGCCCCCGTCATCACCTGGTACTGTCCTGGACTGGAACTGCTAAATCATGTCATTCATCAGGGCTTTGATTACGTTTTATCGTACCCTTCAATGAGGCACGCCATACGCAAGATCTTTCACACCCTCCTAAAGCGATATTCCACCCACTCAACTTCCACAACATCCTTGTCCATTCCTGTGCCATTCCCAATCCCAACCCTTTTCCACAGGGATCATACCCCCGTGGAAGACCCAGGAGCAAGACCTACCCAATCCACCTACCAAACACTTCCTGTTCCAATCCTGTCATGAGCTTATTCTTCCTGACCATAGACCAGGCCACATGTGAAAGCAGCCATGTCACATACCAGTTCTGTTGCAATCATTGCACAGTTTTTTGCATTGGTATAAACATCAACTAGCTTCCACCAGGATGAACATCCACCACCAAACTATGGCCAAAGGGCAAAGTAGACTGCCCTGTAGCCCAGCATGCTGCTGAAAATAACATGCTTGATTTCAATGACTGCCTCAAAACTCACACCATCTGGATCCTCCCCTCCACTACCAGCTTTTCTGAACTGTGCAGATGGGAGTTATCTTTAAACACATTCTCAACTGCTGAAATTACCCCAGGCTCAACCTACGGTAATCGACCGTACCCACACTCTCCAGCCAAAAGTTTCCATACCCTTTGTCCTGTCACCTCCTCGCTATTCACATCTCATCACTCACACTGTGAGCCACCCTCTGTCAATGTACCACTCAACTTTCCCCTTCCCTGCTCCTCTCCTTTTTTACTCCTCTTTCCTCCCTCCCCATCCCCATTTCCCTGCCTCACAGCCTCTCAGCTCTGTGTCTAGTGGCAGTCTTGTTATGCCTCCATCTAGCCCCTGCACACTCTGCCAGATAGTGCTCTTCTCTCCCTCCACCCATGCCCTGCTATCCCTGGCCCATCCCCTTCACAGTGCTGCTTTCATTCATGTGACACCTGCATTCCAGTCTGAGTTGTCAGAAATGGTGGTCACATGTGCATGAAATATGCTTTCTTGTGTGAATGAATATGTAGATGTGTGTTTCCTTTCCTGAAGAAGGCTTTAGCCAAAAACTAAAGGTGCAACATTCTTTTCATTGTGCCTGTCTGCAACTCAGTGTGTCATGTTTGTGCTAGCAGCAGTCTATCCTTATCCTTATTTTATATAAAAACAAAGATGAGGTGACTTACCGAACGAAAGCGCTGGCAGGTCGATTGACACACAAACAAACACAAACACACACACAAAATTCAAGCTTTCGCAACAAACTGTTGCCTCATCAGGAAAGAGGGAAGGAGAGGGGAAGACGAAAGGAAGTGGGTTTTAAGGGAGAGGGTAAGGAGTCAATCCAATCCCGGGAGCGGAAAGACTTACCTTAGGGGGAAAAAAGGACAGGTATACACTCGCACACACGCACATATCCATCCACACATACAGACACAAGCAGACATATTTTTCCCCCTAAGGTAAGTCTTTCCGCTCCCGGGATTGGAATGACTCCTTACCCTCTCCCTTAAAACCCACTTCCTTTCGTCTTCCCCTCTCCTTCCCTCTTTCCTGATGAGGCAACAGTTTGTTGCGAAAGCTTGAATTTTGTGTGTATGTTTGTGTTTGTTTGTGTGTCTATCGACCTGCCAGCGCTTTCGTTCGGTAAGTCACCTCATCTTTGTTTTTATATATAATTTTTCCCACGTGGAATGTTTCCTTCTATTATAATGATATCATTAATTCTTATCCTTATTTTGATGTACAGTATTGAGTAGTATAGTGTCTATCATTTCCTTGTCTTTTGGTAATGTTTATCATGTTTCATTTCACGTCCTTGAAAGTCCTCGTTCTTAGTGTCATCTATAAAACATGATGAGTGAATGTGCAAAATAAAGAATGAAATTATTAAGTTCCATCCTTATACATAAATGAATACAGTGTAGAAGATTTTTGTTTTTTGTTGATTTTATAGTAGACAGCATGGATATTGTTAAATAGAATTATTTAAGTTCAGCTTTGCTTTCTTTCCTGATATTAAAATCCACTACAAAGCTAGACACTTATTTTGCAATTATCATCGACAATTGTTTTATATTCAACAGCATTTAATAAACAGTATCTGGCTGATCTGAAGACAATTGTCAAATTATAACAGTAAGGCATTGTAAGTACTTTCATACATTCTTAAATACAATACATTCTTATGGCAATGTGAATCTAGTTTCCCATTATAACAGTTAAGAGAAAACAGAAATCAAAGTGGGCAGATATTGTGCTGACATCTGTAATCAGTGTATTATTTGTAAAATACAGAGATCAAGTTGCATCGTGAACTGAAGACTGCTTTAGAAACAAAACTGTTGGGTCATTTACTGTGAGATAAAAAAGGACAAAAGCACATTCTGCATAGAAAAGAAGAAACACAAAGAATAAAACAGGAGTAAATTGTCCATGCAGTACAGTAAAGTGATTCCTTGTAGTAGCAACACATACGTCCATGGTGGATCACTCTTGGTAGCTCCTGAAGTAGGTGAAGAAAAGATTTGCAAAGCAGATTTGTAGCTTCTGTAGTACTGTATCCATAAATTTTATCTCATGAGATGCATGGTGAGTGTCCAGAGATTGTGGCTTCCAAAAAATTTTGCTATGAACCAAAAGAGGAACATTATAAAACAGTGTTATTTTTGTTCCTAATTAAACAGCTGAGCTATCTGTCAAAACAATGCAAATACTGATTACTGCTATGTGTTTTAGAACGTTTTTGTCAGTGTCATCAATCTTTGTACTTTTAAAAAAACATGTACATAATCAAGTTGCATGGATGTTTAATCATCATCAATGAAGTAAAAACTATTTTCAGATCCAACAGTGGAATGTTTGATTTTGCCTAATGGTTTTTTTCCTACAATCATATTTTCAAATAAGACATAGTAAGATCTTTACAAAGAACATAGCTCTTTTATGACAATATTATGAAAAGGATATAGTGGAGATGTTGAGTCACAGATAGGCACAACAAAAAGGCTGTCAAACAAGTAAGCTTTTGGCCAGAAGGGGCGTCCTCTGAAACAGACAACATACATACCCACACTCATGCAAAAGCAACTCATACACACATGACCACTGTTTCTGGCTGCCAAGACCAGACTGTGAGCAGATGTGAATGATGGGAGAAGCAATCTGAGTGGTGGGGGCAAGGAGGAGGCTGGGGCAGGGAGGGGAAGGGATAGCAGAGTGTGGATGGGGGACAGTAAAGTGCTGTACATGGGGTAAGGTGGAGAGAGAGTAGGGCAGCTAGATGCAGGCAGGAGGTTAGGTGTAGTATGGGGGGTTGGGGGGGGGGCAGTGGAAAAGGAGAGAAGTAAAAGACCATTGGTGCATTTGTGGAAGAGAGGAATAGGAACATGGAAGAGGAGAAGTGGGTGAAGAACAATGACTAATGAAGGCTGAGGCCAGGAAGGTTATGTGAACATAAGATATGCCGCAGGAAGAGTTCCCACCTGCGCAATTCTCAAAAGATGGTGTTAGTAGGAGGGATCCAGATGACACAGATTGTGAAGCAGTCATTAAAATGCAGAATGTTGTATTGGGCAGCATACTCAGCAACTGGGTGGTCCAGCTGTTTCTTTGCCACAGCTATTCAATTGCACCAGACCCGGCTAGTACTGAGACATAAGGGTAATGCTGCTCTGTGGCCAGACAGTGGAACATTGGGAGGTGGCAGGTGATAGGAGAGATAAACCACTGGAGATCTGTTTGTGTACAAGGATGGGAGGGTAATTATGGTGTGCGAAACCTCGAGTGAGACCCTTGGTATATTTCAAGAGGGACTGCTCATCACTACAAATGTGAAGGCCACAGGTGGCTAGGCTGTATGAAAGGAACTTCTTGGTGTAGAATGGGTGGCAGCTGGTATTACTGGTGGTTGGTAGGTTTGGTATGGATGGAGGCACTGATATAACCATCTTTGAGGTGGAGATCAACGTCAAGGAAGGCGGCTTGTTTGGCTTAGGAGGACCAGGTGAAGCAAATGGGGGAGAAAGTGTTGAGGTTCTGGAGCAATGGGGATAGGGTGTCCTCACCTTACATCCAGATCACAAAGATATCATCAATGAATCTGAACCATGTGAGCAGTTTGGGATTCTGGGTGGTTAGAAAGGTTTCCTCGAGATGGTCCACAAATAGGTTAGCATAGGATGGTGCCATGCAGGAGCCAATAGCCATACCCTAGATTTGTTTGTAGGTGATGCCTTCAAAGGAGAATTAACTGTGAGTTAGGATATAGTTGGTCATGGTTACCAGTTGTAGTTTTGGAATCCATCAGGTGTTAAGTAAGGTAGTGTTCAGTAGCAGTAAGGTCATGGTCATGGGCATTAGGGATGTTAGCATAAAGGAAGGTGGCATCAATAGTGATGAGCAGTGCACTGTGTGGTAAAGGAACAGGAACTGTAGAGAATTGGTGGACGAAATGTTTGCTATTTTTTATATAGAAGGGTAGGTTGCAGGGTAGGCTGAAGGTGTTAGTCTAGGAGAACAGAGATTCTCTCAATGGAGGACAATAACTGGCCACAGTGAGGTGTCCTGGGTGGACAGGTTTATAGACTTTAGGAAGCATTTACGATGTTGGAGTATGGAGAGTGGTAGGGGTGAGGAAAGAGATAGACACTGGGAGAGGTTCTGGAATGGGCCTAAGAGTTTGAGGAGGAACTGGGTACCTGTTGAATATTTGGAATGGAGTCACTGTATCAGGGTTTGTAGGTGAGGTACCTGACAGCTGGCAGAATCCTTCTGCCAGGTATCCCTTGAGTTTCAAAACAGTAGTTGTACAGCCTTTGTCAGCGGGTAGGACTATAAGGTCAGGATCAGTTTTTAGGTGGTGGATTATTTTATGATATAAAACTGCTAATTGCTGTCTTCTTGGTAAAACATGTTCATCACTCTGTTCTGCACAGTGCTCCAAAATTTTGAAAACTTTATTTTTTAGTATCTGTAGAATTATTCGCGTAATTATTCAACAAATATATTATTTGTGGAATACCGTTTAGTTTGAATAACATAAGATGCCTGGCACTGATCATGATAAATAAAAGTAAATATTAAACATACACATATCATGCACAGTACCTTTTTCTCACTTTACTTGATATTACAACATAATCTTTTGTGCCTCTTGTGACAGTTTGTTACTTGAATGTTTTGCTATATAGATAAAATCCCGGTATCGTGTCTTTCAGATGAAAACTCAAGTATTTCAGTTTTTTTTTATTTTTTTATATCATATGCAATCAGCTTACCAGTATTAATTCTTCATTAATACAAATTATGTTTCTGTATAACAGTTACTTGCATGAAGAAAGTAGTGGGTTCGTATTATATCTGGTTTCTGAAAAACATATCTCTAATCTATTTTGAATCTTCAGTGTTTTTGTAAATTGCTTAATGATAACCATACTACGTTACAGTTACATCCAACTCATGGAGGTAAGAGATGTCCAAGTAAACGCACGAGAACAAAACCATGTCGAAAAGGACGTTGTGGTTAGTAACTTCATTTTCTCTTGACAACTTCTTTACCATTACATTCTTTAAACTATCTGTCTGAGATTATGTCATAAAGTTAAAAAAATTCTTTATTGCTTATCATATAAAAACCTATTACTATACTGTGAAATTCGTAATTGTTATAAGTGTATGAATTAATCATTTGCAGCTCAGTGGATAAGTACCATTCCATAGACCCAGGTTCAATCTGTTGTCAGTCAAAAGATATTTTAATCACACTTACCATGGCAACTGCCAGTGATAATGGGTTGTGTATGTGCAAAATTCCAAGCTGCATCATGGTCCAGATCCTACAGTACACAGAATGTTCCCTACCAGTTGGCTTGGCGAGACAGATCGTATGTCGGAGAAAGACACCAACATGTTACCTCCAATAGCATAATCCATATTACTATAATAAATGTAAAAGATGCTCTGTCTTCCATGTTTTCTTGACTAAACTGTTGAACTGATTTTGGTGAAATTTGGTGTGGAGATAGCTTTAAGCATAAGAAAGAAAATAGGCTATTTTAGAAAGTAGAAAATATATACTGATTTTAAGAATGTAAAGCAAATTAGGGAAAAAAATTACTCTTTGAAAAGCTGTTCACTCATTGAGTTTTAAACTTTATGATGTTTGTGAAAAGGCTTTTATTGGTTGATATGTTCCATTCAATAGTGTTCAATGGAATGAATACAGTGCTTATGCAATTCTCAATGTGTCTGATCCATATTTCCATACTAATATTATTACATACAAAAGTAACTACGTCTATTATGTTTTCACAACTAAACTGCTGAATTGATTTTAATGAAATATGGTATGGAAATAGCTTGAATGCTGAGGAAGAACATAGAGTACTTTACAAAGTTAAAAAGAAAACAAAGAGATGCCAACCCCTAAGAGGATGAGGGAGGGTATGAAACATCTTTTTTTGCATCAGTGAATATAAATCACATTCAAAAATTGTCAGATTTGCTGCATAAAGAAGACATTGTATAATGTATAGCTACTTCAATAGCACAGTGAATAGATGAGTACTGCCACACTGCACATTGTGGAAGTTGGAAGGGGGTGGGGGCACATCAGGAACTGTGCTATGAGAGGGCAGCTAATGTTATTGCACATACAACAGCTTACTTATTCACAATCACTTATCATAAAAAAACTACTGATATGCAAGTGCAGCCACAGGTGGCTTACATAAAGTATTGTGGTATTCAAAACAAACTTTAGGTTGTTTTATTCAGTCAGTTTAGCAATGTAATTTATGAAAGAGTAAGACCATTTGAACTTCACAGTCAAAAGAATGCAACTATTAAAATGAAATAAGTTTGTCGTACCTTTTGATTATGGTCTCTGAGAATGCTGCCTGCAAGTCACTTGTGGAGAAGGTATAACTGAAAAAATTTGTGACCTGAAGTCTTGTGAATGCACATAGAAATAATCAGAAGAAATAATACATTTGATGTCAGGCATCATTTACAAATCACATCTATTGAATTTGAGAGGGAAATGGCAGGACATACAAGCTGTGACTTTTGCAAAAGAGATTTTGTTGTAGAACTGACTGATAGCAGTAGGTATGTGAAGTGTATTGTGGTAAACAAGTTTATGGACAGTTTAAATCTCATCTACCTAGTGCAATTTCACAAAACTACACAAAACTTAAATGTGAACAACTGTTTGTGGACTGGAATGCTCCTCTTCTCAAATATTTGTCTTTGCCATAACTGACAAGCCATATTATTTGATGTAATATTAATATGTATACCGCTGAAGCATGAGACTGAGTAAATAATTACAAGCATAAGACAATAAATGAGCCATAAACATCAGTTTACCACATACCACATTTAAACTGCTTGCACATATTTTACCAGCGGATAGTAGCACATGGATGCTTGTTGTGAGGGTTGTGAGACATTGCATAGTAACCAGTGCAGGATGTAGGGTGTACTTCAGAAGTGTATTCAAGTAGGACAGCATGAAGTCTTCCGATTTCTGTGAGTCAAAGGAATATCTACAGTAGAAGTGCATTTTGAAATGCATCTCACTTATTGTGAAAACTGTTTATTATAGAAACCTATGTTCATTTGAATCCAGGAGTTTAACAAGGAAAGACAGAGCATCAGAGATCATGAGTGTTTTGGCTGCCCTGTGGTTGTGGCAACTGGAACCACAGTGTAGTGTGTGGAACAGATCATTTGCTATGACCTGCAATCATGATCGATGATGTAGTACATGCTGTGGGTGTTCACAGAAGACATCCAGGTCACATAACAAAAACTGGAGAGATCACTCACCACCAATAGCCACATTGCACCTTTGAATGGTTTTGCTCCCAAGTGTGCTCTGGTTTCAGTCATGAAGAAAAATGTTGTCGTGGGGCTACCTGATTCTGGGTGTATATGTGACAGGAGCAGACCATTCTAGTTATCTCTTTGTTGATCATTGCATAGTATATGTAGTGATGTGCCAACCCTTTTATACAAATCCTCTCCTAGTGCCACTGGTGAAGGAGCTGCAGGATTTGTGTATAGTGTGTGAGTAGTTCCAGCATGAGGACACTGTTCTGACATTTAGAAGGCATCAAAGGGAGAAGAAGGTGTGATAGGCCTGGTCTGCTGATTTTGGGTAACTGCTCTAACAACCCTTGCTGAATTGATGTCAACAACCTGCAAAGTTATATGTCCCATTCCTCAGATTGGTCTGCTGCTGTAAAATTCACCTAGAGCTAGTTGCATCTTGTCATTCAGTTGAAAGCATTGTGCGTCTTTATGTCAAGTCCTTTAGATGTGACAGAACACCGGCATTGCAAAGAGGTGGGCCTGTAATGAATGTTATAATGGTTACTGGAAAGGAACAATGCCCACTACTGTAACTGTTGTGCCATTTTCTCTGGGAGTTTTGTCAAAGGTTGAAAATGGAAATAATTGGCTTGTTGTCTGTGATTAGAAGGAATTTAGTGACATAAAAGTTAAGGCAGAACTTTTGTACAATGTAACTAATAGCCAGTGGCTCCTTTTCTATTTGGCAATGGTTGCCTCTGCCACTTACAGTGGTTTAGATGGGAATACAGTTGGCCGCTCAGTCCCATCTTCACTAATCTGTTGCAATGCATCTGTGGTTAACATGAGCAGTTTGCAAGGTGCGGAGGTTGATGGGCAGGGACCAGATCTTAAGCAACTGTTTAATTGCACAAAAGCCTTCTGATAAGCAGTAGACAACTAAAAATGCCCACCTCTTTTGAGTAGCGTCCTAAGTGGATGAGTTACATGGGCTGTGTCAGGTATAAATTTTCCAATATATGTTAGTGTTCCTAGAAATGATTATAGTTCTTTCAGGTTTGTGAGAGGTGGCAAATAATATATTCCCTCTACATCCTCAATCATTTGTTTTAATCCAGATTTACTTTATGTGTGGCCTAGGTTCTTAACACTAGGATTAAAGATACTACATTTATCCCAACTGTAATGTAATCTATTAGATTGCAGTCTATCAAAAAGTGCTTGTAAATTTTTAAGGCATTGCTTTCACATAGCACCTGTTACAGTGATACCCCCCATGTCATTTACATGTTGAGAGAGTCTCTGGATAAGTTGTTAGAAGTATCTTTGAAATATTGCTAGTGCAGTTAGGATTTCAAAAGGTAATCTGTTGTGCCTGTACATTCCATAATGCATATTTATTAGTAGGATCTGCTGAGCTTCCATGATAACTGGCAGCTCTAAATATGCAACTGCTGAATCTGTTTCAGAGAAGTTTGCCTGTAGAGATCAATACTACTTTGGGTATTAAAGGTAATGTTTAAGCCAACACACATAGATATTGATACATTAGGTTTCTTAATTGTGACTGTTGGGGATGCCCATTATCTGTATCGTGTGGGATAATCTCCATTCCTTGTAACCCATCCAGTTTCAGTTTGACTACTTTCTGCCTTATGAATGGCATTCAAAGAATTTCTCAAAGCAAAAGCATTAATTACAGTTTTAAAGAAATATGAATTGCAAATTTTTGCACACCCCAGTTTAGATTCACATTATTTTTTACTATCTCCAATATAGTGTTTCCAGGTCACAGAATGATATAGTATGTAAGATTAGGTTTATATTCTCATTGACTGGAAACTGAATGGTGGAAACATTAAATTCAGCAATGTTAGGAGATGTAGGTGAAGCTATTGCTAAGAATATTAGTGCTGTACATACATTTCTGTAAGTAGATTGCACCATAGTTTAGTCTCTGGTATTGTCTGTTTGCTGAATGGCACCACCTGCCATTGTGCTGATTGTAGTGGTTGAGAGCCTGGTTGCTCTTGCTTGTCATTGTTGATAACAGACTCTGCCACATTTTGATTTGCTAGTAATGGCATCCAGCATGATTAATAACTGGTTAGAAGTTCCAGTGGCTGCTGTGGGAACCAGTCTGATTAAGTAGATTGGTGCATTCTAATCTGGCACTTCCACCCATAATTGCCCACATGCAAGGTGGCCAGATGTCCTCTCTTGCTGTCATGGCATACTGCATTGGATAAGAGCAGTATTGGTGGCTGTGCTTGTCATAATGTGCACATGACTTGCATGACATAACACTGCATTGCTTACTACAAAAGGTGTCTATTGACAAACCTGTGGAGGAAGACACTAAGTCCTTGTAAATGCACTATGTAAATGAGTAAGACTGACCACAATCCTTACAACAGTGGTTGAATCAAAGGTGAATCATCACTACATGAATTTGATGCCCATAATGTTCAGACAGCATACTGTAGACATTAGAGAAGACAAAGTATTAGGATATATGAGGGTTTTGGCTTTTGCATTAATTCATAGAACTCACTATGACACGACAACAATATTTATTGCTATTTGACAAAAGGGGTTCAGTATCTCTTCACTGGAAATATAGCAAAAACCAACAGAAATAAACATCCACCTCTCCTTCAACTCATCAAAACTTGAGAAAAATAAAGCAAGTAGGGAAGGTAGTTGACCTGAATCTGCTATATTTTGTGTTAGATGTTGTTGCAGCTCCTTATACCACAATAACTGATGTACCAGCAGTCATTATTGAAGTTGTTGCTATTGCAGCATCAATTCCTTATGATGCTGTTGTTTCTGCTATCGCTGTAGTTTTTCAGTGCCAGTTGCTACTGCTGCTGTTGTTGCTACAACTCTTATTGTTACTGCTGCTGTTGTATCTTTTACTGCCATAATTTCAAGAATTCTTGATCTACACTCATAAGTCTGAGTGGTCATTGCCAATTTAGTAAATCTCAAGATAAACCATTGAAAAGCTTTTTATGAATGTGACTGATGAGAGCAATTTCACTGCAAACAATCACAAGTCCGGTTCATCCACAGTTGTCAAAAGCAAACAAAAATCCCCAAAATTAGAAATCCAAAAAGAGGCACTTTATGTAAAAATCAAACAATGTGATGTCCAGGATGGAATGTAATAATAGTATGAAAAGCAGAGTTGCTATTCACTATTTAGTGGAGATGCAGAGTCACAGATAGGCACAACAGAGAGACTCTCACAATTAAAGCTTTCAGCCATTAAGGCCTTTGTCAACAATAGATGACACACACACACACACACACACACACACACACACACACACACACTGGGTGGGATCAAGCAGGAGACTGGGATGGGGAGGAGGAAGGATAGCATGGTGGGGTGGCAGACAGTGAAGTGCTGCAGGTTAGTGGCAGGGGAGACGTGGGGGGAGGGGAGTGAGTAGTGGAAAAGGAGAGAAGTAAACAGATTGGGTGTGATGGTGGAGTAACAGCAGTGTAGTGCTGGAATGGGAACAGGGAAGGGGCTGGAGGGGTGAGGACAGTGACTAACGAAGGTTGAAGCCAGGAAAGTTACAGGAACGTAGGATGTATTGCAGGAAAACTTCCCACCTGCACAATACAGAAAAGTAGGTATTGGTGGGAAGGATTCACATGAGACAGGCTGTGAAGCAGTCATTGAAATGAAGGATATCATCTTTGGCAGAGTGTTCAGCAACAGAGTGGTCAACTTGTTTCTTGGACACAGTTTGTTGGTGGCCATTCATGTGGACAGACAGCTTGTTGGTTGTCATGGATACATACGAGGGCTATCCACAAAGTACATTATGTTTTTGTTTGTGTTCGTTAGGGGCGGGGCTAGCGCGGCCATATTGGTGTCATGGCATTCTGCCGCTCAGTCGGTATCCTGCCTTGCTAGTGAGAGGTTCGGCCAGGGCTTAGGTTACCCCTCATCGTTCCCTGAAATGAGAAATGTCCTGCCCACTATCATTCCCACCCCTCCCGCAATGGTATTCCACCATCCACTGAACATACACAATATACTTGTCCATCCTTACAGAACCCTTGCTCTCAATCCCTTCCCTCATGGCTCATACCCCTGTAATAGATCTAGATGCAAGACCCATCCCATACATCCTCCCACCACCACCTACTCCAGTCCGGTCACCAACATCACCTATCCCATCAAAGGCAGGGCTACCTGTGAAACCAGTCATGTGATCTACAAGCTAAGCTGCAACCACTGTGCTGCATTCTATGTATCCGTGACAACCAACAAGCTGTCTTTCCACAGGAATGACCACCAACAAACTGTGGCCAAGAAACAAGTTGACCACCCTGTTGCTGAACATGCTGTCGAACAAGATATCCTTCATTTCAATGACTGCTTCACAGCCTGTGCCATACGGATCCTTCCCACTAACACCAGCTTTTCTGAATTGTGCAGGTGGGAACTTTGACTGCAATACATCCTACATTCCCGTAACCTTCCCAGACTCAACCTCCATTAGTCACTGTCCTCACCCCCTCCAGCTCCTTCCCTGATCCCATTCCCACACTATACAGCCGTCATTCCACCATCACACCCAGTCTGTTTACTTCTCTTGTTTTCTGCTACACCTCCCCCCTCCTCCTCGCCACCTCTCCCCTGCCCTCCATCTAACCTGCAGCACTTCACTATCCACCATCCCCACCATATTATCCCTCCCCGTCCCCACCCCAGCCTCCTCCTTACACCCACCCAGTCGCCACGCCAATCATGCATTGGTGCTGCTGCTCGCAGTGCAGTTTCAGTTGCCTGAGACTGCAGTCATGTGTGCGAGTTACATTTGCACTTTACGTAAACTGTTTATGATGCTTAATATATTGTTTGATAGAATGCAACAAACTGGTCTTAGCCTGCCATGCTGCCAGTTTTTTGGCCATTTGTCAGCAGAGGTTCTGACCATTTCAGCTGCCTCCAGTGACAGCTACTACCAGAATGCACTGCATGACAGAGATATGCTCTATGTGACCCTTATTAATAGCTTTATCTGGTGGGTGTTCAAACATCTTGTATTTTCACAGGGATATAATATATGGTTCTTTCAAATGAGTCTCACTTCAGTTTGCTGTATCCTAATGGCTGCACATATGTTATACGCTGTGGTGTTGACTGAAATCTGGTAGCCTGAATTGTTGAATGCCACTGTGATAGCTGGGGCATCATTGGATGCAATATGTGGTCTTGACCCCACCTTTGTCATTTTTAGCAGTTTCCACTCTCAAGCTGGATGTGGAACAAAGGTAACTCCTTCTCTTCTATCCTTCAACTTTCTGTCTAGTAAGCTATTGTCCAACCTTCTCTCATTTTCACAGTGCCTCTCTACTCTCTTCAGCCAACTATCCCTTAGTCCTCTCCTCAGCCTTCTGCACTCTATGTTCATTTCAAACATAACTTTTGGTATCCTTTGCATTCCCATTCTGTTTACAAGTCTATACTAGCTCGTCATTTAATGTCTCCCTCATTATCATGCCTCTTAGTTTGTCTCATCTTGTTAACTCCTAAGCTGCTCTTGAGGGACTTTATTTCACTCACTTGTATTTTCTTTTGTACAGTGCCTTCATTACCCATGTCCCCACTGCTTACATCACTAATGGGCTGTGATAAATTTTGTGCATCTCCTTCTTGCTTTTTAGGAGCAATTCATTTCTTCAGACGAGACTTTTGATAACTTTTAGAGATTTTTGTACTTCCCACACTTGTTCATTAATTTTTTAATCATATTTTTCCATTTTCCTCTTTTGCATCATCCTGCAGTTATGTGACCCAGTCTTTGGACAGAAAATTATTAGTCTTTAACAAAGGTAAGGAGAAGCAGCATGGAAGCATCACAGAGCATTATGTTAACAGTCATAGATTGGTTGCCACCAATGTGTTGACATGTGGGACACAATAACAGACATGTCAGTGGATTGCGCAGAATGCATAGCAGAGTTCATCAATAAGTGGTGCCTTACAGTGGGAGTGTGTTGCAAGTGGGGAGGTGTCTCCACAACAAGGCAAAGCTCTTTTTATAGCAATGTGATTAGGCAGTGGATTTTAGTGAAACAAATAGGCACTGGAGGCATATAAATAAGTCTATCACTGTGGAAGTCAGCAGTATCACCACAACACCAGAGCAACATCAAACATTGAGACAACTGGGCTCTGCCAGCTGGGTTCAAGATGGGCTGGACCTGCTGTCTGCACTAAGTCCTTCATGAAGCTTGGTGTAACACCTCTGCTGACCTGCCACTTGTGCCTGCCACCTCCGAAGCTGAGTTCCTAGTGGCCAACTTTTTGTTCAAGGGCAACGTTTGTAACTAACACACAGCAGCCTCCACATGCCGCTACCTCAGCTGCTTAAGGAGCCAAGGGGCTGTTTCCCGAGTGGGTCACTATCACAGCACAATACAACGTGCCATTGATGTCAATAGTTATGGCCTAAGGAGGCCATTGGCCCCAGCAGTATGAGGCACCAGCTCAGTAGCACCATGTGGAAGCTGCTTCCTGTTCATCACCCCAGTCACAGGCGATGATGAGACTCGCTACAATATGTATCAAAATCTATAACAGTTCTTTGTAACTGTTAACTGTGTTTGCTCAAGACCCTCTCATCTGTCACCACTCACTCTTTGAGCCTGTTGCCACACTATTTAGTGACAGCAGAAGGAGCAACAATACCTACAGTACCTTTATTGAGGGTTGAGTGCAGTGTTTCTGTTCTGTTTCTGTTTGACTGCGAGTGTCATGGCAAGTCAGTGAGTTTTGCCAGGGGTTGAGTTCTGCTTGTAAGTTCAGTGTGTGACAGGTGAATACAGACAGTATTTTTGAGGAGGCATAAATATAAATGTTAGTTTTCACCTTGTTAGTATGGGCAATATCGGTGTCATGAGCAAGCGGTGTGGCTCATTGTCTAGTAGTGTACAGGGTATCCCACCTACACCCCATATTATTCCACACACAATCAATAACATGAGAAATCACAATAATAATGGTGTTAGTTGCATTGCAATATGTCAATTACATCCCAAGAAATTAGAATGTGAAGTTGACACATGAAATGCACTACTATTGCACTTCCTGTGATGCAAGCATGACTTGCACATTGCTCATAATCACGATGTGATTGACATATCATGATGCAACAAACACTGACTTACATATTGCTATGTACATTGTTAGTATGTGGCATGGGAAACATATGGGTGTCCAGTCACCCACAATGTAAACAAGGACACAGTTTACTTGTACATGCTTTATTGAACTTTTCGACAATACTACAATGGACATAATAGTAAGAAAATACCAATAACCACTGGCCAAAGTAAACAAAATTAATGACTGTCTAAGGGTTGCACAGAGAGATACACGCTATTTCTATATAGTTGTACACCAATTACACAGTGGTACACACCACATGCAAGACTTGTCACTGAACAGCTTTAATGACTGTGACATAATTGAACTATTGCAGATGATGCAATGCATACATAAATGTACAGTAGTACCAACAAAACAAACATACATCTTCTCCATAATACACAAAATGTATGCTGGTACAATGTATGTTCTAAGAGATCACCATTTGCTTGGCAACACGGCTGTGCGTGCTCGATCACGGATCCACTCATGGCTGTCAGTGTTTGTGGTGTTACTGCAGTGCATGCAGCGGTAATACGGGCTTTAGTGTTGGGCCATTGTTGTTGGGACATGCTGATGTCCCCAGAGAAAGAGTCCATGGAGGTGAGGTCCAGTGACTGTGCTGGAAATCCCTGAATGGGACTGCCCCTCCAATCCATCAATGTGGAAATTGTTGGTTTAGTGCTTGTAGTGTCATTGGGGCATTGTGCACAGGGCATGCATCATTTTGATACCACATTATTTGAGGAAAATGAAGGGGTAGGTCTTCCATCAGTCCAGGTAAGGTACCTCTCAGGAACCACTTGTACTGTCCACCATTAAGAGTGCCATCAATGAAATATGGGCCAATGATGTCATGTCCTACAATACCACACCATACAATGTCACTCCACTGATGTTAATGTTCAATCCAACGAATCAAGGGTGGATTTTCTACTGACTAATAGTGGATATTGTGAAAGTCGACATTTCCATGGTTTGTAAACATGGCCTCATTGATAAACAGTATCCTACAAATAAAGTTATGGCCTTACCTGAGAACCCATTGACAGTATTCTAGGTGACTGTGAACATCATTGCCATGGAGGTCTTGATGTAGTGCCATGTGATATGGGTGGTATCTATGCCTGTGCAGAATACGCATCACACTTGTTCACAGATTCCCATCTGTCTCTCCATTTCACATATACTTGCATGAGGATTTATTGCAGCAGCCACCACAACAGCTACCTCTGCTGCTTCATGTGTTATACCTCTCCTCTGGATCTGCATTTGTGGAGACAACTACCCTGTTGTGAGAAACCTTCTAACAAAATTCACGTAGGTAGGCCAGGTTGGATTACTTCTATTAGGGTACTGCTAGGCATACACCTGTGCCATGCATGTGCCATATTGGTGATTTTCTCAATACAGTAATATCGTGCCAACCATTTCCTTGTTTGTGAGTACCATGTTAAATGCCTAGAACAAATGGACAGGTAAATTAATATCACGATTACAACAGTGATACCCAATACAATGTGCAGTACACCTGTATTTGCTTCTACACAGAACATCCTGCTTCATAGTGAGCCATTCCCACACACAGTGCTAATTATGGCCTGTTCCTGTACACAACTGCAGAGGCAAAGGGTTGACCTGGGCAGTGTAAGGGGCAGTGTACACCAGCCGGTGCTGTTCCATAGTATGTATGAAGATAAATACAACATGCCCAAGGGACACCATTATGTACATATCAATGTTTGTGGCAGGAATCCCTATTATTACTTTCAACCGTCATGATAACACTGAAAGTAAAAATACATACATCAATCACATCGTAATTATGAGCAATGTGCGGGTCATGCTTTTTCAGAAGTGCAGTAGTAGTGTGTTTCATTCATTTCATGTGCCTATTTTGTGTTCCATTTTCTCATGTTGTAATTGACTTATTTGCAATGCAACCAATGCCATTAATGTTGTGATTTCTCATTTTATTGCCTGCACATGGAATAATATGAGATGTCCATTTAAAAAGAAAAAAGAAAAGAAAAGAAAAGAAAAGAAAAGAAAAACGTAAGTCCGTGTTGAAATTAATATTTGCACATCGTTTAGAATATCTCATACTATTTACTTTCGTGTGCCCTTGCCAAACATTCATACCCATGAAAGCTGTTTGTCAATATCTATTGTGGTTCCAGAGATATTGATACTGAAAACTTTAGGTGAGACACCCTGTATAAGCTGTTAACCATGAGTAGTGATTCAGGATTTGAAGCTAAGTTAAGTTGTTTCGGTGTATGATAATAATGAGTATGAGCAGCCACTCAGGCGAGTGTAATTAAGTTATGAGGAGGAATGTTAGTGTTATGGTTAAGTTTTCTTGTGACTTTATTTTGTCTTATGTGGAGCAGGGAGAATGGCTCATTATTTAAGTGTGTAGGGTAGTGAGATGTGTTAGGACAGTGGTATGTTTTAGGGGTTCTTTTTTTCTCTCTCATCTGTGATAGTGTAGCTGATAGGAGGTAAATCATGTTGTCATCAGTACTACAAGTAGCAGGGTTGTTGATATCAAAAGGAGCTTTGAGGGAGGAGGTGTTGATAATTTTAAGGGATATAGTAGATAGGTTGCAAGCAGAAAAGGTGGAGTATGATAATAGATTAGACCGCTTGATGCTGAAGTGCAGGACCTTATCACAAAACTCCAAAGTATAGGGAGAACATGTCGAGAGCATGAGCAATGGATGATGGAGAGTGGGTCTCTGGATGTGAGGAATAGATTGATTTTAGAGAGGACAGAAAGAAACAAAAAAGAGAGAGCAAAGAAGAAGGAGAAAAAGGAAGATGAAAGAAAGAGGAGCAAGCTTGTGGATAATTTACCTATTTCTGCATACTGTCCAACTACTGTTGATGTAGTTAAACCTGTTGAACCTGAGAGGACTAGGACAGAATGTCCTAGTTGGTTAGAAAATTGTTGTGGTGGAGTGATTAAATTAATACTGGATAGTGTCGAAATACGATCTCCTGGGAATTTGAGCAGGGAGCAGAATAATGACGTTGCAAAAGTTAAGGAAACTAGAGTAGAAGTACCAGCTCTAATATCCAGGGGAATTGGGGATTTTGGGCTAACAGTAATGCCAGCTGGAATGAGTATGGACTGTACAAAAGTAATTAAGGGTGAGGATAGCAGCAGGGTGATTCAAATATCTGCCCTATTTGTTGTAAATGGTTATTGTGTTGAGACCGGGGAGGCCTGGGCCAGATGCACAGGGAAGTGCATGTGCCAATGATTTTTGCATCATCTAGGGTGGAACTTCAGATGATTTTGTTGTTATAGATACCACAGGGAATGCACAAGACATTTGTGACAGTTGTGTTGCATATGTTATGGCTGAAACGAAACACACACATGTATTTCATAAGAAGCAGGGTGAATGGAGGAAAAGAAAGAATGAGGCAAGTTTGTAGAGTGTATGATCAAGTAGACAGGGCTGAACTGTTGAAGAGTGCATGATGGAGGTTAAGAACTTAGCACAAGTACAAATACTGGATCACAGCCCTGCAGTACAAGCAGCTGGCATGCAAAACAAGCTGTTTAAAGCACAGCTGAAGTCTGATGCATGCAATAAGTATGAAGTGGGGGAGGGGTGCAATGCAAGCCTGCAAGTAAAATTTCTGACTGAACATTGTGTGGTAGTTAGCCTTCAACAACAGAGAGCTGTTGCCAGTGTAAAGTTGTCATTAAGTCACATGACAAACCAGTTAAACCAGGAGATTTCACTATCTTCCATAGTGGCGGGAGGATGAATACCTTTGGAACAGATTTTGTGGTCACTAGAAACTGAAACTTGAGGTGATGTGCTTCCAACCAATCAATGAATGGATGTCCATATTAAGATTAAGGGGAAAATTTTTCCAACATCACAATGATAAATGTACATGCACCCACAGAGTAAATCGGTATTGTAATTGTAAACTGTCAAACCTGCGTTGGTAAAGTACTGGAACTTCAAACACTGATAGAAAGCACCAAAGATGAAATTGTTATAGGTACAGAAAGCTGGCTGAAGCCAGAGATAAATTCTGATGAAATTTTTACAAAGGCACAGACGGTGTTTAGAAAGGATAGATTGCATGCAACTGGTGGTGGTGTGTTTGTCGCTGTTAGTAGTAGTTTATCCTGTAGTGAAATAGAAGTGAATAATTCCTGTGAATTATTATGGGTGGAGGTTATACTCAACAACTGAACTAGGTTAATAATTAGCTCCTTTTACTGACCTCTCGACTCAGCAGCATTAGTGGCAGAACAACTGAGAGAAAATCTGGAATACATTTCACATAAATTTCCTCAGCATGTTATAGTCTTAGGTGGAGATTTCAATTTACCGGATATAGACTGGGACACTCAGATGTTTAGGATGGGTGGTAGGGACAGAGCATTGAGTGACATTATACTGAGTGCACTATCCGAAAATTACCTCAAGCAATTAAACAGAGAACCAACTCGTGGAGATAACATCTTGGCTCTATTGATAACAAACAGACCCGATCTTTTCGACTCTTTAAGTGCAGAACAGGGAATCAGTGATCATAAGGCTCCTAAATATTGAAGTAAATAGGAATATAAAAAAAGGGAGAAAGGTTTATCTGTTTAGCAAGAGTAATAAGAGGCAGATTTCAGACTACCTAACAGATCAAAACAAAAATTTCTGTTCCAACACTGACAATGTTGAGTGTTTATGGAAAAAGTTCAAGGCAATCGTAAATTGCATTTTAGACAGGTACGTGCCGAGGAAAACTGTGAGGGATGGGAAAAACCCACCGTGGTTCAACAACAAAGTTAGGAAACTACTGCGAAAGCAAAGAGAGCTTCACTGCAAATTTAAACACAGCCAAAACCTCTCAGACAAACAGAAGCTAAACAATGTCAAGGTTAGTGTAAGGAGGGCTTTGCGTGAAGTGTTCAGTGAATTTGAAAGTAAAATTCTATGTACCGACTTGAGAGAAAATCCTAGGAAGTTCTGGTCTTACGTTAAATCAGTAAGTGGATCAAAACAGCATATCCAGACACTCTGAGATGATTATGGCATTGAAACTGAGTATGACATGTGCAAAGCTGAAATACTAAACACCTTTTTCCAAAGCTGTTTCACAGAGGCAGACCGCACTGCAGTTCCTTCTCTAAATACTTGCACGAATGAAAAAATGGCTGACATTGAAATAAGTGTCCAAGGAATAGAAAAGCAACTGAAATCACTCAACAGACTAAAGTCCACTGAACCTGACAGGATACCAGTTCGATTCTACACAGAGTACGCGAAAGAACTTGCCCCCCCTTCTAACAGCCGTGTACCGCTAGTCTCTAGAGGAACAGAAGGTTCCAAATGATTGGAAAAGAGCACAGGTAGTTCCAGGTTTCAAGAAGGGTCATCAAGCAGATGCACAAAACTACAGGCCTATATCTCTGACATCGATCTGTTGTAGAATTTTAGAACATGTTTTTTGCTCGCTTATCATGTCATTTCTGGAAACTCAGAATCTACTCTGTAGGAATCAACATGGATTCTGGAAACAGCAATTGTGTGAGACCCAACTCACTTTATTTGTTCATGAGACCCAGAAAATATTAGATACAGGCTCCCAGGTAGATGCCATTTTCCTTGACTTCCAGAAGGCGTTCGATACAGTTCTGCACTGTCGCCTGATAAACAAAGTAAGAGCCTACAGGATAGCAGACCAGCTGTGTGGTTGGATTGAAGAGTTTTTAGCAAACAGAACACAGCATGTTGTTCTCAATGGAGAGATGTCTACAGACGTTAAAGTAACCTCTGGTGTGCCACAGGGGAGTGTTATGGGACCATTGCTTATGACAATATACATAAATGTCATAGTAGATAGTGTTGGAAGTTCCATGCGGCTTTTCGTGGATGATGCTGTAGTATACAGAGAAGTTGCAGCATTAGAAAATTGCAGCGAAATGCAGGAAGATCTGCAGTGGATAGGCACTTGGTGCAGGGAGTGGCAACTGGCCCTTAACATAGACAAATGTAATGTATTGCGAGTACATAGAAAGAAGGATCCTTTATTGTATGATTATATGATAGCAGAACAAACACTGGTAGCAGTTACTTCTGTAAAATATCTGGGAGTATGCGTATTGAACGATTTGAAGTGGAATGATCATATAAAATTGATTGTTGGTAAGGCAGGTGCCACGTTGAGATTCATTGGGAGAGTCCTTAGAAAATGTAGTCCATCAACAAAGGAGGTGGCTTACAAAACACTCGTTCAACCTATACTTGAGTATTGCTCATCAGTGTGGGATCCGTAGCAGGTCAGGTTGACAGAGGAGATAGAGAAGATCCAACAAAGAGCGGCGCATTTCATCGCAGGGTTATTTGGTAAGCATGATAACATTTTGGAGATGTTTAGCAAACTCAAGTGGCAGACTCTGCAAGAGAGGTGCTCTGCATCGCGGTGTAGCTTGCTGTTCAGGTTTCGAGAGGGTGTGTTTTTGGATGAGGTATCAAATATATTGCTTCCCCCTACTTATACCTCCCAAGGAGATCACGAATGTAAAATTAGAGAGATTCGAGTGTGGCTTTCTGGCAGTCGTTCTTCCCGCGAACCATACGCGGCTGGAACAGGAAAGGGAGGTAATGACAGTGGCACGTAAAGTGCCCTCTGGTACACACTGTTGGGTGGCTTCTGGAGTATAAATGTAGATGTAGGTGTATAGGAGGCAGTTGAACAACAAAAGGATGAGTTTTATCGCAAGGTAGAACAACTGTATGATCAGGCTCCCAAACATGATGTCAAGATATTAATAGGAGACCTGAATTCAAAAGTAGGAAAAGAAGATGCCTTTCAGCCAATCATAGGAAGACATAGCCTCCATGAAATATCAAACGACAATTGACTGTAGATTTTGCTACAAGCAAAAACATGACTGTCGGCAGTACATGTTTCCCACACAAAAAAAAATATACAAAGAAACATGGGTTTCCCCAGACAGACAAACCAGAAATCAGATAGACCATATATTGATTGATCGGAGACACAGATTGGACATAATGGATGTTAGGAGCCAACGTGAAGCTGACTGCAGTTCAGACAACCATCTAGTGAGAATTAAATATAGACAAAGGATCTCACTATTGAGTAAACAAAAAGACCACAAACAAAAGAGGTTTCACATTAAGAAACTGAGAAGAATTACGGAGAGCACATCAGACGAAAGTAAAAGAGGGGATTAAGAATGAGACCGACACATCAAATGAACATATAGAAGTAATGTGGAAATGATGTAAGACTGCAATCCTCAAGGTAGCTGGAGAGGTTTTAGGACATGAACGGGCTCAGAGGAAGGAAGATTGGTTTGAGTAAGGATGTAAGAGAAGAACTGAGGAATGTAATGTAGCACAAATGAAATTATTGCAGAGAAGAACTCGAGCAAATGTGAATGAATATAATGAAAAGCACCATGCAGCAAAGAGGGTCTGCAGACAGAACAAAAGAGCACTAGAAAAGGAAAAACTGGAAGAAATTGAACAGCTAGGAGAAGAGAAGCAAAGTTGTGAAATGTAGCTAAAGATTAAAGAAGGAAAACCAGGTTCCAAGCCAGAACAAATATGTGTAGGAACAAAGAAGGGGATTTGATAGGGAAGAGTAATAAAATACTTGATAGGATGACAGAATACTTCCAAGAGTTACTGAACCCAGAAGTAGAAGGGTTAGAATGAGAGGAACTAACTTACTATGGACCAGAGGTTTTAACACCAGAACCTACACTGGGGGAAGTGATGCAAGCCATTAAGAGCTTAAAAAACAATAGGGTGCCTGGAGAAGATCAGATCCAGGCTGAACTTCTCAAATATGGTGGGGAAATGCTGTGGACAACAATTCATAAAATAATACTGAATATCTGGCAAGAGGAGTGGGAAACAGCTGTAATGTGCCCCATACATAAAAAAGGAGATAAATTAAACTGCCAGAACTATCGAGGAATCTCCCTACTTAATATTACATATAAAGTTTTCTCCAAGATTCTAACCAGCAGGCTTACTCCATATGTGGAAAAGAGAGTTGGAGGCTATTAGAGTGGCTTTAGAAGATATAGGTCAACAACTGACCAGATATTCACATTGCGCATACTACTTGAAAGATGTTACGAACATCAAATTAACATGTTGTTGTTGTTGTTATTGTTGTTGTTGTGGTCTTCAGTCCTGAGACTGGTTTGATGCAGCTCTCCATGCTACTCTATCCTGTGCAAGCTTCTTCATCTCCCAGTACTTACTGCAACCTACATCCTTCTGAATCTGCTTAGTGTATCCATCTCTTGGTCTCCCTCTACGATTTTTACCCTCCACACTACCCTCCAATGCTAAATTTGTGATCCCTTGATGCCTCAGAACATGTCCTACCAACTGGTCCCTTCTTCTTGTCGAGTTATGCCACAAACTCCTCTTCTCCCCAATTCTATTCAATACCTCCTCATTAGTTATGTGATCTACTCATCTAATCTTCAGCATTCTTCTGTAGCACCACATTTCGAAAGCTTCTATTCTCTTCTTGTCCAAACTATTTATCATCCATGTTTCACTTCCATACATGGATACACTCCATACAAATACTTTCAGAAACAACTGCCGGACACTTAAATCTATACTCAATGTTAACAAATTTCTCTTCTTCAGAAACGATTTCCTTGCCATTGCCAGTCTACATTTTATATCCTTTCTACTTCAACCATTACGTACACCAGCTTTATATCGAATTTAAACAAGCCTATGATAGCATCTCAAGAGTGGCATTGTGGAGAGTAATGGAAGAGGCTCAAATACCTAAGAAGCTCATTAAACTTTCTATGATGACCCTCAGCAAAACCAACTGTAAAGTAAAAATACAGGCCA
This sequence comes from Schistocerca piceifrons, assembly GCF_021461385.2. Classification (NCBI taxonomy): domain Eukaryota; kingdom Metazoa; phylum Arthropoda; class Insecta; order Orthoptera; family Acrididae; genus Schistocerca; species Schistocerca piceifrons. The sequence goes on from NC_060140.1 coordinate 659,444,837, forward strand.
AAATCTCCAGAGAAGTGGAAGTGAAGAAGGGACTCAGACAGGGTGACAATATCTCCTCATTGCTATTCAACCTTTGCATAGAAAAAGTCATAAGTCATATAGAGTTAAATAAAGGAGGAACCTTCTTAAATTGTTCACTACAGTACCTAGCCTACACTGACAATGTGGCATTACTCGCACAGAACACTGCTGTGCTAGGAGAAGCCTATCAACAACTGGAGAAAGGTGCAAGGGAACTTGACCTGACAGACAATGTTGAAAAGATCAAGTACATGGCAATGACCAACCAACAAAACCTACTAAATCTCAGGAGAGCCGACAGGGAGTTTGAAAGGGTGAGAGACTTCAAGTACCTTGAGTCGACTATCACTGAGACAAATTTCATTGGTAGTGAGGGGAAAGCCAGAATACCAGCAGATAATAGATGCTACGTTGCTGCATTACCCATGCTTAGGAGTTTGCTTCTATCATGAAAATCTAAAATCCTCATTTACAAAACAATTATAAGACCAGTTGTTATGTATGGTGCCAAAATGTGGACCATGACTGTAAATGAGGAAAGGATCCTTAGCATTTGGGAGAGAAAGGTGCTACATAAAATATATGGCCCAATATATGATCAAGGAGGTTGGTGCATTCATACGAATGCAGCAGAACTACAACACCTTTTTGAAGAACCTGACATTGTCACTACCATTAAAATAAGAATACTGCAGTGGGCAGGGCACGTGGTCAGAATGGAAGAAGACAGAGCATGTAGGAGGATTTTTGATAGCAAGGCTGGAGACAGACGGCAGAGGGGATGCCCCAGAAAGAGACAGGTGAATGGAGTTTAAGAAGACATGAAAAAGCTGGGTGTCAGAGGATGGAGACGGAGAGCCATGGATCGGATAGAATGGCAGGATATTGTGATGCAAGCCAAGGCCCTTCAAGGGCTGTAGAGCTGAGGAGTAAGTAAGTAAGTTAGAAAGCATATAAATAAGTCTGGATTTTCAGGCAGTGATCACTTGTCATCACGAGAAGCCAGCAGTGATGCCAGAGAGATGCCAGACAGCAAGATGACTGGACTCCACCAGCTGCAGCCATGGTTTTTAGGCTGTGTTGCACCTGCTGTCTGTACTAAGTCCTTCACAGGGTCAGCTGTTACAACCCTGCTGACTTGGTATCCATGCCTGGTGCCTCAAACACTGAGTTTCTAAAGCGACCTGACATCACCAGCCACTGACTGCAGTAGTTAAGAGTCTTTTAAACACTTAGATGATATGGATAGCTCTGTTTCAGTTAATTATGTATTAGTATTGGTTTATTTTTCTCTATTTTTTTCATTTTATAAATCTGACAAAAAATAAATTGTATAAACTCTTACTATCCATATTTATTATTTTCATTTCTTTCATATAATTTTCATTTTTACTTTACATCTGCAGACCCAACAGAAGTTGATGACAATCCAACATGGGGAGAACCTTATGCTATAGTGACAGGTTGGTGTTGACATAAAGACTGAGAGATGTGATCTCAAAACTACTATTCATGCACAGTGTGTAGTATCATGCCACATTTATGCTCTTCTAACAACATTAACTTTGCCTTGAGCTTAACTTCATTGCATTTAATATTAAAGTGGCCTGCTTTTCATGTTGTGTAAGAAATGGTTAGTGAGATGCAGATTTTATAATACTGGACTAAACCTTTATCTTCTTGCCATCTCCTGTTTATGACAACTGCATCAATTAGAAAATAGAATCTTCTTTCAAATGGAATCCTTCCCTACTTATTATTAACCCATAACATTCAAGTTTGACTGCATGTATACAAGTGCACGGATTTTAATGAAATGAAATGTAAATGAAATTTATGTAAATAATAGCAAAATATTTGGGAATAATTTAAAGATGCTAGCAATCTCTTAATGAATTTAGCCTACACTAGAGGCCTCTCATTCACAAATATGACTCTTGATCAACAACAATTTTGCACCCGTAGTTCTGCAACAACTAAAGGCTCAAGCAGGCTTCATAATGTTCATGCCCATGTCTTCCACAGTATTGCCTGAAGTTTTCCACCACACCAGTTTGTGCAGTTACTATTGCAAAAGATATGAACAAGACCAATCATTATATGAGCATCAAAATGCATAGAGTGAGTTCTGATATTTCATCGGCTGTCAGTAGATCTACGATTTTTACGTACAAAAATGTGAAAAACCAGGTGCAAAAAAGTGCAATATTTTAAATGAGAAAAGAGCTAAGAAAAGTGCATATTCCACAGGTGAAAATTTATTATGTAATGCATGTACAAGTCATTAAATCACTAACTTCCAAAAAGAATTCACTCAAGCACTGAAAAGTCTTCAGAACCACATCACTGAACACACTGGCTTATCTATTTCTGTCACTTATTCAAAGGACATTCTACATCAGCAGATAAAAGAGATGCTTATTTTATTTTCAAATTGTAACCAATAGTCTTGTTTGCTATCACGTCCTCCTTGTCATGGTTTTCCAATACCTTCAAGCACATCCTTTGTCTTTGCCAAAATGGTACACTGTTCTTCTTTCTCCAAATACTACTCCTACAGTTTTCTCTTGGCTGTTATCAGAAATGAGGGACCATGTGTGACAGCTTCTATTTTCCTGATGGTTGTTCAGCCTTTCTCACAATTGAAGAATCATCTGGTGAAGCATCTAAAAATACAGAGTAACACTATAGCTATTAACCAAGTATTCCTTTTTGTGACTAGGGTTGACAATGGCAAAGAAATTCCTATAATTTGTAGTTTTGTGTTCTGGTAGGAGTTACATAGGGACTTAAAAAAGTAAGTTATACAAGTAATTCCACAATAAGACCATTACGCAACAAGAGTGGCACATTGTCAGAAGAGAATGAATGTTCTAAGTTTCCTGCAGACCCAATCCTGCTCCAGTATGAATAAGAGGTGCATCACAGAGTGGAATTGAAATGGCGCAGAAACAGAAAGTACTTGAGTCTACGAGATCCAAAACATCTAAATAACTCATAGATTCACTATGAAATTCTGACAGTAAATAGACCAAATACTACAACACATTGAGCCACAGTGTGATGACGCCAAAACTTTGATGACCAATCCACAGAAATGTGGGTGACACTGATCAGAAAGGAAGGACATTGAGCACAGGCCACAATGTTCATGGAATTGAGAAGAATATATGAAGGTGAAAGAGATTTTCCAGTGATGAGGACGTTCACACAGCAGTTCTCGAATGACTCTGTGACCAAGGAGTGGATTTTTATTGTCACGAAACTGAATAATTGATAGAATGTTCTGACTGTTGTTTACAGAGACTTGGAAACTATGTTGAAAAATACTGTAATGTATCTGTGTCATGTTAAGTGTAGTGCAGAATTCAATGAAAATTACTAGGCCTGCCCTAATAATATGTTACTTACTTTTTTCCAATTCCGTGTCTTTAAGATTCTCTTAATGCAGGATACAAAATCTTTCAATGACAAGTATTTCTTTTTTAATGACTCCCAAACTCAATGGACAGTATGCACGATGCAGGTCACATGAATTAGGTTACATAACATATATTTGAGACTGAATAATGTAAATAACAAGTAAGAAACCTGATCTGTAAGCAGCAGACATATTCACTCATATTTTGTCCTGTCAAGCCACAACACAAAATATGCATTGCTCAAGTGATTCATCATAGTTGTACTGTCAGTTTCCCTGGGAAAGGAAGTTAACAAAAAGCATTAGTTTCACTTTTTCTCCTTTCAGGAGTTTCACTAAAATATCGAATACATATTTGTCCTGCATCTCAGTATTTTCATCAAGAATAAAATACAATGTGTCATCACCTATTGCTCACCTGCTTTGTGAAACTTTTTCTTCATACAGAATCCAAATGTATAACTTTCTTCCAGCGACTTACATCTGTGAGTACTTGATACTTGATACATAATGAAGAAAGAAAAGTAATTTGCTAATGAGAGACACTACTGTCACATTGTCATGAATAAGAAAGCAAAATTTTTAAAAAAGAAAAAGAAAGTGTACTTCTCCAGAGACTATTTCATAATGAGGTTGTTGATCTTGGAGCAGGGAATACCATATGCTAGAAATGCTGGTACTGTATTAGTTATTCTTTTGTAACTTGAAGAGGCCACTGCCTCTTCAGTAAATTGCTGCCCCATTATACTGTAGTTCCTTATTCTTGGTATGCATTTTTCCACAAGCTGATGGCACTCATAAATTGAGATTGCAATGTTACAAATGCTACACCTAACAACAGATCTGTTATCTGGAACAGCATCACCAATGAACAATTTTACCAATGTCACACATTCTCCCAATGCTCATTTTGGATTTCAGCATCTTGGCTAGAGACAAAAAAGAACAATTAACCAAGCAGAAGAGTACCACAAGTCACAAGCCACACTCTCAACTGTATGTGCTTTATAAAACATCCAAGAGCTTCTACTTATGGAATTGTCACAAGACAGGCAGGCTGCAAAAAGCCACACCTGTGACCATTGCTAGAACTGAAGTACTTAAGTAGTATACCTAGCTGGGAATGGTCATAATTTTCTAAAGTTACCCACAAAAATAAAGAAGAAGAGCATATTTTGTCATCCTATTTTTGTAATTAATTTACTCACAGTATTACCAGCTTTTCATCAATTTTCTGTTACATGTCTGATCCACTTTTTTTTTCTTTTTTTAAAAATTTTGCTTTGTTATTCATGACAATGTGACAGTAGTGTCTCTCATTAGCAAATTACTTTGCTTTCTTCATTATGTATCAAAAAATATTCCCAAGTGCCTTTGCTCTCTTTCTGGGAATGAACAAGAGTTAGAAGATAAGAGTGACACGGTAACAGATCTGCTTTTAGGATTACAAATGCCAAACAGGGTGTTCAATAAGGCAAAGATCCCCAGTAGATATGTATGAGCACTTCAAACAAAGAAGCTAAAATCTAGATCTAATCTCAATAGCATGTGATGATATACGATGCGCCTGGAGGTGTAGTGTCACTTATTTGAAGAGATAATAAAGCAAAAACCCATTCAACTGGAAAGCAACTTAGGAGATAAGTGAAAGCTTAACAATATTCTACCCAAAAAGTGTAAATGATGCTTCAAAGACTGTTGATACATATTGCTAACAACTGCTGTTCATAAGTGTTGATTAAAAATGTTTACTTTCAGTCATATAATACAAATTTCAGAATAACTCTCCTTTATAACAATCCACTTGATGTCCAGTGGGGCATATCTGTCTCTCTTACTATTTTTTAACACCAAAAAGGTTGGCAAACTTTTGAAATCATGTATTTCATAAGAAACTCTTTCAGACCTAAATCCAAACATTCTGCTGTGGGTCTCAAACATAGGATAAAAAAGACCTGTCAGGAAAGAATTAAAGGTACAGATGAAAGAGAAAATGCACAAAAGTGCTGACTCTGTAAAAATTGCTGATAAAACCACAGTTAGGAGTTTGTTTTCTTTACATGATTAGTTATTTTCAAGTTTTCAAATAGCAAAAAGAATTAAGGTACAACTCTCAACAGTTCTGGGTCTAACTATCATTTCCAGTCACAATATTCTCAAACTGTTCATGGTTTTTAGCCCATTCAAGACTTTATTAAAGCACCCAGCTACTAGTCCATGAGCTGTTGTGTTCTTTTTATCTATCTTATTAACTTGAAAATCATTTTAATCAGAGACTAGAAGCAAAAATTTGTCTGCACTTCACTTTCTCTGCATAGGCATCAAAACAAGATAAGAAATCCTGAAGAGAAATTCTATACTGGGCAGTTTCAAGTAAAACCACTCACAATCACAACAGAAAGATGAAAAGACCCATTCTGTTCACCTAGACACAGCAATTAATGTGTGACTGGGGAAAAAACTTAATTGTTCCAGTTCCGGTAGCCACTCAAATTCTCAGTAATTGTGGTGCAGTGTCTTATTATTGTGATTTATTACAACCTGTGGCATAATGAATAATTAACAGGATTTATTTATTTATTCTCTAAAGACTAATTAACGTGATATCAAATTTGTCTACATGCATTAGACACATGAATGATCCATAAATAAAAACATAAAATACATACCCATTTTAAACATTATTACATAATATACAGAATGCAAATTTTTTAACATAAAGTGGACAGACAGATAGATGGACAGGTGCATATGTGTGCCTCCTGGCCATGGTACCACTCCAAATGCAGCTAGACTCGTAAACTCTGACCAATGGTGTGGGATGGCACAGTATGCTGGGGAAGTTTATTATTTGTTCTCAGATAGCAGGGGCAGATGTGAAGGGGTTACAGTGTGGTTGGCACATAACACAGCTATCCTCCTTTGTGACGGTCAGATGTGGTCGATCTCATGTCCCAAGCAGTCCAGCATCAGACCTCTGTGTACTGCATTTTTCAACAAGCTGGCCAAATAAAACACCTTGCAAACTCTGTCAGCTGCTGATAAAGCTGTTTGCGCATGCATGGTGCATCTCCATGTCCTTCACATTGATCACTGAAAATCTGAATGTGTTCGCACACATTAAATACCATACTACGCTTTGTAAAAACAATAAACATGAACGACACTAATGCACTCTGGTGGCTGTTCTACCTTTCGCAGGGAATTGCAACTCTAGTCTTTTATATAGTTGCCAATCATGTGTATGTATATGTGTATGAAGTTATATGTTCATATGACATCGTGTCTCTTCTAAGAGCTCTATGTTTTTTGTCAGGCAGTGAGCGAGTGAGTGAGGTAACTCACCCATAAGGAAAACAAAGAATTCACATGTTGGATTCCACGAAAGTAAGCATGTTCTATGCCATGTATATGAAGACAGTTTACTGACCCCTCTTCTATGCTGAGAGAACTGTCAATGGTATCACCTATCTGAATATGCTAGATTTGTGGTACATGTCTCAACTTGAAACTGATAGCAGGGATTTGATCTTTCAACAAGATAACACTCCTCCATATTTCCCCAGTTGTGTATGAGATTACTTAAAAGAGACATCATCACATCACTGGATAGGCCATGTTGTGGCCACTGACCTGGCACTATCAAGTGGCCACCATGGTTGCCAGACTTGATGCCTTGCAATTTTTTGTTGTGGTGTTACATCAAGGATACCGTTTATATTTCCACTTCTACCACAGAACCTCAAAGCCTTGCAACACTGCATTGCAGAAGCTGTTCTTACTTCTGATACACTACATTGGGTATGGGCAGAAATGAACTACCAATGAGATTTGTCCCATGTGGCAAAGTGGTAAACTAAGTGAAATAATTCTCTATGATCATTCTTCATCGACCATACATTACCAACTGCATATTCAGTGTCTATATTGAAGTTGTTACCACATTAGGAGTAGGATTAGGATCATTTTTCTTTGTGGCAAAGTGATACTTCCAGCAGAGAGTACGAGTGTAGGACAGTAAATCTTTGACGAGGGCTGTTTGGTTGAATCTGGGAGTGGGGCTGAAGCTGAGGCCTTTGGATAGGACAGAGGTTTCGGATTGGGAGAGAGGTTTGGAGGAAAGGTTAACTACTGAATTAGGGTGTTGTGGTTCCAGATTGTGTTGATCGGAATTTTGAGGTTTTGGAGGGAGTGGAGCTGGAAGTGGGAGATTGAGTAGATGGGAGAGACTGGGTTTGTGTGCAATGAGAGGAGGTTGGTCCTGTAACCCGGAAGGTGTACAGGATCAAAGGCAGAGCCACATGTGAAAGCACCCATGTGATTTACCAACTGACCTGCCTACACTGTGATGCATTCTATGTGGGAATGACCAGCAACAAACTGTCCATTCGCATGAATGGACACAGGCAGACAGTGTTTGTTGGTAATGAGGATCACCCTGTGGCTAAACATGCCTTGGTGCACAGCCAGCACATCTTGGCACAGTGTTACACCGTCCGGGTTATCTGGATACTTCCCACCAACACCAACCTATCCAAACTCCGGAGATGGGAACTTGCCCTTCAGTATATCCTCTCTTCTCGTCATCCGCCAGGCCTCAATCTCCGCTAATTTCAAGTTCCCGCCACTCATACCTCACCTCTCTTTCAACAACTTCTTTGCCTCTACACTTCTGCCTCGACTGACATCTCTGCCCAAACTCTTTGTCTTTAAATATGTCTGCTTGTGTCTGTATGTGTGGATGGATATGTGCGTGTGTGCAAGTGTATACCTGTCCTTTTTTCCCCCTAAGGTAAGTCTTTCCGCTCCCGGGATTGGAATGACTCCTTACCCCCTCCCTTAAAACCCACTTCCTTTTGTCTTCCCCTCTCCTTCCCTCTTTCCTGATGAGGCAACAGTTTGTTGCGAAAGCTTGAATTTTGTGTGTATGTTTGTGTTTGTTTGTGTGTCTTTCGACCTGCCAGCGCTTTCGTTCGGTAAGTCACCTCATCTTTGTTTTTATATATAATCTTATATTTATTCATTCAACTCTGCTTGACCATCATTGACTTTTCAGAATTTCTGTACTTGAGTTGACATTGATAGCCAACACAGAGATCACCAATAGTCCATATAGACTGCCCAACATAACTGTAGCCACACTCATAAGGAATACAATAAAACAAATCATGAGGAAGCAAGATGTTGATCAGTATTGATATACATAGTGTTCATTAAAAAAAAAAGTGAAAATTATACTGATAAAACAGTGTGTGTGCGAACTGTAGTGATGAAATCAGAAAGTTAAATGATCGTGTAAATAGTCTGCAACTAACCATTAATATTCTGATGGGAACAAAGGAAACTTACATCTGAAAAGTGAGAACCGACAGCAAACTTGCCACACAGTAACCTCATATTCCAGGCAAAGTGAAAAACAAAGTGCCACATTCTCAATGAAGCTTATTAAATGAACCTAATATCGTGTTCGCAAGCAGATTCAGTGTGCAATCAACTGTGCAAGATAAGAAACATTGTGCATGTGATAAAATTCATTTGCGAGCTGATTGTGAAACTACAAATACATGGCGTGGTATGTCCAAAAGAATGCTTAACAGCTCAATTTCTATTATGAAAGAAAAAGAGTCTGAAAGACTTAAACACTTGCATGACTTAAATATCAAGTGTTTGTCTGGCACTGATACTAAATGTTTTGACTATAACTCTGGTGCCCCTGCTAAACATGCTAAGAAACCTTGATGAAAAAAATTAGTTGCCTACTGAACAGTCAATCCAGTGTACAAACAATGGCTTACATAAAGCCAGGTGCTTCTATGTCGGAAGTTTGCAAGCATGTACAGTCCACAGACATTGCTGACTTATCCTCTGAAGACTTTGTTGTGCTATTTGGTGGGTCAAATGACATGTACAAAAACGGAACTCACAAAGCAAAACAAGAACTAAAAAGTTGCTTAGTACAGCTGACACACACAGATGTTTTAGTGCTGAACATCCCACATTGGTATGACTTACCATCTTGGTCATGTGTAAATAAAGAAATAATCAATGCTAACCAACAAATTTCATTCCTTTGCAGACATTTCAGAAATGTACAACTCATAAATGTTAACAATATTGGGTGCAGATTCCACACATTTCACATTAACAACATGGGGAAAAAACTGCTTGTCGAAAAAATTAAATAAATTATCAAGAAGAGGCATCAAACACTCAAAAGCAAAATCATCCCGGATTGGCCACCCAATATTCAAAGCAAACAATGCCAGCAAGACCTCAGTGACCAACAACAACAAAAGAAGAAACAAGATGCCTCCAATATTCAGTCACAGCAACAACAGTGAATGCAGTAACAGATCCACCAATTGCAGACCCAGCTCTAACACCAGCAGCAAAATCACCAACAGTAGCATCAGCAGCAGAATCAACAACTGGAGCAGCTGAACAACCAATAGTGGAGCAGGCACAGAAGAAAATTCTGTAGCAGATGACAACAGGAAAATAAGTGCATTAGGGAAAAGAAAAGCAGTACTTCTGGTACACCTGGATGATTTTTTACTGACAAGATAAAGCTAAATGATCAATTAAATAAGCCAAAGATTTAAAAAGACTTTTAATTCATGCTGATTCATCAAATATGTCCAATCATTGCAAAACAAATTAAGTGAACTTGAAATTTTATTTACTGATGAGTTAAAAAATGCTTCTGTAATGTGTATAACTGAACACTAGCTGCTTAAAGATGCAGTATCAGTCTCAAAACTTGCAGCCTTCAATCTGTCATCATCATTCTCTAGAATAACATCTAGTCATGGAGGGTTATGTATATTTGTCAAAACTGGTCGTGGGGACTGATGACCTCAGATGTTAAGTCCCATAGTGCTTAGAGCCTTCGAACCATTTGAACCAAAACTGGTATTGATTATTGTAACATAAAACCCATTGAACTGTTAGCTGAAGAGAAAGTTTTTGAAGTATCTGCAGTTGAACTCTCCAAATTAAAATTAATAATCATCTGTATATATACAGGAGCCATGATGGGAACTTAAATGATTTCTGCCATCAACTAGAAGCAGCTTTAAATACTATAAAAAACTTCAACAAAACAGTGCTCATATGTGGAGATTTTTATTTATTTATTTATTTGTTTATTTATTGTTCCATGGGACCAAATTAAGGAGAAGTCTCCATGGTCATGGAGCGAGTCAATACATGAAATTATAACACGATAGTAGAAACCGATAAAATGAAATATAAGAAATGTATTCAGGCGACAATTCGTAAGTTTAAATAAAGAAAATCAACAATGTAACACTGGAATCTGCTTAATTTTTCAGCTCTTCCAGGAGCTCCTCGACAGAATAGAAGGTGTGAGCCATGAGGAAACTCTTCAGTTTAGACTCAATATTGCGGAGAATTACCTTCTGCTTCTGCTTTCTGTTCTTAAAGTAAGAGGTGAACCAAGTGTAAGCTACTCCCTTTACTCCATAATGGTCCAACTTCTGCAGTAATATTTTGTGGTCAACACAGTCAAAAGCCTTTGTCAAATCAAAGAAAACACCTAGCATTTGCAACCTTTTATTTAATCCATCCAAAACCTCACAGAGAAAAGAGAATATAGCATTTTCAGTTGTTAAGCCATTTCTAAAACCGAACGGTACATTTGACATCAAATTATGTGAATTCAAATGCTCCAGTAACCTTGTATATACAACATTCTCGATAACTTTAGCAAACACTGATGGCATAGAAATAGGTCTATAATTGTCAACATTATCCCTGTCTCCCTTTTTATAAAGTGGCTTCACTACCGAGTACTTTAACTGGTCAGGAAACCGACCACTCCTAAAGGAAAAGTTTCAGATATGGCTAAGTACTGGGCTAACATACATAGAACAATACTTAAGTATTCTGCTAGATACCCTGTCATATGGATGAGAGTTCTTGGTCTTTAGTGATTTAATTATTAACTCAATCTCCCTCTTGACAGTATCATGGAGGAGCATTTCAGGTAACAGTCTTGGAACACTTTTTTCTACGAGCGCTATATGATTCCCTGTTGGGACTAGGTTTCTATTTAGTTCACGTGCTATATTCAGAAAGTGATTATTAAATACTGTACATATATGCGACTTATCAGTAACACGGACATTCCCACTATGCACAGATTCTATATCCTCGACCTGTCTCTGCAGACCGGCCACTTCCTTTACGACTGACCATATGATTTTAATTTTATCCTGAAATTTAGCTATTCTATCTGCATACCACATATGTTTTGCCTTCCTAATAACTTTTTAAGCACCTTACAATACTGTTTGTAATGGGCTGCTGCATTTAGATTTTGACTGTTTCTAACGTTTTGATATAATTGCCACTTTGTTCTACAGGATATTCTTATCCCTCTAGTCAGCCACCCAGGCTGCTGTTTGTACTAGTACCCTGTTTCGAACATTCTAACAGAAAGCAACTTTCAAAGAGCAGGAGAAAAGTCTTGAGGAAAGCATTATATTTATCGTCTACTGTATCAGCACTATAAACATCTTGCCACTCTTGTTCCTTGATAAGGTTTACAAAGGTCTCTATAGCAACTGGATCAGCTTTCCTAAAAAGTTGATAACTATATTTAACATGTGTTGCAGCACAAAAATCTTTTAGAGTTAAAACTTGTGCATCATGATCCGAAAGGCCATTCACCTTTTTGCTAACGGAATGCCCTTCTAGTAACGAGGAATGAACAAAAATGTTGTCTATGGTTGTTCTACTGTTCCCTTGCACTGTCATTGGAAAGAATATGGTTTGCATAAGATTATATGAATTAAGGAGGTCTACCAGCATCCTTTTCCTTGCACAGTCACTTATACAATTAATATCGAAGTCACCACATATAACTAACTTTTTGAATTTCCTATAAAGTGAACCAAGAACCTCCTCTAGCTTTAGCAAAAATGTTGTGAAATCGGAGTCTGGGGATCTATAAATAACAACAGTTAGAAGTTTAACTCCACTAAATTTAACCACACCTGCACAGCATTCAAACACCTTTTCAGTGCAGTACTTTGAAACATCAATTGACTCAAATGGGATACTGTTTTTCACATACATGGCTACTCCCCCACACCACGAAGAGCTCCTAGAAAAGCTGCCAGCCAACCTGTATCCTGGTAAAGGAAGCCTCTGAATTATCTCCTTATTTAAGAAGTGTTCAGATATACCAATAATTTCAGAGTCAACATGTATAAGCAGTTCACTAACTTTATCTCTAATCCCTTGTATATTTTGATGAAATATACTAATTCCCTCATTACTCGGATACCTAAGCTTTGTTGAAAATGGTTTTTTGTTAGAGAGACTTCCCTTAAGCAGGAATACCTATCAGCTGACTTCAATCTAAAACAGGTGCAGCTCTAACACCCTCTAATACAGGAATTTTCCCATGAGTGATCCCACCACCCCCATCTATGCTGTCACCTATAGGATTAGCCAACCTCCCCTATCCATACCTGCTGAGGTGCAGGTCATGTCTAGTGAAACCCATCCTGCTGATAGACTCCACCGACACCACTGAAATGTGACTCATGCCTTCTGTCATCAGTGCACCCCCAAGTCTCATGTTATTACGCTTGACGGCTGTATTAAAATGAGGCCGATCATGACGCTGAAACAGTTCCACGAAATGCACATTCGTGTTGCCAGTCTGAGTGGCTATCTTTTCCAGGTCACCATCTATGTCATACTCCCCATCCCTATCAATACTATTACCAGCCCCACCCACAATCACTACCTGATCCTCTTTAGTAAAATCTCTACATAACACCCCTATGTTAACAGTCACCTGAGCCAATCCTGCATTAGGCTTCACTATGCTGGTGACCTGGTACTCACTCCCCAACACTTCCTGCAACTGCTGGCCTACACCTCTACCATGAGAACTACCTAACAGCAGAACCTTCTTCTTTCTCTTAGACTTTGCAGCTGTCCTAGCCACTGTAACTCCTGAGGTCTGCTGCATACTTCCTACGCCTACAGCTACTAGAGATTCCTCTCCACTAGACTCTGACAGTTGGTCATATCTATTGCAAACACCAATAGTAAAACTATCTGAAAATCTCCTTCTCCTACCAGATCTCTTGCCAACAGCCAGCTCCCATTCCCCAACCCCCTTCTCCCTCCTCATCCTATCTAGCTCCTCCTGAAGGGCACAGATCTTACGCTCCTGCTCCTCTATCAACTTACTCTTGCTACATAACCTGCAGTTCCAGGAGAGAATCTCACCAGAATGCCCACTGGCTACCCCACTGCATTCCTCCCAGTGAAAATACTTCGAACAAGTCTCACAGTGCAATCCACTACTCACAAACCTACGGCAAAGCCCACATCTCTCACTCATGGTAAAATTTTACAGTTATCGAAACAAGAAAACTACTTTATCTAAGTTCTGCTACTACAATAAGAAGTTGTTAAAAAAACTGACTACTATAATCACAAACTTACTCTACAGGGGAAGTAACTACTATTATTAACAGTATTAATCAACAGCAAATAAGAATATAACAAAAGACTAACACAGAAAGTAACGAAACTGAAAACAGTTCCCAAAAATTTCTTCTGAAAGTATTTCACCAGAAAACACCAAGAACGCCAGTTGAAGATTACTAAAGTTCCCAAATAAACCACTATACACAAACAATTAATTAGTACTTAACTTTTGATGCACCACTAAAGCTGCAACTGGTCAGCACAGAATGCAAAAACTCACAAATATCAGGTCACAATGCAAGAAAGGTGGAGGTGAATGAAGAAACCACTAATAAGTCACTTATATAGTAAATATTATCACAAAAACCATTAAAATATGTATCTGAAACCTAAAAATATATGAAAACTTAGAGAGCGATCTCACATGCAGTCACGCGCTTATGATGTCACAACAAGAGTCAAGAAACCAAAGGACCAGCAAAGTTTAATGGCCCTACTGGAAACATATAACACAAAAGCTACCACACATTCTTCTACAAGAGTTACACCAATAACAAGCTCAACAACTGAGCAGATATTAATAAACACAAATGTAAATCACAAATTCTGCACCAGATATCTTAATGCTGGCTTCAGTGATCACTATGCACAGTTTATTGTGCTTATACAGTATAGTAGGAGAAAACATGATTAAAATTGTAGATAATTTGGAGGTATACAGGGTGCAAAATTGTACTACACTGAGCTGACATGCCTGGTTGTGACAATGACTACAACCCAGTCGGGCATCTAATCTAACTTAGCTTGGATGACAGATACCAGCAAGTCATTCAAAACTGCTCCCAATCTATGATGTGTGTTCAAAAAATATTGGGAATTTTGTTGCTTGGAAAGAAATATACTTATTCTTGTTCATAAATGTTACACCCTTAAAAATAGTCACCATTAGGTATCTCTCCATGGGAAGGTTCCTCCAACAATCTTTTTTTAACGGAAACTTCCTGGCAGGTTAAAACTGTGTGCCAAACCGAGACTCGAACTCGGGACCTTTGCCTTTCGCGGGCAAGTGTTCTGCCATCTGAGCTACCCAAGCATGACTCACACCCCATCCGCACAGCTTTACTTCTGCCAGTACCTTGTCTCCTTCCAAACTTTACAGAAGCTCTCCTTGCCCATGAAAGGCAAAGGTCCCGAGTTCAAGTCCCGGTCTGGCACACAGTTTTAATCTGCCAGGAAGTTTCACATCAGCGCACACTCCGCGGTTGAGTGGAAATCTCATTCTGAATCTTTTTTATCTTAAAGGAGTTCTTCTCATTGATTTTGTCCATAATCATCATACTGTGAACATTGCCAGCTTTGGGACCAAACAAAATATTCAATCATTAGAAAACATGCACATTTCCAATCTGGGATGTGATCGTGCTTCATGACAATGCATGACTGCACACACCTGTCTGAACTCAACAGAAAAAAACAAGAAATGCTCTGGAACACACTAGAAAATCCACCCTGTAGTCCAGGCTTATTGCCCTGCAAATTTAATTTGTTTGAACCACTAGATGAAGCAATTGGAGGACACAGATTTGGCAATGATGGTGCTGCCAAAGTGTTCATGCATAACTGGCTGCTGACATAGCTATGTTCATTTTATGAAACTGGGTTCAAGAAACTTCCTATTCACTGGAAAAATGTATTTCCCATTCAGAAGACTATATAGAAATCAGTTCATCTGTATGAATTTTTCTGAAGCTTAAATAAACTTGCAAAATAATTCCAGTTTATATTTGATTTGCCCTTGTATATACTTACACCAGCACTTTTTCTGATCCTCTGAACACTTCTGTAACTTGCAACAAAATAACAAAGAGAATATAATGGGAAAAATATATACATTAACATTCATTTCCTGTAATGGATAATATTATCCTGTTTCATTTGCTGAGCTCTCATTGTTCAGTTGCAGAGGGAAGCTGGCAGAAAAATGGAAAAGTATTGGGAATGTGAATGACAAAGTATCAGTGCCACAATCATTGTAGTATCATATACACACATCCCCATTCTTCTGTCAGCATCCCTCTGAAACTAAACAATGACCACAGCAAATGGCAAGGAATAATATTATCCATCACAGATATTGAACATTCATTTATAATTTTCTCCCACTCTATATTCTGTGTCTTTGATCCCATGTTTGAACCATGCCACTCCTTAAATTTAGAATAAAAATCATCAGCAATTGTGGCAAAAGCCTTCTGACATAAGAAGTCACCCTCATTCTGCCATTGGTCTTGTCAAAGACAGCAGAGGAGCAGACACAGATTCAAGGCACTCTCTTGCCCTTGTGATGGGAAACTCTCTCCACAACATGGCAGAATCAGCAATGATCAACTGTATGGGATGCAGAAGGCAATGGAAACCACTTCATTAAAGACACGTAATGTGTATCCACAGGACATGTGGCCTTTGACTGAAAAAGTGTCATCATGATCGTTCCATCAGCAAAAAGAGTCCAGGCTAGTCCCCCATTTGGATCTCCAGGATAGGACTTCCAAGAAGGAAATAACCATGAGAAAGAAACTGAATAACCAATGAAAGGATAATGTTCTATGAGTTGGGGCATGGGATGTCAGAAGTTGGAACATGATAGGGAAGCTAGAAAATCTGAAAAGGGAAATAAGGCTCAATCTAGATGCAGTGAGTATCAGGGCAGAGAAATGGAAAGAAGACAAGGATTTCTGATCATACGAGTATAGGGTAATACCAACAGCAGCAGAAAATGGTACAGCAGGAGTAGGATTCCTTATGAACAGGAAGGTAAGACAGAGTGAGTTACTGTGAACAGTTCAGTGATAGCATTGTTCCATAAAGGGAGATGAAAATCTAATAGTTGTGGGGGACTGGAAAGCAGTTGTAGGTGAAGGAGTAGAGGAAATGATTAGCATAGAATATGGGCTTGGTAGCAGGAATGAGGGAGGAGTAAGACTAACTGAGTTCTGCAATAAAGTTCAGATGGTATGGCAAGTGATCTGTTCAACAACCACAAGAGCAGGAGATATATTTTGAAAACGCTGGGAGATACAGGAAGATTTCAGCTAGGTTACATCATGGTCACACTGAGATTCTGAAATCAGATACTGGACTTAAGGCATACCCAGAGTCAGCTATACACTGAGGTGACAAAAGTCATCAGATAGCGATATGCACAAATAGAGATGGCAGTAGTATTGCATACACAAGGTACAAAAGGTTAGTGCTTTGGTGGAGCTATTATCTGTACTCAGGTGACTAATTTGAAGGTTCTGGCTTGATTGTGGCTGTACAATGGGAATTAACAGACTTTTAACGTGGAGCAGTAGCGGGAGCTAGATGCCTGGGACATTCCATTTTGGAAATTGTTTAGAAATTCAGTATCCCGAGAACCACAGTATCAAGAGAGTGCCAGGAATACCAAATTTCAGGCATTACCTCTCACCACAAACAATGCAGTGGCTGATGGCCTGCACTTAACAAAAAAGAGCAGCAGTGTTTGTGTAGAGTTGTCAGTGCTAACAGACAAGCAACACTCCATGAAATAGCCACAAAAGTCAATGTGGAATATACAACAAATGAACGTATCTGTTAGGAGAGTGCGGCAAAATTTGGTGTTAATGGGCTATGGCACCAGACATCCAACACGAATGCCTTTGCTAATAGCATGACATCATCTGCAGTGCTTCTCCTGGGGTGATGACCAAATTGGTTGGACCCTATATGACTGGAAAACTGGAAAATCATGGCATGTTCAAATGAGTCCTGATGGTTGGTAAGAATTGATGGTAGGGGTTGAGTATGGTACAGACTCTATGAAGCCATGGACCCAAGTTGTCAACAAGGCACCATGCTGGCTCCATAATGGTGTGGGCTGTGTTTGTATGGTAGGGACTGGGTCCTCTGGTCCAACTGAACTGATCGTTGATCGGAAATGGTTATGTTCAGCTACTTGAAGACCAGTTGTAGCCGCTCATGGACTTCAGCTATGGATGATAATGTGCCACAGTTGTCTGCAACATTCGAGCGAATGATTTGGCCATTCAGACCACCCAGCATGAATCTCATTGAACATTTGTGGGACATAATCAAGAGGTCAGTTCAGTCACAAAATCCTGCACCTGCAACATGTTCACAATTATGGATGGCTATATAGACAGCATGGCTCAGTATTTCTGCAGGGGAATTCCAGTGTCTTGGTGAGCTCATGCCACATCAAGGTGCTGCAATATATTGAGCAAAAGGAGGTCCGACACAGTATTTGGAGATATCCCATGACTTTTGTCACCTCAATGGAGATTCATATCACAATTTGATAATTACGAAGAGTAGGGTGAAGTTTAAGAGACTAGTCAGAAAGATCATTCAGAAAGAAGTGGGACATGGAAATACTAAGGAATGCTGAGATACGCTTGAAGTTCACAGAGGCTACAGATACTGTAATGATGAGCAGCTCAGCAGGCAGTTCAGTTAAAGAGTAACGGACATCTCCAAAAAAGGTAGTCACAAAAGTTGGAGAGAAAAACATAGGTATAAGGAAGGTAACTGTAAAGAAACCATGGGTAACAGATCATATACTTCAGCTGATCAACAAAAAAATGGAATTCAGGAATGCAAAAACAGAAGTCACATAAGAATTAAGTAAATAGGATGTGCAGGGAAGCTAAAGTGAAATGGCTGTATGAAAAATGTGAAGACACTGGAAAAGGAATGAATGTTGGAAGGACTGACTCAGCATATAGGAAAGTCAAAAAAACCTTCAGTGAAATTAAAAGCATGGACAGTAACTTTAAGAATGCTAAGGGAATTCCACTATTAAATGCAGACGAAAGAGAAGATAGGTGGAAAGAGGGCATTGAGGGCTCTATGATGGGGAGGACTTATCTTGTGATGTGTTAGAAGAAGAAACAGGAGTTTACAGGGAAGAGACAGGGGATCCAGTATTAGAATCAGAGTTTAGAAGAGCTTTGGAAGGCTTATAATCAAATAATGTAGAAGGAGTAGATAACATCCCTTTGGAATTTTTAAAATCACTGGGTGAAGTTGCAACAAATTGATTATTCACATTGGTGTGTATAATGTATGGGACTGGTGATATACTCTCAGACTTTCAGAAAAACATAATGTATGGTGTGTATAATCTATGGGACTGGCAATATACTCTCAGACTTTCAGAAAAACATCACCCACACAACTCCCAAGATTGCACAAGCCAACAAGAGTGAGAATAGTTACACAGTCAGCTTGACAGCTCATGTATCTAAGTTACTGACAAGCATAATATACAGAAGAGTGGAAAATAAAATTGAGGATATGTTAGATTACAATCAGGTCTGCTTCAGTAAAGGCAAAGGCACCAGAGAGACAGTTCTGATGTTGCAGGTGACAGTGGAAGCAATGTTGAAGAAAAATCAAGACACATTCATAGGTTTTATCAACCTGGAGAGAGTGTTCGACAATGTAAATTGGTGCAGGATGTTCAAAATTCTGGGAAAATACGGGTGAACTATAGGGAAAGGCAAGTAATATATAACAAATAATGGAAAATCCAGGATAGAATGTAACAATATTATGAGAAGGAAAGCTGCTACTCACCATATGGCAGAGATGCTGAGTCACAGAGAGGCACAACAAAAAGATTTTCACACTTAAAGCTTTCATCCAATGGCCTTTGTCAACAACACACACACACACACACACACACACACACACACACTTACACACACACATGCAAATCACATACACAACTGCAGTCGCAGGCAACTGAAACCACATTCACATATATAATATGTATAAAAACCAAGAGGGAACAATAAGAGTGGAAGACCAAAAATGAAGTGCATGGATAAAAAAGGGTGTAAGAAAGATATGTAGTCGTTATCCCCGATGTTCAGTCTATACACGAAAGAAGCAATGACAGAAATAAAAGAAAGGTTCCAGAGTGGGATCAAAACCCAAGGTGAAAGGATATTAAAAGTTTCACTGATGACACTGCTATCCTCAGTGACAGTGAAGAAGAATTACAGGACCTGCTGAATTTGATAAGCGGTCTAATGAGTTCAGAATATGATTGAGAGTAAACTGAAGAAAGATGAAAGTAATGAGAAGTAATAGAAATTGGAACACTGAGAAACTTAACATCACAATTGGCGATCACGAAGCAGGTGAAGTTAAAGAATTCTGTTATCTAGGCAGCAAAATAATCCACAAAGGACAGAGGAAGGAGAACATAAAAAGCAAACTGTCACTGGCAAAGAGAACATTCCTGTCCAACTAGTACCAAACATAGGTCTTAATATGAGGAAGAAATTTCTGAGATTGTATGTTTGGACCACAGTATTGCATATTAGTGAGACATGGACTGTGGTAAAACTGGAACAGAAGAGAATGGAAGCATTCGAGATGTGGTGCTACAGACGAATGTTGAAAATTAAGTGGACTGATAAGGTGAGGAATGAGGAGGTTTCCAAGAGAAACAGTGATGAAAGGAATATATGGGAAACACCGACAAGAAGAAGAGATACGGTGATAGGGAATGTGTTAAGACC
This sequence comes from Schistocerca piceifrons, assembly GCF_021461385.2. Taxonomy (NCBI): domain Eukaryota; kingdom Metazoa; phylum Arthropoda; class Insecta; order Orthoptera; family Acrididae; genus Schistocerca; species Schistocerca piceifrons. The sequence goes on from NC_060140.1 coordinate 659,465,330, forward strand.
TCAAGGAATAACTTCCATGGTGATAGAGAAAATTGTAGATGGTAAAAACTGTAGAGTAAAACTGAAATTCAGATACATCCAGCAAATAATTGAGCACATAGGTTGCAAGTGCTATTCTGAGATGAAAAGGTTGGCAAAGGGACAGAATTCATGGTGGACCTCATCAAACTAATCAGAAGACTGATGACTCAAAACAGAAATATTCTGTGTTACTTTATTGCTTGTTATGAATTTACAGTTACTTAAGAAGTGCATTTTGATTGTCTTTAATACATGTCCATTTAATTAATATGCTTATTAAATTTACTGTGTTTAATTACCTGACAGAAACATTATTTTGAGTTACTCATTTCTTTTTTCCTCTGCTGTACATAATTCTGTCTGGTTCTTGTTTTATGATCATGGACAAAATCATCTGAACAATAGCTGCAAATTTTGTCATGGTGTATTCTGAGGACTGGTGGATGTAAAAACACATACAGCACAATTTTGATGACCAACTTCTCAAACAGATTAGATAATGGTACAAGCTTCAGCTGTCATTCTTGTTTTCCATTTCTGTAACCTGAAAATGTCATCCATTTTCTGTGTATTGATATTCATAAATGGATTGCATTAGTGAAAAATAAATATATATAAGAACAATATCTAACTCCAAGGAAATGGTTATTAAACAACATGTCAGAAACTCTAAAGATATAGCATATGATTATACACACTAATGTTTTCATGTGTTCATTCCAGTGAATGACAGTCAATACTCATCTCTAAGTATTTTGTGCTTGTTGTACAGCGTATACAGTTATCATACAAATTAAATCTGATATTGTCATGTTTCCTCTGTAACCTGAAGTTTTCTTTTACATTCATTTTTACTTTATTATGCATGTGCTATCTGTACACACTCCTAACAATTTTGTTCACTTACTCAAGCAAGAGTTGTGTTCTTTTGGCAATTAACTATATTGTTGCAGTCAACTGCAGAGAGGATGCTTTCTCCATAACTATATTACACAACACTCATTTATGTACTATCATAACTTTGCTGGTCAGGTTCCCTTTCCTGATGAGCCTTTATGGAAATAGACTTGGGTCTAATAAATATTTTGCCAAAAAAACTATCCCTACCCTTTGTGTCCTGTTTGCCTGATATAATGAGAGCTACCTATTAGTTATTCCTCTCATTATGTTTATTATAGTTCAATCAGTAAACTTCTGTGTTCAACAGTACCAAATACACTTGAGACGTCTACAAATGTTCTTCTGTTGCAGTCACTCTATGCAGGTGTTGTTTTTCAGTGTGTTAACTTTTAAGTTAGCTGGCTCCTCACTTGTCATGAATCACTAGAAGTTCTTAAAAGTCAGATGGCTTTGGCTACTACTCATTTATTTTTGGCTGTGGCCAACATTACCTAGTTGACAGTACTGTGTGGGGTATCCATTTTGTCACCTGTATACTTTGTTGTACTTTACCGTATTTTGTGCCATTTCCTTTGTTTGTGATTAGTATAGTAATTGATAAATTTGGATCTTTATTAAACATGTCAATAAGTAATATGGTTTCAGTCTCATTTAAAGAAGAGTGTTTAAGCATTTTTTTTAATTTTTTTTTACTTCTGTTCACATCCTTGATGCTCTGGCACATTTTCTACTGACATCTACCCAACTCCCATTAGGTCATCATCCCAGTCTTTTCTTACATCTTGGAGTCTAGCAAATAGCTTTCTTAGCCTATCTGCCCTCCGTTTACCTAACTGTGTGACCCACTATCTTCCATTTAATCTTAATTACAGGAATAATTTCATCTTACACTCCAGTTTTTCCCTTGTATGTTTGTTTTCCACTTTCTTCTGGTAATGCTAATCATACCTCTCACTATTGTTTACTGGGTGGACATCAGTTTTTGAACGGTTTTTCACTGAAAATCTATATCTCATTGCCATACACCAAAAGTTGTAATGCACACTGACCCTTAATTTTCCATGTAAGGCGCATAGGAGGCTTAGCTTTGCAAAATCCGTTTTGTTTATCAAAAGCACTCCAGACCATTTTCACTTTTCTGATTCTTTTCTGATTCTTCTAAGCCAGACATTGACCTCAACTGTCCTACATACAAAAACCTGGTACTTCAAGTAGAAAATAAGTGCAAGATCACTCAAAAACTGGTGGAATTTTCTGAACTATTAAAATGATTTATATCCAGTCCTTAAATCAATGGTAGGTAAAGGCTGCCTTTCATCATTTTTGTTTGTTGTTTCTGTACTGCAATTTTCAGTATTGTAATAATGACAATATTATGAAAGCGATAGATTATTACTCACCATACAGAGGAGGCACTGAGTCACAGACAGGAACAACAAAAAGACTGCTATACATATAAGCTCCCAGCCAAAAGACCTGCATCTAAAGTAGAAAACATACACACAAGCACAACTCATGCACACATGGGCACTGTCTCTGGCAACTGCACCAGATGGGAGAAGCAATCTATGAGTGGTGGGGCTCTAATCCTTTTCATAATATTGTCATTATTCCACCCTGTACTTTCTATTGTTGTAACATATCCACTAACTCAACATTTCAGTTTTAGATAATGACTGTCAGCTAGCAGAGTGGAGTGCATGGTCTCACTGCTCAGCAACATGTGGACATGCATACCGACAGCGCACCAGAAGTATTATCCAGCCTCGGAAACCTGGAGGAGCACCTTGTGGAGCACGACTACAAAAGGAGAAGTGTGAGCTACCAATATGCAAAGCTTGAAGTATGGTAGTACTGAGTGGTTATACAGTAACTGGCGATTTTTAAATCAAAGTATCATAAGCAGAAGAAAAACCATGAAAGTATGATACATGTGACATTCTGTCTAAACCATATTAGGTTCACTGATGAATGAAGTACAGTAATGTAAGCCATTCTGTTCAAACTTTAATCCCATTATGAACTTAACTTAACATTTAATTTCACAAGTCAGCATTAGAAGGCAGATCACAACCACAGTACAAAGGTGTTCATTACAATAATGTTCAGTGCAAAATAATACTTTGAAATGCGTTCTTATTTCCCCAAATTTCTGCTGTATTCTTTTATCATTCTTGTGACAACAATTTCTGTAACTGTGTACAGCTGCATATTGTGTGATTTGAAGGAAATAAAAAGAAACAAGGAAAATGCAAATAGTGTATTTAAGAAAAAAGCCATCAGGTGGCATGTATGTAATGAAAGTTGTGCTGAATATCATTGAATAATGTACTTTGTAGATGGATGCATTTTTAGTGTGTGCTGTATTATCCAGTATTCTGTGAATGGAGAAGGAATAGCAAATGTGATTCAATAAAACTTTTTTATTGGAAGATAAGACAGGGTTTCACCTAATGTTACATGGAAGTATGCATCCCTGACTAATCATGAGATGCAATTGCATACTAAATACAATGATTTTGATTTGTGTTAGACATGCAAAATCTGTTGAGGTATTACATATCTAAATGACAGCATATATTTGATAGAAATCTGAAAAGAAAATTTATGATATTTATTTATTCTCATCATCTTAGACTCTTATCTGTACCAGTAACAGTATGTCTATACTAGCTGCCTTGTATGCTTCAAGTATTTTCAGTAGGATTTCAAAATGAGAAAAAATGTCATTTTTGCACACCAACAGTACAAATATGCATCTCTTGTAAAAACCAAGGAAAAAGATACATGAAGTATTTCATATATTGTTATATAATAGTTTTAAAGTATGTGCCTCTTGCAATATTCTGGGAATGGATATGAAAAGTTCATTGCAAATGGATTCAGGAACCAGTTTTATTTGAATTCCAAACAATTGTATGTATTTATTTCTGTCATCAAGCGGATACTTAGATTTCTGCAAGTCTCCAAGCATTAAACAAATAAGCACCCACTTTATGCAGAACACATAAAATGAAAAGAAGCCACAAATTACAATGTGAATTTTCAGCATCTTGCATCAAGTAATAATTTCTGTCCCTGTCACTTCTTAATAGTCTGTCCCAGCAACAGTGATTTACATAAACCTTCCTGAAACAGACAAATACCATGAAAAGCATTTTTATATAGAAACACAAAGTAGAGACAGTACATCCTCTGTGCTCATGAAGTACATCAAGAGAAATACATGTGGGAGTAGTACAGTATTGTCCATCATTTCCATTTTTTATTTCATGATGTAAGCTTACAGTGCATTGCACTATTGAATTTGATTCTGATGTCATTCACACATCTTTATTACTAGTTCTACATGATTATGCATACTGTAGCTTTTATAATAAGCTTTTGTTTTGAGATCTCCAAGGTTGGCTCTAAACACAAAAATGTTTTTCCATAACCCTCCAAATTGTGACTATAGTGAAGATAAAACGGAGATGATTAGATGACAGGAAACATGCAGGAGCATCTTGGTTGCTCTTAGCTGAAGTCTATAATGCATGTTTAGATGAAACTTTTATCCAGCAGTGGGTGTCAAATGGCTGGTCATGATAAAGTTTATGAATAGAGTCTACTGCATGCCTACGGAAAGCAGTGTAATATGATTCAAATAGCTCTTTTCTTTGTTGTATAAATCTCTTCAATCTGTTAGACTGTTCCACAAATTATTGTGAAATATGAGTTATGAGGGCCAGAAAATATGTCAAGTGTGCCATTCTGGCATGTACAAACTTTAAGTAATTGTGACAGCAAAACAAGCTGAACTGAACTTCTGTGAATTTTTCGTTACATGTTTGATCACATTTCAGTACTGGTCAGTGTACATCCTAAACATTTTTTCTAAATCCTGACATTCTAACATATTTATTTTTATTTGAGTGTATGTAATTGTCTTATGTAAATTAAATGTTTATTGTTAAAATATTCTAAGTATCTTTAGTTGTTCTTCAATAAAACATTCCCCTCAGTTTTATACAGGTGGTAATGAAAACCACGTGATATACTGCTATGTATACAAATAAAATTAATTTCTCTCTTAGTGTGCAGTCTTGTTAAAATTAACTGGAAATGAATGGATACCTCTGTTAAATCACCGTTTACAGAAGTGATTGTAAACTGTTTTAATAGTGCCGTGTGGTTTATCATCCACAACTATTGAAATGTTAGTACTGGACTACAGTAAATGTTAACTGTAAATATCCAAAGTTCTGAATTGCCTTTGAAAAGTAAAATCTGGCTTTCTACAAGTATCTATTACAACAATCTTTTTTGTTTCTTCTTACTAATTGTTAACTGTAAGTTAGGTGCAGTCACTGTTGTAAAGAGAATGTTCTGTTGTTATCACAACATAGGTCAACAACATACAGAAACATCAATAAGTCTAACTTAAATACTCAAGTGGCAATTTCTAACCATCTGAATACAAGAATATGCAGGAATCGTACTCAATGACTGCTCAAGAAAGATTGTTTATGGCATTGTCCACAGTTTTTACAGAATGTTAAAATACAGAGCTATCACATTTTAATAACAACACAAAAGACAGAAGTGATAAATCATACTTATAGAATTTGGCACTGAAGTTATTTGAGATAACTACAGGCTGTGTATGGTATTCTTCAAATATTAATAACAGGTTGCATTTTCTGGAGCAGATTTTTAGGCATGCACTTTTCTCCCTGTTTTCTACCAAAGATCACTACAATTTTTCTAGGAACTCAAATTTTGTTTTTTAAGTATTTACCACCTAACATGTTTTTCTAATAAAACTAGACATTTCGATACAGAAGAATTAGAGCTACACACCAATAACACTGGCTTTTTGAAAGGTTTGCATTTTAAAACTTGAATTATCATGCTACAATATTTTTAAGTAGTAATATTTCATAAATTACAAAATTTAGAAAACAAGAGAAGATGTTGTTCACATAGTATTGAACTAAGGATTACAAATGAGGTAGGCCAATCGTAAAACCAACAAATATTATTTTTTGAGTGCAAATGGTTTTCATGAGTCTCCAGTTATGGAGATTTTCTTAGAGACAATGTTTCTACACAAAATATTTATACTGTTATTATCAGACAAAATAAATTTTAGAAAATAAATTTTAGAAAACTGCATCTTAACAAAGATTCTCATACTGTTTTGGTCTGACAGAACACTTCAGGTTCTTCTTAGAAGCGTTCATGCAATCCATGCTGCACATGATCGCAAATGAAACCCAATGCTCCTATCACACATGTGCGACTCTCCCTTTTTGCTGAGTTATTCTTCAAGCTTTGCAGTAACAAGTTCCACAGAACATTTCATCCTAGACTATCATACTGCTCAAATACTGACAGTATTCGCATTAATGTGAGAGACATTCTCAGCAATGTGCCTGATCTCATTCTAAGTTATCTATTAGAGAATGTGGTCCAAATTGGTATTGCATTTGTTACTATTGCTGTAGTATTTTCTTTCACTAAATAACCTAAGTCATGGCTGAATTCTGCATGTTTAAAAATACTAGTTGCCTGGTAATATCATTTGCAGAGTTCTCTACAAGTGGTGTCCTGGTGCACTATCTCCCAAACTCCTACTTAGGCAATAACGTATAACGTAAGGCCTTTCCTTTCTAGACTTAGCTTGTACTTTATATCCGTTATTATCACACTGCTTCTGGAATTGTTGGATAGTCTGATGCTTTCACTCAGTCTCCAGAGTACTGAAGCAATTGCAGATGTCTAGAGTAAAGCTATCAGACTTACAGTATCTCCTGGGTCTTTTCATTGATTTTATTGGAAATTAGCCTTCTTATCTAGCTCCAACATTTATGCAAACAACAGCTTACTATCATGTAACTCTTGATTCCTGGACCATTCCAGTTCTATGATTTTATATATATGATCTAACTGTGGTTAAATGTTCACCATCATAGTTTGCACATTTGCAATAAGAGGCATTACAAAACTGATCTAGGTGCAAAACAACACATGTAGAAAATCTAGTTTAGCTCCTGCATTACTTTCTGGTAAGTTGAAAGCAAAGTCAATCGAAGCACTTGGAGCAGGGATACATGATGAGACCATCATCACATTCTGTAAATGATAATGTATGTACCTCTATAATTCTTGGCAAGCGATGGCAGAACATACATAATATATGTACATCTGTTAGTTTTGGCAAGTGTGGCAGAACACACACATAAAAAAAGTTATAATTAGACAAGTTTTAGGAGCCTGTGGCTCCTTCTGCAGGCAGAAAGATAGAAGGAAAAGGAAGAGGAGTGAAGGAAAAGGACTGTAGAGATGTAGGAAAATGGGTAGATTTTGGAAAAGTCACCCAGAACCAAGGGTCAGTGGAGACTTACCCGAGATGGTGAAAGGAAAGACTTGTTATTGCAGACAGTATCAGGAAAGATTTGAAGAATAAGAGTAACTCATAATCACAAGAACCAGTCACAACAGTAAAGTGTATCCAATTAAATTATTTTGTCAAAAATTGATTGTTTTCGTTGTTTTGTACTTCTTGGCAATCATTTCTGGAAATCAGTAACATGGGTTTGGTTATTTTGTACCATGTACTTACTTATTACATTTGAGGGTTAACAACAGGTAAAATTGATTGCTTGATAGACTTAATTTCTGTCGACAGTTCAGATGTCTCCTTGACTTTGAGCCATTTGAACAAGTTTATATGTAACCAAAGAGTTTTCGCTATCATACAGTTTTTGTTGTAAACATGATATCTGCAGCTAATTTCATCTCTATTTGAATCATATGCCGACCAGTATAATAAATATTAACAATATTCTTAGCCATAAAGGAAAATCCTGATAATCATAGGGTGAAGTTTCCTTATGTTTTGGTCAGTCATTCCATTATTACTATTAAGTTTTGCAAGCTATGATGACTCTTCACAGCAGAATTAACAAGTCTTCAGTATAAATTGTAAACTTCATCATTATGTAAAATAGCCAATAATTATTGTTGCTGTCCTGTGTGGTTTTAAGTACTTTGCACTCTGCTCCACAACAAGAACACATTAAACAATAAATGCACTAATTTTTAATTAGTGCAAATATTTTCAGAACTTATCCTGAGATTTTCATGGTATGAAGAAAGTATTCGCGTCGTTAATGTTAAGTATGTTCTCGTCAGGTCTCAGGTCCTGTTTACATGAAATACCAATCTTCAGGCTGTAGATTTTGTGATTAAAATAAAAATGCTCACTCAGCCGGTGCTATGAGTGATTTTTAACTTTCCCCAATCAACCTTCTTTCCTTCCAGACGAAGGAAATATCAGTTCCAATAGCTGGTATAAATTATGCACTGTTATATGTCTATCAGCAGTATTAGCTTTCCTCCAGAAGCGAAGTATTGGGCAGAAACCCTATCACATAATTTTATAGCTATCTTGAGATCTGTCATTTATTCCAATTTCATTCATGTCATAGATAAGTATTCCATACAAATAGTTCACATAAAATTTTCCAAAATTATTATAGTTGTGTATATCATATAAAACTGGATTGATGACATTTTACAAAGACTGACTGAAAGCTCAGTGAAGACTGACAGAATTTTCAGTTAAGACTGACTGTAGGACTGCCTATGATGCCTATTTAAAGAGCTGTGTAGGATTTTTTTCTCTTAAAATATTAAAATACATAGTGATTATATATTCACCCACCCGGTTAGCTGTGCGGTCTAATGCACTGATTTTTGAGTGGGAAATTAACCTGCCACGAATCCGCCCGGCAGATTAGTGTCGAGGTCTGCTATGCCAACCAGTTTGTGGATGGTTTTTAAGGTGGTTTTCCATCTGTCTTGTCGAATGCAGGCTGGTTACCTGTATTCCGCCTCAGTTACACTATGTCATCAATTGCTGTGCAAACCCTATCTCCACATATGCGTACATCAGTACATCATACTTACTGTATCATGTGAAGATTGGGGTTACACTCATCTGGTGTGAGACATTTACAAGGGGGGGTGGGGTTTCACTGGGGGCCGAACCGTGCAATAGCCCTGGGTTCGGTGTGGGGTGCATGGACTGCTGTAGCCTGTTGTGAGGTTGTGAACCACTGAGGGCTGTCGTTTCTAGGTCCCCAGTTCCATATGATATGATATGAAATGATTATATATTCAATAACTATATTAAGGACAGGAATTATAGGCAACGTATTTACACAATTGGTAATAAAGCCATTCCACATAAATAACAATTATGGATATAATACTCAAGCCTGAAATAAGGTTCTACTTTTATAGATGTAATTTTGGTTTCATAGTTGTTTTTAAAACACAACAAGAATATTCCGGAAAACAAATTTTCACATTTCAGAAATGTCTTTAACTAACATCTTTGCTTCACTACATTATGCATTCTTCAGAAAAGAAAAAGTCTGCCCACAAAATACTTTATTTTTTTCTGAGACATCAGTCTTCTGATTGGTTTGCTGCAGCACACCACTATTCATCTTGTGTCAACATCATTTCATTGTACCACTTGCACCCTACATCCTCAGTTGTTTATTGGGTGTATCTACATTTATACTCTGCAAACCACCATGAGGTGCTTGCAGAGGGTACACCCCATTGTACCAGTTATTAGGGTTCTTCCTCTTCCAGTCATGTATGGAGTGTGGGAAGACTGACTGTTTGAATGCCTCTTGCGTGCAGCAGTTATTCTAATTTTATCTTCATGATCCCTATGTGCATGTATTCCTAAAGTCATCACTTAAAGGAGTTCTTGAAACTTTGTTAATACACTTTCTCAGGATAATTTATATCTATCTTCAAGAGTCATCCAGTTCAGTTTCTTCACTATGGATAAAACAAACCTGTGACCATTTGTGCAGCTCTTCTCTGTACACATTCAATATCCACTGTCAGTCCTGTTTGGTACATGTCCCGCACTCTTGAACAATATTCCAGAACTGGTTGCACAAGTTATTTGTAAGCAATCTCCTTTGTAGATTGATTGCACTTCCCCAATATTCTACCTACAAACTGAAGTCTACTACCTGATACCAATTTTTGTCTTCTCCTCGAGTTTTCACCTTCTCCAGCACTTGTAGCACCTCACAAACGATTCCCTGATATCTTATCATATGTCCTATCAATCCGTTCCTTCTTGTTGTCAGTGTTATCCATAAGTTCCATTCTTCACTGATTCTGCAAAGAACCTCCTTATTCCTTATCTTATGAGTCCATCTAATTTTATAAATCCTTTTATAGCATCACATCTCAAAACTTTCGATTCTTTTCTAGTATTCTCACAGTTCATAATTCATTGCCATACATTACTGCCATCCAAATGCATATTCTCAGAAATTTCTTCCTCAAATTAAAGTTTGTTTTTGATACCAGAACACTTCTTTTGGCCATGAACAGTCTCTTTGCCTCTGTTAGTCTACTTTTCATACTCTCGTTGCTTCATCCATCATGTGTTTTTTGCTTTGAAGGTAACAGAAGGTCTTCACTTAGTCTACTTCATGGTCACCAGTTTTGATGTTATCTTTATAGTTAATTTATAGTTACTAACAAAGAGATAGAGGGGCTGGCCAGTACTTACCTCAGCTCAGTACAGCCGATAGATACACGAAACAGAACAGAAAATTTACGTTCCTAGCTTTCGGAACTTTGTTCCTTCGTCAGGGAGGAGAGAGGGGGAAAAAGAGGAAGAAGGGAAAGTGGATTCAGTTACTCACAACCCAGGTTATGAAGCAACAGGGAAAGGTAAACAGGGAGGGTAGCAAAGATGGAGGCATGGTTGTCAGAGGGAAGCCAAAGATATTCTACTGTAAGTACTGTGCCAGCTTCAAACCAAAGGGGATGCATACAGAAGTAAAGAGGTATATAGTATAAAGATAAACACAACTATGTAGGATGAAAAGATGTGTGAATGGCTAAAGAGGAGAGCGAAAGAGGAGAAGACTGAAGATTAAATGGGAGTGAGGTTGGTTAACGTAGGTTCAGTCCAGGGGTATGGCGGGATGAAAGGATGTGTTGGAGTGCAAGTTCCCATCTCAGCAGTTCCGAGGGACTGGCGTTGGGTGGGAGAAGCCAAATGGCACATGAGGTGTAGCAGTTTCCTACATCCCTAGAATTATGCTGGAGGGCATGCTCTGCTACTGGGTATTGGACATCTCCTAGGCAGACAGTTCGTCTGTGTCCGTTCATGCCTCAGCAAGTATAGTTGTCATCATACCGATGTAAAAGGCTGTGCAGTGCAGGCATGTCAGCTGATAAATGACGTGTTGTTTCACATGTGGCCCTGCCTTGAATTGTGTATGTTTTACCAGTAGCGGGGCTGGAGTAGGTGGTTGTGAGGGGGTGCATGGGGCAGGTTTTGCAGCGGGGTCGGTTACAGGGGTAGGAATTGCTGGGTAGAAAAGGTAGTCTGGGAATATTGTAGGGTTTGACAAGGATGTTATGGAGGTTAGGGGGGCAAGGAAAGGCAACTCTGGGTGGTGTGGGGAGAATTTTGTCAAGGGATGATCTCATTTCAGGGCTTGACTTGAGAAAGTCATATCCCTGGCAGAGTAATTTGTTGATGTATTCAAGCCCAGGATAATATTGGGTGACAAGGGGATGCTTCTGTGTGGTCTGGGGGTAGGAACATTTTTGTTGGACGGGAAGGAATGTATTGCTCGGGAGATCTGTTTGTGGACAAGGTCTGCAGGATAGTTGCGGGAGAGGAAAGCACTGGTCAGGTTATTGGTGTAATTGTTGAGGTATTCGTCACTGGAGCAGATATGTTTGCCACGAATACCTAGGCTGTAGGGAAGGGAGCGTTTGATGTGGAATGGATGGCAGCTATCAAAGTGAAGGTACTGTTGTTTGTTTGTGGGTTTGATATGGACAGAGGTGTGGATGTGAGCTTCAACAAGATGAAGGTCAACATCCAGGAAGGTGGCTTGGGTTTTGGAGAAGGACCAGCTGAAATTCAGATTCGAAAAGGAGTTGAGGTTATGGAGGGAATTAAGGAGTGTTTCTTCACCATGAGTCCAGACCACAAAGATGTCATCTATAAACCTATACCAGGCCAGGGGAAGCAGGTAGGTCTGGCCTTCAAAAGTGAAGTAATTATGGGTGAGGATGAAGATGGTAAGTGTGATGAGAAATGAGGTTTTTGGAAGATCTTCGGGTGGTCATTGGGAGAGGTAGTGTTCAAGAGCAGAAAAACCATGGGTATGTTGGATGTTTGTGTAAAGTGATGTAGCATCTATGGTGACAAGAAAGGTTTCGGGTGGGAGAGGAGTCGGTATGGATTTGAGAGGTTCTAGGAAGTGGTTTGTGTCTTTGATATAGGATGGGAGTCTGTGGGTGATAGGTTGGAGGTGTTGGTCTACCAGAGCTGAGATACTTTCTGTTGGGGCTTTGAAGCCTGCTACAATGGGACAGCCAGGATGTTCTCTTTGTGGATTTTGGGTAATAGGTAGAAGGTAGGGGTACATGGCTCGGGTGGAGTGAGTAGGTCTATGGAAGCCGTTGTGAGGCCTTGTGAGGGACCTTGGCTTTCTAGGATTTTCTGCAGCTCAGTCTGGATGGAGGGAATAGGGTCCTGGGTAACAGCTTTGTAGGTTGAGGTGTCGGAGAGTTGACGCAGTCCTTCTGCCACATACTCCACACGGTCAAGTACCACAGTTGTGGAGCCTTTATCTGCCGGGAGGATGACAATAGATCGGTCTGTTTTCAGCTCCTCAATGGCATGGGATTCAGCTGGGGTGATGTTGGGGGTCGTCAGGATGTTCTTCAAGGAGGACTGGGAGGCAACACTGGATGTGAGGAATTTCTGAAATGTCTGCAAGGGATGGTTTTGGGGGAGGGGAGGAGGGTCCCTTTGAGAAGGTGGTCGGAACTGTTCTAGACAGGGTTCAACACTGGGTTTGGTATTTGGGGGCTGTGTTTGGGTGGTGAAGTAATATTTCCATTGAGGTTCCGGGTGAATGAGAGGAGATCTTTAACCAGAGCAGTGTGGTTGAATTTAGGCTTGGGGCTAAAGGTTAAGCCTTTTGATAGAACAGATGTCTCTGGAGGAGAGAGGGATCTGGATGAGAGGTTAAGAACTGAATTGGGACTGTGGTTATAATTGAGATTTGGTCTGTGTGGGGTGTGTGATGGGATTGGGAGATTGAGTAGGGTGGCTAGGCTAGGTTTGTTGGCTATGAGGGGGTTTGTTGAAGGTTCTGTTGTGGCTGGTGTTTGTGAGGGACAGGGAGAGGGACCTCACTTCTTAGGTGTTGCACTAGCACTATGGATAGTTTTTTCAGGTGCTGTGTGCCATGGAACTCAAGTTTACAGCTGGCTTCTAGGGTGATGTTCCTGAGTGTGTTCTACAAGCAGAGGTTTGAGAGGTGGAGGACTTTGAAGAGAGATAGGAGCTGTTGGGAGTGGTGGCTACACGAAGTAGTGTCAATATTCAGGACAAATTGGGTAAAGGCTAAGGATTGAAGGTTCTGGAAGTCCAGGAGAGACTGGTGGAAGGAGGAATTGCACTCAGAGATGGTAACTTTTAGGGTAAGTCCTATAGGGGTAATTCCAAAGGTTAAGCAGGACCAGAGGAAAAGTATGTGGGATTTCAGGTTGGCTACGGTGAATGAATGTTTCCGGAATGAATGTAAATAATGTGGTATAGGATTAGGGTACATAGTGGGTAACTGGTGGGTAGGGAAATTAAATAACTAAAGTGAAAATAGTAATAATAAGAAGGAATAAAACAAGGAGGGAAGGATGAGAATGAAATTGTGTTGGTAATGTTCAATACCAAAGGAAGACCACTAAATAAGAAAAGTACCGATAAAAGTTGACTGGACCAAGTAGGTATGTCCAGATCGGGGGAAATGAACACACGTTGCTCAAAAAAAGAGCACGAGTGGCGAAAAAAAGATCGTGAGTGGCGAAAAAAAGATCGCAGGTGCCGCAAAAAAGATCGCGCGTGCCGCAAAAAGATCTCGCGTGCCGCTAAAAAGATCGCGCGTGACACTAAAAAGATAGCGAGTGACGCTAAAAAGTTCGCGGATGGCGCAGAAATGTCCTAAAAAAATTATCCTGTGGCAGAGAAAGATAGCCAATGGCACAAAAAGATCGCCAGCAACACGAAATCGACGGAAATGGATGATACTGGTAGATGTGGAAAAGATTGTTGGCAGTGATTGTTGGCTGGAAAACAGCGAATAACGAACGTCAAAACTATGGAATGTTAAATAAATAAGTGTATAAAGAGAAGTGAACTGTAAACAGAAGAAGATAAAAGGAGGGAAATGAAACTAGCACAGTTGGTGACGAAAATATATATAACACTGAAGAAGAGAAAGTGTTTAGATGACAAAATGGCTCTGAGCACTATGGGACTTAACATCTGAGGCCATCAGTCCTTTAGATGACAGATGTAAGTGATAGCTAACAAAAGGGACAAAACAATGAAGGATGTGGACCATATAGGTGATCTATATGATTAATGGAAAATCTCATATAAAAATGTGAAACATATACTAACAGAGAGATAGAGGGGCTGGCCAGTACTTACCTCAGCTCAGTACAGCAGATAGATACACAAAACAGAACAGAAAATTTACGTTCCTAGCTTTTGGAACTTTGTTCCTTCATCAGGGAGGAGAGAGGGGGAAAAAAGAGGAAGAGGGAAAAATCCAAGGTCCCTCACAAGGCCTCACAACAGCTTCCATAGACCTACTCACTCCACCTGAGCCACGTACCCCTACGTTCTATCTATTACCCAAAATTCACAAAGAGAACCATCCTGGCTGTCCCATTGTAGCAGGCTTCAAAGCCCCAACAGAACGTATCTCAGCTCTGGTAGACCAACACCTCCAACCTATCACCCGCAGACTCCCATCCTACATCAAAGACACAAACCACTTCCTACAACACCTCAAATCCATAGCGACTCCTCTCCCACCTGAAACCTTTCTTGTCACCATAGATGCTACATCCCTTTACACAAACATCCCAATCTGCCCTTGAACGCTACCTCTCCCAACACCCACCCAAAGATCTTCCAAAAACCTCATTCCTCATCACACTTACCATCTTCATCCTCACCCATAATTACTTCACTTTTGAAGGCCAGACCTGCAAACAAATCAGGGGAATGGCCATGGGAACCAGGATGGCTCAGTCCTATGCCAACCTCTTCATGGGCAGCATGGAGGAGGCTTTCCTGAAGACCCAACAGTTGCTTCCCCTGGCCTGGTATAGGTTTATAGATGACATCTTTGTGGTCTAGACTCATGGTGAAGAAACACTCCTTAATTTCCTCCATAACCTCAACTCCTTTTCGAATCTGAATTTCAGCTGGTCCTTCTCCAAAACCCAAGCCACCTTCCTGGATGTTGACCTTCATCTTGTTGAAGCTCACATCCACACCTCTGTCCATATCAAACCCACAAACAAACAACAGTACCTTCACTTTGATAGCTGCCATCCATTCCACATCAAACGCTCCCTTCCCTACAGCCTAGGTATTCGTGGCAAACGTATCTGCTCCAGTGACGAATACCTCAACAATTACACCAATAACCTGACCAGTGCTTTCCTCTCCCGCAACTATCCTGCAGACCTTGTCCACAAACAGATCTCCCGAGCAATACATTCCTTCCCGTCCAACAAAAATGTTCCTACCCCCAGACCACACAGAAGCATCCCCTTGTCACCCAATATTATCCTGGGCTTGAATACATCAACAAATTACTCTGCCAGGGATATGACTTTCTCAAGTCAAGCCCTGAAATGAGATCATCCCTTGACAAAATTCTCCCCACACCACCCAGAGTTGCCTTTCCTTGCCCCCCTAACCTCCGTAACATCCTTGTCAAACCCTACAATATTCCCAGACTACCTTTTCTACCCAGCAATTCCTACCCCTGTAACCGACCCCGCTGCAAAACCTGCCCCATGCACCCCCTCACAACACCTACTCCAGCCCCGCTACTGGTAAAACATACACAATTCAAGGCAGGGCCACATGTGAAACAACACGTCATTTATCAGCTGACATGCCTGCACTGCACAGCCTTTTACATTGGTATGACGACAACTAAACTTGCTGTGGCACGAACGGACACAGACGAACTGTCTGCCTAGGAGATGTCCAACACCCAGTAGCAGAGCATGCCCTCCAGCATAATTCTAGGGATGTAGGAACCTGCTACACCGCACGTGCCATTTGGCTTCTCCCACCCAACACCAGTCCCTCGGAACTGCTGAGATGGGAACTTGCACTTCAACACATCATTTCATCTTGCCATCCCCCTGACTGAACCTATGTTAACCAACCTCACTCCCATTTACTCTTCAGTCTTCTCCTCTTTTCCTTTCCTCTTTAGCCATTCACACATCTTTTCATCCTACATAGTTGTGTTTATCTTTATACTATATACCTCTTTACTTCTGTATGCATCCTCTTTGGTTTGAAGCTGGCACAGTACTTACAGTAGAATATCTTTGGCTTCCCTCTGACAACCATGCCTCCATCTTTGCTACCCTCCCTGTTTACCTTTCCCTGTTGCTTCATAACCTGGGTTGTGAGTAACTGAATCCACTTTCCCTTCTTCCTCTTTTTCCCCCTCTCTCCTCCCTGACGAAGGAACAAAGTTCCGAAAGCTAGGAACGTAAATTTTCTGTTCTGTTTCGTGTATCTATCGGCTGTACTGAGCTGAGTTAAGTACTGGCCAGCCCCTCTATCTCTTTGTTAGTATATGTTTCACATCTTTATATGAGATTTTCCATAAACCATATTAATTTATAGTTAATCTTATTTTTGTTATTCGTCATTACTTTCAACTGTTTTTGGTTTACTCTCAGTCCATATTCCATATTCAATAGACTATTAATTCCATTCTTCACTTTCACTGAGAATACCAATGCCATCAGCAAATCTTATCAGTGATATCCTTTCACCCAAAATTTTAATCCAACTGTTGAACCTTTCTTTTATTTTTGTCATTGCTTCTTCAATTGAATAGTAGGGTCAAAACACTACAGTCTAGTCTGACACCCTTTCTAATCTCAGTATTTTATTGTTGATCTTCCATTTGTGTTGTTACATCCTTTCTAATCTTAGCACTTCATTGTTGATCTTCCATTCTTGTTTTGTTCTTGCAAATATTTTTTTATCCATCTTTCCCTACAGTTTACTCTTATCTTTTACAGAATTTTGTACATCTTGCACTGTTTTACATTCTCAAACACTTCTTTTGGATCAAAAAGTCCAGTGCACTTGCCTCGGTTTTTCTTAAGTCTTCTTTCCATTGTCAAGTTCAACACCATAAATGTGTCTCTGGTGTCTTTACCTCTCCAAAAGCCAAACTGATCATTATGTAACAGATCCTTAATTTCTTTTCTATTATTCTGTAGATTATTCTTGTCAGCAATTTTGATGCATGGGTAGATTGTATGATAGTTTTCACACTTAACAATATTATAAAAAGAATAGATTGCTTCTCACAAGATAGATGACATACTGAGATGCAGACAGGCCCAATGAAAAGACCATACACATTGAGCTTTCAACCAAGGCCTTCTTCAGAACAAAAAACACACAGACATTCATACAAGCAAGACACCTCATGCACATACGACTGCCACCTCCGCCAGCACTGTCCGGAATGCAACTGTCGCATTGAACAAAAGCAGAGATTCAGAGGGGGCAGGGTAGGGAGAGTGATAGCAGGGAACAGGTAGGGCAGAGGGCAGAACGCTGTCTGATGGAGTGTGCAGGGACTAAGTGGCAGCATGACAAGGCTGCCAGGCACAGTGTTGGGAGGTTGTGGGGGAGGACATTGACAGGTGAAGGGGGGGGGGGGGAGGAGATAGATGGGGAACGGAAAAGTAGAGGAGCAGAGAAAGGGGAAAGACGAGTGGGTGTGCATTGTGCATTGGCAGAGAGCGGCACACAATTTGAGTGAGGGGACATGAATAGAGAGGAGGTGATAGAACAGAGAGACAGAAGCTTTTGGATGGAGGGTGTGTGGCTTTAGGTTACCACAGGTTGAGGTCAGAAGTATTTTGGGAGCAGAGGATGTGTTGTAAGGATAACTCCCATTTGCACAGTTCAGAAAAGCTGGTGGTGGAGGGAAGTGTTCCTTTCTCTGGATCCCATCCCTCCTTTCACAATGACCTTCATCTTTTCAGATTCAGCCAGTCCCAGTGCTTCACAAATCTGGCACTGCAAAAACACATCTCCATGGTACAGATGTCCCAGAACCACCTCTACTTCCTCTAAAAAATGCTGCAATGTGCAAGCTCTGATACATACATCACACCTCTGAAACTGAAACCCTTGCTCTCCAGCGTCTGGATAAGCATTCCAAACACCACCTCTGTAAGTTATCCAATCTGCAGACATCCTACAGCTGCCTTGGGCCACCACTATGCAACACCTATCCACCCACAATCTTTTTCCTTGTCAGCTCCTCATAGCACCCAGACACTGCCTAGTTGACTTTTCAGCTTGCCACATTTGTGACAACTACATTAACCTTCCCACCAAAATCCTCACACAAGTTTCTATCCTACCCAAATTAAACCAGGTTTGACTCATCAAAGACCTACCATCCTTCTCCCAATCACTGCCATGGAAACAGTTCTTTGTCACCAATTCCTCCAACTAAAGCCAACTTGATGCCAACACTGAACAATGCCTCTGCCAGTTGATACCATCATCCAACAGTACTTCCCCCCACCCCAACGTTCCGACCTCACTGGCCACCTTCCAGGAACTCCTTACCTCCAACTTGATCTCACCTTACTTCCCCAGATCCCTTCCTAAGAACACCAAGCCAGGACAGCCATACACAGCCTCAAAACAGATCATCCCACCTGCAGACAAAGGTTCCACCACTGTCATGAATTGCAGTGATTACCTGTGAAAGGCCACTGACAATTATGTGACTACCCTACCTACAATCTCTGCCAGAGTGATCCCATCCCACAACTCCAATGTAATCTCCATCCCTACTTAAAACCTTAAGCCCTTCCGAGAACCTCTCCCCTGAAACCATTTTGCTCTTGACCCCTATGACACTCCACACACCCACCATTCACATGCTTCCTAAAATCCAACAATCGTGGACACCCCACTGAAATTGGTTATTGTTCCTCTTGTTCCTCCACTGAACAAATTTCAGCCCTCATTGCCAACACCTCTAGCCATTTGCTCAAAATCTACCCTCCCATGTCGAAAGATACCAACCACTTCCTTTACTGACTATCCATCATCCCCATACTTTATCTCCTGAATACCTACTTGTCTGTGTTGATGCCACTACCGTATACAGGGTGTTTCAAAAATGACCGGTATATTTGAAACGGCAATAAAAACTAAACGAGCAGCGATAGAAATACACCGTTTGTTGCAATATGCTTGGGACAACAGTACATTTTCAGGCAGAAAAACTTTCGAAATTACAGTACTTACAATTTTCAACAACAGATGGCGCTGCAAGTGATGTAAAAGATATAGAAGACAACGCAGTCTGTGGGTGCGCCATTCTGTACGTCGTCTTTCTGCTGTAAGCGTGTGCTGTTCACAACGTGCAAGTGTGCTATAGACAACATGGTTTATTCCTTAGAACAGAGGATTTTTCTGGTGTTGGAATTCCACCGCCTAGAACACAGTGTTGTTGCAACAAGACGAAGTGTTCAACGGAGGTGTAATGTAACCAAAGGACCGAAAAGTGATACAATGTAGGATCTGTTTGAAAAATTTCAACGGACTGGGAACGTGACGGATGAACGTGCTGGAAAGGTAGGGCGACCGCGTACGGCAACCACAGAGGGCAACGCACAGCTAGTGCAGCAGGTGATCCAACAGCGGCCTCAGGTTTCCGTTCGCCGTGTTGCAGCTGCGGTCCAAATGACGCCAACGTCCACGTATCGTCTCATGAGCCAGAGTTTACACCTCTATCCATACAAAATTCAAACGCGGCAACCCCTCAGCGCCGCTACCATTGCTGCATGAGAGACATTCACTAATGATATAGTGCACAGGATTGATGACGGCGATATGCATGTGGGCAGCATTTGGTTTACTGACGAAGCTTATTTTTACCTGGACGGCTTCGTCAATAAACAGAACTGGCGCATATGGGGAACCGAAAAGCCCCATGTTGCAGTCCCATCGTCCATGCATCCTCAAAAAGTACTGGTCTGGGCCGCCATTTCTTCCAAAGGAATCATTGGCCCATTTTTCAGATCCGAAACGATTACTGCATCACGCTATCTGGACATTCTTCGTGAATTTGTGGCGGTACAAACTGCCTTAGACAACACTGCGAACACCTTGTGGTTTATGCAAGATGGTGCCCGGCCACATCGCACGGCCGACGTCTTTAATTTCCTGAATGAATATTTCGATGATCGTGTGATTGCTTTGGGCTATCCGAAACATACAGGAGGCGGCATGGATTGGCCTCCCTATTTGCCAGACATGAACCCCTGTGACTTCTTTCTGTGGGGACACTTGAAAGACCAGGTGTACCGACAGAATCCAGAAACAATTGAACAGCT